>NC_064640.1:55996565-57337065 GCF_023864345.2 Schistocerca serialis cubense | reverse complement strand
GACGGGGCTGCGGTAGAGCTATCGAAGCTCACTCGAAATGCTGTAACATTCCTGTTTCAAGAGATACGTTATGAACTCAACGGAACTGAACTCGACTGGACACGCCATGTCAGTATTATGTAAACCCTTAAGATGTACGTTTCAGCCTCACCCTCTGATTAAAACAGATTGCAAAATGCTGGGTGGTTCACAGATGGTGAGGGAGGGGGGGCACAGCCGATTTACCGCATGCACACCACTAAAAATGCTTATGGGTTATTTTGAGGATATGCAGAGAATAATTATCAATGCTAAACAGGAGCTTATTTTGGTGCGGAGTGCAAGTGACGTGAATTCATTCTCTCAAATAGCTGCAGAGAATGTTCAAATCAAGATTAATAACATAGCATGGAAAATGCCTCATATCACCATTGCCAACAAGGAGCACTTGAAGCTCTTAAAAGTTCTGAATGCCGACCCCTACCTACCACTAACCTTCCGATCATGGGAGCTTTTTGAATACCCAGTCCTACCTACAGCATCCACACACACTTGGGCTATTAAAACATCAGTGCAGTTGGAAGCACCTCAATTCATCATACTCGCACTGCAAACTCAAAGGCGCGGTAGTGTATCACAGGACTCAACTGAATTTGACCACTGCAAGTTAACTAATGCCAGAATCTACTTGAATTCAGATTACTACTCATACGAGAATCTACATCTACAGTGGGACAGCAATGTATACAGTCTGGCATTTGACATGTATGCAAGATTCCAGCCATCTTACTATGAAGGCGTTGAAAATGAAGGATGCCTACTCAGTCCACAGAGTTTCAAGAAGCTAGCACCGATAATTGTGATTGACTGTTCAAAACACAATGAGATAATTAAATCAGGGCCTGTAGATGTACGGATTGAATTTGAATCTTCGGCAAACTTCCCTGATCAGACTTCAGCGTATGCTCTCGTTCTGCATGATTATCTTGTTAACTACTGCCCACCCACGGGTCTAATGCAACGAGTTGTATAAATTAATAGACACTCTGCTAGCTTTAAGACAGATCACGATGTTACCTCAAAGTGTGAGGATCATAGGTAACATTCAGGGATTTTTGTACTATGACCGCAGGCGATTCATAATTAAAGACTGTGCGCTAATAGCATTCACGCAAAGTGATGGAGTAATAGGAACATTTGCATCAGGAGTTGAATCGCCGAAACCATTCAGAGATGTCAATTGCAATAAGACGGTTAGAAGTGCGATGTTAAGAGACAATCTCCATTCCTTTCGGACTGACTATGCAAATGTAGACGAGATGTGGCTCAAATTCAAAGATATAGTAGCAATAGCAATTGAGAGATTCATACCTCATAAATTCGTAAGAGATGGAACTGATCCCCCATGGTACACAAAACAGGTCCGAACGCTGTTGCAGAGGCAATGGAAAAAGCATGCGAAGTTCAGAAGAACACGAAATCCCAAAGATTGGCTAAAATTTACAAACGTGCGAAATTTGGCTCGGACTTCAATGCAAGATGCCTTTAATGGGTTCCACAACGAAACATTGTCTCGAAATTTGGTAGAAAATCCAAAGAAATTCTGGTCTTATGTAAAGTACACAAGCGGCATGACGCAGTCAATACCTTCGCTGCGCAGTGCCGATGGTACTGTTACCGATGACTGTGCCGGTAAGGCGGAGTTATTGAACGCAGTTTTCCGAAATTCCGTCACCAGGGAAGACGAACGGAATATTCCAGAATTTGAAACACGAACAACTGCTAGCATTAGTTTCTTAGAAGTAGATACCTTAGGGGTTGCGAAGCAACTCAAATTGCTTGATACGGGCAAGTCTCCAGGTCCAGATTGTATACCAATTAGGTTCCTTTCAGATTACGCTGATACAATAGCTCCCTAATTAGCAATCACATACAACCACTCACTCACCGATAGTTCTGTACCTACAGATTGGAAAATTTCGCAGGTCGCACCAGTGTTTAAGAAGGGTAGTAGGAGTAATCCATCGAACTACAGACCTACGCTGATACAATAGCTCCCTACTTAGCAATCACATACAACCGCTCACTCACCGATATTTCTGTACCTACAGATTGTAAAATTGCCCAGGTCGCACCAGTGATTAAGAAGAGTAGTAGGAGTAATCCATCGAACTACAGATCTATATCATTGACGTCTGTTTGCAGTAGGGTTTTGGAGCATATACTGTATTCAAACCATATGAATCACCTCGAAGGGAACGATCTATTGATACGTAATCAGCATGGTTTCAGAAAACATCGTTCTTGTGCAACGCAGCTAGCTCTTTATTCGCACGAAGTAATGGCCACTATCGACAGGGGATCTCAAGTTGATTCCGTATTTCTGGATTTCCAGAAAGCTTTTGACACTGTTCCTCACAAGCGACTTCTAATCAAGCTGCGGGCCTATGGGGTATCGTCTCAGTTGTGCAACTGGATTCGTGACTTCCTGTCAGGAAGGTCGCAGTTCGTAGTAATAGACGGCAAATCATCGAGTAAAACTGAACTGATATTAGGTGTTCCCCAGGGAAGCGTCCTGGGACCTCTGCTGTTCCTGATCTGTATAAATGACCTGGGTGACAATCAGAGCAGTTCTCTTAGGTTGTTCGCAGATGATGCTGTAATTTACCGTCTAGTAAGGTCATCCGAAGACCAGTATCAGTTGCAAAGCGATTTAGAAAAGATTTCTGTATGGTGTGGCAGGTGGCAGTTGATGCTAAATAACGAAAAGTGTGAGGTGATCCACATGAGTTCCAAAAGAAATCTGTTGGAATTCGATTACTCGATAAATAGTACAATTCTCAAGGTTGTCAATTCAACTAAGTACCTGGGTGTTAAAATTACGAACAACTTCAGTTGGAAAGACCACATAGATAATATTGTGGGGAAGGCGAGCCAAAGGTTGCGTTTCATTGGCAGGACACTTAAAAGATGCAACAAGTCCACTAAAGAGACAGCTTACACTACACTCGTTTGTCCTGTTACAATATTGCTTACCAGGTGGGATTGACGGAGGACATCAAAAGGGTGCAAAAAAGGGCAGCTCATTTTGTATTATCACGTAATAGGGGAACGAGAGTGGCAGATATGATACGCGAGTTGGGATGGAAGTCATTAAAGCAAAGGCTTTTTCGTCGCGGCGAGATTTATTTACGAAATTTCAGTCACCAACTTTCTCTTCCGAATGCAAAGATATTTTGTTGGGCCCAACCTACATAGGTAGGAATGATCATCAAAATAAAATATGAGAAATCAAAGCTCGAACAGAAAGGTTTAGGTGTTCGTTTTTCCCGCGCGCTGTTCGGGAGTGGAATGGTAGAGAGATAGTATGATTGTGGTTCGATGAACCCTCTGCCAAGCACTTAAATGTGAATTGCAGAGTAGTCATGTAGATGTGGTTAACAAGATTGTACCATGGGCTTCACTAGGATGATCCTGGCATCTCTTATAAAGATTTGGTGCAATTGCTGCGAGTATTTGATCTTAAGGAGACAATCATCTACCTTAAAGGCGATGAGAAGATGAAATGGCTGCGTCCAATCTTCAAGTATGCAGCTATTCAGAACATGGAATACTACGATTGCCCACCTCTCCATCAACTTAGATGGCAAACGTGTGAAGAAGAAGAAGAAGAAGAAGAAGAAGAAGAAAGAAACTACTTGAAGCCATACAGGAAAGGATTAGGTCTTTTCATAAATAAAAAAGAAGTCCATTAGTTATCGTACCTGATGAAGTGCTCACGAATAAAGATCTAGTTAAAATTCTTAAAGAAAAACTTCACATTACCACATTCTGTGGGGTCTTTATGCACGATACATTACCGAAGGCCATGTGGCGGACTAATGAGTGCGAAATTGTAAATTTAGATGTTGCTGGTGGTCCAGGGACCCATTGGGTGGCGTATGTTAAGAAAAGTGCAAATACAATGCAGTATTTCGATTCATTCAGGGATTTACAGCCACCTGAAGAATTACAACGCTACTTCACCAGCAAAATCCGCTTCTTCTACAATTTCCGGCGATATCAGGACTTTAACACATACCTGTGTGGGCATCTATGCGTTATGTTCCTCATCACAGCAATGGCGAACGCCCAGAATGCGCGCTATATTTAGACCAAGAAGTCCCAAATGCGCGCTTTCTCCTATCCTCATCAGAGCAGGTGTGCCAGATATAAAAGAGCTGTCACTGAACGGATGGCCATCATTTGATGTTTAGATGCAATGTGGTACACTCTGACTTTAAAAGAGCAAGGATCAGTATTACGTGCTAATTACTTTCCACCCATTGATTTAAGTACAGGGGTGTGGAGTATTGTGCTAATTGGTCTAGAGACATATAACAGAATTCCAAATATCACAAAGAGCAACAATAAACTTCATCTTGAAATTGACGGCCAGAACGAGATTCTACAAATACAACCTGGTGCCTACAGTATTGATGATTTAAACGAAGTCTTAAAACAGTCAGGATAAGGTATTGAACTACGGGCAAACATTAATACCCTTAAATCTGAAATACAGACAGAGAGTGCTATGATTGACTTTACACAGAAAGATTCAATAGGTCCACTGCTAGGTTTTGCAAAGGATCGTGTTTTGGTGAAGGACGCCAGTAAATTTTACTCATCTGATCAAGCTGTAGATATACTGCCAGTGAGCACAATCCACATTGAGTGTAATATTGCGACAAACTCATACCTGAACGATAATTTGATTCACTCAGTTTATGGATTCCTTCCTACAGTCGGTACAGGGTATAAAATAGTTCAAGCCCCCACAAATGCTGTATATCTCCTGGTGACAGTTCAGACATTGGACTACCTAGAATTGCGTATTGTGGACCAGCATAATCAGCTTGTTAACTTTAGAGGAGAAGAGATCATTGCACGCTTGCATCTAAGGCGAGATGGGGATAAAGTATAAAGCTAGCACATCAAGCTCACAAACTGTCAGTGTATCGCAGAAGGGCGAGGTGATAACACGCCATAATCACGAATTCCTCATTTCAGCAGGTTCAAAACCGCAGACTGACATCGCTCAACGTAACTCAGTCAGTAGAGTATGATGACCAAATTATACATCATGAATACCACTCACACAAACCCTACGCCTCAAACACATTTAACAAAAATGATGAAATTAGGATTGTTATCCAGCATCATGATGCAGTAACACTGCCTTGCAAGAGCTCCCTGTTTCTGGACTGCACATTTAAGAACGCTGACGGGGCTGCGGTAGAGCTATCGAAGCTCACTCGAAATGCTGTAACATTCCTGTTTCAAGAGATACGTTATGAACTCAACGGAACTGAACTCGACTGGACACGCCATGTCAGTATTATGTAAACCCTTAAGATGTACGTTTCAGCCTCACCCTCTGATTAAAACAGATTGCAAAATGCTGGGTGGTTCACAGATGGTGAGGGAGGGGGGGCACAGCCGATTTACCGCATGCACACCACTAAAAATGCTTATGGGTTATTTTGAGGATATGCAAAGAATAATTATCAATGCTAAACAGGAGCTTATTTTGGTGCGTAGTGCAAGTGACGTGAATTCATTCTCTCAAATAGCTGCAGAGAATGTTCAAATCAAGATTAATAACATAGCATGGAAAATGCCTCATATCACCATTGCCAACAAGGAGCACTTGAAGCTCTTAAAAGTTCTGAATGCCGACCCCTACCTACCACTAACCTTCCGATCATGGGAGCTTTTTGAATACCCAGTCCTACCTACAGCATCCACACACACTTGGGCTATTAAAACATCAGTGCAGTTGGAAGCACCTCAATTCATCATACTCGCACTGCAAACTCAAAGGCGCGGTAGTGTATCACAGGACTCAACTGAATTTGACCACTGCAAGTTAACTAATGCCAGAATCTACTTGAATTCAGATTACTACTCATACGAGAATCTACATCTACAGTGGGACAGCAATGTATACAGTCTGGCATTTGACATGTATGCAAGATTCCAGCCATCTTACTATGAAGGCGTTGAAAATGAAGGATGCCTACTCAGTCCACAGAGTTTCAAGAAGCTAGCACCGATAATTGTGATTGACTGTTCAAAACACAATGAGATAATTAAATCAGGGCCTGTAAATGTACGGATTGAATTTGAATCTTCGGCAAACTTCCCTGATCAGACTTCAGCGTATGCTCTCGTTCTGCATGATTATCTTGTTAACTACTGCCCACTCACGGGTCTAGTGCAACGAGTTGTATAAATTAATAGACACTCTGCTAGCTCTATGACAGATCACGATGTTACCTCAAGGTGTGAAGATCATAGCTGACATTCAGGGATTTTTGTACTATGACCGCAGGCAATTCATAATTAAAGACTGTGCGTTAATAGCATTCACGCAAAGTGATGGAGTAATAGGAACATTTGCATCAGGAGTTGAATCGCCGAAACCATTCAGAGATGTCAATTGGAATAAGACGGTTAGAAGTGCGATGTTAAGAGACAATCTCCATTCCTTCTGGACTGACTATGCAAATGTAGACGAGATGTGGCTCAAATTCAAAGATATAGTAGCAACAGCAATTGAGAGATTCATACCTCATAAATTGGTAAGAGATGGAACTGATCCCCCATGGTACACAAAACAGGTCCGAACGCTGTTGCAGAGGGAATGTAAAAAGCATGCGAAGTTCAGAAGAACACGAAATCCCAAAGATTGGCTAAAATTTACAAACGCGCGAAATTTGGCTCGGACTTCAATGCGAGATGCCTTTAATAGGTTCCACAACGAAACATTGTCTCGAAATTTGGTAGAAAATCCAAAGAAATTCTGGTCGTATGTAAAGTACACAAACGGCACGACGCAGTCAATACCTTCGCTGCGCAGTGCCGATGGTACTGTTACCGATGACTGTGCCGGTAAGGCGGAGTTATTGAACGCAGTTTTCCGAAATTCCGTCACCAGGGAAGACGAACGGAATATTCCAGAATTTGAAACACGAACAGCTGCTAGCATTAGTTTCTTAGAAGTAGATACCTTAGGGGTTGCGAAGCAACTCAAATTGCTTGATACGGGAAAGTCTCCAGGTCCAGATTGTATACCGATTAGGTTCCTTTCAGATTACGCTGATACAATAGCTCCCTAATTAGCAATCACATACAACCCCTCACTCACCGATAGTTCTGCACCTACAGATTGGAAAATTGTGCAGGTCGCACCAGTGTTTAAGAAGGGTAGTAGGAGTAATCCATCAAACTACAGACCTACGCTGATACAATAGCTCCCTACTTAGCAATCACTTACAACCGCTCACTCACCGATAGTTCTGTACCTACAGATTGGAAAATTTCCCAGGTCGCACCAGTGTTTAAGAAGAGTAGTAGGAGTAATCCATCCAACTACAGATCTATATCATTGACGTCGGTTTGCAGTAGGGTTTTGGAGCATATACTGTATTCAAACCATATGAATCACCTCGAAGGGAACGATCTATTGATACGTAATCAGCATGGTTTCAGAAAACATCGTTCTTGTGCAACGCAGCTAGCTCTTTATTCGCACGTAGTAATGGCCACTATCGACAGGGGATCTCAAGTTGATTCCGTATTTCTAGATTTCAGGAAAGCTTTTGACACTGTTCCTCACAAGCGACTTCTAATCAAGCTGCGGGCCTATGGGGTATCGTCTCAGTTGTGCAACTGGATTCGTGACTTCCTGTCAGGAAGGTCGCAGTTCGTAGTAATAGACGGCAAATCATCGAGTAAAACTGAAGTGATATTAGGTGTTCCCCAGGGAAGCGTCCTGGGACCTCTGCTGTTCCTGATCTATATAAATGACCTGGGTGACAATCTGAGCAGTTCTCTTAGGTTGTTCGCAGATGATGCTGTAATTTACCGTCTAGTAAGGTCATCCGAAGACCAGTATCAGTTGCAAAGCGATTTAGAAAAGATTGCTGTATGGTGTGGCAGGTGGCAGTTGATGCTAAATAACGAAAAGTGTGAGGTGATCCACATGAGTTCCAAAAGAAATCTGTTGGAATTCGATTACTCGATAAATAGTACAATTCTCAAGGCTGTCAATTCAACTAAGTACCTGGGTGTTAAAATTACGAACAACTTCAGCTGGAAAGACCACATAGATAATATTGTGGGGAAGGCGAGCCAAAGGTTGCATTTCATTGGCAGGACACTTAAAAGATGTAACAAGTCCACTAAAGAGACAGCTTACACTACACTCGTTCGTCCTGTTAGAATATTGCTGCGCGATGTGGGATCCTTACCAGGTGGGATTGACGGAGGACATCAAAAGGGTGCAAAAAAGGGCAGCTCGTTTTGTATTATCACATAATAGGGGAGCGAGAGTGGCAGATATGATATGCGAGTTGGGATGGAAGTCATTAAAGCAAAGACTTTTTCGTCGCGGCGAGATTTATTTACGAAATTTCAGTCACCAACTTTCTCTTCCGAATGCGAAGATATTTTGTTGGGCCCAACCTACATAGGTAGGAATGATCATCAAAATAAAATAAGAGAAATCAAAGCTCGAACAGAAAGGTTTAGGTGTTTGTTTCTCCTGCGCGCTGTTCGGGAGTGGAATGATAGAGAGATAGTATGATTGTGGTTCGATGAACCCTCTGCCAAGCACTTAAATGTGAATTGCAGAGTAGTCATGTAGATGTTGTTAACAAGATTGTACCATGGAATTCACTAGGATGATCCTGGCATCTCTTATAAAGATTTGGTGCAATTGCTGCGAGTATTTGATCTTAAGGAGACAATCATCTATGTTAAAGGCGATGAGAAGATGAAATGGCTACGTCCAATCTTCAGAACATGGAATACTACGATTGCCCACCTCTCCATCAACTTAGATGGCAAACGTGTGAAGAAGAAGAAGAAGAAACTAGTGTGGTCTCTGCATGTGAAAATGTAAAATTACTTTTAAAATGGTTCACAAATAAATAAATAATTTTTGTTCTCCATAACAATACTTGTTGTTTTCTTTCTGTGACACCTACATCCATAGAAGTAAGTTTATTGGTGATACTGTGCGTGAGCTGTCTGAGCCAGTTTACCTGCTTCCACCTTGCCTGCTCGGCGATGAAAGTGAAAGGACCTGAAAGAGGGAAAGTGGTAGGGTCCACTTCGTCAGATGTCTGCCGCTTAAAGTAACAGAATCTGAAAGAGAGTGCTGTTGTCTGTTTGCGACCAGTGGACGAAGTCCAGGACTCATCATTCAGAATTCATTTCTGTCTTTAAAGCAGTAAAAACATTATACCTCTCTCTGCAGTGCACTGTGGTTCCGTCAGTGTTCTGTATATATTTATCATTTTTTAATAAAAAATGAATGATTATGATTGAGGGTGAAATAATAACAACATTATAAATTTTTTTACAACAAAATAAGTTAGTTTATTATTGTATTCAGCATTTTTTACAGTGTCTGCGAAATATCAGTACAATCACTGAGGGTTTTTTTTTCACATTGTATGAGTTTACAGATACATTATTCCTGTTCATGTAAAATATGAAATTACTGCTCTTTTGCAGATACGTGTTTTACATTATTCATAAGCAGTGTGCTGAGACAGCTATATATATTACAACTAAAGCAGAGGTATCACAAGCTAATTACAGTATCTTACAAGGTAAATAACAATATCGCTAGTGAAGTTCAATGGGAAAGACTTTTTTTTTAAACTAACGGCAAACGTATTTTTACTTCAAGTCAGTGGCTGTAAAACATTTTCGATTACAAAGACCAATTGAAAATACATTTCATTCAAGTAAGTTGGTCTAAACATTTTTTTTCCACTACAACAACTAGGTGAACATATATATGTCAATATAAACATTTGATCCAATAGAATGAACATATATATAATGAACTTAATTTGTGGAACTCACATACTTAAAACTAGTTCTGACTGGATGGCTAGCGGCAGGTGAAACTTACAAACTAAAATCTATAACTACTACTCAGATTGAAGCAGATATGAACTGCGCAAAATTGTATTTTCTTCTTCTTCTTCTTCTTCATTATAAAAGGAGGAATTGAAGGTCTGTTGGTCTGCAGAACTATTTGCAGCAGCTGCGGTGCAGCACGGCGAACACCGCTGTGCAGGCACCACAAATAGTATTCAATAGAGAGGGCTCTCCATGCCATATGAACACACCCTTAGCCCGCCTCAGGGTGGCACCTTCCAATGTGCGACACACATGCATTTTTGAGCGTAGACCTACAAACCCCACAACTGGCAATCCATTCGCCTCATTCTTTATAGGACCAATAACTTTCTTGTTCTGTGGAATAATACCATAAGGATTATCGCCCGTGTTTGAGGACGTGTCGAATTCATTATCGTGGCACCCCATTACTTCATATCAATTACAGTTCTTCACTCAATAAATCAAGCAATCTGTATCCCTATAAAGTAATTTAGGATCTGCGAAATGAGTTTTTACAAACTCGTAATGAGAGAGGTATATGTGGAGTTTGGACAGGTTTTGTATGCACATCTCCACATAAATAGGTTTCGTAAACTCTACTGCAGTCTTCGCCACATCCACAACAACAAAGTTCTTATTGAATATGGTGACCCGCTTAAAATTTGGTCTGGCAATGAATTTTCTTACACCATAACGCCCATCCCATTCGGTTATGTTCAAAATTTCACGTCGTTTGCTCAAATTCTCTATTGCTTTACCGAAAATTGAATTATTCATTAATTTATAAAAATCTTTCTCAAAGTCACATGACGCAGAAGTTCTCTATCTCATATTCAGATCAATATACTCTTTCAACCACGGGGACTGCTTGAAGATGATGGCCCGGGTGATTTTAACCAGCTCCATACCCAAGCTGAGGCATTGCTGGGGGTTACGATAATGAATAATATACCTCTGCTTGTTTCCCAGCATTGTCATCAGTTTCGGTGTGGAGCCTCCTCGTGGAACTAGTTGCTCGGCACACAGTGGCAAATCGGTATGCGCACCATGCAAACTAATAGGGTATGTGAGTTCTGCCTCCACAACATACCCTACATCAGAATCGGCAGTCTTACCCCCCCCCCCCCCCTCCCGGATTTTTCCACCTAATCCATTGCATTCATCTTCGGACAGCCACTTAAACTCGCCAATCGACAGCGATTGCATCATAGCATGCCCATATAATTATTGACGTCTAGATACATTATGTAACTTGAATCAAGGCATGTTTTCGCGTGTCTATGAATACATTGGCAAAGTCCCCCATGGATCCCAGATCCCCCACTCGAAGAAAAGAAGCATGTCAGGATCGGTCAATAATTCGATACTGCACTTCGTTTTCTTGAGCGTCGCGTCCCAAGACAACCCAGGTGCCGTGTAATAAAAGGCGGGGTCCAGAGAATATGTGGTCATACATAGAGTCTGGAACTTCTCGAAAACGTCCACAAGCAAGTGTACGCCTGTGTCCATGTAAAGACGTGAATTCCCGCCAAACAATCACAGCATGCTCATACTATCCACATACTAATATGGAAAAACCCCTTTCCTAGTCACAAGTTGAAACTTTTCCTCATCGGGTAATGCAGCTCGAATGATATGCGTTTCCCCACGAGGTAGAGTCCCAACAAGTTTCTGTAGTGGTGCCTGCATAAAACGTAGTGTATCGAGGAAACGCCACGTAATTCTCAGCGTCATTTGTTTGGAGAATGAAACATACTTCTCAATGCTCTCAGGTAGGACACTCATCTGATTTCTCTCCCAAACGAAATCGACCTAGTGCTCAACTAGAAAGTGAGAGTCGTAACTACTTAAATTATGGAAGAAAACTCGTATGTGCCTAGGTAATTGGTACTTCAAATTGCAAGCATTGTGAGCTGTGCCGTGGAATTTCCCTGTAAGGTGACAGTGATCCCTACGAGGAGTTTGTGGTTTTCTGTCTAACGGCAGCCCACAAATATGACACTCGGTGGCGTTATTATACAAATCTTCATTCTCCTTCGATTTGGTCATGGGAACATTGCCACTGTACAGCGTATCAACTTCCCGTGAAAATTTTTCAAGCTCAGAGAGCAACCAAATCGATGGATTAGCCCCAACCTAAGATTTGTATCGGTTATGGTTGGTGTCATATGATGATACAATTTGGTACGCTGCCACATATGGTACGTGTTTCTCTGTAAAGGTAGTGTGTGAGGTCGTAGGATCGCCTCCACAGCGGGTGACAGGAGCGAGGAGGCATTCAAAGTCAGTGTATACTACAAACAGACACCACTCCTGGTGGTGAGCATTGCTAAACTTTGTGTATCTGTTTCTCTGGGTAGGCATGATAACACGTACTGCATTCTTGGATGTACAGTCTACTCGATGCGTATCTAATAACTGTTCAGATGAGAAATAATTGAGGCAGCTTAAACAAATATGTTTTACATCACAATTAGTTGATAGTTGGGAGGAAAGGAGTCGGGCTATGTCCTTGAGCCAGACATAGTAATAATTGTCACCTTCAGAAAAGAGAAGTTAATAAAAACCATGTTCAAGCACAGGCAGTTAGTGAAAGTCCAGAAGTTGAAGGTATTGCAGAGTTCCATAGTTGGGCTGAAAAATATATTGGTGTTAATAACAGGTCAGACACACCACAGATAGAATCTATTTTGGGGGGGGTTTATTTGATAAAAAGAAGGATGATGAAATGTTTAATGGAGCCAGAGATGCAGTCGCTGAGATTCAGATACATAAAGGGGAAACTGAAGATGGGGATGTTGTGGAGGAGGATGAAGAGATAATAGAACAATATTTAAATAATGATCCTAAGACAAGTGATGTTATTGTTGAGAGTGTGGAGGCAAAAATAAAAGTATTTGTAGAATTGAAGAGCGATGATGAGGTAAAGGTAAGTGATGTGACAAATATGGGTAATAATGGGGTTATTTTAAATGAAATACAGGCTAGGGAATGTGTATCTGATGACATGCTATTGCCTATTGGGAACTATGAAACGCAAATCTATGAAAATGGTAATAATATTATTATTATTAAAGAAAATAAAAGGGAATAGAATGTAAATGTGTGTTTTCAAGAAAAAGGGGAAAAGTTTTTAGAAGTTTTGTGGGACAGCTATGGAAACTATAAACAAAGATGATTTTTGGAAAGAATTAGCAAAGGTAGGTTCAACATTGTATCCCACATGGTGGATAAGAGTCTGTAGTGGACTTCATAAAATATGGGGAGAAAACAGCAGTTTATTAGATGGTAACACAGAGTTAAGAGGAACATACGAAAATAACAGTTTATATTTAAATGTCAATGCTTTGCAAACAGATAGGGATGTGTCTAAGTGTAGAAACGAGACATTAGACTTAGGAACTAAAGAAATTGAAAGTGATATATTGTTTTAAAATACAGAAATAGATTAAGATGTTGAACTTGGTTGTCCATATGTTAGAGTAAACATTGACAAGTGGGAAGAAAGAGTGTTAATAGACACAGGAAGTCCTGTTTCTGCCATCACTTCTAGACTTAGAGATAAGTTCAGAAATTCTCAACATTTTCCTGAGATTCCAGTTGTTGGACTAAAAGTGAAAGGAGCTACAGGCAGAGCCAGTAAGGTAGTTAAGAAACAAGTGTTACTTACTTTTAAAATTGATAACTTGAATTTTGAACATGGATGTTTAGTAGTAGCTGACCTGAATGAGAATTTCATTTTAGGTATGGATTGGATATTGAAAGTGCATGCTGAGTTTAATTTTACAGAAAAAAAAGAAAAAAATGTGTGTTGTAGAACCTGTTACTCAACAAAGCTGTGTAGCGAATTTGTTAATTTTAAACTGTGGTAACAGCTGTAATCACATTCAATCAGTGTATCATGAAAATTAGGGTATTTATTACCCTGATGAGAACTTAGAGGGAGACGCAGAGAGTCAAGAGTTTGATAAATTAGTAGAGAAAAAACTGGGGGAAGATGGAAGCCTAAATAGTACACAGACGGAAAAATTAAAAGAATTATTATGGGAATTCCAAAATTTATTTGATGACAGACCTGGTAGAGTGGAATATTATCAGTGTAAATTACAGTTAAAACCCCATGATCCTTTCTTTATAAAACTGTATGGAATACCATTTGCAAAAAGAGCTGCTGTGGAAAAAGAAATACAAAATATGGAAAATTGGTAAGATGTAGAAAGAAGTCGCAATGCCTATAACAACCCGTTGGTCATTGTAGAGAAGAAAGACAATGGTGTTAGGATTGTATTAGACTCTAGACATCTGAACAAGTATCTCATCACAGAAAATGACCACCCAGAAAGCATAGATAAGCCTTTAGGTAAATTTGAGTGTGTCAAACATATGACAAGCCTAGATTTCACAGCTGGTTTTCATCAAGTTGAACTTAGTCCTGATTCGAGAAAATATACAGCCTTCCTATACAACGGTAAATGTTATCAGTATACAGTCGTGCCTTTTGGTCTCAATGTGTCAGTTGCAGAATTCATCAGAGCATTAGATTTTGTCCTTGGTCACAAAACTAGTTCAAAATTAACCATTTATGTAGATGACATTTTAATCACTGGGAAAACTTGGGAAGAACACCTTGAATTGTTAAGGGAGGTATTTATCAAACTCAGAAAGGGGGGGAGGGGGGTAAATGACATTAAAATTAGAAAAATGTAAATTTGAGTTAGAGGAGTTAAAATTTTTGGGACACGTCGTTACAGAACAAGGGTTTTGCAACCAAAGACAAAATAAAAGCCATAGAAAATTTTCCAACACCTAGAAACAAGAAACAACTCGAATCATTTTTCGGCTTCAAAGTATTTTACAGAAAACTCGTCAGTAATCAAGCATTAAATGCAGTTTGTTTGTATAACTTGATCAAAAAAAAATGTAGAGTGCGATTGGACATCAGAATGTGAAAATCCTTTCATCAAAATCAAAACACAAATGTGTAACAGCCAACTTCTACATAGACCAGACATGTCAAGTCCTTTCTGGCTAACTACTGACAGCAATGATGCAGGGGTGGGAGTGATATGTTGGTAAATGTGCCAACACCTTGTAGATAGAGGCGGCCTAAATGCACGCTATCTAACGCAGACGGGCGTGAATTCTGGAACAGGATAAGTAGTGAAAGCTAATAAGAAAAGTAAGAAAAGTATGCAGCTCCTCGAATACTTATCTTTTATTCTTTGATGTGAATACAGCATTCTTGATGAGACATTTCATACGATAGCTATCAAACTATGTGAGGCTAATGGCGCCTTGCTAGGTCGTAGACATGGACTTAGCTGAAGGCTATTCTAACTGTCTCTCGGCAAATGAGAGAAAGGCTTCGTCAGTGTAGTCGCTAGCAATGTCGTCGTACAACTGGGGCGAGTGCTATCCCGTATCTCGAGACCCGCCTTGTGGTGGCGCTCGGTCTGCGATCACACAGTGGCGACACGCGGGTCCGACATGTACTAAATGGACCGCGGCCGATTTAAGCTACCACCTAGCAAGTGTGGTGTCTGGCGGTGACACCACATTCCTCCCCCGCAAATCGGCGAACGGTCGTGTTATAAGGCTTCCGCCCGCCGTGGGGAGGACCCCATGTTGACGTATGCAATGAGGTGGGGAGCCTAACAACAGGCGAGGCTGTGCCACCCGCACCCGGCCATTCGGTCCGAGGGGAGCTAGGAAACGCCTGAAAACCTAGTCCAGGGTGCACGTCAACATGCGGTGTATGCGCCCGTAAAGAGACAGGAGGGGCCGAAGGGTCGACCTCCATTGCGTCGGGGTACCCGACGCGCGAAGACGCCATGTGGTCCGGAGCGGGCAAGAGGTCCATGGCGGAGGACGGCTGGTCACGGGAAGCGATCGGCGGCGCGTGACCCAGGGAGGCGCTTGGCGGCTGCAGCGAAGCGTCGAATGCGGGCGGCGCCGGCGGGAGAACAGGCGGCGGCGGCGGCGGCTGCTGCGGCGGCTGCGGCGGCGCGTCGCCATGGGGCAAAATGGAAGGCAGCGTCGGTAACACCTGGGGATGAGGCGAGCCAGTAGATGGGTCCCCAGGGCGGTGACCGGACGGCACCGTCGCTGAAAGCAGACGGGGAGCGGCAGAACCCGTGCGACGACAGAGGCGCAGCTGATTGAGATGCCGACGCACCTCACCAGAGGCCCCCAAAACCAAAAACATCGCGCGGCCGAGGCAGCGAAGAATGCGCCCAGCGAGCCAACGCCTTGAACCTCGATAGTTGCGATAAAATACAACGTCGCCTGGAGCAAAAGCAGGAGTCTGCCGCTGCACAGGAACCTGATGCGGCGGATGCAGCAAAGACATCAAGGTTCGATGAGGACGACCGTGGAGCAACTCAGCCGGCGAGCGACCATCTCGGGGCTGAGAGCGATACGATGACAAAAAGAGCAACAACGCGTCCTCCCAAGAATGCGACTCTTTCAACTTTAACATCTGTGACTTGAAAGTCCGGACCAATCGTTCAGCGGCACCGTTTGACTGAGGCGAAAACGGCGCGGATGTCAGATGTTGAATACCATTGGCCTGGCAGAATGACTGAAATTCTGCGGACATGAATTGTGGGCCATTGTCGGAAACAATAGTCTGCGGAAGACCTTCAATGCAAAAGATAGCAGACAACGCTTGGATGGTGGCAGTGGACGTCGTGGAAGACATCCGGACAACAAAAGGAAAATTACTGAAGGCATCTACCAGAACCAACCATCGAGCATTCCAGAATGGACCAGCAAAATCGATGTGCAAGCGTTGCCAAGGGGAAGTGGCTTTTGGCCATGCAAAGACTTTCCGCGGCGGTGCGGATTGTTGTTCGGCACATGCCATGCAAGAAGAACACATATTCGTAATCGCAGCATCGATTCCGAACCACGTACAGTGCTGACGAGCAAGTTGTTTCGTTCGCACTATACCCCAATGTCCTTGGTGAAGAAGCCATAAGACAGAGGACTGTAACGAACGTGGGACCACGACTCGGGACTGATCATTATCAGAACGCAACAACAAAACACCACGTCGTACAAAAAGTCTATCCTTGTGAGCAAAAAATCGGCGAACCAACGGATCCTCGATCCGAGACTTTGACAAAGGCCATTGCGTAGCAACAAAACGCAAAACGGTAGCAAGGACAGGGTCAGCAGCTGTGGCTGTAGCTACACGACGAAAATCAATCGGAAACGATTCGACCACTTCATCGGTTTCCGCATCAATGAACATGCAAGCAAGTTCGGAAGAATCGAATGCTTTATCCTCAGCAACAGGCAAACGGGACAACGCATCGGCGTTTCCGTGCTTAGCAGTGGACCGATACAAGATATCGTAGCGGTACTGCGAGAGGAAAATAGACCAGCGAATGAATTTCTGCGCTGTACGCGGAGGTACAGGCTTGTTCGGATGAAAAAGCGATGTCAAAGGTTTGTGGTCTGTGATGATGGTAAAGTGACGACCATACAAGAAATCATGGAACTTAGTAACACCAAACACGAGAGCCAAAGCTTCTTTCTCTATCTGTGAATAATTTCTTTGCGCAGACGAGAGCAATTTTGACGCAAAGGCAAGAGGGCGATCATGCGAGCCAACTTTGTGCGCAAGCACGGCACCGATCCCGAAATCCGATGCATCTACCATCAACAAAAGGGGTTTCTGGGGATCGAACGGCGTAAGGCAAGTATTAGCAAGCAACGCCGATTTCAACTGGCGAAAGGCGCGTTCGCATTCTGTCGTCCAGACGAACGGAACACCTGTACGGCGTAAGCGAAGAAGTGGAGCTGAAAGAGAATAGGCATTGCGCACATTCACTCACACCTTGTGATTCTAAATCGTTTAATGTTCTGGCGACCTCATCACGCAATGCGTGAGGAACATTGCGCGCTCTGAAAAAATTTCGGTTGCGCGTTGACTTTCAGTTCCGAATGTGCTTCATAGTTTTTAGCGCAACCTAAGCCTGGTGCAAAAATGTCGGCAAATTCTTCACACAGACGAGAAACACTGTCTGAAGGCACAGTCTGGTTCACTGATAGGACCTGATTTACTATAGACATGTTAAACAATTGAAATAAATCTAAATCAAACAAGTTCACTGCAGTAGAAGAACGAAGAACGTAAAATGACACAAGTTTTGTTTGTCCCTTGTATGTTGCAAGAAGGCTGCACTGTCCGAACACAGGAATTTTCTGTCCTGAATATGTAGTGAGCTTAACATTTGCGGAACGCAACGGAGGTTTGCCCAGTTGTTTGTACGTGTCGTGATTGAGCAATGAAACTGCAGCTCCGGTATCGAGCTGGAATGGTATGACCTTGCCATTAAAGTCCAAATCTACAAAAAGTTTATTGTCCTGCTGACGACAAGAGCGACTGTCTCATGCAATTTGAACTGATACAGGTACAGCATCACTTGCTAATTGACGTGATTTCCGGCGACGTCGACGCACAGTTTTTGTGGGACGAACACAGTCACTGTTAGAGAAAGTGGCACTGGACGAAGCGGAATTAACTACATGAATGTCCATGTGCGAGTGTTCACGAGCCTGAGTATTCGTGATTCGATTCCGGCGTGAAGCAAAATTTCCGGGAATGGTTGTGATTGTCTGATCTGAGCTTTTTCTGGCAAACACTTTGAACATGTCCTTTCCTATTACAGAAAAAGCAAATAGCTTGGCGTGACGGGCAATTTTCACGCGAATGTCTAGTAGCACATCGCGGGCATGATTTCACTGCATTTGTGTGCTGGCACGGCACACCTGGTTCAGAGCGTGGCGGCAGCTGCCTTGGTGTGCGTGAGGGCAGTTGGCCGGGCCGCGCAGCGCGCCCGGCAGGCCGGTTAATGTTACACACGGCTGGCGAAGTTGCAAATGAGTCCTGACCACAGTCAAGTGTGTCTTGCCTATCCAATATGTCTATCACTTGTTGAAGGGAGGGATTAACTAGTTTCAAAATTTGCTCCAGTATGCGAACATCAGAAACGTTCTGTGCAATTGCATCACGTACCATTGCATCTGAATAAGAAAGGCCACAGTCACATTCAAACGCACAATCCCTAGTAAGGCCTTGCAAAGTTGCAACCCACTCCCTATTAGTTTGACCGGCCGTACGTTTTGTACAAAAGAAAGTATACCTTTTTGCTACTACATTGACTGTTTCTTTGAAATAGGCGTCCAATGCCGACAAAATTTCTTCGTATGACAGAGTTGCTACGTCGCGTCGGGGAAACAATTTCACTATCACACGGTAGGTGGACACACCTACACACGAAAGCAAAAACAGCTGCCGCTCATTACCTTGAATTCTGTAGGCGGCGAGATGGAATCCAAACTGGCGTGACCACTCAGTCCATGATTCGTGCACTGGATCGTAGTGCCTAAAAGGCGGTGCAACTGCATGTTGTGGCTGCGGTAGCGGTGAAGCGGCGGCTGCCGCATCGTGTTGCAGTGCACGTTGACCCTGGACGAGCTGTCCAAGGGCATCCAATAACGCCTGCGTCTGCTGATTCTGCAAGCGATAAAATTCGGACAGTACATCTGGAGATTGTGGCGAAGCCATGACACAAGTAAATGTAAGCAATTAGAAAGAACAAGACCCTTTCCCTCGTCGCCAATGATGTGTTGGTAAATGTGCCAACACCTTGTAGATAGAGGCGGCCTAAATGCACGCTATCTACCGCAGACGGGCGTGAATTCTGGAACAGGATAAGTAGTGAATTCTAATAAGAAAAGTATGCAGCTCCTCGAATACTTAACTTTATTCGATCCTTGTGGTACATCGTTCTTCTTGTTGAGACATTTCATACGATAACTATCAAACTCTGTAAGGCTAATGGCGCCTTGCTAGGTCGTAGTCATGGACTTAGCTGAAGGCTATTCTAACTGTCTCTCGGCAAATGAGAGAAAGGCTTCGTCAGTGTAGTCGCTAGCAATGTCGTCGTACAACTGGGGCGAGTGCTGTCCCGTATCTCGAGACCTGCCTTGTGGTGGCGCTCGGTCTGCGATCACACAGTGGCGACACGCAGGTCCGACATGTACTAAATGGACCGCGGCCGATTTAAGCTACCACCTAGCAAGTGTGGTGTCTGGCGGTGACACCACAGGGAGTACATTTATTTCAAGAAAAGGAAATAAATGGAAAAATGGGAGACCGAACAATTGCATTTGCTAGCAGAATTCTGCAAAAACATGAAAAACACTACACAGCGATAGAAAAGGAATTACTAGCTATACATTGGGGTTTTACAAAATTTAAAAATTACCTCTTGGGATATAAAGTAATAGTACAGACAGACCACAAAGCATTGAGTTGTCTCCAAGAGTGCAGGTTATATCATTACAGACACACCAGATGAGCAATGTTTCTCCAGCAGTTTGATTACAAAGTGAGGTACATTCAGGGAAAACAAATTGTGGTAGCAGTGTGGGAAGTGATTTGGAAGGAAGTAGTGGGGAAGAGGAGAGAATTCTCAAAATTATGTATCTAAAGGGCATTAAAGAGGAAAATTAAGTACAAAAAATCTGTAACGACATTAGGGGGTTTCTGGACCACAATGAAAACTGGAGACTAGTGAAAAGCTACATAGGAAAAACTGGGGAGAAAAGGTAGAAGTATATTACAAAGTACATAAGGGGATACTATTCAGAAGACCTAAACCAGATTTAGACTATTGGAAACTGTGTTGGCCTGAGCAACAAATAGATACATTCATTACTTATGTCCATGAATGCTTTGGCCACTGTGGCATCACTAAATGTATTCAGAAAATACAGGAGAACATTTATTTTTACAACATTAGCAGAAGAGTAAAGAAAAGGTTATCAACATGTGACATATGTCAGAGGGTGAAAGTGACTAACCAAACATCCAGGGGAGTAATGGAGAACTTATTACCCACAAATAAACTCTATCTCATTGCAACTGACATCTATGGGATTGGCCATTACCCAAGACAGGGGGGTGGGGGGAGGGTACAGTTATATTTATGTCATAGTAGACATCATCTCCAAATTTATAAAGCTTTATCCCTTAAGGAAAGCTACCAGCAAACAGACAGTTTTAAAAATTACAAGAAATTATTTCAACACTGTGGGAAAACCAAAAGCAATACTTTCAGACAATTGGTCTCAATTCTCTAAATACTGAAAAACTTTTATTAAAGAGATGGGAATTAAACACATTTTAATATCTACTTACCACCCGTCAAGCAACCAAGCTGAGAGATACATGAGAGAGATTGGAAGACTTTGCAGAACTTACTGTAGCCAGAACCACACTAAATGGTTAGAGTACATAAATAGTTTTGAAGAAATAATGAACAGCTTCAAGCACTCTTCCACTGGATTTTCCCCGCATGAAATAATGTACAGCCAATACCCTGCTAGTTGCTTCACTGAAAACATAGTGTACCCACCTTGCAAAATTATGTCACCCCAAGAAAGAGAAGACTGTGTACGGGAAACCATGAAAAAACAAGGGGAATCAAGAAAAAGGAGACAAAATTAATGTCAGCTGAACTTAAGAAGTTTTTTGATATTTACATTGGTCCATTTGAAATCTATGAGAGCCCACATCCTAATGCGTATAGCCTTATCTTTCCCAGATAAAGAAGATTATTTGGGTTGAGAAACATCACTGAATTGACCCGTATAAACATGACTGAGCACATTTCCCTTTTTGAGTACAGTTAGTTACCCATTTTCTGTAAATCATTTTACCAGCAAAGATTTTTACTGTGTGTGTCAAATAGCCACCACCCCTCAACCTACAGACACTGGAAAAGTTCCAGATCTCTGAGAGAATATTTTTATATTTTTTATCACCACTATTGAATATTAAATTTTGAGACATCTTCTTTACTTGCAATTGACAAGTTTAACAATGCACCCAAAGGGGGGACAAACATTTATTACCTTTTATAGTATCATTGAATATGGGACATACTTGCATTAAATATAGAAGACAATGTATAGATTGTTGTGCAAGACCCATCATTTTTGTTACTATTCTTTTCTTAAGTGTAAGATTTGTGTACAAATTTCTTCAATCAACCAGATGATCACCAAGTTTGATGTTTGTGTTATGTTGTGACGAATTTAAGTTTCCAATTTTGGTATTAGTAAGTCAATGTAAATAACATAATTATGTACTTGTACTATCTTGACTGTGTGTCTCAATGGGAGACAATATTTAAAAAACTTTTTCATTTTTCAAATGCATACTATATTCATGCATGTGACTCATATAGTGTTTGTGTATATACCATGTCCATACTTATGATTAATTCATTCTTTTCCTTTTCATTTCTATTATGTGGCTCAAAGAGAGCAGACAGCTGAAATATTTCCTAATGGACATATAACCTGGCCATTTATGAAATATATGTATGTCTTTTTTTATTTTGATTATTCTGTGGCTCAATGAGAGCCAACATTGAAATCATTTACTTATATTTATATATCTTAACATTGCATATGATATGTTTGTGTCTGTTTTTGATCATTTTCCATGTGGCTCACTGGGAGCAAAGATTATACATTTTTTTTTACTTTTCAATATTACTAAATATTTTTATTATGCTGACACACAGAGAGGCATGACACAAAGAACATTTGAAACAACACAATTAAAATATCTGCAGGAAAAAAGTCATTTTGAAACAAGGTAACAGTCATTGAGTACATACACATTATACCAGACAAAAAAATACTAAAATAGAACTTTGCCAAATTTTAGCCATTCGACACATTTGTCCTAGTCGACTAATATCATTAACATTCTGTAAATGATATTACCCCTGGGGGGGAGGGGGGGTATTGTAATGGAACCTATTAAATGCTTTATTATAACGAAGTATGCGATACCCTCCTAATTCAATCAGTTTGACTAGCAATTACGATAATAGAAAAGTAATTGTGTATGTTAGCAATGCTTGCATAACATGTCTACATAAACAGTCAACCCATTAAAATATAATTAATAACTGACCCACACAAAAGTTAACATCACTTGAACAGTGATACAGCAGATGTCATTATGTAAAAACACTATATTCAACTGAAATAATTAATATGAAATACGAATAATATTGGTCAACTTACGTATTTTGGACCTCCTTAAATAAAAATTACCCAGTGAAACCTATTTATTCACTAGGGCTGTTTTCACACTCTATTCACGTAAACACCTCTATTTTAAACGAGAACCTCTGTAATTTTTAATAATTCACATTATTTACTTATGTATGCAAATGTAATTTTTAATAATTAACATTATTTACTTATGTATGCAAATGAGAGAAGTCAATAGATATACCTTTGAAAAACGGCCTTTTTGCAACAAAGAATTGTTCTGACAAGTTGACAAACCTGTATGTCATTTTAATGACCTGTTAAATTATTTCACTCCATGTAAATTAATAACTTTTTTGCACAAATGACTATAACAGATGGGTGCCTGACTTATAAATCACATCACTTCTTAGTAGTTCTTTGACGAGATAATAAATACAAGCAGCAAGAAGCCTCGTCAGTTCAATCTTGATAGAACTTTTGTAAAGTGTGTGTGTTATTGTCTTAAGTGGAAAAACACTGCAAAGATGTTGTAAAAGAAGTGTTACTCTGTACTGTGACAGCGTCTTGGGGTGGTCAGCGGAGATAAATGGCTACCATGCCAATAAATAGTTGAAATGAAATGTCGTGTGGCTAACGCTCCCCGTCGGGTAGACCGTTCACCTGGTGCAGGTCTTTCGATTTGACGCCACTTCGACGACCTGCGCGTCGATGGGGGTGAAATGATGATGATTAGGACAACACAACACCCAGTCCCTGAGCGGAGCAAATCTCCAACCCAGCCGGGAATCGAACCCGGGACCTTAGGATTGACATTCCGTCACGCTGACCACTCAGCTACCGGGGCCGGACAATAAGTGGTTGGAAGTTCACTTATGCTGTCGTTCATTATTTATCGACAAGCACATCAACAACACAGGACCTCATCTTTTTACCCCTAGACGAATACATATAGAGCCAACATTAACATCAAGATACAGCAGTGAACCAGCCAGCAGCAGCAGCAGCAACTACTACAATACAATACAATTTAATGGCGCCAACCTAATTCTCTACATCAAGTGCTAACAAGCTTCGTATATTGGAGTGATATAGTGCTAATATAGGAATATCAACGATTGGGCGACCATTATACGGTGTTCTGGAGTTGGGGGCTGAATCCAATTATGTAGGGGCTACGTGGGACAGCCCCGAGCTCTGCTTCTAACATGAGCTGGAATTCCTTAAGTGATCTAGAAAAAAAAAATAAGAGATATGAAATAAGAAAATAATTTTTTTAAATGCTTAATATAAATGAGTAGCATATTAAATATTATACTCACATGGCAATTCCAGCTGTGAGTCGAGCAAAGGAGCCTGTTGGACTCCAGTCCACCCCTCGGATTCTAAAATGAAGTCCGCGAGGTCCACTATAACAGTGATATATATATATATATATATATATATATATATATATATATATATATATATAAAAAACAGCAGAAAGAGTAGGTCTCCAAATCTCATTTGAAAAAACACAGTATACGACTAGAAACGAACTGGCACCCAAACTTTTGGAAACTAAGTATGGAAAAATCAAAAGAGTTTCGCAATTCAAATATTTAGGTGAAACAATCTCAGAGACTGGTCTAGAAAAAATTGGAAATGAAATTCGTTGTCAAAAGATGGAGACAGCTTTTAGACTTACAAAAGACATCTACAACAAAAAATGTCTCTCGAGGTACTCTAAATTGAGACATTACAACACGGTCATAAAACCAGAGTGCCTTTATGGGGCTGAAACGCTAATTTTAAACAGAAAAAAGTACATTCAAGAAATCCAAAAAAGGGAAAGAAAAGTAATCAGAAAAATTCTAGGTCCAAAATACACTGAAGAAGGAACATACAGGCTAAGAGCAAATAGTGAAATTCAACAATACACCAGCATATATTCGGATATGAAAAAACGCAGATTAAAATTTTATGGGCATATTAAAAGAATGGATGCTACCAGACTAACTAAACAAGTAGTGGAATTCTACGAAAATCGAAGTAAAGCTAAATTTGAGACAATAAAATGGATTGCTGCTATAAAAGAGGACATGAAAGAGGCAGATATAAAACAAGATGAAATTCAAGACAGAAAATTATTTAGGCAAAAAATTCATGACTGGGTAGTTGGTCAAGCTGAAAAACCAAAGAAAACTGGAACCACATGGTCTGATGAAAGGAAAAGAGCTCATTCCGAGAGAATGAAAACAATTTGGGCAGAGAGAAAGTCTAAAAGAAAATAACTGAATGCCCCGTGATTGTACTGCGCGTGGTCCAGTAGGGCCCAAACGTGAATAATAATAATAAATAATATATATATATATATATATATATATATATATATATATATATATATACAGAAAAATTGATAATGAAAAAATAGAAATTATTTACTTACTTGGTAATGGTGAATTGTGGAGTCTGTCTCCTCTCAGCAGCAGCAGACTCCTGGCTGATGGCTGTTGAATCTCTTCATTTTAGTACACACACCGCACGATACGGCAGGCAAGTGAAGAGTGAGAAAGATGACACGCAACGATCTGTCTGCGCATATGTCTGCGCACATCACATCTGCGCAGACAGATCGTTGCGTGTGGACAGAAGATTGGCACCAACCTGAGGTGTGTGCAAACCTGGAAGTTGGAGTTGGAGGTTTCAGCGAAACCTCTCAAATCTGTGGGTTCAAACCGCATCTGCGCAGACAAGTTGGAGCGTGTGGACAGGAGATCGCCGCAAATCTGGCGCGAAACAGCTGTTTACTCAGTCTAGTGTTTGTATTTGTGCGCACAGAGCATTAAAATGGCTGATACTCGTCAGTGTTCTCGAGATTTTGTAAGTGAATTCAGAGAAACGGTGATTAAAAAAATAAATTCGTTGCGAACTGGCGAAATTATTTGCGGATGGATGTCGAAACCTATAATTATCTCTTAAAGCTTGTAACCCCTCATATTATGAGAAAAAATACTTGTATGAGAAGGGCAATTTCTCCTCATGAACGGCTGGCGGTAACATTAAGATTCCCAGCAACAGGAAGGAGCTACAAGGATTTGCAATTTTCAGTTGCAATATCGAAACAAGCGTTGAGTAAAATAATACCCAACACATGTGAAGCTAATTACGCTGTCCTGAAGGATGAGTTCATGAAGGCAAGTCAAGTAAATTAAGTCTGTCAGCGAACTGTTTACCGAAAAGAGTTATCCAAAGTTCAGAAATCTAGAAGATCTGGTGTAAGAGTAGATCAAGTATACCAGCCAACGTTACGGTATTTTGATCTGTTTGGCTTTCTTAGTGATCAAGAAACGCCAAGACCAAGCAGGAGTACAATTGAGGATGAAATTGGAGTGTCAATGTGCCAGGAAATGGAACGCGAGGTAATGTAAAACAAAACGGGTTCACCCTGCAACTCTCGCAGTAAATGTACGTGAGAAAACTGCTTTCGCTTTAGCAGCCACTGTCTACACCATTTTGACCGCTTTCTCTGTTTCCTGCGGTTGGTCTGAATGTTTTTTGCAACACAAGTTGCGAACACAGACCACAACAGAATTTCCTCCATTTCTATATTTCAAAATAACTGAGTTAATTTTTTGACGTTTACGGGGAGCGTAGTCGCTTGCCACTGATATTTCTTTTCTACACCGACAGATGGCGGGCGAGTAGTAGATTGGGGTTTGTGTCGTGGGAACACACCACATTTGCAGCGATCTTTTGCATGTACTGCGCCGATGTCTGCGCAGACAGATCGTTGCGTGTGGACCGGGCTTTATACAAGTGTGATGACGTAGTATCACGTGATCTTAGGATGAACGAATGGGCGAGTACTGACTTGACCCAGGGTCTTGCAATTTCCCCTCCACACTGTCTGAGCACTGTAGCTACCGACCAATAAGGAGCCACCAAACGACTACCAAGTACCAATGAAAAACTGCTGTGCATCAGGCGCGCGCGAATTCTCTGTTTGTACTTTCAACTTTGTCCAGCGTGAACGTGTCCTCGCACTGTATTTTCGAAATGATTTCGTTCGAAGATAGTGTTGTGGACGAGCGAAAGACTTAAGTATTTGTAAGTACCATATTTAGTATGAATTTTCTGCACATAATGTTTTTTAAAGCATTAAAATTCATTGCTTTCAATGCTAATGCTGTCGGCGAACGAAAGGAAGAGTGACATTTTTAAAACTATCTGTTACTATTTCTCAAGTGGGTTGTATTCTCTGTTTGCATTTTGGAGCTATTAATCCAGACTGCTCACATGCCAGTTGTTATTGGCAGCTCGGTAATGTCGGCTATTTAAGATTATAGAATTACAGGGATCAAATAAAACATGAAAGATAGGATATTGGTAGGGTAAAAATGAGATAAGCAGGATCGGGTAAAAATAGCCATAATTAGAGTAAATTATGGAAGGAAATAAGGTGAAGGTACAGCCAACTTGTTTACCTGATCAGAAATCCTCATTTAAAAATCTTGCTGTGGACTGCAGTAATTTAAATGGTGTGATAGTAAGCAGGAGATTTATTTAATAACTGTATGAAACAGCGCGCGCAAATCTTAATATAAAACAGCGGTATACCTATTTTGATTTCCCAGTACTGGAAAATTACCATTTAATACATGTTTCTGTACAAATTTTGCTTTTATGTTGTTTCTTGTTAGTGACATAGACTTTAAATGAACCTTTAAAAGAAAGCTTTTTTCGTAGGCCATTTTTTCCTTATGTTTCACATAGATGTGAAACATGTATATGTGTAAAAAGTTTCAGAATCAGCTAAAACTTATTAAAATTGTGTACTGGGATTATAAAACACATTTGTATGCTAAACTGTGAGCTGTTTTTTCCGTTGTTTGGAAAGGTGGAGGAAGAGAGGAGTAAACAGAAGGCAATCATATCTTGAGCAGCTGACTGCTTTCGAAGTTCAGTTTCATCACAAATAGTGTTTGCTTTTTTAAAATAATTAGTAACTAGTTTGTTTACTCCCTGTATTTCAATTTGGAAATCATTAGACCATCAGTAGTGTTGAATGCCTAGAAACTACATTAAACTGCAACCTTAACGAGAAAGAGTATGCTGTGGTAGTTTAAAATTAACACCAGGTGTAAATAAAAGCTGTTACTCAACTGCAATTTAAACATACCACTGGTATCTCAGAGTAATGCTAAGAAGTTCTGAAGACACAAAGAACTGTTCTCAGTAAAGATGAGTGAGTATACTTGCTTGGCTTCATGGGCCTTCCCATAACTTCATTCAAGGTAGGTCTAAAACAAATTGTTGCTGAGTTTGTTCAGCTCAGTACTACAGAAAGCATATTTACCAGTGAAAAGAAGTTTTGCCAGTAAGGACTGGTTTTCAAATTTTACCAAACACCTAGCTCTAATCACCCAGAAACTTCAGAAATTTTAAATAATCTGTAGGAGCACACCAACATGCCCATTTGTCTTTCCCTTAAGATGTGGAATTGGAGCTATCAGACTGAAGTGTCTAAACAAATTTGTTAAGGCCAAAACTATTAGTTTAAATACTGTCTGTAACATTAATGGACACAGGGCCTAGTTAATATTTCCTCGGTATAAAATCTACCCTTTCCTCAAAGTTATATTACATTTATTTGTTTGACGTAGAAATGTGTAATAGACCATTATATGAATTCTTCTTATCTTGCATCATCCTTTTATTGTCCTATCACCTGTTTAGGTACTTTCTTCAATGTAGTCAATAGGTCTTTTTTTGTGCCCCCAAGTATTTTTCCTTTTTTCAGTGAAATGTTGGTGTGAATATGAAACATTTTAACCATATTCTGATGAGTATAAAAGCTTTTCATCCAGAATTTCGAAAGTTTAAATATTGTTTTGTTTTTACCCCTGCCTACTCAACGTAAAATGTGTACTTATTGATGGTAATTATGAAATTGTGGTGTGGTCCACCATGTGTCTACATACCTGCTGCACTTCTTATATCAAGTGTATATTACTGTAGGGAGGAAAATTCTGAAATAATCTAAATGAAGCCAAGTAAAGAAGTGATAGTAATACATGTTCTTCTCTCTTAACAGGAAATTCTCCCGCAGTGGAAAACGTGTGTTGGAGCTGCACAGAAATGGCTGTAATTTGCGAGAAATTAAATCTTTAAACATCCTTGTTGATGTTAAAACAAGGGAGGAGTTTGGACAGTGATTGGCACAGTTTGAAAACATAACAAAAACAACTTATACAATAAGGTGCGCTGAACCTGCATGAGGAAAGTATGTTGTTTTTAAACAAAGGCTGGTCTGTCACCACAATACTCGCAGTGTATAAGTTCATGGTTCAGTGCAAAGGGCAACAAAAAGCACTAACTGTCCATCAAAAATGACAGTGACAATTCACGCTGTGCATGATATATACAGAGGTAAGTCTGCAGAGAAAGCAATGCTCTATAAGAAAATGCCATGTGAGGTTAACTTGGTGTTGGGTCATAACCACAGTGTTGAGAATGCTGCTTCTTTAAGATTTAGGCAACCATCAAGTGATGTCAAAGAAAAATTAATCTCCCCGTTTGAAAGAGGTCATTCACCAGCCACTGCACTTGAGTCAATAAAGGTTGAAATTCAACTTAGTTGTTCAGATTACCCTTTAGTCCTTGCAGACAGAAGCAAGTGACCTGATTACAACTTTTGCCACTATTTGTGCAATAAAGTTTTTAAGAAAAAGTATGGGCCAACAGACTTCAACAAATATGGAAAGCAGCTGTTGCAACAGAGGTTAGAGGATTATAACAGCGAAGTTGGAGCTGTGTGTGCCAAGATTATTCTGAAAGATGATGATTGTATAGTATGGTGAGAGTATATTTACAAATTTGTAGTCGGATGAAAACTTAATACATATACATTTGTATAATTGTTTTTCAGCATTTTCTCACCACTGATGCAAAAAGTCCATACTCATGTAAAATCTGCTTCCAAACTTGTATTTATGGATTCCACTGGTTCTCTGGATCATGATTATGTCTTCAGAAAGCTGCAGAGTTATAGTAATGGGACTTGAGTTGCTGAAAGAGATAGTGGGGGAAAATATTTTTGGGAGAAACATCAATGGCTCAAGTGTGTTTCTGACTGATGACAGCCAGTCAGAACGTAATGCAATTAGGAGGTGCTTCCCAAACACAAAAACTTTGTTGTGTATATTTCATGTCCTGCAGGCAGTGTGGTGCTGGCTTCTCAAAGCAAAAAATGCTATACCACAGCAAAAACAATGTGAGTTCTTCCAGAATTTCAAAAAAATAATGTTTGTGCCAACAAAAAATGAAGCAGTGGTAAACTATAATGTAACAAGAGCAAGCATCGGTGAAAATCATCAAAATTTATTGAAATATTTGGAAGGGTATCGGGATAGGAGGGAACTGTGGACCCTTTCACATCAGTAAGGTATGCTTATAGAAGGGCACAACACAAATAATATAAGTGAGGCCTTCATGAGAATTTCAAAGGTTATGATTTTTGAGAGGGTGTGTGCCTTCAATGTGGTTCAGATGGTGGACTTTTTTTTTTCACAAAGGTGAATTTGTATTTTCAGAGGAGACTTCTTGATGCTGCTAATGGAGCAAGTCCTAAGTGTTTCTGTAGGCCTATAAAGGCTCCTTCACAGGAGATTCTAGCAAAAATCAAGCAAGTCAATGAGGATGCTCTGCTCGTTCCCAGTGAAGAAAGGGAGAATCATTATTACATTGTAAATATGGCTGTTCTTGTTTGCACTTGTTGCCAAGGCAATACAGGGAAGATCTGCAAACATACAGACTGGGGCAGTACTGTTTTACCATAAGGAAACTACAGGGGGGGAGGGGGGGGGTGACAGATAGTGACAGTATACGTAGATTGTATTATTTTATTGCTACAAATGAGGAGCCTCCTGAAGGGTGGCTAGAGCCTCTGTATTGCTCTCAGAATGCAGTGGCTTCAAATTCTTCGGAACATTTGGAGCAAATGGACACAGGATTGCTCTGTGAAAGCCAAGAAGAGATGCCAGAGAGGCTTGACATGGAGACAGTTCCAGACAAAAGAAATAATAATTTAATAGACAAGATAAAAGCTCGTCTCGTAGATTTTTCAAATAAATCCCCTGAGGAAATGAGGAAAGGCCTTGAAGTCATGTGCGAAAAATTGAGGAAGCTTGAAACACCATATGCATGTGCATCTTATTTGGCAAATTTTGGTGAAGGTAAGTAAAACATACTTTTAGATAAATGTTATGGAAAGTAATTCAATATTGTATGAATTCTCATTTTTGTTAAAGGAAAATCTAGAAAAAATCATGGTAACTATATTCCTGTTCAGCCCACTGCAATAAGCAGAAGAAAAAACAAGTTGGCAGGTCGCAGATGTCATTTGGGGGGGGGGGGGGGGGGGGTAAGATGAAGACCACACTCTAAGCAAAGCAAGGAATTTGTAAAGAGAGTAGAAATTTCTGAAATGGTAAGTAATACATTTCTAAATTCAACTATGGCATTTTGAAATTTATCTAGCAACTTTCCTTTCCCCCAAAGGGCATATTAAGGAATAAAGTCATTATTATTTATTTAACATTTTTAAGTTTGAGGGCGCACTTCTAGCACTGCTGGGCATACAGTGCTATTGGTTAACTTGCATAAATTTAATACTGTGTGCTAATGGTGGTGTAAAGACCGAAACAATCCACAAAAGAAATAAGAAATTGCAACTGAAAACTGCCTCCAGACTGACCTCACATCCAGTATTGATAAAGGCTATGGCATGCAAGTTTCTGGCACCATTTTTAAAATAATTCTTATTTTATCTGAAGGCAGCTCTGTTAGTATAATTAAAGAAAAAGAAAATACTTAATTATGATTTGATATGACTGTCAAGTGGAATAATTTCTAGACATTGCTGTTGAAAAAACTGAAGTCACTCCACACCTTGAACTTGGTGTGGATAATTCCATTACACAGCAAGCCAGCTGAATGATACACTGCAAATCAGTCATAAAGTGTTTACACATTGCGTTTCATTTGGAAAAAAAAAATTGATGTGTGTACAGGATGTTCACTTCTGTGCAAGCAGCATTGCATATTTCCAGTGGCTTGTGACTTTCTCATGCAAATATAAATGTTCACACGTAGTTCACAACACGTCTTGTTCCAAAGCAGTGGAATTAGTACATTATGGAATAATCGCTGGTGGATAAAAGTGTTCATATCTTGTGTTAACACAACTTTCTGATTGGCAGTTGCCTCAAGTTCCCATTAACTTAAAATCTCAGTCCTGACTATAACTACACCATCTAGGCAGAAAAGCTACATCTGGTATTGATTATCACCCATATTAATGTACTCTCGTTCAGACTGTTTGTTAATCTTGTTTAGATGTTAGGTTATTAACATCATGGCATTCTGTTTCTTTGGTCCAGTATGTCTTGCATGTACAGTAAAATTCTCATTACATGACACCTAAATTATAACTTTTAACTAGGCCTATATTTTTTTATTATTAGTTATCTGAGTGTTTTTGAAAGGCGTGGCATATAAATATTATGACTTTAAGTAGCTAATTACAATATAAAGATGTAAATACACACAAATGTGGAGCCACTTTGAGTTTCATTCCGTTATTAATTTACTTGTCATTTGGAACTTACTATTGATTGCTAAACACTGGTGCATTGTTCTTTTATGGCAAAGACTGGTTTTAGTGCATGTGTAAAACTTTTCTCCCAAGTGTTATAATGAACATTTTTAATCAGTACAAAACAACAAAATTCATACCAGAAAAATTGATTATTTCGATACAGAAATGGATAAGAAAAGCCATGTTACATAAACATTTTCCTCCAACATTAACCCAGTATTAGTGCAACAAACTTAGTAATCCATAATTTAGAAATAAAGGTTTTCAGTAATGTTAATGTGGATTTTTATTTCTTTTCAGGCTACCTTTCCGTCACCAGCTACGCAGTCATCCCAGTCAGCTTCGGACTTTTGAAGGTGCACAACTGTTTACTGCAGCATAGAGTGTAGTATTTTCTTAATCTGGGATCCAACCTAATGAAAATATTAAGGGAATGATTGTAGTAATTAAGTTTTTTTCTTAAAGCTCAGGCCTAGCCCGATTACTGAAATATATAAGTTTTTTCTTGTTGCTCAGGCCTAACCCGATTATTGAAATAAGTTTTTTTCTTAAAGCTCAGACCAAACTCACTATTGAAATATAGAAGTTTTTCTTTAGATTGGGATATCCCAACAATGTGGATACTTATTGTGTATGTTGCACAAGTTTCTGGGAAATGTGAATTATCTTTTCTTAAAATGTAAACTACATTTTATATTCTACAATATGACTTTTTGATTTACATCTGTTCCTTCAGATTACATGTAGCTTATTTAATTTGATGTATTATATCTGCTTTCTGAAGTAGTTGTGTCAGCTGATAATGAAAAATGTTTCCTGCATGTTAATATATATTGTCAATAATAAACTGCAATACTGGCAGGAACAAACTGTTATTATCTTATTAATTGGTATTAAAACTTTATTTTAGAAGATTATGTGAAGATACTTTGCAACGTTAAGATAAGCATCACATTTAAATAGGAATTGTGAACAGATTGCCCCCATTTACACCAAGGTTGGCATAAAGGAATTGCTTATGATAGCTTCCTCTGGCATGTAGAGCCCAAACAAAAATTTTTCATCTCAAATTAACTAAAAAGCAAGTAAATAATTTTTTTGCTGCGAGAACACCCACCCTAAACAAAAAAATGCATTAATGTCATAAAAAATTTAATTTTTTGATTGAATGCCAAGCCAACTAGTCAAATTGCATGTCTTCATATCACAGTTTGTGACTTTAACATTCTGAAAATGAAAGGACAATGAATCTCTTTAAACTTTCATTTGAATAGCAGATAGAAAGCTGAACTAGGTAAGTGTACTTACCATGAATGTTTACGTCCAGCTTTTGGTGACACAATGTTCTGCTTCTGGTAAGTGAAGACAAAGGGGGGAAAGCAAAGGATTGTGGAAAAATTGTGAAATATGTGAGAAAGTAATAAGACAGAATCAGGGTCCAAAGAGACCTATGCTTGTGTGGTAAACAACCTGCAGACGAGGGTTGGCATGGGGTAGGTGGATGAAAGCCAGATTCTCGTAATTTAACTGTGCGTTTCAAATCACTGTGGTTGCTTAGTCTACAGAGAGCTATTAACTGGACAGAAGAGAGTAATCATTTGTTTAATTTCGTATATGTATTAATGTCCAACTCCATGCATCGATGGCAAAGAATAAGAATATAAATATAGCACTGGCACACATTTACTAAATTCAAGAAACCAATTTAAGAAAGGTAGTGACTATAATGATTACAATTTGTACAAAACTGCCACAAAACAACACTGACAGTAACACAATTTGTGGTTATTCACATTAGAGCATTTTTAAAAAATGATACTATAGTGCGATACAGACTGTTGTGTTATTTAAACTAATTGGGATTTCATATAATGTACTGTAGTGTTTCTGTCCTAACCCATACCAAGCTCACTTAGACCTAGATGTCTGGTGCCCTTAAAACCCCACTCAGTGTTGCCTTCAAATTGCTAGCAAGCTTATACATACATCTCTCACTGTCATTTGACTAGTGCAGTTATGTTCAACTTTAGTGATATTACCATCAACAAAAATGCAAAATTAAAAATGTTCAAAATGCAATCATATGTCCAAATTAATTTTTGATGTGAATGTATAATAACTCGTTGCACATCACTACAATCTATAATGCAAAATGATCCCTGGAACATATTACTAACAAACTGACGGGCTATTTAGTTCACAAAATAGTCCTTTAGGACTACAGCATAGTAAAATTTTGATTTAATTGCTCTTTTCATAAAGAATGCCTATTACACATACACAGACACAAATAACAGGGCAGGTATACCAGCTTGCCAAGGAAAATGCATTAAACATAACTAATATTATATCAGCTTCACTTAAGGCTTATGCCTTACAACATTAAGTCTCGGTCATTGTCTTCCTAATAATATTCCTCCACCACACTTGTCAAACAGGGTGCTTCAAGTTGTTGAGATATGTCACTTTAAAAAAAAAATTCCCACAAACTATCATGCATGGAGGATAAATTCCATTCACTAATGATGGTACTAAGTAATTCCAAATAAAAATCCAAGCCAGCTGACAGAGAAATCAAATAAATGTCTCAAAGATGGTTAAAATTCATCACATAAAGACAAAAGTGGCTCTAAACATAAAGAAAATTAACTGTATAAACCTCAATTCGAATAAAAACCATAGTGAGGTTTGACTAATAGTTAACAAGGATCAATAAAAACATGTGACAGTGAATTTGTGGGCATTAATGTGTTGCCAACTGGAACAAGGAGAACATGTGAACATTTTAGCAGAGCACATGATACACTACTCAGAATTCTCAAAGTGATCTACTTTGTAAATAAACATTCAAACATCAGTTATGTGATAATATTTTAGGATACCAGTGCTTGGAATGTGTAGATTGTCTTCAAGGCATACACAAACAGAAAAAAGCACTATTGCCCACAGAAAAATCTTTAACTGTATGGAGTAATACTAGACAAATTCACAAATTTTTCCAGATAGCTGTAATTTTTAAATCCGAGACAATATGTGGAACAAGCAACTAAAGTACACTACTGGAAATCGAAATAAGAACACCGTGAATTCATTGTCCCAGGAAGGGGAAACTTTATTGACACATTCCTGGGGTCAGATACATCACATGATCACACTGACAGAACCACAGGCACATAGACACAGGCAACAGAGCATGCACAATGTCGGCACTAGTACAGTGTATATCCACCTTTCGCAGCAATGCAGGCTGCTATTCTCCCATGGAGACGATCGTAGAGATGCTGGATGTAGTCCTGTGGAACGGCTTTCCATGCCATTTCCACCTGGCGCCTCAGTTGGACCAGCGTTCGTGCTGGACGTGCAGACCGCGTGAGACGACGCTTCATCCAGTCCCAAACATGCTCAATAGGGGACAGATCCGGAGATCTTGCTGGCCAGGGTAGTTGACTTACACCTTCTAGAGGACGTTGGGTGGCACGGGATACATGCGGACGTGCATTGTCCTGTTGGAACAGCAAGTTCCCTTGCCGGTCTAGGAATGGTAGAACGATGGGTTCGATGACGGTTTGGATGTACCGTGCACTATTCAGTGTCCCCTCGACGATCACCAGTGGTGTACGACCAGTGTAGGAGATCGCTCCCCACACCATGATGCCGGGTGTTGGCCCTGTGTGCCTCGGTCGTATGCAGTCCTGATTGTGGCGCTCACCTGCACGGCGCCAAACATGCATACGACCATCATTGGCACCAAGGCAGAAGCGACTCTCATCGCTGAAGACGACACGTCTCCTTTCGTCCCTCCATTCACGCCTGTCGCGACACCACTGGAGGCGGGCTGCACGATGTTGGGGCGTGAGCGGAAGATGGCCTAACGGTGTGCGGGACCGTAGCCCAGCTTCATGGAGACGGTTGCGAATGGTCCTCGCCGATACCGCAGGAGCAACAGTGCCCCTAATTTGCTGGGAAGTGGCGGTGCGGTCCCCTACGGCACTGCGTAGGATCCTACGGTCTTGGCGTGCATCCGTGCGTCGCTGCGGTCCGGTCCCAGGTCGACGGGCACGTGCACCTTCCGCCGACCACTGGCGACAACATCGATGTACTGTGGAGACCTCACGCCCCACGTGTTGAGCAATTCGGTGGTACGTCCACCCGGCCTCCCGCATGCCCACTATACGCCCTCACTCAAAGTCTGTCAACTGCACATACGGTTCACGTCCACGCTGTCGCGGCATGCTACCAGTGTCAAAGACTGCGATGGAGCTCCGTATGCCACGGCAAACTGGCTGACACTGACGGCGGCGGTGCACAAATGCTGCGCCATTCGATGGCCAACACCGCGGTTCCTGGTGTGTCCGCTGTGCCGTGCGTGTGATCATTGCTTGTACAGCCCTCTCGCAGTGTCCGGAGCAAGTATGGTGGGTCTGACACACCGGTGTCAATGTGTTCCTTTTTCCATTTCCAGGAGTGTATATTTCCACATTTTCTGTTGTTCTTAAACTTATATGTAGCATAATACAGTTAAAACAAATATTAGGGCCCATTTTTAGATTCAAAGTTGAGGTAAAAATAGAAATTGGAAGACAAAAGATGGACATATGTAAAAGCTCCATATCATTTAACAGCAATGGGGGTGTAAAAAAAACTGAAAGCCAACACCTTAATCTGTACTGTGCCCTCAGTCTGGCATATTTATTTTTAAATTTGGAAGTTGTTACCATTTGAAAAGTCTTAGCCTATTTTGTTTTGCAAAGATCCAAGGTAACTGGTGTTATCAAAACACATTTCTTTACACTTAAACTGATTTAGTAAAATTCTTTAATTTCTATAAAAGTAAAACAAGTAAGACATTTGGGCCCATTTGAATGTAGTTTTATGAGCTTAGCCAGAATTATTACATGAGCACATGTTTTTTTTCTGATTAGACTAAAAAATATATTGAAGGTAAGTACATTCTATGCTTCTTTATAATGATTCCAACACAACATGCCTATAGGAAGCATATTTTACTGTGCCTTAAAAGCCTTTGAGGTCTGGTACTGGCACTTTCCCTAATGTATCATGGCTGACTGGAAGATTAATACATTTGCTAATGTGTCCATATTTTACCCTGTGTGCATGAAAATGATGTACAGCCCTAGAAACAATTAAAGGGGAAAGAGTCAGTTAAATGGTAACATTTAATACTGTAAAAAGGTCATGAAAGAGCAATACACTTATCAGACTGGTTTGGCTTTCTTAATCTACAGAAATTTATGGCTGCTGCCATGGAATTATTTTTTAGCAAAATTGGGATAAAATGTATTGCATTATATTCTACTCGTTTTTATCCAGGATAATGCCCCAAAAATCCCCATAGGTACTGTTGCATACTTACATATGTTGACCTCTCATACATATGTTGTGTGTGCTTTGGAAAATAAGATTTTTTTGTGTAATAGAGTTTTTACTCAAGTTTGAGAAAAAAATCAAGTACTTAAATGTATGAGTGACACACCAAAATACTGGTCAGCAGCTGTGAAACTCTAGGTATTGTTTTATTGAGCCTTGGTCAGTCTTTTCTGAAAAGATTACTTTTGCACAGTAAAAAGTTAAGTCATAAGACCAAAATATCTGCAATATAAACGCAACTTTGAAAAATATTTTTTTAAATAGGCACATAAAAAAACGAAAGTAAATTTCAGAAAACTTTGACCATAATTCATAAACGTCTGACAATAGAATGCTGTTCTTATAGATCCAGATGTCTTAGTTTTCTCATAATAAACCTGCTCATAACTCCGTGCCGTAATGACATGTCACACCACAACACCCTTATGTTGTGAGTCAAGGGGCACAGGTGGAATCGGATGCTTCCACTGACCTCTAGTTTCTTACAGTTTTCGATTTTCTGTAATTAGGCTGACATTCCTGATTATGACACATGTTGTTACATAGTACTGATGAATAGAATGTGGTTGTCCAGAGGTATTTGAAATACTCATTTACAGTGTAGTAAATGTTAGTTAATAAATTTGTTGTATATTTTTGACCAAATGTGTGGGAATCATTTACAACAATAATGTTCTGTGGCATCCTTTGCTCTCTTATAGACTCGAAACTATTAATCTATGTGTAATTTAAAAAATCAACACGTACCATTAAATGAATATTTCTCTGCGGATACAAAAATTTTAAAAATTAATAAAAATAAATAATTTGATTTTAAGCCTTAGAAATAGCTTGTGAAAGCCAGCGACAACTGTGGAAACAATGGGTTGTTTATAAATAACTGCTACCACACGATTTTTACTTTTATTTATATTTTTCATGACGCGTTTCGAGAAATAATTCTCATTTTGAAGTGCATTGTTATGTATACTATGTCATTTTTTTCGTGGTGTTTGTTTGGGGTTCCGCTTGTTCTGTTGTCAAATTCTTCTGTGGTCCAATTTTCTGAGCACAATACAGGCATACATAAAAAATAACAAACGGTCATAAATAGTTACAAGCGAAAACACCACGAAAAAATGGCACAAGATGGTGAACAATGTACTTGTAAATGGTTATTATTTAGCGCAACACTTTGTGCAAAATATAAAGAACAGAAAAAATTGTGACTGGTAGCTCAGTTATTTATAAACAAACCCTTAGCACAACAAAATTTGTGATTTGTCACGTTTTATTACGCTGACATGTCTATTGTTCCATAGTAGAATGATTATTATATTTCACTGTGTTAATACAAAATCATCAGTAAATTACATTCAAGGTTTATAGTAACAACCACACCAAAAGCTTTACGTTCTACGCGATAAATCCACAGTTCTCCGATTTTACGGCGGCTAAAAAGCACTAAGGCACAACATATTCGTACTTTTAATCTTAGCACACTATTCATAAAGAAGCACGTATAATTTCCGCGAAGAAATACAACTTTCACAGAAAAAAAACAAGTTTTACAACTAAATATAAATATCCAGGCCTTTGTGCGTACATTCCAACTACAAATATCAGCTGTTTCCAGCACGGCAATACAGCTTTTAAAGGTGCTATCTGATTGGATACTCGGTTTCGCCCACTTCTGACCACTCATTGGTCGATCACTCACTCACTATATTGACGGGCCTGCCTTGGCCCGAGGTGTAGGAGTTTAAGCTGGTTGAACTGTTCCTCCTGAAATCCTCTCTGTCTGGAATGTATTTCTTCTCGTTTTGGTTTGGCCTCTGGTTTCTATGGATGAAGGAATTTATCTGCTGGATGATTCCGGCAGCTTCTTCTTTTTCTTGCTGCTTCCTGGCTGCCCGAATTCTATTTTCTTCAGGCGGGAGAATTCCACTGGCGGCGTCTGTTGCTGGATGAACATGACTGCTTGGTCAGTCATGTACCGCCAGTCCTCGTCGGTGAAGATCAAGTAATTGTTTATCAGCTCCAGATCTGCACGCCTGACGAGTTCCCTCCCATAGAGCTTCTGGTTCAAGGGTTCACACCCCCAGTGGAATGGATAAGGTTTATGAGGTAGGGGAGGGATGTTGTCTTCCGTGAAAGGGTAAGGATGATCATGATGGGGGTAGCTACTGTGGCGCAGGGAATCTGCGATATTGGTGAGTACCTCCCTCACACAGTTCTTGTTGGGGACGGGGGAGGCACTCGAATGGCTCGTCTTCTTCTTCTCCCTCGGTTTCCATTGGCATTTCCTGTGTCGTCTGCGTTTCCGCAGAGACAGGAGTGACGACTGCTTCCGAAGGGGCCATCTCCTTGTTGTCGGCGATTTTCCCCGACTGCATGACCACCTCCTTAGCAACCTGCGTTGCCGCATTGGCCAGGGAGGTGGTCGTTTGTGTTGCCGCGTCTACCCCCGTACTGGTGGGGGTCGGTGCCACGTCCGGCGTCGTGCGGGACGTGAGGTACAAGGCGACCCTTAGTTGAGTCACCTCCCGACGTGTCTCTTCTAGTTCCACTCTCAGAGCTGCACTCTCCTCCGCCATGGTGAATTTGAGCTCGGTGATTGCGTCCTCATTGGCTTCCCGCAGTGCTTGGCGGAAGGCGTCCACGTCGTCTTTGTGGCGCAGCCAGCTTCCCCTACTAAATTAGGAGTGCGGGGTGTCCACGTTGTCTTCTTGTTGTGCCACCTCTTCGTGTGTGGTGGCCAACTTCCGCTGTTTCCACGTCTTCAGATAGCTGCAGCTGCGCGCGTTTGCGGCGTACGAGCCACCGCATTTACGCACACCACTGCGGTAGCCCTTGCTTTGGTGCAGTTTCGTGTGCACTTAACACACACAACCACGCCGCCACATTCCCTGGCTATGTGTCCCAGCTTTTGACACTTATAGCACTGTAATTGTGCCACAGGCTTCCGCTTCTTCTTCTTGTTGCCGCAACCATTGCCCCCGACTGTGTTTAGCAGGAGCTCAACAGCAGCAGCAATCTTGCCTCTTCGTCCATTCCTACTTCTCAGCATGGCGTCGGGCTAGTGGCGTTGGCGTGCGCGAGCAAGGGTAATGAAGTGAACCACAGTGAGTCAAGCAGCAGAGTGCATGCATGTGTGCCGCATCGTGCTCATTGGTCGCTAGCTTGGAGCTCAGACGGAATGGAGGGGGTATGGCTAGACCCCGGGTCAAGTCAGGAGTTGCGAACTCATTGGTCGCTAGCTTGGAGCTCAGACGAAATGGAGGGGGTATGGCTAAACCCCGGGTCAAGCCAGGAGTTGCGAACGAATGGGTGTTGAGAATTCTATGAGGGTGGTGAATGAGTTCAGTAGCGCCCCTAGTAGCTGAAAGTTTAACTAGTCAGTCAGATGGATCCAGGACATGGAGGAGGGCTGAGCATTACTATAATTTATAAAATTATATACAAATAATTCATAGTATGAGTGAAGATCTCACTTAGAATAGAGACAGGATGATAGTGAGATCATTGTGTGTATGTGTTAGGATGAATGATTTATTATTATTATTATTATTATTATTATTATTAAAGGTATGTTACATAGGCGTAATTCGATGTCGATGGTATTAAGAATGGCGCTGAAGCAAATGTTTTTGGAGATGAACATTGTTAGCTATTTTTATTGGCAAGGAGTTTATGGTAGGGAGCGAATTTATTTTGAATGAATAAAGAGAAGGTTAAGTGCATGTGGGGCAATATAGAATTTGAGTGAATCGATAGTTTTGTGAGTTGAGAAGTTTGCTAGGAGCGTACGATGGCTCCCACATGTCCATGTGAAATTGAGTTGTTATTTTTGATTTGAGTTGCAAGCTTTGTGTTAGATTGACTTGCGGAGGTACGTATCTTGGCGGGAGCAATGTTTCACATGTACGTGCGTGTTTTCACAAAGATCTTGTATTGGGTAATCGGACCATGTAGGCTGAATAATGAGACTTGCGTGATCAGTCACCTTAGTGACAGCGTTCTTTGTGCTACAGAGTCATGTGGTCTATCGCATGTTGTGACATCAAGGAAGTTTACAACTAGGTAGCAAACATTCCAGTTTGAGCATGTTGGTTCGTGTCGGTGGGGGAAATTCGGAACTTTAGGGCAGAAATAGCTTTTAGCCGGTCACGTGATAGAACTTTGTAGCAAACATCTTTCACCATTGTGTGATGTGAGGGAGGATTGCAGTGTCCTGGAAAACAACTTTGGCGTGAAAAGTGTGCTTTTGTCCGGGACTCAGATACGTGGTGGAACGCGGACCGATCGGCGGGTGTCTGACATGAATATGGACCTGTTCGAAACTGTCCAGAAAATCAACTTTGCTGCCAAAAGTGCGAGAGTGAGTTCTCTGTCCACCGCATGCTGGGTCAAAGGGCTGACTGTTGTGACGTAGCGATGTCCAGCGTTAAGTGCTCGCCAAAAACATGTTTACTTAAGATGAGTGGGTTGGCGGGCTCTGCGAGGCCAGTAGCCGGGGGCTGGTCGCTGCCTACCTGGCCCGGGGGGCCTAGGAGGAAGCGGAGCGCCTCAGCAGGCCGGGCGTACATCAGCTGTGCTCTGCAGTTCGTGGTGTGAGCATCTAGAGGATGTTTACTAATGAGCTGGGACACACCCGCCTGACCGTAATGCCTGAAATAAAGAGTCCTTTTCCCACCTTGTGACTTAGCGTAGTACAAGTGAAGAGATTTTAATAATTTAGCGGCGGAAGCATATGTGACCACGAAAATTCAGTCAACTAACACAGTTGGACTGCATACACATGTGAATGATACAAATAATAGTAAATGATAATGAATGTTAATAAATGATAATCAATAATAATGAATAATAATAAAGACTAGTACGGTTTTGAATGCATTATTTTGTTGGAATTTGGATTTGGCGCCAATTTCTTCTGGAGGGTAAGGTTAGTGGACGTAGCTTAATCGACCTACTTTCGCTCCAAAATTCAAAATTCCCGCCATTTTTTCTGGGGTTAGGTTAGTGGACATAGCACAATTGGTCTATCTTCCCGCCAAAATCGGCCATCTTGGATGACGTCATGCACTGTTTCCAAGTCTACATGCCCCCATCTTGGATGACGTCATCGCCTCCATATTGAATAAATTTGGCGACAATGCAGAGTGAGGTGACACATACTTAGTCCTACTACTTCTGTTATGGGCAGGAGCAAAATGGTATCCGATGATTACATTTTCGTCTCCATCATCACTTACTTCTTCAATTTCACTTCCCTGTCCCGTTGTACCAATGAGGCAAAGACGCTGTTCGATGAATGTAACTGTGGTGAAAGGGCAACCTCACTATCGTCATTGTCGTCCTCTAGTAAATAAGCAGTGAATCCTTTATATCTAGCACATCTTCATGCATGAACTTGTCTACGTTTTCTGCAATGAAACTGAAGGGTATAACTAATAGCACATAATAAGCCCCAGAAGCTTTCGTATGCCTTGTGTAAAAGGTAGTCGAATAGTCACATGTAATGATGATTACTCGTCACGACTTTCAGGATCTCTCATTCTTTAACATTCAAACATTGCAACTTGGACGTCTTTCCATATGGTTCCTGGAAGTGCTGCACTGTCCCTTATTGCTTTACTGACATGATAAATACAGACCTCTTACCCGCTTCACTGTATAGTATTTCGAGCTCTGACGTGAAGCACGCTCAGTGTTGCGAAGCGAGTGACTGACAAGCAATACTCACGTGTGTTTCTAAGCTGTACTTTCAGATGGTGATACCTGTGTATTATCAGAATAATGAGTCAACTGGAGCTGATATCCTGTGCATGTGTGTTTTTTTTCTTCTCCATGAAACTCGAGATCAAGTTGGTGATGTTTGCTTCTGAGTGAATAATAGCGTGGGGAAACATACAGCATCCTTCATCTAACAGACAGGCTTCAGCCTGCAGGGGAAATGTGCAGCCTTTGTCTCAGGTGGTAATCTGAAATCATAGTGCCAGCATTCTAGGTCTCGGATTCTGACATCATAGAGCCAGTGCCTGTATTCTAGATCGTGCATTCTGACGTCCTAGAACCTGTGTGAGTATTACAAGTCAGCCATCTTGGATCACCATGTTGGATTTCGACGTCATAGAGTCTGTGCTAGCAGTAAAGGTCCACCAGGATTGTGTTCTGATGTCACAGTGCCAGTGCAAGTATGCAAGGTCAGCCTGCATGGCAATGCACCATCTTCGATTTTTGAATTTCCCACCCTTTTATACTTAGGGTAACAGCCCTATGTCAAAGGAGTGGGGTGGCGGACACTAGCTCAACTGGACTATTTTTTTTTAATTTCCCGCCAAAAATGTGAAGTTCCTCCCAAAATCTGAATTTCTCGCCACTTTATACATACAGGAAAGGTTTCTTCTCATATGGAGGAGCAGAAAGGCGGAAAGGGGGGGACGGATGTAATGTGAGACACTTAGACTGTGAAAATTTTGTCAGTAAACTGTAGAAGTATTCATAATAAAGTTGTCGAATTTGACACCCTACAGGAAAGTTCGCCCTCTCAAATTATTTAGGACTGAGAGCTTGCTGCGACCTGAAGTGGAAAGCTCTGAGATGTTTAGCAAGTCGTACTCCGAGATGTGTAGTGGGTCGTGGAACGTATATAGAAAAGACAGATTAGAGGCCATAGGAAGGGAATGTTTATTGCAGTTGACAAAAATATCGTTTCTATTGAGGTCGAAGTTGAGTGTGACAGCGAAGTTATCTGGTAGCAAATAACGAACAGGTGTAGCTGAAACCAAGTTCGTTGTTGGATGCTTTTATATGATACCCTGTTCTGTTTGGGCAGTTCTAGAGTCATTCAAAGAAAATCTACAGTCAGTAGCGCGGAAATACCCTGATCATGCAACACTACACGGTTATTTTAAACGATGGACCCATTATCAAAACTTCGTATTTATTCAAGTACAAATCTAAAATGAACAAGCTTTATTCCAATGAAAAGAGGAAGTTTCAAAGTAGTTTTTCACAATGTTTGATATCAATTTAATAAATTCAATAATTTGTAATTAATTGGTTTTTAATAATTATCTAATAATTGTAAATGTGATAAATGTTATAAATGTTCAATGTAGCCACTGTTGGCTGTATGGAAAACATCGACGCGTAGCCAAACTCGTCCCACACACGCGAAAGGAGGTCTGCTGTTACTGAGTATACAGCAGCAGTGAATGTATTCCGCAGATCGTTCAGAGTGGTTGGTAGAGGCGGGACATAAACAGCTTCCTTCACATTACCCAATAAGAAATAGTCGCAGCGTGTGAGATCAGGAGATCTTGGTGGCCAGAATGCAGAGCCAGGTCCTCAAGTCTCCTGCGACCGATCCAATGAGGAGGGGAGTGATTCAAAAAGCCTCATACACCATGGTGCCAATTGGGCGGAGCTCCATCCTATTGCAAAATGAAGTCCTGGGAATCTTCCATAGCTTGGGGGAACGGCCATTGTTCCATCATGTCCAAGTACATGATTCCCTTTACAATTCCTTCTGCAAAGAAAAATGATCCATAAACCTTTGTATGGGATATGGCACAGAACACGTTGAACTTTGGTCAGTCTCTTTCGTGTTGCAATGATGAATGTGGATTTTCCAAACCCCATACGCGAACATTGTGTCTGTTGACTATTCCATCAAGGTGGAAAGTCGCTAAAAATTACACGCTGTAGAAATGTGTCATCCTCCATCTTCGCTAGCACATAACAACACGATGCAAGACACTTCTTTTTGTCATTGGGGTTGAGAGCCTGCACAAGCAAATGACGTCTCAGAACTTTCCATACAGTTTTTTTTGGGTATTCCAAGTTCTCGACTGGCTGTATTGGTAGACTTACTGGGTCTGCACACAAAACTTTCTTGAATACATCAGAGATCAACCTCTGACACACGAGGAAAGCCTGTGCTTTTTCCTTATCCACACACTCCAAGTCTGTTTAAATTGCTTAAACCAACAGCAAATGCTTTTGCGAGTTGGTGGCTGAATACTGAATTTGGTTCGAAATGCCCGCTGCACTGCAATTTGCGACTCAGTTTTCATGAACTCAAGGAAGCAGAAAACCTTGTGTTCCACAGTCGCCATCTCACTCACAACTGACAGTGAAACGGAATGACGGCCCTATTGCCGCGCAAACTCTGCCGGCCGCTTCTGAAACCATCACCGCCTGCCCGCCGCCACCCGCCAAAAGCTTCGAAGCTTCCTGTTTTCATTGGTGTAAGCTTGTTCATTTTGTATTTGTACTTGAATACATAGAATTTTTTTTTTAAATGGGTCCATCATTTAGAATAACCTCGTAGTTGGAGGCGCCTTTAACCTACCGAGTATATACTGGGATGTCTATGGATTCATTTCGGGGGTGGGTGGTTACAGCCAGACAGTCAGGCGAAATACTTTTGAGCACGTTTTCAGAAAACTGTCTTGAGCAGATAGCACGGCAGCCCTCACACAGTGTAAATATCTTAGATCTTGTAGCTGCAAAGAGGCCAGATCTTATCGCCAATGTCAGTATAGAAATGGGGATTAGGAATCACGCTGTCATTATACCAACTATGCCTACAGAAATTAATAAATCAGTCAAGAATGCTGGGAGAGTGTTTCTGCTAGAGAGAGCAGATAAGCAGTTGTTAGCATCTCGCTTAGACAGTGAACTGAGATCACTTAGTTTCAGTAAGACAGATGTAGAGGAATTATAGGCAAAGCTTAAGCAGATTGTAAATCGTGGTTTGTAGAGCAATGTACCTAGTAAGTGGATGAAGGTTGGGAAAGACTCATCATGGTTTAATAATGAAATTAGGAAGATGCTGAGGAAGCAGAGGCCATTGCACTCTCGGTTCAGAAGAGAACGCACAAAAGCCAACAAGCAAAGGTTGGTTGAGATTCGTGCGTATGTGAAAGGATCTGTGTGTGAAGCATTCAACAACTACCACCATTACACATTAGCAAAAGACCTGGCAGAGAACCCGAGAAAAATTTTGGTCCTATGTAAAATCACTAAGTGACTCTAAGGCTTCCATTCAGTCCCTTCTTAACCAATCTGGTGTGGCAGTTGGAGATAACAAAACAAAAGCCGAACTTTTAAGTTTCATTATCAAGAAATCGTTCATGCAGGCGCATCATACAAACATATTGTCATTTGACCATCGCTCAGACTCTCATATGGACGCCATAGTACGAAGCATCCCTGGCGTAGAGAAACAACTGAAAGATTTGAAATCAAATAACTCACCAGGTCCGGATGGAATCCCAAATCGGTTTTACAAAGTGTGCTCTTTGACATTGCCCCCTCACCTAGGTTGCATTTATCGTGAATTTCTCGCACAGCACAAAGTCCCAAGTGACTGGAAAAAAAGTGCACGTGAATCCAGCATATAAGAAAGGTAAAAGAATGGACCCGCAAAATTAGACCAATATCCCTAACTTCGTTTTGCTATAGAATCATTGTACATATTCTCAGTTCGAATATAGTAAACTTTCTTGAGATTGAGAAGCTTATTCCAAGAATCAACATGGTTTTGGAAAGCTTCGCTAGTGTAAAACTCGGCTTACCCTTTTCTCGTATGATATACTGAGAACTATAGATGAAGAGCAATAGGTAGATTCCATATTTCTAGATTTTCGGGAAGCATTTCACGTGGTGCTCCACTGCAGGTTGTTAACGAAGGTACGTGCATATGGAATAAGTTCACAGATACATGAATGGCTCAAAGACCTCTTAAGTAGTATGTTGTCTTAGATGGTGAATATTCATTGGCGTCAAGGGGATCGTCAGGAGTGCCCCAAAAAGTGTGATAGGACTTCTGTTGCTCTCTTTATACATAAATGATTTGGCAGACAGGGTGGGGAGCAATCTGCAGTTGTTTGCTGATGATGCTGTGGCATATAGTAAGGTGTCGAAGTTGGGTGACTGTAGGAAGACACAAGACGACTTAGACAAAATTTAAAGTTGTTGAGGTGAATGTGGATGAGTGGTAAGAACAAAGTTGTAATGTTCAGTTACATGCTTGATACAGTCAAGTAATTTAAATATCTGGGTGTGACGTTACAAAGCGATATGAAATGGAATGAATATGTGAGAACTGTGGTAGGGAAGGCGAATGGTCGACCTCGGTATATTGGGAGAATTTTCAGAAAGAGTGATTCGCCTGTAACGGAAATCGCATACAGGACGCTGGTGCAACCTATCCTTGAGTACTGCTTGAATGTTTTGGACCCATAATAGGTCAGATTGAAGGAAGACATCGAAGCAATTCAGAAGTGGGCTCCTAGATTTGTTACCAGTAGGTTCAAACAACAAATAAGTGTTACAGAGATGCTTCAGGGAACTCAAAAGGGAATCCTTGGAGGGAAGGCAACGTTCTTTCCGAGAAACACTAATGTTAAAATATAGATAACCGGCATTTGATGCTACTGTCACCAACATGCATTGTGTATAAGGTCCATGAATATAAGGTTCGAGAAATTAGGGCTCATGTGGACGAGACATATAGACAGTTGTTTCTCCCTCCCTCTGTTTGCAAGTGGAACAGGAACGGAAATAACTAGTAGTGGTACAGGGTACCCTCTGCCTCATGCCATACAACAGCTTGCAGAGTATCTATGTAGATGTAGATCACCCATCGATGACGTTATAGGTTATGTACTTTGGTGCAAGAATTCCCACTGCTTTGATGGGAAGTCAAGCCATCTCATTAAAGCCATGTTTCTTGGCATCTTACACACATCAAAAAATGTTTTGCATCACCCCAGTTCACAGAACTCCTGAAGATAGACGTTGACTGTGGATGTTGTATCACAGACACAGTCCCTTTGACTGCTCAGAGATGGCACTAAACCTGACCAAAGATGTAAACAACCATCCATGAGTAGCACTTATTAGACGTAGGGGGTCCGACAGTCGATAAGTTTCAGTCATTCCACCAGGAAGGAGGTACACAACTCGTGTTATCTGTAGTTCAACCATGCCTAGACAGTCAATAACGCGGTTCAATCGCGTCCGTATTGTTACTTTGTGCCAGGAAGGGCTCTCAACAAGTGTCCAGACGTCTAGGAGTGAACCAAAGTGATGTTGGTCGGACGTGGTGGAGATACAGAGAGACAGGAACTGTCGATGACATGCCTCGCTCGGGTCACCCAAGGGCTACTACTGCAGTGGATGACTGCTACCTACAGACTACGGCTCGGAGGAACCCTGACAGCAACTCCACCATATTGAATAATGCTTTTCGTGCAGCCATAGGACATCAGCGTTACGACTCAATCTGTGCGCAATAGGCTGCATTATGCGCAACTTCACTCCTGATGTCCATGGCGAGGTCCATCTTTGCAAACACGACGCCATGCAGCGCGGTACAGATGGGCCCAACAACATACCTAATAGACCACTCAAGATTGGCATCACGTTCTCTTCACCGATGAGTGACACATATTCCTTCAACCAGACAATCGTCAGAGAAGTGTTTGGAGGCATCCCGGTCAGGCTGAATGCCTTAGACACACTGTCCAGCGATTGGAGGAAAGTGGAGGTTACTTGCTGTTTTGGGATGTCATTTTGTAGGGCCGACGTACGCCGCTGGTGATCATGGTATGCGCTGTAACGACTGTACGATACATGGTTCAAATGGTTCAAATGGCTCTGAGCACTATGGGACTTAACATCTGAGGTCATCAGTCCCCTAGAACTTAGAAGTACTTAAACCTAACTTACCTAAGGACATCACACACATCTAATGCCTGAGGCAGGATTCAAACCTGGTCGCGCGATTCCAGACTGAAGCTCCTAGTAATGCTCGGCCACATCGGCCGGCTACGATACGTGAATGCCATCCTTCAACCGACAGTGCAACCTCATCAGCAATGTATTGGCGAGGCATTGGTCTTCATTGACAATTGGGGCCCCCATCGTGCACATCTTGTGAATGATGTACTTCAGGATAAGGACATCGCTGGACTAGAGAGGCCAGCATGTTCTCCAGGAATGAACCCTATCGAACCTGCCTGGGATTGATGGAAAAGCGCTGTTTATGGACGACGTGACCCATCAACCACTCTGAGGGATCTACGCCGAATCGCCGTTGAGGAGTGGGACAATCTGGACCAACAGAGCCTTGATGAACTTGTGGATAGTATGACATAACGAATACAGGCATGCATCAATGCAAGAGGACGTGCTACTGGGTATTAGAGGTACTGGTGTGTAGAGCAATCTGGACCACCACCTCTGAAGGTCTCACTGTATGGTGGTACAGGATTCGAACCTATGACTGCAGCAGCAGCGGGTTTTGGGACTGAAGTGCCTAGAACCGCTTGGCCACCAAGGCAGGCTGTGAATGAATTGAGAATTATGATTGGCTCTTATCGAATTTACCCGCTGAATTACTGTTACTGCCTGTATCGAAGCACCTTCTGCCTTTTTTCCTTCTGTAGATGAGACTTCCAGTGGCTGCCATATTGCACTTGCAATTAAATCTTACAAACTACCTTACATATCGTCAAATGCGGGAAGACTCATACACATTTACACTATTCTCCCACCGAGGACAGGAGCTTGAATATTAGAACATGAAACTGACCTGCAACCCATTAATATATCACCGCGTACCCTACATAACGTCAAATACGAAAAAACTCCTACTCAATTACACTGCTCTCCCACCAAGGACAGGAGCTTGAATATTAATGTGCGAAATCGATCTCCAACCCAGGGCACCAATATACTGCCACGTACTGTGTCATTGTAGTAAACATACAAAATCGCCCCTTTACATCATTCGCACATATACCGCGAAGACAGACAGCACCGTATATACTCATCATAGCACAAGATATTTTCCCATAGCCAATGATCACAGATCACCCAACACCAACGTGATACCAGAGCACCCTCAGAGGACTGAAGTCCATCCCAGAACTGCTCTACAAATTCGGATTAGTTTCGCCTTGGCACAAACGCGTTATTGTTTCTGGACCAAACCTGCTTCCATGCTTGCTCACTTTTCTGCACCCACCTCTAGACTCGGGGATTACAAGAAAAAATATATTTTCGCATGGTTTGCCATTTTATTATACCATATCAAGCCTACCTTTCGCTCGCCCCAATATAATTCCCAAGATACAGACTGGAAATTATTTCTCTAGAAACCCGTAACTTTAGCTAGGTAGGGCATGCTGTAAACCACTGATTAACTAGAAACTTGTCACGTATGCAAAGAAATTTACTCGGCAACTCGAAAAAAAATTAGAGAAAACTGGTATTTCCACTCACGAATACGGAAGTCGGTGATATAGTAGATTCCCAATCATCCCTATAATTTTCAAGGTCAAATGGTTGAAATGGCTCTGAGCACTATAGGACTTAACATGTGAGGTCATCAGCCCCTATAACTTAGAAGTACTTAAACCTAACCAACACAAGGACATCACATGCAACCATGCCCTAGGAAGGATTCGAACCTGCGACCGTAGCGGTCGCGCGGTTCACGACTGAAGCGCCTAGAACCGCTCGGCCACATCTTCTGGCTTACATGGTCAACTTAAAGTGTTTCTCCTGTCTAGAGAACCAGCAAACGTGTCTTTCACACGCTAGATGCACACAGCACAATCGATTTTCCCTCAACTAAATAAAGGCGTGAAATGTGCAGAAGCAGTCAACGGATGATTTATGTGAGAGAGAATAACGGTCCAGCGCAAACACACGTCCGTATTGAATCTTCTCAAATTTCCACGCGACCACGAAAACTATCCTACATGTACTAAGTACTGGTTCGCCGTTCGGTCGTCTAGAGGACAACAGTTAACTCAGCTGCACTCCTAAACTCCAACAGGCCTTTGCATTCACAAGGCTCCTACAGTTAACGGAAATAGCTGCGGTATTTTTTACATTGGAATATTAACAGTGCTACATTCCATATGACTGATAGGTTGGAAATGCAGGCGATCTGACATTATAGCCCGTTTTAAGCGCAGAACGTTGTAGCCATAGGAGTGCGTGTGTTTATGTTCTCTCTTACCAATACCTTCCACGTGCCTATCCTAGACTCTACAACAATACTTTAGAGTTGATAGCTTTGTTGATTTACGTAAAAATGCGTCGAACTCCATCATCTGTCTGGAGCTCCATCATGCATAAAAATCATTTGTTTCTTGTCCTTCTTGACTGTCTGCTATTACATCACGACACTTTGAAATCTGTTACTATACATCGATAAGGAGTGGTAAGGTCCTCGACATGGGCGCATCTCGAGACGTGGAGTGTAGCGGTCTTCTTCTGATCGGTTGCAGATTAATTCAGTAATTGTGCTGCAGGGCGGGTTGGTCAATGACAATGTGAGGAGGGTCTTTCACTCTCTAATTTTACCCTTAAGACAGCGAGAATGCTCTGTAACTTTCATCCGCAGAGAGATAGATCATAAATTAAGCACTATGCTCGAGGTGTTAGAAATATGTGGAGCGCTGTCTGGTATACTTTGATGATTTATGTGTTCGAGAATTAACACTGAATGGACGTACTGCACAGTCATCTATCCACGTTCACAATGATACTCGCAAAGTGGAGAAGGGGTGGTTTAGCTATGATATTGGGGAAACATGCCGTCACATCATTGGCCTGTGTTGAAGTTACTGTAAAAACGCTAAAATTGTTCGCGCTATCAACTGTGATGCTTATTATTACAGTACATCGGCGGTGTTTTTCCATTCCATCTGTGCATTGGCCCACTGTTGGCTACCACGTAATGATTGACTGACAGTGCTTGTTTGAGCTGGGGAATGAGTTTTATGGATGGGTGACACCTTCTGCGGGTTGCTAGCAGCGAAACAGTGATCGCGTACATGACTGCAATATGAGGAATCACTCGAAAGGGAAAGCAGAGCCATCATCTATTCCATCACTGTGACAGATAAGTTTAAATGTAGTCGTCATTCAATTTCCAACATCAGTTTGGAAACTCTCCACAACGCAGACAACTCTTCTAGTTTCCTTACGTTGAAACTCTTTTATTTAAAATCATCCAGTGGCATGCAGTAAAAAACTGATTTACACCATATGATGTCTAGTTTTCTGCGGGAGATCGTCAATCAGAGCGTCTTAATGTCTATTTAGGTCCTGACATAGAGATCGAAGTCGTGGCAGAAAAACAAAATTTATGGCAGTGTACAAAGCGTGTTAGAAAAAATTTTTTCAAACAATGACACAGGGTCACAGGAAGCGTCTCTTGCGAGTTACAATATAGTCTGTGGGATATGGCCATCCTCATATAGTACGGCTGATGAACTCTTTAACTGCCCTCTGGAATGAATCAAAAGCTGTATATTTAATAGAATCACCCTGCATCGGTAACAGAAGCAGTTTGACAGGTAAATTCGATGACTGACTGGGTGTCCCGTTAGGAATGCTACTCTAGGAAGCATTACAACTTTCACTCTGACCCGGACCCATATCGCAGCTATGCATCACTCGCTAGCATCGATGTCTAGGTGACTTCTATGTCGGATGGAGCTTTTATAGTTCGTAATTTTTCTCTGTGTGGGGGTATAGAATTACGATGATAGCATGTTGGGCTGATTGATTTGAATGGACATGGATCTGCTTCAGCCTGTAGCATCTGCATCTATTTTGGAGACGTACCACATTGCACCCATTTCCACCGAATGGTCAAAACACGGCCCTGTTGCACTAACTCAGTTCGTTCTGTTTCTACAGGGGTTGCAGAAGGTGATGGATATGTCTTTCTCCGACTTCTGCTCAGATCCGACTTAAATTGGAATGATCACATGCAGAAAGCTGTAGAAATGGGAGCAGTTGCAAGATGCATAGGGGGTGACTAAAGCTACGTTGAAATTTTACTGTAGCAGCTAGGTTCAGGAAAGGTGACTCGTTTCGAGATATGGGAGTGCCAGAAATATGAGTGCATGGTGGTTGCAATCATTAAAGGAATTGTCAATAGGATCCAACACAGGTATGGATGGACAGACTTGATTCCAAATAATGGACATCAGTTCTAGCAGATAGTGTAACACTAGAGATCTGAACAGCTAGTGTACATTTTGTTATGACCTCAATCAGCACATAATCTACTACTACTGTTTCTGTTCTTTCTCAATCAGTCATCGCCTATACCGACTATACCGCTTACACACCACGTCCCTTGGCTGTATCACTTCCTAAATTGAGTAATTTTGTTACGAGGTTGCTCCGTGGACTGCAAATGGTTCAAATGGCTCTGAGCACTATGGGACTCAACTGCTGTGGTCATCAGTCCCCTAGGACTAAGAACTACTTAAACCTAACTAACCTATGGACATCACACACATCCATGCCCGAGGCAGGATTCGAACCTCCGACCGTAGCAGTCGCACGGTTCCGGACTGCGCGCCTAGAACCGCGAGACCAGCGCCGAGGACTACATGTTGGTCTAATACTACATACTCCTGCGATCACTGTCTCGGTATTTGTCTGGGCAAAAAGCCACCTCATTCAGAGGCAATGTCGTACCTCGATTTATAAAGCCAGTATAGCTTTTAACATGGATACTTGCATGCACCTGTAGAAACACGACCGCTTGTGACAGTAACATACAGTAGTATGTTTTTTAACATCTGGCGGTTTGTAAGACGATTACGCCTATCTTTCTAAGACACAATGGTATCACTCACAAGAAAAACTTATGAGACATGTCCAGTTATGGTTGATTTTCTCTCAGTATTATTTCGTATCGCCAGCGATCAGTTATGGACGAAGTATTATACTTACTAGTAGGGGGTGTGTGATATGTTCGCATTTGAGCATCAGGCTTATAAAGCATGTGTTTGTGTTCTGACATGTGCAAAGGAAATGGCTATGTCCAGTTGTAAGGAAGGTATTAATTTGACGTGGAGTACTGTGATAGCAAAGGGAAGAGTATGTCAAGTCATAAGGATGGGTACCAATATTTTTATTTCCAGAGTCACAGCTGTCAGCAGGATGTATTTCCGATACTTTGCTCATTGTCAAATGTCATTCAACCGAAACCGCAATTGTAACATTTAATTGTAAGTATAGTGATCAAATATATACACTCCTGGAAATTGAAATAAGAACACCATGAATTCATTGTCCCAGGAAGGGGAAACTTTATTGACACATTCCTGGGGTTAGATACATCACATGATCACACTGACAGAACCACAGGCACATAGACACAGGCAACAGAGCATGCACAATGTCGGCACTAGTACAGTGTATATCCACCTTTCGCAGCAATGCAGGCTGCTATTCTCCCATGGAGACGATCGTAGAGATGCTGGATGTAGTCCTGTGGAACGGCTTGCCATGCCATTTCCACCTGGCGCCTCAGTTGGACCAGCGTTCGTGCTGGACGTGCGGACCGCGTGAGACGACGCTTCATCCAGTCCCAAACATGCCCAATGGGGGACAGATCCGGAGATCTTGCTGGCCAGGGTAGTTGACTTACACCTTCTAGAGCACGTTGGGTGGCACGGGATACATGCGGACGTGCATTGTCCTGTTGGAACAGCAAGTTCCCTTGCCGGTCTAGGAATGGTAGAACGATGGGTTCGATGACGGTTTGGATGTACCGTGCACTATTCAGTGTCCCCTCGACGATCACCAGTGGTGTACGGCCAGTGTAGGAGATCGCTCCCCACACCATGATGCCGGGTGTTGGCCCTGTGTGCCTCGGTCGTATGCAGTCCTGATTGTGGCGCTCACCTGCACGGCGCCAAACCCGCATATGACCATCATTGGCACCAAGGCAGAAGCGACTCTCATCGCTGAAGACGACACGTCTCCATTCGTCCCTCCATTCACGCCTGTCGCGACACCACTGGAGGCGGGCTGCACGATGTTGGGGCGTGAGCGGAAGACGGCCTAACGGTGTGCGGGACCGTAGCCCAGCTTCATGGAGACGGTTGTGAATGGTCCTCGCCGATACCCCAGGAGCAACAGTGTCCCTAATTTGCTGGGAAGTGGCGGTGCGATCCCCTACGGCACTGCGTAGGATCCTACGGTCTTGGCGTGCATCCGTGCGTCGCTGCGGTCCGGTCCCAGGTCGACGGGCACGTGCACCTTCCGCCGACCACTGGCGACAACATCGATGTACTGTGGAGACCTCACGCCCCACGTGTTGAGCAATTCGGCGGTACGTCCACCCGGCCTCCCGCATGCCCACTATACGCCCTCGCTCAAAGTCCGTCAGCTGCACATACGGTTCACGTCCACGCTGTCGCGGCATGCTACCAGTGTTAAAGACTGCGATGAAGCTCCGTATGCCACGGCAAACTGGCTGACACTGACGGCGGCGGTGCACAAATGCTGCGCAGCTAGCGCCATTCGACGGCCAACACCGCGGTTCCTGGTGTGTCCGCTGTGCCGTGCGTGTGATCATTGCTTGTACAGCCCTCTCGCAGTGTCCGGAGCAAGTATGGTGGGTCTGACACACCGATGTCAATGTGTTCTTTTTTCCATTTCCAGGAGTGTATGTGAACGATTTCGTGGAATCATTCTGTCTATGCTTGCTTGGCGTACAGCGCCATTGACTTGTGGCAGGAATGATTCACGTTTCCGTTAACTGTAAGAGCCTTGTGACTGCAAAGTCCTGTTGGAGTTTAGGAGTGCAGCTGAGTTAACTGTTGTCCTCTAGACGACCGAATAGCGAACTAGTACTTAGTACATGTTGGATAGTTTACGTGATCGCGTGGAAATTTGAGAAGATTCAATACGGACATGTGTTTGCGCTGGACCGTTATTCTCTCTCACATAAATCGTTCCATTGACTACTTCTGCACATTTCACGCCTTTATTTAGTTGAGGGAAAATCGATTGTGCTGTGTGCATCTAGCATGTGGAAGACACGTTTGCTGGTTCTCTAGACATGAAAAACACTTAATTTGACCTTGTAAATTATAAGGATGATTCGGAATCTACTACATCACCGACTTCCATATTCGTGAGTGGAAATACCAGTTTTCTCTAATTTTTTTTTTCGAGTTGCCGGGTAAATGTCTTTGCATACATGACAAGTTTCTAGTAAGTCAGTGGTTTACAGCACGCCCCAGCTAGCTAAAGTTTCGGGTTTCTAGAGAAATAATTTCCAGTCTATATTCTGGGAATTACATTGTGCGAGCGATCGGTAGCATGCTGCTGAGTGCTCGATATCGAGAAGTACCGCGAAAATGGTATAATATTATGGCAAAACATGCAAAAATATATTTGTTCTTGTAATCCCCGAGTCTAGAGATGGGTGTAGAAAAGCGAGCAAGCCAGGAAGCAGGTTTGGACCAGAAACAGTAACGCATTTGTGCCAAGCGGAAACTAGCCCAAATTTATAGAACAGTTCTGGGAGCGACTTCAGTCCGCTGAGGGTGCTCTGGTCTCACGCTGGGGTTGGATGACCTGTGATCGTCGGCTGTGGGAAAATATTTAGTGCTATGATGAGTATATACGGTGCTGTCCGTCTTCGCGGTATATGTGTGAATTATGTAAAGGGGCGATTTTGTCCATTTGCTACTTTGACACAGTAGGCGGTGATATATGCTGGGCTGGGTTGGAGATTAGTTTCGCTCACTAATATTCAGTTCCTGTCCTTGGTGGGAGGGCAGCGTAATTGAGTAGGAGTCTTTCCGTATTTGACGATATCTATGTTAGTTTGCAAGATTTAATTTCCAGTGCAATATGGCGATCTGTGTAAAATACCCACGGAAAATCTCATCTGCAGAAGGAAAAAAGACGGGAGATGCTTTGATACCGGCGGCAACAGTAAATCGGAGGGTAAATTCGATAAGAGCCAATCATAATGCTCGATTCATTCACATCCCTTGTGCTGGGATATAGGAGCCTCTACATAGCAGAGGGAACGTTTATGTGTGTTAAAAGCAGGAAGGGCAACATGTGATGAATTGGGAACAAAGTTAGGTCCCCGAGGAAGACTGCATTCGACGTTAATCTGTCCTATTTTCGTAAACAGGATCTGTTAGGGCAAAAATTTCCGTGCATACAAGATGAGACGTCAAGAAAGCGAGCATTATCTATTTCTGGGTCACTATACAATTTCTGCGAGGTCGACTCCGTTCTTATTTTGTACATAGTTGTGTGACAACAGTATAAGATTGAGAACCTTGTTAGATGGGCTTGCGAAGGTTTGTAGCTACGCGCGTACACTTCACAGCATTCCGTCAGCCACGCTGGGCAGCTAAGCAGGGTTACACGCGTCTCTCATGTCGTCCGAGGAACACTGCACCGTGTGCTATTCTGGGAGGCATTGGAAAATCTCTCTTGGTGCTGGTCCGTACCACAGCTATGCGTCATCGCGTATGGGACCAACGTGAAGGCGCCTTGGAGTTCTGTGACATCAGTATAACACTCAAAGAATTCTAACTGCATACACGAAAATAGACCCTACTTTCACCTGCAGCGGTGTGAGAGCGATGGCTCGACTTGGCTTGCGTCCGGCGGTGGCTCGCGGGGGCGGCGGTGGCTGTGGCGGGGGCGACGGCGGCATTTGGCGTCTAGTGGCCGGCTGTTTTTTTCATTAGCTATCTTTTTTTTAAGCTATATACCATTCATTTCACCGACCATTAGGATGCTGTGAATTAAGAAGAACTATCCCATACATGTGAAGAATACCTATTTTAGTAATCTGCATAAATTTTTTATATCAATGTGCTGTTAGCAGTACAATAGTTAATGGGAGGGAGTGCGTGAGTGAGTGACATGGAGCAGAACCGCAGTTTAAGTGCAGGACACTAGGTTTACTTGCATAATTTTTATGTTAAACGCATTACAAAAGTTTAAGGGGGTGTGTGGCAAAGAAGAAAGCGCCACAAATTGCTTTCAAAAGCATGTGAAATTCGAAAAGTGTACCAGAAAATGGTGGCAGGTTGCAACTAATTACTTAATTTGATATAAATGGCGGTAGAATATTTTAAGAAAATGGGAGTGACATGGAAAAGCACTTAACAGAACAATAGCTTAAGTGCCGAGAATGGGCCAAATTTTAGGTTAAACACCCAGAGTACAGTGCCGAACATGTATTTGTGCATCATGTTTGCTCCATGTAATTACTTCTTACAAGACCTACGTGTTTCCGGACAGCAGGAAATGATGAGCAAGAGAAATCCAACCCCCACAACCTGTTTTTTCTTATAAATAAACAATTTACCCTTGAATTTTCTGTTATGAGATTCTTCCTCTCCACCAATTTCCATATATTCCATTCAATACCTTGAATCCTCTAAATTGTTTAAATAAACAATATTCCATACACTACAATCGAATGCCCCCCAAATGATCGATCAAAAAGAGAAATCCAACCCCCACAAACTGTTTTTTTTTTAATGAATAATATATCCTTGAATTTTCTTTTATGAGATTCTCCCTCTCCACCAATTTCCATATATTCCATACAATACCTTGAATACCCTAAATTGTTTAAATAAACAATATTCCACATAATGTCTAAATTGTTTAAGCAATATTCCATACACTAGATACGAATACCCTCCAAATGGTTGATCAACTGAGCCATTTTTCCGCCAGTTCCTAGGAAGAGGTGGCGGTCAGATGACTTAGGTTCGTGGAGGTGCCCTATTTTTCCGCCATTTTCTTAGGTTAGTAAAATTTGCATTGTCCACATGGAATTTGAACTTTCTGCTGGGGGGGGGGGGGGGAGTGGCACTTTCCCAGCAGAGAGGTTAATTAATTGATCAATTTAATTAAGTGGTCAATGTGACCTGAATTATCTTCCCACCATTTTTTTAGGTTAGTAGAGCTTGCATTGTCCTGATGGAATTTGAACTTCCTGCCAGGGGGATGTGGCAGGGCAGTGTGACACTTTCCCGCCAGAGAGGTTAACTATTTGACCAATTTAATTAAGTAGTCTATGTGACCTATCTTCCTGCAATTTTCTTAGGTTAGTAGAGGTTGCATTGTCCTCATGGAATTCAAACTTCCTACCAGGAAGGCCATGCGGTTCTAGGCGCTACAGTCTGGAACCGAGTGACCGCTACGGTCGCAGGTTCGAATCCTGCCTCGGGCATGGATGTGTGTGATGTCCTTAGGTTAGTTAGGTTTAATTAGTTCTAAGTTCTAGGCGACTGATGACCTCAGAAGTTAAGTCGCATAGTGCTCAGAGCCATTTAAACAGTCAATCTAATTGATAAGAGTGAGAGGGGACTATTCCAATAACTGAGACATGAAAGTGCACCTGTACCAGCGGGGTAGAAGGGGGTTGGGGGAGGGGGAGAGGGTGGGGGGAACTATAAGTTAAATGGCTGAAAATCAAAAGGAAATGGGGGTGACATGGAAAAGCACTTAACAGGACAATAGGTTGAGTACCTGTCAATCAAAGGAGAACAATAGGTTCGCCCCTGAGTGCATACCTGCCCCTGATGTAGGCAACCCACAAGATGGCTCAGAATCTGTCTTGCCCCTCTACTCATATGTATCGCCCCGTTACAACTAAGCTCAACCATTAGTACTGCACAGAGTTCCTCAGTTCTGTCATTCAACATCTCGCCTTTTGATGGGGAAATTGTCTTAAGATTTCGTTATTGAATTTCGATGTGGCTGCTTGTAGATCCATGAAAAAATGGGGAAATATCTGGCCCCCAGTGAGACTGCAACTGTGAGCCAAAGCTGCCTTCGCTTTACAGGCGACGGCATTACTTCATTGCTAGAGCAAACAGCTGCTGCATTCGTCACTCACTTATTACTCCAATGTGGCTAGGACAGATAAATCTCAATCTGAAAGACCAGATTAGTAGCAGTTTCCACGTGGAACAACTTTCCTGCATTCAAAACCACGAACTGACAACCTATGTCCCAACTTCAGTGAAAATCGCAAAGATTATTCGGTAGAAATCACACGAAAAATGAAATGACTTTGGCACAATAATTCCGTACCATCCAGGAAGTAACTCTTCAGTCACAGAATTGTCAGACCTAGTCTGCGTTGTAGCCAACGTACAGTTATACTACCAACAGGAAGAATAACACCCAGTGTGTTTCTTGAAAGGACTCAGAGGTGACTACAGCTTGCATCTCAGAAATGTAGCTGACAAGCGTCAGAATACCGAAAGCTTACGCCACTGATTTTCCTTTGCATTTCTATAAATACATTTAGGGACTGAAGTGTAGTTATTAATAGTACTCATATGCACTGACTGCAAATTAAGTACAATAAATCACAAACTGTAATAATTATTGTTGTGAATTTTAAAATTTTCCCAGCGAATTAAATATTCGAAGAGATTTCAGGATTGCAGCCAGTAGTCGTAAAATTTATTCCACGGTATTACAACTGGACACCTGCCTCTCATCATCAGGTGAGCCATCGAAGACTGCCGAAAACGTTCTCCGCCCCACCTCATACAGAGCGCTGATAGTGTTGCCAGGCGTGCGTCAGAGTCACTGTGACAGACGGACCACATCCACACTGGGGAAACTGCAAGGATCAGCTGTCTTCGGCGTTGCTGCTCGCCGCAATTGTCGGAGTATTCTGGCGTCCTCGTCTGGAGCATATCTCGGAGATGACGGGATTCCACGCATTATCCAGCTGGTAGCCGCTTTCACGATTAATTAGATTTTTCACGATGCGTATTTCAGCGGGGTCTTTTATAACTGAGTCCCAAAAAGATTTTGCTGTGGCCAAAATTAATGTTTTGTCACACTCCATTGAATGTCCGTTGGAGATACAATGTTCCACAACTGTAGGCTTACTGGGCTGCGGAAGGCAACGTTTATGTTCTGTGCAACATTCTTCCACTCAGCATCTTGTTTGTCCTATACATGCCATACCGCACTGGCAAGGTATTTTGTTAATTCCCGCCTTCCGCAATACCAAGTTGTCCTTCACTGACCCCAGCAGGCCCGTAATCTTAGGCAGTGGGCGGAAAATCACTTTCACTTGAAAATTACTAAAGATCCTTGTAGTTTTGAAGGAAATATTTCCAGCGAAGGGAACAAAAGCTAGAGACTTTGCTGGCACGCTCTCCTCTTTATCCACTCTCTGGTTCTTAGTTTTGGCTGAGGATGCCCTGTTAATTTGTCTGGTAGAGTACCCATTGTCTTTGAACACTGGCCTTAAATGTGCAAGCTCTTTAGGTAAACTACATCCGACACTGTGTGAGCCCTGAGTACAAGGGCTTTAAGCAAACCCATGTTTTGGGCTGGGTGGTGGCAACTTGAAGAGTGCAAGTATAAATCAGTGTGAGTGGGCTTACAGTAAACAAAATGTCCCAGAGAGCCGTCACTCTTCCGTCTAAACAAAACATGCACGAATGGCAGACAACTATCTCCCTCTAATTCCATAGTAAATTTAATGTTCTCATGAATGGAATTAAGATGATGTAAAAACTCCATTAACTTATCTTCTCTGTTGGTCCACACTATGAAAGTATCATACATGTACCTCCAAAATCCAATTGTTTTGAGAACCGCTGATTGAAGTCCTCTTTCCTCAAAATCGTCCCTAAAAAAGGTAGTCATTAGGAAGACAAGCGGTTGCCCATGGCGACGCCATCAACCTGTTTAAAATATTCTTGGTTAAACATAAATTGAAGTTAAGCTTACGACTGGCTGCAATTCCGAAATCTCTTCAAACATTTAATTCGCCAGGAAAATTTTAAATTTCACATGAAACACCTTTACAGGGAGGAGGTGGCCCCACATGTAAGAGGTTTCAACAAGTTATGTGGAAGAGAGAAAAACTTTTAAGTTCTGTAAGATTTTTTAATGAGGTGTCGGGAGCACAGCATAATATAAAAATTTTCCAGAGTGACGTATTTTATTAAGACTGCCACTGCATGGAAGATAATGGAGAAGGCTAGTCTTGCTATTGTTAAGGAGACTATTTTTTATGCGAGATGAAATATGAATGCCATTTAAGAAGAACTGTTCTACCTACATCTGAAGATTGCAGCGCTTCTTCCTCCTGTATCATGTGATTGGACTCATGTAGTGACTTGAGCCAAGTTTGATTGGATATATAATGACGCAAGATCTCGTAGGATCCAAGAATTTGATCGTAGTGCCACAACGGCAGTCGCCAGAGGGAATAACTGCACGACGTTCCGTAGTTAACTTCACGGAGAAGAATTTGGACGCTACAATGCTCTCTGCACCTACACCAAGTGCACTACCACCTCTGATAAATTTTGTGAGTGGTCTCGAAGAAGCTGTACGACGTCTTCCTATGGATGCTGCTGAAGAAATAAGAAGGGAAACTTACCACACTCTTTTGAAAGCTTATCCTCAACTTTGAAGAAAGGGCTGCACTAAGAAATCTCCGAATGGATCCGGACATAGCGATGCTGAAGACTGATAAAGGTAACTCGACTGTTTTGTTACCTCGCAGTATGTATTTGGAGGAGATCTATGGCCTACTTAGTGATGCTATGCACAGGAAGACTGATCATGACTCTACAGCATGTGTGCAGCGGAAGATGTGTACACTCCTGAATTCTTCCTTGTTACCTCCACAGACCATCAAGCAGTTAACTGTATGATCTTCTTAAGGTGCACAAAGGTCTTTCCTCACAGCCTATAGCGAGTATTATTGATGCCCCCACATTTGATTTAGCCAGAAATCTTGCTTTCTTACTGAGCCCATTGGTTATGAAATGTCCACATCGTATACAGAACTCAGCCGATATTTATCAACAAATTGGGGACTCTCCATCTAAGTAGTTTCGATCTTTTAGTGAGTTTGCATGTAGTATCTCTTTTCTGCAAAGGTACCTCTTACTGATTCGTGTTGTTTGGGGGAAGAGACCAAACAGCGAGCTCATCGGTCTCATCGGTTTAGGGAAGGATGGGGAAGGAACTCGGCCATGCCCTTTCAAAGGAACCATCTCGGAATTTGCCTGGAGCGATTGAGGGAAATCACGGAAAACCCAAATCAGCATGGCCGGACGCGGGATTGAACTGTCGTCCTCCCGAATGCGAGTCCAGTGTGCTAACCAATGCGCCACCTCCTCGGTCTTGCTGATTCCTTGGCACTTATTGGTAAATAGTTTCAATTAGGCATCATTGCTTTGTTTTGGCATGCTGTTTCCTCAACCTATTTTATGTTTAACCAAGAATAGCTTTCACATTAAGGACAGCGTTCAGAGACAATGGACAGTCGACCTGAGAAAATAACAGGGAATCCTCAGCCAAAACCATGAAACGGAGAGTGGATGAAGAGGAGAACATGTCAGCAAAGTCTCTAGCTTTTCTTCCCTTCATTGGGAATATTTCCTTCAAAACAGCAAGGATCCTTAGTAATTTTCAGGTGAAAGTGATTTTCCGCCCACTGTCTAAAATTACAGACCTGCTGGGATCAGTGAAGGACAACTTGGTATTGTGGAAGGCGGGAATTAACAAAACACCTTACCAGTGTGGTATGTCCTATAGGATAAACAACATGCAGAGTGGAAGAACGTTGCACAGAACAGAAACGTTGCACCCGCCTTCTGCAACCGAGTAACTCTGCAGTTGTGGAACATTGTATCTCCTACGGACACTCAATGGAGTATGACAAAACATTAATTGGGACTCCATTATAAAAGAGTCTGTTGAAATACACATTGTGAGAAATCTAATGAATTGTGACAGTGGCTACCAGCTGGATAATGCGTGCAATCCAGTCATCTCCGAGATGTGCTCCAGACGAGGACGCCAGAATACTCTGACAACTGCGGCGAGTGGCAAGGCCAAAGATAGCTGATCCTTGCAGTTACAGCAGCGAGCGTGCTGACGCCAGGTGATGTGGTCCGTCTGTCACCGTGACTCTGATACATGCACGGCAATACTATCAGGGCTCTATATGAGGCGGAGAGGAGACCATCTTCGTCATACCAGGCTCCTCTTTAAACTCCAGACCTACGCTCTTCCTGTCAATTTCGTCCATCTCGTCGTTTCCTTGCTCTGCCACCGTCCCTCCTATGTCAATGTCCAAAATACGAAGTCTCACACTTTATATCCCGCCGCCCACGTGCCTCAAGGCTCCATCCTCTTCCCTCTCCTCTATCTCCTGTGTACTAGAGATGCGCCCAAACCTCCCCCACCTGTTTACATCCTCCAGTTTGCTGATGACACCGTCTCGCTGGCCGTTTATCCTACCCATCAATGGTCCCAACATATCCTTGAAACGCACCTCAACCAGTTCACTGCCTGGTCCAACCAGTGGCTCCTTCACATCAACCCTTCCAAGACCCAGACAATCATCATAGGTCTTACCACCTACTACTTCCAGCTCCACGATTTGTATGGCACCATTTATGGTCGTCCTATCCATCTCACTCCTACCCTGAAATACCTTGGCCTCACCCTCGACCGTCACCTCGCCTGGAATCCCCATCTCCTTAAAGCCCAACACAAAGCCCACAATAGACTGAGCCTCCGGAAACTCCTGTCCAGCCAGACATGGGGACTGCATCATTCAGCCATCCTTCACACCTACAAATCCTTGATCCATCCCATCCTTTGTTATGCCAACGTCACCTGGATTTCCGCCCTGCTCAGATTCTATAAAGCCCTCCAAATCCTTGAATGCCTCGCCTTCCGTATCTGCCTCCCATCCCCCACATGGATCCTCTACGACGTCATCCCCTTACTACACCTTCTCCTTTTCCTCGAACACATCCTCATCCTGTACATCACTCACAGACATGATCCCCCTCACCCCCTGGTGTCTTCTATCCTCTCTACCCCTGGCCCACTGCTGCACCTTTACTATCATGTCCCGCCCTCTCTCCATCTCCACACACTCCACCTCCTTTCCTTGTGAGCTTCACCCTGATATCTACCCCTCCTAACAACTCTAACACCACCTTGCCCCTCCCCCTCCTTGGGGATCCCTCTCCCCTCCTCTTCCTTTCCCTTGAGTGGTTTTTTCCTCCCTCCTCTGCCCCCTCCCTTTTCAGTGCACCCCTTCTGTGTCTCTGCACTACCTCCATACTTGCTTCCCGCTCCATCTACCACCCCGCCTGTCTCCTGGCCTTTGGTGCATCCCACATGCTCCAGCCCCCCCTTCCCCCGCTGCCCCTTCCTCTCCACTCTTTTTCCCTCGTCTCAGGCCTCCCATCCCTCGCAGGTCCCTCCTGGCAGTTTTTATTCTTTGTCATGTGTGCGCCGTCTCGTGCATTCGTTTTAAGGTGTCTTCATTCTAGAGTGTTTTAATACTGTGGCCAATTTTTAACTTGTATGTGTGACTTCACAGTATTTTACATGCTCCACAAATCGCCAATTGTGTTTTCTATCTTTATGTGGACTGTTTTAACTACCCCACATGAACGTCTCCGAGTAAGTGTATATTTTAACCCCCACTGTCTAGCCTTATTATGTTTTTATGTCCCCTTTTATCGCCTTTTATTTGTATCGTTTTCATCTTTTTATTAAATGTATCACTCAGCTGAAGAGCGACGGATTGTGCCGCTGTCAGCCCTCCCCTGCCCATATAGTGTGCAGTTTAAGACGATTGGCTGAAATCCCAAAATTTCTTCAAACAATTATTCTTGTTTTTCTGTCTGATGCAGATTGAAAACCTAAAAGCTCATTCGAGGGAGGATTCAAACGTTTGGAGCGTTCCAGTGGTTCTACTGTGAACATTAAGAGTAAGCAACTCGTCTTTTGATCATTATAGACTTTGAAAATATTTTTTCTGAAGAACAATGTTATTAACACTTATGTGAGGACAACAGAGAAAGACACCACCAATTGTAGAAGTAAACATTCAGAGAGAGACCTCGTAAGCTATGAATAACATAAAGTTCCCAATCACGAATGCCTACTGTGCCTTGAAACCATATGCTATGACCGAAAAAGCAGGCTCAAAAAGGAGAGGAGAAAATAAAACCAGCTAACACGAAAAGAAAAGCAGCTATCACTAAAACATAGAGCCAGGAACACAGAATGCTGACAATAATGTCTAGAACAAGTCATCCTTAAGCAAAACTGTCATTCAGTCTATAAGTACTGAAAGGATGACAAAAATCATCTACTCGTAATGATTCCAATATTCTCACTGCTAATGCCTTGCCAATAAAAGTGAAAATCGTCTATGTCAAGGAGCTATTCAGATTGCAGTATCCGTAAGATAGAGAGAACCAAACTGAAATGGCGCTAATTTTGCATGCAGCGCTTCACAGTCAGTGCAGAATGTTATTAATTTACTCCTTGGCGGTTTCATATGGACGCGGCCTTTAAGCTACCAAAATTTCGTATGAAAATTATTGAGGTGTACTGCAACGGCTGCAGTAGGAGGTTTCTTCTCATGATCTCGCTGGGAGCAGCATATTCCCAGAGAGTGGCGACGCTGCCCTAAACATGCACTTGTTCTTCCTCACCTCGGTATCCCAAGGTGAACATGCCCTAGAACACTCATACATCCAAATCTCTATTGATTCTCATACAACCCTCCATGTCTCCTCAGTCTACACTGGACCAGTATGAGAAGATGTCGTCTCAAGCAAGCAGAGCTCGAGAGTCGGAATCTCGTGCTGAAATGTCAATCAGGGCGATGGATTCTGGGACAGAGGAAGGTGGGAAATCCACTAATCAAATTAACCTACAAAATAAACAGAAAGGAAGTAGGAAATGCCGGCAGGTGGGGCCAAGCGGCTCTAGGCGTTTCAATCTGGAACTGCGCGACCGCTACGGATGCAAGTTTGTATCCTACGTCGGGCATGGATGTGTGTGATGTCCTTAGGTTAGTTAGGTTTAAGTATTTTTAAGTTCTAGGGGACTGATGACCTCAGATGTTAAGTCCCATAGTGCTCAGAGCCAATTGAACCATGTTTGAAGTAGGAAAAACTTGAACAAAACTTTCTATGCTGCAGCATGTAATATTCGAAGCATGAGACTTGAAGAACATCTCGGCTGTATAGAACAGCATAAGATCAAATGGAAAATAGTCAGAAGCAGTCAGACGAAGCTCAGAGGTGAAGGGACTACTTCGCTCAAATCTAGGCAACTCCTATTTCAGAGTAACTCAGACGAAAATTCGCGTATTGGCAGTGTAGCACTGCTAATTCACAGCAGAGGGGAACACCTTATCACCGAGGCCATATCCATTTCAAACACAGTGATTCTTGAACTGAATGTTAAGATCAGACTTCAAATCATTTGTGCCTACACACCTGCTTCACCTCGACCAAATAAGAACTATAACACTTCTATGAAGATTTGGCAACAGCAAAAAATTCAGAAACCACTCCTTTTCGTCAATACTTGGAGATTTTAACACCAGGATAGGAGTGGCACACAGAAGACCATCCCTTCATTGGAAATTCTGAACTTTCAGCTCGAAACCAGAGAGGAAAAATTATGATGAATTTTCTTAACATAGAACATTTATAACGCATCAACACATATCACAAGTGGAGAAAAAGGAAAATGAAGCTGACCTGAAAGAGCGGAGATGAAAGATGGCACAGTTGAGAATGAAAAAGATCACATCCTCCCATCGAACAAGCGAATGTGCTCCGATGTGTCAATGTGTCGATCATAAATCGCTTCAACACAGGCAGGGACTACAGGTTAGTTAGAGCCTGGATCTATGTTAACACTCAACTCGAAGGAAACTTACGATGGAAAAGAAGATCCGATCTACAATAAATGAGATGAAAAAGAAAAGAAGTGAGTTCAGCTGACGCAAAGACAAGAAACTACCAACAGAAAAGTTAAGAGGAATGGAACTCAACGAATTCTTGACAGAAATGACCTCCAGTATTCGAATAGCAGTAAAGAAAGTCATTGCATTCTAAAAACAGAAAGATCCTAGATTCAGCCCCGAAACAGAACAACTTAATAGGAGAAAGGTGATACACTGACAGAGACGCACCCAAAAACAGAGGCCTCAAAAAAAAAAAAATAGGAATTTAAAGAAGACTATCAGAAGAGATCAGCGAACGCAAAGTTCAAGACTGATCGAGGAGACCAACAAAATCAATGTGAGCATAAAAGACCTACGTTGCAGTCAGTCAAAGAGTGGCTTTCTGGATGTCACTTCATGGTGTTTTCCTGTATTGCTAAAGTATCATCAACAAAAGATATATATGGTAGCAGCGTTGTCCCTTCAGATAAACATTCATAAGGTGCCAGGTTCAGTTTTTTTGTGAATTACTTCACTTATAGAAGCATTCTTAAATATGCCTCCATTCTAAACTCTACCTTGGCAGCCAACATCAGCAAATAAGAAGTTATAACTGGCATCTATAACAAACAACACAATACTAAATGATCCATTGTAATTGATAAGTTCACTCCCACTAGCGACAAGGCACTGCAGGTCAGTATCCTTCCCATCAATTGCTCCCACACACTGGGGATGTGGAGTACCAGACTCAACACTTTTTTTTTTTTTTTTTGAAACCATTCGTCTTCACTGGCTGGCATCTGAAACAAGTAAATTTGATGTTACGAAAATGATGTGCAAATTCAGTTTTGTCGTCAGCTATGCTATTTATTGGTGATCTATGTAAATTTATGCTGGAGCAGGACTCGGACTCAGATTTCCTGCTCATCTCGAGTGGCTGCCTGAACCACTTCAGCTATCTGTGCATGCTTCCCAGACCGATCCAAACCCCCATAACCCACGCTGTCTTCATACCGTAATGTTCACAACATCACTTGGATTCCCACTACTGGGAATGACAATGCTCTTTTCGTCATTTTCAGCGCATCTAATAATGAAATACTTATTCTGTATTGTAAGTGATATACAATGTCATTATGCAATGTGAAACATACATAATGTATGCAGGACACTACATAAAGACATTGTACAACACATACATTGCAAAACAAGTATTTCATGCCTAGATGGGCTAAAAACGACGATTTTAACATTCTCTCTCCCTGTTGTGGGAATTCAAGTAATGTTGCGAGCATTAAATATCAAAATAACGTCGATTGGTATTTTCTGCGACCTATCTGAAGCATTTGACTGTGTGAATCACAATATTTTCCTAGATAAACAGAAGTTTTATGAGAATGATGGTACAGCCAACCAAAGGGTAATGTCATATCAAACCAAAAGAATGCAGAAAGTTGTACTTAGTAATTCAGCCAATGTAGTCCAGAGACATTATTCTGACTGGGGAAAAATCATGTATAGCGTTCCCCAAGGCTCAGTCTTAGGTTCACTATTGTTCCTTATATATGTCACCAAAATTTCTGTGTAATATACAACAAACAGAATTAGTTATTTTTGCAAATAACGCTAGTATTATAATCAATCCAAGTGTACATACAGCAACAGAAAAAGCAGTAAACAACGTTGACTGCTCTTCTGCCCATGATCTCACGCTCAATTTTGAAAAGACTCAGGATATCCAGTTCTAATCATCCAGGGGTACTACACCAGTGATAACTGTAACACATCGTGAGAAAATAATAAATACAGTGGAAACTTCAAAATTCTTAGGTGTCCTTATTGACAAGAATTTTCACTGGAAAAAGCACAGTTTGGAACTCCTAATAGAACTTGTTTCAGCCACAATTGCACTTAGAACCAAATCAGTAAGTTGACTCATTTTGTATATTTTCATTCAATTATGTTATATGGAATAATGTCCGGAAGTGACTCATCTTTAAGAAAGGAAGTGTTCATTGCTCAAAAGCACGCTGAAAAATAATAGCGGTGTTCATACACCATCATCTCGTAGACATCTGTTTAAGGCGTTAAACAATCTGATTGCTGAATGAGATTTTCACTCTGCAGCAGAGTGTGCGCTGATATGAAACTTCCTGGCAGATTAAAACTGTGTGCCCGACCAAGACTCGAACTCGGGACCTTTGTTGGTAGAGCACTTGCCAGCGAAAGGCAAAGTTCCCGAGTTCGAGTCTCGGTCTGGCACACAGTTTCAATCTGCCAGGAAGTTTCATATCAGCGCACACTCCACTGCAGAGCGAAAATCTCATTCTGGAAACATCCCCCAGGCTGTGGCTAAGCCATGTCTCCGCAATATCCTTTCTTTCAGGAGTGCCAGTTCTGCAAGGTTCGCAGGAGAGCTTCTGTAAAGTTTGGAAGGTAGGAGACGAGGTACTGGCAGAAATAAAGCTGTGAGGACAGGGCGTGAATCATATCTTGGGTAGCTCAGATGGTAGAGCACTTGCCCGTAAAGGCAAAGGTCCCGAGTTCGAGTCTCAGTCCGGTACACAGTTTTAATCTGCTAGGAAGTTTCATATCAGCGCACACTCCGCTGCAGAGTGAAAATCTCATTCTGGAAACATCCCCCAGGCTATGGCTAAGCCATGTCTCCGCAATATCCTTTCTTTCAGGAGTGCTAGTTCTGCAAGGTTCGCAGGAGAGCTTCTGTAAAGTTTGGAAGGTAGGAGACGAGATAATGTCAGAAGAAAAGCTGTGAGGACGGGGCGTGAATCGTGCTTGGATAGCTCAGATGTTAGAGCACTTGCCCGCGGAAGTCAAAGGTCCCGAGTTCGAGTCTCGGTGCAGCACACAGTTTTAATCTGCCAGGAAGTTTCATTCTGATTGTTGCTTCTCAGTATATTTACTCCCTCATGAAGTTTGTTGTAAGTAATCCACTGCAGTTAAAAAGCAACATTGATATACATAATTAGAGAAACAAAAGCAATAATAACTTTCATTATTACACAATTAGGCTGTGTTTAGCACAAACAGGGTTGTACAATGCGGCAACCAAAATTTTTGATCGCTTACCCAATGATATAAAATGTCTGAAAGAGAGTAAGTTAAAACTGGAAACAAACTGAAGAAACTCTTTGACAACTACTACGGTTCTGTACAAGAATTTCTGTTATTGTAATAGGTAAAAGGTGGTGGGTTGAAATTACTAACTTAAATCTGCATATTTAAAAATAGCAAAAACTTATAAATTTTCAGCATATATCCATATTTAAAATTAAATTGTGATGTGAATGTAAAATTACTCATTGCACAGCATTCTCCTTTGTCGTGAAAACGACCAGTGGAACATGAAACTAACTAATTAACTAGCTTAGGGGATGTAGACAGCGTGGCATATGGATGTTTAGTGTGTGCACAAACAGTCAGAGTGGTTAAGACTATTGCTCACGACAAGTGGGAAATCCTGGTTTGCGTCCCGGCCTGGTACAAATTTTCATTATCATCATTCCATTCTGCTGTTAGAGGTTGCCACTATTCGCTACTGTGAATACACCTTCTGTAAATATATGACATTCTCTTTGAGGCAAATAATGAACTTCTGGAGAAGGGGGGAGTCAACAGTGAAAGCTCATATGGCAGGGGGATCTTCAAATGCAGCTTCCTCTGTGACATTTGTTGGAACTGACAGTGACATTTTAAGGGGAGAAAATCAGTTTCTCGCAAATGATGATTTGTAATCTTAATCTGACTATAAATCTTTGGTCAAGAAAATTCAGGGTGTTTCCATAAGTGCATGCAAAAATGTAACAGTTCATAGAGTGCTCCACTGAACAATTTGAGGTAGGGAATCTGGGGTCAGAGAAGCCAGGATAAGAATATAGGGAAGTAAACTTGTCTACCGCTTTGTCTAGCATATTACTGTTTTCAAGCTTTTTTACAACTAACATGCATACAAGTTTACATGTACTGTGGTGTTTATTTACATGTACATTCTCTATTTCCTGCAAGGAAACAAGGAGGATGAGCCTGATTACTAGGAAGTCATTATTCAGGGTTTGTTTACTTTAGTTGCCCATAAAGTGATTCAGAATTAGATCCTTTATTGGTCATTCAGCATTATTACATGCAATAGACTTCGTCAGTTCACTTAACCTATTAATTTTACAAAATAAATTTTTATATATTTAAGTTGATATTGGGCATTTCTAAAAATTCTTCTAATGAATAGAATGGATTAGTTAACAAGAAGTTATGTACATTTTCTTTAAATAATTTGTCATGCTTGATTGACGCATTCTTAGACAATTTGTTATATATTTTAATTGCCATATACTTATGACTAATGTTAGTTTTAGCTAAACTATTTTGTGGTAACAGCAGAGAAGTATAGATTCTTGTACAGTAGTTATGCCTTTGATTTGTTACACTTAAATTAGGTAGTTCAGCAAGTATGAAGTTAATGCTGTCAAGAATATATAAATTAATAATTGTTAAAATTCTATATTTAATGAACAATGGTTTACAATGTGTTCTGTTATCTACCTTAGCCATTACTCTGATTGCTTTCTTCTGGATCACCATAATTCCATTTATTTTTCTGCTGTTTCCCCAGAGTATTAACCCATACTTAAAACAGATTGAAAAAAGGCAAAGTACGCTGTCCTTACGTACTCAAATGTCACACAACACATCAGTCTCTTCAACAAATATATAACCTAACCGCTATGTGATCAACATGAGAGTTCCATGTTAGACTGTTGTCAAGTATGATACCAAAAAACTTTGCCTTTTGTTTTTCTATTTTTGTAGTCTTTGATAGACTGAACCACATATTCTGGGTCTTTTCCTCATTTAATAGTAGACCATTTGCATTGAACCATGATGTTGTATTTTCTTTTGCCAATTTCATACCACTTACGAGGTTATCAAATACATGGTTTACAGATAGGAAAGTTGTATCTTCTGCATACATATACGTCTTTACATCTATATTTCCTGGTAAGTCATTTATGTGCACAAGGGAGAGAAGTGGTCCCACTCCGTGTTGAACCTCGAGTGTGTTTGACAGACAACTTCCTGAATTCACCACTTGTTACATTTTACTGAGGTATGATTTGATGAGTTTTAACCTTTTATCACATATTCCATAGTACTCAAGTTTAGAGAGCAAAAGTGAGTGGTCAACACAGTCAAAGGCTTTGCTTGGATCACATAAGGTTACCTGTATGTGGGTCTGTTGTAACGTATTTACATTACCCAATGACAGAATGTCATACGAACCAACGACAGACCCATTCATTACTCAGTGCTATTCAGAGAGGTACAGTACAATTCGATGGAGCAGTACCGATACAGTTTCGCAGAACTCACTGACATATACCTTGTATATGGGGAAGTACGTTGTAATGCTCTCAGTGCTGAATGGCTGTACAGGGAACGATTCCCTAACAGGCGTCATCCATCACGATGCATGTTTATTTCTCATTGGAATGAAGGCACGAAGGACCTGGCAACAAGAGGACCACTTGCACACCCCATTTTGAAAAGAAGGTGCTGTAACGTGTTGCAGCGGACCCCACTACAAGTATCGTCGTATTGCATGTGAAATGGGCATTGCACATACTAGCATGTAGCGAGTACTACACCAACAACAATTACATTCATATCATCCACAACGAGTCCATACAATGCTTGTGAACTCACTGACATATACCTTATATATGGGGAAGTACGTTGCAATGGTCTCAGTACTGAATCGCTGTACAGGGAACGATTCCCTAACAGGCGTCATCCATCACGATGCATGTTTATTTCTCATTGGAAAGAAGGAACGAAGGACCTGGCAACAAGAGGACCACTTGCACACCCCATTTTGAAGAGAAGGTGCTGTAACGTGTTGCAGCGGACCCCACTACAAGTATCGTCGTATTGCATGTGAAATGGGCATTGTACACACTAGCATGTAGCGAGCACTGCACGAACAACAATTACATTCATATCATCCACAACGAGTCCATACAATGCTTGTGACTGACTTTGCACCAAGGATCACATTGCGTCAATGATTGCTCCAATAGATCGACCACATTTCCTCTAACTCGTGCTGTTTACTGACGAGGCCTCATTTGATCGTGATGGTATTTTGAACAGCAGGATAGCCATGTGTGGGATGAGAAAAGCTCTCACGCTGTAGTAGAATCACACCATCAAGTACGTTTTGTTGTGAGAATCTGGACTGACATTGTAGGCGACAATTTTATTGGGCCATATCTTCTACTTGTCCGCCTGAATGGCGACCTGTACTCGAGACTTGTGCAAAGAGTTCTACCTGAGTTGTTGGAGAACTTACTCTTGGCTGCTCGTGAGAGGATGTTAATACAACATGACGGTGCACCGCCTCACTTCAGTGTGAATGTCCGCAACCACCTCATTGCTGTATTTTCTGGTCCCTGGATTGGAACGGAAGGTCCTATTTCATGGCCTGCGAAGTCACCTGAACTGAATCCCCTTGATTATTTCCTGTGGGTATAGCTACCAGGGACATTTGTCAGGGTGCGTCAGAATCTTGTTCGTCGATGTCATGATTGCATTGAGGTTGATGTCCGTCAGTTTCAGCTCATTTTGTAAGATACTAAACAAATGGTACGTTCATTGTTTCAGTGACGATATTTACAGTTAATTGTAACTAACATAAATAAAAAAGTACACAGTAACGTGATTTTATTCCTAATACCTCCTTAAGCTGGCTTCTCCGACCCCACGTTCCCTATCTAAAATTGTTCTATGGAGCATTCTCTATGTGCTGTTACATTTAAGCACGTTCTTACAGAAACACACTATATATGTTTCATAACTGAAATACCTTTACATAATTTTTCAAACTTTAGCCCAAACTCCTCAAACTGTAGGAACAATTTCAGATATGGCTGGCTTTGAGATGTGGAATAATGTGGAAATCTTTGATAGGAATCACCTTTTACCAAAAACCGAAGAGTAACAGCTAGTCTTTGCTTCACAGGACTTTTCTGAATTTGTGCCTTTCTTTTAAACGACTGGCTCTGGCATATTCATTTGAATTTAAAAATCCGACGGCGACATCTTAGTCAAGTTACAAAAACCGCAAAGAACTGTCCTCCAAACTCGTCTCACATAGCACGTAACTACCTCCACTTCTTCTGTAACGTGTTTTCGTCTACCAACAACGACTACTTTTTTCTTTCGTCTGATTATATCGTCGAATATTAGTAATGCAGTACCACACATTATTCATTCACCCTCTTCACTTATCATAGCGTAGCTCTCGATGGAAATACATAGTGTGAAATGTTTGCCGTCAGTTCAGCTTAAAAAACATTGCGAATACATGTCTAGAAATGTTTGTCGTCAGTGTACACGGTAACGTGAACAACGAACATGGTTGCAGACTTGGTTTGAAACAATATTTTGAACAGAAACATGTTTTTAAGTTTAATACAAATGCGGCGTAAGGTTCGAAGTTCGAGCGCTAGCGCAACACACAGGTTAATTTGCGAAGTTTCATAATAGTGCACTCTTCACCATAAGGTGAAAAATTCATTCTATATAACTAATTCCTCGTTTATGTTTTGTGTGCTACATCCTGCTCATCTGGGGCGAGATATGAACCATTCCTTTGTTTTATTTATTTATTTGTTTTAAAGCGCGCACGAACATCGGATTTGACAAGCTACGTGGTGTATTGGCTGCACTGTCAAGAACGTGTACCAATAGCGTTTGTGCACATTTGTATATTCCACGCTGTCTGTGATGCATGGTGTTTGAGTGTAGAAGTGTGAGTGTGACGTGAAGTATCCGGTATTTTGGTGTCTGGATTACTACAACAATGGGTGCACAAAGAAATTTGACAATGGCTTTCTATTTATTTCTGCTGGCCCTTCTTGGGTGTGGTTCCTGTCTGAAGAAATCAGATTGCGAAGGTATATTTTTTAAAAATCTTTCGTTTTTATATTTTTGCAGAAAAATACCATTTTATTCACGGGCAACTCGTGTATTTGTTGCAATTAAATCTAGAAGTAAATTACTGCGAACTTTGCTTTGTTTTATTAGTAACTTTAATTTCTAGTAAATATTAAAATACGTATATGATGGGGACGAAGTTTACACTTTGTTTATATAGATACAATCGAGCATTATCGCCGTATTTGGTTGATTTGGTGTTTAGAGAGAAGGAAATTATTATATCTTCAGAGGAATTGTAAAACTGCTTGATAGACCGCCCCGCTCATATTTCATAACCACAAATGTGATAGCTAATTCCAGTTACGTGTCCCCCGTATTCATAGTTACATTACTATGTGTTCGTTACATTTACGGTAATTTGCCCTAATTCTGAGCATAGTTTACTCTTTTTTTGTAATACGTCTGTAGAATAACCATGGATATATTTGAGATCATGAATTTAACTTTTTCTGCCCGGCAAATAGCATCATTATTGTAATTAGGCCTACTGAATACGTTGCATACTTGATGTTTAGAAGTTAATATTACAGGGCAGAAATCAAAACTAGTCTAAAAGCCAATAAATATTGCAAAATTGGACTTGTAGTTCATGTTACACAAAAAATTACTACATTACATGTTATTTATAGTGACATGGTCAATTCCTGTTGAATACTCGGTACATACAGTCCATCTTTATGGAGGACAGAAATGTATTTCAAAGAAAGAAATTAGTTAAACTGGTTTTCCAGTTGCAGATGTTCGTGTATTTGTAAGAAAGTATTGTCAATTTTTAAGAGAAAATACATTGGCTTTGCTGCTGCTCTTGCACAGTGGCGTTTTCTATTGGAGTCATTTTTATGTGCTAATACTGTATAGAGTAAAAATTTCATAAAGTTAGAGTGCATATCTATCCCCATCTTAATGGTTGCATTATATTACACTTGTATTTCCAGACTGATGTGACAGTCACATTCTTGGGTAACAACATACCATTTTCCATCTAGGCATGCAAACTCAATACTCTTCATTGTTTCGTATGGGGATGTTTAAAATCCCCAGATATCCCATTCTCCACTTTCGTGATTAGTTGACGGCACTGCAGCTGCATGTAGTGAGATTTGAGACTTCAGTGATAGGGTGGGCAGCAGAGTGCGTTAAAGTTATGTTTTGCTGCCTGCTCCCCCAAAACACACACACACACACACACACACACACACACACACAATATCTTGGGTGTGGTGGTAGACTGATCTGTAGTGCTGCCCAAGGTCTGGTTAGGTTAGAAGGTGGTAAGTCGGCGGTGAGTCGGTGATGCCAACAAATGTGAGAGTAGAAAATCTGGTAGTGAAGACTCATGTTCATGTCAGTGTCATATTGAAAAATGCAGGGGAATTCAGTACATAATTTCTATCCATTTTTCAATATGGCAAGGACTTAAACATAAGTCTTTGCTACTGGTCGGTTTGTTACCACAACCACACTTTCTGCTTTCACACTTGTTAGCTTCACCAACTCGCAACAAACTTATCACCTTCCAACCTAACCTAGACCTCGGACTGCACTACAGATAAGTCTGTCGCCACACCCAATATTTCAGTGGGGGTCTAATCTATAACTTTAACCATATTTTTTTATTAATGTGAAAAATGTCAAGTTTCTCCATGGTTTGGAATCTGTGTTAAACTGTATATCACTCCATAACTGGCTGGGTCAGTCAATTTGAAGGCTGGAACACGAGGACATCTACTGCCAATAGGACCATACCTAGTAAAGCACTGCAGTGTCCAAAGCGACACTATCTGAGAAAGCATTGGACCATTATTTGTTTTGTAGGTAAGTAATAAATATGAACCAGTTGCAGAAAGATAATATTGGAAAATATACTAGGACTCTTATCATTAGCACTATGATGTGTTTCTTGTGTAATATCCGCTCTGTGTCCATTGTGAAAAGGGGTGAACGGGACAAATTTTGCACTTTAAACTTAAATATTTTCAAACCGTTATAATTAATATATTGGTCTTTCTTTCAGACAATAGTTATTGAGCTGTAGTAATAAACTTTTTAGCCTTTATAAAATTTTGCTATGAGTGGAAAATTAAAACATACGTTGGTGTACTTCACTCCATCTGGGAGAGAATGTGATTGATTATCTGTTGTCATAATCGTGGATTGTTTGACTCTAGGATGACTTCAATTGCTCTGAAACTTTATCAATAAGTGAAAGATAAATGTAGCATAACAATTAAAATTTAATTCTAATTCAAGAGCAACATACAAAGAAAGTTGGAGGACAAAAAGCTGTGATCACAAATTTGTTTTGTTACGTTCCGAAGAAACACACAAAGAATTCTGCTCACTGTACATTGAACTCTGATGTGTCAACTTCGAAAGAAAAATCCCCTCCCTTCCAACTATTGGGTTTGGCAAATTTTTTATAGCATTTGAAACCTAGATTCTATCTGTCATCAATTACAGGCTACACAAAAGGACATTTCTACAGATGACTATAATGTCTAGCTGTCCTTGTAATTTCAAAAGAATTTTCACTACATAGTGTTTCACTATTTCCTTGGAGCTGTACTGAAGAGTCATAACTTCTTCTGTCAAGGAGTACCTTTTCTGTATATTAAAGATCCATAGCTGTAAGTGGAAATTAACAAGGAAGTCCCATCAGTAGAGCATGTTCTTCTGTAGCACTAATCATTGGGTGACTACCTTGTATTTTACCGTGAGTATTGTGAATGCTGTTTATCGGGGTTCCTGTGGGGAATTTTACACGTTAATGCCTATTTTTCCATTTCAAATTTCTGTTAGAGACCGTTCTAAATCATCCAAGCTGTATTTCTTCAATTCACCTAATTTACATTCGTACACACACAGAAGAACTGCTTGAGACAGTCATCTTCACCCCGATTCCTCCAAGAATTTGCAAAGTTTTATTTGTGTGTCTGAAAATAAGTGAGTATAATAGATAAACTTTTGCTATTCATCTAGCTGTTGTTGTTCTGTAGGGTCAGTGGACAATATAAAGATCCGGCCTCATGAGTTGGTTTATGTCAGTCACACGAATAAATTTTTAAACAGAATTCAGACTTTCTAAAAACGATTCATATTCAGATAGAAATTTACAAAAGTAAATATAACAACTAAAATAAAATAATTTTCGTTGCCAATATGTAGTTACTTAACATAAAATGTTTTTGAACTTTTTCAGTCAACTTAACCCCATTGGTCAACTTCACACCATTTGACGATACCACCACCTCTCCATCTCCCTGGCTCTGGCCGCCTCCCCTCCCACCTTCTCCATGATTTCCTCACTTCTATGACAACTAGCTAACATGGTACTTTCTTCCACAGTGTGTGTGACAGTAATGGAAAAATTTAGCGGTCAGCTAAGCGATGATGTAAGATCTAAGCCAACATTGATTGAAGACGAATTTAGGAAATTCTGCAAAGCTACGAAAGGAAAAGAGAACAGATTTGTAAGTATCTTTACAGCTGTAGTGACCAATCCTTAATAAAGTAGTCACAGAGTAAAGATGATCTGGTCATCCAGAATAATTGTTTATTCCACAGTCAGTCTCAAATGAACATTATAATAGGGAATGTTATATTTATTGTAGTTTCGCCTATGCTATATCTGTAAACTCTTGAGTGGCTGTATGTTGTTCATGTGTAAATGTCTGTCTGGGAATTATCAAATTTATGTTGAATACATTGATATCTGGTAGCCCTTTGCATTCATAGTTGTAACACTACTTTTATATACAAATTTCATAATGGGCTGGAAGTTAGAGAAAGATCAATAATGTTTGTTCTAAAATAATTTTTTTTTCACTTTTTCGTAGTGTCCTAAATAGGTTGTCAGTTAAGTAGCTGCATTCTTTGCATTCCAAAGACAAACATTCTGTAGTAGCTGTGAATATGGAACTCACTTAGAAGAAACTGTTGATTAAGTTCATTATGAGTCTTAATTGTTTGGATAGTTCTGGTGTTGTCACAGAATGTTGGGTATTGGTGAATGACTGTACAAAAAGTACATCAGATTGGTTTCTGATATCTCAAAATTAGTAGGACGTGTGACTTCTTACATTATTTCCATCCCCAAATTTACCACTAATTCTCTAACAGGGCAATTCTTGTTACAGGACTTCTATGTAATCTGTCCTCTAGATTTCAGGGAAAAAAAATCTTATATTTCCTTGTCAAATTCTTGTGTGGCTATTAAAATGTGTAAGTGGTCCTCTGCGGAACAGCTTTTCTAGTTAGGCCTATGCAAACTGTAGCACTATCTTGCATTGGCACTGAATAATTTTAAGTATGATTTAGAATATGAAGTGGCAAGGCTTTGTTATAGTGAAATTTGTGGTCACTCTATCAAGAATCAAACAATGACACATTCTATTGTTGAATAACTTAAATTGACATTGTGTCTTAGATAGTTGCATACTGTGGTGGGTCTCAAAATTGTAATGTTTTCCTGGACAGAAATGACCATGCTGCAGTAGGATGTGTCCAACAGTGAACGTGTATCCTAGTTAATACTGTATTCTGACTTGGGACATGAATTTGAGCTGTGCCTTCAACAGGTAATGGTGTAGCATTTTATTAGGCACAGAAGAAACTATGGGGTTTTGGAAAGAGGACAGTGTTTTGATGAATTTAAGCATGTTGTTATGCTTTTAATAGTAAGAGGTGTAGCACTGACATACTAGTGGATCACACTCATATTGAACCTGGGGGTCCGGGCATTTTGGCTGGCTTATCGTGAGTCAGTACATAATCAGGATTAATAGTATTTGCACAAGTAATGTGAAAGCATTGACAGTATGATGCATTTTCCTTAGTCACCACTGTATTTGTTTAATGAACACCTCACGTGTTTCCAGTAACGGCCAAGTGCAATAGTATCATGCTTATGTAGTAGGTCTGGTTCAGAATTATGACCTGGAACTCTGTTTTGGTCGTTTTGGGAGGTCTTAATATGTTGGAAATGTTTTCAATGAGACTTCATAATCTAGGCAGTGTCATAAAGCTCATCATCATAAAATCTAAATTTATTACTTACTGAAGTAAGTACTCTTACTGACAGTACTATACAAGGGACACAGTGCAGAAATGGAAATATGTAAAACTGGCAAACATTCTTTTCATATTACTTTAGGTTGTTGTGGTGGTAAACTAGGAAAAAGAGACCCACTTGGTTTTCAGGATCACAAAGGTGAAAACTGGGATGGTTCCTTAATCGAGGCCACAGCTGACCACCTTAAAGCATATTACGTATGTTGTGTGTTACATTTTAGCCCATTCATTGGCATTGTATTATCTTGACAAATGCTAGATCATTGTAAGATTTTTCCTTGCATGAATAAATAAATAAACCAAGAAATGACAGAAGACTACATAGGTATAAAAAGTGTAAATATTGACTACACATCTTTATCTTAAATAAAGTGAAGCTTTGGCACCAAAGGCATGCGGGTTATCATGTAACTGGAGAATTCCTCCCCCCCCCCCCCCGCCCCCCACTCTGTTACCCACTCCCCTCCACTGAAGAAACAGGAACTTACTTGGTGGTGAATGATATATTAGCACTGTGTACTTTAGTCAGCAAATATCATGTTGGTTCCACATGCGCAGTATGATCAGCAGGAAATATACAATATTTGTCACAGTTCAGTGAAACAAATTTCCTCCAGTTGAGTCATAGGTTATTGCCATTTCAGTACAGTCAGTTTTCCAGTATGTGTTCAATGTATAAAATATTCTTCCAGGAATTTATTAAAGGCAGGCCATAAAACTAGTGAAGGTGCAAGTGAGTTCATGATGTCTTTATGCAACAGGTCAGTAAGTTGCATCATATTGGTGACTTCTCTTGACATTGTATAATACAAAGTAAAGCTAACTGTAGAGATTCCCAGTTTCATGTATAATGATATCATCTGCATTGTTCAGAAGAAATTAAGTGTTCACTTTGTGTACATAAAATAAGAATATTTACTAAAACCTGGGGTAGCTTCTTTCTTAACATTACCTGTGAACTTCAGTGAGATGTATACGTTAATAACATTGAATGCTGTTTTAATAAAGAAAAACCTGTATCCTGATCCCATTCAGCTTTGCTGAAAGTTATACAGACCTGCTCCAAAAAATTTACTCTGTATGTTTTTGATATACAGATCAGAGAGTATGCAGATAATAATATAATTCATCCACTAGACATCTGTAAATCCTATATCACTGTCATGCAGTGGACTACAGCATTGGTTTGTCATTTGAATGAGTGGCAGATAGTGGTCTGTGTGCTTATTTCTTGGTGGAATGTGAGTGTGAGAACTGGCCCCATGGCTTTCCCCATGCCTTAGCAACAGATAAGAGGTTGTGCCCAGTGTTGATATCACATCTGAGCCAGCACGGGATGCCTTCTCTGTTGGGGCCAGAGGCCATTTTTCCTACCATGTCCATACGTGCTTAAAGAGTGTGTATGTTGATCATTGGGAGCTCCATCATCAGCCAGATACTGGAACTTCTCGATAAAAGAAAAGACACGTTGGGATAAAAGGCCAGTGTAAACTTCCTATGTTGGAGAGCTCTTGTTGGATATGTGAAGGCAGCTCTGCAGGAGCTATTGAACAAAATGAGTGCAACCAATTGCAAATCGTAGTCCATGTCAGCATGGATTATGTTTTTCATCCATGTTCTGAGGAGATACTGGTTCCTTTAGATGGTTGCTGATTTGGTAGAGAGAGCATGTGGGGTGGAAGGACGTGCCACTATCTGCTGCATCACACCCAAAATCATTTAAGGTTGTCTAATTTCAGAGTTGAGCAGATGGCCTAAACCATATCCTTAAATGATTTAGCAACAATCTCGGATGTGATTCCTTGGCTTTCACTATAAAGTAAACTAGGTCACAAGATCAAGAATGCACATTCTTAAACAGTACGTTCAAATATTCCCCATAGCTTGTCAGTTTCGATGTTTGTATGCACACCCAAAAAAGAAAAAGAAGAAGAAAAGACTCATGCAATTAAAATGTTTCAAATTGATTTAAGATAAACTACAACAGGAAGGGAAAAGCTGTTTCACATATCTGTGTAAAATATCAGGAGGCATGACATCTGATGCAGCTCACAAATGTGGTAAAACTCCCAATTAAAAGTTCCCTACAATAACTCCAAGAATCTTGGCGAACTGCACATCAAATAATAGTTTGGCGAAGGAAAACATTAAATTAACATCTCATTACCTATGTAACAGATTTCTGTTCCCATATGTCAAACAAAAGAGGCAAGGACAACAATTTTTCTAATTTGAAGAGTCTCTTGAGTTCTTGGAAAACTGTTCCCAAGGTGCTAACATCAGAGGTGTTAATACAAGTGCATAAACTTAAATGTTAAAAGGGTGACAATCATATTTGACTCTGGAGATGAAGATGTGAAGCACGAATTGATAAAATTCAGAAGCATTGTGTAGTACCCCCTTGCCAGTTGTTCCCAGCCTTTCTGTTACTATTCCCCCTAAGTGAAATTAGACATTACGTAGTAACCCCCGCCCCCATTTTTTTTTTTTTTTTACACTCCCACCATCATCATCATTAGTGCCTAACTAAACTTTAGAATGAAGAAGAATTTTATAGAACAATTTTATTTTTAAATGATAAAAGGTAAGTAATATTTAGTTTTTGTAACTGTTTTATCAAACCTCAAACTAATGAATCAAATAGACAATTGGTGCTGCTTAATTCAAACAACAGTTTTTTTTTATGGAATGATAAAGCACATCACAAAGCATCATGAGTGTTACCTACACCATTAAATACTGAGCAAGGTTTTGATGGGTGGAAAATATCTACTATGGCTTACTAGCTGTGTTAGACGTTGCTACAGAAGCAAAGAGCATCTCATCACAGAGTTAAGCAAAGTAAAAGCTTTGTTTACAAAGAAAAGCTGAGTGAAGCCTCAAAGTGCTAAAGGAAAGCAACACAAGACTTGTTCAATGAATGCAAAAGTAGATTTATGCCAGTCTCTCTCAACCATAATCCTAAGAAGTTTTGGTCTTATGTATACTCAGTCAGCAGATTGAAATCATCTTGTCAATTGCTCTGTGACCATATTGGTACCAAAACAGGTTACAGAAAGGACAGGACAAAATAATGAAATTAGACATCTGAAACTCTTTTACTACAGAAAATGTAACACAGTTCATCCTTCGTCATCACGCAAACGCCAAAATGACATGTATTACGATAAGTGATTATGGGACAGAAAATCAATTAAAACTGCTCAACATTAGAAAGTCATATAGACATGATGAGATTCTGCCAGAGATTTGAGAGATATTACATGAAAGAAATTGTTCCCATTCCAGCTGTGTTTTCTTGTAAGCCACTGAAGCATTAAGGGTACCAAGTGATTGGAAAATAGAAATACTGATAATGACAAAGGGCTTTAATACATATACTGTAAAGTAGTTATCAAAACACAGACATCTTTCAAGAGGTTTGCAGGATGCTCTGAGATTAACACCAGACATAATTTTTATAACACACATCTGTTCTCTGAAAATACTATTCATGTAACTTGAATTTCCTCAGAAAATGATTGTTTAACTTGTTAGTGAATGCGAATATTGAGAATAAACTAGTTCCTTCACTTTTAAATCATCTATAGCAGTAATCATATGTGCTGCAAACATAGCTGAACTGGGGCAGTTCATTAGTTCTGTGCCCTGTGTTTACCAATTGAGGTTGTGATCTATCTATAGTCCCAAAAACGTAGCACTTTATACTTCCTGTGTATTCTGAAAAACTTTTAGTTATAGTGTGTGGAGTTTTGTGAGAAATACTAAAGTGTATGCGCTGAGTCGTGGCACAACTGAATGATGAAGTGCATGTGCCAAGTAACAAAAAGAAGCAGCTTTGAACATAAGCTTTTTGTTTCAAAGATGTCCTACAGACAGCATATCGTTAGTGTGGCATATTTCTTTCACAGCTGTGATTTCTACGCAATATGTTAGGTAGTTCAAACATTATTTGCTATCTGCATTTGTGCAGAATACTTTCGCACAGCAAGTACTGTATTTACTATATACTTTAGGTGAATGTTATGACTTGAAAATTCTCAAAACAAATATTAATGCTGTCTGTGCAGTGCACATTGACCTCAGAAGAATCAAGATATGATAGAGTGCTGCCTGTATAAACCTGAGCAAAAGGCAAGTCAAAATACAATCTGTTTCGGCTCAGAATACTTTGCTTGCTGCTTCATGCTGACCTTGTGTTCACAGAATCATTTCAGTGTTTGTAGCTTCACACATACGTGATCTGTTTGTCAGATTGTAACTATTCGCATTTAATATTTTTTGTTAACTTCCTGTCTACATACCTTCCTAACCTGTTTTTAATTGTGCTTTTAACATTACTGTAACTTTCATAGAAAAACCTCCTTGGTCCAAGGAATTAATTTTTTTTGTTAGAAATAGCAAATTTCCATTAATATAGGTTTGAGTTTCTTTGTACTAAGTTAACAAGCGATTGCTAATTCGGTACATTCAAATTTGTACTTCAGTATTACACAAATAATACCAAACAGTGAAAACTCCGGGTTGTAATACGAACAATATTAGGGAAAGGATAGATTGCTGCCGACTTTAAAGATAGCTCATTGTGTTGCAGACAGGCACAATGTAAAGACTATTAAATGTTATAGCTTTCAGCCAAAGCCTTATTCAGCAAATTGCGCCCCCCCCCCCCCCCCCCCCCCCCACACACACACACACACAGATATAGTCACACAAGGAAGCACAACTTGTGCACACATGACCGATAACACCAGCAGCTGATATCGGTAAGTAGCAATCTGTCCTTTTCTTTATATATCTCCAGAATGTGGAAAGAGACTTGAATTTAAGGTTATAGATTGCAAAAAGGGACTGTAAAGTATTCAAAAAATGTACAGGAAGAAATATTACCACATATATAATACTTCAAGCATTGAAAATTTTGTGCGGAATTGGCTCCTCTATGTACACAACATCATGTTGATGTAATAGTGTTTGCTGAATCATGTGGTGTCCTAAGATATTTTGACAGCAGTGTTTACTGTTTTATATCTGTGTCATCTAATTGATAAATAATTTTCCTTCCTAAGACTTTCCTTAATTTCAGAACAGCAGATTATTGTTTGTTTCTTTTTTGTGTGTATGTCTGTGTGGGGGTGGGGGGGGGGGTGCAGAAGAGGCAGAGGCAGCTGGGACAAACAGATAGTTATCTAAAAAAAATCAATAATTTCACATTTCAGAAACTAACAGATATGCAAATTGCTTGTGTTGAATGTTTGAAATAAACATAATTTACATTCCACAACAGTTTATAAGTATTTTCTTATATTTTCAGTGTTACTATTTGGGTGGTCTCGAGGAGTCTGCGACTGGAATACTGGGAGAAATGTCCAAGCCAGTGTCATGGTCAATGCCAGCTGAAAAAGTGTGTGAAAAATTGAAGAAAAAAGATTCACAGATTTGCGATTTACGCTATGGTAGGCAGCTTTTTTACATTTTGCATTAAATAGCACAATTCTCTAAAATAACCAACCAATGTACCTTTGAAAGAATTCCTAGTACTTTCAGGTATTTTCCCCAGTGATCCATGTGTCCATCTGTGATAATAGACTTAGTCTCTCCTAATAAGTTGTAAGCAATAAGTCATGTTGTATCTGTCATAAAATGTTTATTTTATCAGAACAATATCTGATGCTCTTTTTGTGTTGCTGTACTTGTAAATCATACCAGGGCAAATCACTTAACTGCAGCCTTCTACCTTTACGTTGATAGCCTATACCTACTACTGCTGCAGTGTGCTCTGGATAAGGTCTATAATATCCCGTCAGATGTCTTTTATTTACATTTACATTCATACTCCGCAAACCAGCATATGGTGTGTGGTGGAGGGTACCTTGTATCACTACTAGTCATTTCCTTTCCTGTTCCACTCACAAATGGAACAAGGAAAAAACGACTGTTTATATACCTTCCTACAGGCCATAATTTCTTTTATCTTCAAGGTTCTTATGCAAAAAGCACATTGGTGGTTGTAGAATCATTCTGCATCAACTTCAAATGCCAGTTCTCTAAATTTTCTCAATTCTTTTCTCAAAAAGAATATCACTTTCCCTCCAGGGATTCCCGTTTTAGTTAACCATGTATCTCTAATATTTATGTGTATATCGAACCTACAGGTAACTAATCTAGCAGCCCGTCTCTGAATTACATTGCTGTATTCCTTTAATCCAACCTTTTGGGGATCCCAAACACTTGAACAGTACTCAAGAGCGGATCGCACTAGTGTTCTATATGTGGTCTCCTTTACAGATGAACTACATTTTCCTAAAATTCTCCCAACTAACTGAAGTCAGCCATTCGCCTTCTCTTTGACAGAACTTTTATAATTGCCAGGTCTACACTATAAACTTATGTGAAAGTACCCCAGTGCATCAGCTTACAAAGTCTTTGATGTCTTTTATGAAAATTTTTGACAGAATTGTTCCCCAGACCCTGACCACACTGCAGTCACAAACCTGACAGCTCTTTGCATGCCCATGGCCACTCATTGGGATTTCAAAAAGAAAATCTATAGCATCATTAATTATTTTAAAGTTAGTGTGCCAGTCGCACTAATGGCTCAGTTCAGACAAGGAAATGAACTTAAAATGAACATAACTTGGCCTTACTAACAGCCCAGATGACTCAATTTAGAGCTACACAAAATGAAGAATGGGATATTTGAATTACACTGTCAATAAAAATAAACAATAAAAATGGACTATAGAGCTAATGTTGGTAACTTCTGGGTCATTTGCTATGTTCAGTGGCACATCACCAAATGTCTATGCCACCCTAGTTTGAGGACAACCCATAGAAAACTCACATCAGCATAAACTTTAACTGTTGACACACTTTAATATCTTAACAGCCCAAGATTACAAGCACTTTTACCTCCATAATAATGACCCAGTGTCATAATACAAACTTCCTCCCAGTTCTTCCTCCTGCATGAGGTAGCCACACACTCTTTCTGTTCTGTACCACTGATATAACCAGTATCCTATCACCTTCACGTATTGTGTCAGAATCACTAAAAATACTCTATTTTGACCTACCTTCCCATCTTGTCAGTCAGTGGGAATCTTTCCACCATCTGCTTCAATAGCACCCTGACAAACTGGCAGACAATGGGCAGATCATCTGCAATGCTGAAAGGATAGATGGTTTTTTCACCAGGTGAAGTGAAAGCTTTTAGAACCTCATCTGCAATTGTTCACCTCAACTTCGCTTGGCTGCTAGTGCAGGTGGTGGTCTGCAGAAATGGGGCATTTTTACCGTGCTAATCCCCATTGTCACAAGAACATACTTCTTATTGATACTATGACTGTCTTGGAGTCATTACTTTTTATTTTTCTCCTAAATGCTTGTGTTTCGAGCATTCAGTGTGAAATATTGATATGCAACCCTAATGAGATATTCCACATTCTCTAACCCTTTGACAGTAACTAGGAGAGTGAAAGATGTGTAATCCATTCTCGAGCTACAAGTACATGGTGATTCTAATTAAAGTTCATTTCAAAATGCTATAAAAAATAAAAGAAATGCTGATCGGAATGATGTTAAATTTAAATGGAATATTATCAAAGAAGGGGAAACATCATTGGGGGGGGGGGGGGGGGGAACGGATGGAAAATTTTGCCACTAGTTGGCATTGTAAGCGTCATAACATAAATGAGTTCAGCTACAAATAACACATGAATTGCAATATGATACTCATGGTGCGAGTTGCACATTTAACCAACTGTACTGTGTAATGTGCAAGACTGCACAAGGCTGGCATTCAACAATTGAAGACTTGTAATAAAAAAAGGCTGTAAGTGCCAAAATAAGATATTTTGAAGTTTAGTGTGAAATGGAATCTGTATGTCAAACCCAATAATGTATAAAAGGATACAACTGTCATGAATGAAAATGCAGTACCAAATGCAATCGAGATATGGCATGTAGTTTAGCAGTCACTGCTGTTAACATATGAAAAGCTCTATGTTCCATGCACTTACTCCTCAGTGCTAGATAAAATGGTGAAGACCGCACATACTTGTAACAGTTTGAGTGGAAAGAAATAATGAATTAAATGAAGAGGTTCTGTGGGAGCAATGAGGAAAAAGCTGAAAAGTGGAAGGATTGAATACATAAGTTGAAGTAATAAGCATAATCCAGCAAAAGCTTGTCCAGCACGGGAGGTAAGTCTCGTTACTGATCACTAACCTACACCATAACTGGACATTATGTTTATTCTGGTGACCAAATGCATTGTTCCATGACAAATAAAGCCATTTATTGTCAATAACGTGAATGCATCTGACGTCTTTGATTTCAAGAAAGCAGCAAATTATAATAATTAGGAGGGTATCTCTATTTTGGGAATAGGTACAGAGTACAGGACAGGACAGCAAGAAAATGTAACAACCTACTGTGGTTGTTTCAATCCACATCTGTGAATAAAAGACGACAGACTTGATTGAAATGATGCAGTAACAGAGAAATAATGACCACATACAGCTCTACAAAAGCAGAATGAATTTTTAATATCTTTTTGCTGAGTATTGAACTGCGGCACATACATCCTTTCATTGCATTTCCACTTTCAGTAACTTTTTCATACTATTAAAATACAATATTTGTAATTTCCTTTGGAAACTAGATGCATGTTATGCTTAAATGTCAAATAAAATGCATTAACAGTGCAATTATGAGCATTAATTACCTGGTAACTTGAAACTCATTTTCCCAAATTCATGATTTTGCTGCTTAGAGCCTTTTTATTTTAAGTTATCAACTGTGGCACTGTTAGTAAAGGTCATACCACATTGGATGGGAGAAATCATTTTTTAACTGTCCTAAGTCTAGAATCAAATAAAAATCAACAATGAAAGCAGTTTTTTTGTTGTGAGCCTGGTGCAACACATGTTCAGTATACTGTCAGCTGTTTTCTGCCACAAGTTTAACTTGAGAAACGTGATGTTCCACACCGATCGGAGTGTCTCAGGGGTCTTGTTCATAATGTACTGCACAATGCACACAATCAGTTCAGCTGCGTTTGTAATTGGAGCACTGAACACAACATTTTCAGATAACCCTATTGCCAGAAGTCACACAAATTAAGATCAGGTGATCTGGACAGTCAGGCTGTAGGGAAATTATGGCTGATAATTCTAGCATTTCCAAAATGCCTTAGCAGCAACTGTTTCGCTGGCTGTGCAGTGTGCAGAGGAGCACCATCTTGCATAAAAAGATCCAATCCACACATACATCATGTGGAAATGTTGGAAAGTACGTTGGTACCCAGAAGACTGTCATAGCATTTACCAGTGACGGTACAGGTAACAGGATCTCCACATCACGCAGTTTCCTTCACGGAAAGAAGCAGTACCAATCGATGTGCATGCAAGTTTTCCATTGCCTTATTCTTCAATTCTTTGTATTGGCATGTCTTTGGAGCTGGAAATGGGCTTCGTCTGTCCACAGAATGTTCCATGGCTGTTCATTGTCCACTTTCCTGAGAGCAAGACATTCTAGAGTCTTTATGGCAGGTAAGCATGAAGCAGCTTCTGAACATGAATAATTCTGTATGGATAGCAATGCAGGACATTTCGTAGAATTTTATGCACTGTGCTCACAGGCATAACCAAAGTTTGAGAAGTTCTCCATGCACTGCATGTTTGCACACCACCACTCAACGCCCCCAGCATTGCTGTGGTCACATCTTCTACTAATAACGGATCGCTTGTTTTCCTCCCTCTACCACACTGCACTTCAAAAGAACCTTTCTTTTTGAATTAAGTAATCATTTTCTCCAGACCCTGGGCAAACATTTGACCAACACCTTTTATTATGCCCTTGAGTGTACGGAAGTTCTGTAGAGCTACTGCCACAAAGTCTCAATTCTTGTAAAAGAGGTTTAACAGCAATGGATGTTTGTGCATTGAGATAGTCATGCTGAACATCTCAAGAGACAAACTGGGGAAACAGCCATGTATCCCACGTCTTTTATTTCTCATATTCTGCCGTGTGCAGTGCCATCTAGTAGTAAAATTTTGGTTACATTTTATTTATATATTTGCCAATAACGTTTCCCCGTCTTTAATAAAAATCCATTCAAATCTTGCATCATTCTGAACAGTAGTTATTTTTTTACAGTGCTTTAAAACTATCACTTTAATTATCAGTTTGCATATCGTGTTTAGGGTGACAGGGTGGAGGAGAATGAATAAATTGCATATGAAAATAATGTAATGTAGAAAACAAAGTAAAAAGAGAAGGCAACTAGACCAAATAAAGCAAGGTGTCATTAGAGACATCTTCAAATACCAAACTGACTTCATCTGCAGAGAAGTACTAAGTGTGTTACTGTTGAAATGTTGTACACTGAAGAACCAAAGAAACTGGTATAGGCATGCGTATTCAAATACAGAGAGATGTAAACAGGCAGAATACAGCACCGCGGCCGGCAGTGCCTATATAAAGCAACAAGTGTCTGGTGCAGTTGTTAGATCAGTTACTGCTGCTACAATGGCAAGTTACCAAGATTTAAGTAAGTTTGAACATGGTGTTATAGTCAGCGCATGAGCGATGGGACACAGCATCTCCAAGGTAGCGATGAAGTTAAGATTTTCCCATACGACCATTTCATGAGTGTACCGTGAATATCAGGAATCCAGTAAGACCTGAAATCTCCGACATTGCTGCGGCCGGAAAAGATCCTGCAAGAACAGGGCTGATGATGACTGAAGAGAATCATTCAACGTGACAGAAGTGCAACCCTTCTGCAAATTCCTGCAGATTTCAGTACTGGACCACTCAAAAATCAATAATACGGGCTTTCGGAGCTGAAGGCTTACTCGGGTACCCTTGATGGCTGCACGACATACTGGCAATTCCAGCAGGACAGACCGAGCGAGGTGGCGCAGTGGTTACACACTGGACTCGCATTCGGAAGGACGACGGTTCAATCCCGCGTCCGGCCATCCTGATTTAGGTTTTCCGTGATTTCCCTAAATCGCTCCAGGCAAATGCCGGGATGGTTCCTCTGAAAGGGCACGGCCGACTTCCTTCCCTAATCCGATGAGACCGATGACCACGCTGTCTGGTCTCCTTCCCCAAACCAACCAACCAACCAGCAGGACAATGCAACACCCCACATGTCCAGAATCACTACAAAGTGGCTGCAGGAACACTTCTGAGTTTAAACGCTTCCGCCGGCCACCAAATCTCTGAGACAGGAACATTATTGTATCTGGGATGTCTTGCAACATGCTGTTCAGAAGGGATCTCCACCCCCTCGTACTCGTATGTATTTATGGCCAGTCCTGTAGGACTCATGGTGTCATTTCCCTCCAGCAGTACTTCAGACATTAGTAGAGACCATCCCATGTCGTGTTGAGGCACTTGGGCATGCTCATGGGGGCCCTACACTATATTAGGCAGGTGTACCAGTTTCTTTGGCTCTTCAGTGTATGAGAGAGAAATTGAGACAATAAAAATTACAAAAAGTTTTACTTTTTTCAAAACATTAGACAAATTTATTCGCACTCAAGAATGGTTGAGCATTTCTGGGGGTATGGGGAAGGGGGGGGGATTAGGAGAAAGAAGTAACTAAAAATTTAGATTTCACTTGCCTAGATAAGTGGGAAGGTATGTTCATAGATTAAGCAATAATTATTTTCAGCAGTTGTTTGACAGTAATATTGGCTATGTACCACAATCCAGTCTCCATGCATCTTCATCTATTCAAGTATTTCCTGATACTAAAGTGTAGACTTTCACGGCCGGAAATGTCTTGTCCATTATGATTATACAGGCTGTTATGCTATGGTCGGTTGATGAATTTTGTCTCAATTCTCAACGTTTCGTCCCTGTCTGCGGGAGATATCTTCAAGGGGGTCTGTAGCTCGATCGAAGGTCCAACACACCCGCTGGCTCACTACTGACTGCCGCTAAATTCTGTGTCTGTTTCAAAATGTTTGGAAGAGCACAAGGGCAATTGTAGAAGAGGAGAAATGGAACAATCAGCTGTTGCGGAGCATGCTTTCCAGCCAGGGAACCGCCATATTCGTTTCGAGGAGACGCAAGTACTAGCTGCCACAAGCGGATATTACGAAAGGCTCTACAGGGAGGCAATCGAAATCGCTAAACACCCTAATAATTCCAATCGAATGGAGGAGGGCGTAAAATTAAACGGTATATGGATGCCGGTGTTAAAGATGATGTGTACCACCCACCCACTACTGGGTGATGGCAACGGCGATCGACAGCAGCAGACAGCGGCCAATTGCACTGACGTTTTCAAAACACGTGACGTCATGCCGCGGCACGGGAGCACGCAGACGCGGAATTTAGCGGCCGTCAGTACCGAGCCAGCGGGTGTGTTGGACCTTCCATTGAGCTACAGACCCCCTTGAAAATGTCTCCCGCAGACAGGGTCGAAACGTTGGGAATTGAGACAAAATTCATCAACCAACCATGGCATAACAGCCCGGATAATCATAATGGACAAGTATTTCCTGTTAGCTCTCTTCTGCATTCTTTCCAGTCCTTAGGTCTACATCACTTCTTTCTTCTTGGAGGTTTCTGTGCCCACACTCAGAGACACTCTGTTAACATCACGTGTATCATATGGCCATCGCATTTTCATCTTTTCTTCTTACCCAGCGTGCTAGTCCCCACAGGGGTGTCCACAGCTCTTTTGTGGGGTACATGTGTGGAAGCCACGTCGCCCTAAGCTGTTGCAGCTTTTCATCTCTCCTGGGCTGCATTTCCTTCCTCATATCCACTCCCTATCATAGCTCATCCCCTTCCTGCTCCCGTCTTTCTCCCCTAGTGTGTCCCTTGACAACCACGTAGCTATTCCCTCAGTTCCGCTAATCATTTATGGTCTTTTCTCACATTTCCACTCTCCCTCTTTTTCACCTTCTTCCTGTCCTCCTTTGGCTTTGACCCCCTTTCAAAATTGTTTTCGTAGTGTGAGCTACCGTCACACCCCACACTTGGTCACTAGCATGTAGCCAATCCGTGTGGTGGGGCTTTTATGTACCCATGTGGCTGAGACCCCTTACACAGGAATCCCACTTCTGAGACTTGAGCTGTCTCTGTCTCGTGTATGTCTGGGAGTAGTTGCTCATCTTTGTGGGGCACTGGAACTCCCCGCAAAGATCACTGTGCCAAGCGGCCTTTGCTGTGACTGGGTGCCCCCAAGGGGGGGGGGGGCCTTATTGAGGTGGGTTGTACCAGGACATATGCTCTGCACATGAAGTGTGCTAAGCTCGACACTTCTGGCCGCTCTTCTGTGGCCGTCTCTACCAGTAGGAACATACCTCTCTCTGCTCGTTTTTTTGCTTCCTTGGCCTTCGGTCCGCAGCTCGCGGTCGCGTTCTCGCATCCCGAGCACGGGGTCCCAGGTTCGATTCCCGGTGGGGTCAGGGATTTTTACCTGCCTCAAGATGACTGAGTGTTTGTGTTGTCCTCATCATTCATGAAAGTGGCGAGTTTGGACTGAGCAAAGGTTGGGAATTTGTACGGGCGCTTATAACCGCCCAGTTGAGCACACCACAAACCAATTGTCATCATCATCATCATCATCATCATCATCATCATCATCATCATCCTTATCCTTGGCCTTCCCCTCCCTGGCTGGCTACTCCCTGAGAAGAGAGCCAGGCCTGCCAGCTTGGGGCAAAACCTTTTCTCTATTACTTGGTTTGTTCCAGGACAGGCAGGGAGAGTATCACCATTACCAAACTGCTCTTTTTTTGTAGAACACATTGAAGATAAGTTTGGTGAATCTGGCGAAGATAAGTTTGGTGCATCTGGTACGTCCAGAGAGTGCTGAGGACAATTGTGTTGATACTGGTGCTTTCATACTGGTTTTTGAAGAGGCACCCCTCCAGAAGAAGCAAAAGTAATGGTTTATCATTGCAAAATGAATCCCTACATCCCACCTCACATTTGCTGTTTCCGGTGCCTCCATTTTGGCCACATATCTTCACAATGTGAAGTGACTCGTATTTGTGGCGACTGTAGCCACCCTCTCCTTGTGGAGAGTCCTTGCACGCAATCGCCCAAGTTTGTGAACTGTTCTGGCCCCCATTCTCCTCACTCGCCAGATTGCCCACTCTATAAAAAGGAAAGGAAGATTCACTAATTCAAAACTCTTGACTGTCTGACAGACAACACAAATTAAACCAGCTCCACTTGGTATCTTTAACATCTGCTGTTGATTCTGCAGTGTCTTTTCCTCCTCCTCCTCCTCCTCCTCCTCCTCCTCTTTCCTTGTTACTTCCATCCTGCCCCCTTCGTTTTCCTCCTCCCTGACAGTTCCCGTTTCCTCCCTTCACAGAACCGCTTCTTCTCTTTGACCATAGAAGAGACCACCTTCTCTGGCACCTGCTGAGAATGAGGCTGTCTCTAAGAGCCTCCCTCCCCAGCGTCTCCAGGATAAGAAAGCTGTATCTTAGTCTGGACCAGCACTCTGTGGGCCTCAAGGCCGCTTGTTTACTTTCATATCCCAATATTGCTGCAAGTTGCTCTCTTCCTGACCACACCTCCACTCATCCCCCAAAGGAGAAGAAGAAGATCCACGAGTCTTGGTGTGAGGCATACCCAACATCCCATGGGGTGTTGTGCCCTCCCTCTCAATCAGGGTCTGATCTTACATTCGTGGACGTCACTCGGTCCTTACCAGTGATGGACACTGACATGGCACAATGATCAATTCTGGCCCATTCGACATTCATCCAGATTCTTGTACTACACTACTGTAATTGTTTCTATTGTCATGTTCCTCAATTGCAGTCCCTACTTCCTCTCTACCCTGTAGCTTGTGTGGTATTGCAGGAATATTGTATTGTGTATACTCATTCGCCAGTTCTGAGTGTCTTCCAAGCCTTCTGCCGGAACTGGGTTGGCCCTTTGTGAGCCTCTGGTGGTGTCTGTATGTTGGTCTACACAAATTTCGTGGTTCCAGGGTTTTTCTTCAAACCACAGTGGAAGTGGTGGCTATTTGATTCCATTTAGACTCTGCAGTAACAATATGCAATCCTTATCTCCCTCCAGACCTGCCTCCTACACTTCCTGCTCTCCTTGCCCTCCTTAGACAGCTTTCTCCTCCCTTGGTCATCCTCAGGGATTTTAATGCCCGTAACCCTCTGTGGGGGTGGTACTGGGACCACTGTCCGGGGCAGGATTGTTGAAGACCTGTTGGGAGGACTTGATCTCTCCCTTCTGAAACTCCCCCACACTTTGGGGGTGGGGGGTGACATAGCACCTTCTGTCATTGATCATCACAATTTGTGTGACAACAATTATTTTCCGTTTTTCTTATCTTTTCTTCAGCATCATTCACCTGGATGCCCTTCCAGGTGGCCATTTACTGACGTAGATTGGGATGCCTTTCCCTTGGCTGCCATCCCAACCTTTCCAACACATGATGACATTGGTGTGTCCACACAGAGTTTGATCGGGGACACCCTTTATCAGCTGCTTTAGGGATTCCCTCCTCCTCGGGATCTCCCCTATGGAAGACTGTCCCTTGGTGGACCTGTTAATTTTCTGTAGCTATTAAAGACCCTCCACCACTACAAATAGCATCCATATCTTGACCACCTTCTGGCCTTTAAACAGCTTTGTGGTTGGGTCCTTTATCTTATTAATTGCTAGAAACAGATTTATTGGGAACGATATGTCACTGCCATAGGGCCACATACTCGCTCTTCACAGGTATGGGTGAAGATAATGCACATTTTTGGATGCTGTCCTCCTTCAGACGTCACAGGAATTTTCTTGAATGGTGTTAACCTCATCAATCCAGACTTATCGCTCAGCATTTCATTTAGGCCTCGGCCTCAGTGCACTATATGCTCACATTCCATCTTCTCAAACACCCTCTGGAACGACTCCCTTTATCGTCGTTCTGCATTGCCTGGAGCCTTATAATGCCCTGTTTAAGTGGGAATTCACCAGAGCTCTTGCTCTCTCCCCTGACAGGCTCCTTGACCAGACCAGGTGCACAACCAAATGCTTCAACACTTACTGGAAGTCCACAGGAGCCAGGTCTGGACAGTAAAGGATGATTTCGATTTTTGTACAACTGTCGCGCACCGACAGGGATAAATGTGCAGAAGCATTATCGTGATGCAGAATTGCAAGCTGTTTCTTTATCTCATTTTCTCACAACACTTCCCGATAGTACAAGTGATTAACAGTTTGCCCCAGTGTGGCACAAATTCATGATAAAATAATCCGTCAGAGTCAAAGAAAACTATCAGTATGGCTTTGACCTGACCCGACAAGCTTTTTGGGTCTCGGAGAACCTTTCCAAACCCATTGTGAAGACTAAACCTTGGTCTCATAACAATAGAACCATGTCTCACCACCACTTATGATTCTCTTAAGAAACATCTCATTCTCATTTGTGTGATCCAAAAGCTCCTCACAGATTGCGAGGTGAAGATCTTTCTGGTTGTGGTTCATGAGCTGTGGTATGAACTTGGTAGCAGCACAGTGCTTTCCAAGATGCTGTGTCAGAATTTCATGGCATAATCCAACTGAAACGTTACATTATTCTGCAATCTGTAGGGCAGTTAGTCTTTGATTGAGAAGCACAATTTTGTTGACATTCCTGACATGAATGTCATCGGTAGATGTCGAATGGTGTCCTGAATGAAGGTCATCTTTAGCTTCCATCTGGCCATTTCTAAATCGTGTGAACCATTCATAACACCGAGTATGGCTTAAGCACTTAGCACTGTAGGCACTGCATCATTTGGTGTCTCTCTGTAAAGGTTTTTTTCCCACACACAATTTAATGCAGATGTGTTGCTCTTCTAACTCTGCCATCTCAAAATTTGCAAACTGTGTAACACAATGTCCTACTCAATACAGCATTGAACAATAACTAACAGACATACAACAGTGAAACGTCCAGCAGTTACATAGGCGTGTGCAGGAATACCAACTGTGTTTCGCTCCAACACACCATTGGCGCAAAATTACAGGTGTTCCAGATTTTTTTTTAACAGACCTGTTACTTATACTTTCCATTTGTTTGTGGAGAGATAGGGAATTCCCTTCCCTATGGCAAGAAAATGGTGTTATTCCAGTTTGGAAATTGGGTAAACTGCCTCTTCAGATGGCAGCTATCGTCAGATGAGTTTAACCAGTGCCCTCTGCAAGTTACTAGTATGGCAAGTCAAAGGCTGTATTTAATCCTTGAGTCCCAGGACCTTCTGGCTTTGACCCAGGGTGGTTTTCGCTGATACCGTTCTACTGCAGACAATTTAGTCCGCCTGAAGTCTGCTATCCGAATGGCTTTTGCCAGGCGCCAACACCTAGTTACAGTCTTCTTTAATCTGCATAAAGCTTATGATACCACAAGGCTCTGTCACATACTTGCCACCTTACATGAGTGAGGCCTTGGTTGCCCCCTCCCAGTTTTTATCCAGAACTTTTTTTTCTTATCACACTTTTATGGTACAGGATGGCGCCTCCCATATTATCTCCCATCTGCAGGAGAATGGGGTTCTGTGGGGATTTGTTTTTAGTGTCCCTCTCTTTTTAGTGGCTATCAATGGTCTGGTGGTGGCTCTGGGGTCTACGCTGTCCCCCTCTGTGTGTGCTGATGACTGTTGCTTTTATTTTTGTTTATCCGTGATGGGCGTTGCTGAACACAGACTGCAGGGAGACATACACAGAACACAATCTTGGGTTCTTACGCATGGCTTCCAATTTTTGGCTACTAAGACCTGCATTATGCATTTCTGTCATCGCCATACAGTGCGTCGCAATCCAAATCTGTACCTTGATGGCCAGCCCCTCAATGTGGTGGACTCTCATCATCATGTTTTAGGACTGGTCATTGATGCCCAGTTGATAAGGCTTCCCCATCTTTGTCAACTAAAGCAGACATGTTGGTTGCACCTTAGTGCTCTTAAACACCTCAGCAATACCAACTGTGGCACAGATCGCTCTACTATGCTACAGCTCTACAAAGCATTGGTCCAGACCCATCTGGATCATAGGAATGTCTCGTACGGCTAGGCTTTACCTTCGACGTTACAGATGCTGGACCTGATACACCATTATGGGGTATGACTGGCAGCAGGCGCTTTTCAGAGTAGTAACCCCATGATCAGCCTCTGGTGGATGCAGGGGCTCCACTGTTGTGGTTCTGCACCAACAGTGCTTATGCGTTACGCATTCGCTGCTCCCCGGAGCACTCAAAGGCCCAGCTCCACTTTCCAGTGTGTCCTGGAATAGTGGCCGATGTCTGGTGTTATGATCACCATATGCATCTGGTCCCTTTTTCGGAATTCGAGCTTTCCCCTCTACAACCTCTTCTCTGGACCTGCTCATTTAATGCCTCTGTGGTGTGCACCCGTCCACAGCACTGTCTTGACCTATCATAAAGCTCGAAATACTCAGTACGTCCAAGGCCCTCCACCAACAATTCTTCTCCATTCTTGGCACATTTCGGGGATCAGAAGTAGATTATACGTATATGATACGTCGGGTTGCTAAAGAGACAAAATGACACATGGAGAAGTAAATATTACTTTATTTTCACTTATCAACATGACATTAATGTCTTTTCATGCTGTGAAATTCAAAAAAATTGTTACAAATTTTCGCAATTCTAATTCATGTTGAAAGAAGAGCTGTTAACAAATACAAAAAATTAAAAATTATGTTACAATTTTTTTAAAATGTTACAGCATTGTCTTCTGTTATGAAGTATGAACCTTTTCAAAAAGGTTTCTTTCTGAATTAAAGCACAAAACATCTTACATTCAGAACACCTCACATTTGTTAGCTTTGAGCAAACCATTCCTCTGCACTGTCATCTGCTCTTCCTTTCTGTAGACATTTCTGTCATCTGCAGTGCACATTGAGTCTTTTCGCCAGTAGTGGTATTGACTGAACTGATTTTCTGTTCCTTCCATTCTTCTGTTCCATTTCTTTAGTGCAGCATTCTTATATTCAATATATGATGCAGCAAAAAAAAAAAAAAAAAAAAAAAAAAAACGTGTAGTACCGCTATTGTCCACTTCTTCATTCTACCTTTCATCTCTCATTGTCTATTTGCTAATGATCCTGTCCAGAAGATCCACACCTCCCATGTGAGAATTATACATCTTTGCAGCAAATTGACGAGGAATTTCTGTGTGTTTACCTTGCTGCTTGCTCCACCTTTGACAAGTTTCAGCAGGATCTACTCAACAGTAGATAAAGGCCCAATGAATTATACAGTTATCATGCCATTTTATAGTTGCAGTAGCATCTTCACCTCTCACTACATGGTCAAAACTTCCTCTTCCTTCATGTTGATGTAGGCCATCCTTTTTCAGGTCAATACTTTGTGGTAACCTTGAAGTTGTCATTGTTTCACACCTTCGTACTGCTCTGTGATTGAGGAGAGAACTTAGAAGAGGCAAAGAAGTGTAGTAGCAATCCATGAAAATTGTTGTTCTTGCTGGCAACATATCAGACAATTTCAGGATGACTTCCCCTCCAATCCAGTCTCGGAAACTGACATACACCAGGGAGAGTGTTGTGCTGACCGCATGCGCCTCCATATCTGCATCCAGTGATGCCTGTGGACTGAGGATTGCACGTCGGCTGGTTGATACCATTGGGTTCACCAGGACCTGTGGACATAGTTTATGTTTCCCTTCAATATCTAATTTTGCAAGCGTAGATGTAGTCTCTGAAGTAATTGGTTGCTGTCCACCCTTACACATATAAAAATCTAAAGGCAGTTAACTTGATGCTGCCATAACAAAGTTTTGAATACCAACAGGTTGAGGTTTCCCTTAAACATATTTCTTCATTCAGACTTGCACATGACATGACATCATTTGTTCATCAATGGAGGATGTTGATGACATGATTTTCTAATAATAGACAACATTGGTCTCACTTTCCAGTATCTGTCATTTGTCTTTTTGTTGTCACTGACAGCCTTGTCATCCCCCCCAGGGGATCCACAACTCTTTTGTGGATACGTGCGTAGCGAGCGCGGGACCCCGAGCTAATGTGGCCTTCCTTCCTTTCCAGGCTGCATACCTTCCCTTTCCGCATCCTTCCCCATCCCCCATCTTCGCCCCCCCCCCCCCCCCTCACCTCTGGCTCTTTCCTTCCCTTTCTCCCCCTCTGGGAGTATGGTTTGTGCCTACGTCCGGAGACGGACGCTTGTAAATGTACCACATTCTTCGCCTTCCGTGCTTGTATGTCTTCATCTTTCTTCGTCCTTCTCTTTTCCTTACCTCTTCTCTTTACCTCTTCTCTTTACCCTTTTCTCCGCTGCGGCGTTTGAGACCTCTCTTCTTTCCTTTCCCTGTCTCTTTCTTCCTCCCTGTGCGTGTCTGAAGGCCGACCCACGCACTTCCATGCGTAGCCGGTGATGGGGTAACGCGTAATTCCCCGCCCCGGGTAGACAGGTAGGACACGTACGTACCCCCTGGTAACGGCCAGGCCCAGGGAGGGGTGATTACCCGAGCTGATACCTTCAGAAAGTGCCGATTGGTCCCTCCGTCCGTTTGTCGGGAGGTGTGACCTGAGGTGTGAACAATCACCTAAGGCGGGAGTGCCCTCAGTGAGGGCCCCCACAAGGGAGGAGCGCGCCATCGGAGACGCCGGTAATCATGGGGGATTCTTCCACAATGGTTTCCTCACCTTCCACTATGTCTGCTCACAAACGTAAGTTCACTGAGTCTCAGCCACAGACAGTTCTTCCATCGTTGCCACAGTTCCTTGTTGTTTCTCGGTCTGACGAAGGTCACGACTTCTCCACGGTCAACCATTTCATTATTCAGAAAGGTGTCGACGCAATTGCAGGTCCTGTAAAGTCTTGTTCCAGATTACGGAATGGCACCCTGTTGTTAGAGACAAACAGTGCCCTCCAGGCACAAAAATTGCTGCGTACTTCTCTGCTCCACACCTTCCCCGTCCGGGTGGAACCGCATCATACCTTAAATTCCTCGCGTAGAGTCGTTTATACACGCTCCCTCGATGGATTGTCTGACGAAGAAATTCAGCACTACCTATCTGACCAGGGCGTAACGGCTGTTCATAGGGTTATGAAAAGGGTTGACACGAACATCATTCCAACCCGCACTGTCTTCTTGACATTTGACAAAGTTCAACTCCCATCGAAAATCAAAGCAGGCTATGAGATAATTTCCGTTCGCCCTTATGTCCCAAACCCTACGCGTTGCTATCGGTGTCAGCAGTTCAGTCACACCAGCCAGTCCTGTTCCGATCCGGCCAAATGTGTTACGTGTGGCAAGGATGCCCATGAGGGTGCTTGTCCACCTCCATCCCCTCGCTGCATCAACTGTATGGGTGACCACGCTGCTTCCTCTCGAGATTGCCCTGTTTTTAAGGACGAAAAGCTCATCCAGGAAATCAGAGTGAAGGAAAAGGTGTCGACCTTTGCTGCTCGAAAATTATTCGCCAGTCGACAGCCCACCGTGCCTCAGACAGGAAAATACAGCACTGTCCTTGCTTCTCCTCGGGCAACAAAGGAGGCGGCCACGCAGACACGGTCGTCAGATCGGCCAGCGCAAAGATCGCTCGTTCAACCTCCCCACTTTCGCCTGCCCACTCTATGGCTCACCCTTCGTCGGGTTCTGCTAAATCTCGAGCCCAAAAGTCAGACACCAAGTCTTCGAAAAAAGAGCATACTCGTGAAGAGTTTTTACGTACCGCAACTTCACAACCATCGCTTCCTCCTTCATCTAAACATCATACTTCCAAGAAGGCTACAAAGAAACCCAGTTCCTCTCCTTCTCCGCCAAGGCGTGTCCCATCTACAGCACCACCTGGCGGAAATCGCCCTCGGCCGTCTTCTGTGTCGCCGAGGCGCACTGCTGGTGGCCGGTGAACCAGCCGATCGCTGGTGGCAGGAGCTGCTCCTGACCAACATATGGATCAGGATCTTCTGCCTTCGGCTGAATGCCATTCCATGCTGTCGGTCGCAAGCTCTGAGTAGTCGTTGAGTTGACAGCGACCTTGGTCACAGTCCTCAATTTTCTGTTCACCCTATGTCCATTATCCACTGGAATATCTGCGGCATTCGAGCCAATCGGGGTGAATTGTCGATCCTCTTACGATCCTACTCGCCGGTCATCTTCTGTCTTCAGGAAACAAAGCTGCGTCCCCATGACCGCTTTGTTCTCCCTCATTTTCAGTCCGTCTGATATGACCTCCCCTCTGTTGAAGGCACTCCAGCCCATGGAGGACTCATGATTCTTCTCCATGATACTCTCCATTATCACCCAATCCCCTTAAACAGTTCCTTCCAAGCTGTCGCCGTCCGTCTTTCTCTTTCTGGATACACGTTCTCTCTTTGTACTGTATACATTCCATCCTCCACACCCATGGCACGAGCTGATCTCCTTCATCTTCTTGGTCAGCTTCCACCCCCCTATTTGCTGGTTGGTGACTTCAATGCCCAACACCCGCTTTGGGGATCTCCACATCCTTGTCCACGTCGCTCCCTATTGCTTGACGTCTTCCACCAAGCGGATCTAGTTTGCCTCCACACTGGGGTCCCCACATTTTTGTCTGCCTCCACGACAAATTTATCTCATTTGGATCTTGCCGTCAGTACTGTTCCGCTAGCTCGGCGCTTCGAATGGTTCGCCCTTGATGATACACACTCGAGTGACCACTTTCCATGTGTCCTTAGACTGCAGCCTCAACTGCCATATATGCGCCCGCGACGCTGGAAGTTTGCCCAAGCCGATTGGACACTTTTTTCGTCTCTAGCGACATTCGATGACCGTCGCTTTCCCAGCGTCGACGATGAGGTCACACATATTACCGACGTTATTCTTACAGCTGCGGAACGTTCAATACCACGCACCTCCGAATTGCCCCGGCGCCCCCCAGTTCCTTGGTGGAACGAGGCATGCCGTGACGCAATACGTGAGCGGCGACGTGCTCTTCGCATTTTCAGTCACCATCCTACTTTGGCCAACTGTATCCGCTATAAGCAGCTCCGTGCGCGATGCCGTCGCGTCAGCCGCGATAGCAAGAAGGCAAGCTGGAAATTCTTTATTAGCTCATTTAACACCTTCACTCCCTCCTCGGAAGTTTGGAGTCGGCTTCGACGGTTCTCAGGCGCGCCTAGTTTCTCCCCGGTCTCTGGGCTCACTGTCGCGCATGATACCTTAGTGGTCCCCGTCGCAATTTCTAACTCATTGGGTCAGCACTTTGCTGAGATTTCGAGCTCTTCAAATTACCCGCCAGCATTTCTCCCGAAGAAACGTGCAGCGGAAGTGCGACATCTTGCTTTCTCCTCTCAAAATCACGAAAGCTACAATACTGTTTTCTCCATGCGGGAACTCCAACATGCCTTCTCTTCTTCTCGCTCCTCCGCCCCAGGACCAGATGGTATCCATGTCCAAATGTTGCTGCATTTATCCACCCATAGTCTGCGTTTCCTCCTTCGCCTTTATAATCGAATTTGGACCGACAGTACTTTCCCCAGACAATGGCGGGAAGCTATCGTCGTTCCCGTTCCGAAACCTGGAAAGGACAAACATCTCCCCTCTAGCTATCGCCCCATTTCTCTCACGAGTATTGTCTGTAAGGTTTTGGAGCGTATGGTGAATTACCGTTTAGCTTGGTGGCTGGAATCCCGCAGTCTTTTAACACCTGCCCAATGCGGATTCCGAAAGCATCGTTCTACAGTTGACCATCTTGTTGCTCTCTCCACTTATATCATGAACAATTTTCTCCGGAAACACCAAACGGTAGCAATATTTTTTGATCTGGAGAGAGCATACGATACCTGTTGGAGGACAGGCATCCTCCGCACACTGTTCTCTTGGGGCTTTCGAGGCCGGCTGCCCCTTTTTCTTCGCGAATTTATGGCAGAGCGCACATTTAGGGTGCGGGTGAACACTACTCTCTCCCGTACTTTCTCCCAAGAAAACAGGGTACCCCAGGGCTCTGTGCTGAGTGTTGTACTTTTTGCCATCGCCATAAATCCAATTATGGATTGTCTCCTTCCTGATGTCTCGGGCTCCCTCTTTGTGGACGATTTTGCGATCTACTACAGCTCTCAACGGACAAGCCTTCTTGAACGACGTCTTCAAGGATGTCTCGATCGCCTCCACTCTTGGAGCATCGAAACCGGCTTCCGTTTTTCTCCCAGTAAGACCGTTTGTGTAAATTTTTGGCGACGAAAGGAGTTTCTTCCACCCTCCTTACATCTAGGACCTGTCAACCTTCTGTTTTCAGACGTCGCTAAATTCTTGGGTCTTATGTTTGACAGAAAACTGTGCTGGTCCTCCCACGTTTCCTATCTTTCGGCTCGCTGTCTGCGATCCCTCAACACCCTCCGTGTCTTGAATGGTACCTCCTGGGGAGCGGACCGAATGGTCCTTCTCCGCCTTTATCGCGCCTTAGTGCGCTCGAAATTGGACTATGGAAGCATAGTCTACTCCTCTGCTCGGCCGTCTATTCTTCGGCGTCTCGACTCTATCCACCATCGTGGATTACGTTTAGTGTCTGGAGCTTTTTACACCAGCCCTGTGGAAAGCCTTTATGCTGAGACTGCTGAACCTCCGCTCTCGAATCGGCGAGCAGTCCTTCTGAGTCGTTATGCTAGCCATCTGTCTTCCATGCCTGCTAATCCAGCCCATGACATTTTTTTCGACGCCTCCTTTGATGTAGGGTATGCAGGCCGCCCCTCCTCCCTACTACCAGCGGGAGTCCGCTTCCGTCAACTGCTCCGTTCTCTTTCCTTCCGCTTTCCTAAAACCTTCTTGACAACTTGGGGTACAGCACCGCCTTGGCTCCGTCCCCGGATCTGCCTGCTCCGAGACCTTTGTCGATTTCCCAAGGATGGTACCCCTTCACTTGTTTATCGTCGGGTATTTGCTGCTCTATGTGCACAAATGACGGACGCCACATTTATTTACACCGACGGCTCGAAAACATCGTTAGGTGTAGGGAGTGCCTATATTGTTGGCGACACACCAAATCACTTTCGGCTTCCCGACCAGTGTTCGGTTTATACTGCGGAGCTTTACGCTGTTCTCCAGGCTGTCCACTACATCCGCCGCCATCAGCGGATACAGTATGTTATCTGCTCGGATTCTCTCAGCTCTCTCCTCAGTCTCCAAGCTCTTTACCCTGTGCACCCTCTGGTCCACCGGATTCAGGACTGTCTGCGCTTGCTCCACCTGGGGGGCGTCTCGGTGGCGTTCCTCTGGCTCCCGGGACACGCTGGTATCTGTGGGAATGAGGCGGCCGATGTAGCGGCCAAGGCTGCAGTCTCTCTTCCTCGGCCAGCTATTCAGTCGATTCCCTTCACCGATCTACGGAGCGTTTTATGTCGCAGAGTTGTTCGTTTATGGCACACGCATTGGTCGACACTTACCCATAATAAATTGCGGGACATGAAAGCTCTTCCTTGTGCTTGGACCTCTTCCTCCCGAACCCGTCGTCGGGAGGAGATAATTTTAACTAGACTTCGGATAGGGCACTGTCTTTTTAGCCATCGACATCTTTTAAGCGGCGATCCTCGCCCACTCTGTCCCCACTGCTCTCAGCTGTGGACGGTAAGACACCTTTTAATTGAGTGCCCCTATTTTAATCTGTTACGCTCCCGTCTACAGCTATCGCCTGATATATCGTCGATTTTAGCAGATGACACGCGCTCAGCCGACCGCGTTCTCAAGTTTATTAGTGCCAGTGAAATGACGTCAGTCATTTGAACCTTTTTTTGGGGACAACCAACCCCTTTCTGTAGTGGATTTTTAAGCCTTCCTTCTGCTTTTAGTTTCTCAAATTTTATGACTTTCGTTCCCATTGCTGCTGGTTTCCATTTCCGGTTTTTTATTGTTTCCTAAGTCACGGACCGGGCGCTAATGACCATAGCAGTTTTGCGCCCTAAAGCAAAAAAAAAAAAAAAATGCCTTGTCATCAACCACCATGAGACACACTCTAAGGCAGTAGAACTGATCTCAGCTGATGTCTACTACCATTAGATATTTTGTACCTTGTTCCCAACACATCCCAAGTGTAGGAAAACCAAAAAGTTATATCAGAATGCTTGCAGCCCAGCACTTCTTAATTTCACCTAGGATGCTGTTGAGAGGTTTTCCATGTGGTGAAACATGTTTCATGTTGTCCTTTCAGTCATATCACTAAGAAAAAGTCTTAATGTATGTAGTGATTAAAGTATTCAAACGGTTTCTTAACTTGTGTATTGATAGTCTTCATCAGTGCTTGTTAATGTTGACATCATGGAAGGCAAGATACAAGGTTGAAAATCTAAAATAGAAAGAACAAAATTGTTTAAAATTTATTGTTCTTCAATAATTACCATTCATGGCTCCGTTCTGTGACACCAGGTTTGTTTTGGATCATTATGAGATGGAGTTTCATGAGCCTATGTTGGCACTACTGAACTTGCATTGTCTGAAACATCCTCATCTTCTTCTTCAGATGCTGTCAATTGTGATCCCTGAATGAATGTAAGCTCCAGCATTGTCTTCATCAATTTCTATGTCAGAACTATTAACATCAAAGACCTCATCCAGAAGCGGAGTGATTAATGAATCAGATAGATCTGTTAATAAAATTTAAATTTTCATTTTTAATTCGCATTTCTGATGTTGTATTTGTACTGGAAGCATTAGAAATGTCTGGTGTGTTATTACAGCTGTGAAATGCATATTAAAAATAATAAAAAAATGTTGAAACTACGAATCAACAGTGTAAAATGCAGTTGACTGCCATTTGCTGATAGGTGTGTGAAATGTAGTTGCAGAGACCCAATGTATCATACGTAACACATCTAATAAAATTCCATTTTTTTAACTAAAATCATCTTTCACGTCACTCTTTGATAGAATTATAGTCTGGGAACTGTTACCAACATTTCAGTACTGCTTTATAAAGAAACAAATGATAAATTAACAATACTAACCTTTCTTTCTTGAAGCCATGTTGAACCACTTGAAACACCCTTGTTACTGATTGCTTCTGACACCTAATTGTCACTCTGAGAACTACAAGTAGGTGATCTGGTCATTCTGCAGAGTTTATTGAATAAGATACAGTCAGCATTGTTACAAAAAATTGCATACAGTAAGAAGGAACCTAATTTTAATGGATGTATCATATATGGTGCAAGGGGGTTACAAGAGGCTAGGGTCTGGCCTTATTGGCCCATTTAAGGGTTGGCAGGACACCCTGTTGCCCCTCTGTCCCAACCAGGCAATGACTATCTTTGCTTGGTGGTCTGTCACAGCCCTTGCCCTATCCATTGTTTTGCTCTTCTTCCCTTTCTTGTGTGTTCTGTCTGACTTGGTGTTCTTCTCTATTTTCTTGTGCTTCTCGTGTCCTGCCCATGTCACTAGTCTTTACTGTGTATTGTTGGGTGGGGTGCCTCTGGCAAGTTGCATGGGATACTTTTCCCGATAGTGGCTTCTGCCTTGAGCACCTCCGCTGCTCACAGGATGGAGCACCTTGCCCGTCTTTCTTCCTTTCCCCATTCTCTTCTTCCTTGTTCCTTTCTCTAGGTTTTGTTGTCCTTAGATAGAACTAGAGGTTTTCTTTCCTGGGTTTCCGCACACTATGTCCCTCTTTGGTGCGTAGTATTGTTGACTTGCCTGTTCCAGGTAGGAGGGACTAATGACCTCATAGTTTGGTCACTTTAATCCATAAAGCAACCAGCCAGTGTACAAGTGCTGTATTTAATTTCATTATTCATATGATATCTTCATTCCTTACCATATCAGTTATTCTAATTCTACAGTATATCATTTCCATTATGTGATATTATCAATCTCCACAGATCTACCCCCTTAAGACTCGGTGCTTTCTAGAAATCACTGACACAGTCACTACTTTGTAACTTTGAACACAGTGTCATTCCATAACACTGGATGTACCTTTTTAGTTCCTACCTTTGCTTTCCTTATTTTGTTTTGCACATTTTGAACATCCCTTACATCTATAGTATAGACATTGTGTAAAACGTTGCACATAGCCATGGAAATAGGAGCATGTAACCACATTTTCACTATGGAAAATTAACATTGATGAAAGTTGCAAACATTGTGTGTGTCACAGATGAGTTACTACTTTTTCTGAATAGATCCCCAGACTGATCAGAACCTGTAGAATACATATTCAAAATTATTCTGAGTAGTGTTGTCACCTTAGTGGCGTGCCAAGCCTCAATCTGCAAAAATTATGAACTTGTAATAGGTCTTACACTAAGAATTTTCATGTTTTATTCCCTTCCCCAAGTTATACGAACCTTTTGCCCTGTGGAACTTTGCCATAGGTATAATACATTATTAGCAATGATTTGTGAAAGCGGTAATGTTATCTGCTAGATATACATAATGTTATCTGCCAGATATACTACACTAAATTTCCCTTATATTTAATATTTTGTTACAACTGTTTGATAATTACAGAATGTCGTAGTAGGCATGACAAAACCTTACAAAACACTTGGAGCTCCAGTGTTTAAATGAATGTTTGCCCACTGTTGTTACTCTTTCATAACTCCTCTTCTACTAACACTGAAAATGGAAAAGAATTTTCTTGAAAGTTTAATTTTGTTAATGGCCAATTTACCTCCCAAGATGTTTTGCAGTTGTGTAACTATGTAGTCTATTAGTGAAGGATATTTTCCGTGTACAGTCAGTTGAGGATCACCATTAAAAAAAAATCCCTTGTCATTGTCTGTTTCACTTTTGTCATTGATTCCAACCATTTTCTTATGAAATGATTTTGTCCTAACAACATAAAATTTCTTCTGAAATTTGTTTTCCTGCTTCATTTAATGCTCTTTCCCTCAAACAGCACATTATAAATGTTTCTTTACACCCTTATCACTCATTTAACTAGCCAGTAACAGTTTGTGGTTCCTGATCTGCTGGTTGCCTGAGAAGCTTAGCTACACTTTGTAAAGTGAAAGATATCCAGTTTTTCACCCTAACTGCCTTTGTTCAGTTGACAGTTGGTAGATTAATGTTGTTGTAGAGTTAGTTCACTGTAGTAACAAATAGCATCTGTACTGTTATTTAATAGTATTCATACATTGGAGGAATGAATAAAAATCAGAAAATCTCTTACTCATTGTTTTCTTGAAACTGAGTACACAATATATATATCATCACAGTGCTTTGATAGAGAAAAGCTTGCTTTAAACATGGACACAGATGTAGTCAGTACAACGATTGAACACTAATATTGGATTCAAGCTCCAATAAAAAATAAAATTAATTGAAACTGCTGTACAAAATGGACAGATTCCACTTAGTTCCGATGCTATTGAAGTTTGATACATTATATTGTAAAATTCAATGATGTAGTTTTAGTTCAACAAGATATATGCAGACATCTTCTTGCAGCTGACTGTTTGAATCTAATTTGCAGATAAGACCATTGACTTAAAAACAGTGGACCTCAAGAAACTGAAAGTGCGTGACCTGAAGAAAATTCTCAGTGACTGGGATGAGACCTGCGAAGGATGTATAGAAAAAACAGATTTCATCAAGAGGATAGAGGAGCTTAAACCCCAGTATCTCCGCCAGGAACTTTAATTATTAAACCTGTTTTTCCTCAGGTGGATCTGATTTAATTGTTTTATACAAAAAATTATGTTAAGACATTTTGTGCTGGCTATATTTTAGGCAGCATTATCCATTGGTTCCATAAAGATAAACTGAATGAAACAGCAAATACGTTGAGAAAGGAAATGTGCTGAGCCTGGAGAGATGATGTGTATGTAACTTATCGCAGTATGTATGTGTGTGCTTAAATGACATGAAGGACCTTTTGTTAGACTCATTATTTCTGAACGCCAGATATTTGCATTTGTTTACCAAAGATAGAATTCCTAACTGTGCAGCAGATGTTTAAAGTTTCTCTCTGCCTTATAGTTAATTGCAGATTATTTGTAAGGGAGGTATGTTTTTGTCAGTGACTTTCATTTAAAATAATGTATTAAGTACTTAACTCTCATATTGATACATTGATATTTTTTTTCCTGTTGAGAAGTTTCATGCAACACATTTTCTAAAATGCCATCTTTGTAAAGGATGCACTTTTTTGTTTTGTTAATTCATTGCACAGTGATGGAATAAAGGGCAGTGACTACAGTAAGTTCATTTTGTTTTTAGTTTTGAACAATGAACCCATCAATAAAACAAAATGTCTTGCATAAGCGCCCCCCCCCCCCCCCCCCCACACACACACACACAGTGCATAATTTAAACATTTCTTGGGGCTGGTTGCTCTCTATAATTTATAGTATTTGTATTGTGGCTGCTGATGTCTTATTTTAGTGTTTTAACAAGAAATTTTTTGAGCTTATCTTGGTGTCGGTAACACATGCTTATTTTTAGCCTTTTGCATAATTTCTCACATTGTTGGCATTCTGACATCTGTCTTAACTGTTACTTGTTTTGGCTGGTAGCTAAATGACATTAATTTCTTACTGGTGTTCTCTAACTAACTGAATTTTGTAAATTAAATAATACAGTGTACTCCTTATTATTCGGGGTAATGTAGGGTAAGAAGATGCACGAATAATTGAAAAACATGGAGAAATAGATGTTTTCAATCGTACTCTTTGTTTGAAATTTTATCTGAGTTCTGTTCATAGGTAGTGTAGGCCCGTTTATTTCTTAAAATAGTCTGTGATGTTGGTCTGCTTCTGAGAAGAGTTGAAATTTTTCCACGCGGCATTTCAAATTTTTCTTGCAGCAATAATGTCATTGTACTGAAACCCCCTCTGGCCCATATAATCTTTGTTTAGTTGTGAAGCAGTGGTCACAATTTTGGCATCACTTGTGCACTGGAAGCCGTGTTCACGTGCATCGATCTTCAGTCCCTCATTTGTGTTTCCTTCATAGGCACCTTCAAAACCATTTAAACATGTTGCCAGCTTCATTATTTGTACAGTTGTTATTTCTTCATCATTGAAACCTTGAAAATCGCTTTCTTCTATAGCTGGATCCTTCACAGAAGACATTCTGCGTATTGTTAGGTTTTGTACTAGTGGTCGTGCTGCACCGTTGTTATTGCCTGTACAATCTTCAAAATAGGCTGGCTTTTAATCAAGCCCCTCTCCTTTCCGTACACAATAGTGAAGGACACGTGTAGATTTGATGACGAAATCCACATTTTTGGGATGGCTGATGTGAATAGGACAATTTAGAACAGAAAACTTTTTGCATACCATGCTAATAGCACATTCAGTTGTTTCGTTCATGGCTTAACCTGTAGTTGAATATTGTTTTTATTTACATTATCTAAAATTCATTGAGGGTATGGTCTCATTAAATATTGTAACAGCGGAAATGCATCATCATCAATGAAGTAATATGGAAAGGGATTACCATTGTCATCATTTTTCAATGCTGGTGGTGGAGGGATCTAAAGTCTGTGATTTTGCAACCAATATTTTATAGCAGATTTATTGACTATGCCTCCATCGCTGTTCCTTCCAGCAAAACCAGTTGTAATGGACATACCATTGGCATTGGAACAAGCCATCAGCACTATGGAATGATACGATTTGTAATTGAAATTAGCAGAACCACTGTTTCAAAATTTCTCAATTTTGACATGTTTGCCGTTAACTGCACCTAAGCAATTTGGAAGGTTCCAGAGCGATTCAAAACGCTATGCAACTTATTTCTATTTTTCACTACTTGTTATCTACGTATGAATCTCTTTCAGCACTTGTGAAATTACTCTTGATGTCTTCACCAATTGTCTCCCCTCTAGCAAAATAAAGAGCAGTTGATGAAAATGTTGAACCAGTTCCCAATACCTGTAACATAAATAACAGAAGCTACTTTAAAAAGAAACTGACATTGAAAATTAAGTTGGTTACACAATACCTACTACAGAGTATCTAAATTTGGCCTGTCTGCTTTAGTGACCACTTGTGAACAAAGGTGGAAGAATTTGTGAGCCATTTTTGTGTGGAATATGAGGCCACCTTAAAGTGGTTCAGGAGTTAAAAAAGCTTATTATTTAACAGAAACAATGCAATTTACAGTGCCCTACATTAGAGCATTATGGATGCCTCCTGGAAATTTGCCCAATCTGCCACAAGAACAACAATCTGGTCAGTTCGAGAAGGCTGATAGTGTCTATAGTTTCACAGACAGAGATTCTGTAAGAACAAGCATTCTTGCTGTCACCCTTGGTTTCCTCAGCTTCAACAACACAGGCATCTGGTCAATGAAAAAAACTTGGCACAAAAGACGAGGGTGTGGACACAGCACTTCTTGAATATTTGCAATGGGAAAAAAGCTAGCTTGTCACATGCAGAGCAAAGGACCCAAGGAGTTAAAATATACTTGTTAAATTTGCTGCCTGGTGTCATAAAAATGTCAGACATGTGCATTGTTTTAAAAGAAAACTACTGGTAGTAGTGTATGAGATTTTGTCACCCTCCTCAGCTGATTCTCCTCATGAAACGTTCAGCACCAGGGTCGACAACACCAGAAGTGTTTTTCAGACCTGATGTATTGGCTGACGAGATGTCACCATTTGCTGCACTTAACTTTACAGATGTAACACTGGCCAAATACAAAAAGTGCAGAATGCCAGAAAAATTTAAAGAATGAAATTAATCTGTGTAAAAGTTAAACATTTTAGAAGACGTATTTTGAAGAACTTGTATTTTTTTTTAAATAAACTTTTTTCCCTTACTTGAGAGTGATTAATATCCATTTCTCTGAATCCATGCATTCCCTCATGCACTTTTTGTGTATAGTGCAGGGGAAATCAATTCCACTAGTTACAGATAATTGCTTTTAGACCTATGATAAAATGATAAAAATGTTGCATCTGAAATTTGCAGCTCTTCTGCAGTGACAAATAATCATCAATTAAAATTTGTTTCAGTATATGGATGAACCCAAAACCTTCGTATTCTGTTTCTTCAATGACAATAATAATGATATAGTACAACAGTCTCATCATAGGCATCATCACTCAAAGTGTAATACATGGCAGCTGTCAATGTCTGTACTACACCTTGAACCACAAACACAGAGAAACCACCTATCAATCACTTGTGAGGTCCGCAGCTCGTGGACTTGGGGTAGCGTTCTCGCTTCACGCGCACGGGGCCCCGGGCTCGATTCCAGGTGGGGTCAGGGATTTTCTCTGCCTCGAGATGACTGGGTGTTGTGTGTCTTTCATCATCATTTCATCCTCATTCAGTCACAAGTCCCCGTAGTGGCATTAAAGAACTTGTGGAGCGGCGGCTGAACCGCCCCGCGAGGGGTCTCCCGGCCACCAATGCCATGTGCTCTTAATTTAATCACTTTTGAGGAGCCTGTGTGTGTGTGGAGCTGTGTCACCAACTAGTTAGTTATTTGTTGGTAATTTCAATTTCTTTTGATTATCTCTGTATGTTGATTGCCTAAAAGACAGATTTGGTCTCAGTGTTCCTGGAATTTATAAAATACCTTGCGAATGTGGTAGCAGTTACATTGGTCAGCCAATAACAGTGATTTCAGAACACGGACACATTAAATATTGCAATTCTGACAAATCTGCTGTTGCTGAGCACAGCCTCATGAAAAAATACACAAATATGTTTGATAAAACAAAAATATTATCCCATGCATCTACATACTGCAGGATGGCGATTCTTCTGGAAAACCTGTACTTCTCAGGAAATAAATTTTAGCTGGAAAAATCAGGGAAATTTCATAAAATCTCGGTGTGTTCTGCAGTTTTAACCTATGATGAAATTGCATTTTATTAAATTTTATAAATAATAAATTTTGAAAAACTTAATATTTGAAAGTGTGTTAATGATATGACTATGTTCCATGTAAATTATCTATTTTTAAAAACTGTGGTTAAACTACCTTTTATAGTTAGTATGCAGCACAGCTGAGAGGAAAGAAAAGTCATGATTGTGGTATGCTACCCCTCCCCCTGCCACCATTAATTTCCATTAACTCATCAGCAGCTCCTTGACACCATCTTCCTCCTCACACAGGGAATTCTCAGGGAACGTTTTTTCAGGTTTATCATCAAACAAACTGTTGAAATTGGAATGTGTAACAATGTGAATTGAGGCAGTGGCTACCCCCTTAGCACATTGACTGCCGTGTTATAAAAATGAACAGCTGTGCCAAAACAGTCTCGTTTATTTGGTGTGTGTTACAAAATTGCTGCAATATCAGAAAGGCCTATTTTGTTTTATCTAGCAGACAGTGACAAAATAGACGTAATCAGATCGAGAAACCACACCAGTCTTGAGTATTATTTGTATTAACAGCTTTTTCAGTATTAGATAACGCCATTATGCTTTTTCATGTAGCAAAACGTTTGACGAACTTTGATAATAGGTAATAGATTCTTCCGCAGAAAGTAAAGCACGCCATGTAAAGCTGTAGCAAGATTAGAGAGAGAGAAAATGCTAGGAGCTAAGGATTGAAGAAATGTGTACTTTCTTGCTTGTCTCTTTATTGGTTTTGTGTGTCCTATATTTATAGGCAATAAAGATTGCAAATTTCCTGGAGAGTTCTTGTTCTTCAGATTACAAATAATCCCATCCGCTATTAACTGCGAGATTTTTTTAAAGGGAGGGGCAGGCTGTCAAACCGGCCGACTGGAAGCAGGAGAGACACCACAGGACATTTCAATTTCCACTGTCCTAAATATAGTTTGATGGCATCCATTACAAAATGTACACGTTTCAATTCCACAGAGCGAAATACAGTGACGTGCGATAGAAGAATGCTGTATGAAGAGGCGTGGCACTGCATTTTGGCACACTTAAGACCAAACAACATGTCTTACATTTCCTCGAACACATATGTTTTATGTTTCAGACTTTCCAGAAAGATGTGCGCTGCAAGATGAACATATTTTTGAAAATTCGATTTTTTTTTTTTTTTTTTTTTTTTTTTTTTTTTTTTTTTTTTTTTTTTTTTAAGTATTGACCCGGTTAGCAAATATCGTAGATCCGGGGCTGATGTGCGTAGCAGTCTGAGTTATAGTGGGTAGTCTCCGCGTGACCCGTGTTTACATTTAGTCAATTTGCTGTTTCGTTTACTCTCACATCAAATGAAAACAAAACGGATATCTGTGGCCGGGAGCTATCAAGTGAATTAAAATACATTCACATAATTACAGAAGGCTAACATATATTTTTAGTTTCAGATTTTATTTTATTTCCACCTTTCTGACAGTCAAGCATTAATCGCCTTGCAGAACAATGAAGTTATTTTTGTCTGTTTGCTAAAGAACTTTGACTTCTATTAACTTTTTCCGCAGATGGAGTCAATGTATTTGAAACGAAATGTTTACTTCCACAGTACTGGCTAATTTCAACTGTTCGCTGCATTTGATGTGCACTTTTTCATCTTCTGGCATGTATGGCATTATGTCATAATAAAGAACCAAACATGATATAATACAGTACTAATGCTCCAGGAAAATTTACATCCCGATAAACGATAACCACTCTGAAAAGTCGAGGTCTACTTCATTGGAAATGTGGACATACGAATGTGCACTTTAAATGTGCACGCTTTAGTATGGTTTACGAAATTCCGATGCTCTTGGAGTATCCTCTGATGTCTTCTTTCTTTTATGACATAATGTATGATGTTTAAATGTTTTACACGTACGTACATACGGGATTCCTACGTCATGGTAGCTGCGCAAGCTCGGTGTCGCCTGTTATCTGCGCTTTCCGGCAACTGCAGAAACGAGCGTATTTCTAACAGGTCGCGGGAAAATATTGCGAATGGTGGTTTGAAAAGCCTCTACTTTCAAAGTAAATAACATTTTACGTATGTTGAAGTATGTGCGAGAATGTACCATGGATTTCTTAAATCTCATAGCGTTTGACTCTCATTTAAAAATCAACTCTTTGATGACGAGCCATTTACAAGAAGATCAGACATTTATGTCATTATTAAAAATTTTACTGGCACATTTATGTAATATATCATAAAGTGTAACACGCGCAAAAAAATCGCCATTATCTGCGAAAGCTTAGCTTCTCTTGTAGCAGCACTATGTATATTAATTTAAACTATTGACTTTCCCTGTTTGTGTGTTCGTGCTACTTAACAGTGATGTTGCTGTTGGCTGACTACATCACGTGTCCTATGCTCTGAATATCCGCTGTCATCGGCTGGGGAGATCACGTGACATGAGCTATGACTGGGTTACAAAAGCGCATCGCAATCGCGATTTTAGTGATTAGGAAAGTAACATGTGGCGTTTAATGGAATTCCAATGTATACTTTCGTAATACGAAAATACGCAGCGTACATGTTGCTGCACATCAAAGATATTTCCAAAACGTGTCTTTTCCCCGAGTTTCGTTTTCTAAAGTACTGGGAAATTCTTCGCCCGTGTAAGAAACCATGACCATTCAAAGGATTGATAACTTTTGCACTTCTGAGGGAAAATGTACTGTCACTTAACACAGAAAAAGTGTGTTTTCACCCGGGAGAAAGTGTATTTTTAACTGGGAAATCCGGGATTTTTTTTTCCTTGACCGCGTATACACCCTGTATATACCATCCACTGCTAGTGCTGTCACATATGAGTGGTTGTTGCAGGTTGACATTGAACACAGGCTGTGGTCTCATTAACGCGACTGGACCATTTATGTTTTTGTTGTTGTGTGGTCTCTGAGGACTGGTTTGATACAGTTCTCCATGCTACAGTCCTGTGTAAGCTCCTTCATCTCTGAATAACTACTGCAACCTAGAGCCATTTGAATCTGTTCACTGTACTCATCTCTTGGCCTCTCTCTGCTGTTTTTACTTCCCACACTTCCTTTCAATACTAAATTGCTGATTCGTTAATGTCTCAGAATGCATCCTATCAACTGATTTCTTCTTTTAGTAAAGTTATGCTAGAAATTTCTTTTCTCCCCAATTCTATTTCAGTACCTCATTGGTTATATGGTCTACCCATCTAATCTTCAGACTTCTTCGGTAGCACCACATCTCAAAAGCTTCTATTCTCATCTTGACTGTATTGCCTATTATCCACGTTTCATTTCCGTACAAGGCTACACTTCAGACACGCGCCAATAGTTTGGAAGTGCACTATTATTTAGACTTCCTAACACTTAAATTTGTATTTGATGTAAAAAAATTCTCTTGTTCAGAAACTCTTTCCTTGCCATTGTTATTCTACATTTATATCCTTTTACTTCAGCCATCATAAGTTATCTTACTGACCAAATAACAAAACTCGTATACTATTTTTAGTGTCCCATTTCCTGATCTGCACTACTGGCCATTAAAATTGCTACACCAAGAAGAAATGCAGATGATATACGGGTATTCATTGGACAAATATACGAGGGTTATTCCAAAAGTAAGGTCCGATCGGTCGCGAAATGGAAACGACTATGAAAATCCGATAAAGCTTTGCACAGATGTGTTGGGTAGTGTCTCTAGTATAACCCCAGTTAGCATCACGTCGCTCTTCTCATTTCTGAGCTCGCAGTGAGTGCGTAAAGATGTCTAGAAAATAGTGTCTGCTGCCAAGTATGAGGGCCTGGTGAGAAATTTCGCCTGAAGCTATGCAGCCAACATTACATAACTGTCGTGCTGTTTCGTCTTCACGACAATTCTCAGCCGCATTCTGCACGGGCAATGAAGATGCTCTTGCATCGTTTTCAAATGGAAATGTTAGATTACCCACAATACAGTCCGCAATTGTCTCCTCCTGAGTTTCATCTCTGGTCACATGAACCGCTGTCTTTGAAGACAACATTTTGACACAGACAACGAGGTGTAGGCCAGCGTGGAGAATTGGCGGAAAGCACTGGCGGCTGCCTTCTATGATGAGGCTATTGAAAAGTTGGTACAACGCTATGACAAAAGTCTAAGTCAGAACGGCGACTACGTAGAGAAGTAGCTGAAAGGTGTAGCTAATTGTTACAAGTAAAACATTTCTGATGTTCACTGTGGTCTCAATTTGGCAATCAATCGGACCTTACTTTTGGAATAACCCTCGTATTATACTAGAACTGACATGTGATTACATTTTCATGCAATTTGGGTGCATAGATACTGAGAAATCAGGACCCAGAACAACCACCTCGCACTGAGTCAAACAGAGCTTGGCTGGCGTGTACAGGTACAGCTGCCCATGCAGCTTCAACACGATACCACAGTTCATCAAGAGTAGTGACTGGCGTATTGTGACGAGCCAGTTGCTCGGCCACCATTGACCAGACGTTTTGAATTGGTGAGAGATCTGGAGAATGTGCTGGCCAGGGCAGCAATCGAACATTTTCTGTATCCAGAAAGGCTCGCACAGGACCCGCAACATGCAGTCGTGCATTACCCTGCTGAAATGTAGGGTTTCGCAGGGATCGAATGAAGGGTAGAGCCCACGGGTCGTATAACATCTGAAATGTAACGTCCACTGTTCAAAGTGCCGTCAATGCGACAAGAGGTGACCGAGACGTGTAACCAATGGCACCCCATACCATCACGCCGGGTGATACGCCAGTATGGTGATGACGAATACACGCTTCAAATGTGCGTTCACAGCGATGTCGCCAAACACGGATGCGACCATCATGATGCTGTAAACAGAACCTGGATTCATCCGAAACAATAACGTTTTGCCATTCGTGTCCCCAGGTTCGTCGTTGAGTGCACCATCGCAGGCGTTCCTGTCTGTGATGCAGTGTCAAGGGTAACCGCAGCCGTGGTCTCAGAGCTGATAGTTCATGCTGCTGCAAACGTCGTTGAACTGTTCGTGCAGATGGTTGTTGTCTTGCAAACGTCCCCATCTGTTGACTCAGGGATCGAGACGTCGCTGCACGATCCGTTATAGCCATGCGGATAAGGTGCCTGTCATCTCGACTGCTAGTGATACGAGGCCGTTGGGATCCAGCACGGCGTTCCGTATTACCCTCCTGAACCCACCGATTCCATATTCTGCTAACAGTCATTGGATCTCGACCAACGCGAGCAGCAATGTCGCTATACGATAAATCGCAATCGCGATAGGCTACAATCCGACCTTTATCAAAGTCTGAAACGTGATGGTACGCATTTCTCCTCTTTACACGAGGCATCACAACGACGTTTCACCAGGCCACGCCGGTCAACTGCTGTTTGCGTATGAGAAATTGGTTGGAAACTTTCCTCATGTCAGCACGTTGTAGGTGTCGCCACCGGCGCCAACCTTATGTGAATGCTCTGGAAAGCTAATCATTTGCATATCACAGCATCTTCTTCCTGTCGGTTAAATTTCGCGTCTGTAACACGTCATCTTCGTGTTGTATCAATTTTAATGGCCAGTAGTGTAATGCCCCTCAGCATTACATGATTTAATTTGATTAAATTCCACTACCCTTCTTTTGCTTTTGTTAATGTTAATCTTACATCCTCCTTTCAGACACTGTCCATTGTGTTCAGCTGCACTTCAAAGTCCATTGCTATCTCTGACAGGGCTACAATGTCATTGGCAAACCACAAACTTTTTGTTTCTTCTCACTGAACTGAAATTCCCTTCCCAAATTTGTCCTCGCTTTCCTGCGCAGTTTGCTGAATGTACAGATTGAGTAACGTTGGGGATAGTCTACAACCCTGTCTCACTCCCTTCTCTACCACTTCTTCCTTTCATGTTCTTTGGCTCTTATAACTGCCGTCTGGTTTCTGCACAACATGTAGATAACCTTTCACTCCCTGTATTTTATCACAGCTTCCTTCAGTAATTTAAAGAGTGCATTCTAGTCAACATTGTCAAAAGCTTTCTTGAGAGCTGCCCTCGGATGGAAACTTTTTGAGCATCCCTTGTATAATCAATCTGAAATCTTCCATTATTTTCAGGTCTGTTCCACACGTACAACCTTCTTTAATCATTCGTAAACCGATTATTAGTGATGATTAAATTATTCTCTGTGAAAAATTCACCCGATGGCTTTCTCTTTCATTTCTTTTCCCCAGTCCACATTCTCCTGTTTTTCCTTCTCCTCCTCTTCCTACGGTTGTGAACGAATTTGTACATTACAGTAAGGAGAGGTGTGCTACAGAGTGGCGCAACAAGTCATCATAGGAAAGCTGGAGAGGAGCAGAAATGATTAGTGAACAAGTTAACACAACAAGCACAAACAGAAGATTTACTTGACTTGTATTTCTGCAAGTGCACGAAGACTCTTTACAAATAATGCAGCAAGAATTTGAGTTGAGCTCATACAATAGCACTAGGAGGAGGCTCGCTGTACTAAACAGGAACGATGATGTCATAACGATGAGGCTCCAAGTGCAATGGGTTGTCTGGCTGCCGCTGGCCGTCCTGTATCATGGCAGCAGAGGGCGTTCGTAGTCCAGAGCCGCTGGAGGTGTGGCTCAGCGGTCGTGTACCGTATTGTCCGCCAGGTCCCATACAACTGCTATTGTCATTGGACAGAAACTTGCAATTCCATTCCCAAATTTGTTACATTCGTGGTACCAACACCATCAGGATGCAGGAGGAACTGGCCGCAATTCGCAAACAGCTGAATGTGCTTGTGGCTATGGTCAGTCACCTTCAGGCTGCTGCCTCGGGGTGTAGTTGTGGCTGAGAATCTGACACATCTCGTGGGACACCTTAGCTGTCAGTTATTTTGCCCACATGCTCTGCTTCCGTGGCACCTTTTAGTGCACCTAATGCAGTGGATCTGCCCTCACAGGAGGTTGAGTGGCGGGTGGTAATGTGTTTGCGTTGCTCGAGGAGTAGAGACGATGTGGAGAGCCTGACCTCACTCGTTCACCCTGTGAGTGGACAGATGTCCTCTCATTTGGCAAGCTCCGAGCAGGCACACAGAGGAAGGGGTTTACTGGTCATTAGGAGCTCCGATGTTAGGTGCGTTATGGAGCCCCTTAGGCAGATAGCGTTCGTGGATGGAAAAAAAGCCAATATGCACTTGGTGTGCCCGCCAATGGGCCTCATCCGAGATGAGATGGTGGCCTTGCTTGTGGCTATTGAGTGTGCAGGGTGCAATTGTCTGCAGGTTGTGGCTCACGTCGGCACTGACAACACCTGTCGAGTGGGTTCTGAGGCAATCCACAGTTCATAGAGGTGGCTGGCAGAGGTACGGAAGACTGCTGGCCTTACGCGTGGGGTGCAAGCAGAGCTTGCAATTTGCAGCATCGTTCCCAGAGTTGACCCAGGTCCTTTGGTTTGGAACTAAGTGGAGGGTCTCAGCCAGTGGCTTAATCGATTCTGTGATGGTCTTGGCTGCAGATATCTAGACCTGCATTTTGTGTAGGGATTTGTAGGACTCACCCTGATAGGTTAGGGGTGCACTACACAAAGGAAGCAGCTACTCGGGGGGCAGAGTACTTGTGGAATGCACACGAGGGTTTTTTAGGCTAGGCGGTAGTTTAAGGCGCTCTGATAAAGACTCGACTCGCCAACTGATTCACAGCGAGGGAAATCAAACGGCATTCAGAATAAAGACACTTTCACTGTCACAATTTTATCAGTAAACTGTCGAAGTATTGTTAATAAAGTTCCCGAATGTACTGCCTAATGCTGAAATTATTGTTGCAACAAAGAGCTGGCTGAAATCAAAAGTGGAAAGCTCTGAGTTATTTAGCGAGTCATGGAACATATATCGGAAAGACAGATTAGAGGCCATAAGAGGGGCACTGTTCATTGCAATTGACAAAAATATTGTCTCTATTGAGGTCGAAGTTGAGTGTGACAATGAAGTCATCTGGTCGTGTACAACAGCTGTAGGTGAAACTAAGTTAATTGTTGGATGTTTTTACTGGCCACCCGATTCTGTTGTGACAATTGTAGAGTCATTCAGAGAAAGTCTACAGTCAATAGCACGTAAATACCCAGATCATACAATACTAGTTGGAGGTGACTTTAACCTGCTGAGTATAGACTGGGATGTCTATGGATTCATTGCGGGAGGTACAGACAGACAGTCATGCGAAATACTTTTGAACACATTTTCTGAAAATTGTTTTGGGCTGCTAGTTCGGCAGCCCACATGCAATGAAGACATGCAGATCTAAGAGGTTGACAGTGTTAAATTTCGGGGTTTACAACTTATTAACAAATTAAGTTGGGGAGGGCATACCACAGAACTGCTAAAGCTCATAAACAAGTCCGTATTTGCAGTGAAATGATGTCAGATATAGGAGATATAAATATAAAAAAAACTTGCATACTTTGCTTACTTTCATTCTATTGTGTCATGCAGAATCATATTCCGGGGTAACTCATCAAACCGAGCAAAAGTTTTTAGCGTCTAAAAGCGTGTAATGAGAATCATTTGTGGTGTAAATTCAAGAATGTCATGTAGAAACCTTTTCTTGGAACTTTGTATTCTAACCACTGCTTCTAAGTATATTTATTCCTTAATGAAATTTGTTGCGAGTAATATATCTCTATTTCCAACCAATAGCTCAATACACAGTATCAATACTAGGAATAAGAACAATCTAGATAAAGCCCCCGTGTGTTACGATTAATTCTGTGTCATCTTCGCTAGAGATGCTAGGACTTTCCCATAAGTCCCATGTTTTTCAAGTATAATTCCGTGACCTAATTCTTTTTCTTTGAGCTTGCGCCTATTCAAATTTGTCATCATACAAACCATCTGCGCACTTCTATATACATCATCCCAACATCAAGATTATTAAGCTTGACGAACATACGCATAACTAGTAGTGTTGTAAATTTAGTATCTCCTGTAAGCTAGTTCTTTCGTCGGTACAGAATAATATTTTAATTAAAGGATTTCATAAGTTCAAGGTAGATCTTAAACAATTTTTACTAACACATAGTTTTTATAGCATTGAAGAATATCTGAATATGGAAAAGTAATATTATTTATACAGGGTGTTACAAAAAGGTACGGCCAAACTTTCAGGAAACATTCCTAACACACAAATAAAGAAAAGATGTTATGTGCACATGTGTCCGGAAACGCTTAATTTCCATGTTACAGCTCATTTTAGTTTTGTCAGTATGTACTGTACTTCCTCGATTCACCGCTAGTTGGCTCAATTGAAGGAAGGTAATGTTGACTTCGGTGCTTGTGTTGATATGCGACTCATTGCTCTACAGTACTAGCATCAAGCACATCAGTACGTAGCATCAACAAGTTAGTGTTCATCACGAACGTGGTTTTGCAGTCAGTGCAATGTTTACAAATGCGGAGTTGGTAGATGCCCATTTGATGTATGGATTAGCACGGGGCAATATCCGTGGCGCGGTACGTTTGTATCGAGACTGATTTCCAGAACGAAGGTGTCCCGACAGGAAGACGTTCGGAGCAATTGGTCGGCGTCTTAGGGAGCACGGAACATTCCAGCCTATGACTCGCGACTGGGGAAGACCTAGAACGACGAGGACATCTGCAATGGACGAGGCAATTCTTCGTGCGGTTGACGATAACCCTAATGTCAGCGTCAGAGAAGTTGCTGCTGTACAAGGTAACGTTGACCACATCACTGTATGGAGAGTGCTACGGGAGAACCAGTTGTTTCCATACCATGTACAGCATGTGCAGGCACTATCAGCAGCTGATTGGCCTCCACGGGTACACTTCTGCGAATGGTTCATCCAACAATGTGTCAATCCTCATTTCAGTGCAAATGTTCTCTTCACGGATGAGGCTTCATTCCAACGTGATCAAATTGTACATTTTCACAATCAACTTGTGTGGGCTGACGAGAATCCACACGCAATTCTGCAATCACGTCATCAACACAGATTTTCTGTGAACCTTTGGGCAGGCATTGTTGGTGATGTCTTGATTGGGCCCCGTGTTCTTCCACCTACGCTCAATGGAGCACGTTATCATGATTTCATACGGGATACTCTACCTGTGCTGGTAGAACATGTGCCTTTACAAGTACGACACATGTGGTTCATGCACGATGGAGCTCCTGCACATTTCAGTAGAAGTGTTTCTCAACAACAGATTCGGTGAGCGATGGATTGGTAGAGGCGGACCAATTCCATGAGCTCCACGCTCTCCTGACCTCAACCCTCTTGACTTTCATTCGGAAACGCGCGACTGCTACGGTCGCAGGTTCGAATCCTGCCTGGGGCATGGATGTGTGTGACGTCCTTAGGTTAGTTAGGTTTAAGTAGTTCTAAGTTCTAGGGGACTGATGACCACAGATGTTAAGTCCCATAGTGCTCAGAGCCATTTGAACCATTTTGACTTTCATTTATGGGGGCATTTGAAAGCTCTTGTCTACGCAACCACGGTGCCAAATGTAGAGACTCTTCGTGCTCGTATTGTGGACGGCTATGATACAATACGCCATTCTCCAGGGCTGCATCAGCGCATCAGGGATTCCATGCGATGGAGGGTGGATGCATGTATCCTCGCTAACGGAGGACATTTTGAACATTTCCTGTAACAAAGTGTTTGAAGTCACGCTGGTACGTTCTGTTGCTGTGTGTTTTCATTCCATGATTAATATGATTTGAAGAGAAGTAATAAAATGAGCTCTAGCACGGAAAGTAAGCGTTTCCGGACACATGTCCACATAACATATTTTCTTTCTTTGTGTGTGAGGAATGTCTCTTGAAAGTTTGGCCGTACCTTTTTGTAACACCCTGTATATACTGATATAAAATATTTGTATTTATTATCCAAGTTTTTGAAACATATTAAAGATAAGAAACTATATTGTAATTGACTACATTCGTACAATGTATATTGTTAACGGATGAATAAAGATATTGATTGATTGATTGATTGAACTCCATACAGCGCCGGTTTAAGGCCCACGAAGCACAAGCCGCTGCTCGGCTGCCAAGCTTAGAGGGGCGGCTGGGACGCTACAGCTGTAACATTTATATACGTGACGTTATCACATTTAGTAGAGGCCGTTTGGGGCGCCAAGCTGAAGTGAGCACTAGGGGAAACAAGTGCAAGGTTTGTATTCAGTGCATATCACAAGGAGTAGCGAAAGTGTACGAGGCGGTGGGGGCGCCAAATGATAAGACTCTACTGTGGAAAAATGTTCTCGAACCGTCCCTGACACCATGCAAACGAAATTTGCTTATTGTTTCAATCCATATCCTTTCAGGAGATTGCACAAGTAGTTGATTCAAATTGTAAGTAGCCAATGGCTATTTTTTGTGCATTTAGAATGAACTGCCAGCCTTTATTATAAATTAAGGAGCCAAGATCTGATCCGCCTTTTCAGTTTCCTTCAAATAGCCTTTCGTTGTCGATAACTGCCTTATTTGTGAGAGATTGAGGTTACAACAAGTATGACGTGGCTAGTCATTACTGTTTAACAGTAACGTTAGAGGCAGTGTGATTCAGATGCACTTCATAACACTAATTTCGGAAATGTTCGTTTCTTAATTTAGCGTCAGCACGCACAGGATGTGGCCAGTTTAGACAGTGCCTGTTGTATTAATATTCAGAAACAAGGGCAAACAAGTTTGGGATTTGTTATTCAAGGAAGTCGGTTAGCGTCTGCTGTCACGTGTAAAGAATTTCGCGTGTTACACGAAAATTTCCACGCGCTGCCACGGGCCAGGCAACGTATTCCGGGAGTTCACAGAGCCGTGATAACCGACGGGGTAATTACACTGAGTGGCGTGGTGACGTCATATTCAGGTAGGGGACTGCAGAGCCGCTGTGGCAACACAGTACTATCCGCTACTGAACTTCGTAACGCGGCAGCGCTCATGCCGGGTGTTGTCAGTTCGAATTCTGGCGGTGGAAAAACATATATCCCCAAAACTGGCGTCCTGGAGATCTGGATCACAGATATGGCCAATGCCCTGGATTAAATCCCAAGCTGTACTGCAGTTAATCACGCTGTGAAATTTTTAGTAGTGACTCATCGGTTAGGTAAGGACATAAAGGAAAGAAAGGAAGCACATTTGATATAACGTCCTGTCGACAACGGGGTCGTTAGAGACAGAGCAGAAGCTGGGATGAGGGAAGGAAACCGCCGTGCTAGCATAAGCCGTCCCTGCATTTGCTGTAAGTGATTTAGTGGAACCACAGAAAACGTATATCTGGATGATTGCACGAGGGTTTGAACTGTTGTCCTCCCGAATGTGAGTACAGCATCCTAACCACCACGCGACCTCGTTCGATGTGAGGACATAAGACAGATGTCGTCTTCTTCCCAGCCGAGACCAGCCAGCTATATGCCGATTTAGTGTTTCACCCTCTCCCCTCTTTTATCTTTTACCATTATAACGCAAATACAACACTACATTACACACACAGTCCGCTACAGTGAGAATTTTTTAGGCAGTGGAGATCTCATCGGTGGAAAGGTGTCAACATAAGTGAATGAGAAATATTTCCCAATTATTGTTGAAATATCTCAAGAAGTCTCCCAGTTTCCAACAACATAACAGGTTTTTTTTCAGATGTTCTCCGCAGCATTATATCATGTTAAAGTCCATCATTAGTGACGCACTGAAACTGTTTTTCTAACAAGGGAACCTCCCCATCGCACCCCCCTCAGATTTAGTTATAAGTTGGCACAGTGGATAGGCCTTGAAAAACTGACCACAGATCAATTGAGAAAACAGGAAGAAGTTGTGTAGAACTGTGAAAAAATAAGCAAAATATACAAACTGAGTAGTTCAAGGGAAGATAAGCAACAATAAGGACGACAGAAACTCAGGAGTGCCGTGGTCTCGTGGTAACGTGGGCAGCTGCGGAACGAAAGGTCCATCAAGTGAAAATTTTAATTTTTTATTTTCAGTTTATGTGACAAACTCTTACGTTTTCATCACTTTTTTGGGAGTGATTATCACATCCACAAGAAAACCTAAATCGGGCAAGGTAGAAGAATCTTTTTACCCATTCGCCAAGTGTACAAGTTGGGTGGGTCGACAACATATTCCTGTCATGTGACGCACATGCCGTCACCAGTGTCGTATAGAATATATCAGATGTGTTTTCCTGTGGAGGAATCGGTTGACCTATGACCTTACGATCAAATGTTTTCTGTTCCCATTGGAGAGGCACGTCCTTTCGTCTACTAATCGCACGGTTTTGCAGTGCGGTCGCAAAACACAGACACTAAACTTATTACAGTGAACAGAGATGTCAATGAACGAACGGACAGATAATAACTATGCAAAAATAAAGAAAGTAAAATTTACAGTCGAGGGAAGACTTGAACCAAGGATCTTTCGTTCAGCAGCTGCTCACGGGACCACGGCGCTTCTAAACACATTTTGTCCATGATGTTGCTTATGTGGCCCATGGACTACTCAATTTGTATATTTTGCTTATTTTTTCACAGTTCCACACAACTTCTTCCTGTTTTCTCAATTGATCTGTGTTCAGTTTATCAAGGCCTATCCACTGTGCCAACTTATAACTAAATCTGAGGTGGGTGCGATGGGGAGGTTCCCTTGTGAGTAACATTCTAACCTGGAAATCTGTTTCTCCCAGTTAGTGTTTTGTTTCGTTGAGCCACTCGGGCATACTTCACACGAGGAATGAAAGCTTTTCGTAGCCATTGGCTGATCTTTTCATCCAGACTGCACATACGCTCTTCGAGGATTTTGTGGGATCATTTCCCGCAAAAGAATGGGTAGAAGGAATTGTTTGTAGAAAGAAGATGCGTTACAGCTCAACTCCTCGTAATCGTTAAGCAAATGATAGTGGAAGACAAGGATAACTGGACATGGATTGGTAAGGAAACAAGCCGTAACCTCCTTGAAGAAACGAAGTTTTGACTTAACCACATCCAGAGCCGTACCGAGGTGATCAAGCGATTCCCAGCCGTAAACTACCTTTGTGCAGTTTTTTCTACGCAGATTTAGTAAATTGTATAACGTTGCAAAAAGGTTCAATAAAATTGAGCCATTACTGAAAAATATTGGATAAATGAAGTATGTATTGAACACTGGTATAAACTATTGCACATTGAAAATTAAACTGTACTGAATAAATTAGCCGGCCAGTGTGACCGAGCGATTCTAGGCACTTCAGTTTGGAACCGCGCGACTTCTACGGTCGCAGGTCCGAATCCTGCCTCGGGCATGGATGTGTGTGATGTCCTTAGGTTGGTTAGGTTTAAGTAGTTCTAGGTTCTAGGGGACTGATGACCTCAGATGTTAAGTTCCATAGTGCTCAGAGTCATTTGAACCATTTTTTTGAATAAATTAAAAGTTGTGTAAACTTTCGAAAACTGACGGCAAAACAAAATCTGTATCTTATCCTTTATGGCAGCTATTGTTAATTGTTTTTATTACAATCCATAATAAAGAACAAGTTTCATTTGTTCTCCATAAACTTTTAATAATGCATAAGTTACTAATTGGTAGTAAAAAAAGGCTATAGGAACAAAGCTTTCATTTAATTTCACGTTGCATTTCTTTGCTCTGAGTGAAGAAAACTTATTATCATATGGTTGTATTCGAGTTTAGCAGCAGTGTTGTCTTCTGTCAACAAGACAGCTAAATCTGACAGTCCACTTTCACCCATACTCGACCTGTAGTAGTTTTTTATCATCTTTAATTTGCTGAAACTGCGTTGACAATAATCTGCATTAAGTGGCATTGTCTTCAATATCTGTAAAGCTATTTTAACGTTTGATTAAGCATATCTTAACTAATACTTTGAAATAAACCTTCAAAATATCCGAGTAGATAATCATGTCAATGCTCTTCATCAGCTCCTTCACCTCGAACTTAAATGCAAAAGCTTCGTTAACTAGCTTCGCTATATCAATATCTGTGCCATATTTGAACCCAAAATCAGCTGCACATTTTGCACGATAGTATACAGAGCTATCATTAAGGAGTTTCCTGACATGTAACTGAACCCAGACGAAATGGTGTGATAGATTTGAGGTCTGCTTTTATTTTACTTTTTGTTCTATTAAATAGTTTGAGGGACTCTAGTTTCAACAGTCTTGGCAAAAATAGAAAGAAGCCTTCGGGTACTGTTTGCTTAAACACCCGTTCGCCGATCTTCGAAGTCCTGCAGTGCAGCAAGAGCTCGATTGTTGAACATGACAAAGTTGTGTAGCGACAGCTGAGCGAACCGAGAGCGCTGTTGCCACGTAAAACCAAGTTCGCCACAGACTTCTGTTCGGTAGTAACCGTTACTTACGTTACGCGGACGAAATGACACTGTGATAACGGTCGCGGACCGAAGGAAAGGCTTCTTTTCGCAGACAGAAGATTGGAACACGACGGGAAACCCACATGCCTCTCCCAGTTAATTCTTGAACCACCTTTCTTTCTTTTCTTCTGATCAGCGCTCTCTTGGTATCTGTGCCCTTGTTAGGGGCCTACCTCGCCACACCCTCTATACGTTCCTGACCATATTATCAGGGTTGTTAAGTGAGATAGAATTTTGTGAGAAGAGTCAGAGTGGAGCTAGAGGCACATCGAAGCTTTGGGTTGGTCCGTCAGGAATACTTTGGTTGCTCAACTGCCATGGCACTGACAGTGATAGGCAGGTTTCCGAAAACTGGCACACAAAGTGTGTGTACTCCACCGAGAATAAAGGAATTTCATCTCCATACTGATGCCCCCAGCATCACGTATCAAGGAGAGGCGGATGGTACGGCCACTTAGTATTGTGAAGATCTGGCTTAGTTGCACAAAACAGTACTCTTGTGTAAGTAACGGCTGTGTTGGTATATTACGTGGCGAACAACTGACTGCAATCAGTGTTGTGGGCTGCGTTGTGTTGTTTTTTCTTGATCTTTGTGTCAGCATATTGCGTCTTGGCTTACTTTTAGTGACTCACTGCACGGAACCAGTAAGATAAAAAGGTAGATAATTAAACTAGGATATAAGCAGCTAAATCTACAGAATTTGTTCAAAATTTTAAAGAATTATTTCTTTTTTGTCATGATACAGCTTTGTGTTTTTCTGTTCAGCCCTCTTTGCGTGGCATGGGCTGTGTATGAATAGGAACTGAGCGCTGCAAAAATTCTAGTAATGATCAGTCTTTATCCAAGTTAATGCCATATACATATACAGTCAGAAACGCAACATGGAAGGCACTTCACAACTCTTGGAGAGGCACACAGTATACAGACTGTTTCACTATTACTTGTACAAATGATAGGGGCGAGTAGAGGACAAATAAAACAAGTAAATAGTCCTAATAAAGACAGGTCCATAAACCAATGGTTTCCCTAATACGACTATTACGACTGAGAGCGTGAACACCTTATAACAAAGTCCCCTGGGATCCAAACTACAGATATGTAGCTGAGGACGTACACATTACAACACGTGTTTCATATGGCCACCGCTCTTGTGAAGGCATGCTTCAATAGGTCTCCTTATCAATGATCGTACACATTAAAAAATTGTAAATATGTTCCGAGTGCACTGATAACCATCCACAATGCATATCCAGAGTTCATCAATACTATCAACAGCGACAGAATACTAATACACCAAAGCTTTTAAATATCTCCACACACAAAAATCCGACAGGTTGTAGTTGGAGGACCTAGGAGGTCACGATATTGGCGAGTCGCCATTAGTATACTTGTTTTCAAAGATTCGTGCTATGTATTCCCAAACTGTGACATGGAAAAATAATGATGCACCATCGAGTGTGTGCCACATATGCATCCTTTCACCATAAGGAGTTTCCTTATGGTGAAGGGTTGCATATGTCTTACATCTACATCTACACTCCGCAAGCCACCTGACGGTGTGTGGCGGAGGGTACTTTGAGTACCTGTATCGGTCAAACTTGCATGATGGTGCACTGGCATATGTTCATTATGGTGAAGGGATGTATGTATGGTACATGCGTGATGGTGCACGAGCATACTTTCATGTGGCTCTTCGAGAATACTTAGCATGAATTATCTAAAGCAAAGCTGCTGCATAAAGGTAGCCTTAGACGATAACGGTTTTGTAACATTGATATGACTAGACTTGTGCAAATGCCGTATCAGGGAAACCATTAGTTTCTGGAGCTATGTTTATGAGGATTAGTTTCTTGTTTCATTGTCTTATACTCGCTCTCATCGTTTATACACCCTGTACAATTCAAGCATATTAATTCATGATAATTGTACACTTCAAACTAGCAACAAAGGACAGCAACATACCAACACCCTTCTCTTTGCAAAAACAGCAAGATATGAAGGTAGCATGAGACTTACTGTCCATTTTAAGCAGAGCATGTAATTAAATGATCAGAAATACAGAACAGTGGGTGGGCAGTATGAACAGCGCCTTTTGAAACACAGCACCTCAACGATGTGGTTGATTTAATGTTTGAATAACAAAAAGTTCCCAATCTGGGGGCTAGTCAGTGGCACTAGTCTGTATCCATAAGCTCTGGGCGTGCATCAGAGACTACTGTTGGATGTAACAGGAAAAAGCTGTGTGTGTTATAGAGTAAGGGGGTCTTCCAGGTTGTAAAGATGGTATAAATTTACCTATATACGGTATGTAAGCAAAGTTGGGGTAACAGTAGTATCACCTAAGAGTAAGCACTTTCAGTTTTTCTGCGACTGCTGCACTTTGTGGATAACTGGCATTGGCTAGCTATTGAAGCAGTGTTTAGTAACATAAAGACCATAGGTTTGCTGTCGCTCCTCTATTCTCTCTTGGTACTCAGGTAAGAAAATACTCTGTTAGGATTGAAAGTAACACGCGCACCTCGTATTTTAAGCGGTTTAACCCAACAGTTCGCACATTTAGTGTACGTGGTATTGCTCCCTTGTCCAAGTAATAGCAGTTCCCTGTCTGTCAATATGGTGAGGTCTAAGTATTTCAGTGAAATACATTGATGATATACTGGTGTTTGGAGAGTTGTGTCCGCTCCTGGAGTTCATGCCTCACCTAATCTGCCCAGTGACTGTATTCAGGCATGTGCTGTTGCAGTCACTCTGAGACACACTGTGCTATTGCGTATCAGACCTCTTGTCTACTGTTATGATAGTTAGTTTCATGTTCAATGGATCATTGGCACGGTAGTCATAATGATGTGGAATGAGTAATTTTACATTCACATCGCAAATTAATTTGTAAATATAGCTACATACTGAACATAAATATTGTTGTTATTAAATATGGGTTCAATGGCTCTGAGCACTATGGGACTTAACTTCTGAGGTCATCAGTCCCCCACAACTTAGAACTACTTAAACCTAACTAACCTAAGGACATCCCACACATCCATGCCCGAGGCAGGATTCGAACCTGTGACCGTAGCGGTCGCGCGGTTCCAGACTGTAGCGCCTAGAACCGCTCGGCCACACCGGCTGGCTGTTATTAAATATACAATACAAGAAAAACAATGGCACATTTGCAAGACATCAGGTAAATTTAGTTACACAAAAAACTAGGTAGACACATCAAAAATCCAAATCACGAAAAATGCCATAACACAACGAAACGTTCACCAAAGGTATTCGAAAAACATACGAGGTCTTTTCAAAAAATTTCGGAACTTGGTCCACAAAATTTTTCTACGCTTACCGTTTACTTATTGTGCATGGTCTCCTTCGAAATACTGCCCTCCATAATTGATAAACCGCTCCCAACGCCGTTTACGCTTCCGGAGGCAGTCTGGGCTGCCTTTGCTGGATCGCACGAAGTGCCGTCTGTGTACTTTCTTTTATCTCGTCTATCGTTGCAAATCTTCGTCCTTTCAACGAGGTTTTCAACTTTGGAAACAAAAAATGTCCGCAGGGGCCAGGTCTGGGGAGTACGCATAATGAGGCAGCACAGTGATTTCTTTTTTTGTGCAATAGTCACGCACTACAGGGATGAATGTCAAGGTGCGTTATCGTGATGCAAGAGCTATGAATTGTCTCGTCATATTTCAAGCCGTTTCCTTCTCACATTTCCTCGCAGGTGTCGCAAAAGAAAACTATCAGCATGGCTTTGACATTTGACCTGACCTGACGAGCTTTCTTTGATCTTGGAGAGCCTTTCCAGACCCATTGTCCTCGAGATGACTGGGTGTTTGTGTTGTCCTCATCATTTCATCATCATTCATGAAAGTGGCGAGATTGGACTGAGCAAAGGTTGGGAATATGTACGGGCGCTGATAACCGCTCAGTTGAGCGCCCCACAAACCAAACATCATCATCATCAGACCCATTGTAAAGATTGAAACTTGGTCTCAACATCACAACCGTGGATCCGCGTCTCATCAGCCGTTATGATTCTTTTTAAGGAACATCTCGTTCTCATTTGCGCGATCCAAAAGCTCTTCTCAGATTGCGAGGTATAGGTCTTTCTGTTCTTGACTCATGAGCCGTAGGACGAACTTGGCAGCGACATGAATCATTCCAAGATGCTGTATCAGGATTTCATGACACTATCCAACTGAAATGTTACATTCTTCTGCAGTCTTTAGGACAGTCAGTCTTCGATTGGCACATAGAATTTCGTTGACGTTTCAGGCATGAGCGTCGTCGGTAGCGTCGAAGGGCGTCCTGAACGAAGGTCATCTTTTACTTCCGTCCGATCATTTTTAACGCCGGCGATTCAGTCCGGAACCGCGCTGCTGCTACGGTCGCAGGTTCGAATCCTGCCTTGAGCATGGATGTGTGTGATGTCCTTAGGTTAGTTAGGTTTAAGTAGTTCTAGGTCTAGGGGACTGATGGCCTCAGATGTTAAGTCCCATAGTGCTTAGAGCCATTTGAACCATTTTTAAACCGCGTGAACCATTCGTAACACCGAGTACAGCTTAAGCACTCATCACCGTTGGCATCCTGCATCATTTGGTGTGCCTCTGTAAAGGTTTCCTTGAGTTTCACGCAAAATTTAATGCAGATGTGTTGCTTCTCTGACTCTGCCATCTCGAAATTCGCAAACTGTGCGACATAACATTCTACTCAATACAGCACTGAACAATAACTAACAGACATACAAGAATGAAACTTCGGCAGTTACACATTAAACACACGCTTGTGCAGGGATGCCAACCGCATTTTGCTCCAATAAACCATTGGCGGGAAATTATAAAGTTCCGAAATTCTTTTTAACAGACCTCGCATCTTAAACATTCCAAACGGTAGCTCCATTACATACTTTGGAACACTAATCACCTTGGACGTAGTTAATTAATATTTTTTTTATTACTTGTCGCCCCACCTTCATTGTACAGTTGCATGTGAACTCGGTTCTCTGGGTTTTACCTCATTATGTTGTCATGTGAACTACGAACTGAGCCGGCTTACCGGCTTATTAACTAATACGATAATCGCCCGCCGGCCAGGGTGGCCTAGCGGATCTAGGCGCTACAGTCTGGAACCGCGTGACCGCTACGGTCGCAGGTTCGAATCCTGCCTCGGGTATGTATGTGTGTGATGTCCTTAGGTTAGTTAGGTTTAAGTAGTTCTAAGTTCTAGGAGACTGATGACCTCAGAAGTTAAGTCCCATAGTGCTCAGAGCCATTTGAACCATTTTTGATAATCGCCCCTCGACTCTCGCTGTCGAAAATTGTGAACCATGGACAGTCATTTACTCACGTTCGAGAAACACTTCGTTCCTCTCATCCACTCAGTTTTATTCACTTTTATTTACTCACTATTCTTGTAGGTGTTTCATTATGAAAAATGCCCATCAATACCACAAAGGAAGTAATCGATTCAGCCAGAGACTGTCGGCTTCACCTTGCTCAGTCTTGGTGACGGAGGATACAGGAGCTATGCCAGCCGAAAGTGTATAAGACAATTCCCAACACCCCAGAGAGTTATTACTTGAAAAACTTCTTCGGGGTGCGTTTTTTGAGTCCAGACGAGGTGATGGAGTACTTCACTGATTATTCCATGGCTGTTATCCCTGGTGATTTGGTGTGGAAAGACGGGGACTATGTGATGTAACATAACCTTGCCATAGTAAAGTTTACCGACCATAGTTTCCACACGTATACATCCGTCGAAGCCTTGTTTCCGCCAACTATCTGGGCCGAACTCTAATCCTCCTGTAACTGCACCATCAATAGCTCTGATAGTTCTGCCCATTCTTCCGTCTATCTGTTGCGTCTGTAGTTTCCTGCGAGCAGATCAGGATGGGAGCTAGTCTTGCGGAGATTCTGCTTGAGCTGCAAGCAGGAATATACGTGAAAATCAGGAGTGGAAAGACGTGAGGAAAGGAGTCATCGATCGGTTCCGCTAAAAGAGATAACTTCAAGTTTCTGCCCCAAGCACTGAAGAAGAAGAAATCGGATGACCTATTTTTGACGGTCTTTGATGTTTGTGTGTGATGTGTTTGTTCAAAAATGGTTCAAATGGCTCTGAGCACTATGGGACTTAACTTCTGAGGTCATCAGTCCCCTAGAACTTGAACTACTTAAACCTAACTAACCTAAGGACATCACACACATCCATGCCCAAGGCAGGATTCGAACCTGCGACCGTAGTTGTCGCGCGGTTCCAGACTGTAGCGCCTAGAACCGCTCGGCCACCCTGGCCGGCTTGATGTGTTTGTTGACTGATGTTTTAGCTGTAATGTCGGTAGTGATATGGGAGACAATCAGCTAAACTCCTCGTAAAGCTAACTGGCTGACTAATCCTCTGTTCGCAGTTCACATGTTCCCAATTTACCCCTTTACGCAGTTCACATAATTAAGATAGGGCTGTCCGCAGTTCACAAATTGCGCATTGTATAAGGTGAGGTTACGAGAAGCATAATGAACACCTTACTCGCCTCGGGCAAATGACCTGTTGGCGCCCGAATGACCTATTTACGTCACTTTGTCAATGGCTTTCCCTGCCACTAATAGTCCTCACGGCGCTACTCGCCGCCAGACGTTCATTCATTGCTGCGTCACTTACTCTTCCCGTTACAAGGCCACTGTCCCCTTTTCCCATTGTTTACATAACTTAAACTGCTCTTTGTTTCCATGATATGAGAACAAAAATGTACTTAACCCATTAGCGCCGGAATTAATTTTTTCGTAATTTTTTTTTAAATTGCGTTATTATGTCTGTAAAAGTCATAAATTACACAACAGAGTTGGTTCGACGAAAGTCATTACCGCCATTAACGAGATATTTGACGTTGCCATATGGCAACGCTAGGCGCTTTCACTACCTATTTTTATATGGATTACAACTTCAACTAAAATAAGTAGGTTATTGAAATTTCTTATTACATGTACAAGTTTTGTGCAAATTTATTATTCAGTCTTCATCATACAATTAATGCTTTTTAACACAGTACAATTAACAATCAAAAATCAAACCTTGAACTCAGCATTATTTTACATGAAATGGAACAAACAGTCAAGACACAATCCCGCATTACACTTTGAACATATTGTTCTCACAATAGCTTTACAGTCCTTGTGTGCACACCTTTTCTTCTTCTTTCCTTCTGTGTGCTGGACGAGGTGGCCAGTCTTATCAAACCTAATTGAATCTGATATGCGGCTGTTGGAACATGCCCTTGATGCAGATGGTCTCCCGGCTCCTTTTGGTAAAGCTTGGTGTCTTTGCAAGTACACTGTTGCTACTTCTCTCTTGAAATCAAGCTAATAAATAGTTTGGTTTCTTGCTATGTTATACAGAATCCAACTGGCGACATCTAACATCCATTTAAAGAGACACCAGTACCATTTCTTGCTTCTTATTGCAATGCGATAGCATGCTAGATTCTGATCCATCTGATCAGTACCTCCCATATATGTATTATATTTGGCTACCAGTTTTGGTCTGGAAATCATTATATTTCGCTATTTTAGTTGCGAGAATCTCTTCACTTGGCCAACTTCTTGTGCATCACATGAAGAAGAGATCATAGTGACAACTGAGTAATCCAGCCACCGCACATACAATAATCCATCATTCTTCTCTATTCGGATCTGGGGGCTCAACAAACACATCACCTTCAATATCGTCATTATAAAGAATCTCCAGCGCCTCAGCAAGCGAGAAACCTCTTCTAAAACAAAAAAGAGAAAATTCGTCCTCTTACTGACAAGGGAACCTCCCCATCGCACCCCCCTCAGATTTAGTTATAAGTTGGCACAGTGGATAGGCCTTGAAAAACTGAACACAGATCAATCGAGAAAACAGGAAGAAGTTTTGTGGAACTATGAAAAAAATTAGTAAAATATACAAACTGAGTAGTCCATGCGAAGATAAGCAACATCAAGGACACTGGCAGTCAGGAACCGCCGTGGTCCCGTGGTTAGCGAGAGTAGCTATGGAACGAGAGGTTCTACGTTCAAGACTTCCCTTAACTGAAAATTTTAATTTTTTATTTTCAGTTTATGTGACAAACTCTTATGTTTTCATCACTTTTTTGGGAGTGATTATCACATCCACAAGAAAACCTAAATCGGGCGAGGTAGAAGAATCTTTTTACCCATTCGCCAAGTGTACAAGTTAGGTGGGTCGTCAACATATTCCTGTCATGTGACGCACATGCCGTCACCAGTGTCGTATAGAATATATCAGACGTGTTTTCCCGTGGAGGAATCGGTTGACCTATGACCTTGCGATCAAATGTTTTCGGTTCCCATTGGAGAGGCACGCCCTTTCGTCTGCTAATCGCATGGTTTTGCGGTGCGGTCGCAAAACACAGACACTAAACTTATTGCAGTGAACAGAGACGTCAGTGAACGAACGGACAGATCATAACTTTGGGAAAATAAAGATAGTAAAATTTTCAGTCGAGGGAAGACTTGAACCAAGGACCTCTCATTCTGCAGCTACTCACGCTAACTACGGAACCACGGCGCTCCTGACCTCAGCTTCTCCTTGATGTTGCATATGTTGTGCATGGACTACTCAGTTTGTATATTTTACTAATTTTTTCATTGTTCCACACAACTTCTTCCTATTTTCTCGATTGATATGTGTTCAGTTTTTCAAGGCCTATCCACTGTGCCAACTTATAACTAAATCTGAGTGGGGATGGGGAGGTTCCCTTGTGAGTACAAGCGACTAGCGTTGCCATATGGCAACACCGACGTTCAAACGGCCTAAATGAACGTAATTTATTTCACAGCAAGCAGTAACCTCCAAAGAACATATATTTGAGTATTTAAAGCACAACCATACTAAAAAACCAAATTATATATCGTAAGTTACTGTGTAAAACATACTTACTCGAACTTATATTCCATTTTTCTTCGTCATTCAGCAAATGACGACTTCCAACACTGCTTACGCCGCAGAATTTAAATGTATTGTTAAAACTGTTGCATTGTAGTGATCTTTACAGTCTTGCGGAAAGGAATCCAGTGCTGCCAACACTCTCGCTTCGTTGATGTCGTGGAATTAACGATTTTAAAAAAGTGTTACAAACATTGCCGTATGGCAACGCATGGCGCTATTGGGTTTATACACTAATATAACAATTTTACCATCACACACACATACACACACCTACTAGGCATTTCACAATTCCTATTACAGGTTTCTAGGGGCTGAAGAGGGGACTGACTACAGAAAGTTTTGAAAAGGAAATGTACCGTTTGGATAGAGAATAAGTTTGATGATCGGCAGGGCTGGCTCTAGGGCTGGTGGGTACGGCTGGGTTGGTGGCAGGGGGAGGAGGGGTGGGAGGGGCAACCGTGTCACCTCCCAGAGTGGCAGGTTTTTGGGGACAGCAAAATCTTAAATTTTAATATGGCTCCAAAAAAATTAATTAAACAAGGAAATAAAAGTCTTATATAAATAGAGAGAAGTGTCAGAATAAGTTGGAAATACAAATCATTCATAAAATCTAGTGTCTTACGGGAAATCATCTACGGTATCGTGAATAGATGACAAGTGAAGCCTGGAGCTGCGCGCCTTGGGTGTCTCCCATCCAGCGAAGCTTACTAGTTGCAGTGTTACCGATTCAGTTTCTACCATGCACTTACACAACACCTGAAATGTACCTGCATCAGCTTGAAAGCCCTAGCCGGCAGGAGTGGCCGGGCGGTTCTAGGCGCTACAGTCTGGAACCGCGCGACCGCTACCGTCGCAGGTTCGAATCCTGCCTCGGGCATGGATGTGTGTGATGTCCTTAGGTTAGTTAGGTTTAAGTAGTACTAAGTTCTAGGGGACTGATGACCTCAGAAGTTAAGTCCCATAGTGCTCAGAGCCATTTGATTATTTCTGAAGGCCCTACAGAAGCTAAAGGCTTTATAATAAAGAAGTAAAGATAAAAGTCAGCATACGAGAGTGTAACAGTTCTTACACAGCCACCTTAAGCATCTACAGCAGTACCTCTGAGAAAAACACTTTGAAACAAATAAATAAAAAATAATTAAAATACACTCCTGGAAATTGAAATAAGAACACCGTGAATTCATTGTCCCAGGAAGGGGAAACTTTATTGACACATTCCTGGGGTCAGATACATCACATGATCACACTGACAGAACCACAGGCACATAGACACAGGCAACAGAGCATGCACAATGTCGGCACTAGTACAGTGTATATCCACCTTTCGCAGCAAAGCAGGCTGCTATTCTCCCATGGAGACGATCGTAGAGATGCTGGATGTAGTCCTGTGGAACGGCTTGCCATGCCATTTCCACCTGGCGCCTCAGTTGGACCAGCGTTCGTGCTGGACGTGCAGACCGCGTGAGACGACGCTTCATCCAGTCCCAAACATGCTCAATGGGGGACAGATCCGGAGATCTTGCTGGCCAGGGTAGTTGACTTACACCTTCTAGAGCACGTTGGGTGGCATGGGATACATGCGGACGTGCATTGTCCTGTTGGAACAGCAAGTTCCCTTGCCGGTGTAGGAATGGTAGAACGATGGGTTCGATGACGGTTTGGATGTACCGTGCACTATTCAGTGTCCCCTCGACGATCACCAGTGGTGTACGGCCAGTGTAGGAGATCGCTCCCCACACCATGATGCCGGGTGTTGGCCCTGTGTGCCTCGGTCGTATGCAGTCCTGATTGTGGCGCTCACCTGCACGGCGCCAAACACGCATACGACCATCATTGGCACCAAGGCAGAAGCGACTCTCATCGCTGAAGACGACACGTCTCCATTCGTCCCTCCATTCACGCCTGTCGCGACACCACTGGAGGCGGGCTGCACGATGTTGGGGCGTGAGCGGAAGACAGCCTAACGGTGTGCGGGACCGTAGCCCAGCTTCATGGAGACGGTTGCGAATGGTCCTCGCCGATACCCCAGGAGCAACAGTGTCCCTAATTTGCTGGGAAGTGGCGGTGCGGTCCCCTACGGCACTGCGTAGGATCCTACGGTCTTGGCGTGCATCCGTGCGTCGCTGCGGTCCGGTCCCAGGTCGACGGGCACGTGCACCTTCCGCCGACCACTGGCGACAACATCGATGTACTGTGGAGACCTCACGCCCCACGTGTTGAGCAATTCGGCGGTACGTCCACCCGGCCTCCCGCATGCCCACTATACGCCCTCGCTCAAAGTCCGTCAACTGCACATACGGTTCACGTCCACGCTGTCGCTTCATGCTACCAGTGTTAAAGACTGCGATGGAGCTCCGTATGCCACGGCAAACTGGCTGACACTGACGGCGGCGGTGCACAAATGCTGCGCAGCTAGCGCCATTCGACGGCCAACACCGCGGTTCCTGGTGTGACCGCTGTGCCGTGCGTGTGATCATTGCTTGTACAGCCCTCTCGCAGTGTCCGGAGCAAGTATGGTGGGTCTGACACACCGGTGTCAATGTGTTCTTTTTTCCATTTCCAGGAGTGTATGAACTGCCCATACAACCTATAATGTTTTGAAGCCAGACATTATGATTAAGCGGCTTTTGGATGCCGAATGATGCATGGCACCCTTCCCCCAACACTCCCTTCCACTAGGATCTGCCATTAATACCAGTCTTCTTCTTTTCAAGCTTCTCCAAATCAATTTCTTTCGCTTTGTCTGTAACTCCTTTTATGTTTTCCCTAATTTCCTTTTCTTTATCGGTGTTGAAGTCATAATCAGTTGATATTAATATTAAGATCGTACTGAAAAAACCCTATCAAACCTTATTTTGGAGCTGAAGCAACTAAACTGCACTGTGCAACCTGTTTATTCACTTTCGTCATATTTCAAACTGTTCGCGTTCCGACAAGTTTATGTGGGACTCAACTGTTACTTTTCGCGACAAAAAATGAAATTGCTTTCAGAATTGGTTGTTTTGAACCATAAATCGTGGCCATGGCACATCAAAAACCACGCCTTCTTAATATGCGACCATAGCCGCTTTCCTGTTGTGTACTACAGACACGATAAATAGGTAATGGCTATTTATTCATTTTTTACAACAAGCAAAGAGTTTATATGTAAGTCATTCATTGTCATATGACCTTCCGCTTTATGCAGCAGAAGCGCCAACGATACCACCGACAACGCAGTGCTCAGCTGTGATGCTTGCCACAGGTCTCGCACCGCAATTGTTTTTTCGCTACTGACACTCTGTCTTCACGGCGGTATTGCGAACTGCGGTATTGCGAACTTTCCTCTCCTGGTTGTCAGTAGCCGGCAGATGGCAGCAGTGTTGCCAAATTAGAATTTGTAGAGCTAACTTTGGGTTCTCTCCAATACCATCTAGCTGGAAGTACGGCTTTTTCCGCATTTGGCGTTTTTATGGCTTTCTTCTTCTTGACATTAGAATTCATGTTTATTAAATAAAAATGATTTCGACTGATCTAAGATTTCAAAACGCGCACTGATATCCCATGAAAATGTATTGCTAGATTGAATAAAAAAACACAACAAAGCATATTAAAGCTGTGGGATGCGCATTCAGGGCTCAGAAGAATAAGCATACACAAGAATAAATGTATTATCTCGAAGAATAAACAGCTGACAGTTTTACTGGAAACGCTGTTGCAGCATAGCTGACATCAGCAAAGTATCGCAACTCCACAATAATGAAGAAAGCTGTTCTAAGCAAAGCATGCTTTGATTTACGCATGATGAATCAAAAGTCGCACGCTTCACACTAGCAATAAACATTGGGCCAGCAAATGAACTGAGGAGAAGAACAGCGAACTTCTATCCAGTACAGTAGTTTGCTATGGTGTAAAAAATGGCTCTGAGCACTATGGGACGTAACTTCTGAGGTCATCAGTCCCCTAGAACTTAGAACTACTTAAACCTAACTAACCTAAGAACATCACACACATCCATGCCCGACGTAGGATTCGAACCTGTAACCGAAGCGGTGGCGCGGTTCCAGACTGTAGCGCCTAGAACCGCTCGGCCACGCCGGCCGGCAAGTATCTGCAATAGAAGGTAAGTTCGTAAACCTTGTTTATCATTGATTTTAGTTTGGATTTATTTACGTACGTTGTGCTTTTTCATTCATTTACGTAATAAAGATTTGTTGTAGGGTAGGCCCACATTTGTTTTGTTTAACTGCCAAACTGGTTGCTAAATGTTGCCCGCCTGTGCAAACGCATTGTTAGAGGTTCTATTTTACGTTTTACTATTTACTCTTCCTCGTTTCCTGAGACTCTTAGTTCTGCTGGGAATTCATCGTCTAAATTAGGAAAGTTTCGTGCCTTTTATAACTTCCGCCAACTTATGTGATTTAGTACTATTCAGTGCTGCAGTGAACAGTCGTTCAGTGCCCAGTGAAAAGGTGTGCGATTGGTTCTTTATCTTCGTTGTGTGCTGTGAGTAAGTACCTCACGTGGCGATAAACGTCTATGCAAATACTCACTTTCACGAAACCTGCCTTTGTTGCGCGTCATATTCAGCAGAGCAAGCAATCGGTACAATGTGCACATCATGACCATAAGAAGTGCTACGAGACTCTGCTCGCCTCTACTCCCCGCTTGTTTCTCACTAGGACTGTTGATATTTTTAAAAGCATCGGGTTAAAAAAAAATGGCTCTGAGCACTATGGGACTTAACATCTGAGGTCATCAGTCCTCTAGAACTTAGAACTACTTAAATCTAACTAACCCAACTGCATGTATGTGGTACAATAAAAGGCATCTGTCGTTCGGTTTCGTCACACATGGCATTTGTCCAGAACACTTCATGTCGGCTTCCCTGTTTTTTTTTTATGCCAACGCCAGTGACTTAGCAGCTGTAGTGTCAAAATAGCGTGCTGAGGTTAAACGTTGCACGTGTCATTTAGATTTTTGCTTGTCATTTTCAGCCACCCTTTTCTGAAGAATGCTAACGTGAAGAAATAGCGCACTAGTTACGTTAAAAAACGATTTTTAACGCACTGTTGTGCTATTTCTTCATATGGGGAATCTTGTTATTCCATTCACCGCCACCCCCACGTTCATTTGGATTTCTTCCCTGTGCCACGTGTACTTGTTTTACACAGTCAAAGAGGAAAACTGGACATGATGAAGGCTCAAAACGTATTAACATTCCTTCATACAATGACAGTAACATTATGTTCTGCCTGAATTTGAAAAGAGAAATTTCAAGTACTTGCCAAAAATTGCGAAAACAGTATAACATAAAGCACGTATTTCGGCCCTCGATATTGCCATTTCGATATCTATATATCGATATACAGAGGATGAGACTATCGGCGACATTTATCGATATCTTCGAAGAAACGATATATCAATATTTTATCAACAGCTATAATACTCACCCAGCAGTAGTCATTGTGCTTTTCCCATTGCAGTTCACACTGCCCGCTCCTCAGGAAACGAGAGAAATGAAACGTATTTTAGTTATATGCTCTGCTAGTGACATAATTTACTTTTGGAGTTATAACTCGAAATGCATTACACTGTAAACGTTTCACTTCTGTTTCACCGACTTTGGTCTTAAAGACGTATTTGCGTCAAAAAGACGTATGAGTAAGAATGGTATGTTAAAAAGACGTTATGTACGAATGACATTGTGAAAAAGGTTGACTATGTCTTAAAATGCCAGGAGAAGAGGGGGGCAGATAAGCGACACTAGAAATTTTCACACGGGGCGGCAAAATACCTGGAACCTCGTCCCGATGATCTGATCACTTTCAAAACTTCCGCACACAAACTGAGAAAAGAGTCCCGTTTTGAGTCCCTGTTCCAATTATACCGTCACGCGTTATTTTCGACCGACCACAACAACGGCTGCGAGAAACATGGATTTTCGTTAATAGGACGGTTGACTATGGTGTTCCACGGACGCGCCGCACTCCCAATTTTGAAGAGGACATCCTTCATCACATAAAAGAGAACCTGACGACGCGTACTCAAATAATTTTCTTGGTCAAGGGCTTCTGTGGAGCACACACGTCAGAACTTATTGCCTCCACCGTGTGCGTACTATTGTAACAGAAGGTTAGAGAGTGATCTGTTCTTCAAACCTATTTTACATCCAAATGATACCTTTCCAGACGTGGGTCACTTATCAAAACGTTGTCTACTAAGTACAGTCTCCAGCCCCAGAAGCCTTAACAGAAAACATACTGTATACATGGTGAACCGCGTAAGACATTTACTTCGTCAACCGTTCAAGATATTCTAGTGACCTCAAAATTCTCGTCTCTGACATGCAATGATTTGCAGATTACAATGCGATCGCCCCAAACTGGGAGCCAATAATTAAGTAAACACTACGACCTTGCCGTGAAATCAAACAGAAAAAGAACGTGATTAAGGGACTGATATGCGAATGGAACAGGTTAATTAGAGCAATGTTTCTCAAAGTGGGAAATGTGCTGTAATATAATGTAACTCACAGCTGTTATGCAGGAAGTATTTTTTTAGCTATTAAAAAGAAAGCAATTAGAAATTATACTTACGTTTGTAAATTTAAGTTTTTCCTTTACTAAATTTCTGACCTGAAATTGATCAACCGTTATATAGGATTACTTCAAGCGAGAGAAATTCTTTCTTTGTTAGGACACTTTTACTGGTTGGAAGACAGGCCTAATGGATCGAGTGAAACCTTTGACGTCAGAAGTAGTGTACTCATTGCTTCATACACAGAGAAGCTTTAGCAGCGAGAAAAATGCCTGAGCATTTGAATGTGTTCTGGATGAAGTTGCAAAACTTGTTAATTTCATTAAATCACGTTCTCTAAATTCCCATCTTTTCAAGTCTTATGTGCAGAAATTTGTAGTGAACACACTCAACTTTTCGTACCTACTGAAGTGCGTTGTTTGTCAAGAGGGAATGTTCAATGCCGTTTCTTTGGGCTGCGTGGTGAAGTGTGCTTGTTTATTTTAGACAAACAACATTATTTTTCAAGCGAGAAATTGTGTGATTTTTATTGGTTGTAAAAATGGCCTATTTGGTGAATATTTTCTTTGTTCTTAACGAATTTAACTTTGGCCTGAAAGGCAGAAAAGTTAATATCGTGCAGGTTGAGAGAAAAGTTGAAGCTACAATTACCTAACTGCAGCTGTGGGCAATACGAGTGCAGAACAATAACGATTCATCATTTCCAGTTCTGACGGACTTCACTGATCCTTCGGGTGAAAACCTTTCTGCTGAAGTGCGCCTGCCGGGGTGGCCGAGCGGTTCTAGGCGCTACAGTCTGGAACCGCGCGACCGCTACGGTCGCAGGTTCGAATCCTGCCTCGGGCATGGTTGTGTGTGATGTCCTTAGATTAGTTAGGTTTAAGTAGTTCTAAGCTCTAGGGTACTGACGGCCACTGTAGTTCAGTCCCATAGTGCTCAGAGCCACTTGAACCATTTCCTGAAGTGCAGAACACTTGTAAGATTCTTGATAGCATTAACTGTATGTTTTGGAGAATACGTGGTAAGTGTTAGATTGAAGATCTTGTCACTAATGGCGAAATCTCTCTCACACAGGACAAGAACAGCTATTGGAACTATCCTGCAAAACTTCATGTAAAATGTTTTCAAGGAAAATGAACTTCGTAACTTTATTGGCTGCGTGTCCGTTGTGAGCATGAAGAGTTGTCTAAAGAGCCACTGCGACATTTGGTGCCTTTCCGTACCATTTAGTTACGTGAGCAGGCCTTTCCTGCTCTTTGCAGTATTAAAACCTTAAAGAGAAATCGTCTTAATGTGGAATCAGACCTAATATTGATGGTAACAAAACTTATTCCATATTTCAATGGGATTATGAAGTAATACAAATAATTTTGTCGCTCACATTAGTGACCCCACATTTCAGAACATTATTCTTCAAGTGAATTTCTTAAAAAGAAAAAGACGTTGATTTCCAATTACTGTACTGTATAACTGTATTTTCTGTATTACTATGCTGTTACTGCAATTTCAATTGAAAGTTCGTTCTCTAGGCAGCAATCATGTATCTTAAGAATAAATTACATATCGCATTATTTTTCTTGGTATTTTCCTCGCCGGCCGGTGTGGCCGAGCGGTTGCCTGCCTCGGGCATGGATGTGTTGGCTCTGAGCACTATGCGACTTAACTTCTGAGGTCATCAGTCGCCTAGAGCTTAGAACTAATTAAACCTAACTAACCTAAGGACATCACACACATCCATGCCCGAGGCAGGATTCGAACCTGCGACCGTAGCGGTCACGCGGTTCCAGACTGAAGCGCCTAGAACCGCACGGCCACAGCGGCCGGCACCATGGATGTGTGTGATGTCCTTAGGTTAGTTAGGTTGAAGTAGTTCTAAGTTCTATGGGACTGATAACCTCAGATGTTAAGTCCCATAGTGCTCAGAGCCATTTGAACCGTTTGATATTTCCCTCAGTGGTAATTCTAATTAGCACATTTTTTAATACCATATGAAATTTTAGATAGCATTGCAGGGGGGGTCCGCAGATCACTTTCTGAACAAATAGTTGGTCTGCGTAATCGAGAAGTTTGAGAACCGCTTAATTAGAGTATTAAAACATGAAATGTTTGCTTTTATTGCAGTATCTTTTTCACAAAATTACAAACCTTGGAGCCAGTTTTACCGTGTGTGGACACGACTCTGTTACTAAGGAGAAGAAGGGGGAATGAATCATCTCATAATTTTTCGTATTCGTTTTTTATGTAGTGATGTCGACTACAGGCAATGTGTCGGCACGACGCGTGGTCTCGTGGCTGTGAGGTGGAGTCAGCAGCTCTCATCGGTGTCCCGCGGCTTTGCAGCGAGGCCCCAGAATGGTTTCCGCCTTGGAGGGTCTCTGTGGGTTTCATAGCCGAAGCAGCATTATCATGGTGTCGGAAAGCGGATGACAGGCAAGGATATTACAATGCTCAGTCGAGTGCTTCATTCCCAAGTACTGGACCATAATGATTTGTCCATTTAACATGGAACAGGAAAAGAATAAGTCACAAAGTGGCGATGAACAGTTGGATGGGAGTAAGGATCAGAATCAAAGTCAGCAGACAAAGTAACCGATGGGTGGAAGGCCCTCCATGTCCTCTTGCTTTCACACTGTCTCACCAACTCGCTGCACTTCCTGTCACTTTCCTTAGCTTCCAGCCTCCTCTTATTTTTCCTTCTCCTGGCATTGTCACTGGTATTTGCAGTGCTATCCAATGACTGATCGCTATTTCGTGACCACACCTCCCGGTACGGGGTGGAAATTTTCTGCATTGCGTGGGCTAGTGGTGAGAGAACTACTGTGCTGATAAACCTCTTACATTATTTGATTGTCAAACAGCTGAGCAGAACTGAACGTACTCAGACATTTCGCTCTTTACCTATTCTGATCAACACTAAACTGACACACAATATTTTTACCGCAACGCAATCTGACTTTGAAAAATCCCTACAAAAGAATGGCCCTGACTAACAATAACCTATACCTTTCATGAATCACTTACCTCACAAAAATCTTAGTTACTCGAACTACTGCAATACAGCGAGCGCCACTACTGCCAGCTAAATAAAAGATTCTAACTACTGATAGGCATAGTTAGCAAATGAAAGATTTTGATAAAGAACAAACAATGTATTTACCTTAATAGTGTTCAAAAGTCATTATATATATATATATCAATTCATGACATCCAGTCTTACAAATTTACTGTCTCTGATATACACACGTCCAGATCATCCGCTCTCAAAACTCCGCCATCTCTCTCCCCACATCCATTACTGCTGGCGGCTCACCGCCAACTGCGCAACGCTACGCGCTGTTAACAGCCAACTGCCCAACGCTACAATAGAGAATATTTCAAGAATGCCAACCAGCCACAGACTGCACACAGCACAGCCAGTGATTTTCATACAGAGCGCTACGTGGCGTTACCAATATAAAAACCTAAACAGTCTACTTACAGTGTATGACTTCAGAACTGGCGTCTTCTCATATGCTCACTGTCGAGGTTGTTCCCACTGTGTGTCCAACATACTGCTCCGACGTTTTTCTGCATTCCTTAGCTGTTGTGAAAAGAGCCACACAACACTTCCTTGTAACGGCTATCTCTGCGTAAGGCCTGGACAGTCTTATATTTGTGCTTCATCTAAGAATCTGCTAGGGTTCACGATTTATAAGCAACCTTCGTACTGTCCTGCAAACTTTTTTTTAAGGAGGCTGACTTCTTTCAGAGTTCCATATCTTTATCCACTTTCCTTTGTAAACTGTTGGCGCTTTGTGTCTACACTCCATCTCAGTGCTTGCAGGGTCCATGAAGTATTGGTACATTTCTCATTGCCCGCCAGGCCCTTCACAATGTGTCCATTCTTAAGCAAGCCAAGGGCATCTGCCGTTATATCCCCTGCATGGCTGCAGAATGCCCCCATGTCTGCCTCTCTGTGACTCGCTCTATGAGGTTCGACGTTCCCCTCGTCTTGAGCCACTGGCAGAGGGAGTTGGCGAAAGTGGCCACTGGCGGAGGTATTACAATACCGAAACAAGGTTTTCAACAAATAATAGTATGCAGAGGGATACGTAATTTTGTTGCATTACTTATCTTCGTAACTTTTCTATGAACTGAGATACTGGAGCAAGAATTTTCTCAGTGCAACGATATATTTTTTAACCGCATACGGAAGCTCTTGAGAAGATGAGCATGGTAATATAACGCTTGTTAATGTTGGCACTGCAAATTCTTGCAACAGTATTCGGAAAATGAACTAAAATTGAACGTCAAGATGGCCAGAATCGTCTATTGCGGTTTAAACGCTGCCAAGTGGATGTCACTGTCCAGACTCCGTGATTACTAGCAGCAAGAAGATAATCCTATGGTACTAAGATAAAAAACAAATTTCCTGTTTGTTCTACTTTGAACGAGATTGACACAATGTCAGCTACGATTACTGCAAATTGAACGATACACATACAGCTTATTGTCTTCCACTTTTAGCACATTTCTCAAATGCCATTAAGAAAAATTTAGCATTTCATGTAAGAAAACCACACTTGCTTCAATATCTCGGTTGATGCAAGAATCAAGCGGATTAAACACGAAACAATATTACGTGCTCTCTACACATCGTTATTTGCCACAGATCTCTTTTTGACAGCTTAAACCATTCATGAAACAAAAGAGGTGTGTGCATATCGCAGTTCATATCAGCACAAGTAGCGTTTGCTACCTAGGTTCTGAGGGGTTGGGTTGGGTTGTGTGGCGAAGGAGACCAGGCAGCGAGGTCATCGGTCTCATCGGGTTAGGGAAGGAAGTCGGCCGTGCCCTTTCAGAGGAACCATCCCGGCATTTGCCTGGAGTGATTTAGGGAAACCACGGAAAACCTAAATCAGGATGGCCGGACGCGGGATTGAACCGTCGTCCTCCCGAATGCGAGTCCAGTGTCTTAACCACTGCGCCACCTCGCTCGGTCCTAGGTTCTGAGGCCATTCTCGATTCCTCTGGGCAGATGGCTGGATGAGTGAAGACAGCTAGTACAGCAGGCGAGATGGAAGCACGGCTCACGATTTACAGCGTCGCATGTGAAGTCAATTGCGAGCAGGGGGCAAACCCAGCGTCGACCCACTCTGCATTGTTGTCAAATGTATTTAAGACAGCGGATCAAAGATGACGGCCATAGGTGTGGCAATGTCTCATTGGCAGGAAAAGGACTCAATCTATGCTGGGCAGCCAGATAGCACCAACACAAGTCTTTATTTTCTATGCAGTGCAGTATATCATTTGTTTAAACAATTTCAGTTGCCATTGATTGAGCACTAGAAATAGCTCCATCCAGTGTTTTCATCGTGATGTCCAGAGACCAAGAGACGTAGTTCACAACACCACCACTAGAAGGCAGTGTTGGCCCTCCCACTAACTCCCTTCCCATCCCATGATGTAATCCAAGTTGTTGGCCCGGGAAGGAGCTCACAGCGGTAGGCTAATATACCGTGCATAAAGCATCGTTTAAACGATTTATTTAAGAATAGCATATATTTATTTCTGAAATAGCAATACACCTCGAAACTGATGCCAGTGTTTAAACTATTTAGACGACGTTAAACAATTGCGGTACTTTTTTTTATACCAGTAACGAAAGGACCCACGTAATTACGCTGTTACAGATCGTGCTAACCATTTCTGAAAAACGTTCTCACACGCCCTCCGTGCACCAGAGTCACTGCTGCTGGAAGAAGTCATGCGCTGGACTGCTCCGCACTGGCCACCAGCAACTGCAAACCTGCCCTAAGCACTACCTTTTGCGCTGTAAATACCTCAGCCCTCCTCCTCATCCCTGATGCACTTTCATTCTTTGTGGCACATGGATACCCCTTGTCGTTGAACATGAGCTGCTTCAGGAGTTATTAAACCTGGTATTTAAGCAATTTCGGAGTATTGTCATACACATATCTTGAAGATGTCACAAAACTCTGGAAATGCTGCTGCTTCAGAAGATGTGGCATAGGAAATATTAATTGAACAATTTGCGTCACAAACTGAATATGTATCACAAAATTACTACTTGAAACACACTTGCACACAAAGCACTGTGAGAGCTGTAGGTGGGGCAGCGACCATCTCCAGATTCTGGAATTACATGAGTACTTACTTTCTAAGCTATGTCAATGAGAAATGATTCGTCGGTCGTGAATTCATTTACCGATCCTGAAACCGATATCAGCTGTATTATCCGATTTTACACGCCAAAACGACAATATTTGGAAGTCGAAATAAATATCTCTAGAACTCTCAATAGGACGTCCACCACTTCTTGTGTTGTAAATGCCAGAGAGACAAGAAACGTCTGAGTCCTACAGCTGCTGTGGTGTTCATCACTTTACTGAAACGCTGAGTGGGCTTGGTTTATATTTGCTGCTGGAGTCAGGGACGTTAAGGCTCTTAATTTTTGTTTTCCTCAGTTCTCGAAGCACACTGGTATCTAAGCACAGGCGGGAAAATCAGAACAATTACACATCTAAAAGTTCATGACATATTTCGAATCCCATTACAGATCGTGAAAAAAATACATTCAGAATTCTAAAGACAAGAACATTGGATGGAATTCTCGGTGAATTTTCGAAGTCCTACAACTGTTGGTCTGGAGATGCTCTAAAGCCACAATGACAGGTGGAGGACAGTATCCCGCCTCTCCGAACCAAAGGAGACTGGTCTACTTAGATTTGTCTCTGAACACTCGAACAAAGAAGACATCATGTGACTCTCAGGTGTCATGGAACTTTACATTGCCCCTGTCTTGTTCGAACAAGGCTCCTACGCCCTGCACGAAGGATATCTTGTGACTCTCTGACGTCAGGGATCTTCCTGTGAATGGAGTATTCTGATTGGTTCTCACCGAATTTACCCGCCAAATCGCTGCTGCTGGTGTGGGAGCACTGTCCACAACTTTCTGCAGACATAAAAATTACAAGAATTTCAATGGCAAAATATTTTGTACAGATCTAAAAATATACAGCAGTCATATTGCACTGACAAAGTAGTCTACAGATCATGAAATACGGAAACTATCGCCAAAGGCACTTCCTGAACTACCGCTGATGTCGAGGAAAACTTTTTTTTTTTGCGTGAAACTGATCTCCAGTCAGGTTCTTTCACCACAAACAACTGTATCACCATACCATATCGATGTGCCAAACACAGTTCGTATCCTGCACCATACAAAATCACCACTTCTGCATCCGGTATATAGCTATCGAGCACCAGACAGTCGTACATATACTGCGAATACAGACGGAACCCAAAAAACATAAGCACATGCACCATATACAGGGTGTTACAAAAAGGTACGGCCAAAGTTTCAGGAAACATTCCTCACACACAAAGAATGAAAATATGTTATGTGGACATGTGTCCGGAAACGCTTACTTTCCATGTTAGAGCTCATTTTATTACTTCTCTTCAAATAACATTAATCATGGAATGGAAACACACAGCAACAGAACGTACCAGCGTGACTTCAAACACTTCGTTACAAGAAATGTTCAAAATGTCCTCCGTTAGCGACGATACATGCATCCAGCCTCCGACGCATGGAATCCCTGATGCAGCCCTGGAGAATGGCGTATTGTATCACAGCCGTCCACAATACGAGCGCGAAGAGTCTCTACATTTGGTACCGGGGTTGCGTAGACAAGAGCTTTCAAATGCCCCCATAAATGAAAGTCAAGAGGGTTGAGGTCAGGAGAGCGTGGAGGCCATGGAATTGGTCCGCCTCTACCAATCCATCGGTCACTGAATCTGTTGTTGAGAAACACTTCTACTGAAATGTGCAGGAGCTCCATCGTGCATGAACCACATGTGTCGTACTTGTAAAGGCACATGTTCTACCAGCACAGGTAGAGTATGCCGTATGAAATCATGATAACGTGCTCCATTGAGCGTAGGTGGAAGAACACGGGGCCCAATCAAGACATCACCAACAATGCCTGCCCAAAGGTTCACAGAAAATCTGTGTTGATGACGTGATTGCACAATTGCGTGCGGATTCTCGTCAGCCCACATATGTTGATTGTGAAAATTTACAATTTGATCACGTTGAAATGAAGCCTCATCCGTAAAGAGAACATTTGCACTGAAATGCGGATTGACACATTGTTGGATGAACCATTCGCAGAAGTGTACCCGTGGAGGCCAATCAGCTGCTGATAGCGCCTGCACACGCTGTACATGGTACGGAAACAACTGGTTCTCCCGTAGCACTCTCCATACAGTGACGTGGTCAACATTACCTTGTACAGCAGCAACTTCTCTGACGCTGACATTAGGGTTATCGTCAACTGTACGAAGAACTGCCTCGTCCATTGCAGGTGTCCTCGTCGTTCTAGGTCTTCCCCAGTCGCGAGTCATAGGCTGGAATGTTCCGTGCTCCCTAAGACGCCGATCAACTGCTTCCAACGTCTTCCTGTCGGGACACCTTCGTTCTGGAAATCTGTCTCGATACAAACGTACGGCGCCACGGCTATTGCCCCGTGCTAATCCATACATCAAATGGGCATCTGCCAACTCCGCATTTGTAACCATTGCATTGGCTGCAAAACCACGTTCGTGATGAACACTAAGCTGTTGATGCTACGTACTGATGTGCTCGATGCTAGTACTGTAGAGCAATGAGTCACATGTCAACACAAGCACCGAGGTCAACATTACCTTCCTTCAATTGGGCCAACTGGCGGTGAATCGAGGAAGTAGTGTACATACTGACGAAACTAAAATGAGCTGTAACATGGAAATTAAGCGTTTCCGGACACATGTCCACATAATATCTTTTCTTTATTTGTGTGTGAGGAATGTTTCCTGGAAGTTCGGCTGTACCTTTTTGTAACACCCTGTATAGCTGCAGCACCAGATATTTCCCACTGCAGCCAATGGTCACAAGGCAACTGTCCCCGCTCACGCTAGCCTGATGCTAGAGAGCCTGGCCTGATGCACGATCAGAGCGCCCTCCACGGACAGTGGCCACTCTTCGAACTAGTGCACAAACGCTGCGTTGGTTACCGCGGCACAAAGGCGTCCACTACAGTGCGAGTCATAGATCTTGGCGGCCGAGTTTAGGTTCGTTCTGCGCATCTGACGTCACAAAACACAGTCAGCCAATGAACAGAGAACGACGTTGCCAGATCTCGACAGCAGTGCAGAGCACGGACGAGTGTCTTCAGTTTTAGAAACGTTCAGTCATAAATAAAGTAATAGAAAAAAAGCAATGTCTTGATAGCAGACTTTCTTTTACAGAAAGTTTGGAAAAAGCATTCATAATACCAATTGCTTCATATTCTATTAATTAATTAAACCAAACAACCAATAAGACTCCTAATTCAGGCGATAGCAAGGAAAGGTGTTTGTTTCAATCTCACGAACTGCTTTTTCGCCATAAAGAACAGCGGTAATTGTTTATTTCCTATTGTACTTCGACGAAGCGTGAGTAATTCATAGTCATACCAACAGTGTTTATAAGTAGTTGCGTGAGGTGTTACAGTCCTTATGGAGTTACACTCTTTGATGAGCTGAGGTAGTGGAACGGTTAAGGTGTTGGGCTGCCAAGTGAAAGGTAAAGAGTTCAAACCTTCTGCGGTGCTTGATATTTTCTTTATTTAAAAACAATATTGGAGTGCCTTACTTCACGAATTTTATTCGTTTGAATGAAATTTCTAGTGCTTTGCCTCTTCATTAACATTTTCGCTGCTGCAGACACGTGCTCCCCGCATTCCGCGCTGTGCGCGATTTTGTCATCACTGCACGTCTCGCCTGTGCAGACCCATGGTGTTCCCACTGCTTTGACACACTTATCCTTATACCTTCCCCCCATAAATGACTTAATTTTGTTTTGATGTGCAACATTAAATGTAGTAAACCATTGCACGAAATTTTGAAGAGTTTGCAGAGGTAAAAGTCCATAGCTATACTTTCCGTATGGTCGATTTTAGTTGCCACAATGTTGAGAATGAAATGTGGACAAGATACCTAAATTTAATATAATATTTACTGTATAACCATATCTCATTTAATTTAAGTACCACATAGGTGTCATATGTAATATTGAGAAATATTCCGTCTTTCGCGACTGTAATAAAAGTTTTATATACACACGGCGCGTTTGGCTTTATTTTAAAGCACTTCCATCGGTGAAAGGTATGACACATACACAATGGTATTCATGTTCTATTTCTTGTTTTTGTTCCACAGTCGCAGTTTTACCAATGGTATTGAAATATATCCCTCTTCTGCAACTGTAATAAGCGACTTATTTAGACCATACGCGTTTCTCTCTTTTGAAGCATCATAAGAGGACTGTATTTTGTGTCCTCCATTGCCAAGTCACCTTTCGTAGTTTTGTGCTGCGGTAGCACAATATTCAACGCTTGTGTTGGCTCATCAGTGTTTTAGCAAATAAATGCTGTTTGTGTGTGCCATACACAAAATTATATTTGACATAGCTCTGAGCACTTCACTGACAGACGGTATATTCAAGTCCTAATGTTTTTGTAAGTCTACAGTTTTCTTTAATGTATTTTGTCTACTTCCTTTTGATTGATTGAAGTGCTTTAAAATAAAGCCAAACGTGCCCAGTGTAAGTAAAACTGTTGTTACAGTCGCGAAAGGTGGAATATTTCTCAATATTACATACGACACTTATGTGGTACTTAAATTAAATGAAATATATAGGTATCTTGTCCACATTCCATTCTCAACATTGTGGCAACTAAAATCGACCATACGGAAAGTATACTCTATGGATTTTTACCTCTGCAAACTCTTCAAAATTTCGTGCAATGATTTACTATATTTAATGCTGCATAATAACTGCGTTGAACATCGAAACAAAATTAAGTCATTTATGTGGGGAAGGTATCAGTCAAGAAGATAGGTAAAAATCTAATTTTTGAGCCAAATAGTTTTTGTGGAATCGAATGATAAAGAGTGTCAAAGCAGTCGGAACACAATGTGTCTGCACAGGCGAGCAGTGCAGTGACAAATTCGCCCACAGCGCGGAATGCAGGGAGCACGTCTTAGTAGCAGCGAAAGGGTTAATGCGGCCGTGGTGGCCTTACTTCATGAACTGTGCGCTCCCCCCTACACGTAAGCTTGCGATCTGTGCTATACTATGGCGCTGCTTCTATTGGCGCGTGCGTCGTGTGCAACTGGCAACGCAGCTATCTCCAGCGTCTGGGCGGGCATGCGCGAGCCGCCAAGATAAAAGAATTGAACTGTAACAGTTTTGTTTCCAATCCGGCCTGCTTGCTGCCGCGGTTTCTACAACTAGTTCTGATCATCTCTAGATACTGGGATTACCAGAACGTATGTATTTTCACATGATTTGCAAGAATATTATACCATTTACGCGATAGTTCTCGATATCCGCAGTATGCTACCGATCGCTACGCAGTATAATTCCGAAGATAAAGAGTGGAAATCATATCTCTAGAAATCCGAAACTTTAGCGAAGTCTTTATGGAGGACTTGCTGGAAACCACTGAGTAACTAGAAACTTATCTCGTCTGCGAAGATCTCTACTCGAAAAATAGAGGAACTGGTAGTTCCACACGTATTTTTTAACGAATACCGATGTTAATGATAAACAGACTCCAAATCATCCTTTTACTTTACAAAGTCAACTAAGGTTTTGAAACATATAATCATATGTGTTTCTCATGTCTAGAGATCCAGCAAATGTCTCTTCCACCTGTTTTTCACCGTCTAGATGCAAACAACACGTATCACAATCGATGCTCTCTCAACCAAATAAAGACGGGAACTGTGCAGAATGGCAGTACAAGTAGTGAACCAATCAATTTACATGCGAGGGGATAATTGTCCAGCGCAAAGACTCGCCATAAATTTCCACGAAGAATGCAACACACTCGATCACGAAGGTTACCCAACACATACTGCGTATTAGTTCGCTATTCATTCGCCTAGACGGCGACCTGGTTAGATCAGCTGCACATTTGTACCGTAGCCTGTCCAGTTTGAGCGACTCAGCGACGGCTCATACCTTAAGCTGGAAACGGCATTTCATTCCAGCCATCGGCTGCCTCCGCCACACACCTGCTCACTGGGCAGAATCGTCCAAGGAAAGCAGCCACATATGGGCTCAGTGTCATTACAATTAAATGTTAGGATTGTAACGCCAGCATTGCGACATTTCATAACGAGCGAAGTATCAGAAATACCTCCTCCTGACGACTGCGGCTCTGGAAATATCAGTATCTATACCGGACTTAACACCCAAAGATTCGCTCTACCCTTGTTATTTTGTACCATCCAACAGAGAGAAACTACGAACTATAAAAACTCTACTAACTTGATAAGATTTTATCATATCTCTCTCTTCAAATATGTCGGGAAACAAATACCGTCGGCGTGTTGACATTGACCATATGTGGAGATTCCATTAAATATGCGTGTATTGGCCCATTGGAGTAGGTGGCCAATGATCGAAGTCAGTTGCACAGATCAGTGTCAAGTTCCATCGCCTGTACTGTGTTTGTTAGGTACTGCAATCCCTGGGGTACACATCTGCTTGACAGATGTCCTTTTTACGGAGTTAGTGGCAGCATGGCGTGTAATTTCACATGCCAAACACTGCTGCTATGCGTTTGTCTGTTTCCTCACAAGAGGCATTCTCCGTTGCTGATGAGCATTTTATGGGACTGATAAGAGAATAGTATACTGAACCATAATCGGACGTGAACAATGGGTGCTATACATCTCTTTATAGCTGTGTTGTGCATGTATCACAAAGAATTTACGTTCTTTTCTTTGGTGTTGAAGGAAGTAGTTTTAACATCTTAAGGTTTGTCACCGCAGTGAGTAGGATAGAAAACTCGCAGGCTGGATGTATGTTAGTTGTTGGACATATGTGTCCTGCATTAGAAAATTAAGGGCGTTGCACTCTGTGTGACCAAGATTTTGGAAAACACATTGCTTTAACATTATAGTGTCTTTAAGTGCAGAACCGTGTAGCTTAAGGAGTGCGTGTGTTTATGTTCTACATTCATTTCTCTCCTACTGATAACTTCTTGGTACTGACCCAGACACTAGAACATTACTTTATAATTGATAACAAAGCTGATTTATGTAAAATGCTTCAAACTCTATCCACCTGGAGCTTCGTCACGCATAAACGACATGTTTCTTCTCAGCCGTCTGCTATATCATCACAACACTCTCATGTCTTCTATACACCGATAAGTAATGCTAACCTCAATTAGTGCACATCTGAAGTGGTCTTGTGCGCTTGAATGGGTGTCATGAGTAAGCCTGGTGAAGAACAGTCTTCACTGAACAGCAGTTACAGACTCAGCTTGCTCTGTTCCTTCACGAGACATGGAACGTAGTGGGTATAGTACCCTCCTACTTCTGGCCAGCTGCAAATTAAATTGGCGACAGTGTTGTAGGCAGGGTTGGTCAGAGAGAATGCCAGGAGATTTTTCAATCTCCAACTCTATCGTAAGAATGCGAGAATACTCCGTGACTCCCATTCATATAGGAAAAGTTGAGTAATCGTAATCGTAAATTATGCACTATGATCGCAGTGTTATAAATATGTCGACAATCTAACTGCAAGCTTAACGGTGACTGGCTAACCGTGGCGGGGTCGCGAATCCCTGGGCGGAAGGTGAAAGTTGGTGCTAGTCGCAAGGCTGTACCCTTACGCCTCCGTAACAGGTTTTAGGTACTACCCACTGCTGAAAGTACTTCTGAGCCAGCAAGGGCGGCCTCGCCTTTTGCGGTAGTGGCCGGCCTTCCTGAGAGGTCCGGACAAGCGCAGCGGGTGGGATTGCTTGTCTTTGGGCGCTCCAGTGTTAGGCGGATGATGGAGCCCCTTAGGGATATGGCAGCTAAGGACGGAAAGAAAGCCAATGTGCACTCCACGTACATACCGGGGGCAGTCATCCAAGATGTGCAGAGGGTCCTTCCGGATGCCATGAAGGGTACAGGGTGCAGCTAACTGCAGGTGGTGGCTCATGTCGGCACTAATGACGTGTGTCGCTATGGATCGGAAGAGATTCTCTCTGGGTTCTGGCGGCTATCTGAGTTGGTGAAGACTGCCAGTCTTGCTAGAGAGATGAAGGCTGAGCTCACCATCTGCAGCAAGCTGCAGATTCCTCGACTTGCGCCATTTGGTGATGGGTTTCGGGTTCCGCTAAATAGGTCAGGTCTCCACTACACACAGGAGGCGGCTACACCGGTAGCGGAGGCTGTGTGGCGTGGACTGAGTGGTCTTTTAGGTTAGACAGTCTGGAAAGATCAAAAAGGGCTCCAGTCTCAAAGGGTGCAGGGCAAAGAAACGACGAGAATCGGCCAAGCAACAGTCGGCATTGTAGTTGTAAATTGTTGTAGCTGTGTTGGAAAAGTAGCAGAGCTTCAAGCGCTGATAGAAAGCAATGAAACTGAAATCGTTATAGGAACAGAAATCAGCCTAAAGCCTGAGATAAATTCTGTCGAAATTTTAACAGAGGTGCAAACCGTGTTCAGAAAGGATAGATTAAATAAAGTAGATGGTGGTGTGTTTGTGTCTGTTGGCAGTACTTTGTCTTGTAGTGAAGTTGAAATAGATAGCTCCTGCGAATTACTATAGGTAGAGGTTATACTCAACAGCCGTACCAAAACAATAATTGGCTCCTTCTACCGACCCCCCGACTCAGATGATATAATAGCTGAACGGTTCAAAGAAAACTTGAATCTCATTACAAATAAGTACCCCACTCATACAGTTATAATTGATGGAGACTTCAATCTACCCTCTATTCGTTGGCGAAAATACATGTTCAAAGCCGGTGGTAGACAGAAAACATCTCCCGAAATTGTACTAGATGCTTTCTCCGAGAATTACTTTGAACAATTAGTTCATGAGCCCACACGAATTGTAAATGGTTGCGAAAACACACTTGACCTCTTAGCCACAAATAATCCTGATCTAATACAGAGCGTCATGACGGATACACGTATTAGTGAACACAAGGTCATTGTAGCGAGGCTCAAAACCATATCAACCAAAACCACTAAACATAAACGCAAAATATATCTAGTTCAAACAGCAGATAAAAATTCTCTTGATGCCTTCCTAACAGAGAGTCTCCATTCCTTCCAAGCTAATTATGTAAGTGTAGACCAAATATGGCTCAAATTCAAAGATACAGTATCGACAGCAATACATAGATTCATGCCGCATAAGTTAATAAGAGACGGGGCTGATCCACCAAGGTACACAAAACACGTCAGAACACTGTTGCAGAAGCAACGAAAAAAGCATGCCACATTCAGAAGAATGCAAAATCCCCAAGACTGGCTAAGTTTCACGGAAGCTCGAAATTTAGTGCGGACATCAATGCGAGATGATACAGGTGGCCGTACCGTAGGTGCAACAACAGCGGATGGGTATCTGTTGAAAGGCCAGACAAACGTGTGGTTCCTGAAGAGGGGCAGCAGCCTTTTCAGTAGTTGCAGGGGCAACAGTCTGGATGATTGACTGATCTGGCCTTGTAACACTAACCAAAACGGTCTTGCTGTGCTGGTACTGCGAACGGCTGAAAGCAAGGGGAAACTACAGCCATAATTTTTCCCGAGGGCATGTAGCTTTACTGTGTGGTTAAATGATGATTGCGTCCTCTTGGGTAAAATATTCCGGAGGTAAAATAGTCCCTCACTCGGATCTCCGGGCGGGGACTACTCAGGAGGTCATCGTTATCAGGAGAAAGAAAACTGGCATTCTACCCATCGGAGTGTGAAATGTCAGATCCCTTAATCGGGCAGGTAGGTTAGAAAATTTAAAAAGGGAAATGGATAGGTTAAAGTTAGATATAGTGGGAATTAGTGAAGTCAGCTGGCAGGAGGAACAAGACTTTTGGTCAGGTGAATACAGGGTTATAAATACAAAATCAAATAGGGGTAATGCAGGAGTAGGTTTAATAATGAATTAAAAAATGAGAGTGTGGGTAAGCTACTACAAACAGCATAGTGAACGCATTATTGTGGCCAAGATAGACACGAATACAAACAGCATAGTGAACGCATTATTGTGGCCAAGATAGACATGAAGCCCACGCCTACTACAGTAGTACAAGTTTATATGCCAACTAGCTCTGCAGATGATGAAGAAATTGATGAAATGTATGATGAGATAAAAGAAATTATTAAGGTAGTGAAGGGAGACGAAAATTTAATAGTCATTGATACTGGAATTAGAGATTAGGAAAAGGGAGAGAAGGAAACATAGTAGGTGAATATGGATTGGGGGTAAGAAATGAAAGAGGAAGCCGTCTGGTAGAAGTTTGCACAGACCATAAATTAATCATAGCTAAGACTTGGTTCAAGAATCATGAAAGAAGGTTGTATACATGGAAGAACCCTGGAGATACTAAAAGGCATCAGATAGATTATATAATGGTAAGACAGAGATTTGGGAACAATCTTTTAAATTGTAAGACATTTCCAGGGGCAGATGTGGACTCTGACCACAATCTATTGGCTATGAACTGTAGATTAAAACTGAAGAAATTGCAAAAAGGTGAGAAATCAAGGAGATGGGACCTTGATAAACTGGCTAAGCCAGAGGTTGTAGAGAGTTTGAGGGAGAGCATAAGGGAACAATTGACAGGAATGGGGAAAAGAAAAACAGTAGAAGAAGAATGGGTAGCTACGAGGGATGAAGTAGTGAAGCCAGCAGAGGATCTCAAGTAGGTAAAAAGACGAGGGCTAGTAGAAATCCTTGGGTAACAGAAGAACTATTGAATTTATTTGATGAAAGGAGAAAATATAAAAATGCAGTAAATGAAGCAGGCAAAAAGGAATACAAACGTCTCAAAAATGAGATCGACAGGAAGTGCAAAATGGCTAAGCAGGGATGGCTAGAGGACAAATGTAAGGATGTAGCTGCAAAATAATAACGCGAAATCTTTACAGACAAATGGAAAAACTGCTAGAAGCCGACCTCGGGGAAGATCAGTTTGGATTCCATAGAAATGTTTGAACACGTGAGGCAATACTGACCTTACGATTTATCTTAGAAGAAAGATTAAGGAAAGGCAAACCTACGTTTCTAGCATTTGTAGACTTAGAGAAAGCTTTTGACAATGTTGACTGGAATACTCTCTTTCAAATTCTAAAGGTGGCAGGGATAAAATACAGTGAGCGAAAGGCTATTTACAATTTGTACAGAAACCAGATGGCAGTTATAAGAGTCGAGGGGCATGAAAGGGAAGCAGTGGTGGGGAAGGGAGTGAGACAGGGCTGTAGACTCTCCCCGATGTTATTCAATCTGTATATTGAGCAAGCAGTAAAGGAAACAAAAGAAAAATTCGGAGTAGGTATTAAAATCCATGGAGAAGAAATAAAAACTTTGAGGTTCACCGATGACATTGTAATTCTGTCAGAGACAGCAAAGGACTTGGAAGAGCAGTTGAATGGAATGGACAGTGTCTTGAAAGGAGGATATAAAATGAACATCAACAAAAGCAAAACGAGAATAATGGAATGTAGTCGAATTAAGTCAGGTGATGCTACGGGAATTAGATTAGGAAATGAGACACGTAAAGTAGTAAAGGAGTTTTGCTGTTTGGGGAGCAAAATAACTGATGATGGCCGAAGTAGAGAGGATATAAAATGTAGACTAGCAATGGCAAGGAAAGCGCTTCTGAAGAAGAGGAATTTGTTAACATCGAGTATAGATTTAAGTGTCAGGAAGTCGTTTCTGAAAGTATTTGCATGGAGTGTGGCCATGTATGGAAGTGAAACATGGACGATAAATATTTTGGACAAGAAGAGAATAGAAGCTTTCGAAATGTGGTGCTACAGAAGAATGCTGAAGATTAGATGGGTAGATCACGTAACTAATGAGGAGGTATTGAACAGAATTGGAGAGAAGAGGATTTTGTGGCACAACTGGACAAGAAGATGGGACCGGTTGGTAGGGCATGTTCTGAGGCATCAAGGGATCACAAATTTAGCATTGGAGGGCAGCGTGGAGGGTAAAAATCGTGGAGGGAGACCATTATATGAATACACTAAGCAGATTCAGAAGGATGTAGGTTGCAGTAAGTACTGGGAGATGAAGAAGCTTGCACAGGATAGAGTAGCATGGAGAGCTGCATCAATCCAGGCTCAGGACTGAAGACCACAACAACAACAACAACAATGAAACATTCTCTCAAAATGCGGTAGAAAACCCAAAGAGATTCTGGTCGTATGTAAAGTACACCAGTGGCAAAAAACAGTCAATATGGTCACTGCGCGATAGCGATGGAAATGTTAGCGATGATGGCGCCACTAAAGCGGAGTTACTAAATACAGTTTTCCGTAATTTCTTCACGAAAGAAGATGAAATAAGTATTCCAGAATTCGAAACCAGAACAGCTGTTAGCATGAGTGACATAAAAGTAGATATCTTAGGTGTTGCAAAACAACTCTAATCACTTAAGAAAGGCAAGTCTTCCGGTCCAGATGGTATACCAATCAGGTTCCTTTCAGAGTATGCAGACACAACAGCGCCTTTCTTAGCAATCATATAAAACCGCTCACTTGACGAAAAGTCTGTTCCTAAAGACTGGAAAGTAGCACATGTCACACCAAAATTCACGAAAGGAAATAGGAGTAACCCATTGAATTACAGACCCATATCACTGACCTCAATTTGCAGCACGATTTTGAAGCACATACTGTACTCGAACATTATGAATCACCTTGAAGAAAATGACTTATTGATACATAACCAACACGGATTCAGAAAATATCGTTCTTGTACAACACAGCTAGCTCTTTATTCCCATGAAGTAATGCGTGCTGTAAACAATAGATCTCAGATCGATTCCATATTCCTAGGTTTTCAGAAGGCTTTTGATACCGTTCCTCACAAGCGACTATTAATCAAATTGTGTGCATATGGAGTATCGTCTCAGTTCTGTGACTGAATTCGTGATTTCCTCTCAGAGAGGTCACAGTTAGTAGTGATAGACGGTAAATCATCGAACAGAACAGAAGTGATATCTGGCGTTCCGCAAGGTAGTGTCATAGGCCCTCTGCTGTTCCTGATTTACATAAATGATCTAGGTGGTAATCTGAGCAGCCCCCTTAGATTGTTTGCAGATGACGCTGTAATTTACCGTCTAGTAAAATCATCAGACGATCAATTCCAATTACAAAATGATCTAGAGAGAATTTCTGTATGGTGCGTAAAGTGGCAATCAGCGTTAAACAAAGAAAAGTGCAAGGCCATCCACATGGGTACTACAACAAATTCGATAAATTTTGGGTATACGATAAATCGCACAAATTTAAGGGCTGTCAATTCGACTAAATACCTAGAAATTACAATTACGAGCAACTTAAATTGGAAAGACCACATAGATAATATTGTGGGGAAGGCGAATCAAAGACTGTGCTTTGTTGGCAGAAATACTTGTAAGATGCGACAAACCCACTTAAGAGACAGCCTACATTACACTTGTCCGTCCTCTGCTGGAATATTGCTGCACGGTGTAGCATCCTTACCAGGTAGGACTGACGGAGGACATCGAAAAAGTGCAAAGAAGGGCAGCTCATTTCGTGTTGTCACGCAATAGGGGTGAGAGTGTCACTAATATGATACGCGAGTTGGGGTGGCAGTCACTGAAACATAGGCGGTTTTCTTTGTGGTCAGATCTATTTACGAAATTTCAATCACCAACTTTCTCTTCCGAATGTGAAAATATTTTGTTGGCACCCACCTACGTAGGGAGAAATGATCATCATAATAAAATAAGAGAAATCAGAGCTTGAACTGAAATATTTAGGTGTTCCTTTTTCCCACGCGCCATTCGAGAGTGGAATGGTAGAGAAGTAGTATGAAAATGGTTCGATGAACCCTCTGTCAGGCACTTATGTGTGAGTTGCAGAGTAACCATGTAGATGTAGATGTAGGACCTTCAGACTGCATTCACCTCTGTGTAGACTTTATGTCTACAGTCAACACACAAACTGTGATTGATACTTATCCATTGCCACTCCCAGACGATCTCATGGACAGATTAGGCACTGGTCGCCACTTTTCAAAAATTGATTTGCACGAGACGTATCTTCAAATGCCACTCTATCAAGAATCTCAAACCGTTTGTGTTGTGGACACTCATTTGGGCTTGTTTAAATATTTGCTTTTGCCTTCTGGCAGTGGTTCGACACCCACCATTTTCCAACAGCATTTGGAACAGTGAAAGATTGTAGGGCACTCTCACTTCTGATATGGTGTTATGCTGTGCAATGCTCTTAGGGAAGTTGATCTTTATTACTTGGTTGCTATATCTTGATACGATCAGACTTCATTCATATGATGAAATGGTTGGCACAAGTTAACGCTCTTGCTTGTGTGCTCTAGTGAAGGAATAGCGGTAAGCTTTACCTATATTCAAAGAAAGAGGGTGACAATTTAAACAACTGCAGTAAAAGCGTATGGCGGCTGAGGGCCGAGGGGAGCGTTTTTTCGGCGGAACTTGGATGGAAACATTTGCGGACTGTCGTCTCATTGTGCAGACACGTTGGATGGTGCCGGTCTGTCAGCAGCCGCGACCAGGTAGGCTGACTAGCGCCAAAGAGTCGCCGCCGCTATGGACAGAGCATTGATGCCTGGCAATAAAGCAGAGGATGGGCCCTTGTTAGGCAGGAAGCCAGTGAGACGACTGTGTGTTTCTGCGAATTTCCATGGGACAGCTCATTGGCGCCCACACGTCCAGATTCTGCTACAAAACATATTTGTGAAGGCACGAGGCTTTTAGGGAGTTTATGGCTGTTCTTTGGAAAGTTCGAAATGGGCGCAACAGGGGAGATAACGATCTTCTTATGGAGGGCTGTGGTTCCATCCAGGTCATGCTGTCATCAAAAGACACGGCTTAAACACGTGGGAAAGAGGCCGCAAAGCTGAATCTTTTTTTCCATTTTCTCCCAATTAATTTTTAAAGTCGCTGATTGGTCAAATCTGTGTGTGCAGAGCAAGGGGCGGTCTCCCAGCTTCGAGTGCCACGGTCCAGTTCGTGATTGGCTTGGGCTAAAGTGGGAGTAGTGTAAGATGTAAACGTGCTAGGTTCCCGAGCTGAGAGAAAGAGCAGAGGACACTCTTGTGCTTCTACTTCGCTAGTAAAGAACTGCAGGTCTTTCCCTAAACAGTGAGACTTGTGTCCTTTGCTAGTGTGCCACTTAGAGCCTGTGCCACTCACCATCTGAACCATCAAAGGTACTGCTTCTAGCATCACGCACACAACGAGTGATGTGTGGTTGTACGTATTTGTTTTGAGTCGGCCGTCTAAACATTTGACATACTCCGTCACGCATAGTCGCGGCACGGAGTCAAACTGGTCTGGTAGACCAGCAAACGGTTCACCTGCACACTGGAATCCACCGGGGTTTCAGAGGCTCATAGGGAAGTACCTGTGTTCCGAATTAGCCGAACGAGAGACCGCTTACTTGCATTTTTCGGGCGCGCGCTATTAATAACAGATTGCTGCCTTCCTTGACTCCAGTCGCCGAGCGTATCGTGGTGTCTCGCCCTGATCAGCAGGAGCGTAAAGTATTGGCTGCTACGGCGTACGGCTCCAATATTTGCTTCTCAGCACCCTATTCTTTGTAACCATATTTTTCTTTATGGAACAGTAGAATATAGAGGCTTGATAGTAGCGTAGTTTTTGGGCCATACCGCGGATTCACATGAATGAAGTCAGGTAAAGCGATTAGTTCTGGTTAGTGTCGTGTGATGATCCCCACCTGATCATTTTGTTCACCATAGACTACATATTAGTGAAAGCGTTTGTCAAATAAAAATGTTTGTGTGACGTTTCTTTAGCCATTTTTTTTCTTGTGATTTTAAGAATGAATAAATCTGTTGTTATTTAGGCCACAACTTCTCCCAGTGTTCTGAGTAACATTACCTTAACCATTTTTATTAAAGTCTTGATTAGGATCGAAAAAGAGAATTTTGATACAGCTGACTGCTAAAGTACCAAATTGTTCAAACTATTTGGCGCTGCAGTCATGAACCGTGCGGCTGGTCCAGGCGGAGATTCGAGTCCTCCTTCGGGCATGGGTGTGTGTGTGTGTTTGTCCTTAGGATAATTTAAGTTAAGTAGTATGTAAGCTTAGGGACTAGGAGTTAAGTCCCGTAAGATTTCACACACATTTGAACATTTTGAACAAACTATATGGAAGATATCGTCATGGAAGGTCGCACACCTTAAGAACACATTGCAAATTTGTGTGCTTTGTTTCGTGTGTTATCTGATGCAGGACTAAAATGTAGACTTTACAAGCGTGATTTTTCTTAAACCTGAATTGCACTATCTTGGTCATGTCATAAACAGTCAAGGTGTACATCCTCGTCACGTGTGTTGATCCCCAAAGCTTTGCAAAAACAAGTGTTGCAGTTACTTCACCAAGGACACTGGAAGATTGTTCGTACAAAACAGTTAGCGCGTTGACACTGTACTTGGAAGGGTTTGGACACCCAAATAGAACAGATGACGTCACAGTGTCACGCATGTGCGGAAAATCAGTCCGCTCCGCCACAAAAATTCTCTGCTTGGCCTAAGTCGCAATCACCATGGTAACGTGTGCACATAGACTTTGTGGGACCTTTTTGGAACATTCGTTGGTTGATTGTGGCAGACTCTTATAGCAAGTTTCCTTTCGTTGTGCCAATGAACTGGACAATGTCACGTAGCAAAGTTCAGACGTTGCCCTCTATTTTTTGCCTCGAAGGTTTGCCTGAAGTCATAGTGTCGGACAACGGCCCTCAGTTCACGTCAAATGAATTTGAAACAATCTGTGAACGCAATGGCATACAGCATCTAACTAGCGCACCGTTCCATCCACAGTCAGACGGCGATGAAGAACGCTTTGTCAGAACATTCAAGCAGCAGGTAGCCAATCTTCGCACCGCACACACCAGGGACCAAGCACTGCAACTGTTTCTCACCTCTTATCGTTCGCATCCACGAGATGGACCATCGCTGGCGGAACACCTTCACGACCGCCGCCAACGAACACTGCTCCACCTCCTCTACCCTCCTCTGCGTCCGGCGCTGAAGGAAGGCCCCAAGTATCGCTTCGCGCGGCATAATACTGTGTGTTTTTTTTTCAGGGTTTTTAGCAGCAACAAACGGTGGGCGCGAGGTGAGAACCTTCGCCGACTTGGCGCATGCATGTATCTCAGCCGGCCGTTGTGGCCGAGCGGTTCTAGGCGCTTCAGTCTGGAACCGCGCTACCGCTACGGTCTCAAGTTCGAATCCTACCTCGGGCTTGGATGTGTGTGATGTCCTTAGGTTAGTTAGGTTTAAGTAGTTCTTAGTTCTAGGGCACTGATGACCTCAGATGTTAAGTCCTATAGTGCTCAGAGCCATTTGAACCATTTTGAACCATGTATCTCATCTCAGACCCAGACAGATTGCAGCGCCGACCTCACAATCAAATTCGCCACTGTCAGGTGCACCGTGATCCTTCTGTATTTCTTCCCCCAGATTCACGGATGCCGAGCACAGCTCGACCACAGCAGCCGCCAGAGGGTGTCATCACAACACTGCGGGACAACCCCATGGAGACGGAGCCTTCGCCTCCTCCGCCTCCCCTTGTCCTACCGTCCTACCGTATAAACTGGACCCGCCCACGCCGCAGCGGCCGACGCCTTCTACATCTTGGTATGGGCCTCAGGAGGTGGACACATACCCTTCTGGGCGTTTTCCGGGGGACGTTTCCACCAGAGCAAAGGCTGGATTGTGGGGTACAACTGGAAGTCTCACGTCCCCTGTAGGCACAGCTATAGGTCCATAAGATCGTCCACGTTCCTTCCCCCCCCCCTCCCCCCCTTTGCGGCCCTGCTCCATATAAGATGACGGTCCATTGCTTCGGTGGGGGGTGGGGGGTGGGAGGGGGAAGGAATGTTACATCGTAAAGTCAGCGCCGGTACGCCAGTCGGGAACAGCAGAGAAAAGAAGGTTGTAACAAGAGGTCAGCCAATTGCACACTAACCGACCACCCTCCAGGATGACAACGCGACTGCAGCAGCCCCTAGATGAAGACGACATAAGCCCGCGCCCGACTGGTGGCACACCCAGGCCTCTTCGATAGCAGCTTCAACGTTATCCACTTCGTTAACTGACACACCGTAGCCCTTCAATAGCAATCTCTACGTACCACAGCTAGAGGACAGCAGTCAATGCAGTACATTTGACAGACTTTTGTTATTAATGGTCGCTATCACCGGAAGTGTTACTTTTGTTCATCTATTCTGAAGAAGAGTGATTTTTTGTATGTCGCCCTTTGCTTGCGACATATCTGTGTAATTGCACTTGTGGATGATCATGTATAAAGGACTACAAGATTTCTCAGATCAAAGTTAAGTATTTGTATTTGTCCTGTTATAATAAAACTCATCAATATGAGTTGTTTGTTTGTCTAGCGAACCGAGAATACAGGATTCCTAGAGACAACAGACACCAGAAACTCGTGGAACCTCTACCTATGGAGGATATGCATATCACTCGAGTTGCATTTCCCAATAAGGAAAAGTTTCACCTTGTGACTAGGAAGTGTGTTTTCCCATATGATTATCTGGATAGTATGGGAAAACTCAACGAAACCAGGCTACCTGACATAACTGCATTCTCCCGCAACCTTACTGATGATGTCATAATGGATGCAGAGTATGAGCATGCTGTGAATGTCTTTTGGAAATTCAACATCTCCACTTTAGGAGAGTATGAACAGCTTTGCATGGACAGAGTTGTGCACTTGGTTGCGAATGTTTTTGAGAAATTCCGGAGTCTATGCATGACCTCATCTTGTCTGGATCCTGCCTTGTATTACATGCCATCTGGGTTGTCCTGGGACGCTATGCTCAAGAAAACAAAGTGCAGAATCGAGCTATTGACCGATGCTGGTATACTTCTTTTCATTGAATGAGGGATCTGTGATGGACTTGGTCATTGTTTTCATAGGTATGCTAAGGCAAATAACCTTCTTATGGGTGAGATGTTCAATGCATCCCTTGATTCGAGTTACATCATGCACTTGGATGTTAACAACTTGTATGGATACGCCATGCAACAGTCAGTGCCGATTGGGGAGTTTTTATGGGTGTCTAAACCTGAATGCAAGAGATTAGGTCGAAAAACTTGGGTTGTGGTGGCTGATTCTCATGTGGGGTATGTGGTGGAGGCAGATCTCACATGCTGCGTGGGATTAGCAGAGTGGTCTCGGGCGCTGCAGTCCTGGACTGTGCGGCTGGTCCCGGCAGAGGTTCGAGTCCTCCCTCGGGCATGGGTGTGTGTGTTTGTCCTTAGGATAATTTATGTTAAGTAGTGTGTAAGCTTGGGGACTGATGACCTTAGCAGTTAAGTCCCATAAGATTTTAAAAAAAGCAAAAAAAAAAAAAAAAAAAAACAAGCAGATCTCACATACTATATTAGTTTGCATGAAGCGCACTCCGATTTGCCACTGTGTCTGGAGCAACTACACTCCTGGAAATGGAAAAAAGAACACATTGACACCGGTGTGTCAGACCCACCATACTTGCTCCGGACACTGCGAGAGGGCTGTACAAGCAATGATCACACGCACGGCACAGCGGACACACCAGGAACCGCGGTGTTGGCCGTCGAATGGCGCTAGCTGCGCAGCATTTGTGCACCGCCGCCGTCAGTGTCAGCCAGTTTGCCGTGGCATACGGAGCTCCATCGCAGTCTTTAACACTGGTAGCATGCCGCGACACCGTGGACGTGAACCGTATGTGCAGTTGACGGACTTTGAGCGAGGGCGTATAGTGGGCATGCGGGAGGCCGGGTGGACGTACCGCCGAATTGCTCAACACGTGGGGCGTGAGGTCTCCACAGTACATCGATGTTGTCGCCAGTGGTCGGCGGAAGGTGCACGTGCCCGTCGACCTGGGACCGGACCGCAGCGACGCACGGATGCACGCCAAGACCGTAGGATCCTACGCAGTGCCGTAGGGGACCGCACCGCCACTTCCCAGCAAATTAGGGACACTGTTGCTCCTGGGGTATCGGCGAGGACCATTCGCAACCGTCTCCATGAAGCTGGGCTACGGTCCCACACACCGTTAGGCCGTCTTCCGCTCACGCCCCAACATCGTGCAGCCCGCCTCCAGTGGTGTCGCGACAGGCGTGAATGGAGGGACGAATGGAGACGTGTCGTCTTCAGCGATGAGAGTCGCTTCTGCCTTGGTGCCAATGATGGTCGTATGCGTGTTTGGCGCCGTGCAGGTGAGCGCCACAATCAGGACTGCATACGACCGAGGCACACAGGGCCAACACCTGGCGTCATGGTGTGGGGAGCGATCTCCTACACTGGCCGTACACCACTGGTGATCGTCGAGGGGACACTGAATAGTGCACGGTACATCCAAACCGTCATCGAACCCATCGTTCTACCATTCCTAGACCGGCAAGGGAACTTGCTGTTCCAACAGGACAATGCACGTCCGCATGTATCCCGTGCCACCCAACGTGCTCTAGAAGGTGTAAGTCAACTACCCTGGCCAGCAAGATCTCCGGATCTGTCCCCCATTGAGCATGTTTGGGACTGGATGAAGCGCCGTCTCACGCGGTCTGCACGTCCAGCACGAACGCTGGTCCAACTGAGGCACCAGGTGGAAATGGCATGGCAAGCCGTTCCACAGGACTACATCCAGCATCTCTACGATCGTCTCCATGGGAGAATAGCAGCCTGCATTGCTGCGAAAGGTGGATATACACTGTACTAGTGCCGACATTGTGCATGCTCTGTTGCCTGTGTCTATGTGCCTGTGGTTCTGTCAGTGTGATCATGTGATGTATCTGACCCCAGGAATGTGTCAATAAAGTTTCCCCTTCCTGGAACAATGAATTCACGGTGTTCTTATTTCAATTTCCAGGAGTGTAGTTCCACGAGGAGGCTCCATCCTACAACTAATGACAACTGTTACAGCCCCCCAAGCTCAGGAGTTGTAATATGTCAGAATGACTGAGAGGTATAGTTTGGGAAAAGGGTTGACTCAAGCCAAAGTGTGCAGAGAAACTCTGGAAAGAGTGTCATTGACTTCATTGCATCAAAGGTACACAGCAGGCCTTCTGCTGATCTCACCTCTCCCCATTTTTGTTTTAACAGGTAATGCCCAGGCAAATTTGGAGTACGTATCAATAACCATTAAACATATTTGAATCCATTATTCTCGTGTGAGAATTCTCTCATATGTACAAGATCAGCCTGCCATAAGTCATCCAAACCTCTAATCACAACGTGCCAAAGTGCGTATGTTGTGGATGCTAGTTTGTGCAGTTCTCAAACTACTGTCTTCATACTTATTCGATTATACCTCTCTCTCTAATCTCTCAAATTACTGAGACAACCTCATTCGAATGAGTGGTATTGCCCACAGCAGCTGATACTATGAGCAGTCATAGCCTGTTACCTCATTTGGGTCGTCATAGTATATATACTGAGTAGGCTGATTGCTGACTCTCTTATATGCTGGATGTCAATACTATCACCACTACTATACTGATCATCTAATAATACTGGTTTGAAAATGTGTCTGTATTTCGCAAATCGTTGGTTTCCTGTTTTCCTGTGTACAGCGGTCAATTGTAGTATCTCATCTTTCATCTCCGGACCTTTGGGTGAAAATTTTAGTGTTTTTGAGGGTTTTTAGGAAGATGAGATTCATAGACCTGGTATTCTGTGAAATTCCCTATCCTCTCTCTGCATTGTTTTTTCATTTAAACTTATAGGCTGCATGCCAAACATTTGTGATTTTTCACCACTGACACCGAATTCTCTGAGAGTTCATCGAGAGATTCAGTAATTGGTTTAAAAGTTTCTCTCAGTGCCTGCTCTCGATCCAAATGTCTTAACCTTAGCAGCTATAGCTTCTCTCGAACGGCTTTCCATGCAGCGATGTCCTTATGCTTAGTCAAAATCTTGTTGTATACTAAGCGAACTGCCTCACAGACTGTATCTTATATACATTTCGCTCAGCCTTTACAGTTAAGTCATGCACTTTCTTTTCTATTCCATCAACCTTTACAGCTAAGTCATCTACTTTATTTCTCAGAATGATCAGGGTGTACATCTCTAGTTCCTTAGTCCTGGCATCTAATTCATTGATCAGTCTCAGAATAGTGTGAGCATGTGTCTCTAGCACTTCAACTTTACGTTCGACAGACGCATTCTCTGTCTATGCACACGTATCTTCTCCATGCTCATCACTCTTTTCATAGCTCTATATGTAGAAACTCCTGGGAGTTCCGTCTATACCTACTATCATTCAGTTTTTGCGTCTTATCAATAACAAGAAACCTGGCTTGTGTGTGATTCCAGGAATTGACAAAGTCATTGAATGATATATCAGTTCCTACATGCATTTGGTAAATGTGTTTTAAGTTCAAATTGTCTTGTTTGAAAACTATAATAATATTTGCATTATTCCTCACCAACTGTTTCGGGATTCTAGAATATGCCTGACCCAAATGAAATACGTCAACACCCATATGACGGCCAAAACAGTAATATCTTAGAATTTGATTCTTGTTTTCCACAGCAACATCGTCAAATACGAACACTGAGTTTGGCTTTACTTTTTCTGGTGGGGGGCATTAGATTGCTTTGACTGAATGTCGTATGTGTTACACTATCAACAACCTGCAGCATCTTATGCAGCAGCTGGTACTTGGGTTGAAAGAGCGTTTTTAAAAATACACATAAATACTCAAAGTGGACTCCATCCATGTGTTTTAGTAGTGACATGATAACATTTGTCTTCTCGCAGTTGGATGGACCTACAGTTATCGTTCGTATATTATTCGGTAGGAATATCCCATTCCTCTTCTTCTTCTCCTTCTTGTTCTTCTTCTTCTTCTTCTTCCGGTCTTCTTACGCATCATCACAGGACTAAAGTTTCCGTCGTGTTGGAAGGCGGCCCTATTTTCATCCGTTCTGCGTATCTTCCACATTAACTGCTAGCAGCCAACAAGATTCATTCTCTTTCCCAGAGGGTAGCCGCGAGTTACAAACTAGACTGTGAGAATCTCTCTCACACATGTTGCGCTGTTGCCATATTTTGCGACAATCCAGTTGTGCGACTGGATTCATTACTTCCTGTCAGAAAGATATCACTGAATTTAGTAATCGACGGAAAATCGAGTAAAACAGAAGTGATATATGGCGTTTGCGAGGACGTGTTATAGGGGGTCCTCTGTTCCTAATTTAATAAACGATGTAGGAAGCAATCTGAACAGCCCTCTTAGACTGTTTGCAGATGATTCTGCGTTTATAAAGTCATCAGAGATTAAAACAAATTAGAAAACGACTCATAAAAGATATCTGTGTGGTGAGAAAAGTGGCAATTTACTCTAAACGATGAAAAGTCTCAAGTCATCCACATGAGTACTAAAAGGAATCTGCTAAATTCGGTTTACAGGATAAATCACACGATTCTAAAGGCTATAAATTTAACTAAATATTCTGTTTGCTGATGACACCAGCTTGATAGTGAAGGATCTTGTGTGTAATATTGAAACAGTAACAAATAATGTAGTTCATGAAATAAGTTAGTGGCTTGTGGGAAATAATTTGATGCTAAATCACAGTAAGACTCAGTTTTTACAGTTTCTAACTCACAATTCAACAAGAACCGATATTTTGATCAGACAGAATAGGCATATTATAAGCGAGGCGGAACAGTTCAAGTTCCTAGGCGTTCGGAGAGATAGTAAGCTGTTGTGGAAAGCCCATGTCCAGGATCTTGTTCAGAAGCTAAATGCTGCTTTATTTACCATTAGAACAGTATCTGAAATAAGTGACAGTTCAACACGAAAAGTAATCTACTTCGCATGTTTTCATACGCTTATGGCGTATGGTATTATTTTTTGGGGTAATTCTTCTGATTCATAAAGGATATTTTTGGCTCAAAAACGGGCTGTTCGAGCTATATGTGGTGTAAGTTCGAGAAAGTCTTGTCGACCCCTATTCAAAAATCTGGGAATTCTGAAATTGCCCTCACAGTATATATTTTCTTTAATGTCGTTTGTTGTTAGCAATATTAGCCTATTCCCAAGAGTTAGCCGCTTTCACTCAGTTAATACTAGGCAGAAATCAAATCTGCATGTAGAATGCACTTCCTTGACTCTTGTGCAGAAAGGAGTGCAGTATTCTGCTGCATCCATTTTCAATAAGCTACCACAAGAACTCAAAAATCTTAGCAGTAGCCCAAACACTTTTAAGTCTAAACTGAAGAGTTTCGTCATGGCTCACTCCTTCTATTCTGTCGAGGAGCTCCTGGAAGAGCTAAAAAATTAAGCAAATTCCAGTGTTACATTGTTGATTTTCTTCATTTAAACTTACGACTTGTCACCTGAATATGTTTTTTTTTATATTTCATTTTATCTGTTTCTAATATCGTGTTATAATTTCATGTATTGACTCGTTCCATGATCATGGAGACTTCTCCTTAATTTGGTCCCACGGAACAATAAATAAATAAATAAATAAAGGGATTACAATTACGAATAAATTAAAATGCACCTGTCACATGGATAACGTTGTGTAGAAAGCAGACCAAAGACTACGATTTATTAGTAGAAAACAGGTCTACTAAGGAGACTACTTAGACTATGCTTTTCCGCCCTCTTCTGGAGTATTTATGTCAGGTGTGGGACCCACAGCAGATAGGATTGATCGAAAAAGTTCAAAGAAGGGCAGCTGATTTTGTATTTTTCGCGAAACAGGGGAAGACTGCCACGATATGATACGCGAATTGGGTTGGCAATCATCAAAACAAAGGCGTTTTTCGTGGTGGTAGGATTTTCTCATGACATTTCAGTCGCCAACTTTCTCTTCAGGATGTGAAAATAGTTTGTTGAAGCCCACCTACATAGGGAGGATTGATCACCATAATAAAATAAGAGAAATTAGTGCTCGTACGGAAATATTAACACGTTCGTATTTCCGAGCGCTCTTAGAGAGAGGAACGGTAGAGAAATAGCTAGAAGGTGCTTCTATGAACGCTCTGGCAGGCACTTCATTGTGAATTGCTGAGTAATCACGTAGATGCAGATGTAATGTAGATGCTTCACAAGTAGTCGAGGAGGTTTATGTCCCGCATTTATAACTTCTTCAAATGTGAATCTAGCAGCGATATGTCTATTTTTGACATTTCGAAAACTCAAAAACCAACTACAGAATCACGTGTCGGCAGAGAACTGTACAGAGAATAGTAAACAGAAGTGCCGGAGTTGTAGAAACCTCAGGGAAATTTGTTTTCGTGTCGCCTGAAAGGAAACTGTAAGACAAATAGATGGTTTTGACAACGATGTTTTAAAACGCTCCGTATTTGAAATGCAAATAAGAAGGGGATACTCAACATCACAAAAACTTGTTACAATTATGGCTGAGCAACCTGACTTCAAAGACAACGCTTCGTCAAGGCAAATAATTTTAAAATACATTGGTTTCAAATATGTTAAAAAGAGAGTTTTTAATTGAAAGAAGTGGCATAGAAGCAGCACGAACCACGTCCGTTATAAAGATGAACGATACAAGAGGAGGAGGTAGTTCTACCGTGTGTTACCTTGGGAAAACATGAGTGAATCGGAATCATTCCATGAATACCTGCTGGAAAATGAGTGATGATACTGGTGGTTTTAAAGTTCCCTTACGGAAAGGTTCACGGATACTTATTCTGCGTGCTGGCTCTTCTTATGATATGGTTCCTGAGAGTAAACTTTTATTTAGGTGTAAGAAAAACAGTAGTAACTACCATTCGGAAATGAACGCTGTCACTTTCAAGAAGTGATTCACTGAACAATTCTTGCCATACCTAGCTTCGAAGTCGGTCAGTGTAATTACCATGCCAGTTATTATTCAGCTGTTACAGGGAAATGACCAAGTACGAACACCATGAAAGTGGATATTGTGCTCTGGCTGAAAAATAAAAATATTCCGGACAAGATAAGCCAGACTCGTGTTGAACTCCTGCAGCAGGTTAATTTATAAAAGTCACGCGACAGAATGTACAAATTTGACTTTTTTGCTTGTGAATGTAGTCACACAGTTTTGCGTTTACCCACATATTACTGGCAGTATAATCCGATAGACTTAATTTGCGCACAAGTTACGAGCTATGTGGGACAAAAAAAAAAAAAAAAAAAAAAAAAAAAAAAAAAAAAAAAAAAAAAAAAAAAAAAAAAATACAAAACGTTAAAGATAACAGACACTAAAAGGCTTGTGCATGAAGCAATAGACACCATCACCCCTTCAGCGTGGGCACACTGTGTATGTGACACTGAAAATTTTCGTAAATAAGACTTCCACAGGGAGATGAAGATGGATAAAAGCCTTGAACGTATCATCCTAAATTTATAATCAGATGGTTCGGACATGGACTCAGACGGCAGATGGTATTTCGATGTAGACTTTGAAACAAAGTAAAGAAATGATCGTTCTTGGTTTTAAAGACTCATGGTTTAAATACTTATTTGTCAACATATCAACTGCATACGCTGTACACGAAAACTTCCGAGCTTTTATTGATTAGAAATATGCAGCCTGCGAAGAATTCAGACTACAATGTTCAACACATTTCCCAAGGAGAAGTTAAGCTTTTCTGAGCCTATCACTCGCGAGAATGCGGCTGCATAAATTCGTCGAAAACTACAGTATTTCGACATGTAAACCCCTGTCATTTTCATGACTCGAATTAGATGGTGGTGGTGGTTAGTGTTTAACGTCCCGTCGACAACGAGATCATTAGAGACGGAGCGCAAGCTCTGGTTAGGGAAGGATTGGGAAGGAAATCGGCCGTGCCCTTTCAAAGGAACTATCCCGGCATTTGCCTGAAACGATTTAGGGAAATCACGGAAAACCTAAATCAGGATGGCCGGAGACGGGATTGAACCGTCGTCCTCCCGAATGCGAGTCCAGTGTGCTAACCACTGCGCCACCTCGCTCGGTGACTCGAATTAGAAAATGCCTTAAAATCAAAGGGAGGGTTACCTGTCGAGATATCTGTTCAAGTGGTTCAAATGGCTCTGAGTACTATGGGACTTAACATCAGTCCCCTAGAACTTAGAACTACTTAAACCTAACTAACCTAAGGACGTCACACACATCCATGCCCGAGGCAGGATTCGAACCTGCGACCGTAGTGGACGCGCGATTCCAGACAGTAGCGCCTAGAACCGCTTGGCCACTTTGGCCGGCGAGATATCTGTGGCTTTCGACGTTATTGGTCAGCATTCAGTCGAGTTATTCACAGAAGATGGTTAATTGTTAGCTAGTTCAATGGGTCATAAATGCATTCTAACACGGTAATGTCGAACGACTTAGTTTAAACTCATAACGCCTGTTGACACCGAAAAATATGATAACATACTGACAACTTTTACGATGGTCTTTTGCACTAGTATTTGCTACCCGTAATCCTTTTTTGTGCATAGTAATTTACACTGAACTGCAGTGAAAGACACCCGTGTACGCGCATTACACACATTTTAAAAAAGGAATGGAGTAGAAACAGTTGTCAAACAAATATAATGATTTCGGTTTGAGTTTGAAGTTTATTTTGTTATGTATTACATTTTTACTTATAGTCCAAATCGCAATCAATGGCAATTATAGCACCTGGTTTCGATGATCTTGTCGTCAGATAATCGTCGTTTTGAGAAAAATTTTACTTGACATCTTCACAAAGCTGTATCAGCTGTTCTCGCCTTCCGACGTCACACAGAGAATTGCTGTGGAGCAGTGGACACAACCTCAAGACTCACAAATAAGATTTCTCTCATGTAGACGAATGATCGAAATCGGTTTAAAATGTACTATTCCCTCATAGATTTGAACGTATAATACGATATACCGAAGGCAAATGAACCTGACTGTTGTCCGCAGCAACACAGTTCGGCAACATGGACTTCGTTTGCCCGCTCTCTGCCGCCATGCATGCGCAAACCTCACCCCGTCCACACTTCGCTGTCGCTCTGCCTCTGTGTGCGGAAGCGCCATCCTGCATGAAGTGGGCTATAGTCACTTACAACAAAGTCCTCATGCTTCCCCCACTCTGCCATGATACCGACTACATCAGGCTTTGGTGTGCAATGTGCTTTTATAGAAAAATGAACACTGTCAATAACAATAAAATACGAAAATTTGTAGCCACTATAGCACAATCATCTTACTGACTGAGCTTCAATGGCTACACCATATATTATATAACAATGGGATAGTTAAATAAAAAAAACGACAAGGATTTGCGATTATATTTTTTTATTTACACATCAGCAGTGGTATACATCAGTAAGAATTCACTGGTTCAATCTTCACAACCGTACAGTATTTTTCAAATAAAGGTTCATTGTATGCATAGGATTCTGCATGTATTTCTCTCAGACTGATGGATGTTCCTTTAGCGTATTCTTTTGACATTTTATTGATGCAGTGTTCTTAATCATCTGCATGCACGCTATACATATAGAGATAGTTTTCAATGTCTTTATAACAGTCTGAACACACTACAGTCCGCGGTTCAGTCTTTCCAGCACAAGGGTTGACGCGATCCTTACGCAGGATGAATTTGTAAAGGTGGAGTGTTGCAGATAAATGCAGACCAGATCACACCCTAAGTGCGATGCCATTGCACAATGACATCATAGCTAGCATCAAACCAGCACAGTAAATGTCAGGTGATGGAGAATACTCAGTGGTCATCTGTTGGTTGATGCAGGGTTCTACATTACACAGTTCATCCCATTCCAACTCCATAAACTGTACACTTCTTGATGCATTTACAATCTTAACACAAAATGCCAGTCACCATCCACTGATGCTTCTATACCAATATTTAAGAGCTTTGAACCGCTAGCTGTTAAATTATAAGTTGAAGTGACAAGCAGTAGAGCACTGGGAGGAATCAACAGCTTCTCACGAACCACAGCAATACCCTGCAATACCTTGCAGTAACACTGGAATGTTATGGGATGGTGCATATGTCAGAGACCACTACTAACCAGCACTGTGTGGTTTAGGACCCCCAGCACAGTTCTTCTAAGAGTTGGGCACTGGCTGTGTTTCTTCATTACACAAATCAATGAGCAGACAGGATAACAGCAGCTCGTCCTGCTCAAACATACTGGTAAAGTGCAACACAGAATACCATCAGTGGTTGCTGCATGTTCCAACAAGCTGATAGTGGCTCCTGCTGGTCCAGACATGCTGGAGGTTGTTGCTGGTCCAGACACACTTAAGGCCACTGAACTAAGAAAAAGAAGAAACAATAAGCATCCACAGACAAAGACATGAAGTTGAGCAAAGAAATGAACCTGACAGAGAGCTGCAGACATGTAAGGAATATTTACATTCATACTTTTTCTTTGATATGGAGGAAGATGAAGATTTTGGCTGCTGTTGACGATTCACAGTTCTTTCACTGACTAACTGCAACTGAGAGCATGTCCGTCACATATGCTCAATGTCACAACCACATGACTGGATGTGGTGTTCCCTGTTCCCACCTTCCTATTCACCCCAACGAATATTCAGGTGGGGGATGGGGTGAATGCTGTGTTCCTATTGGTTCCTGAGGGAAATTGTGGGAGAGAAAATGTCCATTTCGTGTGCCCTCTGTGGCAGTTTTGTGAACTAGCTCAGACGAGTACCATACACCAAGATGAATACTTCTGCTTATTTCTTCTGGGGTAATGGAATAGTACAAAATTTGTCTCCAGCAATGTGAACTGACAGGCCATTTCAAAAAACATGAACTGCTCCAGCACAGGGAATAGTCTCTATGAGATGCATCTTTAGCCCATACCGAATCAGAGCCGTTATTTGCTGAAACATATTCACTCACATTCATTCATTATCACCTGCTTCTATTCCTTGTTTAGAAGGCTATCGATGCAGTCCTCATTGGTGTGCTCACAGGTAATACATTTATTAAACTCCTCTCTGTCTGATACCAACATCTCCACAATTGAACACATTATGACAGTACCTTCAGAGGACACTACACTGCAGTAACATTGTTCCAGACTTTTTCATCACACAAATGCTCCATAGTGAACACTTCCTGTCTGCCATTTCTACACAGACTGAGCAATTTAGGGATGGGAACCAACTAGAACACTGCTGCCACCTGGCAGTGGCACATGGAACTGGAGCCTCAGTAAGGACCCAACCTCTCTAGTGAGCAGATGCATGCTCGAGGTGCCCAGATGACAGATAGATGTCTGGGTGAGCGCAAACAGTGGCTAATATGCCACACTTCATTCCATTCGTTGGTGTTTACTGTTATTACTTCATGGGAAGTGGGGGGGGGGGGGGCAGATGTGAGGTCTACCCTAGAGGGGGAATCCTGTCTCCTGCAAACTGATTTAATAAAGAATATGAATCAGTATGTTATTATTGTCGACATTGATTTGAATTTTGTGTCATGAGATCCTTCCTCTCCAGCACAGAACGAGTCTTTTTCCCACCAGCTTCCAGTTGGGGGAGGGGAGGGGGTTGTGGTGGACCAAAGGGGAGGGCTGGGACATCTTTCAGAGGGGGAGGCATTGGCTAATTTATCGATCTAATTAATTAGTCTATTAATTTAATATCAAAAGCGTATCGGTGAGGCAAGGAGCTGTGGGTGTGGTTGGGAATTTCCCAGAGGGAGAGGAGGAGGAAGGGGAGGGTGGTAATGGGGAGGGGGGCTTCTCAGAAGGATGGATTATCCCCAGGGAGTCATAAATCAATTAGCATAACAACAGGTTAAGGGGAGGGTGAGGAGGAGGGATGGTAGGTTTCTCAGGACAGATTATCCCCAGGACGTAATAAATCAATTACCAGAACAATAGGTTTGCCCTGGATGTATGCTTGCCTCTGATGTATGCAACCTGGACATACAAAATGGCTCAGAACCGTCATTATCTCGCTACTGAGGGTGTGGTGCAAAATAATGTCTCTGATTTTTTAATGTGAAAACTCTTAAACTTTTCAATATAAGAAACGTTATTGACATGCTACATCTTTATTCTTGATATTTACATTCTGCAACTCTCTTCTTCATCTCTAAATATTTATTTCCCATCATAGTCACCCTTGGACAAACAAGTTTCTCCCAACAAGAGACCACTTTGTTGATATTGCTAATGTAGAATGTTTGATTTTGTTGATAGAGCCACAACCTCACTTCTGCTAGCTACTGTTTCATCTCTATCAAAGTGATGTTCTTAAAAGTGTTCCTTAAGGTTTGGAAACAGACGAAAATCGGATAGGACGAAGATGGGACTGTAGGTTGGTTGGTTGGTTGATTTGTGGGAGGGAACCAAACAGCGAGGTCATCGGTTCCATACGATTAGGGAAGGATGGGGAAGGATTTGAGCCATGCCTTTTCAAAGGAACTACCCCAGAATTTGTTTATTTATATATTTATTTACGCATCTAATTCTGTAGGACCAAATTGAGGAACAAATCTCCAAGATCATGGAATGTGTCAGTACATGAAATTACAACATAAAATTAATAACAAATAAAACAAAATGTTTATGAACTCAAAAAAAGTCAAGTAATAAGTTTAAGTAAATGCAATCAACAATATAACATAAGAATCAGCTTAATTTTTCAAGGAACTTCTCAACAGAATAGAAGGAGTTATCCATGAGGAAACTCTTCAGTTTCGATTTGAAAGCACGTGGACTACTGCTAAGATTCTTTAATTCTCGTGGTAGTTTATTGAAAATGGATGCAGCAGTATACTGCACACCTTTCTGTACAAGAGTTAAGGAGGTGCGGTCCAAATGCAGATTGCGTTTCTGCCGAGTATTAACTGAGTGAAAGCTGATAATTCTTGGGAATAAGCTGATATTGTTAACAAGAAACGACAGTGAACAATATATATATATATTGAGAGGGCAATGTCAAAATAGCCAGACTAGTGAACAAGTGTCAACAAGAGGTTCACGAACTTACACCACTTATTGCCCGAACTGCCCGTTTCTGTGCCAAAAATATCCTTTTAGAATGGGAAGAGTTGCCCGAAAATATAATACCATACGACAAAAGCAAATGAAAATAAGCAAACTAGACTATTTCTCGTGTCAAACTTTCACTTACTTCAGATACCATTCGAATAGTAAAAATGGCAGCATTAAGTCTTTGAACAAGATCCTAAAGGTGGGGTTTCTACAACAGTTTACTATCTATCTGAAGACCAAGAAATTTGAACTGTTAAATTTCTCTAATCATATGCCCATTCTGTGAAATTAGAGCGTCAGGCTTTGTTCAATTGCGTGTTAGAAACTGTAAAAACTGAGTCTTACTCTGATCTAGCGTTAGTTTATTTTCTACAACCCGTGAACTTATGTCATGAACTGCACTATTTGAAACCGAGCCAATGTTGCACACAACGTCCTTTACCACCAAGCAAACACAAATATTTTAGAGTTACCCGTAACACTATATGGCATACCATTTATATATATGGCCCCAACACTGATCCCCATTTGACCATGTAACACCACTATCGATTGTAACTAGTTTATACAATGTAATTATGTGTATGTAACTATGAAGTAGTTGTTCTTTACTGATTAAGTTTATTGAGTTGTGAAAGGACAATTGATGTGTGTAATATATATAATATAAAAGCTTGAAAAGTTTTGATAATGTTTAAAAATAATGAAACTCTATAAAATATGAATGCTCATAAAAGAGAAATTGTATTTTGAATACTGGTTCATACTTAGGGAAGTTGTATTATATAAAGGAAAAGGTTTAGGGAACCCCCTCCGCTGTGGAAAGTGCTTGGCGCATGGGAAAAGGTGGATCTGGTGGTCAAACTGGGCGACAAGAGAGAGAGCACATTATACAGTCAGTGGCCAGCAGTTGTACAGTCAACACTGTACGTGCCAAGTGAGGCATTTGGAAGCCAATTTATTTTGAAATTGCCTTGGATGTGGTTTTGGCTGGCGTATGGTGCTCTTGTTATCATGGAATGGTTCTGAAATGAAGGAAATACGTCGCCAAGAAGAATTTATAAAGAGCATTCAACTCCAAGAGCATGGAACCACTTAGCCGCCACATGCTTCCCACCACTATAGATAGCGCCACTGCTCCACCAACTGCAGGAATTCAGATATATATCACTGTATGGACCAGTATATTGATGTTTTTTTTCAATAATAATCCCAGTGACATAAAATTGTGTTTCTAATCACAAACCAATGGCCGTCCGCAGTGGCCGATCCGTTCTAGGCGCTTTAGTCTGGAACCACGCGGCTGCTATGGTCGCAGGTTCGAATTCTGCCTTGGGCATGAATGTGTGTGATCTCCTTAGGTTAGTTAGCTTTAAGTACCTCTAAGTCTAGGGGACTGATAACCTCAGATGTTTAGTCCAATACTGCTTAGAGCCATTTGAACAAAGCAATGCAGGATCATGTTCTTAATGCACAGATAACCAAGCATCCTGTTTCCCAAACTATAATGGTTTGTTGTTGCACTAAAGGTGCTAAAGTTCAGTGCTAAAATATTTGAATGTTATTATCAAAGCTACCTGCTTTACAGGTGGTGAGAAAGGCATGTATATTGGACTATGGTGAAAAGTAACTTGCATCGATTAGTATTATGAACTATTTTCTGAAACTGGTTGAGCTTAACATTTGACTAACTTGTGTTAACGGATTAAAACATAAACTATCGCAAGTGGGGCTAAAAAGTTAATGTTATTAAATTGCAATTGGTGTCCGAAATAATTACAGAGTTTGCATATAGCGAAAGTAACAGTTTATGGGTCCTCACAGTAATCAACTCCCCCATGAACCATGGACATTGCCGGTGGTGGGGAGGCTTGCGTACCTCAGCGATACAGATGGCCGTACCATAGTTGCAACCACAATGGAGGGGTATCTGTTGAGAGGCCAGACAAACGTGTGGTTCCTGAAGAAGGGCAGCAGCCTTTTCAGTAGTTGCAGGGGCAACAGTCTGGATGATTGACTGATCTGGCCTTGTAACACTAACCAAAACGGCCTTGCTGTTGTGGTACTGCGAACGGCTGAAAGCAAGGGGAAAATACAGCCATAATGTTTCCTGAGGGCATGCAGCATTACTGTATGGTTAAATGATGATGGCGTCCTCTTAGGTAAAATATTCCGGAGATAAAATAGTCCCCCATTCGGATCTCCGGGTGGGGACTACTCAAGAGCACGTCATTATCAGGAGACAGAAAGCCGGCGTTCTACAGATATGATCATGGAATGTCAGATCCTTTAATAGGGCAGGTAGGTTAGAACATTTCAAAAGGGAAATGGATAGGTTTAAGTTAGATATAGTGGGAATTAATGAAGTTCGGTGGCAGGACGAACAAGACTTTTGGTCAGGTGAATACAGGTTTATAAATACAAAATCAAATAGGGGTAATGCAGGAGTAGGTTTAATAATGAATAAGAAATAGGAGTGAGGATAAGCTGCTACAAGCAGAATAGTGAACGCATTATTGTGGCCAAGATAGACACGAAGCCCATGCTTACTACAGCAGTACAAGTTTATATGCCAACTAGCTCTGCAGATAATGAAGAAATTGATGAAATGTATGATGAGATAAAAGAAATTATTAAGGTAGTGAAGGGAGACGAAAATTTAATAGTTATGGGTGACTGGAATTCGAGAGTAGGAAAAGGGAAAGAAGGAAACATAGTTGGTGAATATGGATTGGGGGAAAGAAATGAAAGAGGAAGCCGTCTGGTAGAATTTTACACAGAGCATAACTTAATCATAGCTAACACTTGGTTCGAAAACCATAATGGAAGGATGTATACGAGGAAGAATCCTAGAGATACTAGAAGGTATCAGATAAATTGTATAATGGTAAGACAGAGATTTAGGAACCAGGTTTTAAATTGTAAGACATTTCCAAGGGCAGATGTGGACTCTGACCACAATCTATTGGCTATGAACTGTAGATTAAAACTGAAGAAATTGCAAAAAGGTAGGAATTTAAGGAGATGGGACATGGGTAAACTGACTAAACCACAGGTTGTAGAGAGTTTGAGGGAGAGCATAAGGGAACAATTGACAGGAATGGGGGAAAGAAATACAGTAGAAGAAGAATGGGTAGCTATGAGGGATGAAGTAGTGAAGGCAGCAGAGGAGCTCAAGTAGGTAAAAAGACGAGGGCTAGTAGAAATCCTTGGGTAAAGAAGAAATATTGAATTTAATTGATGAAAGGAGAAAATATAAAAATGAAGTAAATGAATCAGGCAAAAAGGAATACAAACGTCTCAAAAATGAGATCGACAGGAAGTGCAAAATGGCTAAGCAGGGATGGCTAGAGGACAAATGTAAGGATTTAGAGGCTTATCTCACTAGAGGTAATATAGATACTGCCTACAGGAAAATTAAAGAGACCTTTGTCGAAAAGAGAACCACTTGTATGAATATCAAGAGCTCAGATGGAAACCCAGTTCTAAGCAAAGAAGGGAAAGCAGAAAGGTGGAATGAGTATATAGAGGGTCTATACAAGGGCGGTGTACTTGAGGACAATATTATGGAAATGGAAGAGGATGTAGATGAATATGAAATGGGAGATATGATACTGCGTGAAGAGTTTGACAGAGCACTGAAAGACCTGAGTCGAAACAAGGCCCCGGGAGTAGACAACATTCCATTGGAACTACTGACGGCCTTGGGAGAGCCAGTCCTGACAAAACTATACCATCTGGTGAGCAAGATGTATGAGACAGGCGAAATACCCTCAGACTTCAAGTAGAATATAACAATTCCAATTCCAAAGAAAGCAGGTGTTGACAGATGTGAAAATTACCGAACTATCAATTTAAAAAGTCACAGCTGCAAAATAATAACGCGAATTCTTTATCGACGAATGGAAAAACTGGTAGAAGCCGACCTCGGGGAAGATTAGTGTGGATTCTGTAGAAATGTTGGAACACGTGAGGCAATATTGACCTTATGATTTATCTTAGAAGAAAGATTAAGAGAGAAAGCTTTTGACAATGTTGTCTGGAATACTCTCTTTCAAATTCTAAAGGTGGCAGGGGTAAAATACAGGGAGCGAAAGGCTATTTACAATTTGTACAGAAACCAGATGGCAGTTATAAGAGTCGAGGGGCATGAAAGGGAAGCAGTGGTTGGGAAGGAAGTGAGACAGGGTCGTAGCCTGTCCCCGATGTTATTCAATCTGTATATTGAGCAAGCAGTAAAGAATACAAAAGAAAACTTTGGAGTAGGTACTAAAATCCATGGAGGAGAAATAATAACTTTCAGGTTCGCCGATGACATTGTAATTCTGTCAGAGACAGCAAAGGACTTGGAAGAGTAGTTGAACGGAGGATATCAGATGAACATCAACAAAAGCAAAACGAGGGTAATGGAATGCAGTCGAATTGAGTCGAGTGATGCTGAAGGAATTAGGTTAGGAAATGAGACACTTAAAGTAGTAAAGGAGTTTTGCTATTTGGGGAGCAAAATAACTGATTATGGTCGAAGTAGAGAGGATATAAAATGTAGACTGGCAATGGCAAGGAAAGCGTTTCTGAATAAGAGAAATTTGTTAACATCGAGTATAGATTTAAGTGTCAGGAAGTCGTTTCCGAAAGTATTTGTATGGAGTGTAGCCATGTATGGAAGTGAAATATGGACGATAACTAGTTTGGACAAGAAGAGAATAGAAGCTTTAGAAATGTGGTGCTGGAGAAGAATGCTGAAGGTTAGATGGGTAGATCACGTAACTAATGAGGAGGTATTGAACAGAATTGGAGAGTAGAGGATTTTGTGGCACAACTGGACAAGAAGAAGGAACCGGTTGGTAGGACATGTTCTGAGGCATCAAGGAATCACAAATTTAGCATTGGAGGGCAGCGTGGAGGGTAAAAATCGTAGAGGGAGACCAAGAGATGAATACACTAAGCAGATTCAGAAGGATGTAGGTTGCAGTCAGTACTGGGAGATGAAGAAGCTTGCACAGGATAGAGTAGCATGGAGAGCTGCATCAAACCAGCCTCAGGACTGAAGACCACAACAACAACAACAGCAATCTATTCTCAAATGATTAAATATAAATGGATTAATTTCAATGTCATGTGACTAGGGCCTCCCGTCGGGTAGACCATTCACTGGGTGCAAGTCTTTCGATGTGACGCCACTTCGGCGACTAGTGCGTCTATGGGGATCAAATGATGATGATTAAGACAACACAATACCTAATCCCTGAGCGGAGAAAATCTCCAACCCGGCTGGGAATCGAACCCGGGCCTTTAGGATTGACATTCTGTCGCGTTGACCACTCAACTTTCAGGGGGTGGACAGATAATTGGGGTTTTCGTTGCTATTAAAAGAAATCTGTTACACCACTAATAATAAAGGCATAATAGGTATAGATGTAGTATTACTTAATTTCATTTGTGGTATGTATGTGTTAGCTAAAATGAGAACTCTTTCCATGCCAAAATCCAGTCCAGTGTGTCTTTAGTAACATCTTAATGTTGAATTAGTACTGAATCAATTAATAATTGACATATTAACTTTTATTACTGTGAGTGAAGTATTTAGTTCTCTATGTTTGCTGGTTTGTGTAAAAGCTATCTACTGATAACCACTATGTAGTTGGTTGATTAGTTGTGTGTATCCATTGCACTATTTACAATGAGTGTTAACGAAAGTCACTTCAGCAATCCATGTTCATTTTTCTTTAAACTTAATGTTCCAAAATATTATGCGTAATTAGGCTGGCGACCGTCGATTATTTCATTTGTATACATTTTATTACTTTCAGTATATCCAAAACTCTATCTGTTAGTCTTTCTATTACTTGCCATAGAAACGAAAATACTGTTCGATACCCTCTACCCATTAGGTTAACACACGGTCAAACCACAAAAATCCTCCCAGAGGGTAACGCTAGATTGCAATAGCTCGTTCTCTTTGACGCGAACTTGCATTAAAAGTGTTAAACTTGGCCCCACGTGACTGTGCGTTTATAGTTTTACTTTCAAATACTGTCCAGAAAGTAAATATCAGGCGAAAAACAATTGTAAGACAAGTAGTGAATGTCCAGAGGCACGAATCTTATAATTTGCCATTACTTCGACTTTTAATGGTACCAGAGTCGCCTAGGATTTCTACATCTATATTTACATTTATACTCCGCAAGCCACCCAACGGTGTGTGGCGGAGGGCACTTTACGTGCCACTGTCATTACTTCCCTTTCCTGTTCCAGTCGCGAATGGTTAGCGGAAAGAACGACTGCCACAAAGTCTCCGTGCGCGCTCGAATCTCTCTAATTTTACATTCGTGATCTCCTCGGGAGGTATAAGTAGGGGGAAGCAATATATTCGATACCTCATCCAGAAACGCACCCTCTCGAAACCTGGACAGCAAGCTACATCGCGATGCAGAGCGCCTCTCTTGCAGAGTCTGCCACTTGAGTTTGCTAAACATCTCCGTAACGCTGTCACGCTTACCAAATAACACTGTGACGAAACGCGCCGCTCATCTTTTCTATCTCCTCTGTCAACCCGACCTAGTACGGATCCCACACTGACGAGCAATACTCAAGTATAGGTCAAACGAGTGTTTTGTAAGCCACCTCCTTTGTTGATGGACTACATTTCCTAAGGACTCTCCCACAGAATCTCAACCTTACCAACAATTAATTTTATATGATCATTCCACTTCAAATGGTTAACCAGGTATACTACCAGATATTTTACAGAAGTAACTGCTACCAGCGTTTGTTCCGCTATCATATAATCATGCACTAAAGGATCCTTCTTTCTATGTATTCGCAATACATTACATTTGTTTATGTTAAGAGTCAATTGCCACTCCCTGCACCAAGTGCCTATCCACTGCAATTCTTCCTGCATGTCGCTGCAATTTTCTAATGCTGCAGCTTCTCTGTATTCTACAGCATCATCCGTGAAAAGCCGCATAGAACTTCCGACACTATCTACTAGGTCATTTCTATATATTGTGAAAAGCAATGGTCCCATAACACTCCCCTGTGGCACGCCAGAGGTTACTTTAACGTCTGTAGACATCTCTCCATTGAGAACAACATGCTGTGTTCTGTTTGCTAAAAACTCTTAATCCAGCCACACAGCTGGTCTGATATTCCGTAGGCTCTTACTTTGTTTATCAGTCGACAGTCCGAAACTGTATCGAACGCCTTCCGGAAGTCAAGGAAAATAGCATCTACCTGGGAGCCTGTATCTAATATTTTCTGGGTCTCACGAACTAATAAAGCGAGTTGGGTCTCACACGATCGCTGTTTCCGGAATCCATGTTGATTCCTACATAGTAGATTCTGGGTTTCCAGAAATGACATGATACGCGAGCAAAAAACATGTTCTAAAATTCTACAAGAGATCGACGTCAGAGATATAGGTCTATAGTTTTGCGCATCTGCTCGACGACCCTTCTTGAAGACTGGGACTACCTGTGCTCTTTTCCAATCATTAGGAACCTTCCGTTCCTCTAGAGACTTGCGGTACACGGCTGTTAGAAGGGGGGCAAGTTCTTTCGCGTACTCTGTGTAGAATCGAATTGGTATCCCGTTAGGTCCAGTGAACTTTCCTCTGTTGAGTGATTTCAGTTGCTTCTCTATTCCTTGGACACTCATTTCGATGTCAGCCATTTTTTCGTTTGTGCGAGGATTTAGAGAAGGAACTGCAGTGCGGTCTTCCTCTGTGAAACAGCTTTGGAAAAAGGTGTTAAGTATTTCAGCTTTACGCGTGTCATCCTCAGTTTCAATGGCATCATCGTCCCAGAGTGTCCGGATATGCTGTTTCGAGCCACTTCCTGAGTTAACGTAAGACCAGAACTTCCTAAGATTTACTGTCAAGTCGGTACATAGAATTGTACCTTCGAATTCACTGAACGCTTCACGCATAGCCCTCCTTACGCTAACTTTGACGTCGTTTAGCTTATGTTTATCTGAGAGGCTTTGGCTGAGTTTAAACTTGCAGTGAAGCACTCTTTGCTTTCACAGTAGTTTCCTAACTTTGTTGTTGAACCACGGTGGGTTTTTCCCGTCCCTCACAGTTTTACTCGGCACGTACCTGTCTAAAACGCATTTTACAATTGCCTTGAACTTTTTCCATGAACACTCAACATTGTCAGTGTCGGAACAGAAATTTTTGTTTTGATCTGTTAGGTAGTCTGAAATCTGCCTTCTATTACTCTTGCTAAACAGATAAACCTTCCTCCCTTTTTTTATATTCCTATTTACTTCCATATTCAGGAATGCTGCAACGGCCTTATGATCACTGATTCCATGTTCTGCACTTACAGAGTCGAAAAGTTCGGGTCTGTTTGTTATCAGTAGGTCCAAGATGTTATCCCCACGAGTCGGTTCTCTGTTTAATTGCTCGATGTAATTTTCGGATAGTGCACTCAGTATAATGTCACTTGATGCTCTGTCCGTACCACCTGCCCTACACATCTGAGTGTCCCAGTCTATATCTGGTAAATTGAAATCTCCATCTAAGACTATAACAAGCTGAGAAAATTTATGTGAAATGTATTCCAGATTTTCTCTCAGTTGTTCTGCCACTGCCATTTAAAAATACACACATCAAAAAAAGTTTTGCATCACCCCAGTTCCCAGAACTCCTGAAGATAGACGTTGACTGTGGATATTATATCACAGACACAGTCCCTTTAACTGTTCAGTGATGTCACTAAACCCACCTAAAATTGTAAACAACCGTGCATGAGCAGCGCCTATTAGATGGAGGGGATCCGACAGCCAATCGGTTCCAGTCATTCCACCAGGAAGGAGGTACACAGCTCGTGTTATCTGTAGTTCAATCATGCCTAGATGGTCAATACCGCCGTTCGATCGCCTCCGCATTGTTACTTTGTGCCAGGATGGGCTCTCAACAAGGGAAGTGTCCAGGCGCTTCGGAGTGAACCAAAGCGAAGTTGTTCAGACATGGAGGAGTTCCAGAGAGATAGGAACTGTCGATGACATGCCTCGATCAGGCCGCCCAAAGGCTACTACTGCATTGGATGACCGCTATCTACGGACTATGGCTCGAAGAACCCTGACAGCAATTCCACCTTGTTGAATAATGCTTTTCGTTCTGCCACAGGACGTCGTGATACGACTCAAACTGTACACAGTGGGCTGCATGATGAGCAGCTTTACTCGTGACGTCCATGGCGAGGTCCATCTTTGTAACCACCATACTGAGCGGTACAGCTGTGCTCAACAACTTGCCGAATAGACCGCTGAGGACTGGCGTCATGTTCTCTTCACCGATGAGTGTTGCATATGCCTTTAACCAGACAATCGTCGGAGACGTGTTTGGAGGCAACCCAATCAGGCTGAACGCCTTAGACACACTGTCCACCGAGTGCAGCAAGGTTGTTTTGGAGTGGCAGTATGTGGGGCCGATGTATGGGCATGGAAGGTGGCATAACAGCTGTACGACATGTTAATACCATCCTCTGACCGATAGTGCAACCATATTGGCAGCATATTGGCGTGGCATCCGTCTTCATGGTCGACATTTCGGGAATCCATCGTGAACATCTTATGAATGACTTTCTTCAAGATAACGACATCGCTCGACTAGGGTGGCCTGCAAGTTCTCCAGACATGAACCCTATCGAATATGCCTGGGATAAATTGAAAAGAGCTTTTTATGCATGACGTGACCCAGCAACCACTCTGAGGGATCCACGTCGAATTGCCGTTGAGGAGTGGGGCAATCTGGACCAACAGTGCCTTGATGACCTTGTGGATAGAATGCCACGACGAATACAGGCATGAGCTACTGGGTATTAGAGGTGCCAACAGTTCTTTGATGAACTTTTGGATAGTATGCCATGATGAATACAGGCATGCATTAATGCAAGAGGACTTGCTACTGGGTATTAGAGGTGCTGGTTGTACAGCAATCTGGACCACCACTTCAGAAGGTCTCACTGTATGGTGGCACAACATACAATGTGTGGTATTTCATGAGCAATAAAAAAGGCGGGAATGATGTTTATGTTGATATCTATTCCAATTTGCTGTACAGGTTCCGGAACTCTTCGAACTGAGGTGATGCAAAACTTTTTTGATGTGTGTAATAGCAACAGTCCATTTAATATAATAATGATAACAATAAATCGTTTAGATCAATTCTTAGTACATCACTGTGATATGACTCAAGAACAATAATGTACATGTTATAAAACTGAAGACTGCAGTCATAATTATCAGTATTTCTCAAAGAGCTACCATTGTCGACTATGGCTATGTCAGTGAATAAATGAGAGGAAAGCTGCCTACTGATTGAGCTAGCCAGCCTTGCAAGACTAGCATTCCTGGAAGAAAGGATATAACACTTGCCTGAGAAAGACAAAGGTCTTGAGTTCGAGGCACAGTCCAGCACCCAGCTTTAATCTACCAGGAAGTTTCACGTCAGTGCACACTGAGCTGCAGAGTGGAAAATTCATTCTGCAAACAAAAAAATGGTTCAAATGGCTCTGAGCACTATGGGACTTAACTTCTGTGGTCATCAGTCCCCTAGAACTTAGAACTACTTAAACCTAACTAACCTAAGGACATCACACACATCCATGCCCGAGGCAGGATTCGAACCTGCGACCGAAGCGGTCATGCGGTTCCAGACTGAAGCGCCTAGAACCGCACGGCCACACCGGCCGGCATTCTGCAAACATCCCTCGGTCTGTGGCTAAGCCATGTCTCTGCAGTATCCTTTTTTCCAGCAGTGCTAGTCTTCCAAAGTTCGCAGGAGAACTTCTGTGTAGTTAAGACGCTAGGAGACGAGGTAGTGGCGGAAGTAAAGCTGTGAGGACAGGTCATGAGTCATGCTTGGGTGGTTCATGAGTCATGCTTGGGTAGCTCAATTGGTTGAGTACTTGCCTGTGAAAGGCAAACGTCCCAACTTCCAGTCTTGGTCTGGCACACAGTTTTAGTCTGTCAGGAAGTTTCACATCAGTGCACACTTATTTTGCTATCTCTCATTTTGTCGTTTGTAGGAAAATTTAAAGGAAGAACTATAGATAGAGTAGGAAAATCGCTGGAGTGAACATTCAGATATGTAGTACAGATATTGTTTTGTCAACATACTTTGAAAGCCTCGTTATATGATCTCAGGATGATACAAAACATTAACCTATGAGATCAGAGAGTGGTGTTTGCAGAACTTTTGCTACACATTCACGATTTTCAATATTAGTGACAATGATATCAATGATGGCCTGACTCTAATGAGTCAGTCTTGTAAGTATATTTACAATTATGTTCATATTACACAGTAGTAGTGTTTCATTTATTTCTTTTTTGGTTTTGATTCTTTACCCACATCTATGTTGTAGTCTGCAAGTATTATAACATCCTTCATTTAAACTTCAGTGATAATTTTGCTGGTTTTCTTTTTTTTCAAAATGTTGCAATATAACAACTTGGAGTTCTGTACACACAGAAAATTCATAGTTCTTCACTCATTATGCCAGTAATTTCAAAATCTTTTTCAATGCATTCTGAAAGGTTTATACATTTACTGTGTTCAGTATTTTGTAGCCTACTATGAATTTGCTGCTTGTACATAGCAGCACCTCCACCTTTGTCTTTTGATCTACATAAAAAATTAATGAGATCATTCTCTCCTACTAGTAGATTGCAAAGTTCTGTGGCATTTGGGCCATGCTAACTAAAGCGTAATACATCTGGTTGTGTTTTACTAAGGAGCACTTCTACTTCTATTTTTTTGTAGCCTAGATATTGAATGTTTTGATGAAAGACTTTAGTGTTATTCACTTTTTGATGACTCTTAAGTTGTTGAATATCTGTTCTAGGTGGAGACTGACATGTGATCACATTGTATTCATTATTATTTACTTTGTCCCTCATTGCCTGTGGAATAAAAACTCTTTTGGTAAGTAGTGGGGAGCTGCTCATTTTCTCTTTCGAATTCACTTTGGTTTCCTTACTGTTTGTGCAACTTTTGAAGTCGGTGACCGTTGCTGTTTCGTACTTTGATGTACTTCATATTCTTTTTTGTTGTTGTGTGTGATGGTGTATATATTACATTTATCGCTGCTTCACCTGGTTCTTCCCGTCTAGGTGAAGACAGTGACTTGTTCTTGTACTATGGGTATGAAAACTGCTATTTGTGCTATAATTTTCTAAATTTTTCTTGATTTACACTATCCCACCTTCACAACAATCTGTTTACATCAGCTACTGTGACCTGGTTATATCTTTCACCTGCTTACAGAAGGTGCTTATTCAGCTATATATGATATCATTTGCCTGCACTCTGTCCTGCTCATATAGAATTGTACAAAGTATCACCATTGTGTGTACTGTGTTTCTGATTACCTCATTTACATCGTATCTGAACATACAGGTCTATTTCCAGTTTCTACTGTCATTTGGTCCAGCAGACGATATTAGTTCATATTCTTTTCCCAGTCTTTTAATTGTGTTATGAACATTTCTAATAACTTCATTAAACAGCGCATCTGGTTTAACAAGGGCGTTAAAATGAGCATATCTTGTGCTAATTCATTTGAAATGCATGCACAGCTTCTGCTATTTTAGTGAGTTCTGATGAGAACGTTAGTTTCTTGCACAGCTGCAATACAGTGATTCCTGGTGTCATTCCTTGCTGATCCCATTCGTGTTTGGACTATATTTACGTTTACTGTGGCGTCTAATGTATAAGATTTATCGGAACATTAAGCAGTGTCGTTGTTTAGTGTTTTCTTCTCTTCCAAATTTGGCCTACTTTTTTGTATATAAGGACAAATGGACGCACTGTGTTACACTCATATAATTTAGCTGTTCTTTTAGTGCCTTAAAACTGTAATTAACAAGTGCAATTAGTGCATCTACTCGCAAAATTACGTCTTTGATTCGCTGTCGGGAATTTTCGCCCTGCGTATCAGCCTGTACAATTCTATCGTCTATTTGTTTAGTTGCGAGTCTGAGATTTTCGTTTAATGTGCGTAGTGTGTGTGGATGATTACGGTTTGAACCTTGCGATGACCACTTAGCATAGTGAGTATCAGAAAGTTAATTTTTTTTTCTCAGACCTACTCCATCTATAGGAAAAAATATCTAAGTCCTCATACAATACCCCGAAGCGCTACGAAAAAAAAAAAAAAAGAAAAAGATTTAGAAGGCACAAAAGCACAAAGGCCACTACAGTAACTGAAAACAGTGAGAATAGATTAACTTCAGATGCTGGCAGACGATGCCACTCTTCCCAACACCACCTCCAACGCTCTCTTCTACATTTACATTCTGCGAACCACTGTGAAGTCCATGAAAGAGAGTACTTCCCACTCTACCGGTTACGAGGGCTTTTTCTCGTTCCATTCACGTATGGAGCGCGAGAAAAAGGATTGTTTAAATGCCTCTACGCATGCTGTAATTAATTTCATCTTATCCTCACGATCCCTATCTGAGAAATGTGTACGGGGTTGTAGTATATTCCTAGAGTCATCACTTAAAGCCGGTTCTCGAAAATTTGTAGTAGACCTTCTTGGGATAATTTCCGTCTATCTTCAAAAGTCTGCTAGTTCAGGTCTTTCAACATCTCAGTGACATTCTCCCATGGATCAAACCAATCTGTAATCGTTTCGTGATACCCTTCTCTGTATCGTTCAGTATACTCTGCTAATCCCTGTTTGCTGTGGATCCAACACACTTGAGCAATTTATTATTTTTTTAATCACTTTTGGTAGTGATATTCGATATGTCAGGATGTAGTTGGATGTGTTACAAGGTATGTACACAAAAAACATAGATATACATATTTTTCAGACATTTGTATTAGAGATTAAGAGTTTACACCATTTAAATAAGACCACACACATACCCACACAAAGTATTATCAGGCAGAGTCAACAATATATATATATATATATATATATATATATATATATATATAGTTTTGCATACATACACTAGCCAGCATAATGTCTTTACATTATTTAGATGGAGTTCGCAGAAGAATCTCTTATTTAAGAATTTTGTATAGTTGCATCTAAAAACTCCTCTGCACCATTTTATGTGCATCTAAGAACTCTTTTACACAGTAGCAAAAGGCTGAGACCAGATGACATCTTAGTTTTTGTTTGAAAGCAGACAGTAGTCTTAAGCTTCTGAATTGTCATTTACATAAAGAACAAACAGTAAAGGCGCCAATACCCAGCCTTTCGGTGCACCATGATTTACCTCTTTGAATGTTGAAAGTAAATGTTCGAATCTGTTCCTCTTTTATTCATATTGTTGCCTATTTTTAATAAATCTCTTGAGAATGTTGTTTGCTGTGCCTTTTATACCATACTGGTGTAATTTTGCTAACAACTCTCTGTGACATACACAGTCAAAAGCCTTTGATGGGTCCAGGAATAGACTAAAAACCTGTTCCTGTTTTTTCAATACCATTGTAAGAACTCGGGTATTGATGGGTGTGACAAGATACAACATGGAACCATACATTAGAGATCACTACATTGTTTATATTATGTATGAATACAGTTGCAGACTGAACATCCTGACAGAATACAGGTTGTGTTCAGACTAAACTGGCAGGTAGTGTCTACTCAGTGCTGCTCGATAGTTGGAGATGTTATGTTGGGTAGTCTTGCTGGTCGATTTCCCGCATCATGACTGCATATGCTGCAAAATTTGTAACTGCTGTCTTTGTAGATCGACCTTTGCTGAAACCATGCTGTGACCTATTTGTTATGGTTCGCTATGTAATTTGCTGTTCTATCCTTTATGACTATTTCTACAATTTTAGACAGTACAGATGTGATAGTAATAGATCTGTAGTTGCCAGGATTCCCTTTGTCTCCCCCTTTAAATATGTGGATTACTTTTCTTTTCTTTAGATAGTTTGGAAATGCCCCTTCCTGCAGTATTTGATTTATAAGGAATGTAGAAAGTTTCCTTTGGTATTTATAAACATGCTTAATTATTTCAGGAGGCATGCCATCCAATCCCTCCGACTTCGCGTTTTTTAAAGATTTAATCATATTTATGACTTCTGACTCATCTTTAGGTGATAGGAATATACGATATGTTACCTTTTTGTAGCCTTGTATGTTATTTACTATTTGAATGTAATGATTTTTGACCATCCCATAGATTAAATACATTTAGTACTGACTGAAAATTCCACATACTTCATACGGATCATTTAGTTGTGTTCCTTCCTTTGTAAGTGTGAGGTTAGCATGATCTGGTACTTGTGTTTCTTTCCAGCTTGTGTTTGTATGTACCCACACAGTTTTGGATACATATGAGGAAGACACAATTTTATGTTTAGACAGGTTGACAATTATTGATATATGTGAAATAAAAGCATCATAACTTCTGAATGATTTGCGTTAGAACGTTCAAATTGCACAGCTGGCCATGGGGCATGATAGGAATTAGTAGTTTGGTTTTGCGACAAAGCCCACTTTCATTTGGATGGATTAATCAATAAGCAAAGTTGGCGCATTTGGTAGCCTGAGAATCCACATTTCGCTATCGTGACGTCTCTTCACACTGAAAAGATGACTGTGTGGTGTGCAATGTCCATTCACAGAATAATTGGTGCGATATTCCTTGATGATACAGTGGCTACCGAATCGTACCCGAAGGTTTTGGAAGATGTTTTCATCCCAATTATCCAAAGTGACACTGACTTCGACCAGATGTGGTTCATGCAAGACGAAACTAGGCCCCATCGAAGCAGGTGAGTGTCTGACGTCCTGGAGAAGCATTCTGGGGACCGCATTGTGACTCTGGGGCACCCAGAGGCCACTGGCATGGGCCTTGATTGGCCACCATATTCCCTGGATCTGAACACATGCGGCTCCTTTTTGTGGGGCTATATAAAGACAAGGGCTGCAGCAATAACCCAAAACCATTGCTGAGCTGAAAACAGCCATTCAGGAGGTCATCAACAGCATCGTTGTTCCAACACTTTACTGGGTCATATGGAATTTCTTTTTAGAATACCATTGATGGCAGGTCTATTGAACATGTCATAACCTAAATTAGAATATCTGCAGTGACTTTTACATGTTGAATAAAGTATATGAATATTGTAGTTGGTAACTAAATTACTTTCTTTTCTTATAGATCAATAATTTTCGCCCTGTAATAGCTGGCTTTTGTCTCCCTTATCAACATGTTGCAGGCTTTCTGCGTGTCTATATAGACCTTCCCCTTTATTAAACATTTGCCATTCTGATAATATTTAAATACTTCTTTTAATACCGAGCAAAGTGGTGCAGTGGTTAGCACACTGGACTCGCATTCAGGGGGACGACAGTTCAATCCTGCGTCCGGTCATCCTGATTTAGGTTTTCTGTGATTTCCCTAAATCTCTTCAGGCAAATGCCAGGATGGTTCCTTTGAAAAGAACACGGCCGACTTCCTTCCACATCTGTCCCTAATCCAATGCGACCGATGACCTCACTGTTTGGTCTCCTCCCCCAAAACAACCCAACCCCAATTTCTTTTAATTCGTCCTATTCTGAACAATTTTTACTTCGTTCCAGTTTTTACTGAGCTTTTTATGTACTTTCCGAGCTACCTCTGGACATTTAATTTTTATATAGTAATTTATAGTTAATCAGAAAATTTCCCATCTCTTGTGTACATTTTTTACGCTGAAGCCCGCCCCAGTTTTCTGTTTTCAGTAAAACTTCGAAGATATTTGGGTGTCCTGGTTTGCTCTGTCTTAGTTCCATCACTGTATCTTCATTGATCATGACATCATCACACACTTCAATTGATTGGCCATAATGGTCAGCAGTTACTATCTTTACAATTTTTACATCCAAACTGCTCTCAGGTATGTTTGTCATTACATGGTCTATGATAGTGTATTGTATTTGTACACCTTGTTGGACTCATTATGTATGTCTTCAGGTTTAATGAGCTTAAGATATCAAGGAAGCTTTTTGTAGAAACATCTTTCCCTCCCTGTGTTAATGTTAAAATGAACTGCTATCATTAAAGAAGTGAATTCTCTGATAAGTCTGCCTAGTAATATCTCAAATTCTAAAAAGAAACTATCCACTGTTGAGCTTGGCGAACGGTATATAGTGTATACCCAGCACAAGACACCTTTTTCCTAACAGCTGTATTTGAATTGCCACCAATTCAATTGCTAGTTCTGCAGATTTAGGCATGTGTTATGCAGTTCTGTCAGTTACGTTATTATCAACATGCAGAGTTGCACCATCATCTTTGTGTTTACTTCTACAATAATTTGCCGTATTTTAAATCATTTTAGATTATACACCATTATTTCATTTTTCTTTAGCTCATGGTCTGTCATAATAAAAACATTTGGCATCTCATTTGCTACTAATGCATCACTTTCATTTAATTTATTGGAAGCATATTCCACATTTTGGCAAAGTAATTTAATTTTACAAGGAACCTCTTGAGTGCAAGGTTGCAAACGGCTAGTGATGTTTATGGCATACGATGCTCCACTTATTATCTACCATGCAATCACAATATTGGCTACCAATGGCAACATGGGGTAGGACTGGAGGTACCCAATGGTGAGCATGGCATGACAGTATGGAGCATAGTTAAACAGCTTAGTCTACGAGTAAGTCTCAACTGTGCTAACGTGCTTGTGGTGTTGATACAAAGCAGAGCAATGGCAACGATAAACAAAGCAAACTTTGCATTACATCTACAAAAACAGTTGCGAAATTTGACATTTCATCAGAAAATTACCCAAGAAATTTCGTGGAGTGAGAAAGAAGTGGACGATGAAATAGCAACTTTTCTGGAAAATGAATCAGTGGAATGTGTGGGGTGGTGTCATATACACTCGACTGTGTGGAGAATGGACATGAAAAGTGCAATGATGACGAAATGTGCTTAACGAGTGAAAGTGATACTGAAACAACTGTCAAGCCATGTGTTTCATAATCTTTGTCGGACAGGTAGCCACTAATCATATCTCTGGTGAAACGTAGTAATGGACATTCGTTGTTCACAGAGTAAGTACTAAATGTATTTACATACATGGAAGATCATCCACAGCATAGTAAAAATAATTATGAACAGATTTCAAAGAAATCCACAGCAATACGACAGTACAGTGCATAAGAAAATCTATGGATGTTTCAAAGCAGAAACTCTGGGAATTAGAGCTGCCAAGAGAGTTGTATCAAGATCAACTAGCATCATTGCCTTAATGCATTTGTATACAATTATGGCAACTGTTAATCTGGTGTTTGCGCGTTTCAAGGATGCTCTATATGTTTTACAGACTGTGTATGATAGTGAGCTACAACGTTATGTACATCAAATTGTGCACAACACAGATTACAGTTATTTCAAGAGAAGCAGTGGATGGTTGCGCAACTTCAAACAGTGATACAAAATTGGAAGACGTAAGATAACAAAATTTCGAACAAAGCATCAACTTGACAATGCACAGCACAATGCAGAACCAGTTCGAAAATTTGTAGACGAGATAAACAAGCTTATCCAACCATTCAGAAAGAAATTTGTTTTCAACTCTGTCCAATTGGGATTTGAAGAGGAAATGTATGTGAAAGGAACTCTGGGAATTAAGGCTACCAAGGGAGTTGTATCAAGATCAGTTAGCATCATTGCCTTAATGCACTTGTATACAATTATGCCAACTGGTAATCTGGATGCTAAATAGGCTAGAAAGCTATTTGTTATGCTGCAAGAAATTGGAGGTTCTCTGTCCTCTATAATACTTTCTCGTGTGCATGACCTTGCATGGGCAGTAGGGAATAGATTAGATTAGATTTACCTTCATTCCAATTGATCCGTAGTGAGGAGGTTCTCCAGGATGTAGAATATGTCAGATAAACAACAATACATGACAAATATTTACAACTCAAACAAATAAGCTAATGTACCATTCCACAGGTCCCAAGTAGATAATCGTCATTTTTTAATGAACACTATATGAAAGAATCATTTTACAAATACTAATGCATTGAATTTAAAATAAAAAAAGTTTTATTTATTTATTTATAAGGTAATAAACGTGTAATACAGCTACTATAATACTTATTTACAATGAACACATTACTGCACTGAAATGGTGCAGAAGTTAGATTGTACTTACACACACACACACACACACACACACACACACAGACACACTTATTTACAATGATCACATTACTGCACTGAAATTGTGCAGAAGTTATATTGCACTTATATATATATATACACACAAATCAGTTGGTTCTACTGAGAAATTCATCAATGGAGTAGAAGGAGTTGGCCACCAATAAATCCTTTAGGTTTCTCTTAAACTGAATTTCATTGGTTGTTAAGCTTTTTATGGCTGCTGGTAAGTTATTGAAAATGTGTGTTCCTGAATAATGCACACCTTTTTGTACAAGACTAAGTGACTTTAAATCATTGTGAAGATTATTCTTATTTCTAGTATTGATTCCATGAACTGAGCTGTGGGTTTGAAAAAGTGATATATTTTTAATGACAAATATCATTAAAGAATAAATACAGGGTGTTACAAAAAGGTACAGCCAAACTTTCAGGAAACATTCCTCACACACAAAGAAAGAAAATATGTTATGTGGACATGTGTCCGTAAATGCTTACTTTCCATGTTAGCGTTCATTTTATTACTTCTCTTCAAATCACATTAATCATGGAATGGAAACACACAGCAACAGAACGTACCAGCGTGACTTCAAACACTTTGTTACAGGAAATGTTCAAAACATCCTCCATTAGCGAGGATACATGCGTCCACCCTCCATCGCATGGAATCCCTGATGCACTGATGCAACCCTGGAGAATGGCACATTGTATCACAGCTGTCCACAATACGAGCACGAAGAGTCTCTACATTTGGCACCGGGGTTGCGTAGACAAGAGCTTTCAAATGCCCCCATAAATGAAAGTCAAGAGGGTTGAGGTCAGGAGAGCGTGGAGGCCATGGAAATGGTCCACCTCTACCAATCCATCGGTCACCGAATCTGTTGTTGAGAGGCGTACGAACACTTTGACTGAAATGTGCAGGAGCTCCATCGTGCATGAACCACATGTTGTGTCGTACATGTAAAGGCACATGTTATAGCAGCACAGGTAGAGTATCCCATATGAAATCATGAGAACGTGCTCCATTGAGCGTAGGTGGAAGAACATGGGGCCCAATCAAGACATCACAAACAATGCCTGCCCAAACGTTCACAGAAAATCTGTGTTGATGACGTGATTGCACAATTGCGTGCGGATTCTTGTCAGCCCACACATGTTGATTGCGAAAATTTACAATTTGATCGAGAAAGTACAGTACATACTGACGAAACTAAAATGAGCTCTAACATGGAAATTAAGCGTTTTCTCATGTCCACATAACATCTTTTCTTTATTTGTGTGTGAGGAATGTTTTCTGAAAGTTTGGCCATACCTTTTTGTAACTGTTTCGGATTGACAGATACAGTTTTCTTTTTGTTTTATAAGATACCCCTATTCCTTGAGTAATCCAAGGCTTCTTTGTAGACTTTGCTCTAACCTTGGTAAGTTTTTGGGGAAAACAGTGTTCGAATAAGCTAAGCACTTTATTAGCAAGAATTTTATATTTTTCATTCATGCCATGAGCTGTGTAATCATCAGTCCAGTGAATGTCCCTGAGGAATGTCCTAAAATAATCAATTTTTGGCTTATTGATTACCCTCTTGAGCTCAGATTTAAGAGATTTTATATCTTGTTCAGTGTTAACATTTAACAGAAGGAACTGCATGTCATGATCTGAGAGGCCATTGACTATTGGTTTTGTAATATAATTTTGTTCATTGGACTTTTTTATAAAGATATTATCAATGGCTACTTGTGAGCAATTGGCTAACCTACTGGGGAACTTAACAGTGGGAATTAAGTTGAATGATAGTGTTACTAACTCAAATGAGTTATTATTGGGAGAGTCTTTAAGGAAATCTACATTGAGATCACCAGCAAGCACTATTTCTTTGTTTTTGGTTGTTAAATGGGCCAGTACAGATTCAAGGTGGTTTACAAACAGATTAAAGTTACCTGCAAGTGCTCAATATACACTTAATATTATGAAGGATTTTTTGTGAAATTCTACTGCTGTTGACCGAGCGAGGTGGCGCAGTGGTTAGACACTGGACTCGCATTCGGGAGGACGACGGTTCAATCCCGCGTCCGGCCACCCTGATTTAGGTTTTCCGTGATTTCCCTAAATCGCTCCAAGCAAATGCCGGGATGGTTCCTTTCAAAGGGCACGGCCGACTTCCTTCCCCGTCCTTCCCTAATCCGATGAGACCGATGACCTCGCTGTCTGGTCTCTTTCCCCAAACCAACCAACCAATCTACTGCTGTTGCACATGCTTCCAAATGCTGTTCTAGGCAAAATTCATGAATGTCTACGTTCTTAAATTTATGACAGTTCCTGATGAATGTGGCAACTCCTCCTTTCTCCATTTCTGATTTACAAAAGTGAGATGCTAACCTAAACCCTGTAACACTTAAGTTCTGTACCAGTGGTCACATGATGTTCAGAGAGGCAGATTATGTCAGCTGGGTTTGAAGACTCTAATTCATCTATGCAGATAATTAATTCATTAATTTTATTTCTCAGTCCTCGAATATTTTGATGCAACAAAGATAGCTGACATTTCACAATGACTGAGTTAAAATTGGGTAGAGTTAAAATAGCTGCTGACTGTTGAAAATTCTTAACCAATGGCTGTTTATGCTGATGTAATAAGCTAGAATTATGTTTTTTGGTTTCTTTCTTGAACTGAAGATTTGTCTCAGTCCTAACCTCTCTTAAAATTTGGTTTCTTTCTGTCCTCACTACCTTAAAAAAGGGTCTTTTCTGAACCCTATAACCACTGGTATTTTATCACTCATGACAGTGCCTCCCCCCTTTAACTTTCCTGCTATTTTCCCAGCCAGTTTACCCTTCCGCTTCCTGTTGAGGTTAAGGCGATGCCTAGTGTAATCCCACCTATTGAGAGAATCAACAGGAAGCACACCAATGTGTGACCCTGCACCCGACATAAGCAACCGTTTCAACTCCAAATTAACTCTCTTGACAGAAGTGTTCAAATGAGGTCAGTCATAGCGCCCAAGAACAGAAACAATCTCAACACTAGTATGCTTCGATGCTAATGCAATCTTTGCCAGGTCACACTCTATACTGTACTCAGGATCTCTGTCAGTACTATTACCTGCCCCACCCACTATAACCATGTTGTCTTCCTTAGTGAAATCTTTGCAAAGTGATCCTAAATCCTCTGTCACCTGCTTCAGACCAGCACTAGGTTCAAAAAAAATTGATGACCTGGTATTCTGATCCTAGTTCATCCTGCAAAAGTTTGCCAACACCTCTTCCATGGGAACTACCCAACAACAACACTTACTTTCTCTTTACTGATTTCCCTACTTGCTTACTTTTCAATTTGCTACTGAAAGTTTGTTGTGCCCTGTCTACACCTGCAACTGCTTGAGGCTCACCAGTTCCTAACTTTTGCAACAGGTCAAATCTATTTTCCACATTCACCACAAAGCTGTCGGATAAAATTCTAGGCCTATTCCTCCTGTTGCCTGTTGCCACTTCCCACCTCTCTTTACCCTTCTCCATCCTTAACCTGTCAAGATCTCCCCTGGCCTTGTCTAACTCAGCCTGAAGGGCGGCAATTTTCCCCTCTTGTTCTAGTATCTTCCTATCTCTACTACAAATCCTACAAAACCACTGATAAGTCTCATTTACTTCGCCTATTCCCACGCCACTACAGTCACCCACATGGAAGAAACTACAGCACCCATCACACCAAAGCCCCGATCTAACAATTCTACCGCAAGTCAAGCACTTTTCACTCATGATAAACGTAATAGTTTATTAAGAATAAGTCAGTTAAATTACAGATAAACACGAAAATATGGTTCCACAAATTTGGCCTATACGCAAGTGTGTGTAAACAAAAACAACAGTGCAAAGTTTCTGAAACAACAACTTAAACTCTACGCTACTTTACGGAAATGCTAGTTAAATAATGAAGAGGTACGCTACAGTTAAATTGCGGGAGAGAGCAAAGAACAACTAAACGAAATTCTATAGATTTACTGCGGCAAAATGTAAATAGAAAATCCGACTGTACGATCTTTTCGCGTTTTCTGCTATATTACGTAAAGAAAAATGAAACCTTTAATGGCACACTTAAAAGGCACACTAATACACCTATTTACGACGTAATCAGTAGTAAACTATATGTTTTATAATCTAAAATGACTTATCTTTACGAGAACACCAAAACTCGCGCCGTCGCCTGGCTGTAGGCTGCCAAGTTTTTCTTATTTGTGTCACAGCAAGAAAGAGTGGTAAAATGACCATAAGTGGACTACAACTATGGTATGAGCACTGCTTTTGGTCAATAGCTCTTCAAAATAACCTGCTGTTTCTTGATTCCTCGTGCGTTTGTAAAAATACTCCTTTAGAGCAAATTATCCCTGCTGAAAAGTGTGAGATTGCAGTTCATACCACCTGGAACCAATGGACAAATGCAGCCTATAGAGGTCTGTTTTCCTGTGACTATAAAACACATTATCACACTGTCTGCAGCTACACCTTAAAGGATAGCCAGTTTCATGATAAGCTCCAAGACAGACCGTTTTGCATTCGGTTGCATGCCATCACACTCCATCAGTTCTCATCAGCCCATTACACCAATACAATTCTACATGCATTCTTTAAGATACGATACCTAGTCGAGCGTTTTGCATGGTTTTTAACTTCCAAGGAGTTCGCCTTCGCTCTTGATGATGTGAACATTTGTGATCACTGTGGGGTGCTATTTTTTATTTGGTGTTCATGGTGCAAGGCAATAGTTTGTTATTTGAACATTTTTTGAATCTCAACGAGATCCATTTTGTGAAGTGTGGTATAGAATCCTATAGAAGTTTGATCTCTGCACCTCCTGGACATTAATAGAAGATTGATCCCTGCACCTCCTGGACATTCATTTTCTGTCGGCGCCCTGATCCACCTGGTGAGTCATTGGCAGCTAATAATTTTCCTATCATAATTGTAAACACAAATATTTTTAAATGAGCCTCACTAAAGACTGCACTTGCTACTCCACATTCAAGGGGTTCCTTGCTAGAACCCTTATCAGCTATTTTACTGTCAACTACATTGAATATCTCTTTACTGAAGAATGATTGTGTAATATTTTGTAACACAGGGATGGCGCCCTTATACCAGTGTCTAAATTACTACTTTCATTACTTAATGTATTATTTTCACAAATACTGCTTATCTTGTGTACTTCCCTTTTCTTCTGCTTCCAATTAAAAATCATTCAGCCTGGTAGGTGGCACTATTTTCTTCCTGCACACAATATCTGAGCCTGTTTCTTGTACTTTGAGTGTCTTCTCTTCTTCTGCTGGTATAGCTGTAGGCAATGCTAAAGCTATAGCTTTTGTAATTAGTGTTCATGATTGCACTGATGCTTCTGATGCTGATGGCTGCTCAGCTGTTTTTGTTGGGACTGAGGCAGATGTTCCTCTTGTCATTGTAGTTTTGTTGCTGTTCTAGTTGCTGATGTGTTTATTGACAGTGAACCAGTTTCTTATGAATATGTTGGTGTTGGTGGTGTACCTGGAGCTGAAGTTGTTAGTTTCTATGTGAAGTCTTCCTTTGCACTGAACTCCTGCATATAAACATTTATTTAGTTGTCGTTCTAGATGGTGACAGAACTGATAACATCGAGTCTGTCAGTTAAGATTCTCTTGATGTAGATGGTGTACCTACTGCTGAAGTTGCAGCTTCACTTTATTCATCTTTTCATTCTAGCTGCTCTGGTGCAATGGTTCTCTGTACTTTGCCTTTCACTGCCACATATTCCATGATTATTTTGACCATTTCTTCTTTGCCTTTCTCAGATGAAGCCCGTATTCTTCTCCGTCTTCAGGAACATCAGCGTAGCCCACATTATAATGCTCCTTATTTGCTTGCTTCTTACTTGTATGTCTAAATTTTTGGTTTATACATGACCAGTCCTCTAAATCATGCCTATGTGGTATTTCCACAACAAGGAAGTTCATATTTTTTGTCACATCAACATATTTTTTTAATAATTGAAGATCAGTGCTGGCTTCATTTTTGCGACATCGTTTGCACCAGTCCAAATAATAGCATAATCGTCCTTTGTTAGTTTATGCACATCGTTGCAGTTCTGCAGCACTGTAGCCATATGGGCTCCTGGTAGTACCTTTCCCTGGATTTCGTACTTATTTCCACTTAAGTGCTGGATGTTAGCTACACAATTTCCACCATGATTGTCTGATAAAATACATACTTTAGGTTTGCACAACATACCCTGTCTACCAGCGTTTCTGGTTGTCTGTACAGCCTTGATTGTGGTACTCACTGACTGTTTTTGCTTATGAGACGTATTGCACCTGTCTGTGGTATTCACTGTATTTGGCTGCGTTGCATTGTTTATACACCTGTCGTTTCAGGTGTTATGATACAGTTTTTTATGACACTGTTCGCTGCCCAACTAGAGTCTATTCCATGTGTTATATAATATTTCACGTCTCTGTAATTCATTAGTAAACGCACTTATAACTGTTTCCATATTCTTTAGTTCACTTCATGCTGCTATAATCTCTTCCATTAGGTTTTCACCCGTATGAGTACAAGTTTTTATATTGATTTCACGTTCTTGATCGTCACACTCAGTTGCACACGTAAGTTGCAAATTTTACACTTATCCCTGCCAATTTGTTGCAACAGCATGGCTTGTTTACTCGCTATATACTCATTATGTAGCACTACACTGCTACATGCACCATGTGGCATTGTTAACGTTAGGTAATTTATCGTTCTTGAACTCATTTTCTCCCCTATTTCAGTACTGTAGCAGATCACACTTTACGTCACAATAAACGGCAAATTTTCGCAGACAACGTATGTCTTTCACACAGTTTACAAATACTTGAACAGCAAACCACACTCACATTTTACACATCCTCCATCTTAGTAATCAATATTCTAGGATGAGTACACTAGCGATTTTTAAGCAGTCTCCTTTGTAGACTGATTGCATTTCCCTAGTATTCTACCAAGAAATCAAAATCTGCTACCTGCGTTAGCCACGACTGAGCGTCTGTGATCGTTCGACTTAGTGCCCCTACTAAGTGTTCACCCAAATATTTGTATGAGTTTACAGATTCCAACTTTGACTCACTAACATTATATTCATAGAATACTATATTTTTTTCGTTTTGTGAAGTGCATAATTTTACATCTTTGAACCGTTAAAGCAAGCTGCCAATCGTTGCACCACTTTGCAATCTTACCAATAGATACTGAATACATAAACAGCAAGTGATCCAACATGCTTCCTATGGTACACCCGTAGTTACTTCTACATCTGTCAATGATCTCCATTCAAGATAACATGCTGTGCCCTCCCTACCAATAGATTCTCAATTCAGTCACATATTTCGTCTTGTACTCTATACGATCGTACTTTTGATAACAAGGTACTGAGTCAAATGCTTTTCGGAAATCGAGAAATACTGTATTGTTTATACACTTTGAAGCATAACCTGCCCTTTCAGGTGCTATGATACAGTTGTTTATAACCCATGGCTTTCAGGATGTAATGTGAAAAACGTATGAGTTCGGTTTCACATGATCTATGTTTTCGAAATCCATGCCGGTTGGCATGGAGTAGATCGTTGTGTTCGAGAGACCTCATTTAGTTTGACCTCATAATATGTTCTACGGTTCTACAACAAATGACTATCAGAGTCATTGGGCGGTAGTTTTGTGGATCACTTTTGCTACCATTCTTGTAGATATGTGTGCCTGTCCTTTTCTCACCTACTGGGCAGTTTTTTGTTCAAGGAATCTACAATGTATTATAGTTAACAGAGAGGCTAACTCAGCTGCGAAATAGCTATAAAATCATTTCGGGATTCCATAGGCGTTGTTCAGTTTTCAGGATTTCAGCTGTTCCTCAGTGCCACTGACACTAATATCTATTTCATCTTTTCAGTGATACGAGAATTAAATTGGGGTAATACACCTGGGTTTTCCTTTGTTAAGGAACATTTGAAAACAGAGTTAAGCGTTACTGCTTTTATTTTGCTACTCTCAACTTCAGTTCCAGTCTCGTCCACAAGTGACTGGACACTGTGGTGTCACTAACAGCCTTTACGTATGACAAGAATTTCTTTGGGTTTTGTGCAAGACCATTTGATAATATTCTGCTATGGTTGTCACTGAAGAGCTCATGTATTGCTCTCTTGACAGCCAAACGCGTTCCATTTAGCATCTCTATATCTAAAGCACTATGGTTTGGTTTACACCTATTATGCAGCAGTCTCTGTTATTTTAGAAGTTGCTTTACAGTGACTGTGTGCCAGGGAGGATCTCTCTCATTATGAACTGTCCTGTTGGGTACATATCTGTCCAGTGCATGGTTAACTATTCTTTTAAACATGAGCGATAGTTCTTCTGCATGCTTCTGTCCTCGGCTAAAAGTTTCAAGTTCCTTATTGAGGTATGGCACTATTGTTTCTCTTCCTAGTATACTGGACATATAAATCTTTCTTCTTATTTTAGTTGTTTTTTGTGTTTTGAAATTCATCTCTCCTATAACTGCCTCATGGTCACTGATACCAGTTTCGATGAGGACTTCCTCGAAGAGGTCGGGTCTGTTTGTTGCCATTAGACCTAATATATCTCCACCGTGGCTGGGGTTCTGAACCATGTGTTCGAGGTTGCATTCAGAGAAGACCATTTAGTATCGTTTCACGGCCGAAAATCATTGGTGTTTACGTGTCGTCCCGTTCTGTTCCGTTCCGTTGAAGTATGTGTGAATGGCTCCGTTTGAAATGCATTGTGGAACATTTTGGCTTTCGTTCCGTGACGTTCAGTGTGAATCGACTGTTAAACTGTTTATACTCTAACCACTTTGCAAATCCCTATGAGAACATATGAAGTTCTCCAAGAATGCAAGCTTGGCATTTTCTGTGTAGTTATGTATGCTATCCGAGAAGTTACATTGTTCCGTCTCAAGAGACAGTCATTTGTCATGCGTTTGGCGATTTGACGGGGGCTTGGTTTTTTATCTTCGCGTGAGTTCTTTGTGTTGTACTGGTAGCGGATGTGTAGTGGGGCAGTGTGGGTGTGGATAAGGTGTAGTTTGATGAGTAGTGGAGTAGATTATTTTGCGGTTGTGAGGTCTGATGGTTGAGGACTGACAGTGGTTTTCAAAGACTGTTAAAGGCTTAAAGCTCAGTGTGAGTGCTTTGCTTTGATACGTGTTATAGGCTGTTTGGAAGAATAGTTTATTTACATTACGCCTGTACGTCACGTGCCTGACTGACTTTAAACAACTAGCAACATGTTAGGTTCTTCGACATTGCAGTACCTCTCTGATATATTTTGGAGTGCATCATTCTGGCTCCCTCCAAATGTGAAGTGGAGTGACATAGACCCCCAGAAAGGATATGCAAACCCTAAGGATTTGCTTCTTCCTATTCCACTTGCCGCAGTCTTTCTCTGCGTCAGATATATCTGCGAAAGGTAAGCAAATGTCGTGTTCAGCTTCATAGATTACTTCTCCTTCGGTGTGGATACTGTTGTTCTCTATTTTCAAAATATTACAGGTACTGGTTCGCTCCTGTTGGCATAACACTAGGAATAAAAAATACGAAGCGGACGAAAGCTGTGCCAAATGCAAAGCTTGAGGCTGCTTACGCAGGAAAGAAAAAACTGAAGCACCGGGAGGTATGTTTAAGAACTAATAAAGCTTGTCTCAACCAAGAACGTTTAAAGACTTGTATCGTAATCGGAGTTAAATTAGAAGCCGGTCACTTAAATGACAACAGAGGACGGTTGCTATATGTTTATTTTATACCTTCGTAACTATTGCCATCTGAAGAAGAGAAATTTGTTAACATCGAGTATAGATTTAGGTGTCGGGAAGTCGTTTCTGAAGGTAATTGTATGGAGTGTAGCCATGTACGGAAGTGAAACGTGGACGATAAATTGTTTAGACAAGAAGAGAATAGAAGCTTTCGAAATGTGGTGCTACAGAAGAATGCTGAAGATTAGATGGGTAGATCACATAACTAATGGGGAGGTATTGAATTAGAATTGGAGAGAAGAGAAATTTGTGTCACAACTTGACTAGAATAAGGAATCGGTTGGTAGGGCATATTCTGAGTCATCAAGGGATCACCAATTTAATATTGGAGGGCAGCGTGGAGGGTAAAAATCGTAGAGGGAGACCAAGAGATGAATACACTAAACAGATTCAGAAGGATGTAGGTTGCAGTAGGTACTGGGAGATGAAGAAGCTTGCACAGGATAGGGTAGCATGGAGAGCTGCATCAAACCAGTCTCTGGACTGAAGACCACCACAACAACTACTACTATTGCCATAAGGTGTTAATATGCTTGCACCAGTGCGCATTAAATTTGCTGTGAAAGTTGTGTTTTCCAATACGTGGGTAGTGTTGTTGTAAACATGGGGGTAAAGACTATACATACATACATACATACATGCTTGTTCCATAGATCATGAATACGATATTTCGTAATGATGTGGATTGTGTCACTTTGACATAAGTTTTCTTTCTGTCAGATTTAACCTGGAATAGTGAAAATCATCCTTTTTTTCTAGTGTTGTAGCTATGTGCATCACTGTAAGGTCCTTAGCTGACAGCAGTGTATGATATGCAAGTAAAAGTGTGTACTTAGTGACTTGCAGATAACTGTTACTAGAGAGTAATAAACCATCATTGGTTAATAGTCTTCAGTGCTGAAAATACCTGTTACCAGTATCGAGAGGACGTGAGACTCCCAGGATTGTTGGCTTGTACCATAATTGAATTGGTTCCGTGAAATGAACTGCTTCTCAAGTTTGTATAAAAAAAAGAACCCTGTCCAACATGTGAGCAATAGAAAACAGGTTTCTGAAATGCTGTTGTAACAAGATAACTGCCTAATAAATTTGTGAAGTTTTATGTTTGAGGATGTGTTAGTGAAAGATTGTGATGTATCGGTGTCTGAAAATGTTTCTCTAAAAGTGAATTACCACGAGGAGGACAAATAATTCAGCTACTCAGAATGTAACAGTAGTTTTGTGAGAGTTGGAGGGCAATCCCTTTTGGCTGTCAGTTTGGTTTGTCAGCTGTAGTTTTATATTTATTTTCTTGTACCATGATTAAATAGCAGAAATTGGTTACTGCTTTTCATAGAAAGTTGTGGAAATTTTTTTGTCTATTCAAAGTATCCACTTGGATAAAGTTTTCATGGCATGATCAAAGCGGTATTAATCTGATTATACAGTTCTAGTACCCCCTATTTGTTTCTTTTACACATGCAACTTCTGAGTTATTTATAAAATATTAATATTCTAATTATTTTGTTCCAATATAATTTTGAAAAGAGGTTTCTTCCACCTTTATGGCTAGTAATTTAAGAAATACCATAAAATATGCTAATTATTCTTATTAAGAAATAGACGCTGATTTGCATATTGCTAGTTCAGATGCTAAAGTAAGCTATTGAGAAAAAGGCAAGGAACTGACTTTTGGCTTGATTTAAATTGAACAGCATTAATGCAAAAGGTCTTGTCATTCACATGTTGCAGCTTTGAAATGTTAACATATCAGGGAAGATATAATTCTTAACTAGAACGATGTTAAACAAGTGACTTAGAGGACAGAATAAGTCCAAGTTTCAAGGCATAGTTCTCAGTGGTGAACATACATATGAAAAGTGATAACTGTCTGGCATGCTACTGTCATTATCTTTGAAACTAGCAACCTGATACCAAACTAGAGATGTGACTCATAACTTGGGTATTTCTCAATCCCGGGAGTCATCTCTATTTGAGGCTATTGTTCACTTAGATAAAGCCACGTGATTCACTAGTATATGACACTTGATGACTCATTGATTAGATTTAAGTTGGGCAGTTGGAGTATGAAACAATATAGGTAAATGTAGTGTGCCAGATTGTCATGTTTCACACATGTTGCTCCTTGACTATTCAAAACTGAGTCCAGTGGATTTGTAGACCAGCCAAGTCATCCAATGAGGATGGTTAAAATTTTTCACAGTGTGTTGGAATAGAACAGTGCAGTGACACAATACATTCCATAAAGTTTATGTACGTAATACACACTGAAATTTATGTATTATGTGGGTACGGATATTCTGAACTTACTTTGCAGTTTGTTTCCAGAAAGAAGAGTGGATTAAATAGGGCGTGAATGTAGACATCGGTCTGCACTACAGTTCAGTCTATTGCCAAAACAAAGATTTTTTGTGGAGGGGCGAGGAGATGGCACTATCACTATGAATTGACTGCAGCAAATCATATAAACGTAAACTGTAGAGGCAGATTGTTGCCAAAGACATTTTGCTTCTTGCCAAAGACATTTTTGATATGGCAGCATACATCATTTATAGGAAACTTCCTCTGTAATGACAATTATAGATAAACTAAACTTATAGACGGAAACCGGAGAAGATATGGATATGTAATAATTCTTACAAGGAAGCCATTACCATGAACCTAATGTATAACTAGAAAACTTCGTATCAAAGAAAACATGAAAAAAAGATGCAGCAGCTTAATAGCCACTGTCAGGATAAGAGCATTAAGAGTCATATAGATCCTCACAGAATTTACATTAATACACATCAAAGTTTGTATCGAGATGTATGAAACTGGTATAAACCAGATTTATGTGTAAAAGTATTTTCAGTTATGTAAAGAGAGAGAGTGTGTGTGTGTGTGTGTGTGTGTGTGTGTGTGTGTGTGTGTGTGTGTGTGTGTGTGTTGGGGGGGGGGGGGGCGGGGGCGCGCGCACACACACACACACACACACACACACACACACACACACACACACACACACACACACACAAATTGATTTCAGACCACTGGGAACATAAAATGTGGGAAAATAAGTCTTCTTTCACACACCATTTCCTACTGTCCTACTGCAGAGTGTATATTTGAGTAAAATACAGACTGAACTTTGAAGCACAGCAGAAATTCTTCAACTGTTGCTCACTGTTTACAGAGGGTTGGAGAAACAACCGCTCACTGGCAGCTGATTGACATTTAATGCATAAATTCATGAAACATTGCAGATACATTACTAGCTAATAGCCATTTCTCTATGTATACTTTTACAATAAAATGTGTAGCTCAAGGCTAGTAATCTCATTGCTTTCTGTGCATTATAAAAGCACATTGGGCTAAAATTCACCCACAGCACACATCATGCTAGTACCCTGTAACACTACCTCTAGCCTTGATAATGGCCTGATTTCGACGAGGACATGGGTGTACCAAATCCTTCAGGTATGCCATATCCAGCTTAAGTTATTCATTCTACATCTACATACATACTCTGCAAGCATGGCAAGGGGTACCCTTTAACACAACTAGTCATTTCCTTTCCTGTTCCACTTGCAGGTAAAGTGATGGAGAAACAACTGTCTATATGCCTCTGTATGAACCTTAATATGTCGTATTTCATTTTTGTGTTTTCTATGCATAATGTATGTTGGCAGCAGTAGGATCGTTCTGCAGTCAGCTTCAAATGCTGTCTCTCTAAACTTTCTCAGCAGTGTTATTTGAAATGAATGTCATTACCTCCAGGGATTCCCACTTGAGCTCCTGAAGCATATCTGTAACACTTGCATGCCGATCGAACGTACCAGTGACAAATCTAGCAGCTTGCCTCAGAATTGCTTCTATGTCTTCTTTCAGTCTGGCCTGGTGTGGATCCCAAACACTGGGGCAGTACTCAAGAATAGGTCACTTTTGTGTCCTATATGTGGACTCCTTTACAGAAGAACTACACTTTCATGAAATTCTCCAAGTGAACCGAAGTCAACCATTTGTCTTCCCTACCACAATCCTCACAGGCTCATGCCATTTTATATCTTTTTTTGCTATGTTATGCCCAGATATTTAACAGTGTGACTGTGCTAAGCAGGACACTACTAAAGCTGTATCCGAACATTAAGGGTTTGTTTTCCCTACATTAAAAGCCAGCTCCCATTAATCACACCAAATAAAAATTTTGTCTGTGTGGTCTTGTGTCAACCTGCAGTCACTTAGCTTCAACACCTTCCTGTAGGCCACAGCATCATCAGCAAACGACCGCAGATTGCTGCCCAGTCTGTCTGCCAGATCGTTTATGTGTAAAGAAAATAGCAATACTCTTATCACACTGCGCTGGGGCACTCCAGATGTTACACCCATCTCCGATGAACACTTGCTGTCAAGGAAAATATACTGGGTTCTACTACTTAAGAAGTCTTCAAACCAGTCACATGTCTGGGAGCCTATTCCGTATACACGTACCTCTGTTAAGTCATTGATGCTTAGTTCCCACAGACTTAACACATTGATGGGATGTTGATTGCTACTTTTTACTCACTGTTCGAAATAGTTCGACATGGGATTAAGATTGGGTCATTTATTGGACTAGTTGAGGTGCATATGGTGCCTAAGTGTTCGCTGCCAGGCCAGAAATGCCTTCATAGCCCTGTGAACAAAGCTGTTGTCAGCTTGGAAGATGGAAGTTTCCACGACCACTGTTCCTTTGCTGTATTTCATAGCTGCGAGTGCTATACTTCTATATAGACGTTTTGGGCAGCCCATGTTGATACACCAACAGATTGGGCAACTTCATCCTTGATATGGTTGTTGGCATGTCCAAGCATGGGAGCTCCTTTTAGCCAATCTGTAAAATTACACAGTTGTGGCCTCTTACTGTACTGGTTCCATACAACAGACTGACATACCAAACTACTTTACTGTCATGAGTTACACCAGTGGTGAAGAGTCGTATGACTTGGTCCCAGTTTACACCATCTATATTTCTCCAAAGTGACCAGTTTTCTCAAGGGGTTAACTAACATTTTGTCCTTTTGAACTTACTTTGGTAATGCCATGATCATTCTGTGTGTAACACATTTGTTTCATCTGTCTGCAAGACTTTGGGTACCATTGGGGGGGGGGGGGGGGGGGGTGTAAAAAAATTTTTTTGGCTTGGCTTGTAATCATCTGTATACTGCCTCCGTGACCTACTACTCACCAGCAATCTCCTACCCTTGTAGTAAATGTTCTTTTAAACATCTAAACAAATAGAAAAACTGATTAACCCAAGCAGTGGATGTTAGCACACCTAAGATTTCAGATTGTGTAGAGGGGGGGGGGGGGGGCAGGGGCCAAATATGCTCTTTGTGGACACCGGTTGAGTGCCCACACTACGTGCCCATGGGCACTGTCAGACAAGAGTTCTCACTCAGTCTCTGTGCGAATATCTTTCATTCGTTACCAGTATGCGTGTGGCAAGATGGGCATTTTAATTTTGTGTGGTTAGGGTTGCCGGTATCGAAGTGTCTTTGGCATTCGTCGTAGGATAAAATTATTGCGAGGAAAATGGCTGAGGACGACTTAAGATTGTACAAACAAAAATCGGTCATGCATCAACGCAACGGTGGGAAGAAGATTATTTTTTTTTTTAGCTGGAACATAAACCGGCCCTCGGTATCTGTTTTGTAATGCTATTTTATTCATATGGAAGAAATACAATGTGAAGACACATTTTAAACTCCTTCATGAGAAATTCGTAATCACTTTGAATACTGGGGAAAGGAAGGCCAAATTTCTCAAGTTAAAACAGGACAGGAAAGAGAGAATAAAGTAAGTTCATGTATATGTATGTCACTTCTTCAAAATGTTACTGTTATTTATAAAGTGTTAAGTTAGTTTTTACCTCTTCGTTGTAACATATTTACGGGAAGAGAATCATGTAATCGACAATGATGACTGATTGTCAGCTGTCACATAGCTCTTAAAGTAACCAAAACAGCGCATCCCTTCAGCGATGGAGAATTTGTTAAAAAAATATCACTCAGTGAATAACAGAAAACCAACACGACCTTTTTTTACAGCCTAATAACTAACATGCAAAGCCTTATATAACAAGTGGCCACATAAAGGTATGCACACTAGCATAAATTTGTTTGCTATTCTTCAGGACAGAATTGTTATAAGCTAACTATTTTTAATTTTTCATTCAATTTCACTTTTGTGTAAAACAAGTTCGGTCTGTAAGGCTTCACTTCGCAAATACTACACGCATGTTATATTGTGTGGTAAGTGCTCATTGCATCGTAACACTGTAATAAATATGACCATGCAAAGAATTCTAATGTGACTACAAACCCCAACGTCAGCTGTTAATCATGTATTATCGGCAATCCTCAGTCCTGTTTGCAAATGTGAGAATGCAAGATGCACGCGAATCTTCCCCGCGCAGCGATACACATGCCCACAGTGCCCGCAGGCACCTCACACGCGCAACCCTGATATATACTAAGGCAACAAAAGTCATGTGATATCACCTAATATCGTGTTGCACAACCTTTCACGTGGGGTAGTGCAGCAACCCGACGTGGCATGGACTTGACATGTAGCTGGAAGTCCCCTGCAGAAATATTGAGCCATGATGCCTCTATAGCTGTCCAGAACTATGAAAATGTTGCTAGTGCCAGATTTTGTGCACAAAATGACCTCTTGATTATGCCCCATAAATGTTAAATAGGATTCTTTTCAGATGATCTGGTTGGCCAAATCATTCTATCTTATTGTCCAGAATGTTCATCAAACCAATTGCGAACAATTGTGACCCAGTGAAGTTGCTCATTGTCATCCATAAAAATTCCATCCACAAATGGCTGCAAATGGTCTGCAAGTAGCTGAACATAGGCATTTCCAGTCAATGACCAGATTGGTTGGGCTGACTACCCAGTCAATACCATATAAACATAGCCCACATCATTAAGGAGCCAATACCAGCTTGCACAGTGCCTTGTTGACAACCTAGGTCCATGGTGTTATGGGGTCTGCACCACACTCAAACCCTATTGTCAGTTGTTACCACCTGAAATCTGGACTCATCTGACCAGGCCTTGATTTTCCAATCACCTAGGGTCCAACCAATATGCTCACTATCCCAGGAGTTGCTGTTAGCAAAGACACTCATGTCAGTCATCTGCTGCCATAACCCATTAATGCCAGATTTCACCACATTCTCCTAACGGATACATTCGTCATACGTCACACATTGGTTTCTGCAGTTATTTTATGCAGTGTTGGTTGTCTGCTAGCAAACACCACTACTTTCGGTCATTAAGTGAAGGCCATCAGCCACTACATTGTCTGTAGTGAGAAGTAATGTCTGAAATTTGATATCCTCAGCACACTCTCGACCATGGAGCTTGAAATGTTTTGAATGCTCTAACGATTTCCGAAATGGACTGTCACACATTCCTCATTAAAAGTCTGTTAATTTCTGTCATGCGTTTTAAAACTTTTCACATGAATCATCTGAGTACAGATGACAGCTCCGCCAATGCACTTCCCTTTTATACCTTGTGTACTATCGCCATTTGTATATGTGCATTTCACAATCCCATGACTTTTGTCACCTCAGTGTAGTATCCTCAGTATGTGTTCTCAGTGCTTTGTGACAGTATTTCTTGTTTCAGCTGCCTTGCCAAACTATCATAACTAGCAGTAGTCACAGTTTATCCCTTCTTATGGAAGTGCATCAATATATGGCCTTTGAAATCCAAAAATAGTAAAGATGAATTTCTCACTGGATGTTTTTATGGCTTGAATTTCTTCTTGATTGGAGATGACAGGTGATTACTCATTTGATTGTCTTACTATTGGGTCATAATGTTGTAGTCAGGGTTCTTGCCTCATAAAGAAAGAAGAAAGAGGGGGGAAAACTCTCTCTCTCTCTCTCTCTCTCTCTCTCTCTCTCTCTCTCTCTCTCTCTTTACCCCTAGACTGGCTTCATCAAATTGCTACATATGCAACAGCAGAAACAATCCTGTGTATAAACCTACAGTAGAAACGTCGAAACAGAAGTTCGGTGGAATGAAAAATCAGCAAGTGAATAGTGTGCCTCAAATGCTCGTGTAATCAAATCTTATTAAATGTGGTTAGTATTCGCTTGGAACATGTGTTGCAGACATTCCAAGGACCTTGGATCATTTGCTCTATTTTGGTATACGCTGTATAAATGAGACAAGTTGGTAGCTTTAGAAAAAAAAGTATTATCGGCCGTTACGCATGACTAATTGTAAAGATCGAAGATGGCTAGGCCTTATAAACAGATGCTGCTCTTTCACACTGAACAACAACTTTCTCCTGATACCATGCAATCTCCTGATTCCCAATTGTTCAGAATCATGAGGCTGTCCTGTCATGACAGAGCTGCATAATATTTTTAATTGCAGTAAATGTGATATAATGTGCAATGATAGTGTTTGTGGAAATAATAAGGTGGTGTCCTTGACATGAAGAGTACAATGAAAGAAAGAAATAATGAACTATACAACATATCAGCTTTTACTTGAAAGTTCAACCTACTTGTGTTCTAAGAGTGCATTAAAGCATGGTTTTTCCTCCTCCATGCTGTGGCCCTGTATATTAGACCCTCTTCGTATATTTCTTATGGAACTGAGAGCTATGTAATGCTGGAACTTGGGGAAGGGTCAAGCAATGTATAAAATGTGTCAGATGTTTGCCATAGAATGGAAATATCATGGTCCTCTCCAAAAGCATGTGTTGCTGTACAGGCGAGTGGTGCATTTGGAGCAGGCCATGAACGTTCTGTTTGAAGTAGTAATTTGAAGATGATACGGAAAAAGTGTTGAAAGGATGCTGTCTGAATATGTAGATTCCTACTTTGTTGTTAATTTAACCAGTGTTCTATGCTTGTTGTGTGAAAGTTTCAATACCTCAAATTTTAACTGAACTTTTATGTTACAAGAAGAGTACATTTGTCCAGTTACCATTGTCTGAAGTTATACTTGACTTTGAGATAAATGTAATTGGCTTAAAATTTTAGGATACCTGATCTTCTTCCTAGACCACTAAGAAGATTTTTGATTATATGTACTGAAGTGTAACAGCAAGTTTATCATTGGACTGGTGGAAGACCATGCTGTTATTGATGAACAAGAAAGTGATTGATAGCAGCTAGTCACTAGTTACTGCAAAGCCTTTTGTGTCTCTGACAATTGGGGAGCACTACCTTTTGGTTGTAAATTGACTCTAACTTTCCACTAAAAATGATGTATTAGATATGTGTGAATTGTTTTTCTGAAGTGGAAGACCTGAAATACTTGATACAAAGTTAATTCTGCCCTACAGTTCAGTTAAAATTACCTAGTGAGTGATGTTTCAGTTGAGTTGAGTTGAGTTGAGTGGCAAGGGTGAACCGCCAGCTAATTGTACTTCCTTCTGGAGTGCTGTAAGCTTGCTGCGTTCCCTGTTTTGTAGATATGGGCAGGACATTGTTTAATGTGGGTGGCTGCATGCTGGCAACATTGCCTGCCCCCCCCCCCCCCCCACCCTCTATCACCATTGCAATCTATCAATCACAAAGTAATTGTAAGTGAAATATAATGTAAAACCTGAGGGGAGCCATATACATAAGAATTTTGATGCTCTTATGCTGAAGACAATAGAATGTTGATCTCTCCCCTATAACTCAACAATTTATATTGGAGACAGGCTCGTTTTTTCAACTAGAGCATGCATTTTTGCCAGTTTTGAAAAAGGTAGTGACTGGTAATTTTAATAATGGAACAGTTTTTTCCCCACAGTAAATCTCTTAGGCAATTCCCAAATGTTACAATTATTAGCATTCTTTATGGTGATGTACTTCACATTGCAGATGGTTATAGTATAAGGAATAGTGACTGATCTAGTTTGATGGTGTTAATAGTTTTTTGGGGTATTCCTCTAAAAGCATCCTTGGAGGTGATTTAAAACTTTTATAGATATAGCTTGCATTGTAACTACTGTGTATTGTGAAATTTTCGCTCTCTTGACAGTGTGGAATTGATAGTGTATGTGAAAAATGTAAATATTGTGTAAAATACATCAGCGTGAGATGTTTTGGAATAATATCATTGTTTTACACAAGTCTGTTTGAAACTGCTTTCCTATACAGCAATTTTTTGATGTTGAAAACATCATAATACACTCATGTTACAAATAAGTAGTAATACGTTATGACATATAGACATTTATGTACCTTAGTATATACAAATGTCATTTTTCTTGTTGCAGTTGGTAGCCTTGGCAAAGCAGTTAGATTGGTCAGAAAGACAAGTTGAGAGATGGTGGCGTCACAGGCATGCACAGGATAAGCCTTCCACGCTAGTCAAGTTTTGTGAATCAAGGTGAGTAGATATTGATGTAGTGCCCTTTTAATTTGGTATGGTTATGATCTCATCACTCATTTCTGTTTGATGTCAGGCTTGAATTTAGGTTGAAAGAAGTTACATAATTAAGGACTCCCTGTTAAGTTATAGGCAAAAGAAAATGTCAGAAACTAGTATTGTTTGCATAGCATCAGCCTTTCAGTGGAATAATAAATTGTAACCTCTGATAGTTTGGAACTTCACACTTGTGTTTTATGATGAAATATATACATTTATTAATTTTCTTCTGCGGTTGGCTAAAATATTGTCGTATTTCCTGGAAGTCTATGGGTAGTTTCACTTGGCCCAGATTATTTGTTCATGCCACAGGAAGAGTCAGAACAATGTAGTTACTGCAATAATTTTGCAACAGCAGTGCAACATAAAATATGATTTCCTGGTTTGCAAGACTTTCCATGGAACAACCCTCTCCCTACTACATGTCCTGTGTAAGGGTTTTTGCCTGCAATAAGTTGTCTGATCAGTTGACGTTAAAACTTTCATTGAAGAAATTGTCGCTAAGAAACTTTTCCCCCACATTACTAATCTCTTGGCCCAAGGCCTAGTTCTTTGAAACAGTTCCATGATTTATCAATTATCATTTAAAATATGGGTGCAATGTGAAGTACACCTATCCTACTGACAGCATGGTTTTTGTGTTGGCTGGGTAGTCTTCAGGGGACTTTGCTGGCATAGGTGACTTGCTCTGTTTTTATTTGACCTGGACATAAGTAATTAGCTTGAAGGTACAGTTTTGTTGTGTGTTATCAACTCTTTCTGATGTTAATTTTGCATGCAGATAGTGCATCACATTTAACTAGTGCTGAATGATTATTTTATGTGCACTAGGGTGTCATGTAAATTGTACACAGGGTTACATAAATATCAAGTTACAATGAGGCCGTAAAATATGCCTGAGGCAAGACAGGGTGATTTGAAGAGGCATTTGCTATTGTTGTCATTGACTTATCAAGCCAGTTGATGTGTCATTGGGTTTAGTTTACTTTTCTCCACTTGCAAGTAGGTGTTGTGGGATTATACTCCTAACTAGCAGCATGTGACATCCCATCTCATCATGGTCATTATAGTAAGACATCCTTGTACAGACTCAGTGAGACAGGAAAAGCGTTGGACAGCTGTAATTGATCCTTGAGTGCTCAATCACTGACCAAAACTTGCAGGATATTTGTTGAAGTCAGGTGCAGGGTGGACAAGTGTCCACTAGCTTCTCCTGTCTCTAAGGTTAGGTAATTTGGAGGACCTCACGGTCATCATTATGACCCTGGAGTGTCCTTAAAACCATTGTCGTGCAAGAGTGTAGCAGTGGTGTAGTGCAGTATCAGTGGGATGCTGTAGGTGAACAAATGCATGCACATGACCAATAAGTAGGTTCTTGTGTTGTTAATCAGTGAGAGACAATAGCAAGTGTATACAGGGCCCCATTTAATTCCATGTTAGCACCTCCAATACAAGAATCTCACAACCATTTTTCTAATTGATGTCCTGCCAGGCAAGTGGTAGCTGATGCCTCATGCGGTGTTTGATACACTTGTACCTTGCCATCAGCATGCATCGTAACTCTTCACGCCTAACAGCCTTGTTCTGGTGGTGGTCAACATTATCTCGCACCATGCAAATGCACACAACCTGCGGCATGTGTTTTCTTAGTAGTATATTTCTTGAATTTTGTGCATATCATTTCTATTTAAGATATGTAACTGTGCATTTTTGTAATTGCAAAGTGTTGTTAGGCAATCTTTGCCCATTCACCCTGTGAATGACAGGTGGCCGCTTCTTCAGCAGTGTCTGAGCAGACACAAGGGGGGAGGGGTTTACTAGTTATTGGGAGCTCCAATGTTAGGTGCATTATGGAGCCCCTTTGTCAGGTAGCATTCAGGGGATGAAGAAAGACAATGTGCACTCGGTATATCTGCTGGGGGGTCTCATCAGAGATGTGGAGGTGGCTATTGAGTGTGCATTCTGCAGTAGTCTGAAAGTTGTGGCTCACGCCAGCATTGATGACGCCTGTGGCTTGGATTTTGAAGCCATCCTCAGTTCATATGGGCGGCTAGTGAAGGTTGTGAAGGCTGCTGCTTTTGTGCGCAGGGTTCAAGCAGAGCTTGCAGTGTGCAGCACTGTTCCCATGTTCCCAGAGTCAGTAGGTTCCTTTGGTTTGGAGCCCAGTGGAGGGTCTCGACAAAAGGCTTTGTCAATTATGTGACTGGTCTTGGCTGCAGGTTTCTGGACCTGCATTATTGGGTGGGGAATCATAGGAATCGCCTTCATAAGTCAAGGGTGCAGAACCCAAAGGAAGCAGCTGCTTAGGTACCACAGTACTTGGGGAAGACGCATTTTTTTAGTTAGGCGGATAACCCACAGATAGTGTTGAAAGTAAAGACACTTTGACTGTCAAAATGTTATCAGCAAACTGTTGAAGTATTCCTAGCAAAGTTCCCGAATTTACGGCATTCCATAAAACTTTTCGCACTCCCATTATTCTTGGTACCAGGAGATGGCTGAAACCCAAAGTCTATGTATATCGAATACTCAGATTGGACACCAAAAGAGGGTGTGTTAATTACAGTTGCCAAAAATATTGTCTCCCCGAGGTCAAATTTGAGCGTGACAGTGAAGTTATCTGGTTGTGTGTAACAGGTCTAAATGTAATCGAACAAGGAGTAGATGCCTGTCTTCCTGGGGCATCAGGATACCCGGCAACGGCCGTCATACCAGTTGGCCTTTGCTGTGGCTGGGTGGCTCCCGTGGGGAGAGCCCCTGATTGGAGTGGGTGGCATCAGGGAGGTTGACACGCAATGAAGTGGACTAAGTCATCTCTTGCTGTGGCCATATGGCACCAGCAGTCTCTAAGAAGGGCAAGATTGAATACAATGCTGACAGGTATGACCCTAAATTGTTTCCCTCTCTCGCTACACCATGGGCGGAACGTAGGGCTACAGAACAGAGCGAGTCATATTTGCCTCGGTTTTTAGTCTGTAGCAGAACTAATGGGGACTCCTTTCTACCTACGAAGCATCAATTATTGTTGAACACCTTGAGGATAAGTTTGGAGAAGTGACAGTGCTGTCAAAGATGCAAAATGGCACAGTCTTGATACAGACAGCATCCCCACCCAGTCCCGAGCGTTACTCACCTGTGACAATCTGGGTGATATTCCTGTTTCCGTCACTCCCCATAAAAGCCTCAACATGGTCCAGGTGATCATTTTCCATCGCAGTCTCCTCTTGCAGTCTGACGATGAGCTTCGCGCCAATTTAGAACGGTGGGGTGTTCATTTCATCCGGCGCGTTTACAGGATACCCAAAGACAACAGGGTTGCTACCAGTGCCTTCACCTTTGCCTTATAAGGTGATTCATTGCCTGAAAAGGTCAAGGTGATGGTTTATAGCCATAGCCATACCGGTGCTTAAGTGCTGGAAGTTCGGTCTCATGTCTTCCTGCATCACTTCCAGTGCAGCATGTTGAGACTGTGGACATCCACTGCACCCACATACCCCATGTACGCCACCTCCCACTTGCATCAGCTGTGGAGAGCACCACTCTTCCTGCTCACCACACTGCCCAGTACTCCAAAAGGAGGGGGAAATCATGGAGTACAAGACCCTGGACCGGTTGACTTACACAGAGGCTAAATGTAAATTTGAAAGATGACACCCCGTTCGGTTGACATAGACATATGCTGCATCTATGTCACCATCGCCGTCCCAAGTGCCAGTGGTTCCTCACTCTGTGCCGCAAACAGTGGCCCCTCCTGGCCACCAGAATATATCCACCCCGTTGATGGTGGGAGGCAAACCTCCCTCCGTTGTTACCAAAGCATCTTCATTGGACATTGGTCCCCTTCCCCCTGCCGGAGAAGCAACAGCCTCCTCCGGCTCCTCTCATGTGGAAGGGGTCCCTTGGGAACCTCTCCCCCAAGGTCTCCACTAATGCCATGGCGGACACTTGCCAGTGGCTCAAGGTGCCAGAAGCTGCTGAATGAAGAGCTTCACGGTCTCCTCCACGCCTGAAGCTGCTTTGGAGAAATCTTCCCATCAAGCCCCTAAAGAGAAGTGCGAGAGCAAGCAAACTAAGTAGTAGTCTGCATAGAAACAGGACCCCCTGGTGGCCCCAACACCACCACTATCTATCAGTTCTGCATCTGAGGATGCAGTGAAGATCTTAGCATCCCTTGCAGACCTGGATCTCACTGATGCCTCATCCACCATAGAAATGGCTACAAATGCTCTATTGGTGGCAGCAAGTGACGGTGAGGCATAACTTGCCTCCTTGCTTGCTTCGTGCCTTACCAGCCTCATGATAACGTTATCCTCCAGTGGAATTGCGGGAATTTTTTCCACCACCTGGCTGAGCTACGGCAGCTCTTAAGCTTTGCGCCTGCTTTCTGCATTGTCCTTTAGGAAACCTGGTTCCTGGAAATGCAGACCCCTGTCCTCTACGGCTATAGGGGGTATTACAAGAACCGTAGTGACTATTATACTGTGTCAGGTGGAGTTTGTCTCTGTCCTGAACTCAGTATGCAGCGAACCCGTGACCCTTCAAACCCCTCCTGAAGCTGAAGCTGTGGCTGTCAAGTACGACGCAGGAAATACTGTGTGCAACATATATCTTCCTCCAGATGGTGCAGTAACCCTGAACACATTGGATGCACTGATTGAGCAACTCCCTAAACCTTTCCTACTTTTGGGAGATTTTAACACGCATAACCCCTTGTTGGGTGGCACCGTGCTTACTGGCTGAGACAGAGATGTCGAAGATTTACTGTCACAACTCGATGTATGCCTCTTAAATACAGGTGGCCCAACACTTTTCAATGTGACACACGGCACATATTCGGCCATTGATCTCTCGGTTTACAGCCCTGGCCTTCTCCCATCTATTCACTGGAGAGCACATGACGACCTGTGTAGTAGTGACCACTTCCCCATCTTCCTGTTACTGCCCCAGGATCAGGCACGTGGACGCTAGACCAGATGGGCTTTGAACAAGGCAGACTGGGGAAATTTCACCTCTGCTGTCACCACTAAATTTCTCCCACACAGTAACATCGATGTGATGGTTGAGCAGGTGACTAGCACAATTGTTTCTGCAGCAAAAAATGTGATCCCTCGCTCTTTAGGGTGCCCGAGTTTAAGGCAGTCCCTTGGTGGTCGTTGGGAGTCACTCAAGCAATTAAGGAGCGTCGGCGAGGTCTACAGCGGCATAAGCGGCACCCTTCCCTGGAACACCTCATAGCCTTTAAACGGCTCCGTGCCCATGTTCATTACCTTATCAAACAACAGAAGGAGGAGTGTTGGGAGAGAGAGGTCTCCACCTTTGGGTGCCACACGTCACCTTCCCAAGTCTGGGCAAAGATCAAACATCTTTTCGGATACCAGGCCCCAACAGCTGTCCCTGGTGTTAACATAAATGGCGAGTTATGTAGCGACGCGAACAAGATTGCCAAGCACTTTGCTCGAGCCTCTGCGTCGGAGAATTACCCCCTCCCCCCCCTCCCTCAGCCTTTCGCACGCTCAGACAGCGCCAGGAAAGGAACTTCCTCTCATTAACTACATGCTGCAGAGAATCACATAACGGCCCATTTACAGAGTGGGAGCTCCTCAGTGGCCTTGCACATCTCATCTGACTACAAGCAACATCTTCTCGTCATCTTCAACTGGATCTGGTGCAATGGCGTCTTTCCATCGTAATGGCGGGAGAGCACCATCATTCCGGTGCTCAAACCTGGTAAAAGCATGCCTGATGTGGATAGCTATCGGCCCATCAGCCTCACCAACGTTTTTTGCAAGCTGCTGGAATGTATGGTATGTCGGCGGTTGGATTGGGTCCTGGAGCCGCGTGGCTTGCTGGTTCCATGTCAAGGCGGCTTCTGCCAGGGTCATTCTACCACTGATAATCTTGTGTACATCGAGTCTGCCATCCGAACAGCCTTTTCTAGACGGCAACACCTGATTGCCGTCTTTTTTTACTTATGTGAAGCATATGACACGACTTGGCATCGTCGTATCCTTGTCACATTGTATGAGTGTGGTCTCCCGATTTTTATCAAAAACTTCCTGTCGCTTCATACTTTCCATGTCCAAGTTGGTGACTCCCATAGTTCCATCCATTTCCAGGAGAATGGAGTCCCGCAGGGCTCCGTGTTGAGTGTGTCTCTATTTTTACTGGCCATTAATAGCAGCGGCTGTCAGGCCCTCTGTCTCACCTTCTCTGTAAGCAGACGGCTTCTGCATTTCGTACTGCTGCTCCAGTACTGTTGTTGCTGAGCGGCGCCTCCAGGGAGCCATCCACAAGGTGCAGTCATGGGTTCTAGCCCACGGCTTTCAGTTTTCAGCTGCAAAGTCGTGTGTCATGCACTTCTGTCGGCATCATACCATTCATCTGGAACCCACACTTTACCTTAATGACGATCCACTCACTGTAGTGGAGACATATCAATTCCTAGGACTGGTTTTCGACGCTCGATTGACTTGGGTCCCTCATCTTCATCAGCTTAAGCAGAAGTGCTGGCAACATCTCAATGCCTGAGCAACACCAATTGGGGTGCAGATCGCTGTAGGCTGCTGCAGCTCTACAGAGCCCTTGTCCAATCCCGAATTGACTATGGGAGTGTGGTTTAGGCTGCGTTCACACTGCCGGCCGGGCCGGGCTGACGCATACTGGCTCGGCTCTTGCCTAGCCAGCTCAGGCCGACGAGTAGTGCATTCACATTGCGCGCCGCGCCGAGCCGGGACGGCGAAATGGGGGAAAATCCACTTCTCCGATTTTCATGTTTTAAAAATTCTTAGCGGTATATAAGACTTCGCCACATCGTTTTATGAACTTATTTTTTCCTTAAAAGCTTTACTTACGTCGTGAAATAAGAAAAAGTCTACTTTTCGTTTCGCGTGATTTCTTAGTTTCGTAACGCTTCCCAACCGATTTTGAAGAAAGTATGCGGCTAAAAAGTCTGATTTTTGTACACGTGGTAGTGCAACATCTTAGCTTCGTATTGAATCATTTATCTTTCCATATTTCTTAACAGTCATTGTGAAATGATGCTATTTGTCAACGTTGTGCACTTGATTTACAAATCTTGTAGTGAAAAAGTTATGTAGCGGGTAGCTTACTGTTAGATCCGTTTTAGACCATACATTGTTGGGAATGAAATGTAGCTAAAAGTACCAAAAAGTTTTTGAAATGATAATGATACTGATATCTGTCTCTGGTCTCAAGTAATGCGAGCTATTCAGTGGCGTCAGTGCCGCGTCCTCAAGCCACGGAGTTCGCGCGGTTACAGCTTGGTTTAGTGTAGTCATATAATGCAGGACAGAAAAAAACGAATTACTAGTGATCGGCGCAGACCTAGTGCCGGTCCCTCTTATTATTTTAATGGTCTCATTCTCTAGATAAATCCAAATGTATAAGAATTTTTCCCTCGGCTACTGGACAATCATCTGCTATGCTTTTATAATTGGCCACACGTCGCATCAGAAAAGACAAACAATTGTCATCAACATCCTACAATTAGTATGATGTACATTTCGTATTTCGAACTAAAAGATAACTGAAGCGCAGTTCTGTAGTCTCGTTGTCTACTTTGACGGAAAAAATAATGGAGAGTTAATGAAACTACTGTAGATCGGCACAGATGTGCGTTTCATTGTTCTTCATAGTTTTTTTTTCCTTCCTTGGCGGGCTGCGCTGCACTGTCAAGGTAATCCCCACTCTTTGGCTAAATGGCTGGCCGGAGGCCAAATAAATAAATTTAAAAAGATCCCCACCCTTAGACAGCTGACAAGCAAGTCAGTAGAAAACGCAGCTGCAGTCAACAGTTGCTCGCCTTTAGCTAGTCTGTGCTGTCGTGTAGAACAATGTCTTCACTCTTTTATTGGTATTGTTTTGACTCTGCAGTAACTCGTCGAGTTTTGAAGTACAGAAGAACTAGGAGGTTATGGGTTCATCCCATAAATAGCGACAGACATTTAGGAGAGTTTTTTTCTTTATATGAAGAACTTAAAAACTATCCTGAAAAATTTTATTCAAATTACAGAATGAATCATAATACATTTCAGTATATGCTGCAGAACATTCATGACAAAATTTCTAAACAGAACAGAAATTTTCGCAGAAGTATAACAGCAGATGAAAAATTGTGTATAATGATAAGGTAAGATTCGTTAGTACACACTTTTTGGTTTGCAGTAGAACTTTGTACAGCATTCACTACATCCAATTAATTGTAGCCATGCTTTTGTATTTTAAATTTCACAAACGCTTACCTCTGAGGGGAAGAGAGTTTATGGGACTCCTGAGAATCATTAGGAAGTAATTAGCTTCGTCATTTTGGGTAATGTCTTGCTGTGCCTTCAACAAAGAATCGCAGAAATACTCCTTCAGAATTTTCCAACTTTTTTCTTCTTTTTTCTTCATGATGCAGCCCTTGGCAGTGGTGATGGTTCATCATGTGGAGCCACTGATGACCTCACAGAATTCTTTTCATTACCTTGTAAGATAGACAGATTGATAGGCGAAGAGTTTTGAGATAATGCCCTTTGACTCAGTGGTTCTATTTCCACTGATAAGGAGCTGCCACAGCATGACTTTACAATGCATTATCATCTGGTAGGGACACATTTCCGTCCCTCAGTGACACTCATATCTGTCTCCGTTTGCAAGTAAATGCGAACTATTCAGTGGCGGCAATGCCGCGATCGCTGGCAAGCTATTGTTGTAAATGCATGTAAATACGGTAGATTAAATAAATGAAATAAAAATAATTTCGCATGTATCATTATAATAAACGTAATTTTTCCTCACTGATTGTGAAATGTGAGGTAACATCTTAAAATAAAAGACGTGTGAAGTCACACTTGTGATGAAAGCAGAAGGGAGACGTGTGATGCGTGTACTGCAGAAGCTGTAGTGCTGCTCCACAGGCTCGCGCCTGCGGTCGGCTCGCGCCGGCAATATTAAACACTCGGGATGTCGCCGGCTCGGCTCCGGGAGGCTCACGCCGTGTCGGCGCGGCCCGGCCGCCAGTGTGAACACCGCAATTCAAAACCATGTGTTTGATATCGAAGCGGGCGGCGGCCCGGCCGGCAGTGTGAACGCGGCCTTATGGTTCGGCAGCACCTTGTGCATTGTATTTACTCAACCGTGTGCATCACTGTGGGGTTCGATTAGCGATAGGAACTTTTAGGGCAAGTCCAGTGACCAGCGTACTGGTGGAGGCTGGTGTCCCTCCACTGCAGATCAGATGTGCACAATTTCTCGCCAGTTATGCAGCACACATTCATAGTTGCCATGAGCATCTGAATTACAGTCTCCTTTTCCCACCCACGGCAGTCCATCTCCCGCATCGGCGGCCCAGATCGGGGCTAACGATTGCGGTTCGCATGCAGTCCCTTCTCTCCAAACTGGAGTCCATCCCTTTACCACCTCTACTTGCGGTCGTTTCACGTATGCCTCCATGGCGTATGCCTCGACCGCAGCTTCACCTGGACCTTTTCCATGGCCCTAAGGACTCCGTTAACACTGCCGCTCTCCGCTGTCACTTCCTCTCGAATCTTGACGTGTTCCGGGGCTCTGATGTGGTTTACACTGATGGCTCAATGGTTGATGTTCACGCAGGACATATTGAGCAGCACTCATTGCCAGTTGGCTGCAGTGTTTTCACTGCAGACCTGGCAGCCATATCTTCTGCTCTTGAGTACATGCGCTCATGCCCTGGAGTCATTTCTCCAGTGTACTGACTCATTGAGCAGCCTACAAGCTATTGACCAATGCTACTCTCACCACCCTCTGGTAGTGTCCATTCAGGAGTCCTTCTATGCCCTGGAACAGTCCCGCTGTTCCCTGGTGTTTGTGTGGACCCCAGAACATGTCGGAATCCCTGGCAACGAACTTGCCAACAGGCTGGCCAAACAGGCGACACGGAAACAGCTTCTGGAGATAGGCATGTCCGAAGCTGACCTGCGTTCTGTCTTAAACCGCTTGGTTTTCTGACTTTGGGAGATGGAATGGCATAACAGCACGCACAACTAACTGTGTGTCATTAAGGAGACTACGAATGTGTGGAAGTATTCCATGCTGGCCTCTCGCATGGAATCAGTTGTCCTCTGCCGGCTCCGCATTCGCCATACGTGGCTAATGCTTGGTTCCCTACTCAGTCGCGAGGACCCGCCTCAGTGACACTGTGGCTCCCAAATGACAGTCACCCACCTCTTGCTGGACTGCTCACTTTTAGCCACCGTGTGGCAGACTTTAGCTTCCCCAGCACCCTGCCTTCGGTGTTGGGCAACAATGCCTCCACAGCAGCTTTAGTTTTACGTTTTATCCGTGAGAGTGGGTTTTATACTTTTATGTAGGTTTAGCGCATGTCCTTTGTCCCTGTGTGTCCTCCACCCTAGTGCTTTTAGGGTGGAGGTTTTAATGTGTTGCTGAGTGGCTGGCTTGCCCTTTGTATTCTCGTGGTTGGCCAGTCACTGTAATGTGCTTTCATGTTTTTCTCTCATCTGTTTCTAGTGTCTCTCTGTTGTTTTCTTGTCCTCTTTTGTTCCTTTTAGTGTTGGTTGCCTTCCCTTCATTCTTGTGGCTTTTCCTTTCTTTCCGTTTTGTGTTATATGTTTTGTCCATTTTATTCTCACACTCGTAGCATTGTTTTATTAGGAACAAGGGACCGTTGACCTCGTAGTTTGGACCCTTCTCTCTCTTTAAGCCAACCGTCCTTTCGAATGCATAAAAGAAAAGTTGATCTCCGTATTTTTCACCCCTTGGCAAGCCAAATTACACAATGAACTTTTCACTAACAGGCATTGCTTCAGACTTTCAATTTGTTACATTTTGTGGTCCCAGGTCCAGATTAGTTGTAACCAGATGATCCAACATCTGAATATTAATCAGTGATTCCATGTACTCAGGATCTTCAATTTTAGTTGGCTAAAAGGTTTTTTTCATTCGCTTTGACGAGATAGTATCACCCTGCCAATCCTTCAACAGTGCAAAAACCCAATGTCCATTGACAGCTACCTGACAACTAGTCTCACCAATGTCCCCTGCACACTGATTGAAAGGATGGTGCATAGCCTGACAATTATGCCCGGTTCTTGAATGATGAGATCTTTTGTCCTACATAAGACATATTGACATGCTAGGTGCTATCACGTTTTACTTACCCACCGTGATGGAGTTTAGAGGCTCCATAGCAATTTTTGTTCAGTTGTTTCAGGTTAGAGTTGGTGCGTCACTAAGCTTCACAGGGATCCAAGAGGACTGTGTCCTGCATGGCTCTGTGCTGATTGTTGCTCTTCCCTGTTGCTATCGATGGTCTAGTTACCTCCGTCAAAACATTGCTAACATCTGCTATCTGTTTATACTTTTTCATCTGGTATAACTCCAATCTGTAGCCTCAGCTAAATGCCAGCCGAAAGATGCCAACTGAAGGGTGTCCGCTTTAACCGTTTTCATGGCTTCCAGTTCTCTCTCTCGAAGTTGTGCATTTGATGTCGTACCGTGGTCTATCCTGACCCAGAACTCTTTTTTTGTGTACCCAGTACTTGGACATTGTTGCACAGTCTCAAGTTTTGGGGCTCCTCTGATAAAAAGCTGACATGCTTGCCCAACATTTGTCAACTAAAGATCAGCTGCGTGTGAAATCTTAACACTATCCTCTTCGTTGCCCACATCTCTCGGGGTACAGAATGTACGACTCTACTCTGTATTTGTTTCCTTTTCTTAGCTCTATTGGACCGTGGTTGCCATATTTATGGCCCAGCAGCACCTTCAGCTTTGAAACTCTTGCACCCAGTCCTGCAGATTAGCCCTGTATTGGGTATTTTATCACTTCAGTACTGATGGTACCAGCTTATGATGCTTATGCAACCACCATCTGAAAATTTCCCAGTCATCCAAATGATCAGTATGCTCCCAGTGATTTACTGTACCCCCTTCTGCCCTTGGTTGGTACCCAGACAATGAATTAGGCTCAATCTTTTTCAAGGTCTGAAACATCCCCTTTGAAAAATTATAAATAACTGTGTTGGTCACTAAACAGAAACCTTCATGCAAAACTAGCATCAGCCATTGGATAGCAATGTTGGTTAGTCATTTTTAGTACAGGAACTATTTATATGGGTGGCATTACCCAACTTGTTTGTCAAACTGTTCTGATAAACTGAATGTGTGATGTAGTATGTAAGCCTTATTGATCCATAGCTATGCATTTGAAACCAGAATCCCACAAATACTGTTTAAAATTGGAGACAGCCTTCTTTATCATAGCTTGCTATGATCTGGGTGAAGTGCTTCCCTATCTCCTTTCCTCGGAGAGATCTATTAGATATGCCAGTTAGGACAATTATTGAACACGAATATCAGAAACTTCACTGAATCTATAAATTTCAGATTATTGTTCTCATATTAAAACACACTTAAAAGTAGATGTGCTGTATTTTCTTAAGAATTCACACTGAAAGTGACAAAGGAGCTGCCTAGTTTGTAAAATGCAGAGGAGACCACAAACCATCTGCCTTACTCCCAATGAATTTTATGTTATCATCCCATTTCGAGTCGCTCCGTATGCCTACTTCTAAATATTTTGTCGAAGTAACTGCTTTCAGTAATTGTTGTGAAATTCTGTAATCATACAATAAAGGGTCTGTCTGTCTATGTATGTGCAATACGCTACATTTGCTGCACCAAATATCAATCCTCTGCAGGTCTTCCTGCATTTCTAGCGTCTCAGTTTCTCTGTATACGGCACCATCATCCACGAAGAGCCTCACAAAACTTCAGACGTTATCTGCTAAGTCATTAATATATATTGTGAGATGTAATGGTCATGTAATACTCCCCTGGGACATGCCTGAAGCTGCTTTTATGCCTGAAGATGTCTCCAGTCAGAATTATATGCTGTGTTCTGTTTACTCAAAACTCTTTAATCCAGGCACATAGTTAGTCTGACATTCCATACAGTCATATTTTGTTCATTAGGTGACAGTGCGAAACTGTATCAAATGCCTTCTGGAAGTTGAGGAACACGGCATATGCCTGGGCTTTGAATCTACTGATTTTTGGATCTCTTGGACGAAAAGAGCAAGCTGAGTTTCATACGATTGTTGTTTCCAGAATCCATAGTGGTTCCTGCAGAGTAGATTTTTAGCCTCCAGAGGCATCATGATAAAAGAGCATAAAACATTACAAAATTCGACAACTGAATGACGTCAGTTACAGGCCTATAGGTTAATGCAGCTGTTCGACGACCCTTCTAAAAACAGGAATGACCTGTGCTTTTTTCCAATCATCAGGAACACTTCGCTCCTCCAAAGACCTATACTACACTCCTGCTAGAAGAGGGGCAAATTGTTTCGTGTACTCTATGTAGAATCGAATTGGTATTCCGTTACGTCCAGTGGGCCTCCCTCTGTTGAGCAATTCCAGTTGCTTTTCTATCCCAAGTCACTTGTTTCAATATCAGCCATTTTGTTGTTTGTGTGATTCTCTGATTAATTGCTCAAAGTAATTTTTGGATAAAGCACTTCAAACAGTTTCCCACAGTTCTCTGTCCCTACTACCTGTCTGTATCACCTGAATCTTCCAGTCAATAGCTGGTAGGTTAAAATCTCCACCTAAAACTGTAACATGGCCAGGAAGTTTACGTGAAATGTTCTCAAAGTCCCCTCTCAACTGTTCCACCATTACTGCTCCTGAGGCAGGAGATCTGTAGAAACATCAGGTCACCGTGTTTGATCAACCTTTAACACTTTTCACCTAAATTATTTTGCATTGGGTATCTGTACTAATCTCACTAGATAATGTATGTTTTGTGTCTGTAAACACGCCTACACTACCAGCATTTGACTTATTTTTGTGATATACATTCGAATCGAAATTTAGAATTTTTGTTTTTGGCATCTGGTTTCATCCAGCTTAATTTCCCTAGTACTATATGTGTATTGTTACCATTTATAAGTGAGACTAGTTCTGGGACCTTTCCACAGATGCTGCAGCAGTTCACTAATAACATATTAACATTTTCTTTCTCCAATCTGCTATGAATGCTACCATCTGGACTCTGAAACCATCTTATCGGGTCTATGGAGGGATTTCTCAATCCTAAAAAACCTGCATGTGTATGCCACACTTACTCCACTACACTAGTAGCCACTTCCTGCCTGTAGTGCACGCCTGACCTGTTAGGGGTATGCTACTATTCTCCACTTGATAGAGATCAAGAAATTTGCATCTGATATCATCGCAGGATCATCTGAGCTTCTGGTTTAGACTTTCCACTCGGCTCCAAATCAGAGGACCATAGTCGACTTTGGGAACAATGCTGCAAAATGATGGCTCTGCTTCTATGCTGGGGGCGAGGCTAGCTGTCTTCACCAAATTAGCCAGCGACCTATGGGAACCTAGGATGACATCTGAACGTAGGCGGCAGGCATCATTTGTGTCTACATGAGCCACAATTTGCAGGCAAGTGCACCCTGTGCACTCAGTATTGTCGGCAGAGCCTACTCCACATTTCGGATCAAATTCCCCCCCCCCACCACCACCACCACCACCACCACCACCACCGGCTGGCAGTGTGGATACTGGCCTTCTTTCCTGCTTTTGTGGCCTGTCCACTATTTTCATGAGGGGCTCCGTCATCTGCCTAACGTTGGAGCTCCCAGTGAGAAGCAGTTCCACCCTCTGTGCCCGTCCTGGTCTCTCAGGAAGATCAACCGCAGGCCCAACAGGCAAGGTATCTCGTGCTGGCTCAGGTGCACTGTCAATAGCAAGCAATAATGCCTCACACCAAAAGATGTAAGGGGACAACTGTGCGGGCAGTACAAACTTTCACTTTCCCTCCCAGTGATTCACAACCCTGACACAGTTTGCCAGTCACCGTTAGGTAAGTGTACACTGGTCCAAATTTAGGAGCAAATCAAAATTGTCTTTCTAAGCTGGATCATTTTTCTTAAAATTACCAGTATATTGGGACAAAACGATGATCTGAAGATGTTGGGTGAATTCAGTGGATGGAGTGAGAGGGTAGTATCAGTTAATGCCTAATGCTTTGTGGATATTCATCATTGTTCAGCTACAAGTACAGCTGCGACTAGAACACTTCAAGAAATTAGGACACTTGGAACCACCTGTGTGGAGATAATATAAAGCTCTCTACTGGAAGCTTGAAAGCTTTAATTAGTTCCACTTGCTTAGAAAGATGAGGCCATACCTCTTTGGAGATGTTGGGCTATCATCAGCCACCTCGTATTTGCAAGTACGATTGGGAGGGGGCTTAATAAATGTGAGAGCTATGCAGAGATAGTACGACTAAATTGTTAAAGAAAAGCGTCAGTAATGAGTGTAGCGCACTTTAATTGAATTAAGAAGTGTTGACAGTAGACTGCAGTTTCTGTAGACTCTCTCAACACACTGATGTAGAGGTGACTGGGAGCACATTACCACCTCACAGTGTCAGTGCAAGGTACTGACGAAGTGATAGTGTCTGTTGCATCCTCTGTCCCATTCATTCCTTCATTTGTCAGTGTTTCTCCACTAATGTAATAGCTAAAATATTTCCCAGTAATGTTTCGTTTTTTCCAGACTGTCTCCACGATAACGGACGTAGTGCTTGTTCAGATTGGTGTAAGTTTCAGTAACAAGGACTGCCCATGTTTAGGGTTTAGTACATCTCGTCAGCTATCAGTCTACGGATACGTGGAGTTGAGCTTTGTTCCTCAGACTCCATCGCCATTTATCGACCGGTAGCTCACAAGGGGACTGCTCCTATTTGTCGTCGTTGGATTTCGTCCAAATTTATGATATATGCAGGGCATGGCCAAAAATGACCGACGAACGTTTAAGCTCCAGATGGCCACGCCATTATTGGCACAGGTCGGTCGTGGCATTAGCTATTTATGTGACCATAGTTTCCAGACAGCAGTTGGCGCAGCGGAAACAGCACTGAACAGTAATCGGAGGATCGGGCGGTTGACACTGTATGCGTAAACTTTTGTTTTGTTATTTTAAATTTTTACATTGCTTGCACTCCAAATCAACTGAAATAATACTCGATTACTGTATTAGTAATAAGAAGTAATGAAACACATTTCTTCTTCGGCCAATTACGGTCGAAAAAGTTCGGAATTCGTTGTGGGACCTCCTGGAATATTCCTGCTTCAGCCCCTGTATTTATTGAAGTTGCGATAGGTGGTTGCGCTATATGTAACCTTCAAAATAGCGTCTGTAAAAAGGAGAAGCGTACGAAACAGAACGCTGTAATTTAGTTTCTTTTGGCGGAAAACCAGAGCATCGCAGATATTCATAGGCGCTTGCAGAATGTCTACGCAGGCCTGACAGTGAACAGAAGCACGGTGAGTCGTAGGGTGAGGCTTGTGTCGTCATGGCAAGGTCAAACTTGCCCGATTGCCCGCGTGCCGGCCGGCAGCACAAAGCTGTGGACTCCTGTAATGTTGGAACGTGCGGACACACCCATTCGAGGTGATGGACGGATCGCAAACTCTCACCTCGCTGCTGAACTGGACGTCTGTTGATTCACACGATGGTGTCCACGAAGGTCCGCTGGGTTCCTCGCCGGCTAACGGAAGACCATAAAGAGCAACGAAGGGCCAGCTCTGTGGAATCGCTTGCGCGTTACGAGGCTGAGTGTGACAATTTTTTGTCGAACATCGTCACAGGCGATGAAATATGGGTTCATCACTTCTAATCGGAAACAAAACGGCAATCCATGGAGTGGCATCACACCATCTCCCCTCCGAAAAAATTTCAAAGCCGCAGCCTCAGGCGTTAAGTCATAGCGACGTCTTATGGGATTCTGAAGGGGTTATTTGTTTGATGTCCTCCGTATTGGTGCAACGATCAACTCTAGTGTTTAGTTTGCTACCCTCAGGAAAATGAAGAAACGCCTTCAGCGTGTTCGTCGCCATAAAAATGCAAACGAACTTCTCCATGACAACGCAAGGTAGCTCGTAAGTCTGCGCACCCGAGAGCAGCTCACAGAATATCGTTGGACTGTTCTTCCTCGTACAACCTACAGCACGGATCTTTCACCTTCCGACTTCCACCTGTTTGGCCGATGCACTCCGCGGGAAGCAGTACGTGGTTGGTGGGGAAGCTATTGATTCAGCAAGACTGGCTCCGACGTTGACCAGTAGAATGGGCGTATAGGCCTCCTAGTGTGGTGGCGTAAGGCGGTCGCATTGAGCAGAGATTGTTGAAAACTAATGTTTTGTAGGCAAGAGGGTGGGGAATGGCATGTTGTATTGGAATTATGAATAAAATCAACCTGCTTTCAGAAATAAAATGTTGCATTTCTTATTGAATGCACGTCGTGTTTTCATAGAAGGCATGAACAGGAAAGGCAAAGGAAAATTTGGGATTTGCAAATAAATTTCCAGGGAAGGATTGTAAGATATACACGAGAGCTTCCATATAAAAATTAGAAACTTTTATTATATTACAGTTTCATTTACACGTCCTGGGGAGATAGTCATCGTAAAAACAGGGGATGCAGTAATTTTCTCGACACACATTATAAACGCCGCATTTGTACAATTACATGGCTTTTTTAAAGTTTGTATAGAAAAACAAACTTGGTTTACATTCATAAAAGGTTGTCTCTTATCGGACAGTTTGGCAGTAAACCACAGGTAAGAGTTCTGTACACTTGAATTACAGTACTTTCCAAGAAAAATATTTGCGATGTCCTCGTGGGGTCGTGCGGTAGCGTTCTCACTTCCCGCGCCCGGGTTCCCGGGTTCGATTCCCGGCGGGGTCAGGGATTTTCTCTGCCTCGTGATGACTGGGTGTTGTGTGCTGTCCTTGGGTTAGTTAGGTTTAAATAGTTCTAAGTTCTAGGGGACTGATGACCATAGATGTTAAGTCCCATAGTGCACAGAGCCATTTTTTTTTTTGCCCTCGTGGGCGCTGCAAGTACACTCCTGGAAATGGAAAAAAGAACACATTGACACCTGTGTGTCAGACCCACCATACTTGCTCCGGACACTGCGAGAGGGCTGTACAAGCAATGATCACACGCACGGCACAGCGGACGCACCAGGAACCGCGGTGTTGGCCGTCGAATGGCGCTAGCTGCGCAGCATTTGTGCACCGCCGCCGTCAGTGTCAGCCAGTTTGCCGTGGCATACGGAGCTCCATTGCAGGCTTTAACACTGGTAGCATGCCGCGACAGCGTGGACGTGAACCGTATGTGCAGTTGACGGACTTTGAGCGAGGGCGTATAGTGGGCATGCGGGAGGCCGGGTGGACGTACCGCCGAATTGCTCAACACGTGAGGCGTGAGGTCTCCACAGTACATCGATGTTGTCGCCAGTGGTCGGCGGAAGGTGCACGTGCCCGTCGACCTGGGACCGGACCGCAACGACGCACGGATGCACGCCAAGACCGTAGGATCATACGCAGTGCCGTAGGGGACCGCACCGCCACTTCCCAGCAAATTAGGGACACTGTTGCTCCTGGGGTATCGGCGAGGACCATTCGCAACCGTCTCCGTGAAGCTGGGCTACGGTCCCGCACACCGTTAGGCCGTCTTCCGCTCACGCCCCAACATCGTGCAGCCCGCCTCTAGTGGTGTCGCGACAGGCGTGAGTGGAGGGACGAATGGAGACGTGTCGTCTTCAGCGATGAGAGTCGCTTCTGCCTTGGTGCCAATGATTGTCGTATGCTTGTTTGGCGCCGTGCAGGTGAGCGCCACAATCAGGACTGCATACGACCGAGGCACACAGGGCCAACACCCGGCATCATGGTGTGGGGAGCGATCTCCTACACTGGCCGTACACCACTGGTGATCGTCGAGGGGACACTGAATAGTGCACGGTACATCCAAACCGTCATCGAACCCATCGTTCTACCATTCCTAGACCGGCAAGGGAACTTGGTGTTCCAACAGGACAATGCACGTCCGCATGTATCCCGTGCCACCCAACGTGCTCTAGAAGGTGTAAGTCAACTACCCTGGCCAGCAAGATCCCCGGATCTGTCCCCCATTGAGCATGTTTGGGACTGGATGAAACGTCGTCTCACGCGGTCTGCACGTCCAGCACGAACGCTGGTCCAACTGAGGCGCCAGGTGGAAATGGCATGGCAAGCCGTTCCACAGGACTACATCCAGCATCTCTACGATCGTCTCCATGGGAGAATAGCAGCCTGCATTGCTGCGAAAGGTGGATATACACTGTACTAGTGCCGACATTGTGCATGCTCTGTTGCCTGTGTCTATGTGCCTGTGGTTCTGTCAGTGTGATCATGTGATGTATCTGACCCCAGGAATGTGTCGATAAAGTTTCCCCTTCCTGGGACAATGAATTCACGGTGTTCTTATTTCAATTTCCAGGAGTGTATAATCCATCTCTGGAAATTTATTTGCGGACCTAAATTTTCTTTTGCCTTTTCTTTCCGTGCATTTTATGAAAATATTAATAAATACAATATACTGAGCGTTTTTTCAGTTTATATGCAACGTAAAACTGAAAATAAAAACGAAAAGAATTCTGCATAGGAACTCTACCCCACGACCTTGGGATTACGACTATGTACTCTTTCCACTGCGCCAACTGCTGTCTGTCCGATCCACAACAAAAATACTATTTTTCTCTAACTGCTTGGCTATCTGTCGCTCCCACTTCTGTCGCTTTTTCTTGTGAAGCCCTACATATACGATAAATTTGGACGACATCGGTGATGACGAGTAGGCGTGGTCCCTTCGTCAGTCACACTGCGTAAAGTGGTCGTATTGGTCAGTCGTCAGAATGAACTCCTCAGTATGTCTGTAGTTAGGTTAGGCAGTATTTCACTAAAAAGGCAAAAAATCATATAAATCAAATTTAGTTATCTATAAACGTACGTAATTACCTGAGTTACTCAAATAGGACTACTCTTGCGAACACAATGAAGCAGGACACGTTCTATAACGTACCTCATTTGCGTCCAGTGTTAACGCTTTCACATCACATGCACTTCATCATGAACACAGGTAGATTCATTGTAATTAAAAATTCTAAAACTTTAACGTGTCTTCTGCAAAATTTTATATGTTATAATAAATCTTCTTAAACTTAAGGAACATAAAATACGAATGATTATTATTTTCAGTTCAAAGTTAGTGAATCAAGTATGCGTTAGACTAATGGCGAGATGTCACATTGACAGTAAGTAATTATTTACAATGATAAAGTGGTGCCCTAGGACATGTAAAAAATTAAGATTTTTCAAGGGAATACTTATGACGATGTGCAACAAATATTACAGGAAGTGAAATATAAGTAATTTTCTTTTTTCGCGCGAAAACTACGGCATTTGTAAAAGCACTCCAGAAATAGGCATCAGTTATCTTTTTTTTTTTACGGCAGCAAGTTTTCTCAGTTCGTTAGCTAATGCAAGGGAATGTTGCCCCAATCGGACGAATAAAATAAACAGATCTGGATTCTGCAGATTAGTCCACTGCTGGAAAGTCTACTGATCTATTGCGGTCTTTCTGCGTGCTACTGACTGCTTCGAAAAGACTCAGCAGTCTTCGAACTGGGTCTGTCGTCGTCGTCCGATGTCGGCGCGATCGTAGTCTTAAAGGCGCGTACACACTAGACCAACTGCTTCGTTGGCCGAGATTTGTTTAGTGTGGACGGGCGACAAATCTGAACCAACGAAACTGTTCGCCTTGGTTGCGATTCAGAGTACCAGCGGTAACATCCAGGCGTTGGCGATAGGCTGGCTTTGGAACCCCTCATCTAATGTGGACGCCGGGTCGAATGTTCGTTAGTTCAATAGCGATTTCCTGTGCCTGTTGAACGACTGAGTATTTATCGTGTTTCAAAACACTAGAATATGGAGTGGGACACGGAGACAGCATTAAAGCTGATAGTTTTATCGTGGGCGGGAATGTTTACGGTAACTTACGAACTGTGATTATAAAAATAAACTGAAAAGATTAAACGGTTGGGGGGAACTAAGTGACCTGTTGGAAAGTAATGTGCATAATGTGGAAAAAGGAAATGGAGTTTGTACTGAAATTTTTAGCTTTCTCTCGGAAAAATATGAAAAAAATAGATATTCCAATTCAGCTTTAAGGTCAGGCATTTTGTCGCACCACTGCTCCCTACTTTTTGAGAGAGGTCGCCAACCTGTCATTTCTTCTTCTTTTTCTGATGATCAGCTTCTTGCAGTAAAGTAAATGCTGCACGTGCGACAACTTCTAAATCCTTTACTTCTCATACAATTAGGGTCTATTTGAAGATGAAAAAACTGGGAAGTATTACATACAAACTTGTGCACCACAATGGGTTACATTTTTACAAAAGTGTCTTTCGTGCTTCCTCGAGCCTTCGTAAGTAACTCTTTCTTGGATTTTATGTTATATCATTGAGAACAAGAGAGATCTTTATAGTATGAATTTGCACTTACAGCTGTCTTTAGAGTTATTAGCATCGTTCTCGACACACAACAGCTAACACCAGTGGCGACCCGACGACCACGGTCGACTCTATACGCGGTACGCTACTCGTAGAGGAGTGAAGCTTGAAAATCAAATCGCCGTGCAACGACAGAAGTGTTGCCAACCTGCTGTTCTCTCTCCTAGTTTATGCTCAGTTTAAATTTCAGTCCGCCAGATGACACTTGACATCACAGAACAACTTGACATGGAAGACCAGAAATAAGATTTTTACTCTTTTGTAAATTTACAACCGCGGGCTGAAACTCGTACGTGCAGTGTTAAAAACAGTGTACGATACGGATAAACTGGTTGACTTGGTAACGTGTTCATAATATCGGCCGATGAAATTGTAATTAAAAGGCTACTTTTTAACAATAACAAAAGGGAAAACCTCGACCAGTTGACAGTCAACTACGATTCCACATGGGCGAATCCCTTGGCCCCAACCCATTGGTTTAGTGAGGATGAGAGGCTAATGCGTTTGCGACGAACGTGCGGCTGAATCCGCTCGCCCTAGTTCGTTGTCCTTCGTTGACGTGGTGTGTACGCCTTTACACTTTGCCACCACTAACACATGCACCAGCTCTCCTTCCCTCAGAAACGCCTTTTGTCGTGCACTGAAGAGCCAAAGAAACTGGTACACCTGTCCAGTATCGAGTAGGGCCCCCGAGAGCACGCAGAAGTGCCGCAACACGACGTGGCATGAGCTCGACTAATGTCTGAAGTAGTGCTGGAGGGAACTGACACCATGAATCCTGCAGGGCTGGCCGTAAATCCGTAAGAATACGAGGGGGTGGAGATCTCTTTTGAACAGCACTTTGCAAGGCATCCTAGATATGCTCAATAATGTTCATGTCTGGGGAGTTTGGTGGCCAGCGGAAGTGTTTAAACTCAGAAGAGTGTTCCTGGAGCCACTCTGTAGCAATTACGGATGTGTGGGTTGTCGCGTTGTCCTCCTGGAATTGCCCAATTCTGTTGGAATGCACAATTGACATAAATGGATGCAGGTGATCAGACAGGATGCTTACGTATTTGTCAGTTGTATCTAGACGTATCAGGGGTCCCATATCACTCCAATTGCACGCGCCGCACACCATTACAAAGCCTCCACCAGCCTAGACAGCCCTCTGCTGACAAACAGTGTCCATGGATTCATGAGGTTGTGTGTACATACCCCAGCACGTCCATCTGCTCCATACAATTTGAAACGAGACTCGTCCGACCGGGCAGCATGTTACCAGTCAACAACAGCCCAATGTGTTGACGGACCCAGGCGAGGTGTAAAGCTTTGTGTCGTGGAGCCATAAAGGGTACACGAGTGGGCGTTCGGCTCGGAAAGCCCATATCGATGTTTCGTCGAACGGTTCGCACGCTGAAACTTGTTGACGGCCCAGCATTGAAAACTGCAGTAATTTGCGGGAGGGTTGCACTTCTGTCACTTTGAACGATTCTCTTCAGTCGTCGTTGGTCTCGTTTTTGCAGGATCTTTTTTCGGCAGCAGCGATGTCGGAGATTTGATGTTTTACGGGATTCCTGATATTCACGGACACTCGTGGAATGGTCGTACGGGAGAATCTCCACTTCTTCACTACCTTCGAGAAGCTGTGTCCCATAGCTCGTGCGCCGACTGTTAACACCACGTCCAAACTCACTCAGCTCTCGATAACCTGCCATTGTAGCAACGCGCGCGTACGCGCACATGCCTATACCACTTCTTTTGTGCTTAAGTGTATATGCACAATTTTGTCCACATTTTGTTGGTGTTGTACTGTCGCAGTACTGCCCATTATTCTTCCTGCTGTGTATCTGCAGTCAGTCGGTGACTTTTTTTTTCATCAGATAACCGCAACCTGTGGTAAAATTTGTAGCAGTCATTTCTCACCTTTGGTCCCACTTCTTGTCTATCATTCATCTATTCCTTCGTGTCTCTACCGCAGTCCGTAAATCATTTGGTGCAAATCTCTGTATGATTCCCTAAACAAAGTAGATTTTCTTCCCCATCGTTGTATAATGACTAAGATGTTCACGAATCGTTTAAGTACGGCCTCCTTTATTTCCCTTATTCTGCATCCCCACAGTAGATCCCGCTGGTTTGATATTACGAAAATGGAGTGTTCAGTTTGTGATATTGCACACTGTTGATTAGATTGTGTCTTCTGCTGTTGACAGTATACACAATACGCACACTACACAAAAATAGGCAGATGCTTGGTATGTGTAGTGTATTGTTCGTGGTATCCATATAGGTTGTAGGCCCCCCCCCCCCCCCCCCCACTCCCCCTTGGTCGCAGTGTAGCCGCAAGGCAGTCCTAACGGAGTGACAGAAGAGTGACTACGGTCGCAGGTTCGAATCCTGCCTCGGGCATGGATGTGTGTGGTGTCCTTAGGTTAGTTAGGTTTAAGTAGTTCTAAGTTCTAGGGGACTGATGACCTTAGCGGTTAAGTCCCATAGTGCTCAGAGCCATTTGACAGAAGAGTGATAGCAAGGATAGTTCTCAGAAGGAAGAGGTGGATATTTGTGAGCTTGTCTCTGCATAGTGCTGTATGAATTTACTACTAGTAGTGGTAGTAGTACAGGGTTATTCTAAATGGTGGACTAATTTTCGAAAATTCATATATATTAAAGTGCAAATACAAAATGAACAAGCTTTATACCAATGAAAAGAAGTAGTTTCAAAGTTTTTGGCGGCCGGCGGCGGTGATGGTTTCAGAAGCGGCCGGCATAGTTCGCGTGGCAATAGGGCCTTCATTCCGTTTCACTGTCAGTCTTGAGTGACATGGTGACTGGAGCTCAAGGTTTCCTGCGTTCTTGAGTTCGCGAAAAGTTAGTCACAAATTGCAGTGCAGCGGGCATTTCGTACCAAATTCGGTATTCAACCCCCCACTCGCAAAATCGTTAGCCGTTAGTTTAAGGAATTTAAACAGACTGGGAGTGTGTACAAAGGAAAAAGCACAGGCCGACCGCGTGTGTCACAGGTTGATCTCTGATTCAAGAAAGTTTTGTGCGCAGACCCAGTAAGTCTACCAACACAGCCAGTCGAGAACTTTGAATTCCCCAACCAACTGTATGGAAAGTTCTGAGACGTCGTTTGCTGTACAAGGCCTACCGATTACGGCTTGTGGAGGCTCTCAACCCCAATGGCAAATGGAAGTGTCTTGCATCGTGTGGTTATTGCTAACAAAGATGGAGGATGACGCATTTCTACAGCTTGTAAATTATAGTGATGAATCTTCATTTCACCTTAGTGGAAAAGTCAACAGACACAATGTTTGCATATGGGATTTGGAAAATCCACAGTCACCATTGCAATACGAAAGACTCACTGAACATCTACATGTTCCGTGCCGTATCCCGTACAAAGGTTTATGGGCCATTTTTCTTTGCGGTAGGAACTGTGACGGAAATCACGTACCTGGACATGTTGTAACAATGGCTGTTCCCTCAAGTTATGAAAAAGTCCCATGACTTCATTTTCCAACAGGATGGAGTTCCTCCCCGTTGGCACCGTGATGTACGAGACTTTTTGAATGACTCCCTTCCCCAGTGCTGGATCGGTCGCAGGGGACGTGAGGACGTGGCTCGGCACTTCTGGCAACAGAGAGCTCCTGATCTCACTCCCTACTTCTATTTCTTATGGGGTTATGTGAAGAAAGCTGTTTACGTCCCGCCTCTGCCAACCACTCTGAACGATCTGCGGAACCGGGTCACTGCTGCCATGCACTCAGTAACAGCAGATACGCTTTCACGCGTGTGGGACGAGTTTGGCAAGCGCGTCGATGTTTGCCGTGCAGCCAGTGGTGGCCACATTGAACATTTATAACATTTATCATATTGCTAATTATTAAATAATTATTAAAAACTAACGAATCACAAACTATTAAATTTATTAAATTGATGTCACACATTATGAAAAAAAGACTTCGAAACTTCCTTTTTTCATTGGTATAAAGCTTGTTCATTTTGGGTTTGTACTTGAATAAGTACGAAGTTTTGAAAATGGGTCCATCATTTAGAATAACCCTAGTAGTAGTAGTAGTAGTAGTAGTAGTAGACATCCAGGCTAGGGTGATGCACGCTTTAGGTTTTAGCTCAGGTCTCGCGACCTGGGCCGTAAGGCAGACTGGCTCGTCCGACTAGACGGCTGAGCGTAACCCGCCGAGCAGCCCGCCGGGTTTCACGCTGAAGCTAATTGCCGGGTCATCTGGCCAGCCTGTGACCTCTGCCGCGTTACGTTCTGCCTCAATCTGAAACGTCCTGTACTTACCCTCCTCGATTAAATGTACGGGAGAGGTGGGCAGCAGAGTCGGTGAATGTTCGAGCGTGCATGCTTAGCCGCAGTGTAGAATAATTTGTTCTTTTTTTAGTTCCATCCAAGTACAGAATACCTTTGCTTCAGATGGACTTTTCTTATTATACTTCGTAATTTCCTACAACCATAAATGAAACATACATTGACGGAATTAAGCATTGCATTCTTGTAAGATGGGATCGCTAATATCCACAATGCGAGAGCACGTAGCAGGAATTACGTAGTAGACAATTTCAGAGTGTCACTGTTTTGCCGTATGTTTTGGGACGTTGCAGAAGTCACGGCGGAAGTACAGTAGATGAGCTGGAGCGGCGAAAACAGTGAGTAGAGCATACAGCGTAGCGGACTGCCCTGTGGTCCCGTGGCTCTTACCGGCCAGGGGGGCGAGACGTAGGCGGAAACCCGCACCGTGCACGACTAATTCAGGCGTCCGCGATTGCGTTGCAGCCGGAAGCCGTAATCCTGGCGTCCACGGTTGCAATTGCAGCCGAGAGACGGGCATGCGTGACTTACAGGGGCAGCAGACGTGCCTTATGAATCGTGACTAAAACACCCATACGGACACAAAGCAATGGCCTACGTGAACGCTGATACATCCCGACGTGTTTCCGACCCAGTATTGTGGATGAAATTTCATCGTGTTGGCGTTTGGAGTATTTATACGCAAGAGAACTGTGTTCGCTCCTGTCGACAAAGTTGCGCAGTTATATTTGGCCATTGAAGATTGTGAAAAAAGTCTCTAGTTAGATGAATGATTATTCTGCACGTAAATGAAAAATGAGGCGTCAATTGCATCTTAGATCTGACAAATCCTCCCAAAGGTACAGGGAGGCGACTCTGTGATGCCCTAGGGACGATATAATTGTGAAAATATGCTTACTTCTAGGTGACAGGAGTAGGGTTGCCACCGGTCCTGTTCTCGGTGGAATTGTCCCGTAATGTACACTACTGTCCAGGATCCCGGGTAAAGGACTCTGAACACTTTTATCCCGCCTTATGCCGAATTTGCCAATCACGCGAATGAAGAGTAAGAATGATGTGTGAATTTCCTCCCCCGTCACTATGCACGATTCAGCATACACATGTACCTGTTAAATTAGCGGTTATTGGGCAGTTGGAGAAGAAATAAAAACTTTGAGGTTCGCCGATGACATTGTAATTCTATCAGAGACAGCAAAGGACTTGGAAGAGCAGTTGAACGGAATGGACGGTGTCTTGAAAGGAGGATATAAGATGAACATCAACAAAAGCAAAACGAGGATAATGGAATGTAGTCGAATTGAATAGGGTGATGCTGAGGGAATTAGATTAGGAAATGAGACACTTAAAGCAGTAAAGGAGTTTTGCTGTTTGGGGAGCAAAATAACTGATGATGGTCAAAGTAGAGAAGATATAAAATGTAGACTGGCAATGGCAAGGAAAGCGTTTTTGAAAAAGAGAAATTTGTTAACATCGAATATAGATTTAAGTGTCAGGAAGTCGTTTCTGAAAGTATTTGTATGGAGTGTAGCCATGTATGGAAGTGAAACATGGACGATAAATAGTTTGGACAAGAAGAGAATAGAAGCTTTCGGAATGTAGTCCTACAGAAGAATGCTGAAGATTAGATGGGTAGATCATATAACTAATGAGGAGGTATTGAATAGGATTGGGGAGAAGAGAAGTTTGTGGCACAACTTGACTAGAAGAAGGGATCGGTTGGTAGGACATGTTCAGAGGCGTCAAGGGATCACAAATTTAGCATTGGAGGGCAGCGTGGAGGGTAAAAATCGTAGAGGGAGACGAAGAGATAATACACTAAGCAGATTCAGAAGGATGTAGGTTGCGGTAGGTACTGGGAGATGAAGAAGCTTGCATAGGGTAGGGCAGCATGGAGAGCTGCATCAAACCAGTCTCAGGACTGAAGACCACAACAACAACACGTTGCCAGCACGTTTCACGTCCAGTTTATAACTCTGCAACGTAAATGCTAAACGTTCAAAGGATCGGCGTTCGGAAAAGACCTTCCTGTAATGATGAAGACTGTTCATACAGTTTGTCTGCTGCGAAGAAGAAAGTTAAGATATAAAGCTTCGTTATTCAGAAAACACACACACACACACACACACACACACACACACACACAGAACCTCAGGTACACTTTATAACCCGTTAGTACACTTAGTGATAGATATGAAATTTGTCTTTTGAATCCAAAATTCCCTGACTGTGGCTCAAAGTCTGTTGGATGAATAAAATATCTTGTGAATGTTTGTCGCTCAGGTTGCTTCTGTATTTAAGTTTTGTGAATTTTCGGAAAGAAAATTTTTGGTCACACATCTAGATAGTGCCAAATCCAGATAATAAATCTCGTGCAGTCTTTGGTCTTTGGGTAGTTTTCTTCTGGAAGCAGCTCGTAAAACTGAATAATGCTTCCATTTTTAAACTTGTCCTTCGTGGTCTCATCAGCTTGCAAATCAATGATTTCTATTTGCAGACCTGCATGAGCATTTCCGCTTCACAGGTAAAGGGGTTCTAAAAAAAATTGGATCTCATTGGAATGAGCATCTAAATCCGAGAACCTGGAAGACAACATTTCCATCAGGTCATCATGGAATTCCATTGCAAATTGGAATGGAGGACTTGAACCATGCTCACCATTCAGTGGCTGGCGATTGAGGAAGTGTGCAAAAATTTCATGTTTGACAATGCGCTAAAAAAATAAATTTGTGTTTGAAACCTTTAACACGTTTGTAAAGGTCACAAATAAAGTCGTTCTCCCGTCAAATTCGTTATTCAGTTCATTGAAATGGAGATCAACATCAGCTGAGAACTAGTTTCCTTAGGCATTCTTTTTCCGAAAGAACTTCCAAAGGATTATTTTTCACATTCAGAAATCTTTCCAATATCCGTTATCTAGGTAAAGAACCTTGACAAACATTTACTACAGGTTAACCGCCTTACTGACAGTGATATGGAAGATTACTTCACAAAAATTAAATCCATTTTAGGAAAGACCTGAATTGGTGTTTGAGTCCAATGAAATTGACAACGGAAGTTACAGGCCGCACAGGACAGAGTGCTTCCTGATAAAGAATGCAGTGTATTGTCAGGGGTCTGGTAATTCCACTGACTTTGAGTTTAGTCCTCCAACAAAACCTGCAGATTTGCCACACCTCTTATTCTGCCATCTGTTATAACACAGCCGCGCGGGATTAGCCGAGCGGTCTATGGGCGCTGCAGTCATAGAGTGTGCGGCTGGTCCCGGCGGAGGTTCGAGCCCTCTCTCGTGTGTGTGTGTGTGTTAGGTTTAGTAGTGTGTAAGCTTAGGGACTGATGACCTTAGCAGTTAAGTCCCATAAGATTTCACACACATTTGAACTTTTTCTTATAACACAAAACAGCCCAGGAAGAGGAATGTTGTACTTGCCAGCTAATGTTAACTTTACCTCATGAAAGATACTTTCACCTATTGTTACACCATCCAAGGAAATCAGATCTCATAGTTCTTCAGTAATTTCAAAGACTTTGTCAAAACCTCTAAGAATAAAAGGGCTGCAGCAATATCAGAGATGTATGTAGATTCGTCAATTGCTATTGAGTTCCAAGCAAACTTATATACCTTTTCTTGTAAAAGATTTCTTAAGCTACGAGCAGTATCTTCAACTCGACGGGCAGTTGCAGTTCCTGAGAGAATAACGCTAAACATTGTACGGTTTTGACAGGAAACAGTTCTTCAGCTGTAATTAAAATTTACCTCTTTATGTAGTAACCGTCAGTGAATGGGATGCCTTGTTTGGCGATTTCATTGGCAGTTCGTAAACTTGCGCTCGTAATGTCTTCACTTTCCTGAACACGTTTCCTAAAAATGTTTTGTTGAAAACACAGCCAACGTTCCAGTGTCTGAGTTTGTTCATGCATTATTCCCTTGAATTTATCAAACTGTGCACCGTGATTTATTTCGTAATGGCGACGAATATTATATTCCTTAAGAACTACTACTTCGTTACAGATAGCACACACTGGTTTCGTGTCTTAAACTGCCCATGTTATGTTGAAGATATACTTCCACTGGCGCCTTTTGTCTCTTTAGTTTCTTCGTACAGTGCACACGTATTCGAAAGAGAGAAAAATCACCCAAGAAGTCAGTCAGCTGCAGGTAGAGCTCTCATGAAGACATCTCTGCTATTTATGAAGAAGTGAAGGCAATGCACCTAACTCTCTCTAGAGTGTCAGAAGTGGGAAGAACCGCTCACTGTTTTAATAAGACTTTCGTATTTTGGAGATCCCTGCTCTAGTGTATTGCTGGCCCATATGTCATCGCGTATTACAGCGACTTCGTGATGGGACGGCACTGTTGAAGTGGGGCCTTGTGCATTATCTTGTCGCGTCATCCAGGCGAGGCAACTGAGAGGTGAACTTTACTCTGGGCCAAACCAGAATTGGGAAATAGCGGGTCTACGTTTGCTGCTGTCGAGAGAAACGTTATTTTTAATTACTTAGAGTATATCGAACAGTGATACAAAGTTTTTCTAGAATACCAGATGTGTTATCTGATTGCGTACGTACTCAGAACCAATCTAAAACTCAACTGAGTGTAATCTTTGTACTTTAATTTCTCGTAGAGGTGGTGGAAGACAAGAGTATAGTCCGTTCCACTTACGAAAGAGATCAAATTAAGAAAAAGAATTTGGGTACTCTCCCAAAAGCTAAGATAACATACGTAAATGCGTAGTTCCGAGTGTATCTCGTTTGAGGTTAAGATATTCACTTCCACTCTTTAATACAAATATTAAAGTTCAAATGTAGAAGTATTCAGGCACAAATTCTTGAGAGCAAGAGAAGTGGCACAGTGGCAAGACACTGGATTCACACTCGGGAGGACGGCGCACGGTAGACAAATTCGCTTCAAAATCTGGACGGAATAGGAAAAAAAGTGTGCGTTCCGACTTTAGTCATGCAAAATCTTGTGTATATTGTACTGGTGCACACTTGCCCAGTGCTGCGTTGTCAATACAGTACGTGCCGTGACAGTTGAAGGTAAACGGTGAATCGGACGACGATTCAATTTTTCAGATATTATTTGTGTGGCTTATTTAATATTTGACAGCAATCACGCCTTGTTGTGACAGTAAAATAATGTAGGCAGCGCTCCAGACGGGATGTTTGACATTTTTAATCGGTGTAATGATGTGTATAGACTTAAAACTAAACTACTACTGACATCCGAAATCGTTGGCTATAAAATTGCCACTGCGTGGCTCCACGTTTGTATTCGGCTCTCCTACTGCCTTAATAGTATAGTTAACAGATTCAGGTTTATTTGCGTAGACATACTAGCACGTTTTTATTGGCTGGTCATTTCCTACCGTGTGGCGCTACTACACGGTAGTAATGGGCGCCTCATTATTGCAGTTCTCTCATAAACTACTATTTACACAAAAAGGTTTTCTGTAGAATTCTTAGGCAGCTATTCAGTATTGTGATCATAATTTTGTTTGGAAATTGGCAAATAATTTTTTACAAGAGTAAAATTTTCTCGAATAATATTTTTTTTCACGAAATACTGCGGAAGAATTCAAATTTTGTACATAAATTCTAGATCTAAAATGTCTACCAAGAACTGTGAAAAAAGGATATTTCTCGAAACTTGGGTGCCAGTTTCACCGGTCACACTATCTACAATAATGCCCGATGCTGACGTACGACCTCACAGTTTTGGTGCTTGTATATACCATAATTGAAACTGCTCCGTTGACGATTGGTCGGCGAGCTGAATATTCGCAGGAAACTGAGCGTTTCCGAGAAGATTTTACACGAAAATGTTCCCGTAAGAAAACGATGCATATAGTATTCCATCGGCTTCTGGCATCTTCGCCTGCATTCATCTCTAGAGTCCAGAAAATGGCAATTGAAGAGAATAAACAGATGCCACCTGAGGTAAAAGATCTGCTTTTCGAACCATCTACCAGTGGACCACACGACAGCGAGCCATCTCAAAGCAATAATGATACAAGCGACGAATGTGAGATATTTCGATTGAAAAATGTAAAATATCGAATATAGCTTTTCAATATAGCAATTTCGATTTCTGACTCGTTATCAGCGACCTCAAAGTGCTGACACCCGAAGTTTTACTCGAATCCGCTAAATTTATAATTGTTGTTCCGCCATATTGGATCCACTATTTTGAATTTCGTAATTCCGTCATGGGATTCCTAATTAGCGACTCAAAGAATCTAAAAAACGGTTTTGCAGGTATTATATATCTACTTTTGTATGTCAAGGTTTTGAAGCGAGTTGGCCCATTGTGGGGCGGTACAAATTCTCATCTGGCCGTCCAGCCGTAGGCTTTCCGTAATTTGCCTAGATCACTAAACGGGGTGCACGAAAATTTTCGTGATTTTTTAAATTTTTTTTTAGGTAAAATGAAAAGTAATACTAAGTCTGGAGATGTAATTTTATTCAAATGGCTCTGAGCACTATGAAACTTAACATCTGAGGTCATCATTCCCCTAGACTTAGAACTACGTAAACCTAACTAACCTAAGGACATCACACACATCCATGCCCGAGGCAGGATTCGAACCTGCGACCGTAGCAGCAGTGCGGTTCCGGACTGAAGCGCCTAGAACCGCTCGGCCACAAGGCAAGCATGTAGTCTTATTCCTTACACTTTCGCTGTTAGAAAACATTTTTGTGTCCACATAGGACGCTCCTTGTATGTAGTGCACCAAGAGGAAGGACCCAAAATAGACTTTCTGAATTTTTCGGAGGATGGTCCCCTTAAGGCAAATGTCGAGATGACTGCTTTGAAATGGGCACGGATTGCTTCGTGTCTAGTGACGCCGACGGCACGTAAACCTAGTCTTCCTTTTCTGTCCTCTCGAAGTACTCAATGGTCTTGTTGTGTCACACAAAAAGTGTAAACGTTTAAGGCAAAAGGTTGTCAGTGTGGCATCCGTCGTGGTAGATTCTCAGTGTCTGCAATGTTTCCACGCTGTTGTAAGACAGCATTACGTTGTAAGTTAATTTGAAATCTGATATTTTACGACAAGGGGTTGTAGAGCAGTAAAATTTATTTTGGAACTGCGTATAAGCAAGAGGCGTTGAAGATGATAGGAAGGAAACATGGAAGGATTAGTGTATTGGCCCTTACAAGTTTCCTGCATCACTAGCGTTCTTTCCAGGTAAGAATTTTATCGAATATCGTAAACGGTGTTAGACTTTAAAACTTTTAAATGGTGTTTAAGTCGGCAGATAGCTTCATATCTACGCAGCACAGATTGACCGTATCACAGTGACCTCGATTGTACAAGCTATATTTCTCGTAAGAAACTGATTACCCACTTAGAGCTAGATAACAATCTGATTTCTCGGTATTCTAGATTAAATCACGGCATCCGTTCCATCGCGCACAAATTCAACTTCAGGTGGCCTCGACTTGCGTAATCGAAACAGCTGTTCAAAGCTGATTGTGTTCCGATACCGAACATGTGCAAGTTATCATCTGGAAACAGTGTGGTTTCTTTCTTTTTTTCATTAGTTTGGATTTTTCCACCATTTATTACGCATAATAAATAACGGTATTTTTTAACAACGAAAAAGTGTTTTTTTCTCCAATGGCTTTGAAAGCATGGAGTGACTTATCTCTCAACTAGAGATAGTACCCTCACACTAATTATCGGTATTCTACAAATCTTGCCTTTGTGTCTTTGCATCGAAGTTTGCGGCCTTCGGCAGCATAACCTTCAGCTGAAGATGTCAACTGCACGTTCACAATTAATAGCTATACGTTTTGTTTAGGTATTTTGCGCAGAAACTGTAAATGCGTCGCTTCTTACTTTGCATACTCAGTTTGTCCAGGCAGTTCTTCGTAGTAAGTAGGAGTGGTAACTTACAGGGAAAATGTTAACCTCTTTTGGATCCGTTTTCAGGGGCGTGTGGTTTCTGATATGCCGGGACGGTAGCTCTGCGTGTTCTGTCGGGGGAACTAGACGCCCTCTGTCATAAAACACTGTATGAAGTTTTTATTCATGGAATTTGAGCGATGTCATGCAATATCAACCAGAACTGTTGAAAAACAATAAAGAAATAAATAGAAAGAAAAAAGGAAAGAGGAAAGGAAAAAGTTCGTATATCAGGACAGTTTTTTTCGGGAATGTTTGATCCGGAATTAAACCAGGGTGTTCCGGCATGAAATGCCAACTTAGTCCATGAATATGAGTTGGGAGATTGCGCACCTGCAATAGATTTGTGCTTCAGCACTTTTTGCGCACTTTTTCTCGTACTGCGTACGTGATTTTAGAAGCATGTTTAAAATAATGATAGCCTCTCATCTGACTAAACAGTAAGAATTATTTGTGTCGTTTGGTTTTTTTCTACGCATCTACTGCACTTTTCAAGCGAGTAGAATTGACTAGAATGTAGTTCATACCTGTTAATAAGGCCTCGAGTTCTGTGGAAGTTTGTTGCAGACTTCTCGTTTCCTTTTTTATCTATACTAGGATCACCCATAATCTACCATGCATTTTACCTTCGCCTAGTCTATAAGCTTTTCCTTTTCCAAGTAACTTTCTTCTACTTTTTCGTTGATACTATTCTTGGTTATTACAAAACTTGTGCAGTTCATTCTCTTCTGTAATCATGCTTTTGGCACGAGCACTCATTCAGTGTCTTGTTTACACATTGATTCACTGTTTTCTGTGAATGTTCATCCTTCTTTGTTTCTCTCACTTGGCCTGGTTTCATGGAGAATGTTTTTGTTCCGCTAAGGCTTTCTGTTTCAATTGCTGTAGCATTTTATTATATTTCGTAATGCAGATGTTAGTCTGTTGGTAATCCCGTTCCATTGTTCTTACTTGTGCTTGTCCGGAGCTCGTGGTCTAGTTTCTAGCATTGCTGCCTCTGGATCACGGGGTCCCGGGTTAGGGATTTCCTCTGCCTAGGAACTGGGTGTTTGTGTCCTCCTCCTCCTGATCATCATCATCATCATTCGTGACAGTGGCTAGATTGGACTGTGTAAAAATTGGACTATGTAGAAATTGGAACTTTGTATAGGCGTTGATGACTGCATAGTTGAGCGCCCCACAAACCGAACCCCATCTTACTTGTCCTTTCTTGCTTACTTGCCCAATACCTGATATGATATGAGCTAATTCACAAAACTATTGTAGGAGTGTATTAAAACCACAAAGTGTTATAGGTTATATGGCCACTCATAGCTTGTTAGTAGGTACAGCATGTTCCTAAGTGTGTGCCGGTTATTCAGGAGGCAGCAGCAGTTTCACAAACACGGGAGTTGACTCCTGAACTAAAAAAGCGACTCGTTTCTCATAAGGATCGTCTCCCTAGACGCAGTCCGGGTCTACTGTCAATGGCCAGAAGTAAAGAGCAAGTATGAGTAAGGAATCGTCCCACTCATCACCTAAACCAAAGTAGTTTACGAATATAATCATCAGAAGAGAAAGTCATGCTGGCCCCCTTTTGAGACGAAAAGTGCATCATCTTGGTGTACTAACGTCGCTAGGGACGGCTATCACTACTGCACATGCTTGGACATCCTAAAATAAGGGGCGCGAGTGTGCAGTCAGTTTCATGAACATTATTCAAGCAACAAGCATGGTAAGAAGCCATTTTAGAAGGGTTTCTTTCAGGGTTGTGCCAATAACTTATTCGTGCTCGTTTCTAGCGCACATATTGCAGTAGTAATAACTTTTTATTTGTATGGTAAGCGAAAATACTTACTTGCTAATTTTCTCTCTCATAAAATATCGAAATTCGTGCTAGGGCCTACATTTTAGTGCATTTAGACGATGTCAGGGCTTTGCAGGTCGTGATATACAGGGTGTACACAAAGTCCGGGAACACTTTAAATTATTTATTGAACAAGAACTAAACATTGTACAGATGTCATACATATTGCATTTTGAAGAGAAACTCTGAAAGTTTTTTTTATAAACATTAGAGATGCGAATCATGAGTCACCCGGCAGACATAAATACGGCAATCGATTTCTTGCCATATCCGTCCCAGCATGGCATCGTCGACTGTGGCAATCGTTTCCTGTATCCTTTCCCGGAGCTCTGCTACATCACGTGGTAGAGGCGGTACATACACCAGATCTTTAATGTGTCCCCACAGAAAAAAGTCACATGGAGTGAGATCTGGTGATCGAAAGCAGAAATACACTGAAAGCTCGCTCCGTACCTGAACTCGCCATGTTTGCGACTAGCGCTGACTATCGGCAAATTACCAAACTACGCTGTGGCGGTATATATGAATATAAACTTTCAGGTTTTCTCTTCAAAATGACATATGTATGATATTTTCACAATGTTTGGTGTCCGCCCCCGGTAGCTGAGTGGTCAGCTCGACGGAATGTCAATCCTAAGGGCCCGGGTTCGATTCCCGACTGGTCGGAGATTTTCTCCGCTCAGGGATTGGGTGTTGTGTTGTCCTAATTATCATCATTTCATCCCCATCGACGCGCAAGTCGCCGAAGTGGCGTCAAATCTAGACTTGCACCAGGCAAACGGTCTACCTGACCGGAGGCTCTCGTCACACGACATCCATCCATACACAGTGTTTGGTTCTTGTGCAATAATTAATTGAAAGTGTTCCCGGAGTTTATGTACACCCTGTATATCTAATCTAAGTCAGGGCAGGACGGAGTGAGGTTCTGTTCTGCCCCAGGTACCGGATCATTCTTTCCTAGCGTTTAATTTTTGATATTCAAAGATTCTAACTCTCCTAAGAAACATATTTTCAGTAGAAAAGTTTCACAATTAACGGTTCCAATTAAGCCACAATAGTGATAATACATAACAGATATGCGATTAGATTTTACATATTGTTGCTAGTGACAATTCTTCCTTTCTTTCATTCATGCTTATAAGACACAAACGACAAACTTAACGCCAAAGTTTGTCTACAGAGAAAATGGAATGGGCTGTCACAGCTGTTGTTAAAAATGAAGTGGGACTTAGGAGAGCCAGTATTCAGTTAGATGTACCCGAAACTTCTCTTCAGGAAGCAAATCAGAAAATGCTACAAGATGAGAATTTCAAATTTGCAAGTTAATGGGGAAATTTTGGGCTGGTTCTTCAAACGAGGAAGAGTTTTAACTTGTCGATTATTTAAAAGATATAGAAGACATATTGTTTCAATTGACAATGAAGCCTTCAGGGTTCTTGATTCAGGTATCAAAGAAAAACAAGCTGAATCACTCGTTCAGTAAACAACTGAAAATAGCAGGTGACGACTGGATGACTGTTTCTTATAGACATCCAAACTTGAGTATTAGAAAGCCGGAGACTACTGCTGGTGCTTGTGCAGTGGGCTTCAGGTGTACAAACATTTCAAAATTTTTCGGGTATGTGGTAGGAATTGTTGACAGATATAATGTGCGTACAGATCGCATTTATAATTGCGCTGAGACTTGGATGTATGTAAAACTAAAAGGGCATTCGAAGGTAATTGCTCTCTGGGAACGTGTCAAGTAGACATTCGTAAATCTTCAGAGATGGGAGAAACCGTAACAACGGTAATGTGCGTTTCAGTTGCTGTACCCAAATGCCTTATATATTTATCGTCTTTCACCAGGAAAAGAATGCAGAAGGAATTAGAGTTGTGTGTTCCTGTGGGTGGTAGGGCAGAATGCTGTGAATCGGGCTAGGCGATCCCGTAGAGTTTTACTAAGTGGTCACAGAAACTGGTGTCTTATAGGTCAACCAAAGAAAATGTGCTGTTGATTTTCGATGATCAATCAAATGGCACAAAAAATGCCCATGTCTTTGACATCGAAAGAGAACATGGTGTCGTTATGTTTTCCTCTCCAATATTTTCGTAGGCTGTAGCCCCTTTATGCGTCTCTAATGAAGCCCTTTATTTCATACTATGAGCAAGAAACTCCAAATTGACTCGGAACACATTCTGGAAAAGTGACATTCTATGCCAAGTTGCAACTCATTTTGGCTTAGCGTTTCTAAAATGCAACGACAATGAGATCTGCAGTCAAAGGTCTTGAGGCTACAGAGATTTGGCCTATCAGCATAAGTGTCTACATTGACGCACTCTTACCATCAGCACCAGCTGATCGGCTTCTTGGAGAGAAAAAAAAGGCAAACACATCAACTTCATTTGACACTGGCGAATTTATGTCTCTGACAATTCGTCTCATCAGACTGTACCAGAAGACAGAAGTAGACCTGTTGAAGAAATAGCCTCCCCTTAAAATGTCACAGCATTTCAGCACCGTTCTACACATGTGGCAGCCAGTCCCAAAGTTGATGCGAAAATAAGGAGAGGTGCAAATAGAAAGAAACAGTGTTCTTCTTACGAGAATGAATTTCAGGCAGCTGTTGGAAGTTCCAGGTAAACGAGACAGGAGCAGGAATAAAACAGCAAAAAGAACCGAACGTGAAAAATTTGAGGGTAATAAAACACATCTCGAAAATTGAATAGATGGAATTGACGCTGGGTGCCTTCACTGTAATTATTTATATTAAAGGTGGATTGAAAGTGCATAAATGGGCACGCAACTCTTGTTTAGGAATTGAGGGAAGACTGTGAAAGAACTCATCTGTGAGTTTCGTGCCGAGTGTCATTAACATTCTGCAACCTGTAAATTTATATGCTTATTGTGTTTCTGTAGATTTTAGGAAATATGAGCAGACTTTGAAAACAAACTTGTAAGGAACCGTAAATTACTAAGAACTCTTACACTGTATTGTTACGAAAGCAGTTCCTATCTGTCCCAGACCTGGGGCACAACGGACCAAGTGTCAGTTTCAGTTATTTTGTTCGTATGTTGGACTGTGTGCCTTCATTTCCGATATCTGTACTTCACTGTTTAAAGGATTATTAAAACTCGCATAGAAAATATTTTTGTCACTCTCATCGCCCTGGTCATTTTAATGTTGGCGTTTCTCCTAACTCACCCTCTATATAAATCAAGACTACGTGGTTTGCGGTCTTCAAGTTTTTCTTGTTCAAATATGAAAATGGCCAATCGCATACGGCTTGTGCAACAGTTGACAGAGACCTGATGGTAACGTCTTCCGCTTCTGGCATACGAGACTTTCTCAAGGAGCTTTGGCGGAGCAAAAGTGTGGTTCTGATAGAGAGGCACGCCACACAAAGCACTAATGTTTGCGCAGAGCCCCAAACGAATTATTTTCTACATTAATGTAGGCATTCTGGTAGCGCTGGAGAATTTGCATTGACCATGAGAATGAGTTTGTGAAACTGATATGAATTTCTGCCACGTATGCACAATAAATACTTTTTTTTATATAAAGACTTCATCTGATTCAACCTCGCGTTTCTCTACATTTTGTGCTATTAACGCAATAAAACATTACCATGTTGGCCGTAAAGTAAAGTTGAGACATCATTTTCTTGTACTTGATTTGTTTGTCGTAATCAGTGCGTTCTCAAGAATTCATGAAAGAAACTCTGGAATATCCATCTGAATTTCAGCGTCTCTTAATTTCAGTCGTGTAATATCTCACTGCGAACTTTGCCATCGATTTTCTTGTACGTAATTATAATCCCCTTAGTATATTGGTTATCCCCAAAGCTTTTTCTTTGAGTTAAGGTTTCTATGTTGACTTTTTTACTCTTACGATTGATTTCCGTGTGGGGCATATTCCTAGAGACAAAATAAAGGAATAAAGATTCTCTCTTTCTTTATAACTGTTTTTTTTCAGTTTTTTGTGTGGTACTAGTTTCTAATAACTATGTAGTGTATCAGCGTAGTAAAACTTTCTCTGCGTGTAGCTTTCGACTTTCGTGCAGCAGCGCTGGGCTACTTTACAGTTTGGCCATAGCGTTTCACGCCTGCTTAAAAATTTGAAAAGCTTCTGCATTTCTGAGACATACGCCGATCGAGATGGCACAGTTGACAGGAACTGCCGTACTCGGCAGTTTCTCTTCAGATATTGCAGTCGAATTCGCTTGATTCCATAAAGTCAAATGCTGCAAATTCTTTTTCTTGTCCGTAACATTGTCATTTTCTGTTGGGACGAGACGTTAAGACCCTATATTCCCTTCCTTTTTTTAGGAAATATTCTTTGTATAGTCCGCCGGCCGCGGTGGTCTAGCTGTTCTAGGCGCTCAGTCCGGAGCCGCGCGACTGCTACGGTCGCAGGTTCGAATCCTGCCTCGGGCATGGATGTGTGTGATGTCCTTAGGTTAGTTAGGTTTAAGTAGTTCTAAGTTCTAGGGGACTGATGACCTCAGAAGTTAAGTCCCATAGTGCTCAGAGACATTTGACATTTTGAACAACGTGGTTATTAACTAAACTGTAATTGTGTAAGAGCATCTTAATATTTTTCTTCAGGGAAATAAACGAGAGTCCTGTTGTAGTGGTCTACAGTGCGAAGACTGGTTTGTTCCAGATCTCCACGCTCGTCTAGTCTGTGCAAGCCTCTTCATCTTTGTATAACTACTATAACTTACATCCATTTGAACCTGCGTGCTATAGTCAATCCTGTCTCCCTATACAGTTTTTGTAACCTCCACCCCAATCCCTCCATTACCAAACTGATGATGCTACCAAATGTGTTTTGTTAACCAATTCCTTCTTTTTGTCAGATTTTAACACAAATTTCTCTTTTTCCCAATCCAGTACTTCATCATTGGTTATCCGATCTGATCTTCAGCATTCTTCTGTAGCACATTTCAAAAGCTTTTCTCGTATTATTTGAATTACTTACTGTCCACGTTCCACTTCCATAGAAAGCTAGACACAAGATAAATAGGTTCAGGAGAGACATTCATATCTAACAACACATTTTTCAGAAACACCTTGTTTGCTATGGCCAGTCTGAACTTCATATCTTCTCTACTCCGGTCATTGTCAGTCACTTCTCTGCCCAAGAAGCAAAACTGGTGTATTTTTAGCGTTTCATTTCATATTCTAATTCCCCGTGCGTCGCCTAATTTGAATGAATTACGTTTCCTTACCCTTGATTTAACTTTTGCTGGTGTTCTTCTTATGACGCCTCTTTCAAGACTCCCCCCTGCAGGTCCGGGGGTTAGAATAGGCCCGAGGTATTCCTGCCTGTCGTAAGAGGCGACTAAAAGGAGTCCTCCCCCTCAAGGGGGTAGTTAGCGCCTGCGTCCGGAGACGGACGGTTCCACGACCTATATTTGTGGTCTTTTTGGTTTTTCACTTCTCGTTTCTTCCTTCCTTTGGTTGGTTCCTTTCTTTGTTCTTCTCCATCTCACTGTCTTCCTTACTCTTTCCCTTGCCTCCTTCTCCTTGCCTCCTTCTCCTTGCCTCCTTCTCCTTGCCTCCTTCTCCTTGCCTCCTTCTCCTTGCCTCCTCCTCCTTGCCTCCTCCTCCTTGCCTCCTCCTCCTTGCCTCCTCCTCCTTGCCTCCTCCTCCTTGCCTCCTCCTCCTTGGCTCCTCCTCCTTGCCTCCTCCTCCTTGCCTCCTCCTCCTTGCCTCCTCCTCCTTGCCTCCTTCTCCTTGCCTTCTCTGGTCTCCGCCTCGGCGTTTGAGACAGTCTGTCCTCTCTCTCTTCCTTTTCCTCTTCTTCCTTCCTCCCTGTGCGCGCCTGAAGGCCGACCCACGCGTTCGCACGCGTAGCCGGTGACGGGGTAACGCGTAATTCCCCGCCCTGGGTAGACAAGTAAGGCTCGCACGTACCCCCTGGTAAAGGCCAGGCCCAGGGAGGGGCGATTGCCTGAGCTGATACCTTCTGACCATGCCGATTGGTCCCTCCGTCTGTTTCTCGGGAGGTGTGACCAGAGGTGTAAACATTCACCTAAGGCGGGAGTGCCCTCTGAGAGGGTCCCCATAAGGAAGGAGCGAGCCATCGGAGACGCTGGCAATCATGGGGGATTCCTCCGCAATAGATTTCTCTTCTTCTCTCTCGACTTCTGCCCACAAACGGAAACATGACCAGCCACCAGTGACAAAAGTACTACCGCCTGCCCCACAGTTCCTCGTCGTTTCTCGATCTGAGGACGGAAAGGATTTTTCCTCTGTCAACCCTTTCGTTATCCAGAAGGGCGTAGATGCCATAGCCGGTACTGTTAAGTCTTGCACAAGGTTGCGTAATGGTACCTTGCTACTAGAAACTGAGAGCGCCTTTCAGGCACAGAAACTGCTTCGAGCCACACTCCTGTACACGTTCCCTGTCCGGGTGGAGGCTCACCGAACTTTGAATTCGTCTCGTGGTGTGGTCTATACTAGATCTCTCGACGGATTGACTGACGAGGAGATTGTCTTTCCTCGCTGAGCAGGGCGTGACGGCTGTCCATAGGGTCATGAAAAAGGTCAACAATGACCTTGTACCGACCCGGACACTTTTCTTGACCTTTGATAGTGTTCAACTGCCATCGCGCATCAAAGCGGGCTACGAGGTTATTTCTGTTCGCCCCTATGTCCCGACACCTACGCGCTGCTACCAGTGTCAGCGTTTTAATCACACTCGCCAGTCTTGTTCCAATGCGGCTAAATGTGTCACTTGTGGCAGGGATGCCCATGAGGGTGACTGTCCACCTCCGTCTCCTCGTTGTGTGAACTGTCAGGGTGACCATGTAGCGTCCTCCCGCGACTGCCCCATCTGTAAGGAAGAACGCTGTATCCAAGAAATTCGGGTCAAAGAGAAAGTGTCCACCTCGGCTGCTCGCAAGCTATTTGCTAGTAGGAAGCCCACGCTGCTCCCAGCGGGTAAATACAGTACTGTCGTCGCCTCCCCTCGGACTACCAGGGAGGTGGCAACCCAGACATGCGATCTGACCTTCAGCACCACGGTCGTCCGTTCGGCCAGTGCTAAGATCGCGCGGTCGACGTCTCCTCTTCCTCCCATCACCCCACAGACACAAGCCCCTTCATCAGCTTCTGCTAAGACGAAGACCCAGAAGTCAGATGCACGGGCCTTCAAGAAGGAACCGTCCCGTGCAGACTTCCTACGTACCTCGACCTCCCAGCCATCGACCAGTACTTCCACCAAACGACCTTCCAAGAAGGCTCATAGGAAGCACAGTTCTCCTTCTCCGCCACGGCGCATTTCTTCTCCTGCGCCACCCAGCGGTTGCCGCCCCAGGCCGTTATCCGTTTCGCCAGGCCGCACCGCTGGTAGCCGAACATCTGGCCGTTCACCAGCGGAGGAAGCTCCCCCTCCCGGCCATCTTACCAAGATGGCCGATGAACCTATAGAACCAATGGACGATGACTGTCCGCCTACTGATAGCGGCGGCAGTGCTCGCTCGAAGCCAGGCCCTCAGCGGCCTTCGAGGTGACCCCCTTCTTTCATATTCCTTTTCTTCTTACGATGGCACTTATTCACTGGAATATTCGCAGCATTCGCTCCAACCGAGAGGACTTGAAGTTGCTGCTCCGCTTGCACCGTCCGCTCGTCGTAGCCCTCCAGGAAACAAAGCTACGCCCATGCGATCAAATTGCCTTGGCACACTACACCTCTGTGCGTTTTGACCTACCCGCTGTGGTAGGTACCCCGGCTCATGGAGGGGTTATGTTGCTGGTCCGGGATGATATTTACTACGATCCCATCAAATTGCACACCGGCCTGCAGGCAGTTGCCATCTGAATTACTCTCCCCACTTTTACAATTTCCATTTGTACCGTTTACACTCCATCGTCGTCTGCCGTTACCAGGGCAGACATGATGCAAATTATTGCTCAGCTACCTTGCACCATTTTTGTTAACTGGAGACTTCAATGCCCACCACCCCCTTTGGGGCTCTCCAGCATCCTGCCCGAGGGGCTCCCTGTTAGCAGACCTTTTCAACCAGCTCAATCTTGTCTGCCCCAATACTGGCGCCCCTACTTTTCTTTCGGACACATCTCACACCTATTCCCATTTAGACCTCTCTATATGTACTACCCAACTTGCACGCCGGTTTGAGTGGTATGCGCTTTCTGATACATATTCGAGCGACCACTTCCCGTGTGTTATCCATCTCCTGCAGCATACCCCCTCTCCGTGCTCATCTAGTTGGAACATCTCCAAAGCAGACTGGGGGCTCTTCTCTTCCAGGGCGACCTTTCAGGATCAAACCTTCACAAGCTGCGATCGTCAGGTCGCACACCTCACGGAAGTCATTCTCACTGCTGCTGAATATTCCATCCCTCACCCTACTTCTTCTCCACGTCGCGTACCGGTCCCCTGGTGGACCGCAGCATGTAGAGACGCTTTACGTGCTCGTCGACGTGCTTTACGCACCTTTAAACGCCACCCTACAGTGGCGAATTGTATCAGTTATAAACGATTACGTGCACAGTGTCGTCGTATTATTAAAGAAAGCAAGAAAGCCAGCTGGGCTGCTTTCACAAGCACCTTCAACAGTTTTACTCCTTCTGTTGTCTGGGGTAGCCTGCGCCGGCTATCTGGCACTAAGGTCCACTCACCAGTTTCTGGCTTGACGGTCGCGAATGACGTCCTTGTGGCCCCTGAGGATGTCTCCAATGCCTTCGGCCGCTTTTTCGCAGAGGTTTCGAGCTCCGCTCATTACCACCCTGCCTTCCTCCCCCGAAAACAGGCAGAGGAGGCTAGGCCACCTAACTTCCGCTCCTCAAATCGTGAAAGTTATAATGCCCCATTCACCATGCGGGAACTCGAAAACGCACTTGCCCGGTCACGGTCCTCCGCTCCAGGGCCTGATTCTATTCATATTCAGATGCTGAAGAACCTTTCTCCTGCGGGTAAAGGTTTCCTTCTTCGTACTTACAATCGTATCTGGATTGAGGGACATGTTCCCGCATGCTGGCGCGAGTCTATTGTTGTCCCGATTCCTAAGCCGGGGAAGGACAAGCACTTGCCTTTCAGTTATCGACCCATCTCGCTTACCAGCTGTGTCTGTAAAGTGATGGAGCGAATGGTTAACTCTCGTTTGGTTTGGCTGCTCGAGTCTCGACGCCTACTTACCAATGTACAATGTGGATTTCGTAGGCGCCGCTCTGCTGTTGACCATCTGGTTACCTTGTCGACCTTCATTATGAATAACTTCTTGCGGAAGCGCCCGACCGCAGCTGTGTTCTTTGATTTGGAGAAGGCTTACGACACCTGTTGGAGGGCGGGCGTTCTCCGCACCATGCATACATGGGGCCTTCGCGGTCGCCTCCCTCTTTTTATTCGTTCCTTTTTAATGGATCGACAGTTCAGGGTACGTGTGGGTTCTGTCCTGTCAGACACCTTTCGCCAGGAGAATGGGGTGCCACAGGGCTCAGTTTTGAGCGATCAATCCAATAATGGATTGCCTCCCAGCTGATGTATCAGGCTCCCTTTTCGTGGACGATTTTACCATCTATTGAGCGCGCAGCGTACATGTTTCCTGGAGCGCTGTCTTCAGCGTTCTCTTGACCGTCTTTACTCCTGGAGTGTCGCCAATGGCTTCCGTTTTTCTGCCGAGAAGACGGTCTGTATTAACTTCTGGCGCTACAAAGAGTTTCTCCCACCGTCCTTACGACTCGGTCCCGTTGCTCTCCCATTCGTGGAGACAACAAAATTTTTAGGTCTTACATTTGACAGGAAACTTAGCTGGTCTCCACATGTCATATTTGGCTGCCCGTTGTACCCGTTCTCTAAATGTCCTCCGTGTTCTCAGTGGTATGTTGTGGGGAGCGGATCGAACCGTCCTACTTCGTCTATATCGGTCGATCGTCCGCTCCAAGCTGGATTATGGGAGCTTCGTATACTCCTCTGCACGGCCATCCATCTTACGCCGCCTCAACTCCATACAACATCGGAGTTTACGTCTTGCGATCGGAGCGTTTTATACTAGTCCCGTCGAGAGTCTTCATGCTGACGCTGGTGAATTGCCACTCACCTACCGGCGCGATATACTGCTTTGTCGGTATGCCTGTCGGCTACTGTCAATGCCCGACCACCCGTCTTATCGTTCCTTTTTTGACGACTCTCTCGACCGTCAATACGGGTTGTATGTCTCTGCCCTGCTACCCCCTGGAGTTCGCTTTCGTCGCCTCCTTCAACACCCCCGGTTCGGTCTACCACTCCCGTTTTGTCGAACTTCGTTCGAAGTTCATTAATATGACCTTCATTTATACAGATGGCTCTAAGACCAATGACGGGGTCGGGTGTTCTTTTATTGTCGGGGCACAAAGTTTCAAATACCGGCTCCATGGCCATTGTTCGGTCTTCACAGCTGAGCTCTTTGCCCTCTACCAGGCTGTTCTTTACATCTGCCGCCACCGACATTCTGCTTATGTCGTCTGCTCCGATTCCCTGAGCGCCATCCAGAGCCTCAGTGATCCGTATCCGGTTCACCCTTTCGTGCACCGGATCCACCGCTCTCTTCAGCAGCTGGTGGACGGCGGTTCTCCGGTTAGCTTTATGTGGGTTCCTGGCCATGTCGGTATCCCTGGGAACGAAGCTGCAGATGCCGCGGCCAAGGCTGCGGTCCTCCAGCCTCGGACAGCTTCTTGTTGTGTCCCTTCGTCAGATTGTAGCAGGGTCATTTGTCGGCGCATTTTATCGCTGTGGCATGCCGATTGGGCTGCACTTACGGACAAGAAGCTTCGGGCCTTGAAACCTCTTCCCGCGGCTTGGACGTCCTCCTCCCGCCCTTCTCGGCGGGAGGAGGTCGTTTTGGCCCGGTTACGAATTGGACACTGCCGGTTCAGCCATCGCCATCTGCTGACGGCTGCGCAGGCGCCGTTCTGCCCATGTGGGCAATTGCTGACGGTCCGCCACATTTTAACGTCCTGTCCGGATTTTAACACACTGCGTCTTGATCTTGGCCTGCCATGTACTCTAGATGCCATTTTAGCGGATGACCCACGAGCAGCTGCTCGCGTTCTTCGTTTTATCAACTTAATCAACCTCTCTAAGGACATTTGATTATGCTGTTTTTTTTAATCCTATGCCTGTCAGTCTGTCTTTTGTCGTGTTTTCCCTTTTAGTTGCTGTTTTAAACTTGTGCTTCGCGGTGCATTCCTAACGTAGTCTGGGCGCTAATGACCATTGAAGTTGTGCGCCCTAAAACCACAAAAAAAAAAAAAAAAAATCTTTCAAGACTGCCCATTCGTTCTGCTGATCTTCAAAGTCCTTTGCCGTTGCTAACAGAATTACGATGTCATCCTTAATTAGAAAGATTTTGTCTTCCATGAACATTAATTTCCTACGCAAATTTCACAGCTTGCATAATGAAAATATTGAACAACACTGTATCAGTCCATTCTCATGTATTTCTTTCCTTTCACGTCTTTAGATTACTGATTACTATAACTGCAGTCTAGTTTCCGTACACGTTGTAGACAATGTTTCGCTGCCGTTACTGCATTCCTGTTACCTTCAGAGTTTTACAGTTCGTATCAACACCATCACTTTCTCTAAATCTACACATTTTATGAACGTAATTTTGCCTTTGCCGAGTCTATCGTGTTACATACTTCCAAATAATCACCACGCGCAGGTTGTCACGCAGCTACAGAGAAATGCAGTGTTTACCACTTTCCTGTAGTGCTGACTTCAAATTGGTACAAAAGTATTTCTGATAGTTAAATAGTTGGCGACTTGTCCTTGCAGTTACTAATTTAGCGCCTTCGCACTTGTTCTTTTAAACCAGCGCACACGTTTTCCTAGCCTGAGAAAACATTGGGACATAGTATTGGCATTGCCATTGGCTGTGGATTGGGCGAAAATAGTTGCTAATTATTGTCTGATCTAACAGCAGCAATGCCAAAACTTGTTATAAGGAGATATTGAAAATAAATAATTGCGACTTAGACAGTGATTCTTCTTGTAAGGCGCTATCAACCATGCAGTTCAGCGATCTAATACCATCAGCGCCCGTCTGGGTAACATAAATCTAATGAAGTTGCTCGATCGTATAGTTTGCCTGAATCAGGTAACTTATAACTCGGTACTACAAAGGGAAACTCTTTGCCTGGCCTACATACAAGGATGTTAAAGGCCGAGACTGATGTAATCCTACGTGGTTATCTGCCTAGTAACGGCATCATCCGCTGATAACCCGAGAAGTCGTCATCAGTGAAATTCTCCGAGAAAGCTTGCGTTCTCATAAAAGACTGTTTAGAAAGTACCAGAAAAAGTGAAGGACGTGGCCCATATCTTCAAATTAATATATTATGACAAACCGTAGATTGCCTGTAAGCTTTTCTGAACAACAGTAATTAGTGTTTTTGAACATTGTTATAGCTTGAAAGCATCTAAAATTTACGAGGAATTGGGGGGAGGGGGGCAGGGAGGGGAGGGGGGAGGAGGAGCAGCAAGAAAGAAACGTCTGCTATAACACTAAAGAGAGATTCGTTGAGCTTACAGTCTCGTGTACCTTGTTTTATATGGTGTAAAGCTCTTAAACATCGAAGAGAAAAGATTTAATCTGCAGAGGAAGGGAATGAACACTACCTTTGGCCTAACTTATTGCTGCCAACGCTACAGCCGGAGTTGTGCCTGGGAACAATCATGTGACGTTCAAAAAAATTGGCAAAAATGCTGGAAAGTATTTATTACTGAGAAGTGGTGTGCACAAAACTCCACAAAGATCAGACATTGAATCCAGGGACTGGAATTATAAAGTGTCCCTCACCAACTGATACAGTATATACCCAGAAAATGGGGAATACCCGTCGGCTAATGAAAGCTCAAGTAGTGTTTGGATCTATTTAGTCAAGAAAGGCATTTTCGCAATCTTTCCCAATCTCTCCTCCCCTGCCTCCAATAAAACTTTCCTCGCGCCGTGCGAGTTCATTTTTCAAAGAACCACAAAGACCGTAAAATAATAACTATTCAACTGCGAAAATCATGCAGAGGAGGTAGAGATAATTTTGAAGCACGTGTTAGAAAATGGATGAGAGTCAGTCTTGGGATATGGATTAGAAACAAATGCCTATCTACATAATTCCAACACTGTTGATATAAAGATCAGCAACTGTTGTAGGTCACTAAACTGAAGAGATTTTTTTTTTTATAGTCACCAACAGTATCAGTACATCTTTGTGGAAAGCTGCCGTAAAGTGAAATTGTCACAGTTGAACAGATATTGTCCCGTAACCATGTTGTCATTCATCCACTCATACGTTAACTTCTTTCCTTTCATCCGACTTCGGTCCTGTCACGTACAGAGCCCTGGGGATACCCACCTGCTGACTTCCTTATTTCCTTCATGTTGCTTGTACTATTTACAGTACAAAAGACATCCATTAGGTTTTTAGCCTTCTCGCTTTTACTGTTACGAATCTACCGACTCCCTCCATGGGGCTCACCACTCTTTAGCGAGTACTTACTTTGCTACCATGGGTCCCCAGCCCTTGCAGCACTACTTCCTCTTTCTGTGCTGCAAACTTACACATCGTCTATCTCTTGCCAACTTTGAATTTCCGTCGGATGGTCGCTTTGGTGCAGACCCTACTTGGACTTGGTTGACAACTTTGGTCTTGATTACCAGTTTAAATCCCGGTGCTATCTTCACCTTCCATTAACGATTTTATGGTCCCCATTATTGGGTTTTACCTGCCTTCTTTTCCAAATCCTACAGAAGTGAGTGTCATGCTGGGAAGGTCGCCCATGGTGGTGTATGCTTTGCTTCTGTGCCCTTGCACACTTTCTTCCTCTTGTTGTAGATGCTTAAAACCCAGCACGGTAGCTATCCCATGAGGGAGGGGGGGTGAGTTTAAGTACTTCACGGTGATAGCCCTTTGACCATGCTGGGGTTGCACTGTTGGTGCCTGTGCTGCAAGTAGTAAGGTGAGGCCAGCATCAGGGCGTTTTGGTTGTACATTGGGAGAGTCCTTAGAAAATGTAGTCGATCGACAAAGGAGGTGGCTTACAAAACACTCGTTCGACCTATACTTGAGTATTGCTTATCAGTGTGGAATCCGTACCAGATCGGGTTGAGGGGGCGCGTTTCGTCACAGGGTTATTTGGTAAGCGTGATAGTGTTACAGAGATGTTTAGCAAATTCAAGTGGCAGACTGCAAGAGAGGCGCCCTGCATCGCGGTGTAGCTTGCTGTCCAGGTTTCGAGAGGGTGCGTTTCTGGATGAGGTATCGAATATATTGCTTCCCCCTACTTATACCTCCCGAGGAGATCACGAATGTAAAATTAAAGAGAGTCGATCGCGCACGGAGGCTTTCCGGCAGTCGTTCTTCCCGCGAACCATACACGACTGGAACAGGAAAGGGAGGTAATGGCAGTGGCACATAAAGTCCCCTCCGCCACACACCGTTGAGTGGCTTGTGGAGTATAAATGTAAATGTAGATGCTATCGATAGGTGGGACTGCACTAGGCATGGCTTTCACCTCAGTAGGAAAGGGAAGGGACAACTGTCTGGGTTGATTGCAGAAAACTTAAGGGGGGGGGGGGGGGGGAGGAGGAGACACTGTCACAAGTGGTAAAATACCATTGGTCACAGGTGTCAGAGGGATGCCTTTTTTAGGATAGGGAAGGGGGAAAGAAAACGAGTTTTAAGAGAGATTGACAGACACTCAGTTTGAGAAAACAGATGAACAAGTCAGATTTTAGCTTACAGCCTCCATTTAAACAATTTTTAACAGAAAGTAATCAGAAACTGCCAGTTAATCTTCGCCAAAGCAGTTATAATCCCATGAGTATGCAGTATCAGTTATCTTTATTACGCCAGAACATTCCAGGACTCAGAAATAAAGTTGATGAACTACTCATTTGTATTGATGAAATCAATTCATCTAACCAAATGGACATAATCTGCCTCTCTGAACATAAAGTGACCACTGGTATAGATATGTTAGACATGTCAGGATTTAAGCTAGCTTCCTAATTCTGCAAAGTAGATATGGATGGAGGAGTTGGAGTTGCCACATTTATTAAAAACTGCCATAAATTCAAGAACATTGACATTAATAAATTCTGTTTAGAGCAGCATCTAGAAGCATGTGCAACAGAAGTAGAGTTCCATAACAGATACTGTATAATAGTAACTATTTACCGAGCACATGCAGGAAATTATAATCTATTCATAAATCATCTAGAAGCTCATTTGGGTTATTTAACAGGAAGAAACAAAGAAATTTTGATTGATGGTGACTTTAATACAGAGTTTCTAATGCAATCTTCCCGTAAACATTTACTGCAGTTAGTAATGTTGTCTTTCAATCAAAACGACACTGTAAACTATCCAACTAGGATCACTAAATCCTCAAGAACCAAAAATTGTGTGTTTTAGAAAACTGCTCAAAGATATGAACTGGAAAGATGTTTATAGTGCTCATGACATGAATGAAAAATATAATATGTTCATGAACAATGTCAGTGCCATGTCAGTACCATGTTTGAAAACTGTTTTCCTCTAAGAGTTACTCAAATTAAACAGAAGTCTATAATAAAACCATGGATTACACAAGGAATAAAGATTTCCTGTAAGACAAAAAGGAAAACGTATCTGTCGACCAAGAATATCTCCAGTGCTGATGATTTAGCTAAATACAAGGAATACTGTAAAATATTAAAAAAAGTAATTCAGACATCCAAACAAATGCACTAGGAGAAGATAGCAATGTCAGGGAACAAAATAAAAACAATATGGGATATAGTGAAGGAGGAGACTGGTAGAACCAGAAAGGAACAGTAGCAAATAGTGTTAAGGGTAGATGACACATTAGTAACCGATGGGCATAGTGTTGCAAATCTATTTAACAAGTACTTTATATCCGTTACTGATAGAATGGAATTGTCAGGATCAGTAAATAATGCCCTTGAATATCTGAAACTAGCCTTTACAAATAGCTTCAGGTACATGAATATGTCACTCACTTCACCGAAAGAAATAACTTCCATAATAAAATCTTTAACATCAACAAAGTTAATTAAGGCATGTTCTTGTGAGTTTAGTACAATTCTAAGTTACTTATGTAACCAGTCAATTATAACTGGGACATTTCCTGACTGGTTAAAATATGCAGATGTTAAGCCTCTATTCAAGAAAGGGGATAAAGAGATACCATCAAACTACAGACCGATTTCACTTTTGCCAGCATTTTAAAAAATGTTAGAAGAAGTAATGTACAGACAGCTTCTCAACCATCTGACCACAAATAACACATTGTCAAGAACACAGTTTGGATTTCTGAAGGGTTCTGATACCGAGAATGCTATTTACACCTACAGTGAAAATGTACTTAATTCATTAAATAACAAATTACAAGCAGCAGCTATTTTCTGTGATTTGTTGAAAGCTTTTGATTGTGTGAACAACAACATCCTTTTAAATAAATTAGAATTATATGGTGTCACGGGCAGTGCTTCAAAATGGTTAAAGTCATACCTCGCTAACAGGAAACAAAGGGTGCCAGTGCAAGGGACTAGTGAATTACGTCATCAGTCATCATCAGAATGGGAAGAAATAACATGTGGTGTCCCACGAGGATCCATCTTAGGGCCATTGCTTTTTCTTGTGTACATTAATGATCTCTCATCAGTTACACTGCCAGAAGCAGAGTTCGTTTTGTTTGCAGATGACACAAGTATTGCAATAAATAGTATGTCGAGTGTAGCTCTAGAAAGATCTGTTAATGATATTTTCATGGATATTAATAAATGGTTTAAAGCCAACTCACTGACATTAAACTTCGAAAAGATTCACTATATGCAATTCAGAACCTGTAAGAGGTTTCCACCCAGCATATGCATAAAATATGAAGAAGAGCAGGTAGAAGAGTTTGACAGTCTTAAATTTCTGGGATTACAACTTGATAATAAATTCAGTTGGGAGGAGCACACCACAGAACTGCAGAAACACCTTAACAAATCTGTATTGCAATTCGAGTGTTAGCAGACATAGTCGACATAAAAATTAAAAAGCTTGCATACTTTGCCTACTTTCATTCCATAATGTCATATGGTATAATATTTTGGGGTAACTCTTCAAGCCAAACAAAAGTTTTCAGTCCAAAAGCATGTAATATGTATTATTTGTGGAGTAAATTCACAGACGTCCTGTAGAAACCTCTTCAAAGAACTGGGTATACTAAGTACTGCCTCCCAGTATATTTACTCCTTAATGAAATTTGTCCTAAATAATATCTCGTTTTCCAACAAACAGCTCAGTTCATACACACAATACCAGGAACAAAAATGCAAGGACTTAAAAGCACTTACTTTAGTTCAAAAAGGGGTCCACTACTCAGAACATTCATCTTTGACAATTTGCCAGCAAACACAAAAAACTTAGTTACAAATAAAGATCAGTTTAAAAGGAGCCTGAAATACTTACTAGTGACCAACTCCTTCTACTCCATTGACGAATTTTTTAATAGAAACAAATGATGTATTGCATACACTCATACTATTAGTGCTGTTATTTCAGCTTAAAGAAATTGACATGTTCCACATCCACGAGGATCTCTTCAGCATGGATCTATGGAACGAAAAACTAATTTAATCTAATCTAATCATCACATCGTCGCCCTCTTTAATCTGCCCTGGCCCGAGAGTGAATTACCATCTCAGATCTCAGTGGTGAGAAAGTGTGATAGTTCTGGTAGTGAAACCTGGTGAGAACCCCCTAGAGATGGAAAGTTATCACACACTCAGCCTTACTGATGTTCTCTGTAAATTGCTCGAAAGCATGGTGAGCAAGTGGCTGTGCTGGTTCTTTGAGTCTCGGGGCCTTTTAAGCTGCATCATAGGGCGGTTTTCGCAAAGGTCGCTCCACTGCTGATAATGTGGTTCACCTGGAGTCCAACAACTGGACAGCCTTTGTACGTTGTTATCACCTCATGACTGTCTCTTTCGACCTACAGAAGGCTTAAGACATGACATAGCGTCACCACATCCTTATTACATGAATGGGGTCTCTAGGGTCCACTCTGTTTCTGTCAAGAACTTCCTGTCACACCTTATGTTCTAGGTTCAAGTGGGTGCTACACTCAATATCCCCCACATCCAAGAGGACAGGGTCCCACAGGGCTCTGTACTGAGCGTGCCCTTCTTTCTGGTGGCCATCAATGGTCTAGCAGAGGCTTTGTGGTCTTTAGTGTCGCCCTCTTTATATGTCAACGACTTTCGCTTTTATTGTTGCTCCTCTAGTTTGGGTGGGCTCTTATCCATGGCTCTTGGCTTTTAGCAGCCAAAACTCATGTCATGCACTTCTGTTGCTGTCGTACTGCCCACCCACACCCAGTGCTTTAACTAGACAATCAATTACTTCTTGTAGTTGAGACTCGCCACTTTTTGGGACTGGTCTTAGATTCCCAGCTTATGTGGCTTCTCCACTTTCGTCAACTTAAGTTCAAGTGCTGGCAACACATCAGTACAATTCGCTGCCACAGTAACACTAGCCGGGATGCAGTTCGATCTACCTTTCTGCAGCTTTACGAAGCCCTGATTGTGTCTCGTCTTTGTTTTGGGAGTCTTGCATATGGTTCAGCATCATCCTCAGCATTGTGGGAACTGGACGCCATTTGTCGTCGTGGGGTCCAGCTTGCGACAGAAGCCTCCTGAATTAGCCCTGTGAGCAGCCAACTAGTTGAGGCTGGAGTCCCTCCATTACATATCAGGTGCCAACAACAGCTGCTGAATTACATTATATGCATCCTTAGTTTCCCTGAACGTCCTCACTGTGTTCTTTTCCCTGGAAGGGAGCTCCAACTCCCACAACAGCGAAGGTAGATACTGAATCTGCCCCCATGGCTTGTACCTCTACTTTGGATTTGTCACAAAGTTTCCTTTGGTCCAAAAGATTCCATTGACCCCCACGATTTTTCACCATCTGTTCTTGGCCTGCCTTGCGACATATCCAAGTTCTGAAGTGGTATTCACCGATGGCTCAACAGTCGATGGACAAACAGGCTTTGCATACACACATGCACAATGCAGTGAACTCCACTCTCTGCCAAACCACTGCAGTGTCTTCACTGCTGAATTGATGGCCATTAAATTAGCTATTAGCCACTTTCATTCTTGCACTGTCCCCATCCCAATGCGGAGCCTGCCTCATGGTGGACCACTTACTAAAGACTGCCCTAATTTGGCTGCTTTGAGGTGGCGTCTTGATCTTCCTGACATGCTACCTCTTGTGCTAGGAGACAACACCAAAGCGACCGACCTGGTGTTAAGTTTTGCCCACGAAGGTGATATCCGTTCGTCCCCATAAGGTAGGGCTTTTTGGATTCATTGACCACCTGAGGGGTTGGTGGGGTACCTCCGTCCTACTCCCCCCCCCCCCCCCCCTCCACCCCAGGGGTTTCTTGACGGCCCCCTTGCCCATTGGGCCATTCTGGCCTCTACCCTTCCAACCTTTTGGCCTCTTTATTCTTTTTCATTTTTCGGTTTTAATGCCTTGTGTTGACTTGTGTTTTAATGACTTGTGTGTGCTGTCTTTTTTCTGGGGTTTTACTTCTCTTTTTTTTTTTTTATTGTGTTAGTTACACTTAGGCTTTTCAGGATTTGCCTTTCACCACCTTCCTTTCATGACCGCTCCTGGTTTGCTACTTAATGGATGAAGGGAGTGATGACTTTGAAGTTTAGTCCCTTTCACTCCAAACAGTCTCCTGATTAGATCAGAAAACGTTATTGGTGGACGTTTCTGCTTCTGGATGAAGTGACTGATGACTTTGTTGTTTTATCCTTGACACCCACCCACCCCACAAAAAAAAAAATCTGCCCACTGACTTCGAAATTAGCTTGATCACTTTTTAAGCTTTTTGTTCCTTTCTTTTATGTTCACTTCATTATATAGTATTTATGGTTTTATGATCATATTCAAAGAATGAACTCAACAGACTCACAATAAATTTAACTAATTATTTTGCAAAATTGAAATTGGCTAACTCGTGAATCAAAGAAATGAGGAAGGTCACGGGAGAACTCAATTACGGCCAAGTACATGCATCATGAAAGTTAGAAAATTGTGCAAGTTTCCGAAAACAAGACTTGTACAAGCTGGAATGAAGAAAGAAGAGAGCAACACCGTGGATGAAAGAAGTGTGGAGCAGAATGGAAGCAAGAAGAAAAAGTTGAAATTAATGTAGACCACAGTGTCTGCTACAAATAATAAAAGAAAGTGTTTTGATGTTTTGAAAATGCACATTTGCAATATTTTGAATATGTACAATATTTTGAACAGAAGGTAAAATTTCTCAGACTTACCAAAGTTAATATTTATCCTATGTAAGATTGTCATTTGAATGATGAAAATATGGATATGTCCCAAAACACTTTTTTTCCGTCAATCAGTGTTGTGGCACATTTCTCTACACGGGACTCTGCACAAAAATATGTAGGGATAATTTTGAGCATTACTGACCAGACTTACACTCATTTGTGATTAGATATTGTGATATCAGTATGAGAATACAGCTATTCCATATTGAAGTTTAATAACATAACTCGTGAAAAACATCTGTAGTGGAAAACTTGGCAATCACCCTCTGCTTAAGCTGTGTCACAGAATTAACAAAGCAGCCATAAAAGTCTTTGATGTTCCATGGTATATATTAAGATTCCTTATACAGTAAATAAAAAAGGTTGTTCCAAGTACTCCTTGAAAGCAGTACTGTCTTACTGCTGCTCATTTGTAGACGAATTTTGTAATAGACTATATACTGTTCAAGAGAATTACAGGAACATGTGTATCAATGTCCGATATGTTATATCTGTTATGATACAGGTGATACCTGTGGTCATACTGGATGATGTGAGATCTTCGCTTTCAGTGTAGGCAGCAATTATTTATTTGCCATCTAGTGACTGTTACACATTACAATGCAAGGTTACCCCTCAGAAGTAAAGGAGTAATGCATTACAGTGTCAGGCTACCCCCTCAGAAGGAAGTGAATACTGGTGTTTCTTAGTGACGTGCACAGATGGCGTTTGTGGACGTTGTATTCAACCAAGCACATTCAGCTTAAATTGCAAAGGCACTCTGTTTGATCCAAAAATGGTGGACTTTTGGTCGTTTTGCTGCAGATACTAATGGCTCTCATATTGTCAATAGGATGTGGACACGGCACAGGGAGACTGGTCATTACACAATGTGTATTGTGCAAGGTCGCCAACGCATTTCAACCCCATCTCTGCATTGCAGCAGCGTACGGATACCGCCAGAGAACTGTAAGAGGATATCAGAATGGCCCCTGAAGCTGTTGTGTCCAGTTGGACTTTAATGAACAGATTATGACAAAGGACATTAAAGACACAGATGTCCTGTTAGAGTACCCCACTTGACACATCATCTTACAGTTCTGCCATTCCCATGTTAATGGGCAATCTCGTAACTGGTGAAACATGTTATTTACAGATAAGGCCAGATATCTTCTGACACAAGGTGATGGCTGTGTTCGAGTGTGGAGACCTCTACCTCTCAAATGTTAAGGTTCTGTAATGATGTGGAAAGGCTTCAGTGTTGATAGCCGTATGGATCTTGTCGTTGTCCATGGTCACTTTACACTGCCAGGCATTACATCAAACAGATCCTGTTGGACCATATGTTGGCTGCTTCATATGATGGTGGCCCAGAATTCCTTCTAATGCCAGGGCCTATGTGGCGGGCGTCAGCAGGGATGTCTTGCGAAGTGGAAGTTATGGAATAGCAGGTGGGGAGTCCCAACCTAAATCCCATCATGCATATGGGGGACATGCTTGACAGACATGTTCGTGATTGTCTTGGTTTACCACAGACTCTCAAAGAACTCTTGTGGGCTCTCATTAAAGAGCGGGAATGGGTACCACAGGGTGACCTCCATAGACTTATATGGGGCGCACTACGTAGGTGTCAGCAATGACAAACCTTTGCAGAGAGCATGCCTGTTATTAAAGCTCTCATACTCCAATGAAAAGCACCTAGGATGATGTGAATGATTGCTTCCACTTTGTTTTCGACACCTGTCGGACATTTCTCTCTTTTCTTCTTCTTCTTCTTCTTTTTTTTTTTTTTTTTTTTTTTTTTAGGCAATCGAGGCTGCAGTTACGTTTTGTTGTGTACTTAATTAATGAAATATAAAGGTATAATTTGGTAACATACCCATTCCTCAATTATTGCTCAGTGGAGTATGGTACACGCCCAAATTCATGTTCCTCTAATTCTTTTGAGCAATGTATTTCATTCAAGCAGTAAATTATGCATGTATTTTCTATGGCATCGTATTTGCTGCTAAATCCTGTTATGTCCAGCTAGGTGTTCATCGTAAATACTGCTAACATTTAATGATAGAAAGACGTTTGGTAACATGAGTAAGAGAAATGAAATTAAAATATACCTACAGACTATTATTACGTGCTTTAAAAGTAGCAATAGTACTGTTGATAAGAACAATGAAATTACACATCACTTAATCTGGCAAAAACAGCAGGAACAGGTCCAAGGTATAAGGCAGAAATAATTTACGCAAATTGGGTAAACTGGGTTAGAAGAGAGGATTACATCCGGCGACACAGCCTTCCCAATTGTGTCCTCTGCGTAGACTCACTGAGCGCCCTCCAAAGTCTCTGTGCGCTGTACACTGCTCATCCCTTAGTGTAGCGGGTCCAGGAAAACTGTCACTTGCTCACTCTTGGTGGAGCCAGTGTGATGTTTCTCTGGGTCCCTGGTCATGTCGGTCTGCCAGGAAACGAGGCTGCTGACGCTGCTGCCAAGGCTGCAGTCCTCGTAACTCAGCCCGCGAGTACTTCTATTCCCTCCGATGATGTCTGCGTTCCCGTCTATCAGGAAGTGTTGTCCCTTTGGCATCGCCAATGGTCCTCCCTTCATGGGAATAAGCTTTGGCTTATTAAGCCTCTCCCGGCCGCTTGGACGACATCCTCTCGGCCCTCCCGCCAGGAGGAGATTCTTTTAACTCGGCTGCGTATTGGGCACTGCCTGTTTAGCCATTGTCACTTGCGAAGTAACTGCCCCACTAGTTTGTACACATTGCGCCCAAATTTTAACTGTCCGCCACTTCCTGCTGGAATGCCCTTTTTTTACCAATTTAAGTTCCAGCTTGGGTTTGCCATCTGATTTATCAGCCGTTTTAGCGAATGACGCGCAGGCTGTCGACCGCGTTTTAATTTTTATCCGCCGAAGCAATATGGCGAAGGCCATTTAATTTTTAGTTTTGGACCTCTATTTTTATATGATGTTCTTTTTAGCCCTTTTTCCACGTGCCTTGTTTAGCTGTCTCCTATTCTCTCAATTGGCACTGACACACAGTCGTTTCCCTCGTCTCTGTGTTCGTGTTCTCTAGTTTTGACTTGCGCGCATATGACCCCAGTTTATTGCGCCCTAAAATCAAACCTAACAAAACAAACCTAACTATATCCGAAAGGGAATGTCTCACGTGTCTAGCTCCAACAACCATCCGCGTTCAGAGTCTGCTAATTCCCGTCGTGCAGCCGTAATCACGGCGGAAACCTTTCCACATGATTCACGTGAGCACAAATGACAGCTCCGCCAATGCACTGCCTTTTTATACCTTGTGTACGCTACACTACCGCCATCCGTATATACGCATATCGCTAGCCCACGACTTTTGTCACCTCAGTGTAAAGCTGCTCGGAGAAATTCAAACTCTGTCTCCTCGTGAATTTGAGAGTTGCATCTTACAGCTTAGGGTACGATATTTGAGTTCTAAACTTCAGACACCACAAATATGAAAAATTACGAATTTCATGTTGCCTCGTGGTTCACTTGTTAGTTCTGATGTAACAAGAAATGAGGCACGTATAGCAATGGAACGGTGCAGCATCTATGACTGTACCCTGTGGGACATTTCACTTATGCAAATATTTTGTTTCTGTATATTGACATGGTAGCCTTCAATCCATATATTTGTGCTAACAGATGAATTTATCATTTTTAAAAGTGTTAGATCTGGCATTAGTAAACACTTAACGATAAAGCACCATTGACGACCGTACATTGAAAATTAAGGTTTTACAATGCCTACATTGGTCACAAAGCAATTATTGCTTTATTTTGTGTGCAGCTCTTTACTACTGGAAAATAAAATTACCCGGTTCAGTTAATAATAAAATGTGCTGGTGACATGGAAATAATACTTATTTCAGGAATGTTATAGGCATTCTGAAAACTTGGCCACACACTTCGTTGAAAAAAGGAATGTAAACCAGAAGAAGAAATGTCATTCATTGATCTTATTGAAATTCGCATTAGTTCGAAATGAGGTAAACAACGGTGCTATCAAAATCTTTAATCTTTTACCAGTAGCGTTACTAGTATATGGCGTGCACTTGGCGCTATTTCGTGTGCACGCATTTCTGTGACATGGGAAAAAATGAATTTAGACAAGAAGAAAGGGGAACAGGGACAACAAAGTAGGAGGCAGTAAGAGTAGGGATGGGATTGGTGGTCACCAAACGCTGATAAGACCGTAGAGCGGCAGGGGCAGGATATGTATAATCTGATGGAATGAAAGGAAATTGTGGAGAGATTCGGATTGGAGTGTGTTGAGCTCGCCAAAACAAACGAGCAAACGTAACCGACATGTAAAAGAGTGTATTTTTTGTTGGTTTGTTTGTTATGGCTTTGCATTTGATTTGCAGTGATATAATGAAGGAATCGCATTATTGTTGCAAATGATACGACTTTGTATTGTGCATTTAGCACGTTTTGAATTTTGTCATAAACGAGGTATTATTAAAATGTGCATCCTCTACTTCATTGTAAAATCGTGTCGATACGAAAAAAATGGAATAAACAGGTCAACCAGCTGAGAAGATTAAACAAAGTGGAAGTATGCTCTGGACGCCAGTTACCCTAGTTACGCCACTACATTTTATCTAGTAGTACGGTACAGTATAAAAACCAGAGTTAAACTTGAGCGTAAAAATTTTCTTACTGGCAGCTAATAGTCAGTTAAACAATATTTATTTACTAGCTTGTAGCGCGTAAAACAACAGTATATTGTAACAGTGTGTGTTACACGACTGCCTATAATTGCCGCATGAGCAGGCTACGAGGATATCTGTGGGCTTGCGCATTGCGAACGACTCCAATTTATATGAAGTGAAATGTAATAGTACAAGGCTGAATGTAAACCTGTGTTCTGAATTTGGATCGATATTACCATCATTCCCTTATTTCTGACGTATCGAGGTGACGCGGTAGTTAACGGAATTCGCATTCGGGAGAGCGAGGATCAATTCCTCAGTGAGACTATCCAGATTTATCTTTTCCTGGCTTCAGAAAAGCACTTAAGACGAATGCTGGAATTGTTTGTTTGAAAAGGGCACGGTCGATCCTTATCATTTGGGCAATCCGAGCTTGTACTCACGCTCTAATGACTACTCATGGACTGGACGTTAAACCAACCACACTTCCTTTCTGCTCTAAACAATTAAGAAAGTACAGATTGTTTCGGTATGGATTTAGTTTCATGCCCGTATCATTTCAGTATTAACTTCTTACTGATGGTTTTCTTTTTTTTATCTGCTGTAAACGTTTCTGTAAGTATCCCTGTTTGAATGGGAATTGTAACTTTGAATGTAAATTGATAACTTCCCTAGTACTCCAGTATGTTGTATGAAAGCTCTCTAGAATATTAAGTACAGAATGATTAAACGCATAAGAAATTCTCTGCTGTAATGTTCAGGTAGAAATCGTCTGTTGAGAAGACAACCTACTGGCTGTGGTGGCAGATGATTTCTACATCTACAGCCATACTCCGCAAGCCACCTGACGGTGTGTGGCGGAGGGTACCTTGAGTACCTCTATCGGTTCTCCCTTTTATTCCAGTCTCGTATTGTTCGTGGAGAGAAAGATTATCGGTATGCCTCTGTGTGGGCTCTAATCTCTCTGATTTTATCCCCATGGTCTCTTCGCGAGATATACGTATGAGGGACCAATATACTGCTTGACTCCTCGGTGAAGGTATGTTCTCGAAACTTCAACAAAAGCCCGTACCGAGCTACTGAGCGTCTCTCCTGCAGAGTCTTCCACTGGGGTTTATCTATCATCTCCGTAACGCATTCGCGATAACTAAATGATCCTGAAACGAAGCGCGCTGCGCTCCGTTGGATCTTCTCTATTTCTTCTATCAACCGTATCTGGTACGGATCCCACACTGCTGAGCAGTATTCAAGCAGTGGGCGAACAAGCGTACTGTAACCTACTTCCTTTGTTTTCGGATTGCTTTTCCTTAGGATTCTTCCAATGAATCTGTCTGGCATCTGCTTTACCGACGATCAACATTATATGATCATTCCATTTTAAATCACTCCTAATGCGTTCCCAGATAATTTATGGAGTTAACTGCTTCCAGTTGCTGACCTGCTATATTGTAGCTAAATGATAAGGGATCTATCTTTCTATGTATTCGCAGCACATTACACTTGTCTACATTGAGATTCAATTGACATTCCCTGCACCATGCGTCAATTCGCTGCAGATCCTCCTGCATTTCAGTACAATTTTCCATTGTTACAACCTCTCGATACACCACAGCATCATCCGCAAAAAGCCTCAGTGAACTTCCGATGTCATCCACAAGGTCATTTATGTATATTGTGAATAGCAACGGTCCTATGACACTCCCCTGCGGCACACCTGAAATCACTCTTACTTCGAAAGACTTCTCTCCACTGAGAACGACATGCTGCGTTCTGTTATCTAGGAACTCTTCAATCCAATCACACAATTGGTCTGATAGTCCATATGCTCTTATTTTGTTCATTAAACGAGTGTGGGGAACTGTATCGAACGCCTTGCGGAAGTCAAGAAACACGGCATCTGCCTGGGAACCCGTGTCTATGGCCCTCTGAGTCTCGTGGGTTTCACACGATCGTCTTTTTCGAAACCCATGCTAATTCCTACAGAGTAGATTTCTAGTTTCCAGAAAAGTCCTTATACTCGAACATAATAAGTGTTCCAAAATTCTACAACTGATCGACGTTAGAGATATAGGTCTATAGTTCTGCACATCTGCTCGACGTCCCTTCTTGAAAACGGGGATGACCTGTGCCCTTTTCCAATCCTTTGGAACGCTACGCTCTTCTAGAGACCTACGGTACACCGCTGCAAGAAGGGGGGCAAGTTCCTTCGCGTACTCTGTATAAAATCGAACTGGTATCCCATCAGGTCCAGCAACCTTTCCTCTTTTGAGCGATTTTAATTGTTTCTCTATCCCTCTGCCGTCTATTTCGATATCTACCATTTTGTCATCTGTGCGACAATCTAGAGAAGGAACTACAGTGCAGTCTTCCTCTGTGAAACAGCTTTGGAAAAAGACATTTAGTATTTCTACCTTTAGTCTGTCATCCTCTGTTTCAGTACCATTTTGGTCACAGAGTGTCTGGACATTTTGTTTTGACCCACCTACCGCTTTGACATAAGACCAAAATTTCTTAGGATTTTCTGCCAAGTCAGTACATAGAACTTTACTTTCGAATTCATTGAACGCCTGTCGCATGGCCCTCCTCACATTACATTTCGCTTCGCGTAATTTTTGTTTGTCTGCAAGACGTTGGCTATGTTTATGTTTGTTGTGAAGTTCCCTTTGCTTCCGCAGCAGTTTCCTAACTCGATTGTTGTACCACGGTGGCTCTTTCCCATTTCTTACGATCTTGCTTGGCACATACTCATCTAACGCATATTGTACGATGGTTTTGAACTTCGTCCACTGATCCTCAACACTATCTGTACTTAAAACAAAACTTTTGTGTTGAGTCGTCAGGTACTCTGAAATCTGCTTTTTGTCACTTTTGCTAAACAGAAAAATCTTCCTACCTTTTTTAATATTTCTATTTACGGCTGAAATCATCGATTTAGTAACCGCTTTATGATCGCTGATTCCCTGTTCTGCGTTAACTGTTTAAAGTCCGCAGCTCGTGGTCGTGCGGTAGCGTTCTCGCTTCCCACGCCCGGGTTCCCGGGTTCGATTCCCGGCGGGGTCAGAGATTTTCTCTGGCTCGTGATGACTGGTTGTTGTGTGATGTCCTTAGGTTAGTTAGGTTTAAGTAGTTCTAAGTTTTAGGGGACTGATGACCATAGATGTTAAGTCCCATAGTGCTCAGAGCCATTCGAACCATTTGAACTGTTTCGAATAGTTCGGGTCTGTTTGTCATCAGAAGGTCTCATATGTTATCGCCACGTGTCGGTTCTCTGTTTAACTGCTCAATGTAGTTTTCAGATAAAGCACTTAAAAAATTTTCACTGGATTCTTTGTCCCTGCCACCCGTTATGAACGTTTGAGTCTCCCAGTCTATATCCGACAAATCAAAATCTCCACCCAGAACTATAACATGGTGGGGAAATCTACTCGAAATATTTTCCAAATTATCCTTGAGGTGCTCAGCCATAACAGCTGCTGAGCCAGGGGCCTATAGAGACATCCAATTACCCTGTCTGAGCCTGCTTTAACCGTGACATTCACCCAAATTATTTCACATTTCGGATCTCCGTCAATTTCCTTCAATACTATTGCACTTCTTATCGCTATAAACACGCCTCCCCCTTCACTGTCCAGCCTCTCTCTGCGGTATACATTCAAATCTGAGTTTAGAATTTCATTATTGTTTACGTCTGGTTTCAGTCAACTTTCTGTCCCTAGTACTATGTGGGCATTGTGACCGTTTATTGATGAGAGCAGTTCTGGGAGCTTTCTATAGACGCTCCTGCAGTTTACTATTAGCACATTAATATTGTTATTCCCTGTTGCATTTTGCCTACTCCTACCTTGCATCTTGGAGGCTTAAGAGCGTCAAATAATATAAATTAATAAAAATAGTTAAATGGGGATTTATAGTTTGGTGCAGATTTTTCTACAGATGATAGAAAAATGTCGCTGCTCAAATCAGTGTATGCCTCTTATCGCTTCATCGTTTGCCGAATATTTCAATTTTTTTATATTCTTAGCACGATTTTATGACATAGATTTATTCGTCTCCTCTGGTTGGCCTGCTTATTCCGTTTTTTCATATCATCATTATTTTACAGTGAAAAAAGGGTGCACATTTCAATAATACTTCGTCTATGACAAAATTCAAAACGTTGTAAATGCACAGTACAAAGTCGCATACTTTGCAACAATAATTAGATTTCTTCATTATATCATCTCTGTGAGCAGTGTTCCTGTTAAACATTAGACTGATGTAGCACTGAATCATAGTCGCAACTCTTTCACTCGAACTTAACATAGAGGCTCTAATTATCGTACAAAAGGTGAACTTATTTGCGTGTTTTGTGTCATCTGTGACTGCTGCTGCACTGTTTGCACCGTAGAACGTATAAACAAACATTATTTAGATCAGCTACATTATTGTTGTAAAGCAATTCTCATCAAAGAGCCAATACTTACAGGCACATTGCGGAACGGCGCCTCTGGCCGGATATGTATCGATCTTACTATTAATTGATAACGTACATAAATTAGTATGTTATGACCCCCCCCCCCCCAATAAACTAGCTGTGTTAAGGGCACGATGAGTTGGCAGACAGCCCTTCAAGTACTAATTGTGAAAGTTCACCTCACCGCTTCAGATTGCTGCCATCCTCAGCGAGCCCGAAGTTACGACACTAACTGCCTGACAAAGTGTTGTTGTGTTGCCTGTGAGAGCGGAAGATTAGCAACAGTAATTGTACTTCCATTTAAATGTATTATACAATATGTCGCGGTAGCAGATGTACTAAATGTTTTGAATGTCGTTTTTCTTCTGCTGATTGCATTCTATTACAGGGGCCTTAATTTCATATTGCTTGGCACAAGTATGTACCGCATTTGACGATGACCGCCTCTCTAATGCACATTCACGAATCCACGCTATTTCCGTCTTAGAATGTGTTACCGCAGCGAACTCATCGGTGCGAGTCGCCAGCGGCCTTGAGCTGTCAGTACTGGAAGACAAAACAGTAAAACATTCCTCCGCTCACATCCTCTAACCCGACTACTTAACCCTCTGCCCCTCAGGTAAGTGGCCGAATTTACTTAGCGCACGGCCAAATTCACCAATGTCAATTACAAAGTTACAATTAAACACAGCTTAAAATATCACTGTGTATATAGGTATTGTTGTTTGTTAATGAGCGGGAAAACTATACTGTTAAGAAGGCCGTGACATTAGTTAACGTTTTTGAATTCGGCCGTTGATAGCTAGATGATTGTTATAAAATACGACCGATAACAGTGGGCCACGCGAATACTTGGTTTGGGCAGCGGTTCGCGTCCCCGGCCTCTACCCAGGTTTAGGCTATCTGTGCTTTTGCTAAATCACTTAACACGAATGCCAGGATAGTTTCTTTGAAAGGACAAGTTCTCAATACGAGCATGTGCTCAATCTCTAATAGCCTTGTCATTGACGTTAAATCCTCATCGTCCTTCCTTTCTTCGATATTGCAGTGACTCTAGATTGCCTGTAGTAAAAGGATAGGTACGGGGGAGGGCAAGCAGAGATACAAAACGGATTTTATTCAAAGTTCTCTGTGGCAGACTCCTGTGCGCTGCCTGAAACTGCTGGAAGAGGAAAATCGTTGTAAAAACTTCACACAACCTAGTATGTCATTTGGTCTAGGAAATATTGACTAATATAGACTGTTCATGATGGTAGTGGACACAAGCGTTTTGGCTTATCATCTGAAGCATGTTCTACTTTTAATTTCGAAGTAACGCTAAGAAATTAGTTTCTCGTCCTCCTCCCTACCCCTCTGTTACTCCCTCCATTTCATTAGCCCTGACATTTCATTATTATGGCAATATTCGTGCAAAATTGACTGTTCCACTGCCTGCTATAGCAAAATCGTAAGCTATAGCAAAATCGTAGTACATTTCGTCTGGAGTGGATAAACGTTTGTAGGAAAGATATGAACTCGTACACTTGGTGTACGCACATCTACAATGGCGGTAGAATAGCATACACGAGGTATAAAAGGGCATTGTATTGGTGGAGCTGTCATGTGTACTCGGGTAATTCATGTGAATACGTTACCAACATTATTATGGCCGCACGACGAGAATAAACACTCTGGACGCAGAATGGTCGTTAGAGCTAGACGCATGGGACATTCCATTTCGGATATCGTTACGGAATTCAATATTCTTAGATCTACAGTACCAAGTGTGTGCCGAGAATACCAAATTTTAGCCATTACCTCTCACCACAACAACGCAGTGGCCGACGGCCAACACTGAACGACCGAGAGCAGCAGCACCTGCGTAGAGTGGACATTGCTAAAGGACAAGCTACTTGCGTAAAATAACCACAGAAATCAATGTGGGACCTGCGACGAACGATCCGTTAGGATAATGCGGCGAAATTTGGCGTTAATGGACCATGGCAGCAGAGTGCCTTTGTTAACATCACGACTCGTAACCTTATCAGTTGGACTCTAGACGACTGGAAAGCCGTGGCCCAGTCGGATGAGTCCCGCCTTCAGTTGGTAAAAGCTGTTGGTAGGGTTTGAGTACGGCGTATACTTCACGAAGCCATAGACCCAAGTTGTCAAAGGCACTGTGCAGGCTGGTGGTGGCTCCATAACGGTGTGGGCTGTGTTTACATGGAATGGACTGGGTCCTCTGGCTCAACTGAGCCAATCATTGACTTTAAACTAAATGGTTACGTTCGGCTACTTTTATACTATTTGCAGCCATTCATGGACTTCATGTTCCCAAACAGCGATGGAATTTTTATGGATGACAGTGCGCCGTTTCACCACAGTTATTCACGATTGTTTTCAAGAACATTCTGGACAATTCGAGCGAATGATTTGGCCACAAAGACCACCCGTCGTGAATCCCATGGAACATTTATACAACATGATCGAGAGGTCAGTTCTTGCACGATATCCTGCACTGGCAACACTTTTGCAAATATGTAATGCTATAGACGCAGCATGGCTCAGTATTTCTGCAACGGATTGCCAGTGACTGGAGTCCATGCGACGTCGAGTTGCTGCACTGCGCCAGGTAAAAGGAGGTCCGACACGATATCAGGAGGTATCCGATGACTTCTGTTGCCATAGTGTGTATTAGTTATGGACTAGAGATCAACAAAGTCCACCATTTCCTAGTAGTATCATCTGGTTTACTGCCGGATCCTAAAATCAAAAGAGTTAATATTTTGGTGATCCATCTGTCCGCATTCTTCAGGAGAGAGGTGGCGGCGGTTGCTGCAGCTGCTGCTAAAAATTGATGCCAAAGTTGCAATTCGTCATCCTGTCCCCGTACCGTACATGCCACATGCGCCGCCCATAACTGTTGCTGGCGCAAAGGCTGGGTTTGGTGGCGCCGCTCTTGGTAGAACGGCGCGCTCAAAGACGATCTTCAAACACTCAGGCAGGACGTGCTAATGAATGTTGTGTTTTAATGGAATATAATACAGTGTTTCATGTACTACTAAGTTGAAAACCGTTGTCTTTATTAATCGTTTGCCGGCCAACCTAATTTCACTGGCTCCTTTATAAACACTGTTCCAAATACTGGGAGACTGGCAAGTACTAGGGTCTCGTCAAATTTCGTCTCGTGTCCCCAGTTTAAACAATGTCTAGCTACCGCCAGGTTTCCATGCTGTTACAGCCCCATTGCGACGGCCACATTCTGCGCTCCTGTGCTGAACCGTGTGAATCGAAAGTCCGATATAAGCCTTCCCAGATTGACGTGGAATTTTATGTATGCCAGGCTTCCGAAGTTCCTAATCGCCCTGTTCCTGGGGACACCTCGTTATTGTAGTAACCTTTAGTGCCAGGAGGAACGGTATTTGTGCCTTGATGACGCTGAGAGTTATGCCAGCAGTAGTACAGCTATTGGCAGGCTCGCCTAAGCCAGACAGGCCTCAATAGAGGAGCGTGAAGAAGTGCGTCCCACAGACTAGGGAAGGAAGGGCTGTGGTTTTTCCCAGGGAGCACTGCCAACAGTGGAGGAGTACTGGTACGTCTACCCCGGGTTTCCCAAGCCGGGGACCAGCCAGTGCGAACGGACCTCTTTCACCGTAAACTCTGGGCATACTTCAGAGACCATCGTTATGTGCGGTAGTGGAACATTGCGTGTTTCCGAGAAATAGGACCTTGGCTTCACTGTCTGGACAGTGAGGAAGGTATAGCCTGTCTGTAAACTCAAGAGCGAGCAGCGCTTCTGGTGGGGGAAGTGCCCTTTCGCGGAAGAACCCTGCCACCGGCCTACAGGGGCACCCAAAATTTGTTGCCCGTTACTTGTCTAGCAGTGTAGATCGGCGTGCAGTGATATACGTCGTGTCTGTTCGTGGCATCTTAGTTGCCAGTGTCAGTCAGTTGACTTTGTGTACTCACTGATATACTTCAATATCCGGAAGTGATGGATAGTCGCCCTGCATTGCAAGAAAAAGGTGCAGAATACGAAGGAGGGGAGGTACTTGCGGAGTAACGAGCGTTCGATCGTCTCTAACGTTATTACAGCGTGTGTTAAGGAGGCGACACAAAAAGGACTGTTGGCTAATATTTCCAGCCCCAATCAAAGGGCTACAGCTTATGCAAACGCCAGCCTCGCCACAATAGGACGCATGGTTTACTGGAATCGCCGCGAAGGAAAACTAGCCTGACTCTGCTCATACACTATAAAGTTTCTTTTGGTAGAAATGTACTACATGGTAGTAGAAGTGTTAAACAGTTTTCGAAGATAAATACAAATGTGGTCCAAAGCAATAAACATCTTTATCACTAGTTGTACAAAATCAGGAATAACTTGAGAACTTCATGGTAAAATCAATTAACTTTTCGCTAGTAGAACGTGATTCAATCACGTAAAACCTTTGGTGCTTATAGAACAGCAACATTAGAATGTATTCTGTCACTAAAACTCTATCTCGGTTACTATTCACATGATTCTAAGACATATTGCTCAAAACATGCGTCCAATAGCTATTCTAAACACTGCTGAAATTCCTTTCCAAACATGTATACCGATTCTGGACTTCTATGTAAAAAGCTTGACATTCGAGGTGCGTTCAAATATTAATTTTTATTTTTTGGTAAGAACTTTACTTGTTCATCTACAACAATGTTATCCTCTTAAAAATATTTCCCATTACATGCTATGCACTCATGCCAGTGCTTTTTCCAATGCCCGAAACACTTTAGAAACTGTTTCCTCTGGATAGTTCAGAGGTCTCTTAACTGTGCATTTTTAATCTCGTCCATTCTTGTGAAACCGCCGTCCTTTACGGCCTGCTTTGAAATATTTATACCACTTGTATGCTCTTGGTTTACTCATAAGAGACGCACCTAAAGAAATATTTAACATTTCTTAAAATTTGATACTTTATTCCATTCTTATAACAAAATTTAGTACAAATTCTCTAATCTATTTTTATACAAACAAATAATAGTTGATGCTACCAAAACTGATGTAACCTTTTTGACAGCTGACAGCAGTGTAAATACCCAGTATGCATAACATTGTACAGATACTTTTCAGACATGTTTACGAAGACAGTGACAAAAAGGTAGTGCAAATCGAACTAATACAACACATGAAATTATAAATTTCTGGTTACTTTTTAAACACTCTTCGTGGTGCAAGTTTCAATGCAGCCCTTGAAAGAAAACTTCTACCTTTTAATAGACACACAAAGTAAGAACAAGCCTCAAATTCTACAGATTGATTGCACTATATCTGGTTCGTCTTATGACTAGAGGAACATACATTAACATGAATAGGCATTCGGTTCTATGTTTGTAGTAGAATCCTGACTTCCGTTCTTATGTTAATATTATTTACTCTATAATGTTTTTTTTCCGAAGAAGCTATCGTCTTTTGTATTCATTATGGTTTTAACGCATTTGTCTAAAAATAGACGCAGCAGCCGGGACGTATCTGTACACGGCGTCGCCACAGATTTCAAGTGCGCGCCGCGGCATGGCCGGTACTACGTTGTGAAACAGCCTGTAGAAGCGCCCTGTGATGTAGCAGGGTAGGCAGAGTGGGAACTCGCTAGCTCGCTCTTCAGTTTACCGACAGACCATACACGCCTCTACAATAAAAAAAAAAAAACAATCTTAATCTCAAGGTGTGCTACGAGCTGACGAAGTGAATGGCTGTTGAGGTAAAATAGTCTCTAGTACGCAACCTCTGGAGCACTGGCCGCCACCAGATGTATAAAATGGAGATGGACCCTGAGAAGTTACGTGAAAAACTGAAAATTGTGGGTGTCACGGAACTAAATAACTATAGGAGGTGAGTCAATGGCACATTGAGAAAAACTGAAGCATTTATTCGAACTTTAAACTCTCCGGAGCTACCTAAACATATTCTTGCAGGCTATATCTGTCGTAAAGTTCGACTGTTTGTTCCCAATCCAATACGATACTTCAGATGTCAAAATATTTGGAGGTACTACTATGGCATGTAACAGGAGGGTAGTGTGTGGAAATCGTAGAGTCTCAGCTCATGAATCAGTTGATCTTGTACACTTCCTGTGAAGTGTATAAACTGCTCTGGGGATTACGCAGTATGCAACAGGAAGTGTGGAGTTTATAATGAGGAAAGGAAAATTCAGGAACTGAAAGCTAAGAGATGGTGAAGTTAAAAAGTTTTGAAGTTTATGCAACCTCCAGTGTTGACTACTTTTTCTACATTGGCGTTTAAGAAGCCAGTCGCCATGTGTAATGCTGCCACATAAACCCAGACAACAGAGTCAAGTAAGACTACGTGCGCTTGTCAGTATACTTGTGGGTGGGGGGGCTACATTTAAACACGAAATCATTTTGAAGCCATTGACGAGGTACTTGAAACCTCAGCCACATACTGATGCACACCATCAAATGCCCACTAAAAGCCGCCCTCTCTACGTACGCAAGCAGCTCCTCCCATAAGTAGGGAAGAACGATTCACAAAAAGTGTCTTAAAATCGAAGAAAGTGGCAGCTAAACCTTCCGCTCGGCGAGCGCTCTCCTTTTCAAGATGGTGGTTTTATTGTCGAGTATATTGATATCCACATGGAAAAACTGGAAAGCTGGGCACCGTCTAACGTCCCCTCTGACCTCTCAGGTAAATCACTGCTACCAAGGATGAACAAGAAGGACCACCACCACTAATTAATGGTTCCCTCAGGGATTACTGTGTAGGATTGGAATTAAATGGATACCGATCGCATTTGGAAGAATTGCAGCTCCTGACCAAGAAGAGACCATTATGCACCTGCTACAAAGAAACTCATTTCAAAGCCGCCGCCAGAACTGCATTAAGAGGCTACCACTCCTACAGGAAGGATGATGTTATTGAAGACAGGGCTAAGAGTGGAGTGCCTGTTTCCGTCAATTACAGATGCCATTCCTTTCCTGTCCCTCTTACCTCGCTTATACAAGCAGTTGCAGTGGAAGTTCATACCAGTTAAACCCACCGTTTGTTCTTTATATCTTCTACCTCATGATCCGTTGGATGCAGATACACTGACGGAACTCTCCCTCCTCGAAGAGGAGGGGGGGGGGGGGGACACTTCAAATTCTGGTCAGATGTCACTCTTCTCCGCGGCTGCAGGGTCATCTTCAGCCGTTGACCTTTGTTTTTGCTCCCCAGCTACTGCAGACTTAATTCAGAGGGAAATGGTCATAGATTTGTATTCCAGTCACCAGTTTCTCGTGTGGATTCATCTGCTAACTCAGACGGTGGTTGACAGGAGACTGTGAAGATGAATTGTTCAAAGGGAAATTGACTGCAATATAGTCAGCAGGCCATTTTCGAACGACAGGATTGTGCCCACATGATGGACCATATCACTGTGATATCCAGTGAGCTCCTACAGATTCCATTCCTTAGTGTGGCAACCACCTCAGACAGCAGCCTGTCCTTGGTCGAATGACGAATGTTGCTCGGCAAACTGTATAGATCTACAGAAAAAACTTTGTGCCTTCAGATCTGTGAGAGATTGAGCAAGGAGAGTGACAACAGAAAAGGAACTCGAAGCAATTAATGACTTCCATTGATCGGTCCACTTCCACTGCATAAGGCGAGGGCAGTATCTGTGCAGCTGTACAGCATATAGCGGCAGCCATTCTTTGGCAGCCAGCGAAGCCATCCCCTCTTCCTCGGGATTCCCCCTTCAGAAAACGGTTCCCTGGTGGAGCCCAGATATCACTGCGGCCATTAGAGATCAGAAGTGGGCTCTCCAACACCATAAGCGGCACCCTTCAGTGGTGCACGTCAATTCCTTTAGATGGCTCCGCGCCCACGTCCGCTACCTCATAAAACGACGAAAGCAAAAATCCTGTGAACGGTACGTTTCCATCATTGGATCACGTCTCTCTCCATCACAGGATCCATCTTTTACTACCCGCCACTTGGACCCGTACTGAAGTTAATGCAGATGAGTAGGAGAGGCAAACCGGTAATGTTCGGGTACAGTATATTAGTAGTTTCCTGCATTGCAGTATCACGTCGCTTAAATATATGGGCGTAACGTTGCAAAGCGATATGAAATGGAACGAGCATGGGAGGCGGGCCAGTGTGGCCGAGCGGTTCTAGGCGCTTCAGTCTGGAACCGCGCGACCGCTACGGTCGCAGGTTCGAATCCTGCCTCGGGCATGGATGTGTGTTATGTCCTTAGGTTAGTTAGGTTTAAGTAGTTCTAAGTTCTGGGGACTGTTGACATCAGATGTTAAATCCCATAGTGCTCAGAGCCATTTTTGAGCATGGGAGGACTGTGGTAGGAAGGCGAATGATCGACTTCGCTTTATTGGAAAAATTTCAGGGAAGTGTGGTTCATCTGTAAAAGAGACCGCGTATAGGACGCTAGTGCGACGTATTCGTAAGTCGTAGTAATGTGTGTGGGATCCGTACCAGGTTGGATTGAAGGGACGTATCGAAGCAATTCAGAGGTGGGCTGCTAAATTTGTTAGGTGAGAACAACACGCAAGTGTTACGGGCTTGCTTCGGGAACTCAATTGGGAATCGCTGAAGGGAAGGCGACGTTGTTCTTTTTGAGGAACACTATAGAGAAAATTTAGAGAACGATTCTACTGCCTCCAACATACCTTGCGCATAAGGACCACGAAGATAAGATACGAGAAACTAGCGCTTATACCGAGTCATATAGATAGTTTATCCCTCGGTGTGTTTGCGAATGTAACAGGAAAGAAATTGACTGGTAGTGGTACGGGTACCCCCTGCCACGCGTCGTACGGTGGATTGCGTGGTATTTATATAGATGTAAATGCAGGTTTAACTAGCATAAGGCGGTGTAGTTTCGCACCTAGTTAAGGTTGTTTAAACCCTTTCGGTATTCCACATACTGTGTGTCACTCTTCTCCCGAGAATTGTTGGAATGTCGCTTGCATTGACTCTGAGTCGCACTTCACTGAGTACCAAACACTTGTAAAACTCCCTCACAGCCAAAGATCAAACACTTCGCTCCTCCTTTGACGCTGTTTTATTTTCATATTTTGTTGCGATATGCTATTTTAATTGTCTGTTTCAACATTTGTAATGCCGCTCCCATGGCTTCTATGTGCTTCGTTCTTTCGGATAGAATACGGCTTGATATTGAAGCCTTTCCATTAAATGTGAAAGATCATCGTGAAGCTCCTATCTTCCACAATGTGTGAAAATGCATATTAGTTCCTTCTAACCACATCTGTCGGTCGCGGTGCTCTAGCAAAGCTTTTTGTTCGTAACTTCGATCTCTACCAATCCAGTACTTGGCCCTGCGATCTTGTCTCACCAAGAAAACCGGAAAAAGATTAAACAGAATTCCTCGCCCACCCACGGGAACGCACTTCAGATTCTTGTGGTCTTTCCGTACTTGAAAAGTAACTTTGTGTATCACGCAGGATCACTACTATCCTGGCTTCAGTTACACTTTAAAACAGCAATTCCGCCCTACACAGTCCTCGAGTTGTCACTTTAACTCCACGAGGGCTGCTGACTTCCTATTTCGCGAGCTCCCATAAAACATTCTCCGAATTTAACATCCGTGGCACCCAGGCAGTTTCGTTGGCAATTTTCCTCTCGCTCTAATAACCCCTGCAAAATGCTCTTCCTACAAGGGCGTTTCAAAAGTTTATTTTCAACAGATGTAGAGGAACAACTGGTATCTTGGGAAAATGACTCGCCGTGCGGCCAGCTCGTGTGTTAATCTCGCCTTGGCCATGGATGGAGGTTTCAAATGTGGCTCTTTGTATATATCATTTCACACACCGTACGACAATCTCGACTGGAGTACACCCGTCGAAATTTTGAGTGTAGCAGAGGTGAAGGTTACCTACAACTTGTACAGATATCAAATTGCAGTTAAGAGTCGAAGGACATGAAAGAGAAGCAGTTGTTGAGAAGGGACTGACCGTGTTGTAATCTGTCCCCACGTTAATTTGTACATTGTGTAAGCATTGAAGGAAACCCAACGAGAAGTATGGAAAGAGTATTAACTAAAATGTTGAGCTTTTGCCGATGACACTCTGATTCTGTCAGAGGCGGCAAAGGACTTGGGAGAGCAGTTGAATGGAATGGGTAGTGTCTTGAAAAGTGTTTGAGATGACCATTAACAAAAGTAAAATAAAGGGTGTGTAATATAGTAAAATTAAACCAGGTGATGCTCCAGGAATCAGGAAATGCCACTAAAAGTAGTACACGAGTTTTTCTGTTTGCATAGCAAAATGACTGACGATGGTCGAAGTACAGAGGATATAAAATGTAGACTTAGCAATAAGAAGAAAATCATTTCAGAAACAGAGGAATTTGATAGCATCTAATATAAATGTAAGTGTTGCGAAGCCCTAAAAGTGTGCGCCTGTAATGTAGCCTTAACCTTGTACGGAATTGAAGCGTGAGCAATAAATAGCTCATATAATAATCATTCGGGCCATCTTTCTTTGCTGTTAAAATTTTCCCAAATGTTAGTGTATTTTGCTCGGCATCGTGTGCTTAGTAGTTCTAGTCGATACTAGACAAACTGAAATAACTTCATATTTTGTAATTTTTTGGAAATAAGTTATTAATATATCAACAAATTCCAGTTAACCTCTCGCCCCTCGTAATGATTCTACTTGCACGTCTTGGTGAATCCGATTGTACTTTCTGATACACGTTCCACGTGTCGCGGAAAGTTATCACTCGTTCCATCTTGGGTTTCAACTAGCTATCGTGATGGTTTCTAGTATTTCGTGAGGGTGACTGCATTCCTGGTGGAGGTGCCTTTTGGGACTTGACTCCTGATCCTTAACTACGATTATTTTGGTATTCTCGCTGCCCAAATTTGATGTAAAGTTTGTTTTTTCAGACGGGAGGTTTCATTTATGAGCATTTTTCATCACATTTAAATATTTTTTTAAAAAAACTTTGGTAAATATCAAGCGTACTCTACCGACCAAGTGACCATATCCAGGGAATAGTGCGAGACTTACGTAAGCAGAACTACCATACAGACCTCACGTTTCGTTGTAGTTATATTTTTGCCAGAAACGCAAAACGGAAAAAAAATTGTAACGGGTTGTGGATTGATCACGAGGGTGGTGCGGTATTTACTGTGTGTGTTGAGTAATTGATTTCAAAAAGAAGCAAATGCTCTCTCTGTGGTCTTGAGATTAGTAAAAGTGTAGCGTTGTCAGTCGTCATGTTAGTAATCCAAGGGGCTAATTTATTCCCAGCTCAGTCATGTGTGTTGATGATTCTATACATGATTTTCCATATGGCAAAACTTCGTCGTAGCTGAAGCGCAATACCAAACACTTCTCGTTAAAACTAAAGTTAGCCTATAACTGGCTGGACTCGCTGATTCGCAAGATACAAGGTGTGCGACATCTTATGTGGCCATGTTTAATGTACATAAGAACTTCAGAAAATAAGTTACAGATGTAGCCTCACGCTAAGACCATTGCGCAACAATACTGGCGAATAGTCACAAGAGAGAACAAATTCCCGGTTCCCTGCAGACACAGAGCTGCTGCAGTACAGATGAACAGGTGCATCACAGTGTGCGATTCCAGTGGCGTGGCAGCTGGAAGCGTACTTCAACGTTGATGTACACGGGACAGTAAGATTCTTGTGGGCAAAGCATCTAAATTGGACCACAGATTCCACCGTGAAATTCTGGCGGCCCTTCGTGGCCCCCTTCCCCTCCCCTTCTCTGCGTCCCTGTCTAATGTCCAGTCCTAGATTAGTTTCACATCTCTGGTATTTTCTGCTGAAGATCTTACATTGAATTCGGTGCGCAGTGCTTGATCATAGAAGACTCAGTGTTTGTTGTGTGTAAGAGTGGAAGTAACTAAAGTTCTCTTTTTTTTTCTAGTTGGCGCTGGCTGTACTATACATATTCCTTTATCTATGGAATCTACTGCCTGTGGGATAAGCCATGGCTGTGGGACATAAACGAGTGCTGGTACACCTACCCTTACCAGGTTTGTACGTTCTCATTTAAGTCGTTGGCTGCACTGTCTTTCGTCCCGCTCGCTGCTTTCGCCACAATCTCTCCGCTTCACAGTTAGCTGCTTTTTAGGGGCACTCACTAAATAGCTTGCAGGTAGCTGTAAGTTGTTGGCACAAGAGTGCTTGGTTACGCGAAGTGCCAACGACCTCAAAATCGTCTTCCTGGAGATAATTTCGTCCCAGACTCTGGTTCACATTACCATTTGTTGAACACGTGACATACGCAGTGGTAAATGCATCCGAATAAAATGGTCTTTTTAAATGTGCGCGCGGAATTGCAACTAAATTCAACATTAAACACGAGGGCTTGTGGATTGTATGTGGCAAATAGCCAGAGTATGATGTGACATTTGTGAAAGTAAAAATTAGAAGCGTTCGAATTGCTTGCATTATCGTTTAAAATAAAGTTCTAAAATCTCAGAAGAGTGGTGTGTCTGCACAAGACATTTACGAGCCAGATTTTGGTTTGTTTGCCACAGCAGACAGCATTTTCGTCTTTTGAGTGTTATTTCTTTTATGAGTACATTTATTGTCTCCATTTTATTCCTGCGCGAAATCAATTTTCGGATCCAACGCCCCCTGCGAGTCCGGGAGTTAGAATAGGCCCAAGGTATTCCTGCCTATCGTAAGAGGAGACTAAAAGGAGTCTCTCACGTTTCGGCCTTTATGTGATGTTCCCCTGTAGGGTTTGACCTCCATTTCTGAAAATTTTCGCGAAGAGCGAGCCAATTGGGGAAGGACGCCTTACATGTCGCATAGTGTCCATCATGCGCTGAGACCTCTGGCATCCTTCGTCGACGTGGATCTGCACTTCGGATCATTCTCCAGCTGTTCGGCAAGGTCACCCTCCTGGGTGCGTTTTCCTCCATCCTCTGTGCAGTATCTCTTTCTGCACTGTCAACGATGATGAACTTCTTAGCTCGTTTGCACTTCATATCCAGCACGGTAGCCAGTCCATTGTGGTGGGGCCGCCATGTACCCTGTTGGTTGTAGCGCCCTGACCACACAGGGATCACTCTGCTGATGCCTGCGCCATTAACTCCCCACGTGTGTCAAGGAGTAGATGGCCGTCACCCTGGGGCATCGGGACTCCCAGCAATGGCCATCCTGTCATGTAGCCTTTGCTGCGGCTGGGTGGCGCCCGTGGGGAGGGCCCCTGGTGGGAGTGGGTGGCATCAAGGCTGATGACATGCCATGAAGCGTAGTACATCATCTCATGCTGGCGGTCAAACACCAGCAGTCTCTAAGCAGTTACGATCTAACTTTAATGCCAAGAAATACGACCACAAATGGCCCCCAGTACCTCATACATACAAGAGTTGATGGGGAATATTTCTTGTCAGTGAAACCTCATTTTTTGTGTAGCATCTGGAGGACAAGTTTGGGGAGGTGGAGGGCTTGTCCAAAATGGGATTAGGGTCGGTCTTGATCAAAATGGCATCCTCTGCCCAGTCACGGGCACTACCCGCCTGTGACAAACTAGGTGACCTTTCTGTTTCCATGACGCCCCAGAAGAGCTTAAATATGGTCCAGGGTATCATATTTCACAGTGACCTTCTTTTGCAGTCTGACGATGAGCTGCACGCCGATTTAGAGCGGCAAGGTGTCCATTTCGTCCGGCGCGTCCACCAGCATCCAAGGGATAATCAGGTTGCCACCGGTGCCTTCATCTTTAACTTAAAGGGTGACACATTACCCAAGAAGGTCAAGGTGATGATCTACCACTGTGACCTACAGTCATATATTCCTCCCACAATGCGGATTGGACTGAGTGAAGGTTGGGAATTTGTATGGGTGCTGATAACCGCGCAGTTGAGCGCCCCACAAAACAATCATCATCATCCCCCGCCCCCCAATGCAGTGCTTTGAGTACTGGAAGTTTGGACATATGTCTTCTCGCTGTACTTCCAGCTTCACATTTCGGGATTGTGGATGTCCTTCACATCCCAATACTCCCTGTGTCCTGCCTCTTATCTGTATCAACTGTGGAGAGCACCATTCACCTTTCTCGCCAGACTGCAGGATTCTCCAGAAAGAAAGACAAATAATGGAATACAAGACACTGGACTGAGGCTACATTGAGGCTAAGAGAAAATGAGACACTATGTCTTGTGCATATGACGTCAACCTACGCCGCCACTATGACAACGATCCTACCATCTTCCGTTCTGCTGCATACAGTTGGCTCTGAGCCGTCAGACTCCAGCTGCTCCCTTGATGGTGGGAGGCACTTCCTTCCCTGTTGGTCGTACACAACCTACTCAGGAGCAACACCCCCCCCCCCCCTCCCCAACCGTCGGGGACATCAGTCCCCACTTCTCAGCCGGAGAAGCGTAAGTCTTCTTTGGCTCCTCAGCCCACAAAGGGATCCATTGGGTCACTCCCTTCCCAGGTTCCTACCAGTGGCAAAGCTGACACCTGCCAGTGGCTGAAGCAACCACAGGTTGCTGGTTGTAGGGCTTCACGGTCATTCTCATTCCCTGAGACTGAATCAGTGAAGCCCTCCCAGCTGGACCAAGCTAAGGAGCAGCGAGAAAAACCTAAAAAGAAAAGACGCCAAAGAACCAAGGCACTGTGGTGGCAACCACACAATGACTACCTACAAGCTCTGTGTCTGAAGATGAGACGGAGATTCTGGCGTCCGCTGAGGACTTAGAGCTCGCTGAGCCCTCAGACACAATGGATGTTGATCGCACGATGACACCAGGTGACCTTGAGGTGTAGACTGTCTCGTTGTGTGTCTCACGCCTTCCCAGTCTCATGATCACGTAATCTTTCAGTGGAATTGCGTCGGTTTTTTCCACCACCTGGCTGAGCTACTGCAACTTTTACGCTTTACAACTGCTTTCTGCATTGCCCTCCAGGAAACTTGGTTCCCGGCAGTGCGGACCCCTGCCCTCCACCGCAGCTATAAGGGATATAACAGGAACTGTAGCGACTATAAAAGTGTCAGGTTGAGTTTGCATCTGTCAAAACTCGACCTCTGCCCCGTAAATGCAGGTGCCCCCACACATTTCAGTGTGGCACATGGCACATATTCGGCCATTGATCTCTCGGTTTACAGTCCTGGTCATCTCCTATCCATCCACTGGAGAGCACATGACGACTTATGTGTTAGTGACCACTTCCCCATCTTCCTGTCACTCCCACGGCGTAATGCTCATGGACGTCTACCCAGATGGGCTTTAAACAAGGCAGACTGGAAAGCCTTCACCTCTGCTGTCACCGCTTAATCTCCCCCACACGGTGCCATCGATGTTGTCGTTGAGCAGGTCACAACAACAATAGATTCAGAGGCAAAAAACGCGTTCCCTCATTCTTTATGGTGCCCCCGGCGAAAGACAGGCCCTCGGTAGTCTCCCACTACGATTCTGGGAGTTAGAATAGGCCCGAGGTATTCCTGCCTGTCGTAAGATGTGACTAAAAGGAGTCTCACACTTTTTGGCCCTATGAGTTCAGTAATGGCTTACCGCTGTGACATTAAACCGTACGTCCCTCCCCCTATGCGGTGTTTAAGTGCTGGAAGTTTGGGCACATGTCTTCCCGCTGCACTTCCAGCACCACATGTCAAGACAGTGGACGTCCACTGCACCCAGATACCCCATGTGCGCCACTTCCCACTTGCATCAACTGTGGAGAGTACCACTCCCCCTGCTCGCCAGACTGCCCAGTACTCCAAAAGGAGCGGAAAACCGTGCAGTACAAGACTCTGGACTGGTTGACTTACACAGAGGCTAAATGTAAATTCGAAAGATTACACCCCATTCAGTTGATGTCAACATGCTGCTGCTACGTCAGCATCGCCGACCCAAGTGCCAGTGGTTCCTCACTTTGTGCCACGAACAGTGGGCCCTCTGGTCTACCAGGATACATCTGCCCTGTTGGTGGTCGGGGTCAAATCTTCCTCCATTGCTCCCAAAGCACCTAGTTCGGGAGCGAGGCCCCCCCAAATGAAGGGGACATTGTCCCCTCCCCCCTGCCGGAGAAGCAACAGCCTCCTCTGGCTCGTCTCGTGTGGAAGTGGTCCCTTGGGGTCCTCTCTCCCAAGGTCTCCACTAATGCCATGGCGGACACTTGCCAGTGGCTCAAGGAGCCAAAAGCTGCTGGACAAAGAGCTTCACGGTCTTCCTCCACGCCTAAAGCTGCTTTAGGGAAATCTTCCCATCAAGCCGCTAAAGAGTAGCGGGAGAGCAAGCAAACTAAGTAGTAGTCTGCTAAGAAACAGGATCCTCTAGTGGCCACGACACCACCACTCCCTATCAATTCTGCATCTGAGGATGTGGTGGAGATCTTAGCATCCCCTGCATACCTGGATCACACTGATGCCTCATCCACCATAGAAATGGCTACAAAGACTCGATCAGTGGCAGCAGCTGACGACCCTGAGGCATAACCTGCCTCCTTGTGCACTTCATGCATTCCCAGCCTCACGATAGCGTCATCCTCCAGTGGAATTGCGGCAATTTTTTCCACCACCTGGCTGAGCTACGGCAACTCTTAAGCTTTACACCTGGTTTCTGCATTGCCCTTCAGAAAACCTAGTTCTCGGAAATGTGAACCCCTGCCCTCCACAGCTGTAGGGGATATTACAAGAACTGTGGTGACTATTATAGTGTGTCAGGTGGAGTTTGTGTCTGTCCTGAACTCAGTATGCTGTGAACCTGTGCCCCTTCAAACCCTTCTTGAACCAATGGCTGTCAGGATATGGACGACGCAGGAAATAACTGTGTGCAAAATATATCTTCCTGCACATGGTGCAGTATCCCTGAGGCAGTGATGTCGAAGATTTACTGTCACAACTCGACGTCTGCCTCTTAAATATAGGTGGCCCCACGCATTTCAGTGTGGCACGTGGCACATTTTCAGACGTTGATATCTCATTTTGCAATCTTGGCCTTCTCCCATCTATCCACTGGAGAGCACATGACGATGTGTGTGGTAGTGACCACTTTCCCATCTTCCTGTCACTCCCCCAGTGTCATGCTCATGGACGTGTACCCAGATGGGCTTTAAGCAAGGCATCCTGGGAGCCTTCACCTCTGCTGTCACTGCTGAACCTCCCCCACATGGTGCCATCCATATTGTCGTTGAGCAGGTCACTGCAGTGATCGTTTTTGAGGCAGAAAATGTGATCCCTCATTCGTTAGGGTGCCCCCAGTGAAAGGCAGTCCCTTGGCAGTCGCTAGAAGTCGCTGAAGCAATTAAGGAATGTCGGCGAGCTCTACAGTGATATAAGCGGCGCCCTTCCATGTAGCACATCATAGCCTTTAAACGGCTCCGTGCCAATGTTCGCCGGCTTATCAAATGACAGAAACAAGAGTATTGGGAGAGATATGTATCTCCAAAACTAACCTGCATTTTTATGCCACAGTGTTTTTCTGCTTTGGGAGATGGAATGGCATAACAGTATGTACAACAAACTGTGTGTCATTAAGGAGGTTACGAATGTGTGGAAGTCTTCCATGTGGTCCTCTTGCAGGGAATCAGTTGTCGTCTGCCAGCTCCACAATGGCCATATGTGGCTAACGTATGGTTACCTCCTCCGTCGCAAGGACCCACCTGACGTCACTGTGGCCCACAAATGACGGTCATCCACCTGCTGGACTGCCCACTTTCAGCCACTCTGCAGTGGACTTTTAACTTTCCTGCGCACTTTTAACTTTACCAGCACGCTACCTTCGGTGTTGGGCGACAATGCCTCAAAAGCAGTTTTAGTTTGTTTTATTCATGAGAGCGTGTCTTATCATTTGATCTAAGTTTTAGCGCATGTCCTTTGTTCCTCTGTGTCCTCCATGCCATTACTTTTAGGATGGAAGTTTTAATGTGTTGCAGAGTTCTATTCTCATGGTCAGCCAGCCATGGTATTTTGCTCTCTTGTTTTGATCTCTTCTTCGTGTTCCTTGCATCTGTCTGTGGTTTTCTCATCCGATTTTGTCCATTTTAGTGTTTGTTGCCCTTCTGTCATTCTTGTGGTTTTTTCCTTTTTCCAGCTGTTTTTTGTGTGCCTCGATTATTTTATTCCCACCCTCGTGGAATTATTTTCATCAGAATGAGGGGCTGATGACCTAGCAGTTTGCTCCCCTCCCCCCTCCCCCCGCCCTCCTCCTCCTCCTCCTCCTCCTCCTCCTCCTCCTCCTCCTCCTCCTCCTCCTCCTCCAAGCAAACCAACCCAGCAGACCCAACATTTGGGTTTTCTTTTTCTTGTATGTAACTCTTGCCTCAGTTCTAATGCCATAACCTAGACTATAATATCAATACAGGTACCCTCCTGAATCATCATTTGACATAATATTGAGAACTTTGCTACTCGGTAGAATTTGTAGCGTTCTGTGTGAACAGTAGCTCACGGTGCCACTGCAGTACGTGACGAACCGTGACTGCACTTAAGTTGCATGCATAGATTATAAACAATATAGGCCGTGGTCGCCTGTATCTCTGTAGTGTTGAGGTTTGAATCTATGAGTAGTACCCAAGTCATGTGATTTGGGCCAGTAAGCAGAATTTCTGTACCAAGCGAGATGGTGCAGTGGGGTTAGCACACTGGACTCGCATTTGTGAGAACGATGGCTCAAACCCACATCCGACCATCCGGATTTAGGTTTTCCGAGATTTCCCTAAATCGCTCCAGCCAGTTGTCGGGATGGTTCCCTTGAAAGGGCACATCTGATTTCCTTCCTCATCCTTGACACAATCCAAGCTTGGGCTCGCTCTCTCATGATGTCTGTATAGACTGGATGTTAACCCAATCTTACTTCCTTCAGAATTTCTGTTATTACACGCACAGAGTGGAGCTGACAGTTTTTCTTATTTATACCTGAATCGTGCACTGATTTTCACCATAAAATAACTTTCACTGTTGCTGTTACACTGTAGTAGTGCAATTACTCAAATTTCTGTGAAATTCCTAATGTTAATGCGATGATTATCGTTTTTATATGTTGCCAGGTGGAATGTACTGACAGTTATTTTTACAGGCAACAGAATTAAAACTCTTGAGTGACTACAGTACTGTACCAGTTTTTGTTGCTCTGTGTGTCTTTTAGTTCACCGCTTCCATGTGAGTAGAAGACAGAATATAAATTTGCAAGCAGCATTATTTTTCTGGTGATTCCTCAACAATACATATGAAATCCATTTAATCCATTTAATTCAGTAATGTCAGATTTTTATGCAAAGAAGTCATTTATATTTTATGACTTTTGCTTAATTCAGTACAGATACCGCAACACTGTATGTATACATATTTTTTTAAAAAAACTCTTGTAGCGATTTAGATATTAAAGTTCTGCAATCTTAAAATCTTAGTCTCTTGTAGTGTTTTATATTTAAGGGCCAACCTATATTGTAACTTTCAGCTTGTGGAATTATTCATCCAAGGACTGTGAATAGTACACTTTCACAACAGATATTTCAATCAGTTTGCATAATCTGTAGGGTGTAAAACAGTACTTCTCTGAGCATATATGGACGTCATTATATATATAGACTTACCAAACAAAAGCGCTGGCAGGTCGATACACACAAACATACACACAAAATTCAAGCTTTCGCAACAAACGGTTGCTTCATCAGGAAAGAGGGAAGGAGAGGGAAAGACGAAAGGATGTGGGTTTTAAGGGAGAGGGTAAGGAGTCATTCCAATCCCGGGAGCGGAAAGACTTACCTTAGGGGGAAAGAAGGGAATGTCAGTACCTCTGTTGACATCAATATTAAGAGAAAGTAAATTCACCAGTGTCTTACTTAAACATTCTGTGGGGGTGTCTGTCGATGATGTTGCAATGTGAAATAACTTCTGACACTAGTCTGCACAAAAAACTTTTCCGTGATCATGCACCGTGCTCCAAAAAGTCTTCTAAAAGAAACCTGGCAATTTCTGGACCTTCAGCACTTTTTACATACTAAGTGACAGTCCTGGTTGATATGACAGTAATCATTACATACTACTACAATCATCAATATATCAACTTTTGTCGACTTTGGAAATCTCCCTGAAACATCAATTCCAGTCTGGCGAAATGAAGCAGCTGCAGGAGGAATTTGCATGAAGTGCCCTAGAGATAACTGAGGTACATGTTTCTATCATTTGCATTCCCTACAATAGCTTACATAATGTCTATAAGATTAGAAGATACAAGGACAGTGGTACGTGGTTGTGATTGTGTCAAAGGTCTTCACAAATTACAGATGACGTGAAGTTGGGCTTGACCATAAATGAGCTGAAATGACTAGCAACCATTTCTGTCCCATTGGATCATAATGACATAATGATCCATCTATTAGTCTGAACTCTCATTTAACAGTTTTTTTTCCTTCTGTAAAATCTCCACGGCCTTCAGTGGCAGTAATGCTTGATCTTTGGTTGCAGCTTTTGTTAGTGTAGCAATGTGTGCGATATCAACAACTCTGTAATCATCTTGCCATGGATTCTGTGAAAGGCAGTTTTCATTTTTCTGTTCTACTGTGATGATGTATTCCTGAGACTCCAGCACCCATCTTACCAGTAATCCTGTTTGGCCTTCAAAGTTTGTCAACCAGCATAAAGAATGGTGGCCAATCATAACAGTGAATGGTCTACTGCTCAAAAAACTGTGCAGCAAGCAAAGTACTGTGCAGACATTTTTAACACCCTCATAGAGTTGCTCTGTAACTGCACCTGTTTTGTAATCGCTTGCATCAGGTGTAGTTCCATCTCGGCCTTCTGGTCAAAAACTGCCAGAGCTGCTGAAGGTATCAGGGCCTCCTTAAGGATTTAAAAGACATTTCTTGCTCATTGTTCCAAGGAAATTTTGTGTCCTGTACAGCAGTTTTTGTAGTGGTAGTGCCTTGCTATTTAAATCCTTTATGAATCGTGTGTAGTAAGAGCACATTCTTTGGCAACATCTCACAACACAAATATTCCAAGGAGTTGGAATATTTGTTGTGGCTCCAACTTCTTTTTTTTTTTTTTTTTACCAAGAGAACTCAGTTAACAGAAACAGTGCACCCTCAAGATTTTATTTCTTGGAAAGTGAAGAGAATACCTGTTTCATGAAAACACTTCAGCACAGTTGTCAAGTGGCTTAGATGATCTTCAGTTGTATTTGAGAATACGTCATTATCCAAGTAGCAAAGAGAAGTTGTCCACTCAAGATGTCGAAGCAAGTTGCACTTAATGTATTCATCTGTTGCACAGACTAAACTGCATTGCTTGGAACTCACAGAGGTGTTATGTAAGTAGTTTTTTCCCCCACTCAATCTAATCAACCTCGATCTATCATTAGTCAATCTGCACATCCATAGTGGAGATGTATGTCGCTGGTGTTAGACAGTCAAAGGTGCCATAAATTTGTGGCTATGGGTATACATCCGTTTTGATGATTTAATTCAGCTGCCGGTAATTGACTGTCGTGTGTCGTCATTCTTATTCAGGAGGACCTCACGGGAGGCCCATGGACGTTTACAGCTGAATGATCTTTAATGCAGCTGAAAGTGGCCTATATGAGTGCCGACTGATTGGAAGATGTTCCCTTTGTTGATATGGTTTTTGCATTGGTTCATTTGCTCAGATTTGACTTTGCTCCTGGCTTTAACATTCCCAAAAATTGGTGTGGAGTAGGTAACACTTCTCAACAATGTATCTTCATCAAGCCAATAGCTGTTGGTGGCTAGGTACTATGTTCCTCCACTCGCTTGTTCGGAATGGTAATGTAACGTGGTTGTCTATCAACATTATCAAGCTGACCCTCCCGAACTAGTTTGGCTATCCCTGTACGCACACTCTGAGGAATGAATTGCAGCTCTTCATGGCAATTGGTGACCCTGAGAACTCCATATCGACTTGCGTTGGTTTTGATTGGCACTAACATACAGATTTCTTTTCTGAGGCTGAGTGACTTTCTGTATTCAGCTAGAGTTTCACAGTTTAACTGAGCAACAAAACTGTTAAGTAAAACTTATCTTGTTGATCACAGTGGGGTAAGAGTATCCCCAGCAGTAAACAGATGTCCATAGCAGTCGTTGTGTAAACATGTTGGACCAGTGTCCTCTATTTGTACTTCCAGTCTTCTAGTTGGATTGCTTGTGATGCTTGGAAGAAGTTAGCCAAGGATAACATTATGAGTGCATTCTGATCAAACTACAAATTTCATGGGCTGTGTTCTGTAATAGAAAGCTATTCTCGTGAAACAGATTCCTTTTGCCTGGACATATTTCCTATTTGCAACCTTCACCAAAATGGTATTTGAAATTCAGAACATAATCCTCAACTGCCATTGATGAGCATCTGATATCATGGAAATAAACACTGCAGAGTGTTTAGGTAGCTCGCTGATGTGATTTCTTGGCATCTTAGCAAAGGTTGTTCATGGAAGATTTCACAGTGGTAGGTTCACATCCACAAATGGTAACATAATTTAGTTTCCATGATTTTTGTAGGCTGGAAGAGCAGTTGGGACCTTTGCATGTTGACGGAAAGCCTGAGAAACATTTGAGATACAAGGATACTGCGATGAGCTTCATCCCGCAGATCAGCTGTAGTCATTTTCAGTTGCCTAGTGTGTATAGAATAGCCCAGTTTTGATATCTTGTGGTGTAATAGATGTCAAACACTCACCTTTCCTCTATATCGGTGTACTGTGTACCCAGGGTGTCACCAAAGAAACACATAGCTCTGTTTTCCCTCCATTCGCAGTGACCATTTTTCTGTGCAGCGATTGAATTGGTGGGTTATTTCTGTCTAATCGAGAATCTCGGATATTGCCTGATGGTTGCACCAAAAGCATTGGGTTTCTGACTCCATTCCTCCCTTCAGATTTATCTTTTAGAGGTTGGTGCCATTTTTAGTTAATGATGATGCCTCATCATACTTGGTTTGACAGTCAACACTGCTACACCTGATTGTCGGGGTTTGACATTAACAGATGTTGTAACACCTCTTATCTCTCCGTTTTCTGTTTAAGTGATCAGAGGTGCTGATGGTATTCCACGATTGCCATTGGCACTACAGTTGGAAGTCTGTCTAATGTATTTCGGCATATTATTCTCTGATGCATTGCCTGCAGGTGCTGACACCACTTGAAGTAATCATCTGTTGTGGTAGCACCGTTCAAAAGAAGTGATTGATGCAAATCGTCTGCCGTGCCCTTCATTAACTGTGGAATATTGCTGGCTTCCAAAATATTCGGGTTAACTATGTGACTCAGTGCCAAAAAGCACTGTATAATACTCTGGCATTGGGTTCTGTTCTTCAGTTGTGCCTTGGCTATATTGACCTGCTGTTGGTAGTTATTTTATATGTCTGGAGTGTATCCCACTTCTTCAGCTTTTCCTCATTGTTCTCAAACCACTAGCAAGTTGTACCATCAAAGTAAATATATACATTGGCAAGAAACATCACTTGCCATCCCACCTGTTGTAATTAGCAACATGGTTGAATCTATTTAGACATCTTGTTGGATCCTATCCAGTATCTCCCAGAAACACTGCTGGATGCCAGACTCATGATAGATTATTTTCTTTTGGTTGATACTTTCATGACTGAGGCCATAAGAAGACTGTATTGTTTGTTTTTCTAATTCCTGTCTGTGAAGGCGATTACTTTTGTGTAGCCTTATTGGAGCAACTGCAGTGGTGATGTCCAAATAGCCAGCATCCCCCCCAAACAGTGTTGTGTAGGATATGGAAATACGAAATTAAGTATGAGTTATGAAGTTAGAGTAATCAGTAAAAATTATTACTTTGCACTGGAAGCACATTCATTAAACACACGAGAGAGTGTAGGTGGGTCTGAACTGCCTCTCTCTGCAGTGTACGCTTCTGTACGTAGAATGTTCTATAAAGTACTGTATTCCATAAATAAAGAAATTCCAGAACCTCCTAGAAATCACAAATGTCAAATGATAAATAATTGCAGATGGCAGGAATTAACGAATGACCAACGCTGCCAGACAGAGACTGTAGCAGCTACACCACAGCAGATGGCGTTATGCACATGAAAATTTCTTCTTATAGTTTTCGTCTTGTTCTGTTCCCTTTTCCCTTCTGTGCTTATGGGTCAAGACATCCTACCATTTTATCAGAAAGAACACATTTACTGATGGATTTAATGTTCTGGCCCTTCATTCAAAGTCTGATGCTAGACAATAGTGTGAATAAAGAAAAACATGACTCATTTAATTATTAGCATACCAGTAAGCACACACTATACACACAATAACATTCATCATAAAATGTGGAGCGTGCAGTCTTCCACAGTCATAACAACATTGCTCATGTTAGTATGTCGAACAAAGGGTCTTGCTGTGTGAGTTTTCATATGTACGAGTTTCACACATCTCTATCACCTGCAAATGCTGTTTATCCATCTTGCATATGCCCAAAGTCAAAACACACTCCTTTTGTGCTTGAAAAATCCCAAGATCATATACATGCTGCAATCCTATTCCACTCCTTTGCTGTTCAGTAGTAGTCCTAGTAAGAGAAAGTGTGGCTGCAGATGATAAATTTTGGTAAATTCCAAACATTATTTATGTTATCTGCATGGAAAATGTGATAATAAATGCAATGTTGTTCATGTAGTGTTGTTTGTCCTGTAATGTATTCTACTTGGCCTACAGAAATTGCGGTTTGACTGTATTGCAAGAGATTACTCTGTATTTGTGTGACCTCCAAAATTTTTAAAAACACAGAACAGTTATAGACTTCTAAGATTGTTAAGAGATCAGATAATCAATTAAAAAATGAGGCAACTAATTTGCAAAACAATGTGTTGTTTATTTTACCTTGCACATGGGAATGAGCTTAGAGCTTCGCATATTCGTAAAGGAGAGCGGTAGCTTTAGAGCATCCAACATTTTATTCCTAGTATTATTTTGCTATATAAAGTTGTTGTTGCCGATAAGATTAAGTGCAGAATATTTATTAATAAATGCCCTTCTTTCCAGAAGGTGACGACTGATTGTTGGTGGTATTACATGTCTTCACTGGCATTTTATTGGTCATTGGCTGTATCACAGTTCTTTGACATAAAGCGTAAAGACTTTTGGCAAATGTTCATCCATCACATTGCTACTATAAGTCTGATGTCTTTCTCATGGATGTGTAACTTGCACCGTATTGGTACTTTGGTATTATTGGTACACGACTGTGCTGATAACCTGCTAGAGGTAAGTCTTTTTTGTAAAGTAATTGTCATATTATAGCTGGAAAAAATAGAGGTTTGCATAGCAAAATGCAACAGTGATGTGTGATGCAGAAGAGTGTTAACACAAGACTAATCATAAGGCTGTAAAGGAAAGATTACTTCCATACTCCTACCAGAGACATGTTTTCCTTGCCTGTGCCACAAACAAAATCATTTCATAGCTTTATATTTCTGATTTAAGTGTAATCATTGCTTTTCCACATGTCAGTGTGTTAGATTGTGGGAAATGGTGGATTCCATCAAAGTAGCATCATTACATTTGAGTGAAGGTAATCCATTTCTAATGAGTTCATTAGGATGGGAGATTTAAGTTGTTCTTGTTTATTTTCTAGCTGAAGCATTTAACTTAAAAATACTGAAACTGCTTTGTAATATCAAGATAAACTGATTTTCATTGAAGCAACTGGTCCCTGTGAGTATTAAGATTGCTTTCCAGCATACACCACACAATAACTAATAGTTTCTGATTACCAGTGCCACATTTGCTTCATCACAAAAATAATATAATAAACAAATCTGAACACTTACAGCAAGAACAGTTAGGACTGGATCCCTCACTACCAGTCTTTATTGATGCCATACCCTTATACACCAACATCCTTGTGACTCCAACCTCGCCATCTCATTCCTGATACATTAAAACTAATTAAATCTTCACACATAACTACTTCTCCTTTCAGAGGGAAACATTCAAACAAATCTGTGCCATAACCATGGGTGCCTTCGTGGCACCCTCTTATGCCATCTGGTGTATGAGCCATTTACAGGAAACCACCCTAGTCACCTGTAACCCTTTGTGTTGTTAAAGTTAATGGACCTAGTGCTTCAGATGGCTCTTGTCAGCTCAATGTGCCATGTTATTGGACATTGATCTGCACCTCTCTGGTGGCTCCATCCATACCAAGCACACTGACGATCAACAGTACATTCATTCTGATAGCTACTACACAAAAAAAGCACATGCACTAACCCCCAGACATAGTCCACAGACAATTTATTGTGCCTTATCCTCACAATCCCTTTAAATTTCCACCCTCTCCAAGAACCAGTTGTAAAGGAGCACCCCATTCCCTCCCAATCAATCAGTATCATCATGTTCTGGAACAACATAACCATATCCTTTCCCAGGGTTTCGGCTATTTTTCATTGTGTCCACAAATGAACGTCTAACCATAATATTTCCCACCCTCTCCCAAAGTGGAATTCCACTGCCCACCCAGTTTACGCAATATCTTTGTTCATCCTTACAGCACACTAACTCCTAATCTCTTTTCTCATTGCTCACATACCTGTGGAATCACCACCACTTCCTTCACGCACCCACCCACCCACCCAGCCACCCTCTCTACCCCAGGTCCGCCACAGCTCTTTGAAGGGTATGCGAGTGGCACACGTAGGCTCCACGCTATTGCTGCCTTTCTTCTGTCTCTGGCTGCATTCCCTTCCTCATATCCGCTCCTTGTAACACTATTCCTTTTCGATCTTGTATCTTGTGTTTCTACTCTTCCTGGCTTCTTATGGTCCCTCTTGGAGTTTGACCTCCCTTTCTAAATTCCGTTTCTTAAGTGTGAGCTATTTTGGAAAGATCTTCCTCCCTAGCATCTCCAGTGTGAGTTCCTCCTTCCCCCACTGTACACCCCACACCAAGATCACCAGCACATGTGGCCAGTCAGTGGAGCTGTTATGTATGCATCTGGCTGAGATGAAGAATAACTTGCGCACCTACTCTGCTCTTTGTAGTAATAGATATTTTATCAGTAGCTTTATACACAGTAAGGTGCGAACGTCTTCTCCTCCTAAAATAACGTGGTATAAATAGTCTGTGTTGCACATGCGGCTGCTCGACGACTGATGCTGTCTTACCAGAAATGTCACTTATATAGCTACCAGTTATCAGAGCAGCGCTCTTGCTGTGACTGGGTTGTGCCCACAAAGTGAGCCCTCGATTGGGGGCAGATGTTCTGCACATGAAGTGTGCTAAGCTCCATGCTTCTGCCTGCTTTTCCATGGCTGTCTCTTCAGACAGAAACAGTTCCCTCTCTCCTCCTACTTTTGCTTCCACGCCCTTCCTCTCCCTAGGATAAGACCCAGGTACGACGGCTTGGAGAGAAACACTTTCCATGTTACTTGGTTTGTTCATTAATTTCATCTGGCAAGTCCAGAGAGGCCCTATGGACAATTGTGTTGATACCAGTGCTTTCATCCTGGCTTTTGAGGGGGAAACCATCCCTGAAAAAGTCATTGTGATATGAAGCCCTAAATTGCACCTCCCATGCTCTGTTTCCAGTGTCTCCATTTTGATCAAACGTCTTAACGATGTGAGGTGAGTCCTATTTTCAGTGACTGAGGCTGCCCTCTCCATGCGGGGAGTTCTTACACCCCACCGCCCAAATGCATCAACTGTTCTAGCCCACATTGTCTGTGCCAATAGAGTGACGATCTATAAAGAGAAAAGGAAGATTCAGGAATTAAAACCTCATGACTATCCCACTCTGAGGCCCAACAGAAATTCGACCACCTCCACCCGACATCTCTGACTTGTACCTTTGCTTCTTTCCTCCTCCCCCTGCCTCCCCCCCCCCCCACCTCCCCCACCACCTCGTCCTTACTTCTGCCCTGTCCCCCTTCCATTTCCTCCTCCATGGCAGTTCCCATCCCCTCCTTGCAGAGAATCACTCCTCCTCCTCAGCCAGAGAAGAAACACTCTTCTCTGGCATCTGCCGGGGATGGGGCATCCTCCAGGAACACTTTTCCCTGGTGCCTCCAGGACAAGAAGCCAGTTACTTAGTCGGATGTGAGTCCCGTGCTCTATGGGCCTCAAGGCCACTAATTTGCTTTCAGATCCTGATATCGCTATGTCTTACTCTCTTCACGACTACACCTCCTGTTGCCCTCCAGAGGAGGAGGAGGAGGAGGAGGAGGGGATGCATAAGTCCCTCCAACATCGGTGGGCACGTCACACCCTCCTTCTCAGTCAGGGTCTGACCATACATTCGTGGATGTCACTCCATCCTTGCTAGTGACAGACACTGACCCAGCGCTATGACCGATTCTGACCCGTTCGACATCCATCCGGCCTCTTGCATTGTTGTTCTCCAATGGAATTGTGGTGATTACTATCATCATCTTCTGGAATTGTAACCCCTTCTTCCTCTGTACTCCGCAGCTTGTTCTGTATTACAGGAATCTCCTTTTGTTGATGCTTGTTCGCTGACTCTTCATGGTTTCCAAGCCCTCTGCCAGAACTGGGTCAGCCCGTAACGAGACTCCGGTGGTGTCTGTGCATTGGTCCACATGGACATGGTTAGTTGTTGGGTCCCTCTTCATACTGCGCTGGAAGCAGTGGCCGTTTGGATCCGTTGAGACTCTGCAATAATGACACACAATCTTTTTCTCCTTCCAGACTGGCCTCCTACGCTTCCTGTTCTTCTTGCCTTCCTTGGGCAGCCCGGTTCCCCATTCCTTCTGCTTGGGGTTTTTGATGCCCATAACCCTGTCTGGGATGGTACTGTGACCACTGACCAGGACAGGATTGGTGAAGACCTGCTGGCAGGTCTTGCTTGATCTCTGCCTCTTCAACAATAGAGCCCCACACACAGTGTGGCATGCAGCAATTTCTTGGCCATTGATATTTCAATCTGTAGCCCTGGATTCTTCCCCTCTGTTCAGTGGGGAGCTCATGACGATTCATGTGGCAGCAATCGTTTTCCGATCACCTTACCTTTCCTCCAGCACCACTCACCGTGATGTCCTCCCAGGTTACTAATGCAGATTGGTATGTCTTTTCCTCAGCCGCCATCTCACCCATTTCTCCTCATGATGGCAGTGGTGAGTCTGTACAGAGTTTGACTAACGCCTTCCTTTTGGCAGCTTATAGGTGTTTTGGGAATTTTCCTGACTGGTGGTACCACACCAGTCCAGACTCTTGTCACTGAGCATTTTGCTCAGGCCTCAGTGTCAGACCACTGTCTGCCAGCATTCCCTCTTCGTAATCCCCCTATGGGTCCGGGGGGTTAGAATAGGCTCGAGGTATTCCTGCCTGTCGTTCGAGACGACTAAAAGGTGTGTCTCACTTTTTGGCCCTATGAGTTCAGGTCCCATTCTATGGTCTGATCAGCCACTTTCAAAATTCTATAGAAGTGTGGGCCATATGGGGAAGGATGCCTTACGTGGCGCACGGGTTATCCATAGTGCCCTTAGATTCGATCTCCTGAATCTCTCGTCATGGCTTTGCATCTGCACTTGTGATTAAACTATTTGGGCAAGGACACTTTCCGGGGTATGTCGTCTTCTTCTGTTGTCTCCTCTCTTCTTTCGCCCCCATGACAATATTTGATTTATCTGTGCCCAATATGCGGCTCGGTAGCCAGTCCATTGTGGTGGGGCCATCGTGTACCCATTTGGTGGTAGCCACCTGACAACACAGGGATCACACTGCTGATGCCTGAGCTATAAACTCCCCACATATGCCAAGACACGTACTGTCTTCTTGGGGCATCAGGACTTCCTGCAACAGCCATTGTGCCAGTTGGCCTTTGCTGTGGCTGGGTGGTGCCCATGGGGAGAGCCCCTGATTGGAGTGGGTGGCATCAGGGCGGATGACCCGCAATGAAGCAGACTAAGTCATTTTTTGCTGGTGACGATACGGCAGCGAAATCTAACCGTGGATCCTGGTCCGGATGGCCGCATCAGTGCTGGCGTCCAAGGCGTGTACTTGCACAGGGCAATGAGCAGCAGTAGAGTTTGCCTGCACAAGGCAACTAATACAGCTGGACAGGGACGGACATGAATCTGGGAGCCCCAATTTTGAGACCTGCAGCTGGTGTAAGCAAGCTGACCATCAGACCTCTTGCTGGAAGGCACCAGTCAGCAGCATTCAGATTTGGGTGTGGCTGATATACATGCAGCTAGCAAAGGCACCATCTAGCCACAGCAGCATCTAGCTGCAGCAGCTTGATGGCCCATTTCGGAACATTGACCAACATAGTCTTCCCCTCATAGCTCCTGGCAGTAACTGTGTATGAAATGAGCATTATTTGTGTTAGCTTGATCTGCCACAATTTCTGAAACTGCACCACTTTCCCTCCTGCAAGCCACAGGAGAGCCAAGGTGCGAGGCATGGTTGTTGGGCAGTCATTGACATCATTGCCTCAGTGTCACAATTTTTTTTGTCTATGTCAGTAGTATCAGTCATGGCTGTGCCATGCCAATGAACAACTTTGTTTTCCAGGAGACCTGAATGGTGAATTCTGCAATATCAGCATAGTCAGTACAGCTGCTTGTGCAGGAACACGTACTGGCTCCAACCCCTGCAGTTTCTTAAGACACCCTGCCATGGTGTTTTTCTGCTAAGTCAGCTATGTGATTATTCTGCTGGGTTAAGTGAAGCCATGGCGCAACCCGCATCCCCTCTTGGAAATATTCGGTCCATCAGATCACAGACTGTCCATGTTTCTGGGAGAGGTCCTAGCACACATCTTACACCTAACATATACGTATGCCATATTTGGATTTTCCCCTTTGAAATTCAGCTTGAACCACAATGTTCATTGGCTGAGCAGGTAACTAACTTTTACTTCTTAAGACTGATCCAGTTGACAGGTAACTGGTTTTAAGGGAGCTCAAGTGGATGGGTTGTTTTTTGCTTCAGATAGATCAGTCTGTACAAAGTAGTCGGACTAGAGTGGTACCCAAAATTGACACACTCATTATGACGACTCTATGGTGTCAGCTACTATGATACTATTTTATGTGCTGGAACATTTGCTGTGCACTAAAGCATCTATTCTGAGTTGCTATTAACTCACTGAACTTCCCTCATTGAATTATTAGGTAACAAAGATACAGAACAAACTAAAATTAATATTGAAAAATTCTTTTCTCTTAACAAATTCCGTTAACAAATCAGCTTGTAACAGAAGAATAGTCATACTCAATTGATCTCTTATGCTTCGGATTTCTTCCTCTTGATCCAGTGGTTTCTTAACTTGCTGTTTAGGTGCATCTTCTGCATCCTGTGGTGCTCTGTCTTTGTAGCAAAAGTTTGCCCTATCTTTTTCCAGGAAGTGTATCCCTAAAACTATACTGTCATATAACCCATTTACAATACTACCAGTACCCACTACAATAGTCTTACTCAATTCCCATACTTCAGTGCTAATTACAGATTGACTCCTTCCTACAGTGTTATGCTTCCTTGTACCTAGTGGCACCACATCAGGAGAATTTGGCCTCAGTGACTTTGTGCACAGTTTAATTGGCCTGTCTTTGATGGCAGACGACCCTTGCAACAGTGTGTTACTGGCAACAGGTTCCCCCTGTTGGAAGAATGCCCTGCTGAGTTCCACTGTGCATTGTCAAAGATCAAATTTTGCATAATGCTTATCCTTATCCCAGAAAACATCACTCTGCAATTACTGTCAATCTCCTTAATGTCCCAGTCTTCAGGTACCACCATTCCTGAAATGATTTAGCCTTGTCTGCTTAGTCACTAGCATTACAAGCATTTTCCCCCTTTCTTCTCTTACCCCCCCTCGCCCTCCTTGTCTTAAGGAGTGGTGCTGTCACTGGTGGCAACAAATCCGTATCCTCTAGAAATAATGTCTGTACCACCTATTATTGACTACATTTGCAACATAATTAACATCACCAATAGCTTCCAGTGCATTATTTGCAGTGTCTACAATAAAATTGCCATCTGCAGCTACACCCTGTGTGACACAAAAATCATTGGCATATGCACATCCCTGTATGTTCCCATCCAGAAATACACCTCACCCAGGCACCAAGGCCTGTATACAGGGTTACACCTCACTCATGTGCTACAGCCTGTATACAGTGTGTCTCAAACCTTATGGGTAAAATTGAAACAGGTGATAGTTGGTCCAGTCCATTGATGAGGGTACATGTTGTTCAGGTGCTCACTGACATTAACATCAAAGTGGGCCAGTGTACTGTCATGTTGAAACCACGTCCTTTCACGGTCTCAAAGAAATGTGGCAGTACATCTTGCAGGAACACCAGGTAATATGGACAAGTCTAGTGAGGAGGCAGCAAATAAGTTGCTATTAGGTGACCACCCATACGTTCACAGAGAACGTTGCTTGTGGCTACTGATGTAGGTGGTGTGGGGATTGTCCTCAATCCAGAGACATTGCTGTTGTGGCTGTTGGAAACACCATCATGGGTGAATAAGGCCTCGTCTATGAACAAAAAAACTACAAAAGTTCAGCACTACAGCACTGTGGTGGATAATCCATTGACAGAAGCGAATGCGGGGCTCAAAATCTGTTGGTCCGAGTGCTTGCACGCATTCCTTATGATAGGGGTATAATACGTGTTCCACCAGTAACCACCTCCTCCCCCCCCCCCCCCCCCCCAACCCCTCCCATTGTATCCTTCGAAGTGTGTGATTCACAGGCAGGTTGATGGGTGCTTATTGCTGGGTGGTTGGCCAGACAGTCCATCTCCTCAGAGTTTAGTTTGGTGTTCTGACACGTCTTTGGCAGGAACCTTGGCTGGCTCTCTCTCCCATGAAGGATGCCGTCTCTCGTAAGTTGGTATCCATGGAGATAAACTTCTTCCATTTAGGATGGTGCCTGTTGGGAAAGCATTCTCTGTACATTCATGCTGCTTTCCAGGCCCTACATCCTGTTGCACTGTACATGAAATGCATGTCTGCCAACTCTTTGTGATGAGTAACATTCCAGCTTTGACTACACGTCATGCACTATATGCAGTAACACATCTTACCATAGACCCATAATGACAAGCTGTCTGTTGTGGTAGGCAACTGACACCAGGGATAGTGAAGTGTGTGTGTCACTGGGTAATGTACCAGTATAATGCATGCAGTTGTCACATGACACATGTGCTATGAGCTAAGTTGTGTACAGTATGTCTGTCTGATGGTCAGAGATGTACATTGTTCGTCACTCGCTGTACAACAGATACCGGGATCTTTGCAAGAGTGCAGCAGAACTGCATGTGCCCTTGCAGTAAATGCATTGAGACTGGCAGTCTTCACTTTGAACAATTACTATGAGCTATGTTGTTGGTATGCAGTGTACTGAGTGTATGTCCACGACACAGTAAATATGCATTTCTGACCATTGGTTCCCTATCTCAATATGAAAAGTCGTGAAACTGATATCACCTACTTCAATTTTAGTGAAAAAGAATGTGGCACCCTGTATAACATAAATCTACCTCCAGTGGAGTAGATACCACTGCACCTAAATTACTGTCACTACCTAAACTACTGTCACTACAACCACTTCAGAACCTGAGTTCTTGCAAGGTATTATAACTACTAATCCTACATTGTCTCTAACTTCCACAATCTTACTACCTTCCACAGCAATTAAACTGTTAATATTAACAGTTAATATTAACTCCTTTCTTGCAACTGTCTGCTTGTGCAGAAATACTATCCCTTTTCTTATTTTTCCATCTCCGTATGCCTGCAGTAATTTATCCACGGATCAACAGGCTGCTTGTGCATCTTGTTGACCTCTCTTTGTTTCTTTTCTGCCTCCTCTCTGTACAACAATCAACAGTCTTAACTAGGCCAACAGTAGTTGAACCTATTGCAGGAGCCAATAAATTGGAAAGGCCCTGTCCCCTCTTATAGGCTGAAATTGCTTATTCATACCTGAATTACTTGGTCCAAACTGAGCTAATTGAACCACTACAGCTCTGTGTTTCTAACACTGACACTGTGAAACTCTCATGTAACACACAATAAACTAGACAGTAGAACAAAATAGGATGTCAAAAAGGACACTTAAATGTAACAGTATTGTAACATGTCTTGCTGTAACTGTACTTCTCCACAAGAGTGGCTGAAGTTACATTGCCCATACTCACTGGCACAAGAAACACATTTTTACATACCCTCGGAACATTGTTTGAACCTAATGCCCCAACTCAAATATAAAAACAGAATTAAACATCTGGTAGAAGACCAACCCATTCATCCTAACACTTGCAAGCAAAAACCAAACAAAAAAACTCTGCACTGACCCTGCTGTGGTGATGATGATATTTGCATGTTTCGGCTGCCAATGCCCTCAACGTAACTGTAGAGGTGGAAGAAACTGCTAATGTGACCCAGTGTAGACACAGCAGAATTACTGGTGCCAAATGTACGTCTACTGCTTCTTAATCCATGAACAGTGGTTGTTGATGTTGCAGTGACCATTCCTGATACCAGATGTGGAGGTCGGGGTGGGGTGGGGTGGGGTGGGGTGGTGAATGATCTCCAGGGTGGGTGGCAGAACAGTACGTCAAGTGAACAGATGACATTGAGCTCTCCAGTCTGAGCCCTTGAGTGTGATTGCAGCAAGATGATGGGTAGATACCAGAAGGATATCGCACATCCAGCCATAAAAACAGTAATTACATAGATACAATTATCCAGAGCAAAAGATACAGTTGTCGTAGTGTTGACAGAAGGCACACATTGCACCGAAGACTCAGACTGCTCTCAGTTGCTGAAATGTGCTTAGATCAGCAAGCAGCATGCTGTCACCACCAGCATGTGGCCTCGTTTCACCCAGCAGGCAGTCAGTTGGTGCACTGTTATGGCAGACTGCACAAAGCTGGTCATGTCATGTGTGCAGACTCTGTGCTAGATCTGCCAAAGCACAGAGAGTTGAACCATGGACCATAGTATGGGCGGCTGTGTTAGTCCTGGCAGCTGAGGAGTGTGCTCACACAATTCAATGAGCACCAGTGAAATCTGTCCGCACAAGGTAACTAAGCAGACTCAGGCATAAACCAAGGACTCAAAGGTTCAGGACCAGCAGCTGGTGGAAGTTAGCCGGCAGTTGGTCCTCTGGCTGGAAGGCACCAAGTCAATAGCATTTGGACTTAGGTATGGCTGGTTTACCCACAGCTAGTGGTGATCCATTTTCGGACGTTGACAGGCATGGACTTCTTGCAGCTGGCTTATGGTGGTGACTAATACTGCTTGTGTAAAATGGGCAAAGTTTACATGATCTTTGCCTTCCACTATTTCTGAAACTGCAACACTTTCCCTCCCATACCTCACAGAAGACCCGAGGTGTAAGGTGTGGATGTTGGGCAATCATGACATTGTTGCCTCAATGTCACTCTTTCTGTAGTGTCAGTGGAATCACAGCACTGGCTGTGCCATGACACTGTAGTTACTTTACTTTTCAGGAGACTTGGTTGGCTACTTTTGTAATATCAGCATAGTCTGAGTCTGGCTTCTTGTGCAAGAGCACATACTGGCCCCTGTCCCTGCACACTCTCCAGACACCCTGCCGTGACATTTTTCTGCTAAGTTGGCAACGAGACTCTTCAGCTGGACTAAGGGAAGTCATGGTACAACAGACGCTGTCTAGACTGATTTTATTCGGAATCTTCCTTAAGATTTATTAGAAACACTTCCCAACAAACAAAGAAGAAACATGTGGTTTGTGTGTTTTGGGGCTCTACCACATTTTAGTCTCACTGTTAGAAATGCACTGGCTGGTATCTGCTATGACAGATTGATAAGTTGACTCTTTTTTTGGGGGGGGGGGGGGGGAGGGGGAGAGGAGAGTCACCTTAAACAATTGGTCTATGCTTCAGACAACACTGATACAGAAACTCATCAGCATCTTGTGGAAGCCTGTGAAACGATTTGAGACATTTGGAGTTGTTTGAAAGTGCATTGCAGTCCCCTATTCGACAAGTGCATTCATGCTTGTGTGGGAGCAAGAGGAGGATATTGGAACATTCATTACTAGTCTCAGAGTTCATAACACTTTCAGGCTGACAATATGTAACTGATTTGTGATTGTAACGTTTAATGAATAATGTTTGCTTATATGTTCATATGAACCTTTTTCTTATGTGGTTAAGGACCCTGACCCCAAATGTATGTAAAAATGTTTTTTGGTCATCCTGTCTATCATACGACCTCATTTAGTATGATGTTAAACTGGAAAAAAAGAAAAGTACACACATTTGAGTTGGTACACATCTTTGTACAATTGCTTCAAATACTTTGTAGTGTTGTTAACAGTGAAAAATGTTCCAGATGAAACACTTTCACATTTCTTAAATGCATAATGGAGATTAGGCTGTATCATTAAGTAATAAATATGTATGTTAACTGATTCATCAGTTGGTTCTTGAAAGAACAACTTCATAATTATTAATGAAAAGCATAGTAATTGTGTATGTTCAGCAGTATTAATTTATTAAGTTAACTAATTTTCAGCTTAAAAGGCCACTGTCAGACTTACAGTTAGTTTGTAGAACATACACAATACTGTGCTTTTCATTTATAATTAATAAAAAAATCAGATGTAGTAGAGTGCTTTAGGTACTGATTGCAGTTATGTCCTTGGTATGTGCACAATATTTACTATGTAGGGATACTTCGCTAATTTTTGTTTGTTTTTTAAACATGTTCAGCACAAGCTATATGGAAGAGGTACAACTAAGAAAAATGAATTTTATTTAAAAAGGTGAAGCAAACTCCTCGAACTGGGCATGCAATAAGAGATGAATGTTTGATGGCCATTAGGTTAGCACGAACTGTTTCCGATAGGTTTTAGTATTCTATTACGGAACTGCATCTGAAAAATTGCAGTTGAGTGTGAAAATCAAATCTGAAGTATTTCAAAATTGGTTTGAAATTACTGGTCTGTTAAACAGCGGTAGCAGTCCACATGTAGGCAGCTGCTAAGGGTAATATGGCAGGAATCATAAACTCACTATTTTGATGCCTTGGAACCATTGTGCAGCTCCTATGAAGATACCCAGAAGTAGTATTTTTGAGTTCTCAGAAGCATGGACCAAAAATATTAAAGTGAATAAAAATTTTGAAACTAGTGAAGGTGTGTACTTACTGTAAGATAAGTACTTTGTTCAGGTTTTTCATGTCTGAGATAAGAAATATTGATTTTCATTGTATGTGAAAATCTGTATGTTACAATTTGAAATGGGATGTTCTTGTACAGAACCCAATTTTCAGCCAGTATCTTTTAGCATTTCAGTGAATGGAATGCAGTAATACTGATGGGAAATAATTTGTCTAATTAGTGTGCAAACAACTACATTATTCAGTCTCGTGCCATCCTAGAGGTAGTAGTAGTAGTAGTAGTAGTAGTTGTTTGAATATACATATGTATATTTGCTTGTTAAAAAAAGTCTGCTGTCTTTGAATTGTTCTGTTTATGAAAACCTCAGCTTTGCCAATGTTCAGTTCCGGTTTACTGGTGGCTGGTCCACACTTCAGAATCTAATATTCCACATTTGGACATGAAATACATTGCCTCTATAAATTTTCTTCAGAGTACCCTTTTTCAGGGCAGTATCTCCTGCCAATTGCTTAGCTCTTTTTGGATCTGCAGCTTATTTTCAAACTATTTTGTACATCAGGGAACTGTTTTCAGATTTAAAAATCTGTATTTCCCATTACCTCAATTTGTATCAGATCTGGAGTAATAGGTTTTACTGTGCTAGTCAAAAGTTCCAGTATTTCTCATCTGTTGCGGTATTTAGCCTTTCTAATATTAGGAGGTACTTGATAGGCCAAAGGACACACTTTATGCTGAGAGACTGACAGTAAAATCTACTAAGGTGGGCCACAGTGTGTGGGTGAAATGGTACTTCATCAGAAGCTGTTTTCTGATAAACCTCCAGTTTTCGTTTTAATTTTTCCAAGTCTGCACCTTCATGAGAATTTTTTATACCTTGTGCATCCTCATACATGGTAAAATACCTTCTGACACAAACATATGTTCTTATGTATTGAAGTTGGGATTTCGGTTGCTGCTACCCGCAATTGTTGTAGTACAGAATATTCACAGAACAAAATAAGTAATAGTTTTATATAATACCAGTTCTGTCTAAGCAATAGATAAAATTTTTATGTTGTTAAAAGTGTATATGACTTGTTTTCCCCTGGTGACTGAGTAATTATCTTTGTGTGTCTTCCTGCTCTAGGCTGCAAAATTGGCTAAATATGCAAACTACCAGAAACTTTGTGATGGCCTCTTCATTATTTTTACAATTACTTGGATTGTTTCACGCTTGGGTGTATATCCATTTTGGGTAATAAGGAGGTAAGTCTACCTTTTTAAAAGTGCACTTTGGATGATGTTCCATGAAATGTTAATATGAAATTTTATTTCATACTGCACACATCTTGCTTGTCACAAGCAGAAAACTTTCGTTATTTAACAGATTACTGTTAATTTTTTTTTTTTACTTTTTAACATGTTCTGACTCTTATATTTCATTATTTTGGTGGTGTTGATAGTAACAACATGTCACCATAATAGGTGAAGAAATATTGTAAAACTATAAACATAGTGATTCTATTTTGTGTGTAGATATGTAAACAAATCACCTTAAATCATTGTCTGTCTTTTCAGCATCACCCATGATGCTCCAGTTATAGTTGCTTTGTTCCCAGCCTATTATATATTCAATTCATTGCTGATTTTGCTTCTGGGTCTACATTGCATATGGACTTATTTCATATTGAAGATAGCATTTAAGTCTTTACAAGCTGGTCAGGTAAGAAAAGCATGAAAACACACACACACACGGAGATACAGTTCTGTTGCACAAAGGTATTATCACTGTATATGTCTTAATGTTGCCACAGATGGAGGGTGACATTCGAAGTTCATCTAGTGATGACAGCCTGTCTGAAGACATGGATCATGACAGTCAGGTTGGCTCAAAAAACCAGAATTTAGTTGGCAATGGTACAGTAACTGCTCCCGCTGCTGTTGCTGCTTCTGCTACTACTGCTGCTGATTAACCCCATCAATAATGTGGTATGTAAAATCAGTGCTTAATATATAATTAGTGTCAATCATAAAGTGTTAGACATAAAATTACTTTTGCAATTTCTCATTTTTATACAAGTGGACTAGTTTCATTTCTTCTAGACTGACAGATAACATTTGCTAGTTGTTCTTAACACCTGAGCCACAGCAGAACCATACTTCGCAAAAACTGTTCTTGGTATAGTTCAAATCCTACTTGTATATTATTCGCTACCTGTTTGTCAGACTGTCCTCTGGCAAAAATGTTCGTGCTGAGGTGATAAGAGTTGGCAGCGTAGATGAGGTAGTTACCTTATACAGGGCTATTACAAATGATTGAAGTGATTTCATAAATTCACTGTAGCTCCATTCATTGACATATGGTCACGACACACTACAGATACGTAGAAAAACTCATAAAGTTTTGTTCGGCTGAAGCCGCACTTCAGGTTTCTGCCGCCAGAGCGCTCAAGAGCGCAGCGAGACAAAATGGCGACAGGAGCCGAGAATGCGTATGTCGTGCTTGAAATGCACTCACATCAGTCAGTCATAACAGTGCAACGACACTTCAGGACGAAGTTCAACATAGATCCACCAACTGCTAACTCCATTCGGCGATGGTATGCGCAGTTTAAAGCTTCTGGATGCCTCTGTAAGGGGAAATCAACGGGTCGGCCTGCAGTGAGCGAAGAAACGGTTGAACGCGTGCGGATAAGTTTCACGCGTAGCCCGCGGAAGTCGACGAATAAAGCAAGCAGGGAGCTAAACGTACCACAGGATGGTGCTCCACCGCACTTCCATCATGATGTTTGGCATTTCTTGAACAGGAGATTGGAAAACCGATGGATTGGTCGTGGTGGATATCATGATCAGCGATTCATGTCATGGCCTCCACGCTCTCCTGACTTAACCCCATCCAATTTCTTTCTGTGGGGTTATGCGAAAGATTCAGTGTTTAAACCTCCTCTACCAAGAAACTTGCCAGAACTGCGAGCTCGCATCAACGATGCTTTCGAACTCATTGATGGGGACATGCTGCGCCGAGTGTGTGAGGAACTTGATTATCGGCTTGATGTCTGCCGAATCACTAAAGGGGCACATATCGAACATTTGTGAATGCCTAAAAAAACTTATTGAGTTTTTGTATGTGTGTGCAAAGTATTGTGAAAATATCTCAAATAATAAAGTTATTGTAGAGCTGTGAAATCGCTTCAATCATTTGTAATAACCCTGTACTCTGTGCAGATCAGTTGTGTAAAATAAAAAAGTTAAATATGTGTGTCAGGCAGACAGTGTGCCTTCTATTTAATTTGAGAAGCTCATCTCAGATACTTACAAGATTGTAATTAATATTGTAATTAATATTGTATACTCTGAAAGGTAAAACTTTTACCAGCTTACTAACAGCATTCAAAACTTAACCACCATTTCACACATTACAGCAAATGACTGTTTGAGACTGACACATTGCCGTAAAGTCAACTTCAGTTCAAACTAATTACTAGCAAAGACTGCAGAATTGTAATGAAACAGTAGCATAATTTAGACACAAAGGAATTACAGAAATTGGCTGAGAGCTGACGCTGATTTAAATTGATGGGGAAAGTTGAAAATTTGTGCTGGACCGAGATTCGTACCTAGGTCTCCTGCTCACTAGGCAAATGCACTGACCAGTGTGCCATCTGGACACAGTGTTCATCCCAGATACATGGACTACCCAGCACCCCTCCCATCAGACCCAAATTTTCAATTAATTTACACACTTCTGATGTAGTGCCCTTTGACCATTATCCTCTTTACTCATGGCAGTTCACCAATTCCCGTAAAAGTCTGAGCCTGGTGTGCACCTGCTCAGAAGAAATTTTTGGCCATCCTCGCCTTATTTATTTATATGTCGGGTCTGTTCTTTCGCACATGTCTGAAAGAACAAACACCATATATATGTAAGTAATATAATTTTTATCCAGGTGCTATGCATCAACCATTTGTCCAGCTCAACCTCCTCTTATTGTTCGTTAAGGCATATTATGCTTAGAAGTACATATTGTCACGTCTTTCATTTTTAGAAAGCTGGATCTAGTAGATTAAAATATATGGGGTATTGTTGTTGGAAGTTTATATCCATTTTATCATTTGACAGCAATGGTTGCTTGTCTGTAATGAACATGTAGAAGCAGAATTGTCATTTTAAGTACACCCCCCCCCCCTCCCTTCCAGACTCCTATTTCCTCTTTTTCCTTCGCCTCCCATAGCATCACTTCCCCTGTGACTGTTAGTGGATGCTCATTACAAAATAAGGTGAGATTTTGATGTACATACTCCAGTCTTTGTGCATTACTTACAGAATTATGCTTCTTTGATTTCAGGAGTGTGCATGGCTGTGCTTTCGTAATTAGATGCAGTGAAAGGACTGGAGCTCCAAATGATACAAAGTATGCAATGTAATTGAATGCACTGTTATAACAATATTCATCACAGAACTGGATTGCAAATCTGAAACCTTTAATTAAAACGATCAGTGCAGTGCTTGTGCCTGTGGAGTACAGCTTACAAAGTGAAACCCTATCAGGCATTGTATCAGTGCTATGTGGGTGTACCACAAGACCAAGAATTGGATTTGTTGTCTCCCCCCTCCTTGTGTGTGTGTGTGTGTGTGTGTGTGTGTGTGTGTGTACACCTGCGCACACATGCTTGTGCGAATTTGTTCATGTGTGTCCATGTTTTTTATGTAATTGAGTGTTTATTGTACTGAACTGAATATAAAATATTACTGTGTTATTAGAACAGAAGAATGTGAAAGTCTACGTTTTGTGATATATGGCTGTAAAACATGAACATTTAATTTAAACTGTGTATTATAACCAAATGAAATTTTATGGTAGTAATAAATTTTTGCAATCATATTCTGATACTTCCACAGAAAATGGAGGTTTTTTGTTAAATTACTGTTTTTGGTGAAGCCAGTTTTGGTTGTGAAATGATTGTAACAGGAAGCTACTGGAGTTGTATAGATTTCATTTGTGAAGTAGAGATCAGTTTCTCATGTACAGTCACTGTATGTGTTAAATGTATCCTTGTCAAGGACTAATGATTATAAAATGCTACAGCATATGGAATTGTGTGGTGTATGAGACCAGTGAAAATTATTATAAAATATGACTATATTATTCAGTTATTAAAAACAGTAAAACAGTCTTTCGGTATTGGTTTCATTGTGATGGCTGAAATGCATATAAAATGGCAGCTACTCATAAGATGGCATAAGTTGCAGCTGATATCCATTAGCAGAGCAGTATAATTAGTCTTCTGGAGACTATTTATTAATGTGTTCAGTATTTCACATTACTGTTTATATAATTTGCACTTGATATGAATATATTTTTTTAAATAAAACTATTGATATGATTTAAAAATTTTCCTCTGTTCCTTCATTGATATTTTTGTTTAGTAAAACAACTATCTCTGAGTAACCTATGCAAAGAATTGTGTAAAAATCTTGGGGTCACATGCTTTGTTCAGTTAGTGGAACATAGTGGTGCTCACATAAATTTACTCGGTGCTAATGTTTAAAAATTACATATTAATATCCAGGATGGGGTCTATCACTGGCAAATGGAGTATTTCCATTGTGATGATCGTAAGTCTGATGCTTCCACATACTTGTCAAGTATGCTGGACAGTAGAGTTTGCATAGGGAATAATTGCCTAAAGGCTAACATAATTCCCTTAGATTTTTTTGGGCATGTGACCCAAGTGTGAGCATCTCGCATCAAATTCATGGTACATATTTCGTGTTAAGAGCTGTTCAGATTGTCACCACAGGTAAAATGCTACAAGAAAAGCTACTAACTGAAGAAACATAGGACAATCGTGTGTTGCTACTTTCAGAACAAAGTATTTAGAAGTTGTGGTGGTAGCCAACTGTTTATTTTGGTATGATTTTGGATGTAACTATGGGATTACAGGAGTGTGGGTTGGAAAGAGAGAGAATTGGGTCTGGTTGGTATTCTGTAGACTGTTCGTGGGAAATGTGGTAGCTGTGAAGCACAAAAGTCTGGCAGGACCTTTAATCAGACTTCTGTGAAAAGGTAGTCTGTCAAAATTGGGCAAAGCAATTTGTTGGTTATGAGAAGTAAGCCTAAATCATCATTTCCTTTGGGTCTTTGTCCCACTGCAACACAGAGTTGGCCTTGTTACTATGGAGTTGGCGATGTTAGTGTCAGAGGTTGGCTGGATGCCCTTCCTGTCGCCACAGAAGTAAGCCTAAATGGTTGTATGGTAGTAGTGTTGAGCATATGCATGCGTTTTTGGTACCAGTTGTTAAGTATGGTAAGTTTCTTAAGTAGCTTATTAACTGCAAACACTCGTCAGTGGAAGTACAAAAACTTTAAAAATCTGATCTTTATCAGTTGCTGGAGCTATATTAAGTCTTCAGGCTCATCTAAGTCCATGATGTCATGATAATACTCTGAAATAATACATGACAAGGGATTATTGTGAAATTAGAGAGTTGTACGAGTTTGTACCACATTGTTCGCAGCACTTGGTAACATTCAATCCAGTCTGTAGTTTTAGTGTGATGTTCAGTCGCTAATGGGAGCAAGAGTGGTTACCGTGAGGAGATTTTAAAGCTTTCTATCAGGCTATAATACCCAATACTCTTCAACATAGTGTTTCCCTGAAGAAAATCTCATTTGCAGGTACATTACCAGTACATTGTCATTATTTTTACCACCTCTGTTTCTCAAGGATTACAAAATGGTCCTATTATATTATTGCTCAATATTTGTGCAGTACTATTAAATGTGTGTTGTTCAAGTTAAGAGTTGTGCAGTAATATTGAGCAGATCAAAACGTTGCACTATGTGAGAAACTTTGTGCTGTCTGCAGGTAATATTAACAGTATCACATGCTTTGTTGAACTTCTTAGTCTTCGCTGTTGTGTTTATCTACTAAAAGGAGTTCAAAACAAGAAGACAGATCATTCATGTTAGAGTGCATTGAAATGTACAAATCATTTCTTGCAATATGGGATGCTAGACCAAGTGAATATAAAAACCAGAAAATTAAGACTGATTCTTATGAGTCATTGTTCACAAAATGTAGAGCATGATATTGTACTGCTAAAAGGAAGGAGGTTTTTTAAAAATTAAATGCTTTAAGAACAGAGAGCAACCATTTTATCATTCAACCAAACATTCTCAACAAGTTTCTGTGGATGTGAGTATTGTCTCGAACCAGACTAAGTGTTACTCAGTATTATTTCACATTTTTATTCAGCAGACTATCTATGGGCTAATTCAGAAATTATTTAGAGGTTGTCTTAAAATACACAGAAGCAATGTCAGGAACCATAAGAAATGGTGTGTTCAGGTCAGAAACTGACTTTTTTTTCTTTGTTTTTAATTTTTACTTCTGTAGTGTATATGAAGTGATGAGTGGTTTCATCCTAAATTTAATCTCCCATTACAGAAACGTGAAAAATTAAACACTTTCTGCATGGCATATATAAAAATAACATTTGAAATCCATTTGCTTTGTTTTGTATTTCTCCACTAATACTATATGTAGTCATTGCATACTCAATTTTTTTATCTGTTTAAGTTTTGAGTTGTAGGTTTCTTGAACCCCAATACTAGATGAGTTGTGAATGATGATATGCCACTCTGTAATAGAAATGTATCAAATTGCACATGTGTGTAGACAAGTTACACAACAAAGATATGTTAAGATTCCAGAGCCATATAATTAATTTATTCATCGCATATGTTAGTTACATTTTTCAAATAAACGTGTAAATTTTTGACCCCCCCCCCCCCCCCCCCCACACACACACACACACACACACACACACACACACACACACACACACACACACACACACCTAGAGGCTTACAGACAGGATTTACAAATTTCTGACATATTTCACTGGTGAAACAGATGACAGATCACTGCTCAATTAAGCAAAAAGAAAGGGAAGTGGTAAAGATGAAAAGTCAGTAGTGACCATTACATGCATTAAACATGTACTCTTGGTACAGGATGTATCTTTTTAGTTTCCAGATACACTTCGTTTCCTGAGTTTATTTCCAGATCAGTTAAAATGATATGTGCGAAAAAACTGCTGTGCTCTCAGTAAATATGTAAGTGAAATCCTTATATGGCCCTCCTGCTTTAGGCTTTCTTGTTGTTCCATGCATTAGTCTAGGAAAAAAATCAGGGGTGGTAACCAAAGGAAAGCAAACAGTTACCAAGGTAGTTTTCCACCGCATTCACTATTAGGTAAACGACATGAGGATTTCTTACTTCAAAGCAGCTACTTAAATTGAAGTGTTTGTGTTGACAAAAACTGCATGTAGAATCTATTTCATTATTATATGATTTGAATGTTGACTTTTTCACCTTGGTCTTTATCAGTATGTTGTGAAAATGTACCTTTCCATGTAAAGGGATTTTAATACCGATATGGGCATCACTTTTCTTTTATTGCAAAAGTTATAATGAACACATGATATATGTTGTGCACAATGAAATATATAACTTTCAAAAGTTATCAATTTTTTTTTTCTCCTCCTCTGCTGACAGTTTAGATTGTTTAGATGTAAACTGTGTAGCATTTACCAATAAAAAAAGTGTGTGTGTGTGTGTGTGTGTGTGTGTGTGTGTGTGTGTGTGTGTGTGTGTGTGTGTGTCAGTACTCCTCAACTGTATACTCACATATACAGTTAAGGGATTTTAAGAAGACCACGTGATTTTAATGTGTGTGAAAATAAATGCTTTGGTAACATTGTGGAACATGGTGCAATAACATATGTGGCCCAGTCACCCATTCAGAAGGCAGGCAGCAGCACTAGCAGTGGAGGGTATATAAACAGCGTAGGAGGGGTGCGAAAAACAGTGCAGTCATTGCCATAATGCAGAAACAGATTTATCGGACTTCCAAACAGGTATGATTATGGGCTTTTGGACCAAGGACAGGAGCATTTCCAAAACAGGTAAGTTCGTAAACCGTTTGCGTGCAACCACGGTTGGAGCATATCGTGCATGGCAAAATGGTGCCATCCAAAATTGGCACCCAGGCAAGTGTGGTGCGCCACGGGCCATAGCTGACACAGGGATGATTGACAGCTGGAGAGATGTGTATGTGTGAATAAAGGTTTAACTGAGTGCCCAGATGAACAGCAAGGCTACCAACAGTGCCTCCTCAACTACTATTCACAAAACATTACTGCATATGGACATCCACAGCAGGCACCTGGTTTAGGCACTCGTGCTGACTGCTGTTCATCAGCAATGAAGGTTGGAATTAGCATGCCAGTACCACAGCTGGATGTCTAGAGTGGCAACAGGCGACCTTTTCAAATGAATAATGTTTTATGCTCTATTGAATAGGTGGATGTTGGTGTATACAGTGTGATATGTCTGGAAACAAACATCCTGCTACCAGTAAGGAGTGTTGTGGTCTGGGGGGCGTTTTCATGGCAAACCTTGGATGATCTCATCACTGTGGAAGGCACAGTGAATCAACACAATTAGGTATCTGTCCGTTGGGGTTTGTGTCAACCACTACATGCAGTTTGTTTTTCCTCACAAGGGAACCTCCCCATCGCACCCCCCTCTGATTTAGCTATAAGTTGGAACAGTGGATAGGCCTTGAAAAACTGAACACAGATCAATCGAGAAAACAGGAAGAAGTTGTGTGGAACTATGAAAAAAATTAGCAAAATATACGAACTGAGTAGTCCACGTGCAACATATGCAACTTCAAGGGTGATGTGCAGCCAGAAGCGCCGTGGTCCTGTGGTTTGCGTGAGCAGCTGCGGAATGAGAGGTCCATGGTTAAAGTCCTCCTCCGAGTGAAAATTTTACTTTCTTTATTTTCGCAAAGTTATGATCTGTCCGTTCGTTCATTGACGTCTCTGTTCACTGTAATAATTTTAGTGTCTGTGTTTTGCGACCACACCGCAAAACCGTGCGATTAGTAGACGAAAGGACGTGCCTCTCCAATGGAAACTGAAAAAATTTCATCGCAAGGTCATAGGTCAACCGATTCCTCCACAGGAAAACACATCTGATATATTCTATACTATACTGTTGACGGCATGTGCGTCACATGACAGTAATATGTTGTCGACCCACCTAACTTGTACACTTGGCGAATGGGTAAAAAGATTCTTCTACCTTGCCCGATTTAGGTTTTCTTGTGGATGTGATTATCACTCCCAAAAAAGTGATCACATCGGACGGACAGACGGACAGATAATAATTGTCTGGACACAAAAAATTAAAATATTCAGTCGAGGGAAGACTTGAACCAAGGACCTCTCACTCCACAGCTGCTCACGCTAACCACAAGACCACGGCGCTCCCAACAGTACGTTACCCTTGGAAGTTACATATGTTGCACATGGACTACTCAGTTCGTATATTTTGCTCATTTTTTTCATAGTTCCACACAACTTCTTCCTGTTTTCTCGATTCATCTGTGTTCAGTTTTTCAAGGCCTATCCACTGTGCCAACTTATAACTAAATCTGAGGGGGGTGCGATGGGGAGGTTCCCTTGTCAGCATTATGGCATCTACCTGCAGGACAATGCAACGTGTCACACAGCTCGCACTGTATGTGCATGGTTCGAAGAGCACCATTATGAGTTTCCAGTACTCCAATGGCCACCAAACTTCTCGCATTTAAACCCAGTGGAGAATCTGTGGGACCACCTCAATCGGGCTGTATGTACCATAGGTCCTCAAGTGAGAAATCTAGCACAGCTGGAGTCAGCACAGCTCCAAATCCCTGCCAGTACCTTCCAGGACCTCATTGACTCTCTCTGTATGTCCATCTTTTCAGAGATGGTTGCGGGACTCAGCTGTTCGATATAAGATGTCAAATCAAACTCCTTTCAGCCATCCAGTTTCCAAACTTACTTTATTTGTCTACCAGTTTCGGTGATTTATTATGCCATCTGCAGGCCTTTGACCAACGTGTAGGAAGATTTCACCTTTGTTCTGGTCAAAACGGGGTCAGTATTCGAATACTGGTATCTGTAGATTTCTGCTTGCTATACCAATCACATCAACCATCATCTCATGGCTGAAGCGATCGGTATAACCAACAGAAATCTAGATACCAGTCTTCGAATGCTGGCCCCTGTTTTGACCAGAACAGAGGTGAAATCTTCCAAGACTTCGGTCAGAGGCATGTAGATGGTGTAGTAAATCACTGAAACTAGTAGACAAATAAAATAAGTTTGGAAACTAGATGGCTGAAAGGTGTTTGACATCCTCATTGACTCTCTTCCTGCTTATCTCATACTGCAAAAGGTGGTTATTCAGGCTTTTGACAGGTGGTCACATTAATGTGACTGGACAGTGTAAATACAAGGAATTTTGTAAAAACTGCCTTTGTAGGTGCTTATTATGTATAACTTCATTTAATGGCATGCAGTGTGTCAGTACAAGGTGTGATAGCTTTGTATGACAATGCAGAATTTGTAACAAGCTTCCCATATATTGGATAAGGCTGTCCAGGTAAGGCTTGGGGAAATGCCTCCCTTTGCTGGAAAACTGCTCTGTGAAGGTTGTTAATAGCCTATGGTGGTGGTTTTACAGCTGTAAACCTTCAACCTAGACTGTACTATTTAAGAAAGATTGGATTTAAGTCTTGAGTGTTAGCTGGCCAGTCAAGAACCACGAGATCCCATGTTCGTCAATCAGGTTCATCCTGTTTGGTCATGTACCATCATCCATCAGGTAAATTCACCATCAAAACTGTGAACTTAAGAGTTGCAGGATTTTATCCCTACATGCCCCTGCCATCTCAGTACTTCAGGAAATGTTTACAGTGACGTATGCGCACCTAAACGGCAGTCCCCTCCAACCATCTGTCATATCTGTCCCTTTCCACAATATTAACAGGGTTCTAATATGTCATGAGCATACGCAAAATGAACATGTAGCAACAATTACTCTGCAGGCAACATCACCACTCGTTCACAAATGGGAAAATACCACATTTTGTGGGTCTATTCACAATGGAAGGACACCATATGACTGAACCATGCAGTTGCAACATTGTGAGGGTAATGCTTCTTGTGGATCTGCAAGCATATGTATAGCAGCCTCGTGGAAGCTGATGATACTGTCTGACAAGATATGTGTAACCTAGATGCTGACACGAATGTTGTGATGGGACATCTTTGGGCACTCAGGGCTATATTTTTGTAAATGTTCAACCCTTATCTGTACTGCTACTGAATGTTTCCTCTGTCCTGGAAACTTCTTTACAGGTATGAAATGAAGAAGACATTCATCATACACTGACGGTGACTGGATTCAAATTTTCCATCTCTTAATGTCACTAAAATGCATTTGCTGCACCGTCCCCTTTCCTCGTGACTTAACATAGCCTGAATGATGTACTAAAGACTTCTGCCCATACGGACTATAGCAAACCCACCAAGTAGTATTGTGCCATTGTCATGTGTTACATAATTCTATGTGGTCCCATCATATTATCACCATAAATGTTTTTTTGGATCTTCATAACCCATGAACTCCAAGATATGTGTGTGCTATTCCATGCTGCAAATTGAGACGTAGTTTTGTAAAACTTCTTTAAGCAGATTTAACTATGTAGTTTCCTCTTTAGGTTCATTAAATACATCATTTATATCTCTTTCCCCACAGTCCTAAAACATCTTTGTGATCACAGAAGTAATTTTACAATATTTTTCACAATGTGAGTCTAAAAGCTTTGTTTGATTGGTATTTGCGTCAGAAAAGGCAGTACATCAAAAATATTTAACAGATATGAACCATGAAGAATAATATTTCGAAACAAGTTCAGGGATACATTCATCTTGGGGGAACTCGGGTTTTTGGATGGGTACAAGTGAGAGACTGATGAGAACCCTGTCCTGTTCGTTATTCAGTGACCAATCTGCAGCACGGTGGTGGAACATGTTTGTCGTGTGTCGCAAGGAGCAGGGCTCTTGGATTAGCTAAAAAAAAAGTAAGCTGTTTTGGTGAATGGCTGTTGAGACAAAACAGTAATTGGGGGGGGGGGGGGGGGGGGGGGGGGGGGGGGGAATGTGAGGCAGCTGCCACATCCAAGTTGTGTAAGGGTTACTCAGTCAAGTGAAGATCTGTCTGAGTGGGACTAAAATAAAACCTTAAAACTCTTCAACTCCTAAGGGATGGGTGTACCACTTGCTGTATCAACGCCCAACCTAATAAGAGGACTCGCGTAACCAGTTCTGAAAGAAAATACTTTAAAGATCTGTTGAAGTATGAACAACAGAACATAGGCTAGTTGTCAGAATGGGATTTCAATATTATAAAGAAAAGAATGCAGCTTTGAAAATTGTCACTTTCTTGACAGTGTTCAGGAAACAGAAGATTCTGAAGCAGATACTAGCAGAAGGATCAACACATTGATTGTTTAACGAGAAACTGAAGAAGAAAATGATGCCACCTAACAGCCTAGAAGCATTTTACTTTCAGTGAAGATGGCTACAAAAGGCTGCAGACTTACAGAAAATGGGGACCAATGAGCTCATAGTTCGCTCCCTTTAACTGTCAAACTAACCAATCAAACAAATTACAGAAAATGCACTCTATCCCCATTCACCTGCATACCACTCCACTGCTCCCTAATCTTTCTAACAAATCTTTAGTAAGCATCAGCAAGCGATGAGTCATTTTGGAATATGTGATTAATATTTTATGCTAAGAGTGGAGTAAAAACACGCCTTGACTTCTTAGAGAGACCGAGGATTATTTGAAGTCTGTTTTATATTTTAAATAAGCATTACAATTTTATTTAAGTTCATATAAATAGCATGAAACAGTAGGATGCCCTGGACTGCTCAGTTTCATCTTCCCAACAAGTTTACAGTGTTAATTGCTGTGCTGTATGCACTACTCCTGAAGGCCACTGGAACAGATGAGACTTCAAGGGAGGAGTTCTCTCATCTGCTTAGTTTGTCTTCACTGTTCTACAAGCACTACTAATAATGTACCCAGTAGAGGATATAATATGGAACATATATGACTCCCTTCTTGCACCACAAGAGAAGAATCATGCATGATTCACTGGGTCATGGGGTATATAGGTATTCAAGGAAATGGCATACCAGATATAGCAGCCCAGGAGGCTGCAGGGATCCCTGTGTGGAAAAAAAAGTTTGCCATTTCCCTGCAGGCTGCCATTTCCTTACTTAGCTAAAAAGCCATGTAACAATAGAGGGAGGAGTGGTTCGTCAGTGAGGGACAATAATGGGTGCTATCAGTGAAACCAAAACTAGTGATGGCATATCTGATCCTAATCTAACTGAAGGGATGAAGTCTGAATTGTACATGGCCCATAGTTTGATATCCTGGTGTGAGGACCCTTCCACTGTTCCCAGTCTGTGGTACCTGTGACCTATGAATCACCATTTGCAACATTTAATCATTATGCATTTTATATTCTGAAAAGAAAGCAGTGGCAAATTGAAATTGGGGACCTGTCCTCTGTGTGATGTGATTAGAGTAGCAATTTTAAGGTGCAAACACTTAGGCAACTTTGCTTATAGGAGCACCCACCATATGAGCCCAAACAATTTGCCTGCATTTGAATTCACTGAGCTTCGACAGAGTGCACTCTTAGCTACACAGAACAGTGTTCTGACCAACGTATTGAGGACATTGCAGAGGTGCCATTCATGGTCAAATACAGCAGCACAACCTGCAGGCTTGGCAAGCATCTACATTTATGTTCAAGCATGCATTTCTGGTGGTGTTTTCACATTTTTGCCCAACTCTTGTACTTGCCACACAAGTAATAGTGTCATCACTCTCTGAGTCTATCTCCATATTGCTGGTGTGGTGGGATACTAGAATGGGGTTGTTTGGGCATAAGCCATCCTACCTATTACAGAAAGACAAGGCTGCTGGATGCACCTTATTGCAAACACACAAAGATCTAGGCTTGGAATTATAAGACAAGATTTATATTGACCATAATCAAATAATGAAAGCTGGGTATAAAATTTTTTTCACTTTTGTGTTATGACAGACCGTGTGAATCAATGACTCAACTACAATACTAATTGTTTACAGTTCAAAGAGAACTCTCTTATAACTGAAAGTTACTTTCACCAAAAAAAGTTGCCACCTCCTTCATTATGTCTCACTGACTACAGTTGGAAAGTAGAAAATAACTCTTGCATACATTTAACTGGAATGAGTTCTGTAGGCTGTCCTGCATTGATGGACTTAGTAATGTTAGTTAGCCCAGCCAACGAAAAGCAAATCAGGTCTGTTAGGGGGGAAAAAATCATGTAGTCACAAATTTTTGTACAGTGATAGGTGGCTGTATCCTGAACAACATTCTAAAATTTCTGACTGGTGGGGTGTGAGTGTTGGTGTAGTGGGGCATTTAAAGTTCACTTGTTTGTTTTCCTCAAATAACTTGGAAACTGCAGCATTTCGTGAAAATGTTTCCCAGCACAAAGCTGAACTACATTCAATTTCGTACAAAAAAAGTTTGCTATTCATTTTTTCTGTAGGACTAATATTTTTTGCATTACAGGTGATGAAAAATTGCAAATTATTAAAACTATTATTCTAACTGTATAAAATTAATGTTTATGTCACAATGATGTGGATTAAAAACAAATATGAAATGTGTATACCAGATCTAAGTCAGAATATATGCCAGTAGAGTCATATTAAGGAATAAATTTTGTTCTGGGGGGTGTAACAGGGCGGAGGGAGGAGATGTGTGGGATAGAAGTGTGAGGGAAGGTAGGTCACTGCATTGTTTTCATGTACTTCCCTCCTTCATAGGTCTTCAAACTGAAGATTCAGGCAATTACCCACTCTATCTATCCCACTACATCACAAGAAGCAACTTACGGTGTTTCACAAAGTTATACCTGACCTCTACAGCATACCTTACGAATCACTTGTGTTGCATTGCACATATATGCCCAGGGACTATTTGTTTTCCACAAAATGCATTACTGCTACAGGTAGAACAGATATGAGTTACTAATAACACTAACGCAAGAAACACACAAGGACAGAATGTGAGCTAATCTCTATACATTATTTTATACTACTAGAAGGGAAATTGATTCTTAATCATCCTTTATGGCAGCCGTAGTAATCTTTCAGGAAAGGCATCTTCCCCAACAATTAGTGCTGCTTGATTTCCAGTTTTCAGAAGGACTAGGCATCCCCAGAACTTCCTGCCCAGTTCTCTTACACGAATAGACAGAATAACGTCATTGAGCATGTGCTTATACGGTGGAATTATTTTCATTTAATTGAGTGGCTACTTATTTGCAGTTGTGAAGTAAACTTTTATATAAAATATGTTCCCGTGTTTTTGTGTGATGATGTCAGTAACCTGTAGTGTTCGTGGGAAGGGGATTGGATTGGTAAATGTGGCACCTTCCTACTATCGGAGTATCGTAAAGCGACGTAGTTATGTTTTAGTCACTTGGTGGTGAATCAAAGAATGACAAAACAAAAAGACTGCACTTCTCACGCCATTAATTGTGTTACTGGTAGACAACATAAATCTCTTCCATTCAGCAGTTGCTGGGGCACTTGTGGAGTGGGCTGAATTAAGTGGGATCACTTACCACACAACCACAGTATATCTTCCAAGGTGGGTGTGAATACGTCTGATGGAATTGAACTGCTCATGTCCAAGTCTAGAACATTAATCTGCTGTAATGTATTGCTTGACTAGTGTTGAAAAATCTGAAGATCCAAAACACCTAGGTGACCTACTTATGTTAGAGATGGAGACAATTTATGTCTCCAAGCCTCTTCAGATTTTGGGAGAGCTGAGGCTGCGGTGATGCGTTTGATACCCCTCATGCTGTGGAAACTATTCCAGACAGTGATAGTGCAGACAATGAAATCGACATTTTTAAATACAAATTGACAGCACATTACACATGGAAAAGGCTCTTCAGTGTGGTAGACAGTTGACAGCTCCAATTGTTGAACTTTTTTACATAAGAGCTCAATTAAGAACTGCAAAGAAGTACTCAATAAACTGAAAATAACTCCCCTACATAAACATGATCTCAGTGAAGTTATTTTGTCTGTTTACATAACAGAACTGCTCAACTGGAAATGTTTGGAAGGTATAGTCAGTCTGTAAACTGAAATGTGAGCAGCATTCGTGGTGGGGAAGTTGCCTTTTCTGGAAGAATGCTGCCACTGCTATACAGGATGACTAAGAATCAATTTCCCCTCTTGCAGTATAGAATAGTGTGCAGATATTAATGTAGATTCTGTTCACATGCATTTCATGTGCTAGTGTTAGTAGTAACTCGTACTTGCTTTCCTCATAGCATTTATGCATTTTATGAAAAATAACAGTCCTGGGCTTGTATGTGCACTGCATCACTAGTGATTCCTAAGGTGAGCTGTGGACAATAGGTATAACTTTGTGAAACGCCATATAGCTGCTTCTTGTGATGTAGTGGGGTAGATAGTGGGAATCACCTGTTTGGCCTTCAGTTTGCAGACCTATGGAGGAGGGAAGTGCACGAACGTAATCTGGCAACCTACTTTCCCGTGAACTTCTATCAACACATATCCTTCCTTCCCCAACCCTGGAACGCAATTTATCCCTTAATACAACTCTACTGCCATAGGTTCTGACTTAGATGTGGTACACACATTTAATATTCATTTTTTGTCCACTTCATTTAAAGATTAATGTTAATTTTAAACCATTAGGATAATATTTTTTATAATCTGTGACATTTTCATACCCTGCAATGTGGAAACAATTAGTCAGAGACAAAAATTAATGGGACCTTTTTTGTAGGAAATTTAATTTCGTTTAATTTTGTACTGTGAAACATTTTTGATAGGAGCCTGCAATTTTTGCGTTATTTGAGACGAAAAACATAAAAAATTGACATCCAAATGCCTCCACCCCAATGTTCATACCCCACCAGGCAGTATTTTTAGCATGTTGTTCAGAACATGCACTCCTCTAACTGTGCAAACATTTATGACCACACGATTTATCCCTCTAATCCTGAATAAGGCCATGTTAAAAAAAAAAAAAAAAATGTTCAAGGAAGCCAAAGTGGCACTCATCTTAACTAGCATCCCTGAGTATCCCTTTCTCAGATCGAAAAGAGAAAATACGTTATACCAAATGCTATGGTCAGTTCTGAGACTGCCAAACTACCTCTCATGTTAAAGCAAAATCTGTGCAAATGTGATGACATTTCGTGTGTGGGGGAGGGGGGGGGCGGGGGGGGGGGGTGATGAAAAGTCCTTGGCATGTTAGTGAAAGACTGTGTTTCTAAGGTTAAAATGCATTTTGATGCTGTCTCTTTTTTGTCCATTATAATTATCCGGGCTGTTATGCCGTGGTCGGTTGATGAATTCTGTGGTGATTCCCAACGTTTCGTCTCCGACTGCGGGAGACATCTTCAAGGGGGTCCGTAGCTTGATGGAAGGTCCAACACACACACTGGCTCGCTACTGACTGCCGCTAAATTCCGTGTCCGCGCGCCCCCGCGCCGCGGCGTGACGTCACGTGTTTTAAAAACGTCAGTGCAATTGGCCGCTGTCCGTCGCCGTCGATCGCCGTTGCCATCACCCAGTAGTGGACGAGTGGTACACATCTTCTTTAACACCGGCATCCATATACCGTTTAATTTGACGCCCTCCTCCTTTCGGTTGAAATTATTTGGGTGTTCAGCGATTTCGATTGCCTCCCTGTAGAGCCTTTCGTAGTATCCGCTCGTGGCCGCTAGTACTTGCGTCTCCTCGAAACGAATATTGTGGTTCCCTGGCTGGAAAGCATGCTCCGCAACAGCTGATCGTTCCGTTTCTCCTCTTCTACAATTTCCCTTGTGCTCTTCCAAGCGTTTAGAAACAGTTCTTTTGGTGGTACCCACATAAACATCACCACAGCTGCATGGGATCCTATACACTCCAGATTTTTCCAATGGTTTGCGAGCGTCCTTGGCAGGCCTAAGGTATTCCTGTATCTTCCTGGTGGGCTTGTAAATTACGGTAATATTCCGCTTCGTCAAGATCCTCCCTATTCTTTCCGTTACATTTTTAACAAACGGCAGGAAAACCTTAGATTTTGCTGTAGCCTGTACGTCAGTATGATATCTGCGTGGCTGCCTCAACGCACGTTTTATTTCGGCGGACGAATATCCGTTCTTCGTTAGTGCATTGTGGAGATGTTCCATCTCAGCGTCGAGCAACTCAGGTTCACAAATATTTCTAGCTCTGTCCGCTAACGTCTTGATAACACCCAGCTTCTGTTGTGGGTGGTGGTTCGAATCCCGGTGCAAATAACGGTCCGTGTGCGTGGGTTTGCGGTACACTGAGTGGCCCAAACTACCATTTTCGTTTCTAAACACATGCACATCGAGGAAATGTAGTTTGCCGTCTACCTCCTCCTCCATTGTAAACTGAATTCCTGAGTTCATACTGTTCAGATGTTCGTGGAACCGGCTTAGTTCCTCCCTACCATGTCTCCACAACACAAACGTGTCGTCCGCGTATCGGAACCATACATTTGGTTTCTTGCTGGCAGTACCTAAGGCCTGTTCTTCGAATTTCTCCATAAAGAAGTTTGCAATTACGGGACTTAGGGGGCTTCCCATAGCCACGCCATCCGTTTGCTCATAAAACTGTTCATTCCACTTGAAGTATGTGGTCGTCAAACAACACTTAAACAGCTCTAAAATATCGGCAGGAAAAATTCGATCCAGCTGTTCCAATACATCATTAAGTGGAATATGTCCTCCGGCTGGACCACTATGCCATTCAATCTGCTGATGAAATGTGTCGAATTCTTTATACACGAGTCCGAACGGCCCACATGTGGTTTTAACAGCGTAGTCAAAAACTTGGCTAACGAGTAGGTGGGCGAACCAATGGCACTTAATATCAGTCTTAACGGAACATTTTCTTTATGAATTTTGGGCAATCCATAAAGCCTCGGTGGTAGCGCAACCGAACTGCAGAGACCTTTCTGTACACTATCTTCAATGGAGGACTTTTTTATTAACCGCGACACAGTTCTGAGAACGTTGTTAGTGGGGTCCTTATTCAGCTTCCTATATGCTTGCGGATCCAGTAGATCCGTAATTTTTCTCTGATAGTCGGCCACATCCATAACCACCGTTGCGCTTCCTTTGTCAGCTGGGAGAACCAAAATACTATCGTCGTCATTCAGGAGTTTTAAAGCTCTTCTCTCACCCACAGTTATATTACTTTTCGGCGGTTTTGCATTGGCTAATATTCTCACTGTTTCTATACGGATTTCTTCAGCTGCTACAGAATCTACACTGCGAATTCCTGCTTCTACATTGGCTATAATTTCTTCCGTGGGCACAAAACGCGGACTAACAGCAAAATTTCCTCCCTTGGCAAGCACAGATGTCCCATCGTCAGATAACGAACGTTTGGACAAATTGATAACGGTGGGTGAGAGAATGCACTAACGAAGAACGGATATTCGTCCGCCGAAATAAAACGTGCGTTGAGGCAGCCACGCAGATATCATACTGACGTACAGGCTACAGCAAAATCTAAGGTTTTCCTGCCGTTTGTTAAAAATGTAACGGAAAGAATAGGGAGGATCTTGACGAAGCGGAATATTACCGTGATTTACAAGCCCACCAGGAAGATACAGGAATACCTTAAGCCTGCCAGGGACGCTCGCGAACCATTGGAAAAATCTGGAGTGTATAGGATCCCATGCAGCTGTGGTGATGTTTATGTGGGTACCACCAAAAGAACTGTTTCTAAACGCTTGGAAGAGCACAAGGGAAATTGTAGAAGAGGAGAAACGGAACGATCAGCTGTTGCGGAGCATGCTTTCCAGCCAGGGAACCACAATATTCGTTTCGAGGAGACGCAAGTACTAGCGGCCACGAGCGGATACTACGAAAGGCTCTACAGGGAGGCAATCGAAATCGCTGAACACCCAAATAATTTCAACCGAAAGGAGGAGGGCGTCAAATTAAACGGTATATGGATGCCGGTGTTAAAGAAGATGTGTACCACTCGTCCACTACTGGGTGATGGCAACGGCGATCGACGGCGACGGACAGCGGCCAGTTGCACTGACGTTTTCAAAACACGTGACGTCACGCCGCGGCGCGGGGGCGCGCGGACACGGAATTTAGCGGCAGTCAGTAGCGAGCCAGTGTGTGTGTTGGACCTTCCATCAAGCTACGGACCCCCTTGAAGATGTCTCCCGCAGTCGGAGACGAAACATTGGGAATCACCACAGAATTCATCAACCGACCACGGCATAACAGCCCGGATAATTATAATGGACATGATATTTCCGGCCGTGAAAGTTTACATTTTAGTGTCTCTTTTTTGCCCAACATTTTTTCCCAATGAGTAGATTCCATCTTTGAAGAGCAATTCTGAAAGGTATTCAAAATATTCATCTATGCTTGCCATTACCTATTCACTAGACATAAAATGTTTTCCAGTCATAAATTTGTTTAAATATGAGAACAGATGGAAATCAAGGTAAAGTTAAAAATCTTTCAAACAGGGTGGCTGTTCCAACAATTCACACTTAGAAAGCTCACTTTTGCATTGCCTAAGCATAGTTGTAGGCAAGTGCAATGGCCTGATGATACTTTTCTCTTGCAGCTTACCATATTTCTTTTATCCTCTTGACTGAAGAATGTCTGCTTCCTGCCCCCCTCCCCCACCCCTATCTCTCTCCCCCCCCTCTCACCCACCCCTCCCCCCCTATCTCTCCCCCCCCCCCTCTCACCCACCCCTCCCCCTCTCCCCCTCCTCCACCATCACTGTCTAGCTTTGACAGCTGTTGCATTTCTGTTGAGAGTTTGTGGACCAGTCTACAATGTAGATGGGACATTTGTCTTTACATTGTCTTTTGGTCAAACCAGAAATGTATGTGTGAAGCCCTGTGAACATGGCAGTTGTCATCTTTGATAACAGAACTAATCATAACATACTCATCATGGCAGTTTTTCTTAGACTAGCTTCCAGTTTGGTTACATTCCATACAAAAATGAGCTGTGTGAAATCTGATCTCAGGGAGGATAAATGGAAACGGTACCCTTAACCCTTGAAAAACATTTTGACTGAATATGTCACTGTAAAAACATTGAAATGGCAGATACTGAGGTAAGTGATCATGGGATAGAAACGCAACTATAATTACTTAGTATTGGAAAGGCATCAGGACGAGGTGAGGTACCTGTAAGATTCTAAGGAGATTATGAGAAAAAACTTGCTCCTCTACTAGCAACAGTCTATTACAAGTTGCTGGAGCAATGAAGGATACCTAGTGACTGGAAAAAATTTAGGTCATTCATTTTCAAGAAGGGTCATAGGAAAGCTGCATATAATTATAAGCCTATATTACTGCTGTCAATCTGTTATAGAATTATGGAACCTGTTTTATGCTTACATATTATGACATTTTTGGAGAACCGAAATCTCTCTCAAGATTATCATGGATTATGGCTTTTGACACTGTCCCACACTGGCATGTAGTGAAAAAAAAAAGAAAAGGAAAAAAGAGCTTGGTGATCAATTTTAGATGTGTGTTTGTTTTATTTGGAAAGTTTTTGCAAAAAAGACCTCTTGTACTTATCTTCCAAGCATCAAATATGCTCACAAGTGTTTCTGAGGAAATTAGATTTGATGTCTCTTGTTGGAACACTATCTTGTGGGCTATATTTCTGTGCTCCAAAAGGCTATCCAAAATGCAAGGTGAACAGCAAAATGTATTGATTGTTTGAGAATGTTTGTGATGAACTTGAATTATGACCATGAACCATGAGAAGATAATGCAGTTTGTTATATTTTGTATTTTTCTTGTCACATTGTTTGATGAAGGTCCTTATGAAGCATTTGTGCCTCTTCTGGAGCCGAACCAAAGTATATAGATTACAGTATTTGTTCCAAATTTTGTAAATATCAAGGTGTCGATCAGGATTTCTCTCACATTGCTTTACAAATTAAAAATCATTTATTGATTCTGTCTCCTGTCCTGTCATTGGCACTCTTTCATCCTAATTGGTGTCCTGAATTAAAAAATGGAAATAGTCAATGCATCAAATTGTGATGCAAAACCATCAGGCAAAAGTATTGAAAGAATTCAAGTATGAATCGATAAACTCCCAGAAAATATTAATAACTGAAGAGTCTTGTTTCTAATAAAATAAAAGCACTTTTGAACAGATTTAATATAAGTGATGCTTTCCTTAAGATAGATCCTGTGTAGTGGCATGAAGTTTTTTGTCAACTCTCAATAAACATATCCTGCAAGGCAGGATAAAAAGCTTACTGTTAGAATAAACCTGTTAAGCAACCATAATTTTTTGACAATTGTGAAACACCTGCATGGACTACTTATATTATCGTCTTGTATACACTTAGTAATCTTTTGTTAAGCTAAGAAACAGTAATATACCAGTTTTGTTAATGAGACAGTGGAAGATACTTGTACATACAATTTTTATGTCTGGAGCAATATTTGTAGCAGTAGATGAAAATCAGATTTCTTCTTCTGATGTACGTATAGATATAATATTAAACTTCTGCACTTACAACACATACATGCATATTTCATGTAAATGTAGCACATTTTAATTAAGCCATTTGCATACAGCATGTAAAAAGCTCTGGTTGCAATTTGACAACAGATCAATAAAACTACACAACAAATATCATCCAAGGAATATATGTGAGCGTGTGAGAGGTGGACTAGCTGTTGGTGGTCTGGCAGTCACACGAGCTTCCAGTGTTACTCGAGCTACTTTCCTGTCAAATGTTTCTGGAGACAATGTACACCTGCAACATACACAAGCATGTTGATCAGTCAATAGTACCAAATACAATGTTCGCTCTATAGTAAATAGTACTTTGGAATGCATGTCCCATTAAGATACTGAATACAGCTGATGTTTGCATCACGTTTACGTAAGATGCAACATGAAGTCGAGTAGGAGCCATGAGAACATTATGTAAACATGAATCGTTAGCCACTGCTGAATAGGTCACTAAAATAAGTATTCACTTTGCTGCTCAGAAGTGATCTATTGAAATGTTTTGGGCTGTGCTCATCATCAGAAATACCTATTGAGGAAGAATGGAAAGTCATAACCCCAACTATATGATGATTATAATTAAAGTTAAACTTTCAAAACGCTGTAGATAAAATACCACTGGTCATAATGACATCAAATTGCAAAGTAATATTATCGAAGACGGGAGAAAACATATGGCAGAAGAAAAAAATAGTGTGAAAACTGATCAATATAAGGCACTGTATGTGTCAGAATACATAAACGAAAACACCTGTCATGCACACTGAAGGGAAGCAGCCTACTCACGCCGTAATGAATTCACATCAGTCTTTGCATTGTGTGCCAGCCTAGTCCGATGTAACTAGCTCTGACGTCATAAATGTTGCGCAATACTTTTAAAATCAAGCAAATAACATGAAACGGTTCTAGCATGTCAGGAGTAATACTAAATTAATATGTGTTGAATATCAGTTCGATAACTTTAACCATTTTCGAAATTTGGACGTTTTTCTGTAAAAATTATTGGCGCAACAGAAAAGAGCTAGAGACTTAAAAATTTGTATTTAGATTCCTTTTTCATAATAATTTAATAGAAACAGTACTTTGGATTTCACAAATTAAAATTTTAGTGAAAATTCATGATTTTCTGGTTTTTGTCTTAAAACTTAAGGAAGCAAGATAGATTAAGTAGGAGAATAAATAAGGCTAGGATGTTTAAATTTAAGTAGAATGGAGATCCGCTATAATCATAAAGATGTGAGAAGTTTCAATTGAATAACTATAAAACTATAGCGATAGCGTATCTCCAAAGGGCAAGTTCAGAGCTCGTCTACTGCGTGTAGTGTAATTAAATTAATTCTCTCGCCCAAAATATTTGACTTAGCCACGTCAGACTTTTATTATGATTACTTACCTGTGTGCTGATTGCGCATTTAAACTGAGAGCTTCACCTGCCATCAGCAAAAGAAGCTATGATTTATTCGGAACCTGAAGTGGTGCTTTACTAGCCCAGCGGCTAGTTGGGAGAGCCGATTTGATCAGGCGTTCCCTTCGCCGTCCGCACCGCGGCTTTATATATAAGAACGACCCGGAGTGGAACTCCAGGGTCACCACCATCAGCGGCAGACGGCTTCTCCGGGTCGTTAATGACCACGACGCCGTGGTGCTGGGTCCCTTCGACCTGACGCACTACCCGACGCGCGGCCGTGCCGACGTGCTCGACATCGCGATTGTGAAAGGGGGAGCACACAACGCGATCGCGAGCACTCGCTGTGCCCTATCTTCCGATCACCTGCCAGTGATCTTCGACCTGGACACAGACGGTATGGCGCCTCCTGAGCACCGCAGCGCCCGCCTCAACACCGACTGGGTGCACTTCCAGCAGCACCTGGCGGAGACGGTCGCAGCCACACCTGATCCTGACGAGGAGGGGTGTATGCAGCACTAGCAGCATTCACCCACTACACACTTGCGGCGGCAGATGCAGCAGCGCCGTGAGGACCGCGGAAGCCGAAGGACAACTCCAAACAGCTTCCGCCGGATATCTTGGCGTTGATCAGGGAGAAGAACCGGGTTTTTCGTGAGTGGCAGATCACGAGAAACCCCGCCACCAAGCGGCTGCTAAACCGCTTGCGGCGGGAGATTTCGGCGGCCGTCGGCCACCACCGTAATCGGGTCTGGGCTGGCAAAATAGCCACGCTCAGGATCGATGACGGAAGTGCCTGGGCCGTGACCAGGAGCTTTCTGCGCAAGGGGCAGCGCATCCCGCCGCTTCAAGTTGGCCGCGAAGTCGCCGCAGAGCCGGACATGAAGGCCAGCGTGCTCGCGGACACCTTCACCGAGAACTTCTCCACTGTGGACGATGTGGTCGACGAAGAGACCATCCTGGAGGTGCAAGAGCGCCTTCCGCTGTACCTGACCCATCAGGAGGCGGACGACGTCATCGAGCCAACCACTGCAGAGGAAGTGCAACACCACCTCGACTTCCTACAGCCCAGGAAGGCGGGGGGTTGCGACAAGATCGACAACGCACTGCTGAAGAAGCTGCCACCGGAAGCAGTGCGTATCGTCACAGCGATCTTCAACGCCATCCTCCGCACCGGCACATACCCCGACGCGTGAAAACACGCAGAGGTGGTCGCCATTCCGAAGGCTGGCAAGGACCCCAGGCTGGCGCAGAACTATCGCCCGATAGGCCTATTGCCCTCCCTCTCGAATACCTTCGAGAGGATACTCGCCAAACGGCTACAGCGTCACGTCAGAGAAGAAGGCCTGCTTCCTGACGAGCAGTTTGGCTTTTGCAGTGGGCATTCGACGCAGCACCAACTACTGCGACTGGTGGAGCAGGAGATGGGGGCCCTGGAGTGTCGCGAGTACCTTGGGGCGGTACTCCTCGACGTCTCCAAGGCCTTTGATAGCGTGTGGCACGATGGCCTCCTGTATAAGCTGCTGGTACAGGGGGTACCCGTGTCGTACGTCCGCCTTCTCCAGTCCTACCTGCGAGGGCGCACGTTCCATGTGCGTGCAGACGGCGGCATGTCAACGGCGCGCCACATACGTGCCGGAGTGCCGCAGGGGTCCGTCCTTGGCCCCCTGCTGTACTCCCTCTTCACTGCCGACGTCCCGAAGACGACGCCGAGGGTTCATCTGGCGCTCTACGCCGATGACACCGCGCTGTACACGCGCAGCATGAGCGCGCAACTGATGCGCCGCCGCCTGCAGCTCGCCTGCAATGAGATTGGAGCCTGGGCCACCAAATGGCGGCTCAAGTTCAACGCCGGGAAGAGCCAGGCGGTGGTGTTTACTCGCCGCCGCATACCCGACGCGCTGCCGCAAGTGCGGATCGTGGGACGCCCCATCCCGTGGTCGCGTACTGGAAAGTACCTCGGCGTCACTTTGGATCGACGCCTGACCTGGGTCCACACATCAGGAAGCTGAGGGGCCGGGCGCTTGGACGGATGCGCTCGCTCTACCCCCTCCTCAACCCCACGACGACACTGCTCCTCCACTGCGGCCTCACGCTCTACCTAGCACTAATCAGGCCAGTGCTGGAGTACGCGGCCGTGGTGTGGGGAAATGCCGCCGACACACACGTCCAGACGCTGCAACGGGTGCAGAACAAAGCCCTTCGGCTGGCGCTCCACCTACCAAGGGACTACGACACCCGTATGCTTCACGACATCGCGGGAGTTCCGATGCTGAAGCGCTGTTTCCGCGCGCTCGCACGGAACTTCTACGAGTCAGCGAGGACATCCAGGAACCCGCTGGTCAGTGGACTGGGAAACCAACTCCACTGGAGTCCAGCGACCAGATGGCCAGACCGGTTGCTGGAATAATTCCATGCAGCCAGAGAGGACGACCAACATTTGTGAATACGAGAAGACCTACAACAAAGTGAGGACCACATCTATCTAGAGATTCCAAGACGCAGGAACAGCAGTTGACCTGCTTAACCTGCTTTAAATCATGCAGGGAATTGCACGTGAGTCACACGGTACGGAGAAAGTAAGGCCCCAGTTCTCTCCAGACGCTGAATAGCACACCATCTGTGTCGGGAGTCACGTTGCGTCGGTATCATTGCTATAAACAGCCTCGGATGCCGTATTAAGTTACTCGGGATCGTGTAACCATGAAATCATTTTCGAGTAAAATGTTAATTATGGGATGACTTTAATTATCTATCTTCAGTTTGCGTATGTCGTATTTTCACGTGCCGTCGCGGAACGGACATTCTACCATTATTTAGCGTGGCGTTTGATGAACATTATCATCAAATTATGGCGAGCATTCACTTAAACATTTAATTTGGACAGTTATAGTTGCATCAGCGCATTAGACTCTGAACTGCTCTGTTAGTCAGATTGTGTGGATTTTTTTTTTTTTTTTTTTGATCTGTGACTTTCAGAATATAGAGAAAGTTTTTTCCACGATTGTTTTTGATTATGAATCCCAGACAATCTCCTAACTCCTCAGAGCTTTAAGCTGTAGCTATAAGAGTATTTTTCAGATGAAGTGGGCACTAGGAATTCTAATTACAGGCTTCATGTTTTGCTAATCACTTTCTGGTTGCCAAAATTGTAGTTAGAGAGCCAGTGTTGAGAATGGCAAAACAACAGCGTAAATAATAGGAACATTTATACAACATTAAATTTCCACCAGCCGCCCCACATATGGTGCATTGGCCGGGAAATGCAGTGTTTCTACATTACATGCTACATTTATAATAACTTAATTTCCACCCGCCGCCACACAACACAACTCATTGAAGTTGTTATAAACGCACCGGGTTCATGGCTTTTCTTCCTTTCACGTCTGCGATGTTTGCCATGACTGTCTCCATGAAGGATCACGCTCTGCTTGTAAAGCTGTATTACAAGAATGATGAAAGTGTGCACATCATTCTACAGAAGTTCTGGACATGGAAGGGTTTGAAAAAAGGTGTTAGTCCTATGACTGCTGTGGGTCTGGAGAAAATGATTCAGAAATTCAAAACGACAGGCTCTTTTGGTGAGCAACCTGGTAGAGGGAGGAAACGAATTGATTTGACGTCAGTGGAAGCAATGGCCACAGCAGTGCAGGAGGAGACGAGTGGTGCTGTGGAAAATTGTAATGCACAGAGAATTGCCCAAACATTGGACATACCTGTGAGCACGGTGCATAAAATCCTAGGAAACATCCTTCTTTGCTATCCATTCAAAATTACCCATGTGCACAAGTTGCTTCCTGTTGACCTGCCAGCAAGAGAGACCTTTGCTTTAGACTTTCGTGCTCCCATGAAAGTGAACAACGATTGGCCGTGGAAGATTTTGTGGACAGACAAAGCCCACTTCCATCCGACAGGATATGCCAATACACAGAACTGTCAAATGTAGGCAACGGAAAATCCACATGCAAATCAACCAGTACCACTTCATCCTGAAAAAGTCACTGTGTGGTGCGGGTTTACGGTATCATTTATCATTGGGCCATATTTTTTCGAAGAGACAGATGCTTCCGGTCCTGTCACTTGTACCGTCACTGGTAAGCGCTACAAGTGTCTTTTGCATAACCACATCATTCCAGCTTTCCAACAGAGTGGATATGTGGATGGGATAATTTTTATGCAAGATAAGATAGCGTACCTACGCACATTGCAAATCCAGTTAAGCGGCTGCTGAAGTGCCATTCCAGAAATACGAGAATTATCAGCCACCATTTCCTTACAGCCTGGCCATCCTGATTACCTGATCTTAATCCGCATGACTGGAAGGTATTGTGTTCAGTGTTCTGATTGCAAACTTAGCTGCATTGAAAGCATGCATTACACAACACATTCTGAATGTGACCCTGGAAACACTTCGATCAGTTGTGGAACATGCTGTTTCTCGATTACAACTTGCTGCAGAAAACGGTGGACAGCATATTGAACATATTTTGTGTCAGTCACATAGAAATTAATAATCCGATTTGCTTTTGATTGATGATTTTTATGCGGTTTTTGGCTTCAGGACAGTTAAAAACTGATGTGAGTTATGCTTTTTATGTGGTTTTTGGCCTCAGGACAATTAAAAACCAATTTTTCCCACTCAATGTGATATGACCTTTCTGTGGTGAATGGGCTTATGTAACTAACAGTATCACACGTGTACACCCGTGCACACTGAGTAGTACAGTTTGTTTAACATCAAACGTACACATTAGGCATTGTTTTACGATTCATTTGTCATCTGTAGTCGACCACTATTAAATTATGATGCTTACAGCGCCATCTATTGCTACATTTTGTAACTATTTATTTTTCTTCTGCCGTACATTTTCCCCCTACTCCAGTAACATTCCATTGCAATTTGACGTCATTCTGACAAGTGGTGTTATTTCCACAGCGGTTTGAAAGTTTAACTTTAACTATAATCACCCTGTATAATTAACAGCATATCACTCGGAATAAATTTTACAAAAGGTGTTACATAAAATGCAGGAACAGACATACCAAAACATGAACAAAGCCTCTGTGTAGAGTGTGGAACTATGTGCATCACTCGTCACTACCAGAACTTATCTGATAGCAGAGTCATGTTACAAAGCTTAACTGATAACATTTGCCATCAGAGGACAGTATCACTTTATTGAGACAATGGAAACAGTTGAACAGACTTATTCTAAAATATAAATAATAAAAGAAAAATTTAAATGTAAACCTAAAAATATGATAAGAAAAGAATATACACCACGGTGCGTCCAGTGTTCAGGTTACAATAAACAGCTTCAGAAAAAATAGCTGATGGAGCCTGTCGCCAGATGGCAAGATTCAGTTGAGAAATGGAATTTGTGCAACATTAGTAGTAGATGGTAAAATACAAACTATTTGCAATGCATTGTTCACATAAAAACAACAGTTAATCTGAATGAATGAGTAGTTCGGGGGGGAGGGGGGGGGGGGGGGGTAAAAGTACAATGTATAAAGCAATGACAGGAAATCTAACAAAGGGCTGATAGTATTAAAACATTCTCAAGGAAAACCAAGGGTTAGAAGTTACCAAAAAAGTGGGAAAGAGTGCACAAAAAATACAATGTTTTGTCCCATGTAAGGGCACTAGGACTTGCAGGCACACTTGGTATGTGTTACAACCAAGCAGTAGTACAGTGGTAAGAGTACAGCTAACATAGTTAAACAATGAGTGAAGAATATTTCTGAAGATGACTTTTTCATTTTTACTCTTTATAAATTACTACCATCTTGAAAAAGAAACGCACCTTTATGAGAAGAATACGGCTACAATGGAAAGGACAGAACCTGCCGTTTTCTTAAATAAACATCGGTTAAGTAAAATAGGCCCTCTACGTAAAAAAGTGCGAGCTTAAACTGAGAGCTGGTTCAGCTGAACGAAGTAGATAACGTATCAAAAAAGCATAGATATTTAGGACTTAAAATATTCATTATACATAGATAAACGTTTGTATCACTGTCTGACGTCACATACTGTATGAGGAAAATTATTGAACATGTGCTTGTTAAAGACAGCCACATGGTGAATCCATACATGTTACAAAAAAGTATGTATTACAAATTATTTAGGAGTAAAGGAGATGATTCATTGAAATGAAGAAGCACTGCGTCATTGATAGGTACACAAACACAAGGTACAGAGCTCGACTAGCTTTTGGAATGCATTTCAATTTTCAAACGTGTACGAAAAACATACTCATGCGCACGCGCGCGCGCGCACACACACACACACACACACACACACACACACACACACACACACACACACACACACACACACACGTCTCCCTACATTATGCTCAGTTGACTGCCAGCTCTTTTCTGGCCCATGGCGAGTGTAATGGGTTGAGATGGGGCTGTGTGGTGAAGGACAGAGAGAGGCAGAAGGCAGGGAGGGGGTTGGGGGCAAGTGTGTACCTGCTCGTGGGACAGTGGGGAGCTGTCTGTGGGCTAGTTAGGGGTGCAGATAGAGAAGTCAGGTTGCAGGTGGCAGGGCACACGATTTCGTAGACTAGGGTATGACATAACAGCACACAACTAGCTGATGTGGGAACACAAACTGGGCAAGGGTCCTGGGCAGGGCTGGTGTCTTCTGAACTATGTTTCCTACAATGACAATTTTGCTGGTACTTTCAGTGCTATATGTGAAAACTGTCTACAAAATATGTCATGAATACACTTAGTAGTAAAGAAGTACTAAATTAAAACATCATATCATATGCAGCAGTTTCACTGCATGAACGGCGAGAATGTCGTAAGTTGTTAACTTTTTTGTGGGCGGGGAGGGAGGGGTGGGGGGGTTGTCAGCGAGAAAAGGTTTCATATAGATTTGTAATTATGTCTAAAGTTTGTTGCAATACACTTCTTTTTCACACCCACAACCACCGCTTTGATAGGAAGGTGATGCTTACCACCATAGTGATTCTTTACAGACATTAAGGGGGGTGAGATGGGGGTGTGGGGTGAGGGATGGAGAGAGGCAGGCGGCAGGAGGCAAGGGGGGCGGTTGGGGGAAAGTGGCTTGTGGGAGAGTGGGTGCAGGTATGGGGGCAGGTGGCAGACAGTCGGGCACGGGATTTTTAGAGTAGGCTACGAGATACGAGCACACAACTAGCTGATGCGAGAGACATATTGGACGGGGCTCCTGGGGCAGGGGATGGTGTACAAAAACACACACACACACACACACACACACACACACACACACACACTATTAGGTGGGGGGATGGGGGCAGCAAGTTACCTCAGGTTTAGGCCAGGAAGGTTATGGGAGCAAAGGATGTGCTGTAAGGGTGATAGCTCCCATAAGCTCATGGTGGTTGGGAGGATCCAGATGGCATGGGTTGTGAAGCACCCAATGAAATCTCCAATGTTGTGCTCTGCTGCACGTCGTGCCACTGGGTGGTCCACCTTGTTTTTGGCAACAGTTTGGCGGTGTAGCCATTTATTCAAGTTGACAGCTGGTTGGTGGTCATACCAATCTGAAACACAGTGCAATTGTTGCAGCACAGCTGGTATATAACATGTCTGCTTTCACAGGGGGGCCAGGTCCCTGATTGGGTATGATGAGCTTGTGAGGGGACTAGAGTAGTTGGTGCTGGGTGGGTGGATTGGGCAAATCTTGCATCTGAGTCTTCCACAGGGATGTGATCGCTGTGGCAGGGGATTTGGGGTGGGAGTAGCATAGGGATGGACTAAGATATTGTGGAGATTGGGTGGATGGCAGAACACCACTTTGGGAGGGATTGGAAGTGTCTTGGGTAGGATGTCCCTCATTTCAGGGCATAATGATAGATTATGAAAGTCCTGACAGACGATGTGGTTCAGTCATTCGAGTCCGGGGTAGTAATGGATGACAAGGGAGCACTTCTTTGCAATTGATTCTTGGGATGTATGTGAGGATCAGGTGTGTGTGAGGATATGGTGTGGGAGATATGTTTTGAATCAGAACTGGAGGGTATTGCATGTCTGTTAAGGCCTTTTTGAAACCTTCAGCCTACTGTGTTTGTGAGTTCTCATCACTGCAGATTCATCTACCAGGAGTGGCCAGGCTGCATGAAAGGGATTTTTTAGTGTGGAAGGGGTGGCAGCTGTCAAAGTGCAGGTACTCTTGGTGATTGGTGGGAATGATGTGAACCAAGGTGTGGACAATGTCATCTGAGAGGAGAAGATCAACATTTAGGAAAATGGCACAATGGGTGGAGGAGGACCAGGTGGAGTGAATGAGAAAGAAGGTGTTGAGGTACTGGAGGAATGAGGATAAGGTATCCAGGCCTTGGGTCCAGATTATAAAGATGTCATCCATAAACCTGAACCAGACCAGGGGTTTGGGTTTTGGGAAGCTAGGAATGTTTCCTGTAGGAGGCCCATGTAGAGGTTGGCATAGGAGGTGTCATGCGGGTGCCCATGGCTGTACAATGAATTTGTTTGTATGCTTCCCTTCAAAGGTGGAGTAGTTATGGGCTAGGATGTAGTTGGTTACATGTACAAGGAATGATGTAGTGGGTCAGGAATCTGCAGTGATGGGGTAGGTGGTGTTCAATCAAGGCAAGGCCATGGGCATGAGGGATGCTGGTGTATAGGAAGGTTTCATCAACAGTGACGATTAGGGATCCAGGAGGTAAGGTTGTTGGGATGGCCAGTGCAGAAAGTGATTGGTATCTTTAATGTGGGAGGGTACATTTTGAACAAAACATAGCCTCCCACATTAAAGATACCAACCACTTTCTGCACTTTGGACAAAACCTAGCCTCCCACATTAAAGATACCAAACACTTCCTGCACTGGTTCTCCACCATCCCCAACACCCTTACCTCCCAGATCCCTACTTGTCACTTGTTGATGCAACCTACCTATACGCCAATATCCCTCATGTCCATAGCATTTCTGGGATTGAACACTATCTTTCCCATTGCCCTGCAGATTCCAGACCCAGCACTTCATGCCAATACACCTAACCAGCTACATACTAACCCATAACTACTTCAACTTTGAGGGGAAGGTATACAAACAAATTCATGGCACAGCCATGGGCACCCTCCTATGCTAACTTCTTCATGGGGCTCCTACAGGAAACATTCCTAGTTTCACAAAACCCCACCGAGCAAAGTGATGCACTGGTTAGCATGCTGTACTCACTTTTGGGAGGACGAAAGTTCAAACTTGCATCAGGCAATCCTGATTTAGGTTTTCTGTGATTTAGATAAGTTTCTTCAGGCAAATGCTGGGATGGTTCCTTCAAAAGTGCATGGCTGACTTCTTTCTCCATCCCTCCCAAGTCAGATGGGACCAATGACCTTGCTGTTTGGTCCCCTCCCCCCAAATCAACCAACCAACCAATCAAAACCCCAAACCCTTGGCCTGGTTCAGGTTTATTGATGACATCTTTATAATCTGGACCCAAGGTCCAGATACCTTCTCCTCATTCCTCCACAACCTGAGCACCTTCTCTCCCATCGACTTCACCTGGCCCTCCTCCACTCATCGTACCACCTTCCTAAATGTTGATCTCCTCTCAGATGGCTCTGTCCACACCTCAGTCCACATCATACCTGCACTTTGACAGCTGCCACCTCTTCCACACCAAAAAATCCCTTCCATATAGCCTGGCCATGCCGGGCAGATGCATTTGCAGTGATGACAACTCCCTCCTGCAATATGCTGAAAGATTCACAAAGGCCTTAACTGACAGGCAGACCTGATTCATAAAGAGATCTCCCATGCTGATCTTCACACACACCTGATCCTCACATACATCCCAAGAATCAATCACAAAGAAGTGCCCACTTGTCATCCAATACCATCTGAACTGGATGACAGAACTGCATCCTCTGGCAGGGCTTTCATTATCTATCATCATGTCCTCAAATGAGGGACATCCTACCCAAGATACTACTCCCTTCTGCCATCTACCAACCTCCACAGTATCCTAGCCCATCCCTAGGCCACTCCCACGTCCAATCCCCTGCTACAGGATCATACCCCTGTGGAAGACACAGATGCAAGATTTGCCCTATCCACCCACCCAGCACCAACTACTCTAGTCTCATCACAGGCTTATCCTCTACCTCATCAAGGGCCATGCCACCTATGAAGGCAGACATGTTATATAACAGCTCTGCTGTAACCACTGCACTGTGTTTTACATTGGTATAACAACCAACCAGCTGTCAACTTGAATGAATGGCCACTGCCAAACTGTTGCCAAAACCAAGGAGGAACACTCAGTGGCATGACATGCAGCAGAGCACAACCTTGAAGACTTCACAACCCATGCCATCTGGATCCTCCCAACCACCACCAGCTTTTATGAGCTGCACATATGGGAGAGCTCTTACAGCACATCCTTCACTTCCATAACCTTCCTGGCCTAAACCTGAGGTAACTTGCTGCCCCCCCCCATCTTCCTGGCATAAATATAATCTCTTGGTCTCCCTCTATGATTTTTACCCTCCACACTGTCCTCCAATACTAAATTGGTGATCCCTTGATGCCTCAGAACATGTCCTACCAACCAATCCCTTCTTCTAGTCAAGTTGTGCCACAAACTCCACTTCTCCCCAATCCTATTCAGTACCTCCTCATTAGTTATGTGATCTACCCATCTAATCTTCAGCATTCTTCTGTAGCACCACATTTCGAAAGCTTCTATTCTCTTCTTGTCCAAACTATTTATCATCCATGTTTCACTTCCATACATGGCTACACTCCATACAAATACTTTCAGAAATGATTTCCTGACACTTAAATCTATACTCGATGTTAACAAATTTCTCTTCTTCAGAAACGCTTTCCTTGCCATTGCCAGTCCACATTTTATATCTTCTCTACTTTGACCATCATCTGTTATTTTGCTCCCCAAATAGCAAAACTCCTTTACTACTTTAAGTGTCTCATTTCCTAATCTAATTCCCTCAGCATCACCTGACTTAATTCGACTACATTCCATTATTCTCATTTTGCTTTTGTTGATGTTCTTCTTATATCCTCCTTTCAAGACACTGTACATTCCGTTCAACTGCTCTTCGAAGTCCTTTGCTGTCTCTGACAGAATTACAATGTCATCGGCTAACCTAAAAGTTTTTATTTCTTCTCCATGGATTTTAATACCTACTCCAAATTTTTCTTTCGTTTCCTTTACTGCTTGCTCAATATACAGATTGAACAACACCGGGGAGAGGCTACAACCCTGTTTCACTCCCTTCCCAACCATTGCTTCCCTTTCATGTCCCTCGAATCTTATAACTGCCACATGGTTTCTGTACAAATTGTAATTAGCCTTTCGTTCCCTGTATTTTACCACTGCCACCTTCAGAATTTGGAAGAGAGTATTCCAGTCAGCATTGTCAAAAGCTTTCTCTAAGTCTCTTAATCTAGCTTCTAAATAAGTCGTAGGGTCACTATTTCCTCACGTGTTTCCATATTTCTACGGAATCCAAACTGACCTTACCCGAGGTCGGCTTCTACCAGATTTTCCATTCGTCTATAAAGAATTTGCGTTAGTATTTTGCAGCCGTGACTTATTAAACTGATAGTTCGGTAATTTTCACATCTGTCAACATCTGCTTTCTTTGGGATTGGAATTATTATATTCTTCTTGAAGTCTGAGGGTATTTCACCTGTATCATACATTTTGCTCACCAGATGGTAGAGTTTTGTCAGGACTGGCTCTCCCAAGGCTGTCAGTAGTTCTACTGGAATGATGTCTATGGGCCTTGTTTTGACTTAGGTCTTTCAGTGCTCTATCAAACTCTTCACGCAGTATCATATCTCCCATTTCATCTTCATCTACATCTTCTTCCATTTCCATAATATTGTCCTCAAGTACATCGCCCTTGTATAGAACCTCTATATACTCCTTCCACCTTTCTGCTTTCCCTTCTTTGCTTAGAACTGGGTTTCCATCTGATCTCTTGATATTCATACAAGTGGTTCTCTTTTCTCCAAAGGTCTCCTTAATTTCCCTGTAGGCAGTATCTATCTTACCCCTAGTGAGATAAGCCTCTACATCCTTACATTTGTTCTCTAGCCATGCCTGCTTAGCCATTTTGCACTTTCTGTCGATCTCATTTTTGAGACGTTTGTATTCCTTTCTGCCTGCTTCATTTACTGCATTTTTATATTTTCTCCTTTCATCAATTAAATTCAATATTTCTTCTGTTACCCAAGGATTTCTACTAGCCCTCGTCTTTTTACCTACTTGAACCTCTGCTGCCTTCACTACTTCATCCCTCAAAGCTACCCATTCTTCTTCTACTGTATTTCTTTCCCCCAAGCTTGTCAATTGTTCCCTTATGCTGTCCCTGAAACTCTGTACAACCTCTGGTTTAGTCAGTTTATCCAGGTCCCATCTCCTTAAATTCCCACCTTTTTGCAGTTTCTTCAGTTTTAATCTACAGTTCATAACCAATAGATTGTGGTCAGAGTCCACATCTGCCCCTGGAAATGTCTTACAGTTTAAAACCTGGTTCCTAAATCTCTGTCTTATCATTATATAATCTATCTCATACCTTTTAGTATCTCCAGGATTCTTCCATGTATACAACCTTCTTTTATGATTCTTGAACCAAGAGTTAGCTATGATTAACTTATGCTCTGTGCAAAATTCTACAAGGCGGCTTCCTCTTTCATTTCTTACCCCCAATCCATATTCACCTACTACATTTCCTTCTCTTCCTTTTCCTACTATCGAATTCCAGTCACCCATAACTATTAAATTTTCGTCTCCCTTCACTATCTGAATAATTTCTTTTATCTCATCATACATTTCTTCAATTTCTTCGTCATCTGCAGAGCTAGTTGGCATATAGACTTGTACTACTGTCATAGACGTGGGCTTGGTGTCTGTCTTGGCCACAACAATGCAGTCGCTGTGCTGTTTGTAGTAGCTTACCCACATTCCTATTGTTTTATTCATTATTAAACCTACTCCTGCATTACTCCTATTTGATTTTGTATTTATAACCCTGTATTCACTGACCAAAAGTCTTGTTCCTCCTGCCACTGAACTTCATTAATTCCCACTACATCCAACTTTAACCTATCCATTTCCTGTTTTAAATTTGCCTGGCCTCTCAACAGATACCCCTCCATTGTGATTGCACCTACGGTACGGCTATCTGTATCGCTGAGGCACGCAAGCCTCCCCACCAACGGCAAGGTCTATGGTTCATGGGGGGAGGGTATGTACACTATGTGATCAAAAGTATCTGGACACCTGGCTGAAAATGACTTACAAGTTCATGGTACCCTCCATCAGTAATGCTGGAATTCAATATGGTGTTGGCCCTCCCTTAGCCTTGATGAAAGCTTCCACTCTCACAGGCATACATTCAATCAAGTGCTGGAAGGTTTCTTGGGGAATGGCAGCCCATTCTTCACAGAGTGCTGTACTGAGGAGAGGTATTGATGTTGGCCAGTGAGGCCTGGCATGAAGTCGGCGTTCCAAAACATCCCAAAGGTGTTCTATAGGAGTCAGGTCAGGACTCTCTGCAGGTGTCCATTGCAGGGATGGTATTGTCATGTAACCACTCCACCACAGGCCGTGCATTATGAACAGGTGCTTGACCGTGTAGAAAGTTGCAATCGCTATCCCAGAATTGCTCGTCAACAGTAGGGAGGAAGAAGGTGCTTATAACATCAATGTAGGCCTGTGCTATGATAGTACCATGCAAAACAACAAGGGGTGCAAGCCCCCTCCATGAAAAACACGACCACACCATAACACCACTGCCTCCGAATTTTACTGTTGGCACTACACACACTGGCAGATGATGTTCACCGGGCATTCGCCATACCCACACCCTGCCATCGGATCGCCACATTGTGTACCATGATTCATCACTACACACAACGTTTTTCCACTGTTCAATTGTCCAATGTTTACGCTCCTTACACCAAGCGAGGCGTTGTTTGGCACTGACCGCCATGATGTGTGGCTTGTGAGCAGCCGCTTGACCATGAAATTTAAGTTTTCTCACCTCCCACCTAAGTGTCATAGTATCTGCAGTGGATCCTGATACAATATGCAATTACTGTGTGATGGTCTGAATAGATGTCTGCCTATTACACATTATGACCCTCTTCAACTGTCGGCAGTCTCTGTCAGTCAACAGTCGAGGTCAGCCAGTACACTTTTGTGCTGTATGTGTCCCTTCACATTTCCACTTCACTCTCACATTGGAAACAGTGGACCTAGGGATGTTTAGAAGAGTGGAAACGACACAAGTGGTACCCAATCACCTGACCACGTTCAAAGTCCATGAGTTCCATGGAGCACCCAGTTCTGCTCTCTCACGATGTCTAATGACTACTAAGGTCGCTGATATGGAGACCTGGCAGCAGGTGGCAGCACAATGCACCTAATATGAAAAACGTATGTTTTTGTGGGTGTCCGGATGCTTTTGATCACGTAGTGTATGTATGCATGTATGTATGTATGTTCCACATCTCCTCCTAAACCACCTGACTGATTCCAAACAAACTGTGTACACATATCACTTACTGTCAGGAAAGAATCACTGTGGTGGTAAGAATCACTTTCCTATCAAAGGGGTGGGTTTGGGTGTGAAAGACAAAAGACCCAAATTTTATTCATGCAATATTTGAGAATGGAGCACTTAGTGATTGGCAACAAACTTTACACATAATTTCAAACCTATACTAAACCTTTTCTCACTGTCCACACCCCCCACCACACAAAAAAAAAGTTTATCACTTACTATGTTTTTGCTGTTCATTCAGTGAAACTGCTGCACCAGGCATGACATTTTAATTTATTATGTATTCATGACATATTTTGTAGACCGTTTTCACATACTGCACTGAAAGTGCCTGCAAAATTATCTCATTGTACAAATCCTAGTTCAGAAGACATGATGTCATAAACACTGAGATATGTGAAAAACTGCCACATCAGAAACTATTTTTAAATTTATTACTTCTTTGCGACTAACTATATTCTCAACACATTTCGCAGAAAGTATCCAAATATGCTAATGAATGTACCTACACATAATTCAAGAAATATATCATAAATATTGAGTTGTGTGAAAACAAAACTGCATGGCAAACTTCGCTAGAGATACAGGTGAAACATGTGTACAAATATATGTGAAGTGAAACATATGCATATGCGGGAAAAGCCACAGGTAAAGAACTCCTAAACCCCTGGATCAATTTCAACTAAATTTGGTACACACGCGACTTACTATCTAGAATGAAACACTGTGGGCGTAGGAAGCAGTAAACTCCTATTAGTGGGTGGTGGTGATAATGTGGAGAGAGAAGGGGAGAGCAAGATATTGACAGACAGAAAGGGGGAAGGAGGAGATGGACAGAGAGATGGGGAGGGGGAAATGGACAGAGAAAGGGCGGAGTAGATGGACAGAGAGAAGGGGAGGATTTGATGAACAGAGAGAGGTGTAGGATGCGATAAAGGGGCTGAGGTGGAGATAGAGGAAGCAGGAAGAGATGGACTGAGGGGAGCAGCAGATGGACAGAAAGAGGGGCAGGAGGAGATGGACAGCGATTGGGAGATGGAGGAGTTAGACAGAGAGGAGAGAAGGATATGGATGGAGAGGGGATGGATGAGATGGACAGGGTAAGGGGGAAGGAGGAGATGGACTAATAGAATTGGAATAAATACACACCTCAGTTAGTTCAAATATAAATGCAATACTGTTCCTTATTACAGAGACTTCAGTGAATTGGAGTGTGTGAAAAGAAATTTACATATATAAAATATAGTAAAACAAACTTAGCTACCTTAAAACAGAATAGAGAAATCTGTGGACAATGGGCATTACTATTTTTATTTACAAATCCTCATGTTGTAGGGTCAAAGTAGATATATAAATTTATGAGCTAAAGCTGCACGGGCCATATCAGAAAACCTGCCACAGTGTAAGGGCTTTGACAAGGGTTTTACACAAATTATATTTCTCAGCTCGGTCTTACCACCTGGTGACAGCTTCTGTCAGCTGTTTTTTGTAAATCTGTTTATTGTATACTGTATGCATTGTTATATACATTATGATCTTATCGTATTTTTACATTTACAATTAAATTTTTTCTTTTATTATTTTTAGTTTTAATATAAGGTGGTTCAACTATTTCCATGGTCACAGTAGAGTACCACTGTCCTATACCAGCATGCCACCTGGTGTAAAATGTTATCAGTTAAGCTTTGTAATGCCATTCTCCCATCAGCTGAGTTCTGGTACTGATGGCTGACACATATGACTCCCATACTCTGTATGAAGATTTTGTTCTTATTTTGACGTGTCTACTCCTGTACTTTATGTGACACCTTTTCTAAATTAATTCACTTACAATTGAGGTTATGACTTCATCATTCCTTGGCAGATATTTCTGAGGATGTGCAGAGCCCAAAACATGTTAATAATTCACTTCTGAACTGCAAAGTGAATAATTATTTTAGTGACCTATTCAACAGTGGGTAAAGAGCCAAGTTTCCATCATGACCACTGTTATATTTCAAGGAAGACGCAATACATGAAAGCCACAGATCAAGTAAGCAGACTAAGACGTGTGTACACTTAAACAGTCAAATCATAACTGAGTCCGAGTCTAGCAGCCGCTGGCTGGCTGGCCGCTTAGGTGGTGCTGCTGCTGCATGGCTGGCAGACAGCGCTGCATGTGAAGGACATGGGTAACTGCGCGGTGGCACTTTGAAAGATCGGCGAGTCACGACACTTTTCCCCCCTTTGAAGTTTTTGCACAGGTCTTGATGGAGGTGGCCTGTAGATTACTAACGTCCATAGGTTTTGTTTGACTGGCCGTAAAGTCTCGAGGAGGAGGCTTCCCATAAGGACGGAAGTGTCCCCAATGATAACGGGTCGAGATGACAGGAGACGTGGGGGTCGAATCTGCTAGGGCCCCGTGCACCAATCTGCCCATTGCAGCAAGTCCGGTTGTTATAACAGGAGACATGGGCGATGTGTCTGCATCTGTAGGAGAAGGAGGCGAGTAGATTTGCTCCGACAGATGATGGTCATCTGGTTCCTGCATGGGAACGTCTCCTCGTGGTGAATGTTCTTGTGCTGGCACTGATATGATGGTGAGAGGACTGCATTGTGAGTAATGAGAGATTCCAGTATCCCGAGTGTCAGGTAGAGCCGAAGGTGGTGTAGTGGCATCCAGAACAGGCGTTACTGGCACACGAGGCTGAAGCTGGTCCGAATGACGCACTGCAACACCCGTGTCCATCTGGATTTCATACAGGCTTTGGCCATGGTGTCGTAAGATGCGGCCAGGACTCCATTTTGGCCACCTGCCATATCCCCGTACCCATACAAGGTCGGCGTCAGTGAACCGGCCAAGCGAAGGCATTTACGGCCGTGAGGTGGAAGGCCGCAGAAGATGAAGTAGCGTGCGGGGCTGTCGGCCATGTAAGAACTCAGCCGGGCTGTGGTCGTCCATGGGGGTGAAACGGTAAGCCAGAAATTGGAGAACCGCATCATCATCAGCAGCAGAAGAAGTCAGGAGTTTCCTCATCTGAGCCTTAAATGTACGGACCGGTCGTTCAGCCTCACCGTTTGACTGTGGATGGAACGGAGGGGCTGTGACATGCAAGACGCCGTGACAGGCACAAAAATCCCCAAAATCAGAAGAGGCAAATTGTGGACCATTATCAGTAATAAGAGTAGAGGGAAGGCCTTCCAAAGAGAAAATGCGAGCTAGAGCATTGGTGGTTGCCGTGGTGGACAATGAAAGGAAATTCAGAGTAAGTGTCAATAACGAGAAGCCAATAAGTACCTAAAAAAGGTCCCGCGAAGTCAGCATGAATACGCTCCCAGGGCTGCTCAGGCGAAGGCCACGGTGACAAAGATGACTTCGGGGTGGCGGTCTGTGACGCACAAGGGCCGCAGGCAGCGACCATGTGTGCGATTTCAGAGTCGATGCCGGGCCAGTACACATGACGGCGCGCCAGAGATTTTGTGCGAGAGACACCCCAGTGCCCTTGGTGAAGGAGGCGCAAGACCGAAGCATGCAAAGACGCAGGTACCACAACACGCAGCGAAGCATTTTTGGTGGAAAGTAGGATAACACCATCCCTAGCCGTGAGGCGGTAATGCAAAGCGTAGTAGTTCCGCAACGGATCAGAAGTCTTAGCAGACAGACGATCTGGCCAATCCTTCTGAATACAGCATAAATCCTGGAAGAGGGTAGGGTCAGAACCCGTAGCAGCCGCCAGCCAGTCCCCTGTGATGGGGAACCCGTCCACAACCCGGTGCTCAGCAACATCCAGGTGGAAACACAAAAGTTCGTACCTATCGAATGCCAGATCAGGACCCATGGGAAGGCAAGACAGTGCATCAGCATTCGCATGTTGAGCCGTCGGCCGGAAATGAATCTCATAATTGAAACGAGACAAGTAAAGAGCCCAAAGCTGGAGGCGGTGTGCAGCTTTGTCGGGAAGTGATGTTGATGGATGAAACAAGGAAACAAGTGCTTTGTGATCCATAACAAGATGAAATTTGGATCCATAGAGAAAAACACCAAACTTATGAAGAGCATAAATAATGGCCAAAGCTTCTTTTTCAATTTGAGAATACTTTTGTTGGGCATCCGTGAGCATTTCGGAGGCATAAGCAATGGGTTGTTCAGAACCATCAGAAAAACGGTGCGCAAGGACTGCACCGACCCCTTATTGAGAGGCATCCGTGGCAAGAACAAGATGTTGGCCAGGTCGATAAGGAGCCAGGCACAGGGCCTGTTTCAGCATAGTCTTCAATTTCTTGAAAGCAGCATCGCATGACGCGGACCAGTGAAAAGGCACGTTTTTATGCATTAGGCGATGCAACGGCTGAGCCACCAAAGCAGCAGACAGTAAAAACTTGTGATAGTATGCTATTTTCCCCAAGAAGGCCTGCAGTTCCTTAACAGATGTAGGGTGAGGAAGGGCACCGATCACAGCGACAGTTTGCTGAAGCAGATGAATACCATCCGGGGAGAGTTAAATGTGTGTGAAATCTTATGGGACTTAACTGCTAAGGTCATCAGTCCCTAAGCTTACACACTACTTAACCTAAATTATCCTAAGCACAAACACACACACCCATGCCCGAGGGAGGACTCGAACCTCCGACGGGACCAGCCGCACAATCCATGACTGCAGCACCTAAGACCGCTCGGCTAATCCCATGTGACCCAGGGAGAGTTGAAACCCCAAGTACGTGATAGATGCCTGAAAAAATGTTGATTTCTGAAGATTACACTTAAGACCGGCAGTCTGTAAGACATGAAAAAGTGTGCGGAGATTTTGAAGATGTTTGTCAGAGGTGGAGCCAGTGACAACAATGTCGTCCTGGTAATTTATACACCCAGGGACAGTGAGCAATAATTGTTCCAAGAATGGCTGAAAGAGAGGAGGGGTGCTGGCAACCCCGAATGGCAATCATTGGTATTGATAGAGGCCAAAAGGCGTGTTAAGGACCAGAAACTGCCGGGAAGCAGTGTCGAGAGGAAGTTGATGATAAGCTTCTGACAGGTCAGTTGAGAAAAATACTGGCCTCCAGCAAGTTTAGCGAACAATTCTTCAGGTTGAGGCATAGGGTAAGTGTTGATAAGGCATTGAGCATTTACAGTGGCTTTGAAATCACCACAGAGACGAATATCACCATTTGGCTTAGCAACAATAACGACAGAAGAGGACCACTCACTGGAAGTGACAGGAAGCAAGACCCCTGAAGCAGTGAGACGATCCAGCTCCTGTTTGACCTGATCACGAAGGGCCACAGGAACGGGCCAAGCCTGAATAAACTTAGGCCGAGCAGTGGGTTTGAGCATGATACGAGCTTCAAAGTCGTTTGCATGGCCTAACCCAGGAGAAAAAAAGGGATGAAAATGTCATCGACAAGGAATCCAATTGAGCATAAGGAATAGCATCAGAGACGATATTGACAGAGTCATCTATGGAGAGCCCAAAAACACGAAAGGCATCGAAACCAAAAAGATTCTCCGCATTACTATGGTCGACCACAAATATGGGAACAGTGCGAACGACAGATTTGTAAGATACCTCAGCATCAAATTGTCCCAATAGAGAAATCTTCTGCTTATTGTAAGTCCGTAATTGCTTAGTGACATGTGGCAGGATTGGAGAACCCAACTGAAGATACGTCTGAGAATTGATGATAGTGGCAGCAGAACCAGTGTCCACCTGCATGCGAACATCTCGACCAAGTATTTGGACAGTGAGGAATAACTTCCCTGAAAGGGAAGAAGTACAATTGACAGACAACACAGAATCACAATCAGCGTCATGTTCATGAACATCATGTATGCGGTTGGATTTGCAAATGGATGACACATGACCCTTTTTTTTGCATTTGTGACACACGACCCAACGTTGTGGACAATCTTCTCGTGAATGTTTCATAAAACACCGCGGACCTGAAGGAAGTTGTTGTGGGTTTTGCTGCAGTTTCATAGAGGTTTGTTTATGGTTAGGCCGAGGCTGCACTTGGGAGCGTACTGCGGCCACGTCGGCCAGCGGGGACACGCCACATGCTTCCTCAACATCGTACAGAGGTTGTATTTGCCCGACGTCACCGCATGTCTCTATTTGCGCTCCAGCGGCGCGAGAAATTTCAAAAGACTGAGCAATGGATAGGACTTCATCTAGAGTCGGATTTGCCAACTGAAGGGCATGTTGCCTAACTTCTTTGTCGGGCGCCGATCGGATAATAGCATCCCGTACCATGGAATCGATGTAGGATTTTTTGTGAACTTCAGTAACAAATTGACACTTTCTATTGAGGCCGTGAAGTTCAGCAGTCTAAGTGCGATAGGATTGATTCAGTTGTTTTTGACAATGATAAAAGGCAACATGAGAGGCTACCACATGTGTTTGCTTTTGAAAATAGACGGACAAAAGTGAGCACATTTCAGCAAAGGACAAAGATGCAGGATCTTTCAAAGGAGCTAATTGCGACAACAACCGATACATTTGAGGTGAAATCCATGAAAGGAACAGAGACTTACATGTTTGTTCGACCGCGACATGAAATGCCAAGAAGTGCTGTCGAAGATATTTTTCGTAATCAGACCAGTCTTCCATCGTCTCGTCGTAAGGAGTAAAAGTAGGTAGAGACAAAGACGAGAGACGCCCCGTGTTTGATGCTGCGACGAAATCACAAATCACATTTGTGAGAAGCATTTTCTGTTCTATGAGACCTTGCAATAGTTGCTCTAAAGTAGCCATGGAAACATGTGGGTCAATGATGGAAAAGAAAACTCCCATCCTCGTCGCCAATTGTTATAACTTCAAGTTGAACAAATAAATTTTGAGGAAGACGCAATACATGAAAGTCACAGATCAAGTAAACAGAGTAAGACGTGTGTTCACTTTAACAGTCAAATCATATCTGAGTCCGAGTCTAGTGGCCACTGGCTGGCTGGCCGCTTAGGTGGCGCTGCTGCTGCATGGCTGGCAGACAGTGCCGCATGTAAAGGATGCAGGTAACTGCGCGGCGGCTCTTTGAAAGATCGGCAAGTTACAACAACCACCAACTCAAATTTACACAGAGATCTACAAACTGCTAAATGAGATAGATATAGAAACCACAGAATACTGAATATTATTCCTCTTCTCTCTTTGATGCACCCAGAACACATGGGCATATGCCAATATAACTTGATATGCATAGACACCAATGGCAATTATGCAAAGAGTTGCAATTCTCTGTGACAGGTAGAATTAGTGCTTCTCATGTTTAGTGTTGTTACCAAGCTTGGTAGAGTATATAAGGGGTGTGAGTATATAAGGAGTGCAAACATTGAATTATCACTCTGAAGGACATGGAGGTACAGTGTGTCAAGTGAGTGTGAGTTATCAACAACTGACAGAGTTTAGCCAGCTGGTCAAATTGTGCAATACTCAGATTTTTGGGGCATTCAGATGTGGCAGTGGCCCAGTGTTAGCCTGCATGGAACATGAGGGCAGGCGTACTCATTGTCAAGATTCTGGTTCACCACATTTGACTACCATATGGGAGGATCACAGTATTGTGCATTGGGCACATAGTAACCACTTCAGATCTGTGTCTGGTGTCTGAGAACAAATAATGGACTCCCTGCAACATTCTATGTCATCTCTCACCATCGGTCAGAGACCAGCAGCAGCTAGACTAGAGAATTACCATCCCATGTGTAGACTGCCGTCTATGTCACTACACAAATGGCTGTGTTTGGAGTGGTGCTATTACTGGGAAGCCCAATCTGTGTCCTTATATCTACCTCTCATACGACAATATCATGGTGTCATTTTCCAACAGGATAATGCTCATCCACATATGTCATGTGTCTCTACAAACTGTCTGCATGATGCTGAGGTACTCCTGCGGCCAGCAAGATGCCCAGATCTGTCTCCAATAGAACATCTATGGGACCAGTTCAGATTGCAACTCCGTCTCACTGCCAGTATCCAGGAAATCAAGGACCAGTCACAACAGTTGTGAGCCAGCTTGCCTCAGGAGATAATACAATGGCTTGATGACACATTTCCCAACTGAATCAGTGCAAGTGTCCAGGCCAGAGTGGGAGCAATGTTATCATAAGTTGGGTCATACTGCAAAGCTTTTAACTCGATATTGTGATCACTGAAATAACCATACATACCCTCTCAACCCGTGAAGTTTCATTTCATTTCCTCCTCAATTTCTGGGTGCTTCTTTTTTGTCAAGTAGTGTATTTCAACATTACTGCTTAATTTCTAGGTGTCTATCTTATTTTAGCACATCAATAATTGCCTTATAATTATTATTTCCAATATTGCCAGTTTATTTAACTTACAATGTGAGGGGCAATAAAAACGTTTCTATTTGAGAGGGTTGCTGCAGCATATGTGCAATGTAGCGCAACTGTGATACAGGTATATAGCGCCAACAAGTAGGGCAGGGATTAGTGTGGCTTTTGTATATTTCTGGTGTGCATGCAGTAAATACAGAAACATGAAATATGGTGACATTATTACCAAATGTGTCCAAACAGAACCAGCCTGCTGTTATTCTTTTCTTGGGTGTCAAAGGACAAACATCGATAGGCATTCACTGGATAATGAAGACCGTGTATGGGGCAGCATGTCTGTCAAAAACCACCACTGTGGAATGGTGTACCAAGTTCCATGCTCGTTGCAGTTTGACACAAGACACCAGTCAATATCTGAGGGGGAGGGGGGGGGGGGGAGACAAGCCTCACCTGTTACAGACAACAACAAGCATGTGGTTGATGATGGGACTGGGGCAGACCAGTGCATAACCATTCGGTGCAGTGCAAAGAATCTCAACATCAGCTTTGGTAGTGTCAACACATTATCCAGCAAGAGTTAAGCTACCATAAGGTCTGCATCCAGTGGAGACCCTGAGTGTTGAATGCCTGACAAAAACCAAATAGATGGCTGTTTGCCTGAAGCATCTGAGGCATTTCAATGTTTAAGGCACATTTCTTGAGTCCATTGTTGCAGTGGTGCCACTACTGGGAACTGGAGTGGAAAGCATCGACAAAGCATTGGTGTTATCCATTGTTGCCTTGTCCCAAGAAATTCAAGAGCTAGCCATCTGCTGTAAAAGTGATACTCACTCTGTTCTTTAATTATCAGGGCCCACTGCTTATTGATTTCAAGGAATCTGGCGTCTCCATCAGTGGGGAATGGTACTGTGCAATACTGGAGAGTATGGCATGCAAAATAAGGTGAAACATCCAGGAAAACTTTGAAAATGGGTGCTGCTGCTTCATGATAATGCATATCGCAAATATCACAATACAGAAGTTATGCCAACTCAAGTGGGAGAAACTTCATCACCTGCATTATAGACCTGATCTCTCCCCACGTGATTATCACACCTTTGGTCCCTCAAATAAAGCCTAGAAGGTTTGATGATTTCTGTTGGATGAGGATGCACAGCAGGCATTTATGGACTTCTTCATGCAATAGGACACAGTGTTTTACCAAATGAGTATCTTCAACCTGGTGTGTCGGCCGCACTATTGGCTCACGCTGTCTTTATCTGACTGGCATGCTAATTTTGGAATGTATGGCCTTTGAATAGAAACTTTTTGATCAACCCTGATACATTCACTCTCCTCCATAGGTCCCATCACACAGAACCTTTTGTTTTGTGGAATAAGTAAAGAGGCACTTTAATAAAAGACAATCAAAGTGTAGAAAGAAAATTTGTAGAAGAAAGAAAGTGGCTACATTGGAAAAAGCTTATGCTTCCTCAATTATAATAAAGTGCTACTGCTTATCTTCTATTGGTAGTTTAGTATTTACTTGCAGTGGTAGTTTTTCAAAGAAAACAGTTATTCACAACTGTAAATACTGAGTCCTATTTACAATCCATCTAGTATTATGGGTGTTAATTATAAATTTTATCCTGTTATTAACAATAAATACCATTGTGAAGTATATGTATTGGAGTGTAAACGTAAGAGCCACTAAGTATCTCAAGAGTCCTCTGCAAGGCATTCAGTAATCAACTTTATGTAATATTCTTACTGCACGCTCCTGTAGGGGGAAATATTATGTCATAGCCCAGTATTTACTAAGTAGTGATAAAAGAATAGAACAAGAAGTGCTAAACAGAACTAAGAAAGCAGTCTCTCAGTGTACTATCGGATGACTAACACAAATTATGGAACAAACAGATAGGTATGAAAACTAAAATGCAAACTTACAAAGCAATTATGGTGCCAATTGCAGCATATGGTATGGAGAGTTTGGCACTACAAGAGAAACACCTAAGTAGGATTACTGATACAGAAATTAAGTTCATAAGGAAAGCAGTAGGGAAGAATGGAAAAGACAGAGTTATAAATGAAAAAAATATGAGAAAAGGCTGGGCAGAAAAAAGTAATTAGTGTGGTGGTTGAGGAGCATCAGTTGAGATGGTATGGGCATGTTATGAGAATGCAAAAGGATGGAAAAGCTAAACAAGTACTTGAAATACGTATACAGGGAGGAGCTGGATAAGGAAGATGACCACTGCATCATGTGGGAGGACAGGGTTGAGAAACTGGAACAAAGGTGTGGAAAAACAATTATGGAAATGAAGAGATAGTATGAGAATAAAGTGGAATGGCTGAAATGTATAGAGCAAGGCTACACCAATGCTTGATAGCATAAGGGAAGTGAAGAAGAAAATATGTTTCAATTTTTTTACCCTGTCCAAACACACTAAACAAAAAAGAGGTAGAAGAAGAAGAAGAAGAAGAATAACTGTTAACAATGGGCGAGAGAGTGGAAGAGTGTCACTTAACAATCTTATCACCAACACTTAATTTATGCAGATTTACAAGGGTTCAAATGCCCCTAATGGATATGTTACTCAGGTGAATCCAATGACTAGTCCACATTCAAAGTCACTGAGCTTTCCTGACTGACCAGTTATTCCATTGTACTGGTGGATCCACCTAAGATTGCCTAAGAAGACAATTGCTGACAGCTGGCAGCACTGTTGCCAGCTTTCTGTTGTAAACTGCAAATGGCTGCATGCAAAAACAATAGCTGTCTACAGAGCTCCGGCAGTAATGATGCATTAAAAGAGAGACATTTACAAAATTGTGTTACATCCCTGGTTGATGCAGGCCTACAAAACGGCCACTCCCAGCCCATTGGAACTGTCAAGGATCTTTCTCCTCTGACTCAACTATGGTGGTCAGTTCTGAATTACATTAAAGTGTCTAGATACTTTCAATCAGAAAGTGTATACTGCAAGTACTGCACAGTGATATGAGTATCCTTTTAAAGGTATTAGAGCACCATTTCTTGTGTACCTTGCATGGCAAAACACATTATATAAAGTCATTCAAATTGAATATTGGGACACAGTTACCGTAAATGCTCCCTTAAATCTGCTGTAGCCTGAGCCTGACGCCTGGATTCTCTGATAGCCAGATCACGTTCCTCAGCCATCTGTTTCATTTTTGCTTCCTTTCGGGCTATTACTTCACGTATGTACTGTATTCTTGCTTCATCCTCACGGTTAATTCTGTAAAATAATAATAAAAATAATAATACGACTGTAGATAAATGACATTATCAGTAGAACAAGGCAATAAATAAATTAATCATTTTAATCAAAGTTTGAAGCTATGGTTTTTGAGAATAGGAACTCTAATGTAGCTATAAGAAATAGCAAATGATGGAGCTGTGTTAAAAAGCCATAGGAATAAAAGTTAAATGGATTTCAGTCATAAATGGTCAAATTCCAAATCCAGGGAACTTAATACAGTTATGTTCAATATGATCTTATCTAGTTTTATTTTTTGCATGTGAATTCTGACTAAGCACAGCCAGTATTGCTTGCAGTCCCAGCCTTTGGTTTTAATACAGCTTCAGACACATAATGGGAGAGGCAGGACAAAGCACAGCAAAGATTTTCAATAATAACAACAATAATAATAATTTGATTTCTTATCAATTACTTAATTTCATATAGCACTAGTATAAAATATGTGTGTGGTAATAACAAAAGACTTGGTCTATTTAGATGTTTAATAAAATTAACACCATCCTCTTTTCTCAATGCTAATGAGAGGAACAGATGTATGTTAAGTCCAAAATATATTCACCTACAGGAACATCAAATCCAGAAAAAAATATGAGTGTTCTAAAATTAATAACACAAAACAAAAAGTAAAGCACAAGTAGAGTTAAATGTCCCACTGACAAGAAGGTCATAGAGACAGAGCAGAAACTCAGATTGTGCAAGGGTGTGGGAAGAAATTGCCAAAATTAATTGTAGGCAACCACAGAAAACCTACATCTGGTCAGATGGAGATTTGAACACGGCTCCTCTCAAATGTGAAGCTAGTGGTTAATCTGAACCATTACACCTCTTCACTTGGTAATAACAAGAAACAGCAGCCTCTCAACAAATTCCTGAACTAAAGAAATGACAGTAACTAAAATCTGTGTGTGTCTTTTTTTGTGTAATATTTAAATAGTAATTATATAACATATTCATCTATTCTTTCAGTCAATTGGTACCTTTCCATGAGTCGTGTGTGATGGCGCTGCCTAGCACGATTCTCTGTTTCAACCCGCTGTCTCTTGCTCTCAACTTGTCTTGTTGCCCTGTGTTCAGCCTTTTGAGTTGCTTCACACTGCAGTGTCTTCACTTGTTTCTGCCACTTTTCAAATCCACGTTCCAAGTCATCGTGCAACTGACGAACTTGTTGGAATTTTATAGCTCTTTCTAAACTGTAAAAGAAAAAGACTATTTTCATTTTGCAATTCTTAAAGATAATCAGAGGAACAAAAATGATCATAAAATGTTGATTTATTCCATTATTTTCATTTTTTTAAGTCTGCTAACTAATTTATTTTAATGCATAAACCTTAACATGATGCGGGACAAATTAGAAATTGTTATAATATGTACACAGTATATGGTACAATAACACTGTATGTAAAACACTACAGATAGTTCATACCACATGTGATCAAGAAGACAGTACAGATGCTAGCACAGGGTATAATATCTCTGTTATTACACGAGAGATTAAATACACAGCAACAATCTGATGCCTAGTCAATACTTGCAGTGTGTGTGATCACAGTTAGCAAGTTCACCAGTCACTTGACAAAGAAAAGTTTGTAACAACTTGTCTTGTAAGTTGTGATGATTACATGTAGTTTCCAAAGCAGTTAATGTTGTAACAATATAAGAAGTGTGTTGCATAACAGTTTAATGCATTTTCCTGGAAGTACAGTTGTAATATATTGCTAGAAAGTAAGTCATATACCACAATAAAAGATAAGATTCCGTTCTAGATTTTGGAGATCTGCTGAATTTTTTGTCTCAAAATGAAAATAATAATAATAATAATTCAGGGTAAAGTTGACATTATACCAATTATACCACACAATATCCACCAGTACATGAATGCAATACAGCTACATCCAAACTTATATATACAACTACAGAAATCCATAATTATTGATACATGTTCAATTACCCGAAAGTTCCTAAATGCAATATAACATATACCGTACAGTTAAAAGGAAGTCACGCTTGATCAAGGTCCGCGTCACTTTCCATTTTTGACCAGACATAACGTCTGAGAAAAGAAAGAAATAATAATAATAATAATAATAATAATAATAATAAATTTGTGGAAGAAAGGGCTCCAAATCATTTGGTGAATTGTTCTCAGTTTTCTCCATGAAAGTTGTTTGCATTCTCAGCTATAATGTTTTAAAGCACTTCCAGGGAAGGGGCAATGTGGTTGGCACTGGGGCATTTCCTACTGCATGCTGGGTCTGGGGGGATCCCCGACCCTACTTATTTTGCCACCTGACTTGGTCATTTCTCTTTTAATCAGTTTTAAATGTGATTAGATGTTGTTAGCCCATTTTTCTGCTGCACCCTATTTTCTATTTTAGGGTTACCACTCTGGCAAATAGTGGGTACTGTTGCCCTCTTTAACAGTTTGACTATAACAGATTGTAGGTTCTCTAACCTTATTTTATTATTGCCAATCCAACTTGTATCCATTACATTTTTTAGCCGTCTTACTTTTATGATAACAAATATCCTGGCTAGAAGGCATTCTTTACGCTGTAACTCTCTTTGCCCTTAACTGGATTGACAAGGGTCTGATGTGTGTGGGATTTCTCTCGCAACAGATGAACCCTGGGATACCTCTCTCATCTGCTCTGACTTATGTACTGGCCTGACTCATATAAGGGTGATTATAATTAAAGTTCCAGTTTCAAAACACTGTAAAAAAGGAACTGCTCCACAGAATGACATCCAATTTGAATGGAATATTATTGAAGAAGCAGGAAACATTGCGGAAAACAAGAATTTAACAGAAATTTTCCCATTAGATGGCACTGCATGCATCATAACTTAAATAAGTTCGGCTACAAATGACAGATTAATAGCAATAGGATGGGTATGGTGTGGGTTGCACATTAAACCACTTGTACTGTGCAATGTACATGACTGAACAAATTTGTGGCACTGTTAGATAGTTTACCACATCCACCACTGCAAGGTCATACAAGATCAGATGGGAAAAATTGGTTTGCAGTTGTCCTGAGGCCAAAAACCACATAAAAAGCAGCAGTTAAACTGATTTTTAATTTTCATGAGATTGACACAAGACATATTCAGTATGCCATCCACTGTTTTCTGCCACATGTTGAAATCGAGAAGCGGCATATTCCACAACAGATCAGACTTTCTCAGGGGTCACGTTCAGTATGCTTTGTGCATTTCATGCATTCAATTTAGTTACGTTTGTAATCGGAGCCCTGAACACAGCATCTTTCATAAAATGCCACAGTCAGAAGTCACACAGTTTAATATCAGGTGATCTGTATGGCCAGGCCATGGGGAAATGAAAGCTAATAATTCTACCATTTCAAAAATACCTTTGCAGCAGCTGCTTCACTGGTTGTGCAATGCACAGGGGACCGCCATCTCGCATAAAAATTATCTTACCCACACATCCACACTGTTGAAGGATTGAAATGATGCTTGTCTGAAAAAGACTCTCGCAGCATTTTCCAGTGATGGTACAGATAACAGGACCCACAGTACCCATTTCCTCAAAAAAATATGGCCCTACAATAAACAATACTGTTAACCCACACCAGAGTGAAACGGTACTAGTTGATGAGCTAGCGGATTTTCTGTTGCCCATATTCTGTGTATTATCATGTTCTTGGGGACAGAAATGGGCATTGTCTGTCCACAGAAAATCCCATGGCCATTCACTGTCTATTTCCGTGTGAGCAAGAAACTCCAGAGCAAATGTTTGGCTTACTGGCAGGTCAGCATGAAGCAACTCCATAGTAGGGGTACCTTTGTGTGGATATCAATGCAACATGTTTTGTAGAATTTTATGCACTGTTCTCACAGGCATGTTCGAAAACTGATGACAGACACACAGGCACGCACATACACAAGCGCGTGCACGTGCGCGCTCGCACACACAGACATGCACACAGACGCGCACGCACACACGCGCACACACGCGCACACACACACACACACACACACACACACACACACACACACACACACACACACACACACAACAGTAGCCCAGGTATAAAACAACTGTTATTTACATGTGAAATTGTAATAATATATAATGGTAAGAGTAGTACAGGTATAAAAAGCATCTGTCACTCATGACTGGCATAGCAGCAGTGAAAAACCACATCTCCCTATCTGTGTCCACCTCTTCCTCTTGATCTTCCCATCTGTCCACATCACCACCCCTCCCCCCCCCCCCCCCCCAATCTCTATCTGTCTATAACCTTCTTCCCACTCTCTCTGTCTCTTCATCTCCTCCTTGCCTCTCTTTATCCATTTCCTCCCTCTGACCATATTCTCCTCCCCCTCAGCCTTTCCATTTCCACCACCTCCTCTTCCTTTTCCATCTGTCCACCACCCTTTTACTTCTTCCATCTGCCTCATGCATCTCCCCCTCCTCCCCTCTTTCTGTTCACTTCCTCCCTCTGTCCATTCCCTGCTCTCTCAATGTCAACCTGTCCCCAGCCATGATCATTGGCACTTGTGGCTCCTGCAGTACAATTCAATAAAGCAGGATGATACAATTCCCATAACAAGACTGTCATGCATGGCAGACTACACCTCAAGGGTTTGAAAATCATTGATTTTCCCCTGATGTAAAGGTCGCCATGCAAAGCCAGTTGATAAAGCAGGCAGACACTACTCCAACACAGCACATCTGTCATAAACAGCAACCTACATGTGGGGCCTGGAAAACCATTTCTTGCCACTGATGTGTAGGCTGCCCAGCAAAGCAAGCTTATTTGGCAGGCTAATATTGTCCCACACAACATGCCTGTTGTGGAGGACAGCCTATACACCAGGGGCTGGAAAAACACATTTTTACTTGTGTCTTCACTTCTACTGGAGCATATACACCTCCAGTATGGAGGTGTACATCAGTACATCGGGAAGGAACCTGAGATTGCTTTCCAGAAGGAACTCCCCAGCTAATGTGGTTGAATGGCTCATAACCAAGATTTTCATATCAGGATGACACCTAACAACAGGCAACTATTACACCAGCATGCCACTGGTGATTGCACTCCTACACAAGCACAGTATTATCCTGGTTGGAGCAATCTGGAGAAACAAAAAGGACCTATCTAAGGAATTCACTGAGACCACTGGCTACCCAGTCTGCAGCAGCATCTTTGCGTTCAGTAACAGGATTATCCACGTGTCCTACATTCCAAAAAGAAGATGGTTGTGATTCTTCTCTCCAACTTTCTCTGTGATGATCATATTAACAAATTGACTAGGGACAAGAAGGAGCCTGAGGTAATTACCCACTACAGTAAGACCAAAGGTGGTGTGGTGTCGACACTATCCATCAGCTGTGTTGCACTTTTGATGTGAGCTGAACCTGCAGAAGAGGGTGACTCTGGATCTTCTTAAGGCTCCTCAACATAGCTGAAATCAATGCACAAATGATCTAGTTCTGTAACTTGCATGGGGTAGCCTTGACACATCCACAATTCCTAAAAATCCTTGCCCTTAACCTTATTAAATGTTAACTCCACAAGTGGCAGGAGGCATCCAAGTTTCTTCTGCAGCAGTCCCTCAAGGTCTTTGTTCCTAGTTCTGCAGCCAAGATGTGATTCTTCCTCTGGTAAAAAAGTGAAGAAGAGTCCAAAGTGTGAGGCATGTGGCCACAAAAAAGACAAAGAGATCAACTCTCAATGCAAAGCCTGCAGTCAGTGCTTCTGTCTCTCTGAGCATGCGACCTTCCTTTGTCCCAACTGCATCCGTGAAGAACCCACCAATTAAATTCAGAAATTTGTGAAATAAGAACTATGGCAAAAATATAGAACTTGCAATTTTTATTGTAATTTAGATTTATTATGTGAGTAGTAATGTTTCTGGTAAATGTTATAACAATAAAATAAAGTGTAGAAAATCAACAAAGAAGTAAAAAACACAGTAGCAGAAGTCTTTTACTAAAAATAAATGAGGCAGGATAATTGTACATATTAGTATTGGTGGGACCTGATCCATCTTTCTTGATGCAGGGCTCAATCACCATCATCACCCTCATACAACACATACAATTTCTCTGTCAATGAACTTAACCACAGTTTATGGTAATAGTGAACTCGCAGCAAGTCCAGCTGATTTCCCTGACATGCACAAAATATGTTGTGTAATGCTAGAAATGAAAGCATTATTTCCTGTTCAACCAAGTGGTTTGGCTTAAAGACACACTGGGACTAATTAGAAGATTAGTGACACTAACTACCTGCCAGAGTGAAATATCAAGCTTCTCATATCTAAAGGCAGCTAATGTTGATAATCTGTCAGACAACTTGGCATTTGCCTCTGTGCAAAGGAGATGTGTAACATGCAAAATGTGGCTACCACAGAGAGGCCTACCATTAAACCACATTTTGAAAGGCTATATGCTAATGGCACAGCTTACTTTGTATGCTTAAAACAAATCCTCTTTCCTATGGCAGTTAGCATCTGCATAGAACCATCAATAAGCAATATCACATGCACTATATGAAAGTAATATTGAGTGGGGAATGGTAAGATAATCACTCTAAGAGATGCAGCTTTAAGTATATATTCAGTTTTCATCTTAAAATACATAATTCATGATGAAAGAAAGAAAGAAAAAAAAAAGTTTCATACCTTTGTCCCTTTATCTGACGATCTCTTTCTTGTAACATCTTATCATATTTCTCTTGAGCTCTCTGTTCACGTGCACGACAGTGCTGGCGTAATTCTCTCAAAGCAGCTTCTGTTTCTTCACGCACTTGTTGCCACCTCTCCTGGTGCCGCAGTTCCTCAACTCTATTTGCACTTGCCACTCTCTAGACACACAAAGAGAGATTTAAAAACATATTCTAAAACAAGTGTTTATTTTTCTTTCATTTTTTAAATTGAAAAGACACACAAATTTTGCATTCAGTTACAAATAATTTCATTTTCTATCACATAATAAGTTTGTGGAACACAAGTAACAGTCTATAGGTGATAATCTTTTCAACTCTTCTATTTATTCACTCAAGGGTTAAGGCCATAATCATTTAAGGCTTAAGGCCATAGCCATGATAGTAATATGAAATAAAGAAGTTGTACAGTCAAATGGCACAAATATCATGCAATCAATCTTTAGGTGCTTTGATAGCTACAGTCTGCACATGTATTCTACTACATGCTTTCTGTACACTGAAGTGGCAAAGAAACTGGTATAGGCATGTATATTCAAATACAGAGTGGGACCAATGACCTCAGCAGTTTGGTCCCAGGTATTTAAAAAAAAAAAAAAAAACAGAGATGTGTACACAGGCAGAATACAGTGCTGCGGTCAGCAAAACCTATATAAGACAACAAGTGTCTGGTGCAGTTGTTACATCAGTTACTGCTGCTACAATGGCAGGTTATCAAGATTTAAGTGAGTTTGAACGTGGCCTTATAGTTGGCCCACAAGTGATGGGACACAGCATCTCCGAGGTTGTGCCGAAGTGGGGATTTTTCCATATGACCATTTCATGAGTATACCATGAGTATCAGGAATCCGGTAAAACATCAAATCTCCGACATCGCTGTGGCCAGAAAAGGATCCTGCTAGAACAGGACCAACGATGGCTGAAGAGAATCATTCAATGTGACAGAAGTGCAACCCTTCTGAAAATTGCTGCAGATTTCAATGCTTGGCCATCAACAAGTGTCAGCATGCAAACCATTCAACAGAACTTCAAATTGTATCGAGGAGAGGGATGTGTAAGGGTATGGAGACAACCTCATGAATCCATGGACCCTGCATGTAAGCAGGGGACTTTTCAAGCTGGTGGAGGCTCTGTAAGGGTGAGGGGTGTGTGCAATTGGAGTCATATGGGACCCCTGATACCTGTAGATGTGACTCTGATAGGGCACATGTATGTAAGCATCCTGTCTCATCATCAGCATCCATTCATGTCCATTGCGCATTCTGATGGACTTGGGACACTCCAGCAGGACAATGCGACACCCTACACATCCAGAATTGCTACAGAGAGGTTCCAGGAACACTCTTCTGAGTTTAAACACTTTTGCTGGCCACTACACTTCGCAGACATGAACTTTATTGGGACTATCTGGGATGCTTTGCAACGTGATGTTCAGGAGAGATCTCCACCTCCTCATACTCTTACAGATTTATGGACAGCCCTGCAGGATTCGTGGTGTCATTTCCTTCCAACAGTATTCCAGACATTAGTCGAATCCATGCCATGTTGTGTTGTGGCACTTCTGCGTGCTTGCAGGGGCCTTACACGATATTGGGCAAGTGTACCAGTTTCTTTGGCTCTTCAGTGTATGTGGTAAGGCAAAAGCAGTGTCATGAATATGTACACAACTATATGATATGAAACAGTTGAATTTTAATCAAGGAATGGAATGATAAATTACTGCTGAATACAACTGTGGTGGTAGCAGAAAGTGCCCCAATTGGTGGAGCACATCACAAATTAGGTTTTTCATTGTTCGCTGGGTATTTAACCAAGTTTTAAAAAAACAGATGAAGTACAAAAAATAATCTGCCTCCATGTCACTATCAAATTAGATATAGGTAAAGTGGGATTGAGTATTATTTTATACATAGTGAAAAAGTGGTAGGGATGAATGGGAAGCTGACGGAACTTCAGGAACTTAAAAAAAAAAAAAAAACACACACACACACAAAGTAAATCTTTACTAAGTGAATAATAAATTATTGGCACAGAGTTACCATGGTTATGAAACAAACCTTCAGGTGTGATGAATAACTACAAAAGTTACAGTACATTATCAGATACCGAAACCTTATCTACAAATATTCCAGTCAAAATCTGTTAGCCAAAATAGTTTTCAACAGCCAGAATGCACTTACAGTAAGTGTTCAAATTAGCTGCCTCCTATTCCACTTGACCTTGCCTCACTAACTCTAGTTCAAGTGCAGGCATGACAGTAATAAGTTCTGTTATATGTTCCAACCATGCTGGGTTTACATGAACAACATCAAAAGCAACCGCTCTTTGCAAGTATGTATGTGTCTCATAGACAAGATACTTCCCATATAGAAGATTATACTGAGATGACAAAGGCATGAGATACCTCCCAATATCAAGTTGGACTTCTTTTTATCTGATGTAGTGCAGCAACTCGACATGGCATGGACAAGTTGTTGCAAGTCGCTTGCAGAAATACTGAGCCATGCTGCCTCTATAGCCATCCATAATTGCATAAGTGTTGTTGGTGCAGGATTTTGTGCACAAACTGACCTCTTGACTATGTCCAATAAATGTTCAATGGGATTCATGTCGGGTGATCTGTGTGACCAAACCACTTGCTCAAATTGTCTAGAATGTTCTTTGAAACCAATTGCAAACAACTGTGGCCAAGTGACTTGGTGAATCGTCATCCATAAAAATTCCATCATTGTTTGGGAACATTAAGTTGATGAATGGCTGCAAATGGTCTCCAAGTAGCCAAACATAACCATTTCCAGTCAATGATTGGTTCAGTTGAACCAGAGGACCCAGTCCAGTCTATGTAAACACAGCCTACAAGATCATGGAGGCGCGACCAGGTTGCCCAGTGCCTTGTTGACAACTTGGGTCCATTGCTTTGCACAATATGCATCGCAATCCAACCCTACCATCAGCTCTTACCACCTGAAATCAGTACTCAACTGACCAGGTCACGGTGTTCAAGTCACCTAGGATCCAACCAATATGGTCATGAGCCCAGGAGAGGTGCTGCAGACGATGTCATGCTGTTGGCAAAGGAACTTGCATTGGTCATCTGCTGCCATAGCCCATTAACACAAAATTTTGCCACACTGTCCAAATAGATATGTTTGTTGTACATACCACATTGATTTCTAGGGTTATTTCAGACAGTGTTGCTTGTCTATTAGCACTGACAACTCTATGCAAACGCTGTTCCTCGCAGTCGTCAAGTAAGGTCATCAGACACTGCGTTGTCTGTGGTGAGAGATAATGCCTGAAATTTGGTATTCTCAGCAAACACTTGACACTGTGGATCACAGAATACTGATTTCCTAACAATTTCTGAAATGGAGTGTCCCATGCATCTAGCTCCACCTATCGTTCCACATTCAGTGTCTGTTAATTCTTGTCATATGACCATAATCACATTGGAAACCTTTTTCACATGTATCACCTGAGTTCAAATGACAGCTCTGCCAATGCACTGCCCTGTTATAGCTTGTGTACATGACACTACCACCATCTGTATATGTGCCTATCACTATCCCATGACTTTTGTTACCTCAGTGTAAATCAAATGAAGATACAGAGGTAAAAACACTGGTCAAAGAATAGAACGTTCTCCTCTTGTTCTGTTTTTATGATGAGTCCAGAAAATATGAGCATCATGTACAAATTGAGGAGAAGCTCTCTTTGTGGAACCAACATGTGTCAATAAACAGGAAAGGAACCACCTCCCTATAACTCAGAATTCATGTCATTCACAAATTCAGGTTACACCTTTCCTGTTAATTGATCTGCCCATTTAGCTACAGCAAACCTCCACTGATGAATCCTCACAACTGTGCCATTGAAACAGTATCAAATAATGTAGTTCATGAAATAAGTTTGTGGCTTGTGGAAAATAATTTGATGCTAAATCACAGTAAGACTCAGTTTTTACAGTTTCTAACTCACAATTCAACAAGAACCGATATTTTGATCAGACAGAATGGTCATATTATAAGCGAGATGGAACAGTTCAAGTTCCTAGGTGTTCGGATAGATAGTAAGCTGTTGTGGAAAGCCCATGTCCAGGATCTTGTTCAGAAACTAAATGCTGCTTTATTTACCATTAGAACAGTATCTGAAATAAGTGACACTTCAACACGAAAAGTAGTCTACTTCACATATTTTCATACGCTTATGTCGTATGGTATTATTTTTGGGGCTAATTCTTCTTATTCAAAAAGGGTATTTTTGGCTCAAAAACGGGCTGTTCGAGCTATATGTGGTGTAAGTTCGAGAACCTCTTGTCAATCCCTATTCAATAGTCTGGGAATTCTGACATTGCCCTCACAGTATATATTTTCTTTAATGTCATTTGTTGTTAGCAATATTAGCCTATTCCCAAGAGTTAGCAGCTTTCACTCAGTTAATACTAGGCAGAAATCCAATCTGCATGTGGAATGCACTTCCTTGACTCTTGTGCAGAAAGGAGTGCAGTATTCTGCTGCATCCATTTTCAATAAGCTACCACAAGAACTCAAAAATCTTAGCAGTAGCCCAAACTCTTTTAAGTCTAAACTGAAGAGTTTTCTCATGCCTCACTCCTTCTATTCTGTCAAGGAGCTCCTGGAACAGCTAAAAAATTAAGCAAATTCCAGTGTTACATTGTTGATTTTCTTTATTTAAACTTACGACTTGTCACCTGAATATGTTTTTTTTATATTTCATTTTACCTGTTTCTAATATCGTGTTATAATTTCATGTATTGACTCATTCCATGACCATGGAGACTTCTCCTTAATTTGGTCCCATGGAACAATAAATAAATAAATAAATAAAATAAATCAGTTCCTCTGCAACTGTTGCAATTGTCAAGTGCCTCATCTCTATAGAAGCAGGTATGAAATTGAGATTGTGCAATGTATTTGTGTGTCAAACACTGACTTTGTATAACATCTGGCCCAAAGCCAGCTGGATTTAAGGTATGATATAGACACCCTGTGGACTGTTGAGGTGTTTCTGCTTTTCTTACAATTCAGTTGGGCACATCCATTTCACATGCAAATGATCAGGTGCATGTTGGCAGCTGTCATCCACTCATTCAAGTGCTATTTCTGCACACTCGTGACCCCTTCCCTATCTCTTGCTCTTCTTTCAAGGCATTGGAGATGCAATTTCTAGGTTTCTCAGAAATATTAATGAAGTCTAGCAAAATTTGGTACACTTTGGGTATAGCCCATATGGATGGTCAGTCATCAGTTTAAACCCAAGCACAATGATACATTTTTATTGCTAACTATGTGACACACTGATACTAAGATCATTTGATTTCCTTCAGAGCAGTGTGTTGAATGTGAAATGTGTGTGTGCAGGTGGTAGCATATAGCATACTCCTCTCATATAGAACCAAGGGGGCTGCCAAAGTTAGCATTGCCATCCTATAAATACAACATTATCTGCATTGTCAAAGTCACTCATTACATGACACAATGCAGAGAGGATCAGAATTTCATCCACAGCATTGGCACAAAGTCTGGTGATAAGAAACCATGTGTCACCAGTCTCCCTCCCATCACCATCCTAAAGCTGGTAACAGAAATGTCTTTGACCACCATGATTTGAATCAGCTGTCATCAAGTAATGTGCTGTCACACTGATGTGTAACCTCAACTGCAGAAGCAAGTTTCTACAGGGATGATTGTGTTTCCTCAACATTTCAACTTCCTTATTTCTTCCATAAACTCATCTATATACAAATATCTTGTCATTAAGTCGTCAAGACTGTAGTCCACTTCACTTCTCATATTGTATGATAGTGCTAATTCCACAATGTAGAGTAACATACGGTTATTACCTTAACATCAGAACATTGGTTGATGCACCTGGTGCTGCTCATTTTTACTACCCTTCCATTGTAATTATCTAAACACAGTTACCTATTTTGCTAGTTATTGAGTGACGAATATTGTTACTAGCTACTGGCTGCTCCAACTATTTTGACATCTAATTATGGGCCCTGAACTTTTCTGGATACAGGTTAGTTATTTTGTTAGTTTTTTCTTCTCTGTCATTCCTAAAAGGACACTGCATTATCACAAAAATTACTGTGTATTTTAGGTACAGCAGATTTAATAAATTTATCATCAGTTTACAGACTGGAATTGATGCCTATCAGAAACAGTATAGTTCTGATGGGATAAAATAATCCATACCTGAATGAGCAGTTAATATTTACCCTCCTAGCTACTTACATCAGCTTACATATATTCAGATCATTTTCTTTAATGGTAGAACCAAATGGTGGAACATACCCTACGATAAGTCTCACGATGATGCAGCCTAGTGTCTTCAGCTTTCTGCAACCTTTCCTTCTGTTTCTGGTCAAGTGTTTGCTGCCAAATGAGCATTTCAGTTTCCATCTGTCGATGTGCAGCCTCAATCTCAGAACGGTGTCTTGCAGCACTTAAACTTCTTTCACTTATTCCACTCATCTTTAAACACAAACAAATACACATTAGTTTTGTATCCAAACAGTTGTTTTGTGTTGATTTACATAATTTAATAAATTTTCATGACAATTTTCATTTACATTGTAGACACTCTTTATTCTTTTGTGCTTGTAAAACATACTCATAACATTTAGAGAATTAGTTGGAGTTTCTCTTCATGACAGTTCTAAGGTAATGGCCATGTCATCATAAGCCACTGCTTAAGCTGCTTTTGAAAAGTTTTGCTAGTAAACATTATCAGTTAATGTTAGATTATGATGATGATGATTATGTGTACAGGACTAAACCACAGAGTTATTCTAAATGATGGACCCATTTTCAAAATTTTGTATTTATTCAAGTACAAATCCAAAATGAACAATCTTTGTACCAATGAAAAGAGGAAGTTTCAAAGTTTTTTTCATAATGTTTGGTATCAATTTAATAAATTTAATAATTTGTAATTAATTAGTTTTTAATAATTATTTAATAAGGATAAATGTTATAAATGTTCAATGTGGCCACTGTACGGCAAACATCATAGCCAAACTCGCCCCACACACATGAAAGCATATCTGCTGTTACTGAGTACACGGTAGCAGTGATCCGGTTCCACATATCATTCAGAGTGGTTGGTAGAGGCAGGATGTAAACAGCTTCCTTCACATAATCCCTTAAGAAATAGTCACAGGGTGTGAGATCAGGAGATCTCAATGGCCAGAAGTGCAGAGCTAGGTCCTTGAGTCCCTGGAGACCGATCCAGTGCTGAGGAGGGGAGTCATTCAAAAATTCTCATACATCATGGTGCCAATGGGGCAGGGCTCCATTCTTTCAGAAAATGAAGTCCTGGGAATCTTCCATAACTTGAGGGAACAGCGATTGTTCCAACATGTCCAGGTACATGATTCCCGTTACAGTTCTTTCCACAAAGAAAAATGGTCCATAAACCTTTGTACAGGATATGGCTCAGAACATGTTGATCTTTGGTGAGTCTCTTTCACGTTGCAATGGTGAATATGGATTTTCCAAACTCCATATGCAAACATTGTGTCTGTTGACTTTTCCACTAAGGTGGAACATAGCTTCATCACTAAAAATTACATACTGTAGAAATGGGCCATCTTCCATCTTTGCTAACACATAACCACACGATGTAAGATGCTTCTCTTTGTCTTTGGGGTTGAGAGCCTGCACAATTTGTAATTTGTATGGCTTGTACAGCAAACACCATCTCAGAACATTGCATACAGTTGGTTGGGGTATTCCAAGTTCTTGACTGGCTCTATTGGTAGACTTATTGGGAATGCGCACAAAACTTTCTTGAATCTGTTGGACATCATCCTCTGACACACGCGGTCAGCCTGTTCTTTTTTCTTTGCACACACTCTCAGTCTGTTTAAATTGTTTAAACCAATGGCTAATGCTTTTGCCAGTTGGTGGTTGAATACCAAATTGGGTATGAAATGCCCGCTGCACTGCAATTTGCAACTCATTTTTTGCGAACTCAATTATGCAGAAAACCTTGTGCTCAACAGCCACCATCTCACTCACAAATGACAGTGAAATGGAATGACAGACTTATTGTTGCGTGAACTCCACCAGCCGCTTCTGAAACCATCACTGCCTGCCCGCCTGCCGCCGCCCACCAAAAACTTTGAAACTTCTTCTTTTCATTGGTATAAAGCTTCCTCCCATTGTATTTGTACTTGAATACATATGAATTTTTGAAAACGGGTCCATCATTTACAATAACCCTGTACTGGGTCATCAGTCCCACCATTTCATGAGGGAAACACTTAAAAAGGTAAAAAGTGAAAAAGGGGTGGGGGCGGGGGTGGGGGGGGGGGGGGGGACTTGGCTGCTCCAACTATAATTATATAAGGAAATCAAAGAGTTTCAAAAAGGGCATGGCAGTAGTTGTAGAATGATAAGTAAAAGAAAATAGAGATAACCCATGCAGCATCTAGCACAAGAGGGTCTAAAGGCACAACAAGGTCAGGGGGAGAAAGTAACCTGCAGTCGTATGGGGGGTACCTGCCGCAGGTGGAGGTTCTTCTCCCCACACCACCCCTCATACTGAAAGTGGAGGGGTATTATTAGTGTAAAATCCACCCTTCCTAAGGAAATGCAACACTTTGGTAGTTATGCCACACATCAGCAGACCCTTTAATAGCTCTCAACTTGTTTTTGATTGTAGTAGCCTGCCATTCCAATTCCCAGAGTCTCAAAATATTTTGTTGCAATTGTTACTGTAAGTCAGTGCCCGGTATTCTGACATCAAGTTGATCAACTGTACTTGCATCTTTAGCTAGATGGTCAGCAAGTTCGTTTCCTGGAATGCCTATGTGGCTCAGTGTCCAGATGTAGGTCATTTTCTTGCCAGAGCTGTAAAGATCCACAAGTAGGTCCTGGATGTTGGCAACCAAACGATTTTTGGGACAGAACAGAGATATGCCTCTTAAGCAAGTCATGAAATCACTACAGATCAGAAAGTTTGTTGTGGCCAGGGATATGACATACCTCAAAGCCTGAGATATGGCAGCCAACACTGCAGGCAATTGGCAGAGAGTGGGTCGCATGTCCCCCTTGCATGTGCAAAAGCATAACAAACTCTGTTATTGACTTTTGATCCATTCATGTAGATACACACCGAATTAGAATAATGGTGGAGGATCAAACAAAACAGGTGTCAGAGAAGGGTAGGATCAGCATCCTTCTTGGGGGCACAAAAGAGATCCATCTGTATCACAGCAGATGGTACAGACCATACGCAGTGTTGAGAGGGAGCTCTAGGAACACAGATTAAAGGAGGCTGTTCGAGGTCCTCCAGTAGAGTATCGAGTCAGATCCCATCTCGTCTACCCAATTTTGGGTGATGCGCAAACAATCTGACTGTTAGTTGTGGAACAGAGTTTGAGTGACATGGGTGAGTAGGCATCTGACAGATTGTGACTGCATAATTTGCCAGAAGCTGCTGACATCCAACCTGCAGTGGTGGGACACTGGTTTCCACAAGGAAGCTGTCAACAGAGCTCGTACAGAAAGCCCCCATTGCCAACTGCACGTCAGTGTGGTGAACAGGGGCCAGCAAGCTCAGTACAAATTGTGTTACCGACCTATAAACAACACGTTGGTAGTCCAAATGGGATAAAATTAGCGCTTTGTAAATCCTCACAAGAACTATGCGGTCCATGCCCCATGAGGACTTACTCAGAAAATGGAGAGCATTTAGCTTCTTCATGCAAGTTGCCTTGAGCCAGTGGACATGTGGCAGCCAAGTTACCTTATTGTCAAATAAAATACCTAAGAACTGAAAAGTTTCAACGACTTCAAGTACCTATCACCAAGACAAATTTCTGGAGATAGGTGCACAGCCCAGAGTCCGCAAAAATGTAGAACTCATGATTTTGCAGGAGAAAATTGATAGCCTTGATTCAGGGCCCAGTCATGTACTCTCCAGACAGTCCTCTGGAGTTGGCACAAGTTGGCAATCAGAGTGCACAATGATGCAGAGGCATAGTACAGGCAAAGATCATCCGCATACTGCGATGCAGAGACTGGGGCTCACTGCATTTACGTTACCATTGATGGTAATAGCAAACAACATTATCCTCAGAACTGATCCCTGAGGGTCTCCAGTTTCCCATATATATTTCTTGCTGAGATCCAAACCTATCTGGACCCAAAAAAGTCTGAGAGATAGGAAATTCTGGATAAAAATGGGTAAACTGCCCCAGAAATCCCACTCATGCAGTATAGATACAAGTAGTATGTGATGTTACCAGGTGGTGTTGTATGCCTTCTGTAGTTCAAAGAACACAGCAATCAGATGTTGAAAATGTGCAAAAGCATTGCGCACTGCAGATTTCAGACAAACCAGATGATATGTGGTTGACTAGAAAGCCCAAAAGCTGCTTTGGAATGCTGCGTGGAGTAGCCGCGCGGTCTGCGGCACCTTGTCATGGTCTGTGTGGCTGCCCCCATTGGAGATTCGAGTCCTCCCTCGGGTATGGGTGTGTGTGTTGCCCATAGCATAAGTTAAAGTTAGATTAAGTAGTGTGTCGGCTTAGAGACCGATGACCTCAGCAGTTCGGTCCCATAAGACCTTACCACAAATTTCCCAATTCATGATATATGCCCTTCAGGTTCAAGGCACCAACAAATACAGGAGATGTGAGTATCCTTTCCCAGGAATAATAATAGTAATAATAATAATAATAATAATAATGGTAATAATGGTTAAGCGTGGACTATACCAAGGAGACTCGTTAAGTCCTTTCTGGTTCTGCCTTGCTCTGAACCCACTATCCAACATGCTAAATAATACAAATTATGGATACAATATTACTGGAACATACCCACACAAAATCACACATTTGCTATACATGGATGATCTAAAACTACTGGCAGCAACAAATCAACAACTCAACCAATTACTAAAGATAACAGAAGGATTCAGCAATGATATAAGTATGGCTTTTGGAACAGACAAATGTAAGAAAAATAGCATAGTCAAGGGAAAACACACTAAACAAAAAGATTACATATTGGATAACCACAGCGACTGCATAGAAGCGATGGAAAAAACGGATGCCTATAAATATCTAGGATACAGACAAAAAATAGGAATAGATAATACAAATATTAAAGAAGAACTAAAAGAAAGATATAGACAAAGACTAACAAAAATACTGAAAACAGAATTGACAGCAAGAAACAAGACAAAAGCTATAAATACTTATGCCATACCAATATTGACCTACTCATTTGGAGTAGTGAAATGGAGTAACACAGACCTACAAGCACTCAATACACTTACACGATCACAATGCCACAAATATAGAATACATCACATACATTCAGCAACAGAAAGATTCACATTAAGCAGAAAGGAAGGAGGAAGGAGATTTATCGACATAAAAAACCTACATTATGGACAGGTAGACAATTTAAGAAAATTCTTTCTAGAACGAGCAGAAGCTAGCAAAATACACAAGGCAATCACTCATATAAATACATCAGCTACACCACTGCAATTTCATAACCACTTCTACAACCCTTTAGATCACATAACATCAACAGATACGAAGAAAGTAAATTGGAAAAAGAAAACACTTCATGGCAAGCACCCGTATCATCTAACACAGCCACACATCGATCAAGACGCATCCAACACATGGCTAAGAAAAGGCAATATATACAGTGAGACAGAAGGATTCATGATTGCAATACAGGATCAAACAATAAACACCGGGTATTACAGCAAGCATATTATTAAAGATCCCAATACCACAACGGATAAATGCAGACTTTGTAAATAACAAATAGAAACAGTAGATCACATCACAAGCGGATGTACAATACTAGCAAATACAGACTACCCCAGAAGACATGACAATGTCGCAAAAATAATACATCAACAGCTTGCCTTACAACATAAACTTTTGAAACAACACGTTCCTACATACAAGTATACACCACAAAATGTACTGGAGAATGATGAATACAAATTATACTGGAACAGAACCATTATAACAGATAAAACAACGCCACATAACAAACCTGACATCATACTCACCAATAAAAAGAAGAAATTAACACAACTAATCGAAATATCCATACCCAATACAACAAATATACAAAAGAAAACAGGAGAAAAAATTGAAAAATACATCCAACTGGCTGAGGAAGTCAAAGACATGTGGCATCAGGATAAAGTTGACATTATACCAATTATACTATCAACTACAGGAGTCATACCACACAATATCCACCAGTACATCAATGCAATACAGCTACATCCAAACATATATATAAACTACAGAAATCCGTAATTATTGATACATGTTCAATTACCCGAAAGTTCCTAAATGCAATATAACACATACTGTACAGTTAAAAGGAAGTGACGCTTGATCAAGGTCCGCGTCACTCCATTTTTAACCGGACTTAACGTCTGAGAAAGTGAAGATAATAATAATAATACCTTCCTGCCATTGAGAGGGAAACTCTCCTTCCCATCAAATGCAATTACAAATCTCAAGGATATGTTTCATGCTGTTGGCAAGAAGATGTTTCAACATTTGGTTGTGGATTTTGTCGGGTCCAGACATCGTATCTCGACACACATTCAAAGTGCTGCGAAACTCCCATTCACTAAAAGAGACACTGTATGGCAGAGAACCGTGTGCATGGAAAAATAGCAGGTAGTGCTTGGCAAGAAGTTTCTGGGTCAGGAAATGAGGATGATAATTACTGCAAGCAGACATTTCAGCGAAGTGTGCCACAAAACATTCAGCAAATACCACAGGATCAGTGCAGATGTTACCATTCACAAGGGCGCCAAGAACTGCCACGGATGGCAGATGGCAAAAATGCAGCGGAGTTTAGTCCATACTTGGCACAACAGGATGTGGGATTGCATAGATGATACATATTGTTCCCAACACTCCTAGTTCCCCTTCTTTATTAAAAAGCATGTTTTCACCTGGAGTACCTCGAATGTTATTAAATTATCCATAGAGGGGAAGTGCTTGGACTGTTAAAGCAGCCTGCAGCATTCTCTGATAACTGTGGTTATATCTTCAGACCACCGTGGCACCAGCAGTCACCAGGATGAGCCAGAGGAGTAGGGTATTGTTGCTGCTGCAGCATGAATAATAGTATCAATAGCATCCTGTAACACTTTTTCAATATTCACCACATGACTGGCTGCAGAGGAGAATGCTTCCCACTCAGCTTTCTGAAGCAACCAATGTGGAACATGTTCCAGATATCTATGAGTGAAGAGGAAGAGAATGATAGGAGAATGGTTGCTGTCACAAAGATCGCCATGAACTTGCCACTGAATCAGGGGTGTGAACTGTGAGATCAATAGCTGAGTATGTTCTGTGGGCTGCAATGAAATGTCTTGCAGCCTCAGTGCTGAGTAGGGAGACGTCCAATTCTGAAAGGAGATGTTCTAGTACTCGGCCTCTGTGAGATATAGTGTTACCGCCCCCACTGAGGATAATGGGCATTAAAGTCCTCCAATAACTAACAGTTCATGATAAAGGAAAGGTCCATCTGTGGGCAGATAAACATTACTCATTGTCATCTGGACTGACAGGTAGACACTAATGGCCATGGCTTCTAGTGCAGGGGTAAGGGGCACGTGTTCACTGGAAGTATCAGAGTGTATGAGTGTATAGATCCCACCAGACATTCTCTCAACATTAATGTGATTGGTACAGTGGGGTTTGTAGTTTTTCACGGCAGGGAGGTGTGTTGCTGTAAACTGTGTTTCCTGAAGTGCTATGCCAATTATGGAGGAAGTAGCCATTAAATGATGGAGTTTGGTCAGATGGCAATAGAAGCTGTTACAGTTCCATTAAAGGAGAGTTCGAGGCAGGTCTGAGAAAGTGGCAAATGGAAAAGATTGGTGTGATTATTTCATTACCAGAGTGTCCACTCTATTATGCTTGAGTCCCCTTTGGTTGTGGTGAACAAAATGGACTCCATGACAGATTAGTACACAGCTCTTCATCAGTTTGCAGCATTAGGTCCCAATCGAAGATAACAGCTCAAATTATACTGAGCTTGTTATGAGGAGAAATGGTGACTGGTATGTCTCCCTTCTTGACATGGCCTGAAGTGCCCACGATTGATTGACATGTGATGTTTCTATCAGCAAAGATGCAGTTCTCAGCTTCTCTGTTGCAGCAACCTTCACAAACCAATTTTCAATATTTCCAACAAAAAATAGTGGCTTCATTGTAGTGAAAGATCTGCCATCGGTTTGGGAACAAACCAAGAATTTGGCAAACTGTCCACTTCCATTTCTCCTTACCTGGCTCTCATCTTGATGCATGGTCAGAGATAGAAATGCCATAGGATTGTAAACCTCTGCATTAAAATCACTGTTCCTGACTGCTGAGACAGCCATGTTGACACGAAGACCATTATGTTTGATCCGTTTCATTGTAGATCATCTGCTCCAATGCCCATCACTCCCTGTGGGCATCACTCCACTAAGGCAAAGGCCACCTGGCATAGTAACCATTGCCTGGAGTCCTGGTGCTCCTTGGCTGACAGGGGGCTACAGCTCAGGTATCGGCAGTGCGATCTCTGTGTTGTCAGGAGGCTACCATTGAGAGGGTACACTACAACCCCATCATGATAGATCAGGTACTGCGCTGCATTTCAGGTGCAAAGATATATCCACTTGATTGATAGGTGCAAAAGATAACAGTGCACAGTGGAAAGTTAATGCACCACAGTAAGGTGTCCATCCCAAAACAGCTTGCACTTCTGTAAAATCTGAAAAGTGGAGGTCAAACTCAAAATGAGGACTAGAATTTAAAAAGCCAAAAAAGGTGAGGAAAAAAATTTTAACAATGCAAAAAGAGCAAAAACCTTCAAAAGTCCAAAGAATAATCAAAATACCTCCATTAGTCACATCTTACGACAGGCAAGGAATGGCTGTAGGCCTATTCTAGTCCCCAACACCACAGGGGGTTTAATTTTATATAGGATTGTAAAAATTTGCTCCTTTGACATAGAGTACCTTGAAATACATCATTACACTGTGGAAAGTTCAATCAGAACCGAGCAATACAGTCATAATAGATGAGCAGTTTGCTACTGTACTGCAGGGTGGTGTGGAGTGAGTTCTGGGATAAAAGAGTGCAGGGTCACACTTTCAAACATTTATTAATTACATTTATACAACAGACAAAAAAGGTGAAATTGTGAAACGATACTTTTAAGCATGAAATCAATTAGTAGTAGTATGGTATTCTGCCTTATGGCAGGTCTTGTCATGGGTTAAGCCTCTTCCACTTTTGTCTGTCCATAGCCAGTCTTTTCATTTCTGAATATTTGTCTCCTTTGATATTGTCCAGCATTTGATATCTTCTTTTTCCTCTTCCCCTTTTTCCCTCCACCATTCCTTCTATTCCTTCCTTCAATATACAGTCCCTCCTCAAACAATGTCCAATCCAGTTCCGTTTTCTCTTTCTGATGACTTTCAGCATGTTTCTTTCTTCTCCAACTCTTAATACTTCTTCATTCCTTACTCGGTCTTCAAATTTCACTTTTTCCATATCCACATCTCTAGTGCCTCCAATCTTCTGTCATCTTCCTTCCTCAATGTCCAGGTCTCTGCACCATATAGTGCAATGCACCAGATGTAACATTTGGCAAGTCTTTTCCTCAGATCTTTGTTTAGTGGTCCACAAAGTAATTTCTGTTTCCCCTTGAATCCTTCTTTAGCCATTGCAATTCTTTTCCTAATTTCTGTTGAGCAATACATATCATCCATTATTATACTTCCCAAGAAATAGAGGTTATTCATTTGCTTTTTTTCCTCTCCCCCTATTTTTGTATGGCATTTTCTCCCCTTCCTCCAATAACGATGCTTTTCGTTTTCTTCTTGTTAATCTTCATTCCATATTATTCTAATTTTGTGTTTAGACCATCTAACATTTGTTCCATCTCTTATGCACTCTCTGCCATCACAACCATGTCATCTGCAAATCTTATACACTCCTCTCTCCGACCCCTATACAAACTCCTCTCCTTCCATCAATACTTTCACTAATAATTTTCTCCAGATATATATTGAACAGTATTGGTGATAAACAACAACCTTGTCTTACACCTCTTCCTAGTTCCATTTCTTCACTCATCACATCTCCTATCCTTACTCTTGCTCTCTGGTTCAAATATTAATTTCTAATTAGCCGTCTGTCCCTCCAGTCAACTCCCTGTTTCCTTAGGATTTTCATCAGTTTGTCCCATCTGACACAGTCAAAAGGCTTCTCAAGATCAATGAACACAAGACACACCTTCCTTTCCTTCTCCATATATCTCTCCCCTATCACTCTCAGTAGTCCAATGGCATCTCTAGTTCCCACTCCTCGCCTGAAACCAAATTGTTCATCTCGTATTACGCAATTCGGCTTTCCATATAGCCTTCTGCTGAGCATCCTCAGCAAGACTTTGGCTGCATGCGATATCAGGCTCACTGTTCTATGTTCCTCACACTTTTTGCTGTTCTTTTTCTTTTCTATATGTATTAAGATACTTTCTGTAAAGTCCTTTGGCCATTTTCCTGTCATGTATATTTCATTACACGATTCAATCAACTCCCTTTTCCCTTCTTTCTCCAATGACTTTAACAATTTCGTAGGAATCTCATCAATCCCCATTGCCTTTCCATTTTTCATCTCCTTCATAGATTCTTCAATCTCACTAGTTAGTATTGTATTTCCTTTGTCATCATCTGCAACTTTCACGATTCAATCAACTCCCTTTTCCCTTCTTTCTCCAATGACTTTAACAGTTTCGTAGGAATCTCATCAATCCCCATTGCCTTTCCATTTTTCATCTCCTTCATAGATTCTTCAATCTCACTAGTTAGTATGGTATTTCCTTTGTCATCATCTGCAACTTTATCTTCTTCTTCAGTCCCAAGGTCTCCTTCACTTGCTCGGCTGTCTGCAGCGTATAGCCATTCTATATATTCTTCCCATCTTCTCATTATTTCTTGGGGTTCATTCACCATTTTACTGTCTGCTGCCTCTGCTTCCTTTAGTCCATTGTTGTTTCTTTTTCCATGAATGTCAAATCCATTGCTTCTTTGTACATCAAATCATATTTTCCTTCTTTCTCTAATTTCTCTGTCTTGTCACACTTTTCTGTCATCCATTTCTACTTTGCTTTTTCTGTCTCCCTCCTTAATTCATTATTTAACCTCCTGTAATTGTGCTTCCCTTTACAGTTTTCCATTTCCTGCAATCATCCATCTTCATTACAGGGTGTATACACAGACAAGAAAAAAAATTCCCGGATTTTCCCCGGTTAAAAATACAGTTTCTCCCGGGTGAAAACACACTTTTTCCATGTTAAATGACAGTAGATTTTCCTTAGGAATTGTAAAACTTACCAATCCCTTGTATGATTGTGTTTTTATACATGGGCGTAGAATTTCCCAGCACGTTAGAAAATGAAACACAGGGAAAAACATGTTTTGGAAAGATCTTTGATTCAAATTCCACCAAACACCGCATGTTACTTTCCAAATCATTGAAAACAAGATGGCAATGCGCTTCTGTAAGCCAGTCACAGCTCAAGTCACGTGATTTCACCAGCTGATGACAGTGGACATTCAAACCATAGATCACGCGATGTTCTCAGCCAATAGCAACATCACTGTTAAGTAGCGCGAATACACGAACAGGAAAGTTAATGTTTTAAATTAATATACGTACTGTTGCTACTAGAAAAGCAAATCTTTCATATATAATGTATACTGTTGATCTTTTTTGCGCTTGTTACACTTTAGGATACATCACATAAATATTCCAGCAAAATTTTTAGCCGAGTCCAGTGACTTGTCCTCGAAATTTTCCACAAATAAATTAGTTACCAGAAAGGAAATAGGGCATCCCATAGTACTACATCAATTTGCTCATAATAACGACATAGATGTCTGATCTTATGGGTTCGAAATTCCTCTAAATGGCTCGTCATCAAAGAGTTGATTTTTAAATGAGAATCAAACGCTCTGTGATTTAAGAAATTTTTTTGTACATTTTTGCATATAGTCCAACTTGCGTAAAAGGAAATTTATTTTTAAAGTAACGCTTTTCAAACCACCATTCGCAATATTTTCCTGCGACATGTTAGGAACAGGTTCATTCCAGTAGTTGTCAGAGAGCGCTAGATAACAGGTGCCACCGTGCTTGCTCAGCTACGATGATGCAGGAAGCCCATATTTTCGTACGTGTCAAACATTAAAAGATCTTACATTATGTCATAAAAGAAATAAGACATCAGAGCATACTCCAAATGCATTGGAATTTCGTGAACCATTCTAAAATGTGCACATTTAAATTGCATACTTAAAGTGCACATTCGTATGTCCAGATTCTCAATGAAGTAGGTCTTGACCTGATATTAAGCTTTTCAGTGTGGTTTTCGGGATGTAAATTTTCTGGGAGTACCAGTACTGTATTGTCTCCTGTTTGGTTCTTTATTATGGCATAATGCCATACGTGCTAGAAGATGAAAACGAGCACCTGAAATGCAGTATGCAGTTAAAACAAGCCAATAGTGTGGAATTAAACACTTCGTTTCAAATACATTGAGTGCCTCAGCGGGAAAGATTAATGAAAGCCAAATTTCTTTAGCAAACCAACAAAAATAACTTCATTGTTCTCCAACGTGATTAATGCTTGACTGTCAGAAAAATGGAAATAAAATAAAATCTGAAACTAATAACATATTTTAGTCTTCCGTAATTATGTAATGTATTTTAATTCACTCGACAGATCCCGGCCACAGAAATCCGCTTTGTTTTCATTTGACGAGAGAGCAGTAAACAAAGAAGAAACAGCAAAATCACTAAATGTAAACACGGGTCATGTGGAGACTACACACTTCCCCACTATAATTCAGACTGTTCTGTGCATCAGCTCCAGATCTACGATATTTCTGCACCTGGGCAATACTAGATAGTGGTGCCCATCCCCCCGCCCTCCTCCATCGAGAGTTTGAGATAAGATGTCAAAAATTAAAAGAAAAAAATCGAATTTTCAAAAATTTGTTCATTTGTAGTGCACATCTTTCTGAAGTCTGATACATAGAACATATGTGCTCGAGGAAATGTAAGGCATGTTACTTGGTCTTCAGTGTGCCAAAGTGCAGTTCCCTGCCTCTTCACACAGCATTCTTCTATCGCACGTCACTGTATTTCGCCCTGTGGAATTTAAACGCGTATATTTTGTAATGGATGCCATCAAACTATATTCAGGACAGTGGAAATTAAAATGTCCTGTGGTGCATCTCCTGCTCTCAGTCGGCCGGTTTGACATCCTTAGTTGATGGCATTATTTGTAATCTGTAGAATAAGAGCTCTTTATTGACTATTAGGCAATAACTTCCTCTTTTGCTTGACATAAAACTAGATGGAGGATACATAAAATCAGTAAGTACAAGACACAAGCAAGACGGTACACTTTCCTTCAATCCTTAGCTCCTAGCATTTTTTCTCTCTAATCTTGCTACAGCTTTACATGGCGTGCTTTCCTTTCTGTGAAAGAATTTATTACCTTAACACAGTTCGTCAAACCAGAATGAGATTTTCACTCTGTAGCGGAGTGTGCGCTGATATGAAACTTCCTGGCAGATTAAAACTGTGCGCCAAACCGAGACCCAACCTCGGGACCTTTGCCTTTCGTGGGCAAGTGCTCTACCACTGAGCTACCCAAGCACGACTCACGCCCCGTCCTCACAGCTTTACTTCTGCCAGTATCTCGACTCCTACCTTCCAAACTTTACAGAAGCTCTCCTGCGAACCCTGCAGAACTAGCACTCCTGAAAGAAAGGATATTGCGGAGACATGGCTTAGCCACAGCCTGGGGGATGTTTCCAGAATGAGATTTTCACTCTGCAGCGGAGTGTGCGCTGATATGAAACTTCCTGGCAGATTAAAACTGTGCTGGACCAAGACTCGAACTCAGGACCTTTGCATTTCGCGGGCAAGTGCAAGTGGTAGAGCGGGCAAGTGCAAGTGGTAGAGCACTTGCCCGCGAAAGGCAAAGGTCCCGAGTTCGAGTCTCGGTCCGGCACACAGTTTTAATCTGCCAGGAAGTTTCAGTTCGTCAAACGTTTTGCTACATGAAAAATCGAAATGTCGTAGTCTAATACTGCAAAATTCTTAATACAAATACTACCCAAGACTGGTGTGGTTTCTCGAACTGATTACGTCTATTTTGTCACTGTCTGCTAGATAAAACAAAATAGGCTTTCTAATATTGCAGCAATTGTAACACACATCAAATGAACCAGGCTCTTTTGGCACAAATGGTCATTTTTATAACACGACGGAATATAATTCATGAAGTACCAATATCAAATGCCTATTAGGCCTACTACAAGCAAAAAAGCTTTATGTTAGTTTCACATTTCATTCATACGCCCCAGTTTCTCAAGCATGAGATTGAAACGTAGCAGTAAAACTAAATTTTTTATATAAATTTGGAATTGTTATATTCATCCATAATTTGTGTGATATCCCTGTTTCTTCTCCTTCCTCATTCTAACAAACAATAATGTCATCACTAATTCCGGAACTATTCCTGCCACTGTCAAAACTTATTCGCCTGTTAACTTCACTAACCCTGCCAGAATCATGCGATTATTCTCCAGTTAGGTATTTTCACATGTTCTTACAATGCATCTTCCAAACTACTTCCAGAATAGAACTTGAGCGACTGCTAACCGGGGACTGTGCAACTAGCCCTTCCTAGTGTAGCGATTTGACCAAAAATTTTCTGTCAAAATTTCATTTTCTTAGATACACCGAGGAGATAATACGTAATCTTTATTACCTGTTATTCCTGTTAGTCGCTTATTTCCACTCCAGTAGTGTGAACCTATGGATTTCGCAAGCAGTTATAACAACGCTTTTGACATAGACATCACCTATACTATGCACACGCATTCAAAAATCAAGTTATGATTCATTCAGAAATCAGCTTAGTATTTGTTCAAAAACCAACAGGGATGCGTTTCAAAATCATATGAGTACCAAAGTGCGATGGATGTTAGGTGCTTTGTGAAACAGGGGTTTCTTCCTCAAGAATATGAATTGTCCCCCCCTGCCCCCCCTCCTCACCTCACCACCTACATCCGGACCTGATGCACATGCATGAATCTGTCAGGTTGGGAGCAGGAGTAAAATTGTTCCCAGTTGCATCTAGCTGCTTGCTGCGACTGCCAACAGCCAACAACCACATTTCTGTAGCCAGAAGTGGGAGAAAGTACTACTCATCGACTCAACTGCGCATGCGCATGAGCCCACTCATAACATTTAAAACGAATCTAAATGTAAACAGTTGTGACGTCATGCTCATGGGAGGCAATTTGTTGTTATGAAGCATTGCATACTCTCTCTAAAGTCTTTTACACATTTTGCTGTTGGCAGACGTTTGTATAAGCACTGTGTTTTGTTGTTGTATATGGCGCATTTCCTTTGTAATTCAAGTTTTATTTCTTTTTTTTCCCTCTAGTTCATGTTTTATTGCTGCAGTATTATTCTGCAGTAGTGGGATACAGTAATATCCTTTGTTAGAGTATCGGTTCTTACCAGTCAAAATTACAAAATTAACTGAAAACTAAAACAATGAAAAATTCCCTGAATACTAAAAAATTCCGGAATTTTTCCCGGTTTTCTCCCAGATGAAAAAATTCCCGGGTTTTTCCTGGATCTCCTAGTTGTCCTGGGTCGTATACACCCTGTCATTATCATATCTGGTGTTACCCATTCTTTCTTTACTTTTTTCTCTCCTTGACTCCAAGCTGCCTTTTTGATCCCATTTTTAAAATGATCCCATCTTCCTTCTGTGCATTCCATTTCCTCCTTGCATCATGATTTCACAATATGCATTCTCCAGTTTTTCACAATCCTTTGTCTTTCAGTTTTTCAAAGTTAATGTGCTCTCTCTTCTGTCCTTTCCAGGTTCTTTTCAATTTAACTAGAACCTCAGCTATTACTAATAGATGATCTAAATAAATACCTGCCCCTGGATAGCTTTTGACACTCTTTGGGCAGTTTTGGTATCTTTGTTGTATCATTATGTAATCAATTTGATACCTTTTGTTGTCAACTCGAGATATCCAAGTATACTGTCGTCTTTTGTGGTTATCAAATAGAGTATTTCCAACTACCATGAAATTTTCATTGCAGTATTCCAACAATCTTTGCCCTCTCTCATTTCTTTCTCTCAGTCCAAATTTTCTCAGAGCTTTTCCTTGTGGTCCTTCGCCAACTACCGAATTCCAATCACCCATCATAACAATACCTGCATTTCTTTCCTCTCTCTCTGTTAAGTTTTCCGTTGTCTCATAACATTCTTCTACCTATTCATCTGAATGATTACTTGCAATCAATTATTAAGTTAAATTAGACATCCATACATTTAAAGAAAATTTCTTATCATAGGTGAGTGGCTGATTTGCTGACAAGATGTCACAGACAATTTCCACTAGGTAACTTAGTAAATGTATAAACAATGGTTTGGAGTGATGCAGTTGCAACCACAGAATATCACTTTAGTTTCAGATTGGCCAATAAATACAAGTTATATATCAGTACATTCTGCTTATCTGAAAAATAGAACAATATTAGCCTTTACGAACATGGCAAATTACACAGCCTCAAACCAATTCACTGAAATGAACACTTCCTTGCTGTATGGTGACCCAAAGTAGGACTCTTAGGTAAACCTGAATGTACATGCCCCAATTACCTTAAATAAATGACAACCTTATTACACAAGGTACTCTTTACACAATGGTGCATACTCTTCATAACAAAACTCAGTTTAGAGCTCAGCACTTAATTTAAAATCACTTAACTAAGAAATTTAAGGCAACTAATTGAATTAATAACTGCAAAAACTATTCTTATGCAATTATTCAGTTTCACACTAGGCATCCAATGAATCCAGCAATATTACAAAACATTGACAGGCCAAAAAAACTCATGGAAGTAAAACTGTACTACAACCTATGGCATTAGAGTAATGTATAACCACTTACAGTACTGTCCCTGACCACAAGTACAGGCCAGAATACTCAAACAGCAAATGCAATGGGCACTAAGCTTACCAATGAAAAGGTGCCATCTATACACCCCTCAGAGGAACCATATTACCATATGCCATCCAAGTGCCACTCACATGTTGCAGAAACAACTTTTCTCTTTAGTTTCCCTTGTGCTGTCAGTAAATGCAATCCATTCAAGCTGGTCATAAATCCAAATTCCAATGCCACCATGAAACAGAACACCCAGTAGATTTCATCTCAGATTCTGAGTCCACCACTTCAGCTATCTGTTGGACAAACTAGCCAACCACAGGTGGCAGTAACTGTTTTCTCAAGCCAGTAATTGTTTACAGGCTCACTTGTGCTGTCAGCAAATGCAATCCATTCAAGCTGGTCATAAATCCAAATTCCAATGCCACCATGAAACAGAACACCCAGTAGATTTCATCTCAGATTCTGAGTCCACCACTTCAGCTATCTGTTGGACAAACTAGCCAACCACAGGTGGCAGTAACTGTTTTCTCAAGCCAGTAATTGTTTACAGGCTCACACTGACTGACTGCCTCAACCTCTCCAGGGCCAGCACTCTGCAACCACTCACAAGTGGTGCTCATGTCGTGGCAATGCACTGGCCACATGGTATGCTGTGTAGCGGCACACTACAGTTGTTCTCTTAAAACAACATTCAGAAATGGTTAGAACAGCAAAAGAAACAAATGCAGATGTTTGTGGACTCAGATGGTTCCTGGTTTGAGGGTGACCACCTTTAATTTTATGTATTTGGTAAGTACATAAATCAGAAGCTTTACTCTCATTTCTTATGAGTAAGTCCCCATACACAAAATTTTCCAGTGGAGCAAAATGAAATATTTGTTGCAAACTGCTAATTCACTGCCACTGACTTGATTAACATATTACAGCACAAGGACAGTTAAATGCTAACACACCATGACAAACAGTTCAATAGAAATGCAAACAAAGTCACTTTTTTAGTGTGAAATAGTATATACTTAAAAACTGACTTACAAAGTATGCTTTTACAAGAACATCCTGATTGATAAAATGAATTTTATTTTATGCTCATGACTTCATGGGAATTACATTTTTTCTGTCTGTATTAATTCTTAAATTATTGTTCTCAAAATGGGTATTTATGTTGTCAACAAAATTCTGTACATATCTACTTAAACTAGCAGCACTGTCTGCCGAGAAGGTACAAAATGTATCATCAGCATACATAGTAATTAGATGGTTACTGTCCAGAGTATCTGGACACATATTTCTGTGAACTGAGATATAAACAGTCCAGTAACTGCACTGTGCATGAACTGAATACACAAATAGGACAAATAGTTGCAAAATGAACCCATCACATTTAGTAGAATACCTTTCTTTCTTCAGCGATTTTCTTTCGCATGGCTGCCCTCTCCTCTTTTTCCATAATGCTCCTCTCAAGCCGTAATTGTGATTTGCGAAGACTGAGCTTTGTTTCTTCCAACTTTCTAGCATTTTCAGCACTTTCAATGCGCCGTTTTTCAGCCAATAACTCTTTCTGGAACTGAGCTTGCTCATTTGTATACTGAAACAATAGTAACACATCTTAAAGAATACCTACAGCAAAAAGCATTACTGTGCAGCTAATACTGATGATTTTATATGGAAGAAAAAAAATTATTTCATTCAGCTCAAGCTTTATACATTTTTGTGGATTTTACATCAATATTCTTAGGATTTAGATCACTTTTACACCAATCAAAAAGATATATTCTTAAAATTTACATTTCATACCTCCCAATTTATTCATGTAACATTTAAAATTCATTTATTTTTGAGCACACAAACCTGTGTTTTCCCCCTAAAAGATTATTCACATAAAAAATTAAAGCTGTCATCACCACAAAGCTTGGTTGGTACTCCATGCTTCTTTGTTAAGCACAGTCCTAATGGAACCGGTAAATCCTTCACCTCCTCCAATCTGACAAATCGTTATAGGCAAGATCTACACTTCAACACAGTGACTGAAGTATGATGAAACTTGAATTTTTTATATTTGTGAAGCATTGCCACATGCAAAGGTCACAGTAACAACAGAAAACAACATAGTAACAATAATGTTAACAATGTACTGGTATCTTCTATAAAAACAATCAATGAGGTTATTAAAAATGTTGCTTGTGCAAGAAATCTACCCAAAGCTATACTCCCTTTCTGACAACCTAAGAAAAACCAGTTTCATTCAGTTTTGGTTTAGCCATGAAGATTCAAAGGAGTTTGTGGTGACATAAAAGTTACCAGCAATTACAAACTTTTATTAAGGTTCTGGGTCTTCATTTAAAATACACTTCAAACATCACATACTTCAGTCTGTCAAGATGAACTTGGCTGTTTTTGCTTTATACATACTTTTAAGGCAGTCTATTTTTTTGTGTACACTCCATCAAGTCCTAGGAAACTATTTTACAGGGAAACTTGTGAACTACCTCTGTGATTGGTCATAAATTTCCCCTGACATTTCATCAATAGGTTGTATTGATGCCACCTGAGAATTGCTCTGGCAGATATGTCACACAAGGAACTGCTATTTGAATAAAGTACTTACTTGTACTATCCCTTGTGCTGACATTGGTCTGCTTTTAGTGACATACATAGCACTCAATTTCTTACTCCACGTCCCTTGTAGATGTTCCACTTATTGGATGAAAATAACATTCTTAGCATATAGGTAACTAATGGGTTATGCCGTTATCATCCTGAATAATAAAAAGAGATTTCACTGACTGATATTTTTCAAGGCAGCTAATTGTGCTGTCCTCCTGCACTGAAAAATTTGTACTAAACTCTCTTTCCTTCATCTATACTGATCATCACTTCAGTTACATATGTGATATGAAATTCCCTTGTAATGTGGCATAATTACATAGTATCTTTACTCAAAGTGTGCTCATAAGTTGATCATAGGTGACACAAAGTGTCCCGCATGAAACCCACACCAGGACTGACTTCTTAGCACATTAAATTTCAGTATTAGATTTTTGACAACCTTCATATCAACTTCAGCTGCTTCTGACTAGGCAACACACCTGAATTTGTTTCACAAAAGTTTTACTTTTAAGGTAATTAAAAGCAGAATTAATAAAGGAAATTTCTAAGATGATTTATCCTTTTGCTCAATTTGGTTTTTCCTTCTGCTGTTCAAACTGCAAGCTAATTCCACCACCTTACTACTAGCTCCAACAGCTCTTATGATGAGGAAAAGTAGCCCTTACTCCACTACAGTCTGCTACTGTATCATTTGTTGCAACTGATGATGCCTGTGCATGACTACCTGTGGGAATGGCCACTTTCTGCCCATAAAATATTTAAATACTAATAAGGGCATGACCCTTGTTAATGAATAGGTGAACTTCACCTCACAGAAAATTTTTTATGCAACAGTCGGTTGCTGCCACATGTCTATGCATGTGTATCTCCTGCACGCTCTGTCGCAAGTACTTTGGTGTGTCATTATGTTTGAGTGAGTGAGCGGAGCAGACGTGTGTAGTGCTTGTTGAATGCAATACAAAATGGTGCTCATGATCAAAAAACACATGTACATTGTTGAGTTTTATGTGAGCCACAATTTGTGGGGGAAGGGGGGGGGGGGGGGGGAATAGATGTGCGGAACTGTTTGTACAAGAGTTTAAGACTGAAAATGTTTTGTAAAAATCTCCAGTAAAGTCTGCAGTGCAAAACATGTGTCAAAATAATGTGAAGTGGGCTCTGTAGTGAATAAAAACCATTACCATCTGAAAAGAGATCAAATAGCTGAAAACATTACTCGAATGGAGGAAACCATGCAACAAAATCTGATGAAATCTCAATGCCATTTTTCTGTGCAAGTTGGAATTAAGAAATCATCATGTTGAAATATTGTCAAAAAGGACCTGCATCTATATCCTTACAAACCTACAGTTGTACACAAGTTAACGTATCCAGGCAACTTTTGCATCTTGAGTTCTACTGATGGATTTTGAGTGAAGTGGCATCAGAACTTCTGAATCCTCAGTTTTTCATTTCTTATTGTGGTGCCTGGTTCATCTTGTTAGGGTACTGAACTGACAGAACATGCACCATTATGCACCAGAAAATCCTCGTCAGTACTCTGAAGAGCCATTGCACAATCTCAAAGTTAGTGTTTGGTGCAACATGTCTGTGTCCATGTCACAAAATGATTTTTTTTTTTACCAAACTGTTAATGCTAATTGGTATGTTCAGAAAACGTTTTATCCCCATGACAAACAACTCACAGAAGTTGAATGACTTTATGGTTGTTTTCAGCAGAATGGAGCAAGAGCGCTGCCTCAACAACCTTGTCACAAGGCCAAAAGTTGTTCAATGAGGACAGGACAATCAGCAGAGGCAGTGCAATCTCCTAGCCACCTCAACTACTTCACTTCTCTCCTTGTGATTTTTACCTGTGAGGCAAAACAGCCAGGTGTACTCAAATAACACTGATTAACAAAAAATTTTTCAGTAACGGAAATGGATATGTTTCTTACACATTTTGACCGTCACCCCCCCCCCCCCCCCCCACACACACACACACGGATCATGAATATGTTATTTGATGACTAACTGAAACCCTCAGCTGCCGACAGGTGTTGTTGATATACCTCGATGTGGACAGCTGAAAATGTGTGCCCCGACCGGGACTCGAACCCGGGATCTCCTGCTTACATGGCAGACGCTCTATCATTTATTTCAGGAAAAAGCTGCACGGTCATCAACAGTATCTGTTCTTTCAAGAACAGTTACTGTCTTCATATATATAGTTAAAGGCTACCCAGCCATTGACCTTCGTCTGTGCGAATGCGCACAGGTTGCCCAAACTCTTACGCCAAAGTGTGCGCGAGTAATGAGTGGATGGGCAAATGTCTATAAGGTACTTTACATACGTAAAATTGTGGACAGTTGTGAATGTGAGTCTCACGGGAAGCGTGCAAGGGATAAGTCCCTGCAGTCGCGCTATTCATCTGTGTCCTCAGTGGCTCAGATGGATAGAGCATCTGCCATGTAAGCAGGAGATCCCGGGTTCGAGTCCCGGTCGGGACACACATTTTCTGCTGTCCACATCGATGTATATCAACAACACCTGACGGCAGCTGAGGGTTTCTGTTAGTCATCATTTTTTTTCAGGTAAAAGCTGCAAGGTCATCAACAGTATCTGTTCTTTCAAGAACAATTACAGTATTCATATATATAATATGTTATTTTGTTTTTGTAGCACCCTCAGTTTTAAAAATACTTAATTACACAAGACTGATTATAAAAATCAAATAAATAGATTTCTTAAGAAATGAAACCTATTATTGCCACGCTCTTGACGCGACTACCAGAAACTTTTCTTATAATTAATCTTTTACAACATGTCAAAAGTGCATGTGACTCACGGTCTGTTGCTCCTGAAGACCATGTTCTTATGAGTCATGAGGACATCCTTCCTTTGTTTGGCTGTGAATTCACATGTGTGAATAGTGCAGTATAAATATACCTTGTGCTGAATATTTTGTTTTGTTTTAGTGGTGCATTTTCTGTCCGCATTTGTACAATGTCATGTGTATCTTTAAATCACCCAAATAATGTTTGCTACATCTGTGGGTGGTACACTATTAAATCATGCAGATGACATGTGACACCCATAGCAAAGAAATTGTACGATCTTTATTTTGGGTGCAATTTAGGTGATCAGGAGCAAAAATTGGCACCACATATTGTTCGTGCGAACTGTTCACCTCATCTTAAAGGTTGGGTGAATAAAAAGGTAAAGTTGCAATGCCTTTTGCTATTCTGATGCTCTGGAGGGAAACTGCCAATCACGTAGATGACTGCTATTTCTGCATGGTTAAAATAACAGGGTGAAGGGCAAGGATAGAAAGACTAACAAGTATCCCTCCCTCAAGTATGTCATTATCACTCACTGATATTTGGCAAGAGCAGCCTCTAGCTCAGCACGAATGAAATATGGCATTTCCAAAATTGGTCCTCTCTTTTGCTCAGTTCACTACTGAAATACTTTGTGCATTTTGTTATTAGTAGCTTTGTTTAGATGAAGTAGCTCCATGAAATCATAATAATGTGATTATTTGACATGTGAATTGGTTAGTATTACATTCTTTCAACTTTTTAGTTGTGATCTACAGAAAAGTAGCAATACTTCTGTACATACTGGTTTGCTTGAAAAATGATATGTAATTTTTTGATACCTTTTGGTGTTATCTGTACATCATTTGATTTCCTGTACACAAAGATGTCACTGTGTATGCATAACACAGGGTGGGCAAAATGAAACTGGCCCAGAAAATATTTACAGTGATACTGACGCAGGATTGTCTCTTGTTGACAAACGTCACAGAAAGTGCTGGAAATGGCCACTGTTGACATCGGTGCAGCTCTGTGCTCAATTTATCAAACTGTGAGACTTGCATAATTTATCGACACAGAGAGCATGAAATGCTAATGAAATATGTTTTCATACATTCCTGAATTATTTTTGGATGTTTGCTGTGCCTCTTATGTATGTCACTACTATACAGCAGTAGTACCCAACAGTAGTCAGTCATCATATTTGTTGCACATTGCCCCTGATAGTGTTGCTCCAATGTATATAAGGTCCAATGAAATCTTTCCCCACGTTCGTCAGAGACTTGTCCAAGAGCACCAGCAGGAAAAGAGTCAAAGTGTGAAGAATATGCAGTTTTAATGACATGTTGCAACTGAGATTGCAGCAAAACTGTAGTGGTTCATTGACTAGCATGTCACTATTGTCTGCTCTCTTGTTTCCAAAGAAATCAGAACACAGTTTTTTGAAAGAATTCCAGCAGTCCATTTCAAGATGGCTAAAATCTGTGATAAAATCAAGATCATGAACAAGTTGTCTAATTTGAGGGCCAACAAACACTGTGCTTTCACTTTGGCTTCACACAATGCAGGGAATTTCTGACATACGCATATAAAACCAGGTCCACCTTTGTCGATTGCAACAACAAATGACTTCATAAGTCCAAGTTTTATGTGAAGTGGTGGTGACAAATTCACCAATGGAACGTTTTCTACATTCTTCCAACCATGTTCTATTTGTGTATGGGTAGGCCATATCTGTCTGTTATAATGACTCTTCCAATCACAGCTATCTCATTCACAAAGAAAACAGCAATGCTTTGTATACCCAGACTGTAATCCTGCAAGTATCCCAATTACTTTGAAGTCTATGTGGATTTGCCACTAGTGGCTGTTACACTGAATTTTATTCAACAAAACTTCCATATTGCTGGGAACAGGAGGATGTATGTTGCTGTTGTGAAGGAACATCACTTTGATGCTAGTTTTGGAGCCATCAACAAATGGTCACAATTCTGCTCATACATGTTTCACTCCCATAGCATTAAACAGACCATTCACATCATTGCAGTAACAGAGTGAGTCTTCCATGTTAAAGGGCAATGTAAAGGCAGCCTGATGATGCCAGAAGAAACAAACCTTAGCATCCTCATCTAGCAAATTGCACTGTTTCAGACGCAAACCCAAAAGTTCAGCTATTTGCCTAAGAAAGATTCAGGTTCCTAATGAGTTATTCAGATCATTTTGTGTCAGAAAATGTGGCATCATTTCTTCATAATTGAAATCAGAGCTTGCATTCTCCACATCTGTACTAGATTCGACCTTGGTTTCAACTTGCAATGACCACACGTCTGGAAGAACAGGGTCAGGTAAGGAAGAACCATGTGGTATGGGTTGAATAGCTAATGTATAATATTAAAAGTGTCCTGATACAAGTATCATCATGTAACAGTCTGTACACATAGGTACATAGCAAGTACTGGTGACAGCCTGTGGTTGTCCAGTACTTATATGAATGCAACTATAGTCAGTAGAGGGCTCTAGTGCTGAGGTACATAAATGATCAGCATCATGAACTCATTAGCTAAATTTTTGCATACTCACAACTAAAACAATTTCATATGGCAAAATGTGTGCCTGAGAATAAAACTTAAAACAAAATACAATGTGCAGAAATAACGTCCATACTTAAAATCTGAATAAAATTTTTTAAATGTAACAACGAGTCTATTAATTGTTTTTAACATAACAATGTAAATAACACAATGATGCATAAAAGTCAGAATGAAAGATGTAAAAAGTAATACAGGATTGGTTAATAAAAAAAACCTTTCAGCATGACAAAGCAAATTAAGCATGATCTCCTGTGAAAATATAGTTAAAGAAATTAATATTTAATTAAAAGCCTTGACAGCCAATAGTACATTCAGAGCAGCCTCCAGCTGGATCCATCTTGTAGCCTCGCTGTAGGTAATGAGTTTGTTTGTGTGGCCATGCTCCACAGCAAACACAGCTTTTCTTGTTGCACTGTATTTTATTTTCCCAGACACATTTCGCCTTTTTTTCACTTTAAGGCATCATCAGTGGGATCTATAATGATGCACATTTGTTTTGATATGTATTATTTGTAGATTATAAAACAGTTCACTTCTTGCTTTTTATGCAAATAAGTGATTACTTACAGTTCTTCCTGTTTTCAGTCGGCAGTAGTGTTATCTCTCATCTGGTCACATGGAGGTTGCACTACTGCTCTATTTACGAAACATAAGCATGTTTTTGTGTTTTGAACAGTTTTCTTCCCACTTTTCATTTTGTTTATCTTTCTTATTGTGACGCACTACCAGTCATCTGTCACTAATATAGACATAACACCAATATACACATAATTACTTTTAGTTCATTGTGTATCTCATCCTGTTTGGTTTGTTTACCTACACATACATGTCGCCAACCTAACGAAGTATATGCTGAAAACTAATGTCTGTTTATTTCTGTTATGTTTCTATCTTGCACGCACGCGCCTTTGTGTGTGTGTGTGTGTGTGTGTGTGTGTGTGTGTGTGTGTGTGTGTGTGCATGGATTTTTTTTTCCATTTGAGTTTTGGTTTAAATATTTAGTGGAGAGATTCACGGACAAGTGTGTGGAAAGGGGGTTAGGTGCTATTATTATTATTATTATGATAACAGTACTCTATTGTTGTGTTATTCTATTATTTTATCTATTAGTGTAAACAATGAGTTGTTTGGTATATGTATTTGATCATTCAACATCGTTTTCTTTTGTGCTTTGGTTTCCTAATTATTTTCATGTCTTCTTCTCTAGTAGTTGGTTTAGATTATGTTCTCTTATGTGTTCTGCAAATGTGGAGTGATTTGTACCACATTTCCAATGTAGTAGTTATGGTACTGAGTGATTGTGATTGTCTTTGGTTCTGTTGTAATGTTGTTAATGGTTTTTTACTTTCTGCTTTTAATTTTCTTTTAATTTTGTTGTTCAGGTTTGTGACTATGTTACTATCATACCCCAGTCTAAATGACTTTTTAGTGGAATGCAGTAAGATGAAGAAGCCCATAAGGTAAGGAGTGTAAAAGATACTATAGCTTCTCACCAAAAGGTTCAGTCTGAAGGGAATAACAATTCTGATATTAAAATTTTCCACCTGAACATTCAAGGAATAAAACGTAAAGAATTTTTTGTGAATACTTTTGGCATAGATAATAAATTTCATACTTTTTGATTGAGTGAATACTGGGGTACTGATGGTGAACTTACAGTTGTGATACTTGACAACTATAATATAGCAAATATGAGGTTCATTCAAATGAAAACTGGTCTGTGCATCTACCTTTGCCTTACACACAAGGTGGCGCCACATAACTGCGGGTATGGTGGCACCATCTATTGGTAGAGAGACTGTTGTGGGCACACTGTTTGATGTTGCATAGTGTCAGTGTGGCTTCGCGCTGAAGAGAGGGTGGTCACACAAGTTAGCGTCCACTACTGAACATGCAGGCAAGTAAGCAGAAACAACGAGAAGTGATTCGATTTTTGGCGGCAGAGGGAGTTGGAGGCCATGAAATGTATCGACAGATGAAGGATGTGAATGGTGAGTACAGTCCAAGTCATTCAAGCGTTGTGGAATGATGCAAATGATTCCTTGAGGGGCACGAGTCACTGAAAGACAATGCTCGTCCGGGACAGGCTCATTGTTTCATCACACAGGAAATTGTTGCGGAAGAGAATGCTTTAGTCTTGGACAACCGCAGAATCACTGTGGACGAGATCCATCAGTTAGTGGATATCAGTGTGGGTCTCCACCCCCGTCCACGCCTGGATCTGACAGCAGCCTACTAGCTTCTTTAAGGATGGAATAGACTGGCTACGGTCGCAATGGGAGAAACGGGTCAACAGTTTTGGTGACTATTTTTGAGTATGTGTACTGCGTATAATTACATTTTTGAGTTAGTAAAATTATTACCGTTACTTTACACTACTGACTGGGTTTCATTTGAATGCCCCTTATAGTTACTGCAGTAAAGTGCATAGAAGAAGTTCTGTAGCAATCTATATTAACCAGTCACTCAGTTGCTCCTTTAATAGGTTGGATCTAGAGTATTTGCCTGACGAACAAAGTTTTGAAGCTGCTGATATAGTCACTAATAGTTTTAAATTAATAATATTATCCTTGTACAGATCACCTAAGGTCACCAGTGTATTTCTAGAAAAACTGGACATGCTGTTACATATATTTGGAGAGTCAAAATGGTTGCATTATGACATTGTAATAAGTGGAGATCTGAATTCAGATTTTGATGTAATGACACACAAATGTAGTGCCATTGAGCTGAAAAATCTTCTATGACAGTGCAGTTTACACTTTATCAATAATATATCCACAAGAGATGAAGCATATCTTGACAACATTTTTGTCAATTTTGAAGCTACAGAAGAATCATGTGATGTGACAGTATTTCCATTCTCAGATCATGATTCTGTATCCTTAAATTGTAAAATTAGGTTCTCTGCTGACAAGAGTAATATTGGAAGGCCTTCCCAAAAGTCGTAATCATGAGACATGTCACAAATGATAAAGCTGTCTGGTTTCATAAGTCCCTTCCAGACAGAGACTGGTTTGGCCAGTGTTATGGTGACACACATTATACGTTGTGTAAGGATTTGTCAGCAAAGCTAACATTTGAAAGGCTCTTTGACACAATTTAATGATAGCATTCCCATAAAGAAGTGCAAAATAATTGACAAAGGCTTCAAAAGCAAGGCCACACATAAACAAAATCCATGGTATAGTGAGGAATTAACAAATCTGAAAAATCAAGTTATGCTGTTGCACAATGTACATAAAAGTCTGAAGGCTGACCATGCCAGATCAGACTATCTTAAATATAGGAATTATTACAAAAAAGCCATTGTGGAAGCAAAAAAGCACACAACTGCAGAAATATTGAGTATTTCACTAACAAGTGCAAAGCCACATGGAATCTAATAAATATTATTGCTAAAAATGAAAGAAACAAGAAAATTAATATATGTCCCAAAAATTCAATGATTACTTTATTAAATCAGTTGAGGAAGTAGGAAATTCTGTTATCAAACCTGATATTAGTTCATCAGAGAACCTTTCAAAAAATGTTTGTAAACCACCAGCTAATACATGCATGTCTACCTTCTCCGAGGTCCTCCTATTCTCGTACTAAGAATAGCAAAACAGCTGGAACCATCAGACAGTGTAGATGTACATGGCATATCTTCTAACATACTAAATAAAATAATAGATTGTACTGTGTATCCCTTAACTAATTGTATAAACAAATGCATACCTGAGGGATATTTTCCTAATGAGCTAGAAGCCAATTTCTATAGTCCTGGCTTTTTCTAAAGTACTGTAATGTGTAATTTACCAACAATTATATGTTTACTTTGAAAATCTAGGAATAATTAGTGAATCACAGTATGGTTATAGGAAACATTTGTCAACGGTTGATGCTATAGACTTTGTAGTAAAATGTATACATCAAGAGTTTGAGGATAAAGGCTTTCCTCAAGCCACATTTTGCAATCTAAGTAAGGCTTTTGACTGTGTAGAGCACACACCACTTCTGGAAAAAATAGAATTATATGGCACTGAAGGTAACAGCCTTAAATTATTATACTGAAGCACCAAAGAAACTGGTATAGGCATGCGTATTCAAATACAGAGATATGTAAACAGACAGAATATAGTGCTGCGGTCAGCAAAACCTATATGAGACAACAAGTGTCTGGTGCAGTTGTTAGATCAGTTACTACTGCTACAATGGCAGGTTATCAAGATTTAAGTGAATTTGAACATGGTGTTATAGTCAGTGCATGTGCGATGGGATGCAGCATCTCTGAAGTAGCGATGAAGTGGGGATTTTCCTGGACGACCATTTCGCAAGTGTATCACAGGTATTACGAATCCAGTAGAATCAAACCTCTGACATTGCTGTGGCTGGAAAAAGATCCTGCAAGAACAAGACCAATGACAACTGAAGAGAATCATTCAACATGACAGAAGCGCAACCCTTTCACACATTGCTGCAGATTTCAATGCTGGGTCATCAGCAAGTGTCAGTGTGTGAACCATTCAATGAAACATCATCAAGATGGGCTTTTGGAGCTGAAGGCCCACTCGTATGCCCTTGATGACTGCATGACACAAAACTTTACACCTTACCTGGGTCCATCAACACTGACATTAGACTGGTGATAACTGGAAACATGTTGCCTGGTCAGACGAGTCTCATTTCAAATTGTATCAAGCAGATGGACGTGTACAGATATGGAGACAACCTCATGAATCTACGGACCCTGCAAGTCAGCAGGGGACTTTTCAAGCTGGTGGAGGCTCTATAATGGTGTGGGGATGTGCCATTGGAGTGACATGGGACTCCTGATATGTCTAGATACAGCTCTGACAGGTAACATGTATGTAAACATCCCGAATCATCACCTGCATCCATTCATATCAATTGTGCATTCCGATGGACTTGGGAAATGCCAGCAGGACAATGTGACACCTCACAACCAGAATTGCTACAGTGTGGCTCCAGGAACATTCTTCTGAGTTTAAACGCTTCTGTTGGTCACCAGACTCCCCAGAAACAAACATTATTCAGTATGTCTGGGATGCCTTGCAACATGCTGTTCAGAAGAGATCTCCATCCCCTCATACTCTTACAGATTTATGGACAGCCCTGCAGGATTCATGCTGTCATTACCCTCCAGCACTACTTCCGACATTGGTTGAGTACATGCCATATCGTGTTGTGGCACTTCTGTGTGCTTCTGGGGGTCCTAAATGTTATTAGGCAGGTGTACCAGTTTCTTTGGCTATTCAGTGTAAAATTGCATCTACAGAACCATAGACAAATTGTCTGTGTTGGCAAGGAAATGTCAAAAATAGAACAAGGATCTGTATTGGGCCTTTTCTTGTTCCTAATAATGATCAATGGTCTACCATCATTTATAAAGTCTAGTACAGTTCTATATGCAGATGATACAATCTTTCTTCATTGTAGTAATGACCTCAGTAGCCTTCAAAGTTGTGTTGCAAAGACAATGCACCAAGCTTCCAACTGGTTTAAAGCAAATGGCTTTTTATTGAATGACAATAAAACACAGCACATGGTTTTTAGTCTGAAAGGCAAGTTTCTGTCAGATGATCCTAGTTATGTTACATTTTTGGTGGCATATTTAGATGATAAGTTATCTTGGAGTCAACATGTACAATATATTAGTGGTAAGCTTTCAAGAGTAATTTGTATGTTAAGGTGTCTTATGGATTGTGTATCCAAAAAGTATCTTAACACTGTAAACCATTGTTTTGTGAACAAAAGATAATTTTTACACATACTATGTTTTAGTTTGCACAAAAAAGTTGTGCTTGTGTAGCTCAGTTGATACAGCATGTGACTTTTAATAAAACGATTATTGTTTCTTTAAATATATTTTACCAGAAGTCATCTTTAATTTGCTTTGTCATGTTGAAAAGCTTTCTGTTTTTTCTGTTAATATATCCTATATTAATTTTTGCATCTTTTATTACGACTTTCACACAACATTGTGTTATTTACATCATTATGCTAAGAGGTTTCTGATAACACACTCTACAACCTTTTGCACATTTTATCTGGACTTTAAGTACGGATTTTATTTCTACACATTGAATTCCCCTTTGCATTTTCTTGTCAGGCACAAATCTTGATATCTGAAATCGTTTCAGTTAATGACTTTTAAGCTATTGGATTTATGATGCTGATCACATAATTCACCTCAGTACTAGTGCTCTCCTCTGGCTGTAGTTATCTAAAATGCAAATTTTCTTTTGTTCAAAATCTTAAATCTCCCAAAGTTCTTATAGGTTTATAGTACACATCAGGAGGCTGAGACAAGTAAGGCCAAGACAGTTCATTGCAGTCATTAATCTGCGGATTTTGTTTACCCACATGACCTGGTGCTGGCAGATGTATTACTTGACTCTAGCCTGGTGTTCTCACTGGAAGTATACTTAATTATATTGATTGATTCATGAATATGTCTAGTGGGACTACAAGATCACACATTCATTGTGAGCTTTTCACTGTACATGTCTTTGGAACATATGCAAAACAAGTAAAAAATAAAATGTAAAGCATAAACCAGAACAACGTAACTCATTTGGTGAAGATACACCTGAAGATCACACCAATGGGTCTTGAATAACTGTAACTCGTATCCAGAATGTTGGGAAGTTGGGAAGGTAGAAGATGAGGTACTGGAGGAAGTAAAGCTGCTGTGAGGACAGGTTCTGAGTTGTGCTTGGGTAGCTCAGCTGATATAGCACGTGCCAACAATAGGCAAATATCCCAAGTTCAAGTCTCGGCCCAGCACACAGTTCTAATCTGCCAGGAAGTTTGATTTCAGAATTATATGGTAATTAAGAAGACTGCCAACGTACACCCTCTGCTGTTGACATGTGGGCATGTATTTTGTAACACTGTGTTGAAGCCTCTTCTAGTACAAGTGGAAATGGTTAGGGTGTGGGAAGGGTTTGTGAGCCATGCAGATGATCTACAAGTTGTAGCTGCAGACTCCAGAGCTACAATGGAGGCCAGATTATGTGGTGTCTTCTGCACATCCAGTCGCAAGGTGTACAGAACATAAAATTCAACCTAGGGGTAGGGTGGGGGGGGGGGGGGGGGGGAGGAGAAAGAGATGAAGCTACATTGACAGATTATTAGGTATACATCTAGGCAAAAATGTGCATTTGCCACAGCACACATAAAAGTGACACACAAAGCAATACACATGCATGTTACTCAGAATATAAATTGGCCTGAATGCTATGGAGGCCTATCATGGTGATACCTTTATCTTCATCACTGGCTTTACAACTTTCTTATGAATAGTACAGTGTGACCTTTTGGTGAATATGATACGGGGTGCTCATCTGGGTGACTGGAGTTTCCGAGTGTGACTCCAGTAGAGGCTCTTCTGGGATTTTGAAGAATCACACGGTAGCTATCTCAGATATCTTGAAGTATCACACTGGTTGTGAACATCCAATTTAGAAAATATAAGAACATTCACACCAAACAGAATAAGGAAAGAAGGAGTGAAAAATTGTGGTAAATGGAATACAAACTTCAGGACTCAAACTTCCTCAAAGTTAGAGAGTACCTTAGCAAAAAGTATATTAGCCACTGTCACACCATTGTTCATTTTGCAGCAGAGTACAGGTCTTATAAACACCCACATCATATAAACACGAGATAAAGTGATATGTATGAGTGCAGGGGTAGGGCAACCACAAAGAAAACTGTGTTCAGCTACCATAGGTAGGTGATCATGGCACAGAATATTTCTCTTACCTGTAATTTGCACCACACTGTCAGAGACATGGAGCTCTATAAAGTTACAGTATTCTATTTATAGTTTTGAGTAACTATGACAGAAAGCATAACTTAATGAGATGCTTAGTGTTGTGTTCAGTGCTGCACAGTAAGTGATGATCTTGAGTGAGTTAAACATAAAAATACTGGCTTAAGTGTAAGAACTAAATGTGATGAAACCTGTACAATGTTCACCTACAACTTCTTCACTGCTGAAGAACTGATGAATTACTTTGTCCCAATGTCATCCTCCTGTATCGTCATTGGCACCATATCCATCACCACAATATGGGACCCCAGTCAGGGCTGCCTAAAGAGCTCCTGGATGTATCATAGATAACTATCATAGAGCATCAACAGGGCAGATAACTTTATCTGATTATATCTGATAAGCTATTACACATGTCCAATCATATTAATGTGACTACTGCTTATGTTCAACATCAACTTGCAAAAACCACTCACAGATGGGATGGCCAATGGCAGGGATGCAGATGTGGAAAACAGTGCAGTAGTGGTCATAATGTGGAAACAGAGTGATTTCTAAAAGGGCATGATCATTGGCTTTTGGACCAAGGGTATACATATTTCTGAAACAGCTCAGTTTGTAAACTGTTCACCTGCTGCTGTGGTTAAAGTATACTGTGCATTGCAAAATGGCACTATCCAAACCAGCACTGTGGTGCACCATAGGTCACAGATGACAGGAGCAAATAGTGGCTGCAGAGACAATGGGCAAATAGAAGTGCAACTGTTGAGCAAGTGACGACGCAGATGAATCGAGGAGCTACCAACATTCTCCCCTCAATGACTATTCAGTGAATATTGCTGCGTACCGCCCTCCACAGAAGGTTGTCTGGTTTGTGCACTCATGCTGACTGCTGTTCGTCAGCAATGAAGGTTGGAATTTGCATGCCAATAACACAACTGGACATCCACTGAGTGGCAACAGGTAGCCTTTTCAGATGAAACACATTTTATGCTCCACCAGACAGATGGATGTTGACATGTACAGCATGAAATGTTTGGAAGCAGACACCCTGCAACAATCGAGGGTACATTATGGTCAGGGGTATGTTTTCATGGAATTCCCTGGGTGATCTTGTCATTCTGGGAGACACAATGGATCAACATGAGTTTGCATATATCTTTAGGGACTATGTATACCTCTACATGTTGTTTGTTTTTCCTCAGCACAATGGCAGCTACCAGCAGGACAATGCAATGTGTTGCACAGCTCCTAGTGCATATGTGTGGGACGAAGAGCACCTGGATGAGTTTACTGTACTCCTCTGGCCACCGAACTCAATCAAGAATCTGTGGGACCCCATCAACTGGGCTGTTCGTGCCATGAATCCTCGACCAAGGAACCTAGCACAGCTGACTGTGGCACTGGAGTTGACATGGCTCCATATCCCTGTTGGTACCTTTCAGAATGTCACTGATTCTCTTCCTGCATGTCTCGCAGTGGCTCGGACTGCAAAAGGTGGTTGTCCGGGCTTTTGACAGGTGGCCATATTAATGTGACTGGACAGTGTAAATATTGACTTTTAGTCCAGAAGTTCGGTAATGCTATAATGAAAAATATATTACACATTCATTGGAAAATCTGGGATTAAATAACAGCAATATGAAAAAGGATAAATTGCTACTCACTACATAGAGGAGGCAAGTGTCAGACAGGCACATTGAAAGTAGACTGTTAGATAGATATTAACAGCTATTGGTAGGGGGAAGGGGGGTGGGAGTTGGATGGGGGGTGGGAGTTGGATGGAGGGAGGGAGGCAGGGGGGAGGGAGGGAGAGGAGAGAAGCAGAGAAGGGGGAGGACTATGTAGGTGCACTGAGGGAGGTGGGGTACAGAAGGCATGCATGAGGCTGGAATGCGTGCTAGGATGGGAATAGAGATTGGTGTCCATGACCTTACTGCCACTGAATCCTACCTTTCACTGTGCCCAACTGACTCCAAACCTACAATCTATTTTCAGATCACCACAATCAATGATATCCTCACCCAAAATTACTTCTCCTTTTATGGCATCACCTATAAATAAATCTGTGGTACAGCCATGGGCACCTGCATGGCATCACCTTATGCCTCCATCCATATGTAACCTACAAACCACCGACAATATATCCATTTTGACAACTGCCACCCATTCCACACCAAGAAATCCCTTCCATAAGTGTAGCCACATGCAGTCATTGCATCAGCAGTGATGAGTAGTCCCTTTCCAAATATACTGAGGGTCTTGCTGAGGCCTTCACAGTCCAAAATTACCCTCCTCATCTTGTCCAGCAGCAGATCTCTAATGCCTTGTTTCCCCCGTCACCAGTTATGTACCATACTCTACATATCCACTGACTGTCTGGAAAGCATCACCCCACTCATGACTTGTTACCACCCAGCAACTGAATCATGTTCTCCAACAGAGTTTTGACTACCTCTCACCACACTCCAAAATGAGAAATATCCTCCCCACCTCTCTCAACCCCTTGCTCCCATGGTTCACATCTCTGCAATAGACCTATATGCAAAACCTACCCCATACATATTCCTGGTACCATCTGCTCCACTCTTTTCACAGGTGTGTCTTTCCCTATCAAAGGCAGGCCACCTGTGAAAACAGCCATGTGGTCTACCAACTTACCTGAAACCACTGTACGCCATTCTATGTGACTATGATCATTGACAAGATGTCTGTCTACATGACTGGTCACTGCCAAACTGTGGCCAAATGATAGCTGAACCATCTAGTTGCTGAGCATCTCATCCAACATGTTGTGTTTGACTTCAATGACTGCTTCAAAGACGATGCCATCTGGATTCTTCCCACCACCAGCAGCTTTCTTGAATTGCACAGGTGGTAACCCTCCCTCCAACATGTTACTTCATTCCGTAATGTGCCTGGTCTCAATCTGTAATATCCTTTCCTCTAGCTACTTCTATCCCCTTCCCTGCTCCCATTCCAGCCCTATACCTACCTTCTGCACCCCCCACCCCCTTCCACCAACACCTCCAGCACATCTGCATAGTCATTTTCCCATATCTGCTTCTCTCCTCTGCCCCTGCCCCTACAATATCTAACAGTCTACCTTTCTAGGTGCCTGACTGCCTCTTCTATGTGGTGAGTAGCAGCCTGTCCTATTTGATATTAAAATTACACATTTAAATGCTTCTGATATAATAAACATATATTACAGTATAAATTGTAGTACAAGAAGCTATAGTAAGCACTTTAGTAGAGTAATTCTAGGTTCACAAAAGCCCCCCCCCCCCTCCCTCCCTCTCTCTCTCTCTGTCTCTCTCTATCCCCCTCCTTCCCCCCCTCCCCATACACACACAGGCACAAGCACATGTGAGTGTGCGCTCACACACACACACACACACACACACACACACACACACACACACACACACAAACATAAACTTCTATTACATAATTCATTTTACCCCACACCCATTAGCAAATTCAACCAACACTATAGTGGTATGATATCACAGAAGTGGCAACCACCTTAACATATATTCTGGTCCTGTGCACATTCTGATCAACAATCTCTCTCAGATGTTTGTGATGGTGAGACAAAATGACATCTTTTTAAACATTATCATGATCTTCACTTCATTCAATTTTGGTATTAGTCAATTTTCAACATTTTTACACAATTCTTTCAATGACAGAGTTGGCTCTTCAAAGAAAATAATGATCAGTAGAGCTTATCTTCTAAGACTGCATAGACAACATTCATCTTAAATGACACTATGTCTTTGTGGAAAATCAAATAATGGAAAGTCCAGGATAGAATAATAACTATACGAAAAGGACAGGTTGCTACTCACCATATAGAGGAGGTGTTGAGCTGCAGACAGGCACAATGAAGAAACTGCTAAACATTTAGGTTCTCAGACAAAAAAGCCATTCCTTCAAAATAGAAAACACAAACACACACAATCACAACCCAACACACATGGCTAATGTCCCTGACTACTGGGGCCCGACCAATGGCCAGAGACAGTAGCTGTGCATGCACACCGAGGTAGATGCGGGTGTGTGTGTGTGTGTGTGTGTGTGTGTGCACATTCTATTTTGGAAGGAGAACTTTTTTATCTGAAAGCTGTAATGTTTAGCACTCTTTTCATTGTGCCTGCCTACAACTCAGTTCCTGCTCTATGTGGTGAGTAGTAATCTATCCTTTCCATATGACATGTAAATTGAAGGTGGAGGGGGGAGAAAGGAAAGGAAATGGACTACTGATGTCAGCTCCATCAGGAAGTTATGCAGAATCAGTGGTGATGAGTGAAAATGTGTACCGGATCAGGACTCGAACCCAGGATCTCCTGCTTACTAGGCAGTTGCATTAACCACTGTGCCACACAGACATGGTGTTTATTGTAACAGCACCAACTATCTTGGTATGCCACTTGGCTGTCCCACACTCACATCAAGCAGTACCTGCCCATGTCCTCCTAACTTGCTACTTAAGGATTCCCTCAGGATGTCAGATGTAAATGTGCATCCTCACTGAAGAAGGTGGATTCATTGCCCATTGAAGGAAATCGATTATATGAATTCAAGGCATCTGTTCTTTTGGACATATCCACAAGAACAGACACAATGCAAAATCCGCAGCTGTGACACATCATATGTAAATTAAAGATGGGAGGGGGAGGAGGGAGAAAGGAAAGGAAAGAAAAGGAAATATTGATATTAGTTGCATTGGGACATTATGTGGAATCAACAATGATAAGTGATAATGTGTGCTAGACCGGGACTCGAACCCGGGATCTCCTGCTTACTAGATAGTTGCATTAACCACTGCACCACCCAGACATAGCATTTATCACAGTTGCATAGACTACCTTGGTACACCTCTCCACTGACCCACACCCCCACCTAGCACCACCTCTCAACAGTCCCTTTCCGTGTCCTCCATGCTTGCTACTTAGAGATTGTGCATCTGCACTGAAGAAGGTGGATTCGTCTTTCCACACTTGCACACAATGTATTACATTATCAGTTGCAAGAAGCCAATATCTTATATTTACCCACACATACTGAGCATGTAGTTAGGGCATAAGTCAAACAGAATACATTTCCTGTGAACTTTGGTGTAGCAAATGAGAGTATCTGGAAAACTGAATCTTTCAGTTGGATTACAAGGCATGACTGAATGGTTTAAAAGATAGTTGATTGCCAACGAATCATGAAGATTTGCCTATATGTCACCTCTAAACATAGCTGCAATCAGTCAGAAAGATATTTTTTTATTAATTATATTATTTACATACATGAAAATGTAAAAAAAGGAGCCATCTTTTAAACATCAGTAGATACATCATTGTCTCTCACTGTTTCAGTGTAACAGGATAATAATAAATAACACAAACTGGGTTCATGAATTTTGTTCCACTTCTCCCCACTTTTACAAGATTTCACACAGTACCAAGTCTTGGATGAGCATTACAGTCAGTTTGTGAAATTAAAGTCCAAGGAATGTGGCTACAAAGCAACTTAAAATAGAATTGTCATGTGAAAGCTCTTCAAACAAAGCTTTCAAAAGCTTTTTATCCTATTTATGTCTAATTCACAGTGAAGCACATCAGCAGTGATTCACATTATGAATTGATTTCTTGACTGTGGACTAACCTTCTGGGGAAACTCTTCCACCAGGAGAGAGAGAGAGAGAGAGAGAGAGAGAGAGAGAGAAAGAGCAAGAGAGAGAGAGAGAGAGAGAGAGAGAGAGAGAGAGAGAGAGAGAGAGAGAGAGATGATAAGGCTATACTTATTCAGCTCCAGTGGGTAGTAGTGTCTTTACACATGTGTATTTTACACAGAATGCATGACATCATTAGCTGCAAGAGGCCAAACTCCACACTTGGTCCACTTCCATTTATTATATTTATCAATGATCTGCCCCAGTGCATTCAGAAAGGTCTACCAGTAATGTTAGCTGATGACACCAATATACTGTATTCATATCACTATGTTAATTAACTCCAAAACACAGTTTCTAATACAAACTCCAACTGGAAAATTCATTAAACAGGAACAAACTGTTACAGAATACACCAGTACATAAATTTTCACTTACATTAAGGTCAGATGATACCAGATTTGAAAACATGCCTATAAACCAAGTGGTAACCACTAAAACACTAAATTCCTCAAAATTAGGATAGATGACACTACAGTGGGGCATACATTAAAAAAAAGTTACTAAAGTACTAACAATTCCCTTCCAATTGAAACGATAAACAATTGCTCGGAAGTATAGATGTGTGTGTATGATAACATAAATTTTCAATTGGATACTTCATGTGTAAGTGGACTCTGCCCTATGACACAGCAACTATAGGAGCATTTTCAACTGTGGTAACACCATTTTAAGACACTATAGTTACCAGGGCAGGATACTTTCTGATATTGAGTTATCTGAGAGTGTATGCTTGTTACTTTAAAATATAACATGTGAGAAGCATTAACTATCATTGTGCTGCTACATACGAATGTCCACACAGTCACTGCTGTATGTTAGACATAGCAGCCACTTTTAGGTATAACAGTTTAACTGTAGAGTTTAACTAGTAAAGTAACTTTGTTTTTGTCCTTTAATAAAACTTTTGATAGATTATCACATAGCAAGGTTGGGTGGGAGACCCACAAGGTTAGGACACAGCCTACTCATTTCAATTAGTATCAAGTGGGCCACTGAGCTTAGTAATCCTATCAAATTACATCCAGCAGTGTCACATGCACTCACTCCATAAGACACTGTGGAGAGGTTTGGAATTTAATCCAGAACATTGACAATGAGGAACTTTATGCCTCCTCTCCTTGCTGGTCAAATAAATTTCTTCCATCCTCAGTATTCAAACTGGCTACCTCTGAGTTGTACACCACCTCCCATGTGTGCCCCAGGTATGCATTAGTGATGTCAGCTATGGAGGTGGGTAGAGTTTAACTTTACATGAAACGTGGGCTACAAGATGTGATGATGCTTCTTGAAGAGAACTGAAGCCAGTCATAATAAAATAATCTTTAGGATCCAGACAATGAAAACAAAAACTGGTACAAATTTAATGAGTTTCTTGAACTCAAGACACTTTTGTCGCAGCTTAAAAAAGTCTTAGTTTTGAAAGTGGACCACAAATTCTCTACCTGCTCTCTTTCTTCTCGATCACGTTCCCACAGCAAATGTGCTTGGTGAGCAAATTGATCGCTCGCACGTTCCATTTCTTTCTTGAATGCCATTGACATCAGGATCCGTCGATCGTGTTCAGGTATGTGAAGATTTTCAGAGCTGAAGAAAGAAAAGACTTATAAGTGGTTTATGATACATTCAATGTAAATGTATTTTGTAGAGTTTGTCACTTCATTATTATGAGAGTACCAACATGCATGTAATTTTTTAACTTACAATTTACCTGAAACTATCAATCTTCCATGGGTTAGAGTAGCACGCTAATGTTGAAATGTTTGTGTCTCCACTACTGTTGTTGTTGGAATCATAGCTGGATCTAAGTTTACAGCACAGACCTTGGTTTTTATCCTCAGAATTCCATATCTGAGATAAGGATTTTGTTTGTTCTTTATCAGAATAAGGAGATGGTACAGGCCAGCATAATTTCTGTTTCGTCTTTCCACATGGACTTCTATGTCTATTACTCCCACAATGTTTTGTTCTTTTCCCAGAAACCGTTGGTGAATCTCCACTAGATATGGAAGATGCTGAAGTTTCAGTTGAAGAAGGCTGGTATATTTCTGGCCCTGACCTAAATATTAAAAATTTTAAAGAGTGACAGACTTTGTAAATAGCAAAGACATATTTAATATTACATTATATTTACTTCTGTAGTATATTAAAACATTCTAATTATTTTTGTTTGAACTGAAGTCACATCTATACTTCCACTAGTAATGTATACTATGAGTGTCTACCAATGACAAATGCACAAAATCGTTATTTTAACCACTTGCAATTTATCTCATATAATCTGCTGGACTTTCAAGGCAAGAATGATCTTAAGTTGTCTACTGCATACAAATGTACTTACTAACAAATACTGTGGATTTAATTTGTATACTACTTCTTTCCGCACCATTTAAAATGAAACAACTGTGGTCTGTGCTATTTATTTCTTATAGCAAAATCTTTTTCTCTGGTTTGTTCCTACATGTAGTAGATACAGGGGTAGGACAAGAGTATTGAAACACCACCAGAAGTGCGTGCTTGAACATAAATGCAAATGTAAGTTAAGCCTGTAGGTGGTGCTGTTGTATTTGTCTATGAACGGCACTTGTGCAATGCCCTCAATATGTTACAAGTGTCAGTTATGGTCAGAACAGTGTTCTGTGTAGTTGAGAGTGCATTATGTTGGAGATAAGAGAATTCAAATCAAATTTCTCTAAGCACTATGGGGCTTAAAATCTGAGGTCATCAGTCCCCTAGACTTAGAACTACTTAAACTGAAGCACCTAGAACCACTTGGCCATAGTGGCCGGCTTAAGAGAATTCAAACATCAGAAAATTGTTGGTGCTTCAGTAGCCAAGGTAGCTGAAATGTTTGGTGTTTCAAGAGGCACTGTATCAAAGATTTAGACCACATGAAGGGAAAATGGAAAAACATCATCCACTGAGTCATGTTGTTGTTGTTGTTGTGGTCTTCAGTCCTGAGACTGGTTTGATGCAGCTCTCCATGCTACTCTATCCTGTGCAAGCTTCTTCATCTCCGAGTACCTACTGCAGCCTACATCCTTCTGAATCTGCTTAGTGTATTCATCTCTTGGTCTCCCTCTACGATTTTTACCCTCCACGCTGCCCTCCAGTACTAAATTGGTGATCCCTTGATGCCTCAGAACATGTCCTACCAACTGATCCCTTCTTCAAGTCAAGTTGTGCCACAAATTTCTCTTCTCCCCAATTCTATTTAATACTTCCTCATTAGTTATGTGGTCTACCCGTCTAATCTTCAGCATTCTTCTGTAGCACCACATTTCAAAAGCTTCTATTCTCTTCTTGTCTAAACTATTTATCGTCCATGTTTCACTTCCATACAAATACTTTCAGAAACGACTTCCTGACACTTAAATCTATACTTGATGTTAACAAATTTCTCTTCTCCAGAAACGCTTTCCTTGCCATTGCCACTCTACATTTTATATCCTCTCTACTTTGACCATCATCAGTTATTTTGCACCCCAAATAGCAAAACTCCTTTACTACTTTAAGTGTCTCATTTCCTAATCTAATTCCCTCAGCATCACCCGACTTAATTCGACTACATTCCATTATCCTCATTTTGCTTTTGTTGATGTTCATCTTATACCCTCCTTTCAAGACACTGTCCATTCCGCTCAACTGCTCTTCCAAGTCCTTTGCTGTCTCTGATAGAATTACAATGTCATCGGTGAACCTCAAAGTTTTTATTTCTTCTCCATGGATTTTAATACCTACTCCAAACTATTCTTTTCACTGAGTCATAATGCAGACAAAAGAGTGTGTTCAGTGATCATGACAGATGGTCATTGATGTGAATTGCGACAAAAAGTAAGGGGACAACAGCTGACAAAGTCACTACGGAACTGAACTTTGCACTCACAAACCCTGTCAGCACCAAAACAACATGAAGGGTGGTGCATAATCTTGGAATTGCAGGGGAAGCTGGAATTCCAAAACCACACATCAGTGATGCAAATACCCATAAAAGGGACCAAAGCCATAACCCTGGGTTATGGAGCAATGGAAGAAAGTTAGTTGTCAGATGAGTCTTGTTTCATACTGTTTCCAGCTTCTGAAATGCCAAGACTACAATGCAGACAGCTTGCAGCCAAGAGTGAAATGTCATGGGGGTTCAGATATGATTTATCCAGCTATATCGTGATCTTCCTTGGGCTCCATTGTTACTCTGCAATGTTGCATTGCTGCCAAGGATTACGTGACCATTTTGGCTGAGTAAGTCCACCCCATGGTACAATGTTCGTCACCCAATGGTGATGCCATGTTCCACATCTTGCATTTATTTATTAATTTATTTCTTGTTCCATAGATCCAGTTAGTGAGTCAATCACAAGGATATGGAACGTGTCAAATTGTACAGGTTTCAATTTAAACTTACAATAAATACAAGGGCAATTCAATGGCAAATTGTACATATTTTAAGTAAGACATACTATAAATACAGTAACAGATACAATGTCAGCTAGATAACATAACAACCATTTAACAGAAAAAGGAGTTTCAAATAAAGGTTAAATATAAGAGCACAAAGTTAATCAGATATTAGGCCTACAAGAGTAAATACATGTACAGCCAATCTGCTGTTACAAAAAGTGTGCTAATGCCCAAATGCACAATAAAATCAATTGAACTACTTCCAGACACAATAAGTTTAGTGATGGTATACATTTTCTTTTAGATATTCATCCACAGTATAATAAGATTTCTCTGTCAGGTAATCTTTGAGAACTTGTTTAAATTTTGGCAGTTCTGTGTGAACACATTTGATATGTAGTGGTAGAGCATTGAACAGCTTAATGCTGGAGTAGTAAACTCCTTTTTGTACCAGAGTGAGACGTTTCTTTTCGAAATGTAGATTGTCTTTGTTTCTGGTGTTATAACCATGGAATTTACTGTTGTCCTGGTAGATAGAATAATTTTTGCACACAAAGGTCGGCAAGGAAAAAATATACTGTGAGGCAGTTGTTAGGATACCTATCTTCCGAAACAAGTGCCTGCAAGAGTGTCTTTGATGGACCCCACACATTATTCTGATTGCTTTTTTTTGGATGGTGAAAACTTTTTTTGCAAGTGGTTGGTTCCCCCAGAATATGATAGCATATGACATCAATGAGTGGAAGTAGCCAAAGTAGGCAACCTTAATAGTGTCAACTTCAGCCACTGAAGAAATTACTCGTAATGCAAATGTTGCCGAGCTAAGTTTTTTACATAGATGAAGAATGTGAACTGACCAATTACATTTACTGTCTATGTAAGCACCCAGGAATTTTGTATCTTCAACTTTCTGTATTGGTTGATCTCTACATTTTATGTCAATTTCATCGGGATTACTTTGTGATGTATGGAATCTCATATAATGAGTTTTAACTGCATTGAGTGAGAGACCATTTGAGGAGAACCAATTTAAGATGTCATTAAAAACAGTATTTGTAGTTTGTTCAAGATCATGATCAATCAAATCGTCAATTAGAATTGTGGTATCATCGGCAAACAGGGTAAATTTGCTGTTTGTCTCAGAACAAAGAGGAAGATCATTAATAAAGATGAGGAAAAGCAGTGGGCCCAAAATGGAGCCTTGAGGCCTACCACATGTTATCGTGCCCCATTCAGACGAGGCAGGTTCTCCAGAAGAGCCATTTAGCATTACAGTCTGCTTCCGATCCTGTAGATATGATTGTAACCACAAGCCAACAGTACCACTTAAACTACAGTATTCTGCCTTTTTCCAAAGAATTTGGTGGTTTACACAGTCAAAGGCCTTCGTAAGATCACAAAAAATACCCACTGGAGACATTTTTTTGTTAATGGCTTCCAAAACTTGGTTGCTGAAAGAGAATATTGCCTGTTCAGTACAAAGACCGGCACGAAAACCAAACTGATTTTTGCTTAAGATTCTGTGGAAGTTGAGATGGTCTACAATCCTCCTGTGCATGAGTTTTTCTAGAATTTTTGAGGAGATAGTTAATAGGGGTATTGGGCGATAATTTGTAACAATGCTTCTATCACCTTTTTTAAAGAGAGGAATCACTACAGCCAACTTAAGTCTGTCAGGGACAATCCCATCTTGTAGGGATGCATTGTATATATTGCATAAGACGGGACTAACAAATTTATAACAGTGTTTCAGTATTTTACTAGAAATATTGTCCACACCAGCAGAATTTTTATTTTTTAATGATCTAATTACTCTTATGACTTCGCTAACAGTAACTGGAGGTAAGGATAACTGTGGGATTCTGTTGCTAATAGCTTTCTGTAGGAGGCACAATGATTCTTCCATAGAACCATTACAGCCTGTCTTCTCTGCTGCTCTCAAAAAGTGGTTATTAAATATTTCTGCAACCAACTCAGGTTTCTTTATGATACTGTCCCCAGTTTTAATCTCTACCTGAGACATGTTCCCTGTTGTCCTGCCAGTTTCCCTCTTTATTACATTCCATATAGTTTTAATTTTATTTTCTGAGCTTTCAATTTCTGATTTTATGCACATACTTTTAGATTTATTTATAACCTTCTTGAGAATGCTACAGTAAAGTTTGTAGTGTTGTCATTTCTTTGGATCATTACAAGTCCTGAGAGAACTGTATAACATCCTCTTTGTTCTACAAGATGTTATTATCCCTGTAGTGATCCAAGACTTCTTGGCATTGCCTATATGACTATTTCTAACTACTTTTTTGAGAAAGATGGACTCAAATACAGACATGAATTCATTTAAAAATGAATTGTACTTTTTGTTTACATCTGTTTCCCTATAGGCTATCATTGAATTTTTTAAGGCCCTGTTTATTTATTATCCTAAAAGATTTCCAAGAATCCTCGGAACTGTTGCACACACTGATGTAATTGAGCCTAAGCAATTGACCACCATGATCAGAAAGGCCAAGGATTGGATGCACAGTGATCTCATTGCATTTAGACTTATCTATAAATATATTATCTATCAGACTTTTACTGTTAACAGTAACCCTAGTTGGGAAATCTACTATTGCCATCTACTTTGCGGGGCAAAGTCAGGACATGCGGGGACCAAGCAGCAATCAGTATTGTAATTGTCAACTGTTGAAGCTGCGTTGGTAAAGTACCAGAACTTTAAGCGCTGATAGAAAGCACCGAAGCTGAAATCGTTATAGGTACAGAAAGCTGGCTTAAGCCAGAGATAAATTCTGCCGAAATTTTTACAAAGGTACAGACAGTGTTTAGAAAGGATAGATTGCATGCAAACGGTGGTGGAGTGTTCGTCGTTGTTAGTAGTAGTTTATCCTGTAGTGAAGTAGAAGTGGATAGTTCCTGTGAATTATTATGGGTGGAGGTTACACTCAAAAACCGAGCTAGGTTAATAATTGGCTCCTTTTACCGACCTCCCGACTCAGCAGCATTAGTGGCAGAACAACTGAGAGAAAATTTGGAATACATTTCACATAAATTTTCTCAGCATGTTATAGTCTTAGGTGCAGATTTCAATTTACCAGATATAGACTGGGACACTCAGATGTTTAGGACGGGTGGTAGGGACAGAGCATCGAGTGACATTATAGTAAGTGCACTATCCGAAAATTACCTCGAGCAATTAAACAGAGAACCGACTCGTGGAGACAACATCTTGGACCTACTGATAACAAACAGACCCGAACTTTTCGAATCTTTAAATGCAGAACAGGGAATCAGTGATCATAAGGCCGTTGCAGCATCCCTGAATATGGAAGGTAATAGGAATATAAAAAAAAGGGAGGAAGGTTTATCTGTTTAGCAAGAGTAATAGAAGGCAGATTTCAGACTACCTAACAGATCAAAATGAAAATTTCTGTTCTGACACTGACAATGTTGAGTGTTTATGGAAAAAGTTCAAGGCAATCGTAAAATGCGTTTTAGACAGGTACGTGCCGAGTAAAACTGTGAGGAACGGGAAAAACCCACCGTGGTACAACAACAAAGTTAGGAAACTACTGCGAAAGCAAAGAGAGCTTCACTCCAAGTTTAAACGCAGCCAAAACCTCTCAGATAAACAGAAGCTAAACGATGTCAAAGTTAGCGTAAGGAGGGCTATGCAAAAGCGTTCAGTGAATTCGAAAGTAAAATTCTATGTACCGACTTGACAGGAAATCCTAGGAAGTTCTGGTCTTACGTTAAATCAGTAAGTGGCTTGAAACAGCATATCCAGACACTCCGGGATGATGATGGTATTAAAACAGAGGATGACACACGTAAAGCTGAAATACTAAACACCTTTTTCCAAAGCTGTTTCACAGAGGAAGACCGCACTGCAGTTTCCTCTCTAAATCCTCGCACAAACGAAAAAATGGCTGACATCGAAATAAGTGTCCAAGGAATAGAAAAGCAACTGGAATCACTCAATAGAGGACAGTCCACTAGACCTGACGGGATACCAATTCGATTCTACACAGAGTACGCCAAAGAACTTGCCCCCCTTCTAACAGCCGTGTACCGCAAGTCTCTAGAGGAACGGAGGGTTCCAAATGATTGGAAAAGAGCACAGGTAGTCCCAGTCTTCAAGAAGGGTCGTGGAGCAGATGCGCAAAACTATAGACCTATATCTCTGACGTCGATCTGTTGTAGAATTTTAGAACATGTTTTTTGCTCGCGTATCATGTCATTTTTGGAAACCCAGAATCTACTATGTAGGAATCAACATGGATTCCGGAAACAGCGATCGTGTGAGACCCAACTCGCTTTATTTGTTCATGAGACCCAGAAAATATTAGATACAGGCTCCCAAGTAGATGCTATTTTTCTTGACTTCCGGAAGGCGTTCGATACAGTTCCGCACTGTCACCTGATAAACAAAGTAAGAGCCTACGGAATATCAGACCAGCTGTGTGGCTGGATTGAAGAGTTTTTAGCAAACAGAACACAGCATGTTGTTATCAATGGAGGGACGTCTACAGACGTTAAAGTAACCTCTGGCGTGCCACAGGGGAGTGTTATGGGACCATTGCTTTTCACAATATATATAAATGACCTAGTAGATAGTGTCGGAAGTTCCATGCGGCTTTTTGCGGATGATGCTGTAGTATACAGAGAAGTTGCAGCATTAGAAAATTGTAGTGAAATGCAGGAAGATCTGCAGCGGATAGGCACTTGGTGCAGGGAGTGGCAACTGTCCCTTAACATAGACAAATGTAATGTATTGCCAATACATAGAAAGAAGGATCCTTTATTGTATGATTATATGATAGCGGAACAAACACTGGTAGCAGTTACTTCTGTAAAATATCTGGGAGTATGCGTGTGGAACGATTTGAAGTGGAATGATCATATAAAATTAATTGTTGGTAAGATGGGTACCAGGTTGAGATTCATTGGGAGAGTGCTTAGAAAATGTAGTCCATCAACAAAGGAGGTGGCTTACAAAACACTCGTTCGGCCTATACTTGAGTACTACTCATCAGTGTGGGATCCGTACCAGATCGGTTTGACGGAGGAGATAGAGAAGATCCAAAGAAGAGCGGCACGTTTCGTCACAGGGTTATTTGGTAACCGTGATAGCGTTACGGAGATGTTTAATAAACTCAAGTGGCATACTCTGCAAGAGAGGCGCTCTGCATCGCGGTGTAGATTGCTCGCCAGGTTTCGAGAGGGTGCGTTTCTGGATGAGGTATCGAATATATTGCTTCCCCCTACTTATACCTCCCGAGGAGATCACGAATGTAAAATTAGAGAGATTAGAGCGCGCACGGAGGCTTTCAGACAGTCGTTCTTCCCGCGAACCATACGCGACTGGAACAGGAAAGGGAGGTAATGACAGTGGCACGTAAAGTGCCCTCCACCACACACCATTGGGTGGCTTGCGGAGTATAAATGTAGATGTAGATTATAAGACTCCATTAAATGTACAAAATCAGCTTTACTATTGCTCTCATTTAGGAAATCAACATAAAAGTCACTAGTAATTATCAAGTCCTTGGACTTTGAGTACAGTATGGATAATAAAGAATCTAAGTGCTTAAGAAATACATTCAAATTCCCTGAGGGAGATCTATACAGTGCTAACACTACAGCCGTGAAGTCATTTACAGTAATCTCAACACCACATACTTCAATTTGTTGCTCTATACAATGGCTCTTTAAATCTAATGCATTGTAAGATATGTTGTTTTCTACATAAATTACCACTCCACCTTTTTCCATGATGGTTCTAGAGTAATGCGCTGCCTGACAGTAACCACTTAGCTGTAACCTTTCAATATCTTTCACATGATGTTCACTAAAACATAATACATAAGTATCTTTTATTCCTTGTGGTTCCTCTAACAGAACAGTAATGTCATTTACTTTATTACCAAATCCTCCCACATTTTGGTGAAAAATCGCCATTTCTTTGGAATTAGAGACAGATGTAAACTTTTGCCTAAAAAATTATCTGTAGCTACAGACACAGTACGTTCATTACTAACAATTTCCTGAAACATTTGAGTTTGAAGCCAAGTCTGACTTGATGGCTGGAGCCATTTAAGTGAGATTGGTTCCAACTTTGGGGTACATTTGTGGACTTCTTCCAATATTTTTGTTTTTAAGAGGGTACCTAATGCTTTTTTTCCTGATCTGTTCAAGTGCATACCATGTCTTGTAAATAATTCTCGTCCAAAACTGCTTATATCTACAACACAAGTATTTTTAAAACGCTTACACAACTTTGCTAACTTAGAGTTCGTTTGTGAGATAGCCTCATTTACACAGGACTGTGGAATTAAGTCATGTCTCTCTGGAATGTTGTGAAAACGATTTGTTGATGTTTCTCTCACAGCAGACTGGATCACACCACTGCCACTTTCATTGCTGTTAACTGAACGTTGTGGCTTTGGAATATCAAACCTAACCTTTTTCCGATAGTTTATTGGTACACTCTTCTTACAATGGTTTTCACTTTCTGTGAGACTATTACTAGAACAAAGTACATCAAAATTGTTTACATTCTTGAACCTCGAAACATTTGCTGTAGACGAAGTTTTAGTGCCGATTGTTTGACGCTTGTTGTGTACTACCTTCCATTCTGATGATTTATCAGCGTCATTTTGCACCAATGTAGCCATGTTCTGGCGAAAGTTTATGTCCTTCTGTCTGTCTTGAAGCAATGGATCCATGTTTCGCTTCGACTTCAGTTCCATATTTTTGGACTTCAGGCTGTCGATTTCTATTCTTAGACTGCTGATTACACATTGTAAAACGCTCATTATACTTTAATAATTCACTTTTGCACCTTACACACGAATTTTTAACGGCTTCACTGTAACTTATTTTTGGAGTAAAATCGCGGATATCTACACACGCCGCCAGGATTGGTTTTTTGAGCACCAGGATGAACTGTTGCATCTCTCCTGGCCACCACAATCACCATATCTCAATACTGAGTCTTTGTGGTCTACTGTGGAGAGAAGGGTGCATGATCATTATCCACCTTCAACATCATTACCTGAACTTGCCACTATTTTGCAGGAAGAATGGTATGAGATTCCCTTAAAAGTCATATGGGACCTATACAGGGTGTTACAAAAAGGTACGGCCAAACTTTCAGGAAACATTCCTCACACACAAAGAAAGAAAAGATGTTATGTGGACAAGTGTCTGGAAATGCTTAATTTCCATGTTAGAGCTCATTTTAGTTTCGTCAGTATGTACTGTACTTCCTCGATTCGCTGCCAGTTGGCCCAATTGAAGGAATGTAATGTTGACTTCGGTGCTTGTGTTGACATGCGACTCATTGCTCTACAGTACTAGCATCAAGCACATCAGTACGTAGCATCAACAGGTTAGTGTTCATCACGAACATGGTTTTGCAGTCAGTGCAATGTTTACAAATGCGGAGTTGGCAGATGCCCATTTGATGTAAGGATTAGCACGGGGCAATAGCCGTGGCGCGGTATGTTTGTATCGAGACAGATTTCGCGAACGAAGGTGTCCCGACAGGAAGATGTTCAAAGCAATTGATCGACGTCTTAGGGAGCACGGAACATTCCAGCCTATGACTCGCGGCTGGGGAAGACCTAGAACAAAAAGGACACCTGCAATGGATGAGGCAATTCCTCGTGCAGTTGATGATAACCCTAATGTCAGCGTCAGAGAAGTTGCTGCTGTACAAGGTAACGTTGACCATGTCACTGTATGGAGAGTGCTAAGGGAGAACCAGTTGTTTCCGTACCATGTACAGCGTGTGCAGGCACTATCAGCAGCTGATTGGCCTCCACGGGTACACTTCTGCGAATGGTTCATCCAACAATGTGTCAATCCTCATTTCAGTGCAAATGTTCTCTTTACAGATGAGGCTTCATTCCAAAGTGATCAAATTGTAAATTTTCACAATGAACATGTGTGGGCTGAAGAGAATCCGCACGCAATTGTGCAATCACGTCATCAACACAGATTTTCTGTGAACGTTTGGGCAGGCATTGTTGGTGATGTCTTGATTGGGCCCCATGTTCTTCCACCTACGCTCAATGGAGCATGTTATCATGATTTCATACGGGATACTCTACCTGTGCTGCTAGAACATGTGTCTTTATAAGTACGACACAACATGTGGTTCATGCACAATGGAGCTCCTGCACATTTCAGTCGAAGTGTTCATACGCTTCTCAACAACAGATTCGGTCACCGATGGATTGGTAGAGGCGGACCAATTCCATGGCCTCCACATTCTCCTGACCTCAACCCTCTTGACTTTCATTTATGGGGGCATTTGAAAGCTCTTGTCTACGCAACCCCGGTACCAAATGTAGACCGAGCGAAGTGGCGCAGTGGTTAGCACACTGGCCTCGCATTCGGGAGGACGACGGTTCAATCCCGTCTCCGGCCATCCTGATTTAGGTTTTCCGTGATTTCCCTAAATCGCTTCAGGTAAATGCCGGGATGGTTCCTTTGAAAGGGCACGGCCGATTTCCTTCCCCATCCTTCCCTCACCCGAGCTTGCGCTCTGTCTCTAATGACCTCGTTGTCGATGGGACGTTAAACACTAATCTCCTCCTCCTCCCAAATGTAGAGACTCATAGTGCTCGTATTGTGGACGGCTGTGATACAATACGCCATTCACCAGAGTTGCATCAGCGCATCAGGGATTCCATGCGACGGAGGGTGGATGCATGTATCCTCGCTAACGGAGGACATTTTGAACATTTCCTCTAACAAAGTGTTTGAAGTCATGCTGGTACATTCTGTTGCTGTGTGTTTCCATTCCATGATTAATGTGATTTGAAGAGAAGTAATAAAATGAGCTGTAACATGGAAAGTAAGCATTTCCAGACACATGTCCACATAACATATTTTCTTTCTTTGTGTGTGAGGAATGTTTCCTGAAAGTTTGGCCGTACCTTTTTGTAACACCCTGTATTTATCTATTCAGAGATGACTGGAAGCTGTTTAGGATGCCCGTTTTCCTACACCCAGAAGCTGTTTTGAATGCCAGTTTTCTTACATTGTATTAAGGATGGTAATGTGTCACGTTTATGGTGTGTCCATATTTTTGTCCACCTTCCCCTCCCCCCTTCCCCCATACATTTGTACGTTTATCATCACTTATAAGCACAGATATTTAAAAAGTCTTCTACAGAAGAAAGTAAGTTCACTGCTTGTCTCAAGTCACAGAACTCACATCTCATGGAATTATGAAAACAGTCCACTGTTTTCAAGAAGCCACTAATTTTATGTACATGATTTTTTATCTTCCTCTAAAATAACAATTACACATTGTATAACAAGGGATCAAATATTATTTCAGTAATACAACTTACAAAGTAGGTATTAAGTCACAAACCACTTATTCAAGCACTGACACACCAACTGAAGCAGGTTATTTTTTGTGTGGCTGGTAAATATAAACACATATATTACATAAATATTTTGTTCTGTCATTTTATTTAGTCACTTACTTGTTGAACACCAGCCACTACTTCACTTTAATTTGTTTCACTCTTTTCCCAGCACTGATTTTGAAGAATTCCTTACAAATGAAATAAATAAATCAACTATAAACCAAGTTGTAGCCATTCTACTTGCATTTTGGAGTATCTAGATTTTGTACCCAGGGAGATTTCTTGTTCGTATGACACGAGAGGTGGCTGACTAAAAAATGACATGACTTGTGTGACTTTCATTAAACTCAACAAAGGTGGCCATTTATGTTGACTATAAGACACTAACAAGCTTTAAAGTCCCTTCTACTTTTTTCATATGACAGATCTATCATCTCAGTTCTTATCAATCAATTAGTAATAGGTAATGCTTTATTTCTTGTATCTGTAAATCTGTAACATGTTCTCTATTACTTTGGTTTCACTAATTATAGCCCCCAAGATGCACCATTACTCTCTATTTATTCAGTGATTTTTCCTGTTGGCTCATGCAATGCCTCCCCCCCTTTTTTCCATAAATATGCAGATGTTTTGAAGCAACCCCTTCCATATGTAAGCTCTGACATTATTACATCAAAGTGTTACATAATAATGATGAACATCACATTGCAGGTTAATATCTTGAAAGACTTGAAATACAAGACTTTTACAGATTAATTAATAATAAAAGGAAGTCTTGCTCCTTTCACTGTGTGCATTTCTAATAGCCATTACAATATACACCAGAGCTTCTTGAAAGCTTCCAACTGACCTGTCATTTGTCACTACATATCTGGACAAATGATTGCCACAAAGGCCGCCAGCAGTCAAGTAAGTATGCCTCTTTCTTACAGATACAGTTGGTGAAGGTGCAGTTGATGTTGCAGCTGAGCTTCCATATCTATCTTCTGCAGAAGTTGTTACTCCATGAGAAACTCTATGTTTAATATGATTCTGATAACTGTGAGTTTTTGACTGCACACTCTTAATTTTGTTACTCTGTTTCTTGTTGTGTCGTACTTCTGAAGCTGCAAAAAATAATAAAAGTTGAGGTAAATTGTTATAACTAAAACTCTCCAAACAAAATTTCAGATTTTAATTTCACAAACCAATTTCAATGCATTGATACAGATCATGGCACACAAACAAAATACAGTTTTTTCACTATTACTTTTGTACTAGTAAGTAAGTGTCATCACAGGTAGGGGAAAAAAAAACAAAATTACTACTCCTGAAATCTTGTTACAGAAATAGCTATATATTAGCCATTGCAGTACTGGGTTTACTCCATGCCTATAATTGGATAATTCATAGATTCCTTAGGCCCACCTGTAAAACATTTTCAAATGAAGTGAAAATAACAGAGAATAAGACAATAGTTTTGTAGAAGAGTTAAGAGCATTATTGTGATTATAACTGGGAAACCCTTCTGCACAAAAAGTACAAATTCAAACACAGCATATTCTGAAATACTGTTGGGGTGACAACTGTAAATTGAATAATAAATGCAAAATTGTCCAATTGTAACCACATGGGTTGACTCTCATTTAGGGTAGATTGCTTCAAGTCTATTCATATAAGAATAATTATATTTTCCTGTCTGACTACAATCTTATTGATCCCAGTGCCAAATATATAACACAATATGTATTATCTTAGTCTCTGAAGACAATAAAATGCTTTTCATTTGAGACAATGACACTAAATACAAGGGAGTGCTCTAATATGCATGTGGCTTATAAATAGTATACCTGCTGCCAATCATTAAAAACTGTAATTATTACATTTTCTAGCAAAAGTACATTGCTCTGCAAGAGTCTGTGTTTTTCTCCATTTGTTCCTAGCTTGAGCCAACCTTTTTGTTTCTGCTTACTTACAACATCAAACAACCTCCATAATTTGTAATAAAATCTTCTTGTATTTCTTATTGTGTCAACTACCTAATTCATGAACAGACACTGCAAGAAACCCAATACCTCTTACTGCATTGACATGACAAAGAAATATTCAATTTCAAATTCATAATTTGTGTTACATATCATTCACTGCTTCTACATTTCTCCTCCTTCTGCTGCTTCTTCCAGTGCCAAGGTAAGTACTTGTGAATCCTTTAGTACACTTCCTGTTAACCCATCCATTCTTCCAATATTATCATGTTGGAAACAGAACTAAGTCTGAATCCGAAAGCAAGGCCATCAATGAAGTATAGCACTTAGCACTGCAAGCGTGTTTATTACGAACACCAATGTGCAGTTATAACAGAAAAGAACTGACTTCCTGAACAGAGTACCACTATTTATACAAACATCAAATATTCTGAAATACACAAACACTACAGACATAAAACATTCATAAACGTCACTTCACAGTGCAGTCTAAGTAATATCACTATTCCTCATTTTCCTAATTAATTTTCATGTTTGTTTTCCTATCTTTTGGTGTTTGGCCTATATGTTCTGAAGCAGTTTACATGAACTGTTTGATGCAGATTTGCTTTTACAGTTGATTTACTGCTGAAGCAGGTCAGGCCAGTGCGTGGTCCCCTCCTATACTGCTGGTTGCCCAAGTTCACAACAGCCCAATTTCCTAACTGCTATGATGTTTCATAAAACTGTCGAGCAGTCAGTTTGAACCAGTCTCACAACATTGGGTACCAGTAAACTTGTGCAGTTCGTTTGTCAGGAAATCCGATGGAATGTGCACAGCAAGCCTTACGGTTCTGCCTCACAGGCCTTACAGCTGATGGAGATTGCTGCCAGCTGCATTACCCCACACTATGGTCACGTGTTCTATTACTGGTCAGATCAGTGTTAGATATAACATAATTTGCAGTGTGCTAGCAGTACTGACTCAGAGGGTAAACCACTTGTAGACAGCCAAGTGCCCTCCTCCTAACCTCTCCAACATGCAGCCCTAAGATGAGGTGCCTGTCCAGGGTCACCCCCAGATACTTTGCTCGGCAAGACCATGAGACAAGGCCTCCCATAACACGCACTGGCTGAAAGTCCAATGGCTGTCTGCACCATATAATTGTTATGGGCTTGCTTTTCACAGCATTGAATTTCAAATGCCACGTAGTGGCCCAGGCACCTAGCACATAGCATACTGCCTGGGAACAATGATGCAAGACATCAACTTTTAGGCACCAAGTATAGTGTGTGGTATCATCTGTGAAACATGCCAGTGACACACTATCCATATTTGGGATGTCTGAAGCACACAGAGAGTACATTTGGGGGTCAAGGACAGACATCTGGTGCATTCCCACTAGCACAGGCCTCACTGTGAAGATGCCACTTCTGAAGTGGACACTGAATATGTGATTATGCAGGTACGACATTATGAGCCTAATGTGTGGCATTGGTACCCTCAATACAAAGAGTTTTTAGAGGAAGCCCTCATGTCACACACAGTCAAAGGCCTTGGAGATGTTGAGAAGTACTGCCCCAGAGTACGCTGGACGCACCAAGGCTCCCATCGTGTCATCAACAAGATGCAGAAGTTGTTGCTGTGCACTGTGACCACCAGAAACCAAAACTTTTCAGGTGGTATAAACATCTTGCTACTAATGTGCTCCTTTGAACATATAGATACTCAAAGGCTTCTGAAACGGTGAGAAGTAGTATTATAGGTTGCTAGTTTTGCAGGAGTCTAACATCATTTCCATGTTTAGGAATGGCAACTACCTCTGTATGTTTTCAGGTAGTAGAGTAGTCAACAGTCCTTAAGATATGATTGAAAAGTTCAGTGATGGGATGGAGGGTGCCAGATGCCACCTACTTAAGCACAGCAAATTCCACTAAGTCACAGCCTCCACCCTTCCTCAGGTTTAGATTACAAAGTTGGATTCCCACTTCCTCCTCAGAAATAGCATTTGTGGTATTACCTGCCGCCTCATCCATGAGAAATAGAGCTAATCTGTGCCACACAATATGACTGTGTCGGCTTGAAGCTGTCTGCAAATGTGTCAGCCAAGATGCTAGCCTTGGGATCAGGTTCACAGACAACTTCTCTGCCAACTTGCAGGAGAGGAATCCATTGCTCTTTCCTAAGGAATTGCTTTATAGTTCTCCAGACAGTGTCATTGTTAATGTGAAGTGTGGCTACCTTGCCTGCCCAATCCTTATTTCTGTGGTTTTCCACTGCCACCTTTATCTCACACTCCAGTTGACTGAGGTGGTGTTTTGTGGTGGGGTGTCTCATTAAGTGCCATTCTTGGAAGGCTCTATATCTTTGTGTTATGGTTTCCAGTATCTCAGGGGGCAGCTGGCATGATTGATCACTTGCCCCTCTCAGTCCCCTGGGACTAGCAGCATCTACTGCTGGCAGTGTCATTTCAGTTAGCTGCCTTATACACTGAAGCACCAAAGAAACTGATATAGGCATGCTTATTGAAATACAGAGATATGTAAACAGGCAGAATACGGCACTGCGGTTGGCAATGCCTATATAAGACAACAAGTGTCTGGCACAGTTGTTAGATTGGTTACTGCTGCTACAATGACAGGTTATCAAGATTTAAGTGAGTTTGAGCGTAGTGTTATAGTCGGCACATGAGTGATGGGACACAGCATCTCTGAGGTAGTGATGAAGTGGGAATTTTCCGATATGACCATTTCACGAGTGTACTGTGAATGTCAGGGTGTGGCCGGAAAGAGATCTTGCAAGAACAGGAACGACGACGAATGAAGAGTATCATTCAATGTGGCAGAAGTGCAAGCCTTCCACAGATTGCTGCAAATTTCAATGCTGGGCCACCAACAAATGTCAGCATGTGAACCATTCAACAAAACATCATTGACATGGGCTTTTGGAGCCAAAGGCCCACTCGTGTACCCTTGATGACTACACAACACAAAGCTTCAAGCATTGCCTGGGTCTGTCAACACCAACATTGGACTGATGATGACTGGAAAAATGTTGCCTGGTTGGGCGAGTCTCATTTCAAACTGTATCGAGCAGATGGATGTGTACAGGTATGTAGGCAACCTCATAAATCAATGGACCCCTGATATGTTTAGATATGACTCTGGCAGATGGCACATTTGTCAGCATCCTGTCTGATCACCTGCAGCCATTCATGTCCACTGTGCGTTCCGACGGACTTGGGCAATTTCAACAGGACAATGCAACACCTCACACGTCCAGAATCACTACAGAGTAGCTCAAGGAACACTCTTCTGAGTTTAAATATTTCTGCTGGCCACCGAACTCCCCATGCATGAACATTATTGAGCATATCTGGGATGCCTTGCAACCTGCTGTTCAGAAGAGATCTCCACTCCCTCACACTCTTATGGAACTATGGACAGCCCTGCAGGACTTATGGTGTCAGTTCCCTCCAGCACTACTTCAGGCATTAGTTGAGTCCATGCCACATCATGCTGTGGCACTCCTGCATTCCCATCTTCCTCCATGATGTGTCAACACTGAATACCTGTAACCTTCTTAGTTCAAGAAGATTTTTTTTTCTTTGCTACCTGCTCCAGTAGTAATCCCTGCTTTAGCCATATCATCTTGATAAAATACAGGAACAAATTTTATGATTAACTAATGATGTACAACATAAATCAGTTAAACTGTTAGGATTTCACACTGACTCCAACTTAAGCTGGGAGCACCATATTGTCTATGTCTGCAAGAAAACAGCTCAACTGCACCATCTCAGGTGGAAACTGACAGATGGAGTCAATAATTAGTATCTGAATTGTGTAGTCTGGTCTTTTAGAGCCACACATTTACTACTGCATACTGATAGGGGTCATTCCTATTATATCTGCGAAATTCTGAAAATAATTATAATAATAATAATAATAATAATAATGTTCTGCCAGTCGTAAAAGGCGACGAAAAGAACAAACCACTAATAGGGCTAACCCCCCCTTTTAGTGTGATTAGTTGGTTCAGGACAGAACTAAAGAAGCCTCGGACAAGCGCCGTCATGGTCGGGGACGACGCTTGAACCCTATGCCCGCCCACAATGGTAACGACACTGCTAGCCAACTGGAAAATGATTTAAATCCAAATAGAGGTGTTTTGCAGGATATGCTTCCTGCAACCACCCTAGAAGGAAAACAAAGACAGAGGATGAGATGGTCAGATGAAGTTAATCGACACCTCATGTTCTGTTATTACCAAGCAACAAACCTAGGAACCAACACAACTGGATACAGATCACAATTATACACAACATTTATTACCAGATGCCCAGAATTAAAATTTTTAACAGAACAACGACTAGCTTATCAGATCCGTGTAATAATAAAAAATAACAGGATACTCCAGTCAGAATTAGAAAACATCAAACAACAAGTACAACAAATATTGGAACAAAATAATGCGCAATCAGAAGAAGAAGAAAATACAGTAATGGACTCAAACATCCCAGAGCAAACAAACAAAGAACAACACGCACCAATTAAACAATCAGAGGAAAACGAAATCTTAAGACAGCCACCAGAACAAGCACAAATAGAACACGAAGTGACAACATGTTAGATATAGAAGAAAAATTTCAGATAACATATATAGAATACAAAGACACAAATACAGACATTAGACCATTCTTGCATAGACCACCAAATAACCCACAAGTCGAAACAACAATAAAAACTATCAACACAATCATACACAACAAAATAAATGAAAACACAACTATGGAAGAGTTACAACTACTGGTTTATATAGGAGCACTCACTACACTAAATATACACACTAGGCAGAGATCAGAACCAACCAACACACAGAAGAAACCCACAAAACCAGCATGGCAACACAGGCTACAGATCAAAATAGAAAAACTGAGAAAAGACATCGGACAGCTAACACAATTTATAAGAAATGAAATCTCGGAAAAAAAACGAAAAAGGTTAGGTAAAATCTCACAACAAGAAGCGACAGAGCAATTAGACGAAAAGAAGCAGAAATTACAAGCATTAGCCAAACGACTCAGAAGATACAAAAAAAGTGAAAATAGAAGGAAACAAAACCAAACATTCAACACAAACCAAAAGAAATTTTACCAGACAATAGATAACACACACATTAAAATAAACAATCCACCAAACATAACAGACATGGAACACTTTTGGAGCAACATATGGTCAAACCCGGTACAACATAACAGGCATGCACGGTGGGTACAAGCAGAAACAGACACATACAAGATGATACCACAAATGCCTGAAGTGATAATTTTGCAACATGAAGTCACCCAAGCAATTAATTCTACTCACAATTGGAAAGCCCCTGGAAATGATAAAATAGCAAATTTCTGGTTAAAGAAGTTCACCTCAACACATTCACATCTAACTAAATTATTTAACAGTTACATTGCAGACCCATACACATTCCCTGATACACTTACACACAGAATAACATATCTGAAACCTAAAGATCAAGCAGACACAGCGAACCCAGCTAAATATCGCCCCATAACATGCCTACCAACAATATACAAAATATTAACTTCAGTCATTAAACAGAAATTAATGACACATACAACACAGAACAAAATTATAAATAAAGAACAAAAAGGCTGTTGCAAAGGAGCACGAGGATGTAAAGAGCAACTGATAATAGATGCAGAGGTGACATATCAAGCTAAAACTAAACAAAGGTCGTAGTGTACCCCACTCGTGGTTACTACAAATATTGGAAATATACAAAGTAGATCCTAAATTGATACAGTTCCTAAACATAGTAATGAAAAATTGGAAAACCACACTTAATATCCAAACAAATTCAAATAATATCACATCACAGCCAATACAGATTAAGCGTGGAATATACCAAGGAGACTCATTAAGTCCTTTCTGGTTCTGCCTTGCTCTGAACCCACTATCCAACATGCTAAATAATACAAATTATGGATACAATATTACTGGAACATACCCACACAAAATCACACATTTGCTATACATGGATGATCTAAAACTACTGGCAGCAACAAATCAACAACTCAACCAATTACTAAAGATAACAGAAGGATTCAGCAATGATATAAGTATGGCTTTTGGAACAGACAAATGTAAGAAAAATAGCATAGTCAAGGGAAAACACACTAAACAAGAAGATTACATATTGGATAACCACAGCGACTGCATAGAAGCGATGGAAAAAACGGATGCCTATAAATATCTAGGATACAGACAAAAAATAGGAATAGATAATACAAATATTAAAGAAGAACTAAAAGAAAAATATAGACAAAGACTAACAAAAATACTGAAAACAGAACTGACAGCAAGAAACAAGACAAAAGCTATAAATACTTATGCCATACCAATATTGACCTACTCATTTGGAGTAGTGAAATGGAGTAACACAGACCTAGAAGCACTCAATACACTTACACGATCACAATGCCACAAATATAGAATACATCATATACATTCAGCAACAGAAAGATTCACATTAAGCAGAAAGGAAGGAGGAAGGGGATTTATCGACATAAAAAACCTACATTATGGACAGGTAGACAATTTAAGAAAATTCTTTCTAGAACGAGCAGAAACTAGCAAAATACACAAGGCAATCACTCATATAAATACATCGGCTATACCACTGCAATTTCATAACCACTTCTACAACCCTTTAGATCACATAACATCAACAGATACGAAGAAAGTAAATTGGAAAAAGAAAACACTTCATGGCAAGCACCCGTATCATCTAACACGGCCACACATCGATCAAGACGCATCCAACACATGGCTAAGAAAAGGCAATATATACAGTGAGACAGAAGGATTCATGATTGCAATACAGGATCAAACAATAAACACCAGGTATTACAGCAAGCATATTATTAAAGATCCCAATACCACAATGGATAAATGCAGACTTTGTAAACAACAAATAGAAACAGTAGATCACATCACAAGCGGATGTACAATACTAGCAAATACAGAATACCCCAGAAGACATGACAATGTCGCAAAAATAATACATCAACAGCTTGCCTTACAACATAAACTTTTAAAACAACACGTTCCTACATACAAGTATACACCACAAAATGTACTGGAGAATGATGAATACAAATTATACTGGAACAGAACCATTATAACAGATAAAACAACGCCACATAACAAACCTGACATCATACTCACCAATAAAAAGAAGAAATTAACACAACTAATCGAAATATCCATACCCAACACAACAAATATACAAAAGAAAACAGGAGAAAAAATTGAAAAATACATCCAACTGGCTGAGGAAGTCAAAGACATGTGGCATCAGGATAAAGTTGACATCATACCAATTATACTATCAACTACAGGAGTCATACCACACAATATCCACCAGTACATCAATGCAATACAGCTACATCCAAACATATATATACAACTACAGAAATCCGTAATTATTGATACATGTTCAATTACCTGAAAGTTCCTAAATGCAATATAACATATACCGTACAGTTAAAAGGAAGTGACACTTGATCATGGTCCGCGTCACTCCATTTTTAACCGGACTTAACGTCTGAGAAAGTGAAGGAGATAATAATAATAATATGGGTACTCAGCCTAATGAGCAAAGTGAACACTAAGGAACACTGCCATTTCTTCTTTATAAAGCCAGAGACACTGACACTTATAAACCTATATATTTATACAGCATTATGTCAAAAGTAGCTAAAGTGGGTTTAACACCAGCGAAAAAAATACACAGTCTCAACACTAAAGGCAAGCTGGACTTTTACATACTGAGACAGACTGACAAAGACCAAAAACTCACACAAAACAACAAACATTAAATTTCTTAATAAACCTAAATTCTGCTTGGTTCTTGTAATATAACAATTTAAGTTTTATGACTGTTTATTGGAACATCCAGGTAACAGACCTTTTTAAATCAACAATGTCAGGGGCAGCTTTTAAGTATATTGGTAAAGTAGTAGAACTAAATTTTAAGATTTTTCTGTGAAAGTAACCATTTTATCAATCACATATTTAATGCAAAATTGTTAAGGCTTTCATGGCTACTAATTGATATATTGGCTGTTGGCTTCTGTCTTGGAGTCCAACCCTGCCAACAGCAATGGTGGTTGAACCTTTGACAATGTCAGCCACTCATGCCGGAAAAAAAGTCAGGAAAATCAATAAACAAATATTGGCTGAAGGTCCCAAGACAAAAGCCAAAATGCAATATGCATATTTAATGATCAAACCCATTCCACTGTAAGTGTCAATGGTTACTAAGGAAATATTTTAGCAACAACCAGTAATATTAGGAATATAATCCACAGCAGCGCATTTTGGGAGTCAAGCTCCCATCATATTGCTGTCTAAGCTAATCCTACATAAAATGCACTTCAGAAGCACTCAAGGTCAAAATATAAAAACAGATACAACTATTTGGGCATGAATTTCTCGTTTTACTTTAAAAATAATAACAGTTTCTATGCTCTGCTTATCCGTGTTACTGCACACCCACCAAAGCGTTCCTACCACAAGGCAGTAAACACTGGTCACATCAGCTGCCACTCTGTGCACTGCTAGTTTGTAAACATGTGTTCAGCTCCGACAGACAGTACTGAGCTCTCAGTCATTCCATAAGTTTCCAAAAATGTTACAAAGGGCATGGGGAGGACCAGGCCAATGGCTGTCTGTGCCAAGTGACTCATACTTTTTGTACCAACACCAACCTTAAAAAAGGTCTAAAAAACCATTGAAGAAGGCACTACCATTCTTGCCAGTTTGTTTATCAAGCACATTACTAAACTTAACACAGTGTCTTACTATTTCAAGTTGCTCAAGCAGGTCGAGTTTCTTTCCTTTCTTATCTACACGTTTAAACTCTAGGTCCACTTCTATGCCTTCCAGAGAGTGACTAGTCTGCATGCTCCCTATACATTGTCAAAAAATTCCTACCTTTTTGTCCTATCAATTTTGCTTCACATGATATGCTTTGTATTTTATAAACACCTGCCTGTTCAAATTTACTCATCCTGTTGCCAACTTCATACTTTAAATTATATCTCATTAAATTTTTTGCTATGAATGGCAACTGGATGTTGTATGGCCAAAAAATGTTTGACAGGTTCTGTGAAATTTGTCTTAAATATGTTAATGTGGTATTTGACAGGATATAGGTAACATGTAGATGTTTTCAGACTGGGCAACTGTAACGGACAGGTGGTTGCCTAGCATACACATGAAACTAGTCATCCCCTAAAAGCACAAGTGTCTTAGAGATGGCACATGTATATAAGGAAGTAAAGAAACTCAATCTGTCTGAGGAACTTGAAATAGCAATCCACTGAGTTAAGCTTGATAATTCACTTAATAAACAAACAGGCAAGAATGGTAATGCCTTATTAGTACAGTAAATGTGAATCATTTGGCACAGACAACCATTGGTGTGGTCTTGCTCCATGTCCAAATAACTGTATTTGTTTTTATATTTTGACTCTGAGTGCTTTTGAAGTGCGTTATGTGTAGGATTAGCTTAGATAGCCAGATGATGGGAGCTTGACTCCCAAAACACATTGTTGTGGACTATGTTACTAATATTATTGGTTGCCTGCTAAAATATTTATAACAATTACCTTAACAACTGCTACCTCTGGACCTTAAGATGGACAGTAATAGAATGTCTCTTGAGTGCATCAATATCAACAATGAAATACAAAAATCATGCATAGAATGACAACTGCATTTGAAAATCTACAACAACAAAGTGCAACATATGCTTGCTTGAAGACAGCCACATAAGAATGTTACTTGATAAACTATAATAGCCAAGTTAGCAGCATTGTAAAGCCCAGAGCAATAACAAAAAATCATGAAAAATCTAGATTTAGAAGGCAAAATGTTGTATGAAATTTATTTCATTGTCTGTGCAAATGTTGCAGATATTGAGGCACATAACAAAGCTGATGTTTGTTTTGAGATTTCACAAAGTTTTTAGAACTAAAAAAATTGAAAAATATTATTATTGTTACCATTACTCATCAACCCAGTTTAATTAACAGTTTATCTATTAACAAAAAAAAGAAAAACAAATGCAAAGCTTAAAATATTTGTTGCAGATTATATAAAATGCCAACTGGCAAGCTGATTTAAGTCTGCAAATGAAACATGGATTACATTTCAACTACAAGGGTATGCATTTCTTGTGAGAAAGTTAAATAAAGTAAAGAAAGAAAATATTTAACTGAATAGTCTTCTCTAACAAAATGGCTTTTTGCCATTGAGATTGCAGTCCCCCCCCCTTTTTTTACTGCAAATCAGCCTACAGCATACATGAAGGTATGAATGTTGACAGTATCACTACAGGTGGTTCCAGAATATTCAGTATGTTGCCAAGTGAACCGAACGAACTGGTGCATTTCTGCAAGACTATGCCCTGTGCTTATGTAGTGTGAATCAACTTTGATGCAAGATTGAAGAAACTTGTAGTTCTAAGTTTTGCACAAAATATATGAGGTTGTTCATGTAGCCATTTATTTTACAAATAACATTTGAAATGAAAAGAATATAATAAAACAAAGCTATGGAGATGGCCTTTGAATCAATAGTAATAACAATAAAGACAATCAAGAGCAGCTTAATAGTAGTTGGCCTCTACAGATCACAGATGGATCATCTACATTAATTGATTGCATGATACTGCTGTGAGCTGTGATGCATACAGTGAGGCATAGTAGTTAGTATCACAAGGTGGTGTGCTGCCAGTCACCAGTTCAAATCAAATCACCAGCAAGTATTTGTTTTTTAGCATTTATCATTTATCAATTACGCCTGAAATATTTTATTCTTATAATGTTTGCACATTCTGGCATACTCAATGTTTGTATAAATAGCAGCACTCACATCTAGGATGCAGGTCTGTTCTCTCTCTAGGCTGGCATCCATCCTAAACGTGCTTTCAATGCCGAATGTTGTACTTCACTGACAATTCTGCTTTCAGATTTGATGGGTATGACATGACATTGTTTGGTGAAGACGCCAGGTACTTAAAACATCTACATCACTGTGGCTCCAAGTAGGCAACACAAAAGCCATACAAGTAGTACACCATCCCCAGTTCTGTATATTAGAGAGACCAGTGGATTCCAAAACAGCAGTAAGTCAGCTAAACATTAGACATCCATCAGTGTTTTCCAGAGATGCTTGTCAGCAGCTAACGAAAATTCTGGATGGATTTGATGGAGTTGCCAGATACGATAGGTGGGACAACATGATGTCATTGGCAAAGATGTAATTTTAGTTGGATGGCACAGTTCAGCAGTGGTTCAGTAATGATGAAGGGAAAGTTGATAGTTGGGGCAAACTCTAAATTAAAGAAAACATTTGGCGACTATTGGCAACAAGTCTGCTTAGTGGAAGACTAACTGAAGAACAGCACCCAATGTCATGAGGAAATGACAAAGTCTTACATACAGAATACTTTGGCTCTAGGCCACACTGTGCAATCAAATATGACAGAAGCCAACAAAATCTCACACTTGATGAAAGGTAAGGAAAGTCACAACTGAGGAATTCATGAACTAGTGCCAGCACTTCAAGGAAATGCAACAAAGGAGAGTCAGAAGAAAGAGGTATGACCGACTCCTGAATGTAGTCCCTATGGCAGTTGTGGAAGACCACAATGACATTTTCTCTCTCATACGTCAGGTACTAAGAGAAGAAATACCTCTCATACACCAGGTAGTAAGACAACAGTACAGAAGTTTATGACCACCAGAACTGTCAGTCCAAGTACACAAGAGATATAAATCACCAATGTCGACCCCATACATCAGAAGGTAACAAAGAATGTTTCTTTAGCACCAATTCCCACTACTAGTTGAATGTGCCAGAAGAATAGACTCGGCCAAGTTGGACTTATGCTACAGTTGCCAAACAATAACACAGCATCTGACCAATGCAGGTATGAGGGTTATTCGGAAAGTAAGGTCTGTTCTGATGCAAAGTGGAAACCACAGTGAAAATCTGATCTTTTCACAGATGCATTGGGCAGTGCCTCTAGTATGCCTGTCAATCACGTCACTTCGCTCATTTCAGTTCTGAGCACTTGGTGAGCATGTAAAGATGCTTATAACAACAGTGTCTCCTGCCAAGTATGAGGGCCTGGTGTGAGATTTCACCTGATGTGATGCAGCCCACATAACATAGCTGTCAGGCATTTCCTTCTTCACGACAATTCTTGGCCGCACTCTGCAAGGGCAGTGAAGATCCTCCTGGGGTGTTTTCGATGGGAACTGTTTGATCACCCACAATGGAGCCAATAATTGACTCTTCCTGAGTTTCATCTCTGCTGACATTAACCACTGGCTATGAAGACAATGTTCTGGCACAGACAACAAGCTGTAGGCCAGCAGAGAGAATTGGCAGGAAGCACAGGTGGCTGCCTTCTATAAAAAGTTGATACAACACTACACAAATGTCTAAATCGGAGCAGCAACTATGTAGAGAAGTAGCTGGAAGAAGTAGGTAACTGTTGCAAAAAAAACATTTTTGATTTTCACGGTGGTTTCCATTTTGTGGCTGATTGGACCTTACTTTCCAAATAGGCCTTCTACAATCAACTCCCCTGCTATGTATAAAGCGCTGGAAATGAACATCCATTTGGAGAGCAGATGACAACACACCACTATATTTCCATTGTGGACATCCAGGATACACTGAATGCTATTCCACAGAATGGTAATGAGTGTTCATCGACTGTAACCCCGCAAGACATCAACCGTCACTAAATTCCTGTCCTTGCTAATCAACTGCAAATGATTAAGGTCTAGCTGTGGTATGAAGCCATTGCCATACACTGGATCAGGTCACTCCTCATCATGCCACAGCCACTTCTCATTGTTGCACAGAGGTACCTGCCTTTTGGCTAGCCACTGAATTCAGGAAATGTATGTGAGATGACCATCTATGAAGATGTGGCTGTCACATATGCAAATCCTTCATGGGAAAAATGAACAATGTATCAAGAAATCTCATTGACATCATCATTAACAGTCAACCTGTGTCAGAGCTAGCTGGGTCAGGGACTGCTTTTTCACTAATGTTGAATACCTGTCATTGCCAACTAGAGAAGACTATCTTCCGTGATAATGAAAGTGATTGTGCTGTACTTTGGAAAAGGGAAATATGTCCAAGTGGCAGGAATATTTATTGAAAGAATAACTATTAACAACAGCCCTTCAAATGTAGCATTTTATCAGAATATAGTCATAATGTTGTTCTTTGATGGGATGTCCTGCAGGCATTACAAGCAGTCATAGACTGTGAAAGATCAGAGCTTCACATTGACAAAATCACAAAAAAAGATGTCTACCCACTGCCGGGCATTGATAACACCGTAGACTGCTTGACAGGAGTGAAGTAATTTGCAATTATGGACATGCAGACAGGTTACTGGGAAATGAGGTTGAAATTAGGAAAACACTGTCTTCACAACACCTGACAGCTTCTACCAGCTCAAAGTTACACCATTTGAACTATGTAATGCTCAAGCTACCTTTCAGCATATGATAGTGAAGCTGCTTCAGCACCTCAAATTGACAACATGTCTTTTCTATCTGGATAACATCTTCTTAAAAAAATTTGAAGAACATCTAAGCCACCTGATCATCATGTTGAAGTGTGTTCAGAGTGCAGGCCTCCACTGAATATGAAAACGTGCCTTTTTGCTGCCCACGAAATAAAAACTTTGGGGTACCTAGTTAATAGCTATGGAATCCACCTCAATACTTAGAAAATAAAAGCAATGACAGATTGTTTGACTCCTGAGCACACTCGTGATGTGAAAAGTCTTCTCAGAATGTGTTCTCACAACCAGCGATTCATAAAGGACTTCTGTATCAAAGTACATCCCATGCAAGAACTACTGCAGAAGATGACAAATGTTCCTGGAATAAAATGCAAGAAAGATATTTCCTTTTCTTTAAGAAGGCACTAATATATTCTCCAGTCTTAGCATTGTATGAAGAGAATGTTGAGGCAGAACTTTGTACCCACACCACTTGTCACTGGATAGGTGCAGTTCTAGAACAAACTCAGGAAGGTGCTGAAAAAGCTTCCAGAGTAGCGTCCAAGTCTGTCATGAACTACTCTGCAACTGAGAAACAGTGCCTTGCAGTTGTCTGGCCCATCAACAAGTTCTGGCCATATTTATTTGGCAAACCATTCACCATTGTGATGGACTACCATTCCGCTGGCTGGCTAGCCTGAAGGATCCATCAGTTTGACTGGTGAGATGGATACTGTGGGACCAAGAATACATCATCACAGTGGTACCCAAAAATGGATACAAACACAAGGATGTCAATTGCTTTTCAAGAAATCCTCTGGCAGGAGTCAGAAACATGGACAAAATCTCAGTCATCACTGCATTAAATATCATTACTGCTGAATTGAGGGAAGATCTAACATTGCTGCAAACCATAGAATAGAGGAACCAACCAAAGGCAAGTCCTAATTAACAAAGAGAAAATTGCATACACAGAGGTATGATCCAATTTTTATGAAAATTAGATGCAATGATGTGCTCAGTGCAATTCCATGTGCAACGGTCAGTGCCAACATAGTTGCCGCTGCCAACTGACCTCGTGGTGAAGAGATACCAGGGCTGGACTTCAGTTAAGTAGCTTTAATTCGACGTGGTACCACGGTACTATAGGTTTTAGTTTTAATGTTGACTGTGCTTTACTCTGGCATGTTATAGTAATTTTATGCTTCTAAAGAAGGCTAGGTTAATTTAGCCAAAACCTGGTAAAGACCAGAAAATTTGTGCAACTGAGGCTGATTCTTCAAAATATTAGACACAGGTATCACTGCCCAAGTCTCTACCAATCTGCTAGGCACTATGTGAGCCACTATAATGAATGCCAATGACAAAGTACATGTTGTCATTACCTCTGGGGCATCTGACACCAATTCCGACTGCAACAGTGCCATTCCACTGGATTGGAATTTACCTCTTGTGGAGGTTCCCAAAATCAACAAATAGTAATCAATGGATAACTGTTTGCTCTGGCTACCTCAACAGCTACGCTGTCATCAGTGCTGATCTGATTGCCAAAGCTCCAGAAGTTGTAAGGTCCCTTGAAGAAGACATCATTTTGAAGCAAAGAGCAACCCATGTGATGGTCTCTAATAGTGGAAGAGTTTTCTAGTTGCGACTAATATCAGTGTTTTCCAGTTGCAACTAGTATCAGAGGTAATTTCACATTGTGACATCACCCCAAGGTGACAACACTCTACCACCCTCAGATGAATGGCATCCCAGAATGCTTCAGTAAGATGTTGGTGGATATGCTCTCGATGCACATTGATGTTGAACAGTGAGATTGAGATACAATAGTGCCATTGTGGCATTGCCAAATAACACAGTGAAGCAGGGCACTACAGGTTTCAGACTGTTATTTTTTTTCCCAAGATTGTGAGGCCAGAATGACAATGGATACGACATTCCTTTTCCAGCCAGATGATATGATGACTACATGAAACACCTCACTACCAGGACTGATGAAGCAAGACAGCTGGCTTCTATATGGTCCCTGACATCCAGGAGAAGGATTGAGAGTGCCGTACCACCGAGCACTGGCAAGTGAGGTAGAGCCCAGGAGACTTTCTATGGATTTTTATGCCCGTGTGGGAAGTGGGACTATTGGTAAACTTACTGAAACGTGACTTTGGGCCTTATTGTATCCTTCGTCACTCTTGTGACATTATATATGAAATTAAGGGTTAGGACCTTTCATCAAGGAGTCAAAAGCACAGAGACATCATCATTATTGTATCCTTCATTGCTTTTCGGACATCATATACGAAATTAAGGGTTACGGCTCTTCATCGAGGAGACAAAAGTACAGATACATCATCCATGTCCTCTGTATGAAGTTCTCCTACAATTTTGTGAAACAAATTGATGATTGGGGCTTCTTGTTAAAGGAAACTGAAGGCCTGCTCAATGAACGTAAAGCTTTCATGGAAAGGACTAACTTCATTGCTCATCACAGCGAAGATAACGTGACAACATGACTCAAATGGGAAAATCCTCCAGCACTGCCCTAAGTGCACCACTGACAAGATGTAGACCTCGGATGCTGTAACTGGCTTCAATGAGAACATCTGAAATGGCACAGGAGAGGAAGAAATGCTACTATCTGTGCTGCATGAAGTGTGTAGTAGTGGTTAGTATTGCTCGCCGATCTGCTGTGAGTTGCCAGTTCAAATCCAATTACCAGCAAATATTTTTTATTTAATATTTATCATTTCTGGGAGGTTTTTAATATTTCTTATGTTTGTATTGCTTGTATATTCTGGAATATTTGATGTTTGCATAAATAGCAACACTCTTCATCCAAGAGGCATTTCTTTTCTGTCTGCACATTTGTGTAAATACTAAATGTGCTTTCAGTGCTAAGTGCTGTACTTCACTGACAACCCTGCTTTATCATGCTTATAAGTTATAACATCGCAGTATAACTCTACTGAACCATCTGCTGTTTTTTGCAAATCAAAAATCAATTGCAAGAACTCAAATAAAACTGACTGCTTAAGAATAAATGCTCTATGTACACCATGCCCTAAATTTTTGTGTAATATAGTTTGATTCAGACACTTTTGGCTAAAACATAAAATTGCTTAAATTCTCCACCTCTTTCCATATCAATCTTTCTACTAAATTGACTTTATCAGCTGTCTTCTTGATTCAGGTTGTTGCATTTGGTTTCCCAGTTTGAATTATAACTCGCATTAATAATGTTTATTGGAAGTCAGCACCACCTCTTATTTGCAGTGACATAATAAGTTTTGTTGGCAATAGCTTTTGCGAACTAATCTTGCAAAGCCTGATATGAGAGCAGACACTTTCTTGGAAAAGCATTCTGAAGCAACTGAGACATCATAGTCAATATACAAGGTTGAAACATCACAATAAGGTAACTTTTTTCAACTAAAAGACAATGTTTTATATGTTATTTTTGTTATTATTATCACACATTTTTGCCCTCAATGCTATGTTTGCAACTTTTAATGTTACATTATTATTCACTCTTTTGTGTTTCCTTCTTTTTTTTCTCTTTCCAAAATCATTTCATTCTTTGGCTGTGTTTTTGGTCTGTCCATATTTTCCCTATTTTCTTCCTTCCTTTCTTTTACTTCAAATTTGGTGTTCATAATTTTGTTTCTGAATTTGTCTCTTTCACTCATCATTCCCCTACTGATTACTGCTTGTTTTAGGTCATCTTCTACTTCTTGAGGCCAATTGGTATTCTGTTGCTGTTCGTGTACCCATAGCATGTTAGTCAGCATTTTATTATCATGTTTGTGAGTGTGACAGTGTGTTTGTATAATTCTTTGATTTCTTCATCCATTTACTATCCCTGTGTATTGCTCCAGAAACGTTTCTGAGGATTTTGCATTTTATTTTTTTCTGATCGTGCAGCGATGTCTCGATCCCTGAGTCAACAGATGGGGACGTTTGCATGACAACAACCATCTGCACGAACCGTTTGATGATGTTTGCAGCAGCATGGACTATCAGCTCGGAGACCATGGCTGCAGTTACTGTTGACGCTGCATCACTGACAGGAGCGCCTGCGATAGTGTACTCAATGACGAACCTGGGTGCACGAATGACAAAACGTCATTTTTTCGGATGAATCCAGGTTCTGTTTAAAGCATGGTTGCATCCATGTTTGGCGACATCACGGTGAACGCACATTGGAAGTGTGTATTCATCATTGCCATACTGTCGTATCACCCGGCGTGATGGTACGGGGTGCCACTGGTTACACATCTCGGTCACCTCTTGTTCACATTGATGGCACTTTGAACAGTGGATGTTACCTTTCAGATGTGTTACGACCTGTGGCTCTACCCTTCATTCGACCCCTGGGAAACCCTACATTTCAGGAGGATAATGCACGATCGCATGTTGCAGGTCCTGTACCGGCCTTTCTGGATACAGAAGTTGGTAGGAAGAATCCAGAAGACACAGGCTGAGTAGCACTAGTTAGAGTGGAACACATCGTATAGTGCAGGATGCTCAGCAAATGGGTGGTCCAGCTATCTCTTGACTACAGTTTGATGGTGGCCATTCAAGTTGACAGACAGCTTGTTATTGGTCAGTCCCACATAAAATGCCACATAGTGGTTGCAGCTAAGTTAGTAGACCACATAGCTACTTGCACAGGTGGCTTGCCATTGATAGGATAGGAAATAATTGTGACAGGACTGGAGTAGGTGCCAGTGGGACAATACAGTACAGGTCTTTCATGTAGGAATTTCACAGGGATATGAGCCATAGGGCAAAGGGTTAGGAGCTAGTGTTGAATAGAGGCAGATAATAATACTGTCGATGTTGGGTGGGCAGCAAAATACTGCTGTAGAAGAGGTGGAGAGGATATTTCTCAGTGATTATTTGAGGGTTGGTAGGGAGGTGACAGGGGAGACCTGTCCCTGTTCAAGGTGTGGGGTGTAATTTCAGTCTGTGAAGGCCTTAGTGAGACCCTTGGCATATTTGGAACGGGATCTGTCATCACTGCAGATGCAACAACCATGAGTCGCTAAGGTGTATGGAAGGAACTTCTTGGTGCGGAATAGGTGGCAGATGCCAAAATAGAGGTATTGTTAGAACTAGTATTACAAGAAATAGTAATACTAACGCAATATATTTGTCAAGGGAAATATTCATGTGGTAAATGAGCAGACCCTGAACACATTTAAGTTTCCTTTAGATAGTGGTAACTGGTTAAAAATATGGTGGAGAAAATTCCATAGATAAGAAAATTCATATTTGTGAATGCAAGTTTCTTAGCAAATTATAAAGATGAATTCTTCTCAGGAAATTAGCCAAGTAATATCTTCATTTTGGAGTGATGCCTGAAGATGAAATATAAGAAACGAGTTGAAATGTCATTTTGGAATGAAGATACTACTCAGCTGATTTTCCAAGAAGTATTCTGCAAGAAAGTTAATATTCTTCTAGTCACTCTCTCCAGAATTGTTACTATGTCCTTCCCCCTAAAAAAATTAGTGAAAAAATACAAATGGATTTTATAAGGTGTATGATGAAAATGTACTGAAGATTAAAAGAGTATTATGATTGGCATAGACGTACAGGCTCTAATGTAACAAAGAAAATGTTCATAGGTGAAAAATAGTTTCAGCCAGGCCTGAAAAGAAACTATATTTATGGAAGAATGATGCAATAATTCTTCCATTTGAAAATAAGATGCAAACCATATGGAAAATAGTTAATAGTTGAGTCTAACAGCAAAATCAGTGAACAGACAAGATGTAATGCTTTGAATGCTACACATTTCAGTGCTTTGGTTACTGATAAGGTACAGGAAATGAAAAAGGAAGGTCAACACTAATAACATAGCCATACACCGTAAATATTTGTTGGAAAATATCTTGCATCACCAGCAAACATCACAGATTTGTTAGGATTCTTCCAACTTTCCTGGTACAGTTTTCAAATGGGTTTACAGCCATCTTTATCTGGCAACGTAAGCTGCTCAAGTAATGCTACAAGCACACTCAAACTTACCACCTTCAGTGATGGATGTTTAAACTCCATTCAGAATGTCAAATGTAATGCAATAATTTTTCTAAGATGTGGACAATGCTCCCTCATCCTGTACAATGTCTGCAGATTTGCCACATTCATACCATTCATGTTACTTTTTTGTTTTTGTTGAATAATCCAACCTACAATGAGTTTATTGTTCATTCCTTTCCTTGAATGATGATATGGAAAATTTCCACTTACCTCCAGTCAGAGAAAAAGAAGAAACTGTACTGAGCTACAGTGAAATAAAGACATCAAGCTTATGAATGTGATTTCACAGGATTAAAAATAGGTACCTTGTTTTCTTGCTTTTGAATTGGTTTCTTTGTTCAGCTGCACTTCCTTCGGAGATCCTTCTGGAATCCTTGAGATGTCAGACGATACATCAAAAGGAGGATAGTTCTCTTTCATTTGGCCCCTATTGGAACACATTAACAATGAGTTTCGAATTGCTCTGCATATCTCCAGCTTATCTGTAAATCAAAAGTTGAGGGGCATATTTTATTCACCTATGCAACAAGGAAGGTACATATACTTGCACGGAATAAGAGAACAGCCTTAAAAATTTGACAACGGCTTGTTTGTGATTCAGGTTTGCATTTCAAGTGTGATTACATCACTCAATAATGAAGTTTTCTGTTCTGAAGGTTATATAATAATGACTGAATATTTCAATCATTTTCAGTGTTAAACATGATATATGACAATACTCAAATATATTTTTAACATTTAGCTATAATTATACCATTTAAACATGCACAATGCACATGCTTCTCTAATGAAGGTCGTGCAATTTTCTTCCATATTTTATCCTTTAACTTTCAAGTATGACAATACAGACCTACAATGTAGATACTTCTGTGGAGTGGAGAAAAAGGTGGGTTTTCAAGTTATTCATCACATTTTGATTTTCAGAGAGTCTGCAGAAATTTTGAAGGGATTTAGAGAAATCATGGAAAACCTAAATCAGGGTGTCCAGACGTACATTTGAACTGTTGTCCACCCAACTGCAAGTCCAGTGTGCTAACCACTGCACCACCTCACTCAGTTTTATAAAACTAGTATGAGTATTTTCTCTCCCAAAATAGCTTCATCTCCTCCGTTCAATGCGGAATATTTGAAATTTGCTCTGAGCTCCATAGTACATGTTAATTTGGAAACCCCAGTTTAAGTTCTCTACTTCTACTAGACATTTTTTAAACTTAATTTTCAGTTCATCTTTTCATTCTATCTTTTACATGTCTTTAAAATTTCCAATACTATTAACTTCTTTGCTCTTCTTTCTCTTCTTCTTTTTTCAAAAGGCTAAGCCTTGTCTCTGCAGCCACAGCTTCCTCTCTTCAGCAGTCCTATTCATCTCCATGTATGAAGATCATCCCGTCTCACTAATCATGTTTTTTAAATAGGACAATAAAAATCAATCCTGAAAAACATATTGTTTTCTGTGGTTTCTCTTTGATACATAAGGTCAAATTTAATCTCCCACATCAGAGAGCTTTTTCCCCAAACTTGCTACAGCATACTATCTTCTTGCTCACTTCTCAGTGAAAGTTTCTTTTAAATAATTTTTTAAAGCTTCCTTTGGACCAAATTTGATAATTTTGCAGATACATGAAAATTATTCTAAATATGTAAAACACTTGTAAAATTCAAGATTGATATTCAGTAGACTGATATATCTTTAAGACTTTTCTTCAATTGAGTTCCATACACTGATTTTCATCTGGTGTTCTTCCCTTACTCTTACACTATATGTTGTCTTTTCACAATACTTTTCTGCCCCCACATCTTCCTTGTGACTTTGCAAGTCTTATTTAGAATCTCTATGTAACAAACTTATTAATTATTTATAATAGTTATTATTTCACTTTGAAAATCATGACCCTTGTTCCTACTTACGGTAATAGTTACTTCTGCATGTTTTTTGAATACTATTAATATTTTAATAATGACATACTAATTGATATCCTCAGCAGAAGAAAGAGAGGAAAAGACACAAATGCAATGAATAATACATTTTGTTTTTTAGAACCCCACTCAAAATCAAAATCATCAACAACGTATAAAGGATAATACTTTAATTTCATTGAAGAGTTGGTACAAATATGACACAGTATTCACAAAGAATTAGCTCTTGTGTAAAATAGTTTCCATTGCTGACAAAATGATACAGAAGTATTAATAAACAGATAACAGAGTATTACTCACTTAATCTTTCCCTCTCTTGCACAATATATAATTTATAGACTTCATCTGATGAGAGGCCCAGTTCTTCTCTGTATTCTTCAACACTCTTACGGAGGAGTTCTACGGGCTAAACAGTTATATTGTGTGAGAACGGATCATTCAGTTGAAACACCAATCTTAATATTAAAAAATACAGCCAAAATTATGAAATGACATGTGTGATATGACAGCAGATCATTGAGATTCATCCACAACACCACAGAGTAACCTGTCAGCTGACATAAATTGTTTGTCACAACCATAAGTCTACGTCTATGCCCTTATGCATTACCACATTTAGTAGAAATAAAGCAACTCCATGCACTGACATATCACAACTCACATATTGGTCAAAGAAACTTTTCTTGTTCCATACTAACAATTACCGAAAATTACCACTGAAATGTTGAATGACGTGTGAGGAGGACTACTGCACCAACCAGTAAGAGCCAATATTGTGCAGCATACACTATATTCCTCACTGCTTACTGTTACTGAGTAGGGACTCTATCCATTGTACCACATCCAACATTTAGACACAATATTAAGACATTCTTACATTTGTATGCCACCAAACAAATGGGTGCCCTTATCAAACATTCTATTCTAGGTGCAGCATTTTGGAGCTGATAAATGTATTTTTATATGTTTTCAGATCAAGTGATTCCCCTGTGTGAAAAAAGGAGCACTTAAGCAACTGCACTGCGTGGAAACACATCAGTGTAGAGAAGGATTGATTCTCTTATGGAGAAAAAACACTGGCAGTAAGGTATGAAAGAATGGAATAAACATAGTACACCCTAATTGTAGATATAGAGTCCGTTGAAAATTTTATGTAGGAACATCAATGCAGAGAGAACTAAAGTTCTGGTTGCTCAATACCAATATATTTAGAAAAAAGTTATCTATGAAATTGTGTGAAGTAATTGAAACAGATTGACAGATTGTATGTAACTAACAAGACATGTGGAAAAAAATTGCAGTGTGACAGGAAAACAGGGACCAACGAGTAATGTAATAGTAATAGGAGAGTGAAAAAAAATTGAACACTTAATCATTTACATAAATGCCAATGCCTAATATATGCTTGAGTACAATATTTACTTGGGTTAGTAAGTTTTTAATGCTATAGGTAAACTATTACCAGCCCCACAGCAGATTTTGATGCTAGGGAGTTAATTCTCTTTTTGATTCCTTCAGAAAAAGTTACCATAAGCTTTCCATATCTATGTTACTATAGTTTTTAGGTTCAGATTATTTAAAAATGTTTGATGTTTGTGTATTGCCACTTATCACATGATTATTTTCCATCATAGCTGAACCCTTCTGTTCCTTGACTGATCTGCCAGTTTTTCTTCAGGCTATCCCATGCTGATTTGACATAATTATTTAAATAAGAGCTTCAGACATAACAGTCAACTGAGAGTTTTTAATAATACTTCTTTACATAGGACATTAATTACTACCAGTAAGCCCCCAATTCCTTAAAGAATAAAACTCTTGTATAAAAGAGCAGATTGGTTGGCACCCCTGCAGCTAGGCAGACGCGCGTATACGAAGTTAAGTGATTAATATTGAAATAAGAGCTAATTTAGTTAATGTTAAATTTTAGCCTAGAGTATTTACTTCTTCTCTAGGCTATCTATTGAAGGTTTCGCTTTCATGACCGTATTTAGACCGAAAAGGAAGTATTTCGTAAAGGCTGGTAGTCACTAGTTTTGTTTACGTTTTCAGGTGTAAATTTCACACGAGTGTACATTTTCGTTTTTGACTAGAGTTATCGCTTCAAAGTCAAATTAATTCATGTCTGTCATACAGAGTTTAGGGAGTTAAAACTTTCAGAAGTAAGTTTAAAAGTTTGTTTACATTAGTGTTTATTTACGGATTAGTACAGGTTATGAAACTACTGTGGTTTTGTACCAACTTATTCTCTGCTTTTGTGTTAAGTTTGTCTGTCAAACCATGTGTGACAAATGTGGTGGCTGCTATAGAAATTTGAAAGAGGGGGTGTTCTGTGTAGACTGTAAATTATGGTTTCATTGGGACGAATGTAGCGGTGAGGAAGCAAGGGTAGAAAATGAGAATTTTCCATGGCAGTGTAGGTTATGTAGAAAGGACAGAAAAATTTCTGAACAGGAGGCAAAAATTTGTATCCTTAAGGCTGAATTAGCTAATGGAAACTTGGAATTATGTAGGTTAATGGAGGAAAAAGAGACGGAGAACTGGGAAAGGTAGCAAGCAAAGCGGCGAAAAAGGGAAACACTTGCAAAAACTTCAGAAATTCAAATAGTAAATCAGTTTGGCTTGCTATCTGAAGTGGAGGAAGGGCCTCATCCAGATGTAGTTGAAAGTAGGTTGAAGCAGAATATTAGCTTAGAGAAAAAAAGACAGGGCAGGATCAAACCAGAATAGGAGAAGAAGAATTCTGCTTATAGGCAGCAGTCATGGGAGGGGTGTGGGCCAGCAGCTTCAGGAGAAATTAGGTGACAGAAAACTTAAGTCAGCTATGCAGGGACTTTGAGAAGGAAGATCAGGTGATTATATCTGGGGGAGCAGGAAACAGCCCGGCTATGAATCCAAGATACAGTATTAAGAGTGACCTGGGCAAAATAGGAGCAGAAACTGGGCACACAAATGTGAGGTTTGTGGAGGTCTTTCAGAGCCATGAACAGCCCTCGGTAAACACTGCAGTAAGGCATGTTAACACCGAGCTGAACAGGATGCTCCAGACACTGGCAAAATCTCACATAAGTGTTGTTCCAGTTAATGCTATTGGTAGGTGGGGATACACTACACACAGCCTGTACCTGAATAGGAAGGGGAAAAATAAGTTAATTTCTCCAGTAGCAGAAACTGTAAGGGGGGAGGGGGGCGCACAGTCACACAAAGGGTGATCCCAGTGGTTAATGGGTCCAGGCAGACAGGTTTTTTAGGTTAAAGCCAAAGTCCAGACAGACAGAAATCAAGATAAATAGAATAAAAGACACTTCATGTACAGTAAATTGGGGCAAAGCTAAAGGTAGTATCAACTTAGTCCATCAAAATATGAGGGGAATAAAAAAAAAATAAAGTAGATGAGCTATTAGTGTGTTTAGGTGATCTCAAAAGTAAAAATGAGATTGATATACTCTGTCTGTCTGAACACCATGTAACTGCGGGGATGGATAGTGTCAGTATAAATGGGTATAATTTCGCATCTTACACTTGTAGAGCTAGGATGGATATAGGAGGAGCTAACATTTTCATAAAACAAGGGTATAAATACAAAACTGTAGAAGTAAGCAAATTTTGTGTTGATAAGCACTTTGAGGTTTGTGCATGTGAACTTCAGTTAGATAATGTAGTACTGATATTAGCAACAGTGTACAGGTCCCCATTAGGAGACTGGGAGCTATTCATAAAAAAGTTTGATTCCCTATTATGCTGTCTGTCAGACAAAAAGAAGAAGTTATTAATCTGTGGTGATTTCAGTGTAAGCTTTCTAAGTAATTCTGATAGAAAAAGTGAACTAGAAATGTTATTAACAACATATAACTTAAAATCAGTGGTCAATGTCCCTACATGTATAGCTCATGACAGTAGCACTCCAATAGATAAAGTATTTGTACAGAAAGAGGATGTAAAACAAACACATGCTTTCCCTGTGGTAAATGGATTGTCAGACCATGATGCACAACTGATTCACTTACAAAACCTAACAGGGTGTACAGTTCAGAAACCATTAAATAAAAGTGTGAGGTTGCTCAACCTGGTATCTATAGAGCACTACAGAGAAAGTTTAAGAAATGTTAATTGAGGAGATGTATATAATGAGCCAAATGCTAATGATAGATGCAACATATTTCAAACATTGTTTCCAAAAGAAAATTACTAAATGTAACACCACACACTTTTCAAAGAAACCTTGGATTACTACAGGTATTAATGTGTCTTCAGAAAGAAAAAGAAAACTGTATGAGACAGCAAGACCTAGTAAACATCCAGAAGTAGTTTTTCACTATAAAAATTATTGTAACTTACTGAGAAAAGTTGTAAGGAAATCAAGAAATATGTATGTTAGAGAAGAAATTAACAACTCCGGCAATAAAATCAAATCAATATGGAATGTTGTTAGAAGGGAGACAGGAAAAGTAACCACTGGGGTAGGTAGTATTACTATTAAAGAGAATGAGACCATCCTAACCAACAGTACACAAGTAGCTAATGTAATAACAACCATTTCTTACATGTAGGAGAAAAAATTGGTGAGAATAGTTCAAAAGAAAAAGGCCAGGCAGTACATGGAAGAGCCAGTTTTGAAAAATTTTAGTCATATTAAGTTTCATCTAACAACCTCTTGTGAGATAAGTAAAATTATTAAATCTTTGAAAAATAAATGTTCTGTTGGAGTAGATGACATCTCTAATAAGATATTAAAACACTGTGGAGTGATTACAGCTGATGTTCTGAGTCACATATGAAATGCATCACTAACTCAAGGTATTTTCCCAGACAGGTTAAAATATGCCATTGTCAGGCCTCTCTACAAAAAGGAGGACACCACAGATGTCAATAATTGGCTCTGGCTCTGGGCACTATGCGACTTAACTTCTGAGGACATCAGTCGCCTAGAACTTAGGACTAACTAAACCTAACTAAACTAAGGACATCACACACATCCATGCCCGAGGCAGGATTCGACCCTGCGACCGTAGCGGTCGCTTGGTTCCAGACTGTAGCGCCTAGAACCGCACGGCCACTCCGGCTGGCTATGTCAATAATTATTGGACAGTATCCTTGCTTACAGCATTTTCAAAAATCTTCGAGAAAATAATGTACTCAAGAATGGTTAGCCATCTCAACAGTAATGGGATACTTGAAAAATCATAGTTCAGATTTAGAAAAATGTTGTTCCAGTGAGACAGCAATATACAATTTCACTGTCCACATAAAAGAGTCTTTAATTAGTAAAATGTCACCAATAGGAATTTTCTGTGACTTGTCCAAAGCATTTGATTGTGTGAACCATGACATTATGTTACAGAAATTACAATTCTTTGGTATAAATTGGATAGCACATGAGTGGTTTAAGTTATACCTACAGAACAGGAAACAAAAAGTTTCTTTATATGGTTCAAGTGATGTAAAAAAGTTTGCCACTGTATCTAATTGGTGTGAAATAACATTAGGTGTTCCACAGGGTTCAATCATGGGTCCCCTTCTATGCTTGACATATATGAGTGGCCTTCCTTCTTATCTGAAACAACAAGCTGAACTGACACTGTTTGCTGATGATACAAGCATCATTATTAATCTAGTAAAAGAAACTCCAATTGAAAATAATACAAATAAGGTCTTTGGAAAAGTATTAATTGGTTTTCTGTGAATGGGCTTGCTCTAAACTTCAAAATAACACAGTACATCCAATTTTCTGCTGCAAAAAGTACAGTTTCTTCAATAAATATAACACATCAACAGAAGTCAGTAGACAGGGTAGAGCATACTAAGTTTTTGGGTGTACATATAGATGAGAATCTTAATTGGAAAATTCATATTTTGGATCTTCTAAAGCGACTAGATTCAGAAACTTTTGCAATCAAAATAATTTCCAATTTTGAGGATATAGAAATTATTAAGCTAACATACTTTGCATACTTTTACTCTCTGATGTCATAAGGAACAATATTATGGGGTAACTCAACACTTAGACAAAAAGTATTCACTGCTCAAAAGAAATTGGTTAGAATAATTTGTGGGGGGTCTTAATCACACATCTTGTAGGCATCTTTTTAAAAGATTTGGAATTCTTACAATAGTCTCGCAGTACATTTACTCACTAATGAAATTTGTTCACAACAACACCGACCAGTTTAAAAACAACAGTGACATTCATGATTATAATACCATGATTATAATACTTAACTTATCTTTGACACAGAAAGGTGTAAAATATGCGGCTATAAAAATTTTTGACAAATTACCAGATGAAATAAAATGTCTGACAGACAGTAGTAATAGCTTCAAAAATAAATCGAAATCATATCTCCTTGACAACTCCTTCTATACCATAGATGAATTCTTGAATAGGAATAAATAAATCTATTAATATAGTTGAATTGAAAGAAGGAGGTTAAGATGGTATGGGCATGTTAAGAGGATGCATGGGCAGAGACTCCCCAAAATTATGGAAGAACTAAAGATGGATGGGAAAAGACCTAGAGGGCACCCAAGAACGCGGTGGAAAATGGGGGTGAGAATATCTGTAGAAAGGAGATGTGTGACTTGGCAGCAAGTGAAGGAAGAAAAATGGTGGGAGGACGGAGCCAAATGGAGATGACTCATCAGCACCCAGACCCGGCAGTAGCTGGAGCAGGATTCAGATATGGATAGATTAATATAGTATAGGCATGTTGTGCCATTTAAGGGAATGGGGTAAATAATAGAAATATTAACCTTTTACATTGTAATATATATATATATATATATATATATATATATATATATATATATATATATATATATATATATATATATAAAAAACAAAGATGATCTGACTTACCGAACGAAAGCGCTGGCAGGTCGATAGACACACAAACAAACACAAACACACACACAAAATTCAAGCTTTCGCAACAAACTGTTGCCTCATCAGGAAAGAGGGAAGGAGAGGGAAAGACGAAAGGATGTGATGAGGCAACAGTTTGTTGCGAAAGCTTGAATTTTGTGTGTGTGTTTGTGTTTGTTTGTGTGTCTATCGACCTGCCAGCGCTTTCGTTCGGTAAGTCACATCATCTTTGTTTTTAGATATATTTTTCCCACGTGGAATGTTTCCCCCATTATATATATATATATATATATATCATAGCAGCTTCCGTACCATGCAACTGATCAGTGGAAAACGCAACTAACTAACTAACATCTTATTACTTTATAAATGAGTTAATGTGTGAAATATTTCACTTTAAGCATGAAGGCTAGAAAAAAATTAGATAATGTTTGAAAGTATCTCTAAAGTTTGTTGGAAGTCACTAAGTGCCATCATTATAAAACAATGAATGAATTAAGTCTGGGTATTTATGCAAATATCAGTTAAGCTGCCTCAAGACAAGCACACAGTTTCTAACTGTAATACTGGTATTAAGGAGTTAAAGTTTTAACATATGTTGATTATGACAACATTTTAAATAATTACAAGAAATACTGAAAATTAAATTTTTGTTGCCTCTGGAAGCCATTAGCAAGGCAACTTGCAACTGGTACCAAATTCTTGGAGTCACTTAGTAATATAAATAATATGAAGTTCATTATTCAACTTTTCTTATTCCAGACCATTTTGCACAGTTCCCTTCCTTTCTATACTATATTCCAACCATTTTGTGATCAATGATTTCTTTAGTTTTGCACTGGTGTCACATTTTATTCATTTCTTGTTCTTTGCAGTGTAGCCATCATACACAGACGAATATTTATGCAGAAATGTATCAAATTTGGAACTGATGTCTGAAATATCAAGCTAGTCAGCTCTGCAAGGTTCCCTTAAAGAAATCTATTGAGACAAATGGTTTTCTTTGTTAGTGCTTAAGTGTACATAGTTACTGTTGAACCCAAATCTTCCTATACATCAGGATGTGACACCAAAAAACCACTTGAAATCTAGGTCACCCCTATGGCAAATAGGATTTCCTGTGATCCAGCAAAGGAATGGAAACGATTGTGGAGTAGAAGCAAGGTCAAGAATAGAAGCCTGGTTGCTGATCCAAACATACCAATAGAGGCATATAATCTTACAAGAAGAGTCTGGACTACGCTGAACCATGTGAGGATAGGCATCAGAACATGACGCAGGGAAATGATGACTGCATGGGGCCTCTCAAATGACCCTCAGTACAAGTGTAGACTCAATCAATGGATGCACCACCTGATCAAGAGCACTGTGCATGGCTTTTGTGATGAACCTGGAGACATACTTAAACTCATGGCCAAAGCAATTCTATTGTGTAAAATCTAAAATTATGTATTTTATGTTGTAATCTCTTTTTCAATATTCTCCTTGTAAATATCAAACAAGTAAATAAATAAATAATAAAGTGTATATGTCAAGTAGTCCATTAAGGCTAAACAAACAGTTGTTTTATAATTTAATAGATGTAATTTCATTGTCATGACACATAAAAATGATATAAACTAAGGTATTACTATGAAGTACAATTCCAATGATAAATTCTGCAATTAATGTCAAATTATGTGTTTTGTGTAATATTTACACCATGTTTAGCTCTTGATCTATCAAAAGATTAGTAATGAGACCACTATTAGCCAAGTTCCGGCATATTGATTCATTCTTCTATAACTATTTAATACAACAACTTTATGGTTATAAATGAAAAGCACAAAAGTGTAGATGTTCTGGAGTATTTAGTTGGTAAACAAATTATTTATTTTCCTTAAAAATGATCCATAAATATTTGCTGGATTATTAAGGATTATTCATTAGGAGTATACTGCTAATAAGTATCAGTTCATGTGAACCACAAGTTTCTACATATTTTTTTATAAACAATATTTAATTATACCTACAATTTTGAACTTTTTCACATGTCACTGATGGAAATTACACTCTAATCCTCCTTCCTTTTCACAAAGATGTGAAAGGTTTTTCTTCTCTACATAATCTCCACAAACGCAAACTGATAAACTATGTTATTAAATTTAATAGTTGTATTCATGTCTTTCAAGGCTGTTCAGATTGCATGGCAGGGTGGTGGTGCCAGGGGAGTGGGGTTATATTCTGGATTTCCATGCAAAGCTCTGTCATCCAGAGCTACCTGCAGCTACGTCACTGTGGAGACACATTGGTAAACTGGTCATGAGTGCTAGTTGCATTCTCCAAGTAGTATTGGTTTGTGTTTTGGTATTGTAGTGATTCGTATTGTGATTCCTATCTTTCCATACTGATCTCTCAAAGTAATATGAGGTGCTACCCAAAATGTCTGAGAATTTCAATGTAAAAATGGGAAAACTATACTTACATCCTCATGTCCTCTATCACCTTCAAAATAGTTACCCTGGGCATGTTTAAAATGATCCCAGTGTTGTTCTCATTTTTAGAAGCACTCCTGGAAGTCTGCAGGGTGAAGGGTGTTCAGGACACATTACAATTCCACTTGGATGTCTTTAATCAAGTCAAAATGTCACCCTTTCAACATGATTTTCATCTTTGGGAACAGGCAGAAATCACACAGGGCTTCGTGTGGCAAGATTGGGGGACTGTTGCTATGTTGTTTTTGCCCCAGAATTCCTTCACAATGAGCGAGGTGTTCATGGGTGTGTTGTCATCGTGCACCAAACAGTCTCTACAACTCTGGCCAAACATTTCCCCTCAGTTGCCTCAAAATTTTACAGTAAAACTGCCCATTGACAGTCTGACCAGATGTAACAAACTCCTTATGCACTATTCCCCAAATGCTGGAGAAAATATATATATATATATATATATATATATATATATATATATATATATATATATATATATATATATATATATATATATAAAAAAAAATCAGCATTGACTTCATGTTGCTGCAAACTTGTCAAGCATTTGTTAGCCTTGAAGAAGATGGTGTTTTCCATTGTGATGATTGCTTCTTCATTTCAGGGTTATATACATATACCCGAGATTCATCAGCTATTATGGCACTCAATAAGAATTTTGGACACTCCCTGAACGTTTTCTTGCAGCTCAATGCATGTCTGAATTCTGAGGTTTCATTGGTCAATGCTGAGAAGGTGAGGCACAAACTTTGCTGCAATTTGTCTCATGTTCAATTAATTGGTCAGATCCCATTGACGCGTACCATACAACATCACAAGTCTGTTACAAAGATCGAGATTTGTCTGTCTTCGGTCTTTGTGAATCACTTCACGCACATACATAATCATTTCCAGTGTTGTTCATGTTCAGTTCAACCAGAATGTTCATCATCTTTCACAAATTTTTGACCTTCCTTGAAACACTTGAACCATTCAAATGTTCTTGCTTAATTCAGTGGACTCTCACCAAATGCCTCTGTCAGCATGCAGGGTGTTTCAGCCAGTGGCAGATATATATGGGGGTTGCGCAGGGCATGCACCCCCCCCCCCCCTGCGGAACTGCTCACAATGCCACTCATGCCACCCCCGTCAGTCAGCTCGCACACTATTCATTCATTTCTTTCATCAGTCGATTTGACTGCATCGAGTTATTGAGTAGTTGTACTTTCCTACTTAGCACACACATCCACATCGTCATATTTTATAAATTTCTGCATCGAGTTATTGAGTAGTTGTACTTTCCTACTTAGCACACACATCCACATCGTCATATTTTATACATTTCTGTCTGGCACATAGATATCTAACACATACCTATGAGAAAAGTCGCGACTATTCTCGTAATCTCAATACATTATTGTGTCTGGTATTTGTTCGAGAAAAGTCGCAAATATTCTACTGTTTTCTTGTACAGAGAACCTTCGATACATAGCATTATAGATATGGACTATTCACTGAATAGGAAGCTAGTTTACATTCAGAAGCAGAAATATTAATACTGAAGAATGAATAAGTAAAAAGTCCTAGTTATAGCAAGTGCAAGTGTGAAGATTAGTCAAGAGTGAGAATGATCAGTTGATTGTAATACATAGTAATTTCTCAGTAAAGCAATATTTTTACTAATAACGTAATACAAGTTAGGTATGGGAAACTATTGATGCATATATCTCCGGTAATAGTGACTATCGAGAAGATTCCTGAAAATGCATTGTTACTATATAGGCCCTCTTAAACGCACTAGAAAGGAATGGAATCGACAATGAAAGTTCCACACACATAAACTGCTGGTTGACATCAGCATTGGAAACATGCCCTAATATTATGTGTTGTAAGGTACATATTGGTTTGTCGCCTTCACAGTAGGCATTTGTTCACACTCCATAAAAGTCTGGAAGCGAATATTCTGGCAGCGAATGTTCTCAAAACAACCAAGCCATATATATATAAGGGAAGAGAGTCGCTGCCAGGTAGCCAGTTTGAAAGTTACAATCGTCCCGATAACTTCAAAGTGTAAAAAGTGAACAACTGTGATTATTGGCTATTATCATGGATTTCAGTCAGTGTTGTGCTTAGTGATATTAGAAATACGTGGAGTGTGACCATGTGTGTTTTAATGTTAAGTATACTAGTGTAGTTTTTCAACATTGCAGCGTACAAAGACATTAATTACTTTTGAATACATTGTGGGAGTGAACAGTGATCAATGTTGTTACAAATATTTACTATCAAAAACAGCCTTGATCACAAATTATTTATTCCAGTGACCGGTTTTGACCACAACTGTGGTCATCTTCAGACCAATGAGTAAGAACCTTCTTCTGGTGGTAAATCACTACTAGTTATTTACCACCAGAAGGAGGTTCTTACTCATTGGTCTGTAGATGACCACAGTTGTGGTCGAAACTGGTCACTGGAATAAATAATTTGTGATCAAGACTGTTTGTGACAGTAAAAAAGTACAAAGACATGGCTGAGGTTGACAATGAAGAAGGATCGACTTAATGGCTTAACTCTGTTGAACACTCACCCTGACATTGATTAACCAATTTTCCAGGAAGAATAGGCACATAGAATTCATCATTTAAGGAAGAGAATCACAATTGCAACATTTTTAAATCATAAGATAGCATTGTCTTGTATATGTGTATAATGAGTTTTAATAAAACTTTCTTAAACTTTGCAAGTGCCTTAATTATTTTTTATTACGGTAAAAGTGAAGGTAGCTCAAGATATCTTTAGTGCCCCTCCTTAAGGTTTTTCTGTATTCGCCACTGGTTTCTGCTCCAGTTTTCTTCAACTTGAAACAGAATTTGATGCAAATTCATTGCTCTTTCATGTTATTGACTTCAAAATTCACAGAATATCTGAAACACATCCTGACAAACACCACTATAATCACAATTACACGCACTAAAGTTGATGTAGCTTGGTGCCACAGTAGCTAAAACGTGTACCTCAAGACATCTAGTGCCAGAACGTTGTGCTGCTACTGTTTTGACCAGTAAAGTGAAATTCTTGAGTATTTTGGATAGCACCTCATAAATAAGAATAGGTGTAATATTGTGCCATTGCTCATTGTAATGATATTGCTTGCAAAGCTCAGAATGTTGTGTATAAAACAGGTAAGACATCTAAACAGGTAGGTTAAAGGGGTGGCTATCAAGAAGAATGCAAAAGAAGAAACTAGCTTTAGATTGTGTGTTTTTGTAATAGTCATTTATTAAACATTGTGGGCTAATGTCATTTCATGTAATACCAATGTGGTTTTTCCCCCCATAACATATACTATTATAGTGAAAAACATATTTATAATGATATGATAATTATTTTAATTGTAAACATCAGTAACTCACATTCAGCTTGACTTGTTAGAAAAGTAGTTGTCTTAAAATGTACCACAGCAAAAAATATAATTGTTTATTATTGGTACAAGAAATAATCCAGAAACATCACGGTTACTGCTTAGTGCAAGTGCGAATTGAAGTCAATGATGCTGATGTCTCCCCAGTGACATCAGGAGAGACTGACCAATGGCAACATATTATCTGGGAGTAGCCTACCTGTTAAATTTGTATTTAATCTGTTGCACACAATCTGACTTGCAACTTGCTATTTCATTCAAGCAAATATAAAGAATATATGTACTTACACTTTTAAATATGTAACATTCTGATATATTAAGCATGATTTATTTTTCAGGTTGTCTGTTTTCAGTTTCTTTTAAGTTTATTTCACTTGACCTTGTTCAGTACTGCCTGTCTTAATGAAAAATGTAACCTAGAAAAGTACACCTCTGATCCCAGTAACAACATGAGTTTTTCCATATTTGGCTGTGGCTATCCTTTGTTTCTGGTATGAATTTTCCTAACCTGTCTCACCTGCTCCTATTCAAGTGTTTGTCACACTTTGTGTGCTCCCACATAATAGCAATAGCAACATGTGCAAAGCCAATGTAGGCCTTCCTTAAAATTAATAGTCAGTTGTTCAAGCCAAAATTGGTCTAAGTGTAAAGTCCCAACTATCTATGTATATAGCTACTATTCATAATGCATTAAGCTAACTCCAAATACAGTGTATGACAGTCTTGGACAGGCCACTACCTTCTCTCTGAGCTATCAGTGTCACAATCTCTTGATTCAAATATTTCTTCATCTACACCCTGCAAGACTATGAACACAATGTGGTGGAGGGTACAAAATGTGGGAGAATCATTATTCCCCCACTTTATTTCACTCGTAAGTGAACCACATGATATATTTCTTGAATTTAATAATACACTTGTTCCTTGATTATCCTCAGAAAGTGAAATCTTGGCTTTCTGACTGCTATCCTTCGCACAATGCACAATTATTTAACATTTTCCTCTGGTGATCATGAGGCATAACTATAGCATTCTCCCACCTCTAATGACATCATTGCCAATGGGATGTTAAGCCTTCATTTTCCATCCTCTCTCTGTGGCATTCTCACTTGGACTAAATAAACTTGTGATAAATTATCCAGCTTTTTAAGAACAATCTCTCCCACTTCCCTATATCTATATGTCTAGATAAAGCTTTACTATTGTGCAGCAGTAGCTGTAATATCATACTGTGGGTATATTCATGTAGACTTGAGTTGTTTTTGTATTGTCATTCCAATTCCTTATCTTTATTTTCACTTTTCTCTACAAATTTTTGCCTCTGAGAAGAAGAGCAGTAGGAAGTACATGGCATTTGATGTGATTGTTGTTGCTGTAGTTGCACCTGATAATATTAGTTAGTAGGTACTTATAGTTTTAGGATGCACTGGCATCATTCTCAGTTGAATTGGTCTGGAAGGGTCCTTAAGTTTGTTAACAACAGTAGATTAGTTTGTACAAGTGTTGCTAGAAATGGCAGTCATTTGAATTTGCATCAAATCATTTACCTTGGGTTCCTTCTGTCCCATGTCTTAGAAAAAGAATACTGGAAATGTTGAGTGCTGTACATATTAAAATTGTTTATCTCTTTAACGTACATGATCCACTTATTATTTTTCCATTCGCTACTAATACTGCAAGCATGCGGCCCTGTATCGCTGTGTTCATTCGCCTTAGAAGACAGGAGTGTCCACAGCATACTCATCATCAACTTGTAGAAGAAAGATCACCAATGATGCTGTAATAAACATACTAGTTCATGATCATAGTAACCTGAATAAATGAGTCAAGTTTTAGCAACTCATTCCTGGGGTATGAGTTGAAAAGGATGCATTCACCAACTGTGAGGAAAAAACCACACTGTGTTCAAACCAAACCAACTTGCCAAGTGTGAGAGTTCTAACATCTGAAGGGCTAAACCAATCAACACTTTTCACAGCCAGAAACATCTACAGTTCAGTTAATGTAACAAGAAAGAAAACAGAGAAAGAGATATCCCAGAACAAGAAAACACCTAAGTGTGGCAGAAAATCAGCAGGTCAGGCTTCTAAGCTAGCAAAACACACATATGACTTGAGTTGGTGGCTGCCTTAACTTCGCACCTCACCAGAGGCTCACTTCAGTGCACACAGCACAGGTATGCCCTGTCAGCAGCCACCATAACCAGTTTTCTGCCTGCCAGCACTATTAGTTCTGCAGCCTTTGTTTCCATGGCATTTTTGACAGGGGTAGATACCAAATACCTCCCCACTTTAATGGTCACTTAAGGTCAAAAGTGCCCAAGTTTACATCTGAAACATCTAGGGAGGGAAGAGAAAGATGCCAGACACCCAGCCAGTGGTTTCATCTGTATGTCAGTATCCTTAAGTGTGGCTGCAGAAGCCAAGGGCAGCTCAAAGTATGGCAACTCTTCTTTGCCAGGTTCAACAAGCTGCTGAGGTGCAGTTGGAGGGAGCAGCTCACCTCCATTGGTTGCTCTCCCCACATTGTACATATGAGAAGATGAACATCCCCATAATATTAAGTAATAATTGTGGTTAGGGGTGGTGAGTCCCATTGCCTTATATGCAGATGGGAAATACTGGCGTCATCCATATGGGTTAAAGGCTCTGGAGTTGGCTCCTGAGATGGCAGTTGGCTATGCACATATTGTGGCGTTAATTGGTTTCTGTGTCTTGTGCACCTACTGTCCCCAATTGCGACCTCAAAAAGTTGTCGACCTCTGTGCTGGACTAATACCCCTTCTGCCCACCCCGATCAATGCCTGAACGTGTAGATACAAACCAAAACACCCTACCAGAAACAGGGTGTAAAACGTGACTGCTGAGGGTCGGGGATAGGGTGCAAGAAATACAACAATGTTTGGGGCTGTCATTCAAACAGAAGCTCCAGCAGACTATGCCTATTTACCAGTGTGGTGCAGTATGTGGCTAGAAAGTGTGAAAAAGCCTCATATACTAGTGTAGTTTGCACCACCTTCCTCATTTGGGTCTTAAATCTCCTGATCATTTTCTCCAGCTTAGGGTTGGATGTGGGATGGAAGGGAGCAGTGGTCAGGTTCTGGATACCATTGCGGTGACAGAACACCTGAAATTCTGACCCCGTAAACTGGGGGATATTTTCAAAGACCGTCCTGGCTGGTGCACCCTCTATTGCAAATATAATAATAGTGCCCTGAAGTGTATCTTGCTGTTGCGGTGGGCATCTGTGCTATATAGGGGAAGTTGGGCAGAGCATCCATCAATATCAACTACATTTCCCCAAGAAAAGAGCCAGAACAATCTGTGTGTACTCTATACCACAGCTGAGCCAATTGAGGCAAACGCTTTGATCTGAGGCAGCCCATAGTGAGAGTAATGCAGCAACTGTAGGCCGAGTGGATGGAATGAAGATGGAACTACAATGTGACACTTGTCATCATATTTTGTAAGCACCAACACTCCCTGATGTACACTGAGCCACTCTTTCATACAAAGTAAGGTCGAAAATCAGCATGGGCATCCTTAGGAAGGTGCACAGGCCATCACAATTGAAACACTGCAACAACACTGCAACTCTTGGTCATGACTTGTTGCTACTGCTACTTCTTTGGCTGTGATGAGAAGGTCTAGTAGCATTGTATCTAACACATCATCAGTTGCAAAACAGACTGTCTCCTCCCTTATCAAACTCCATGTTGGGAATCATGGGCAACCTAGACAATGCATCAGCGTTTGCATACTGTGTGGTGGGATGAAAATGGATATCATACAAATAATTGCTAAGAAATAACGCCCAGTGCTGTAATCTCTGAGCTGTCTTGTCAGGAAATCTGGTCCTGTGATTACATAATAACACCAACTGTTTGTGATCCTGGATTAAGTGAAATTTGGAGCCATACAGGAAATCGTGAAACTTTTTAACACCACAGACCAGCACCTCTTTCTCTATCTGGGAGTAATTATTCTAGGCATGCAATGGGTGAGAGGGTCTTAGGTAAGAAAGCAATCAATAGTTCTAATCCATCTGGATACTGCAGAAAGACTTGCAGGAATGTGGCCACTGTACACGATTTCTGGCAGTGGTGGTCATAAGAATGTACTGTCTCAAGAACACTGGTCTCTTGATGGCCATAGGACACTACCAAGAGGGAAGACCATCATATTTAGTGTATGGCTCTTGGGTATTATACTGCAGCTGTAGCAACAACTTAAGCAGCAGATGACACCACAATGACACAAAAAATTGTTACAAATTGGTTACTTCAAGGACAGTTCCAAAGCCCTGTAGCATGCATTCCACTAACCCCAAACCACTGCCACGTACAACTTCAGTGGTGTCACATGTGAGTTCACTGGAGGGCAGGGTGGAGTTGTGTTGTGTTTTCTGATGAAAGCTGGTTCTCCCTGAATGCCGGTGATGGTCATGTGTTGGTTAGAAGGAGGCCCCAGTTCAAGGCCTGCAACCAACATGTCTGTGTGCTAGACACACTAGACCTACACCTGGAGCAGAAGTCTGGGGTATGGCTTCGTATGACAGCTGGAGCACTTTTGTGATTATCTCATGCACCCTGACTGCAAATCTATACGTCGATCTGGTGATTCAACCTGTTGAGCTGCCATTCATGAACAGCATTCCAGGAAGTGTTTTCCAGAAGGACAACGCTCACCCACATACCTCTGTTGTAACTCAACATGCTCTACAGAGTGTCGACATGTTGCCTTGGCCTGCTTGATCACCAGATGTGTCTCCAATCGAGCACATGTGGGACATCATCGAATAACAATTCCACCATAATCCACAAAAAGCGTTAATCATCCCTGTATGGATCAACTAAGTGCAACAGTCATGGAACTCCATCCCACAAACTGACATCAGGCACCTGTACAACACAGTGCATGCACTTTTGCATGCTTGCATTCAAAATTCTGGCAGGTAAACAGTTTATTAACATACCAGCTTTTCACGTTTCAATGGTTTACCTCCCACTTACATAAACCTGTGATCTTGCAATGTTAATCACTTAAATATATTGCATAGACAAATGTATTCCCAAAATTCCATTACACTACATTAATTATTTTTTGGTGTTACAGTTTTTTCCATTAGTGTAGTTTACTGTGCGAAGGAATGACTGCATCTCCAATTTCTAAGGGACAGGCAACTTATCAATTGCTGTGATGTGGTCATTGAGTGGTTTAATGCCCTCCATACTTAAGACATGCCCTAAATACTTGACACTGGATGCAAAAAAAACTACACTTTTTCCAGATTACAATGTAGACCACTGTCCTCCAGTATCTGAGAGACTGCCTGTAAGTCACGCAAATATTCTTTCCGGGTGGCAACTGTGACAATTAAATGATCCAGGTAACTTGCACACTTCAGAAAATGATGAACTCTCTGCTTGATGACCATCTTGCAAATCAATCTTCAATAAATAGTGTCCACCAGCAAACTGCACCAATAACTTTTTTGTGTGAGGGATTGGGTAAACTTCCATCTCACTGTGGATTTAAAATTGTCATAGAGCCAAATTGTCCCATTGAGCTTTTATCCCCCCCCCTCCCAACATCATTGCCCACTAACTTGATGCTAAGGTAAAATAACCAGTATTCCTGAAGTCTGTCTAATACAGATGTAACTATAGCTCTTGTAGCAAATGGCAAAGGACAAGCACTATGAAACTTGTCACAGACAGCTTAAGTTGAATGTGAGACAGATAATCCCTTGCATTACCCAACATTGGCTCCTAAACCATTTATGGGACTGCAAAAGTGACTCAAGGTCACGAAAAGAAATGACTGGAGACACTACATTAATGTGATCAACAACTTGGAAATCAAATGTGGTAAAAGCATCCAACCAAAAAATATTCAGTGACAAGGTGCAATCGACCACTAATACTGTTACTTGGGGCTCTACATTCTTATATTTTGCTTACGAAACCAGTTGACCCCGCAATGTAATTTGTTGAGGACTAAGGAGAACCACTGTTTTGGTAACTGCTTGTACAGAGGGCTACCCAGTTCATGATACATAGCCAAATTGATCAACAAGTCCAAAGCCACAATGTCAAGCCAAAACTCAATTGTGCATCCCAAAATAGATAGCTGCAGCACACACTGGTGAGCTGTTTGTCAAATATGTGAGCTCGGTGCAGAAAGCAGGTTAACAGACAGCTTAGCACAGACAGCAGTGATGTGGCTCCTGCGGTTGTACTTCAAACAAACTTTATTTACATATGGACGTTTCTGACACTTACACTGATTATGACAACTAGCAAAAGTCCTGTAATCTAAGGAACTAAACGATTCCAAGGGAGGACAGCCATTACTGTTTGCCATACCATATCAGAAATTGCGAGGACCACAGTGCCGTTTGTGTGAAAGCCAGTCCAATGGCAATGGAAACTGATTCCTGGTATCTGTCTTATTAATCTGTTTAACAGAGCAGTGAAAAGACTGCTTTTTAACAACTAAGAGTAACCCAGGCACATCGGACCCTAGGAAACAGGATCCTTTTGTGTTATCTGACGACATATTACAGGAAAAACCACAACCCTCTTCCACTATGTGACACTCATCAACAAAGCCTTCCTGGGACACTGCAGACAGCTAATACAACCATACTAACTGTGCCACATCAGCTCGAGATGGGTCAGATGACTCTAACACCTTTGCTTGAAATGACTTACCTGGAGCTACTCAAATAATTACATTAAAGATAATCGAGTATGTATAAGATATGGCACGCTCACTACAATGAAACTTACAATCCAAAGACAAATCTTATAAATTCAGTATCCATTCTGTGTGCAACTCATTAACTCACATTTGGCACTGATTTAACTCCAGGCACCAGATTGCATTGTGTCCAAGCCAAACCAAGTTGTCAACAGTGAGAGTTCTAATGTCTGAAGAGCTAAACCATTCAAAACTGTATAAAAGCCAGGAACATCAAGAGCACACTTAATATGCCAAGAAAGCAAACTGAGAAAGAGATATCCCATAACAAGCAAACATCTAAGTGTGGTAGAATATCAGCAGGCCAGGCTTCTAAGCTAGCAAAACACACGACTGACTTCAGTCAGCAGCCACCTTAACTTTGCATCTCAGAAACCAGAGGCTTTTTCCAATATACAAGGTGTTGGTGTGCCCTGTCAGCAGCCACCATAACCAGTTTGCTGGCTACCAGCACCATTGGTTCTATGTCCTTTGTTGGCATAGCACTGTCATCATGCATGGACATCAAACAAGTGATGAAAAACTTCACAAACGTGTCACAGAACCAACTCTGGCCTAAATTATACACTCTACACACTGTGAGTTAAATGCTTCATTCAGCCATCAGTGCATTCGACACCTCACATTTGAAAAGAGGCAAAATCATGACTCATCAAACTACACTATGTGCCTATAGCCAGTTATTGTCCAGTCCCTGTGTTGTCTGGTCCACTGAATGTGTCCAGTTTTATTTGTTACTGTAAGCAATGGCATTTTGCTAAGTTCCTGTCCCCAACTGACCACTGCATGCAATTCATTCCAGAATGTTCACTCAGAAATTGATTGAGTTGGAACTGCATCCACTGAAGAAGCAGTTCCTGTCAGGTTTGAGACAGATTACCATTGACAAGGTGTACACTTGCCTCTGATCACTCTCAACAGGATCTTTTTATGTCCAGTGTTCTTAGACCATATTACAGGATTTGCGAGTGGTATACCGTTCCTTGTGGACATGTTGGACAGTCTGTGTTGATACACCAATAAATCAGACAACTTCATTCACAATATGATGATGGACAATCAGATTTGATAGCTCCTTTCTGCCATTTGTCATGTTTCCATGTCATGATTCCATACAACTGGCATATGCACTACACTTCACTGTCATGACTTATATTAGTTGTGGAGTATCATAGGAGTGCCTGGAACTAGTTGTGCACCACCTACAGTGCTCCAAAGCAACCAGTGCACTCTGTTAAGAGAGTGTTGTCTGATGAGCTTATAAACATGTGAATGTGATGTAGGGCAGATTAACAAGAATGTTCTAGTAATTCAGTTTACACATCTCTACTATAAAATTTTCAGAAAGACTCTGAAAGTATACACACACTAGACCTGAGCATTTCCTTCCAATGGTAATACCAAAACTTTTTATAACCCAACATAAATACAAAAAGTACAAACTTTAAGACTTACTTTTACTAAAATATACATAAGTATTTTAATTCCTCAATAATCCCTGAGAAAATTTGATAACTAATAATTACTTAAACTCACAGATGATTACCACACCCAGCTTGCTCTCCTCAAACTGAATTTATGTGTAAGATAGTACCCTAAATCTCTTGATTCACTCCTAGTCCACACCAGTCCCTCAGAATGATAATTTTAAACAACTTTTCACACCAAACACTTATCTCAATCCAGCATGGGCCAAAGGTCCCACAGAATCAGAAGAATCAGAATAAGAACCTACTTCACCAACAATATACTTCAAAGTCTTTAGCAAGATTTCCTTTTCATAAGTAAACCAAGTCTTTCCCAAAGACCACACCATCACCGCAGTTCACTATGAATTACAATCCATATTATGACTTATTTTTTATGTTTACATAAGGTTCATATAGTAAAATGAGTCTTCACCATCATCATGACCAGGGAAGCTAAATGTTTAGGACTGCAGCTGACAAATGCTTGAGGCCTTACCTAGGCCAGAGATTTCACTGGCATTAACTCCAATCCCCCCCATGAACCATGGACCTTGCCGTTGGTGGGGAGGCTTGCGTGCCTCAGCGATACAGATAGCCGTACCGTAGGTGCAACCACAATGGAGGGGTATCTGTTGAGAGGCCAGACAGAAGTGTGGTTCCTGAAGAGGGGCAGCAGCCTTTTCAGTAGTTGCCAGGGCAACAGTCTGGATGATTGAGTGATCTGGCCTTGTAACACTAACCAAAATGGCCTTGCTATGCTGGTACTGCGAACAGCTGAAAGCAAGGGGAAACTACAGCCATAATTTTTCCCGAGGGCATGCAGCTTTACTGTATGGTTAAATGATGATGGCGTCCTCTTCAGTAAAATATTCCGGAGGTAAAAAAGTCCCCCATTCGGATCTCCGGGCGGGGACTACTCAAGAGGATGTCGTTATCAGGAGAAAGAAAACTGGCGTTCTATGGATCGGAGCGTGGAATGTCAGATCCCTTAATCAGGCAGGTAGGTTAGAAACTTTAAAAAGGGAAATGGATAGGTTAAAGTTAGATATAGTGGGAATTAGTGAAGTTCGGTGGCAGGAGGAACAAGACTTCTGGTCAGGTGACTACAGGGTTATAAACACAAAATCAAATAGGGGTAATGCAGGAGTAGGTTTAATAATGAATAGGAAAATAGGAATGCGGGTAAGCTACTACAAACAGCATACTGAATGCATTATTGTGGCAAAGATAGATACAAAGCCCATGCCTACCACAGTAGTGCAAGTTTATATGCCAACTAGCTCTGCAGATGATGAAGAAATTGAAGAAATGTATGATGAAATAAAAGAAATTATTCAGATAGTGAAGGGTGACGAAAATTTAATAGTCATGGGTGACTGGAATTCGGTAGTAGGAAAAGGGAGAGAAGGAAATGTAGTAGGTGAATATGGATTGGGGCTAAGAAATGAAAGAGGAAGCCGCCTTGTAGAATTTTGCACAGAGCATAAGTTAATCACAGCTAACACTTGGTTCAAGAATCACAAAAGAAGGTTGTATACATGGAAGAATCCTGGAGATACTAAAAGGTATCAGATAGGTTATATAATGGTAAGACAGAGATTTAGGAACCAGGTTTTAAATTGTAAGACATTTCCAGGAGCAGACGTGGACTCTGACCACAATCTATTGGTTATGATCTGTCGATTAAAACTGAAGAAACTGCAAAAAGGTGGGAATTTAAGGAGATGGGACCTCGATAAACTGACTAAACCAGAGGTTGTACAGAGATTCAGGGAGAGCATAAGTGAACAGTTGACAGGAATGGGGGAAAGAAATACAGTAGAAGAAGAAATAGTGAAGGCAGCAGAGGATCAAATAGGTAAAAAGATGAGGGCTAGTAGAAATCCTTGGGTAATAGAAGAAATATTGAATTTAATTGATGAAAGGAGAAAATATAAAAATGCAGTAAATGAAGCAGGCAAAAAGGAATACAAACGTCTCAAAAATGAGATCAACAGGAAGTGCAAAATGGCTAAGCAGGGATGGCTAGAGGACAAATGTAAGGATGTAGAAGCGAGTATCACTAGGGGTAAGATAGATACTGCCTACAGGAAAATTAAAGAGACCTTTGGAGATAAGAGAACCTCTTGCATGAACGTCAAGAGCTCAGATGGAAACCCAGTTCTAAGCAAAGAAGGGAAAGCAGAAAGGTGGAAGGAGTATATAGAGGGTCTATACAAGGGCGATGTACTTGAGGACAATATTATGGAAATGGAAGAGGATGTAGATGAAGATGAAATGGGAGATAAGATACTGCATGAAGAGTTTGACAGAGCACTGAAAGACCTGAATCGAAACAAGGCCCCCGGAGTAGACAACATTCCATTAGAACTACTGACGGCCTTGGGACAGCCAGTCCTGACAAAACTCTACCATCTGGTGAGCAAGATATATGAGACAGGTGAAATACCCTCAGACTTTAAGAAGAATATAATAATTCCAATCCCGCAGAAAGCGGGCATTGACAGATGTGAAAATTACCGAACTATCAGTTTAATAAGTCACAGCTGCAAAATACTAATGCGAATTCTTTACAGACGAATGGGAAAACTACTAGAAGCCAACCTCGGGGAAGATCAGTTTGGATTCCATAGAAATGTTGGAACACGTGAGGCAATACTTACCCTATGACTTATCTTAGAAGCTAGATTAAGGAAAGGCAAACCTACATTTCTAGTATTTTTAGACTTAAGAAAGCTTTTGAAAATGTTGACTGGAATACTCTCTTTCAAATTCTGAAGGTGGCAGTGGTAAAATACAGGGAGCGAAAGGCTATTTACAATTTGTATAGAAAGCAGATGGCAGTTATAAGAGTCGAGGGGCATGAAAGGGAAGCAGTGGTTGGGAAGGGAGTGAGATAGGGTTGTAGTCTCTCCCCGATTTTATTCAATCTGTATATTGAGCAAGCAGTGAAGGTACCAAAAGAAAAATTTGGAGTAGGTATTAAAATCCATGGAGAAGAAATAAAAACTTTGAGGTTCGCCGATGACATTGTAATTCTGTCAGAGACAGCAAAGGACTTGGAAGAGCAGTTGAACGGAATGGATAATGTCTTGAAAGGAGGATATAAGATGAACATCAACAAAAGCAAATCGAGGATAATGGAATGTAGTCGAATTAAATCGGGTGATGCTGAGGGAATTAGATTAGGAAATGCGACACTTAAAGTAGTAAAGGAGTTTAGCTATTTGGGGACCAAAATAACTGATGATGGTCGAAGTAGGGAGGATATAAAATGTAGACTGGCAATGGCAAGGAAAGCGTTTCTGAAGAAGAGAAATTTGTTAACATCGAGTATAGATTTAAGTGTCAGGAAATCATTTTTGAAAGTATTTGTATGGAGAGTAGTCATGTATGGAAGTGAAACATGGACGATAAATAGTTTGGACAAGAAGAGAATAGAAGCTTTTGAAATGTGGTGCTACAGAAGAATGTTGAAGATTAGGTGGGTAGATCACATAACTAATGAGGAGGTATTCAATAGGATTAGGGAGAAGAGAAGTTTGTGGCACAACTTGACTAGAAGTTCTGAGGCATCAAGGGATCACAAATTTAGCATTGGAGGGTGGCGTGGAGGGTAAAAATCGTAGAGGGAGACCAAGAGATGAATACACTAAGCAGATTCAGAAGGATGTAGCTTGCGGTAGGTACTGGGAGATGAAGAAGCTTGCACGGGATAGAGTAGCATGGAGAGCTGCATCAAACCAGTCTCAGGACTGAAGACCACAACAACAACAATTCCAATCACAAATACAGTAGCCAAATACTTTTAATTCTCTGTACTAAACATCAGTGTGAATAATTGTCTCCCTTTTTAGCCACATTGATTTGCTCTACTATAATACTTGTACATCAACAGCCTCAGCCTTTCACCTCTTCAACAAATATTTTGCCATACCTGTGGCCTGCATCTACAACACTCGCAAACACAAAATATGTAGTACTCACACGTGTGATCAAAATCTTGTGCAGTAATAGCAGTCTTTGTAAATATCATTTACACACCTCCAGTTAACAATTGAACAAATGAAGGAGGTAGAGCTGGGTGTACACTCAACAGATTATGTATGCAATTAAAAATATCAAGAATCTCAATGTGAGTTTACATTGATTCCATTTCAGATCTCAGAATGGTACTTTTATAAAGGAGCATAGGTGACATTTCATTGAGTTGACTGAAGTATAAAATTCATAAAATAATATGCTGTACAGTTAAACAAAGGCAAATCTATGTTTATCACTATAGTATCCACCTGGGACTATAATGCTCCACATACCAGGCATTTATTATGGGCTGCCCCTCCCCTGGAGGATGCGAATAACAGCTCACATCAACATAACTCGCCAAGCTGTTTACAAGCCTAGCCTCACACAGCTTGGGCTGCTTACATCATAGCTTCACAAAGTCTCCATGGCACCTGGCAGCACCTACCTTGTCGATAGTCAGGGTGCCTATCACAGTAGAGAGCATTGTAGTCAGGGCACCACTTTCCTGTGTCACATCACATGTCCACTCAACAACACACTGGTATCGCTCTACTGAAGAGAATAACGGCGACCACCAAACCATGCTGTGGCCAGTACACACTCTGAGCTTCATGTTGGCCGCACCAGCAACCCATCAATCAGAGACATTGCCCTCACCGTGGCACCTATGATGAGCCCTAAGCAGGACACCATTCACCACTCCCAGGTGTCATGCCTCACCACACATCATTCCACCAACAGCTGCCATTGTTGAGCCATTGTTTCCTACCTTCACCAACTCCCAATATCCCAAAAGCATGATAATCCCTCTAGCAGCTTTTGTCATCAAGTCACTACCTCTAACATTCACCAATGCCTGACATCCTGAACGTATCATTGTTCTCAAGGGCAGGATCTCACATGCCAGGCTGGATCCTATGGTTGACCATCCCCTGCACCGTTTCTCTCTGACACCTACAATGACTCATGGACTCTGTTGTGTGGGCACCTCCTAGGCAACATCTAAGAATGACATTTCTGTTTGTACTTAATAGTATGGACATCCATACATGGACACTGTACTAGAGTTCTGTTTCTTATAGCAATAATAAGTAGTTGTGGTACTTGTAAATATGATTGGTTGTCCAAAGCACCCCTCGGCCACGGACACAAAACTTGTGATGAGTCTGTTTCTCATGTGTGTTAAAGTGCATTTAAAGACAAAATGTCTACTGTTACTGTCCCATGTCATGACTGTTCATTGCATGGGCTGATAGTAGTTGTTTGTTTGTTGGAGCAGAGTTTATTTTCTTTTGTTTTTTACACGGTTTCAGTAACCATGTGTCTGATGATAGGGTGTCACAAATTTTTGTGCATTGCTTTTATAGTTGCCACTGTTACAGTCAATGCAGAACACCGCCAAGTTTCTCTCTGCAGTGGCTCCTTTGTCCAACCTCTGCCCCACTCCGGCTGTGCCCACACAATCACCTGCCACTACGGGCCTTCAGCAATGACGTACAGCCATGAATGGCTTCCCTTGTCTGGTTGGAACAATATTTCAAGGCCTCCATGTTCCATAAAGGCTCTCATCATCCATCACTTCTCCTCTTATGGTCCAGAGATTCAGCATACAGTGTCCTTCAATCTCTTAATTCTAGGGTCAATCCCTGGGGTTTCCTAAGAGCATCTGTGGGACCAGCTTACAGCCTACTATGCTGCACTTTGTCAGTTTCATTTCCAGGACCCTTGGCATTATCTGTCAGCCCAGGACCCATCACACAGACTCTGACACATGTCAATATACTAAAGTCAGCCTGGGCGATTGTGGAGATCCCTTCTCCTCTGCTGCCCCCGACAATGGCCACAGGTGTCAACACCTTTCCACCTGCCTCCTGCACCACTGGCCCTCTTATCATCAATCCCGTTGGTGCTGGCCCTGTTCTGACCAGCCCTGTCACCACTGGTGGCAGATCTCCCAGCGTTGGCCTGGTCACTGCCAGCCCTATCATGGCTGGCCTTACTGCCACCATCACCACCTGTTTGGCTGCCATCATTCCCACTGCCTCAGGCCCTGCAACCAATCCTGCCACCGCAGCCAATTCCACCACAGCCAGCCAGGCAACCTGTCTTGTCATCCCATTCCTCGGGCACCTTCAGTTTCATCCCACACCTTGTTTCCTGTGCCTCTTGGGACCTCTGTGCACACACTCTCCAGGGTCTTCCCTCCATTTTTTTCTGCTCCCTCCTTTGCTTGTAATGGCTGTGCATTGCTCCAGTCAGTCACTGCACTCTAGTTTTAGTGTCTGTGAAATTTTGCTGCAAACCTCAGACGATGCCAGGCACTACCCTACCCCCCTGCCCCACTTCCAGCAATCAGATGGTCTTTCACTATGTTGACTCTGTCTGTCTAAGGTTTTTCAGGACCCCAGTCAGGGTGGCCTTTTGTTGGCTGCATCAGATGCCTCACCGGCCTGTCAGCATCAACGCCTTCCAAACCAAATGGCTGCCGCAGATCAAGCATCGCTCTCATCAGCCACCATCACCTGCTAATGCTGTTGCTGGGTCTCCATTTCTGAGGCATGTCCTCCTGGCAGCAGGCACTTCACCTTTGAGATGGCACCATAACCTCTTTTAAGGAATGTGGGGGGGGGGGGGGGGGGGGAATACAATTTCTGCTCTGTAGACCAGGCATGTGTTGTAGGCTTTTGCTTCTCCTATAGGATGCGACTAAACAGCTCACATGAACATAACTCACCAAGCTGTTTACATGTTTAGCCTCATACAGCTCAGGTTGTTTATGTTGTAGCTTCACACAGTCTCCACCGCATCTGGCGGTGCCCACCTCATCTATAGACAGAATGCCTATCAGGTTAGAGAGTACTGCAGTCAGAGCAGAACTTTCTTTTACCAAGTCAATGCCAGACTGGTATCCTTCCACTAGAGAGCATTTAGGCCTCTGCCAGAACATGCTGCAGCCAGTACACACTCTGGGCTTCATGCTGGCTGCACCAGCAGCCCACATTACCCTCACCTTGAGCACCAGCCACTGACACTATGCAGGACTGCAGTGTGCTGCTCCCAGGTGCCACACCTCACTATATGTCATCCAAACAGTGGACACCATCATCGAGCCATTGGTTTTGACATCTGCTGAAGCCCGACGTCCCAGAAGCATCATCATCTGGGCAGCAACTCTGACATCCACTGACGCCCAACATCCTGGAAGCCTCATCTTAGGCACCATTCTCCACTGCTGCCTGCAACATCTTATGAACTTGTCATGTAGACACATCCCATGCAATGTTTAGGAATGACATTTCTGTTTGTACTTAATAGTGTGGACAATCATCCATACACATGGTATTCGAGTTCCGTTTCCTACAGTGATAATAAACAGTTGCTGTGGCACTTGCACGTTCACTGGTAGCCAATAGCACCCTTTGGCCATGGACACAAAAAATAGTATTTGCAGATTTGGAGAAAGCTTTTCACACTGCTGACTGGAATACACTCTGAAGTTCTGAAGGAAGTGAGGATATGATACAGGCAGCAGTAAGTTATCTGCAGCTTGTACGCAAAGCAGATTACATTTGCAACAGCAGTTGAGAAGGCAGTGAAACAGAGTTGTAGCCAATCTCTGATGACTTTAAATATCTACACTGAGCAAGCAGTATAGGGAACCAAGTAAAAATTTGGAAAGTGAATAAAAATTCAGGAACATGAAACTAAAACTTTATTAATGACATAATTGTGTCAGAGGTGCAAAGAATATGGATGAGGAGTTGAAAGAAATTCTTAGTGTTTTGAAAAGAAGTTATTACATAAATATCAACAAAAATAAAACAATGGTCACGGAGTATTGCCTAATTAAACCAGGTGCTTATGAGGAAATTACACCTGACAGATTTATTGGTTATTTTCCTTTGAATGTTGTTAAACGTAACATAGATGCTGCAATCTGACAGATATGGCATGTTATCTACCATGCTACTACTCCTCTAGACTCCGTGAAACTTGCCAACAGGGTCGTGAGCACACCTTCAGTTGTGCATGTTTTAAGGAGCTTTCGCGCATTTAAAACTCACGTGATGTAACTGCCTTACAGGCTAAATATGCATGGATTTGATGAACAATGTGCACGTTCACAATAAGCACAGGTGGCTCTTGCCACTCAACTAGAAGTTTACGTCAGTTCCACCAGATGGTAGCACACTGCGGCAGACTTTTATCCCCTTTCACTTGGCATAAATCCTGCTATATGATAGCATACTGCTCAGATATGCTAATTCACTCACTACATACTAAAATTAGATCAGACATTCAGTATATGTTAAGACATAATGACAGTAAACCTATTTTGTGCATTTCTGAATTAGTTACAGTATATTGAGTTATGCATTTTATCATACAGTAATCCATTTGAGGTGCTGAGAATCATAAGAGCCTGAAGCACATCACTGTCTATTGTGAGATTGTAGCATTTGTTCATGCTTCTGAAATCTATTTGTCTTATGGCGAGTCGGGTTTATCTGTGCTGTAGGCCCATATTCTATATTTGGAAATTCATGAAAATCTGTATCACTGGCTTCTCTGGTATTCACTCAATGGCAGTGTGCTTTCGGCCCTTTCAGTGCCTCATTTGTATCCTAGTCAAGTGACCATGTTAGTAGACATTACTACAAGAGTTTAATCATTTCCACAAATGGCAGTTTGTGTTTGGAGTTGGTTGCTTACTGTGTGGGAATCGGCTTTCATGTGCAGTGTAAACATGAACTATGTTGAATCTATTTTAAATGCTAACAGAAAAGTAAATCTGGGAGAACGGGTCATGACTCATGCTTGGGTAGCTCAGTCTGTAGAGCACTTGCCCGCAAAAAGCAAGTTCTAGTCTCGGCCTGGCACACAGCTTTAATCTGCCAGGAAGTTTCATATCAGTGCACACTCCGCTACAGAATGAAAATCTCATTGTGGGAACAGAAAAGTAAATTACCATGAAAAGTTAGGTGCAAAGGAACTAGGATCTTCAAGAACAGATTGAGTGACTGACAAAATCAAATAAACATGACTATAAGTGAACATTTAACAAGGAAGTGTACAGTTAGCATAAGTTGTTGTGTGAGTGCAGAGTAAGAATATATTATTTTCAACCCAGAAGTAAATTCATGAACTAATAAATCTGTTAGGGATCTTGTACATTTGTCTGAAAAAATGGAAAACCACGAAAACTCACATTTACACAAAAATGCGAAACCCGAGAGCTGCAAAAGCTTACACATTATTTCATTATTGCCCTAAATTGTATTTATTTATGTACAAAACAACAAAATTCCACAAAAACATTTCTTTCTTTTTTCAGATAAGTTATGCATCTTATTATTTTTATAATAATAAAAATAATAATAATGTTGTTATTATTGGCAGTGGCTGCAGTTGTATAAACTTGTTGATAAGCATAACTGTTATACAGCAGATGCTATTAATTTCACACTCTGAATCTAAACATTTGTTAACACCCACAGTGTTTACTCATCAGCCACCGCAGGAGATACATAAAATGCAGAGTGTCAATAACAAGAAAAGTATTTCTGAAAATGATAAATTTACTAGCATTAAATATAAATTTAAGTGTTAGGAAATCTGCTCTGAAGGTATTTATCTGGAATGTAGCCTTATGTGGAAGTGAAACATGGGCAATAAACAGTTCAAACAAGAACAGAACAGATGCTTTTGAATTGCAGGCCTAGAGAAGAATGCTTAGGATTGGATGGATAGGTCAAGTAACTAACAAGGACATAATGAATCAAATTCAGGAAAAAAGAAAGTTATGGCACAACTTGACTAACACGAAGGACTGGTTGACAGGATACATCCTTATGCATTAAGGAACCATTAGTTGAGTAACACAGGGAAGTGTGGGGGGTAAAAATTAGAGAGGGAGACCAAGGCTGGAATATAGTAAGCAGGCTGAAATGGATGTAGTTTGTAGTGATAACACAGAGATGAAGAGGCTTGCACAGGATAGACTAGCATGGTGAGCTGCATTAAACTAGTTTTCAGACTGAAGAAGCAATAAAACAGAGTATTCTACTGATGTAAAATGCAGAGTCCAGATAACTATAAATTAATATAATAGAGGGAAACATTCCATGTGGGAAAAATATATCTAAAAACAAAGATGACGTGACTTACCAAATGAAAGTGCTGGCAGGTCGATAGACACACAAACAAACACAAACATACACACAAAATTCAAGCTTGTTTGTGTGTCTATTGACCTGCCAGCACTTTTGTTTGGTAAGTCACATCATCTTTGTTTTTAGATATAACTATAAATTAAAATACACTAATGAGCAATTGAATTAGAGGTAGATTTTCAAGTTGTACATTTTGCAGGAACTGTACTTTTCATGGATCACTATTTCAATGATTGATTTTGAATGTCTCTAATTGGCCAAATCTACTGACACCAGGTTCAACTGCTTTGGTCAAAAATGTGTTAATGACAAGAGCTGTCATTAGCTAATTTGGATGATAAAAGATGATCAGTGGGGAACAGTGTAATGAATCACCTGTCTATTGTCTGTTGCCACCCAGAAAACTCCATCTTTGCTTTGTCACAGAAACCTCCATCCCATACAACTACCTCTGCTGTCTGAGACATTAAAAGTGGTGCAGGAGGAAAGTCACTGGATTCTCACAGTATGGATGCAAGGCATCTCAACTGATAATATATAGCACATATTTATATTAATGTATTAAAAAGCACATGTGATGATGGATCCCTCTTTCCAGTGAGATACATTTCAGAATGATGCTGGTGTTCTCACAAGGGATGAAATGTGTATGTAGGATGAAACAGAATGAATGATATATCTGCCTTCATTCCTGGCAAATAAATCATACAGGGAGCTGCTGACAGATGGAGTACATCTCCAACATTCTGCTGGAGATCTTAAAGTCCAGAAAAACACTGTGTAAGGCTTTACAGTCCAGAATCACTATGTCTATCAGACAAAATTGTCATGACCATGGTGGTAATCATCCCACTGATGCTCCACATTGAAGATACCTGACTGGTAAAACACTTTCTCCTGTTGTATGTAACTGCCTGCTGCACATCCTCATCCAACAGGAATCATCGACACTTCAAGGCCTTTTTCAAGAGACCAAGGCACGATAATCACATTGGGTGACATGAGGACTACAGACAGGTGCTTGAGTGTTTCCCACTTGAGTTGGCGTAAGTTTTGGGTTACGACATTTACAGTATGGGGACGTGCATTATCATGCACATCTTGTTGCAGCTTTCCCAGACATTTTGCCTTCAGACATGCCGCCCCATAAAAATTCTTCATTCTCTGGTGGATATCTACTGGTGTTTGTCATGCAACAGCCAAGAAAAGAATAACAATATGTTGGTCCTGTTTGGATGCATTTGGTAATAATGTTGCCATAGTTCACATTTCCACATTTACCACACACATGTCGGAAAGACACAAATGCCACACTAATCCCTTGCCTACATGTCAGTCCTTACATATCCACATAGAAGTTGTGCTATGTTGCATATACATTGCAGCAATGCCATCAAATGGAAACTTTTTGGCCATCCATAATACTATTTTGTCAGTTCTGAATCACATGACCAAACTCAATCACACCAGACAAGCATAATAATCCAGGGTCCAAATTCAACTGTGGCAGACACAGTTCAGATGACAGGTGAACAGGTCTACAAGTGGCTCACATCTAACAGTTTAAGTAGTAATCTCACAATGGCTCATATTATGCAGTTTCAAACAAGAGACATGAATGATCATACACTGAATGAAGCACAGTGAGAAACATTCCTTGTGATTCAGCTGATAACGAGTTAAAATAGAGTCAATACATGGGTAAACTAATCAAGAAGCTAAATTCAGCATGTTATGCCCTTGGAAACATTTCTAACTGTGTTGACCTAAAGACAAGAGCGTGGTTTTTCCCCCCACTCCCTGTTGTTTCATGGAATTATCTTCTGGGGCAGTACACTTACAGCAATTGCAGTGTTAGTCCAGCAGAAACAAGCAGTAAGAATATTGTGTAACATACATAACTGTACATATTGCAGAAATCTTCTTAAGGCTCTAGGAATTCTCACACTCCCTTCCCAATATATTTACTGCTTAATGGTTTTTATTGCTGATAATGAAAATCAGTTTCAATGAACAGTCGCAGTATAAAATATAAAAATAATTTTCATGTAGATTTTGCCTTCTTGTTCAGGGTTTAGAATGGAGTTATGTATTTTGCTGGTAACATACTCAGTAAGCTCCTGTTAACATTAAGTATGAAACTGGGAATCCATACCAATTCTACAGCAAATTAAAAACATACCTAATTACCTACTCTTTCAACAAATTATCCATATACCTAGATTTGAGGTCTGAAATGTTCTGTTAGCCACATGGGAAGTAACAATGTTTGATACAAAGCTGCAAGAAATATGTTACAAACAGTTTTCTGAAAAGATAAGACCAATTCAGCTGCAAGTCCTTTGTTTATAGGCTTGACAGATTTCACAGCATTTTAACAACATCATCAGGTGCAATAAAATCAAGTCATGCTCACAATGGAAAAAGAGAATGAGATGACCCAGCATTCATAGTCAGCAAATGTTTGCTAAGTAGTGGGCATCAAAAATAAAATAACATAACATTCTCTACTTCGTGACAATTTGCTGACTATGAACACTGGGTCATTCCATTCTCTATTTCCAACCTAAACATGACTTAATTTTATTGCACCTGATGATGCAACTAAAATGATGCAAAACTGGTCATGCCCATAAGTAAAGAACTTTACGCTAAAGTGGTCTTATCTTTTCAAAACGATATATCCAGGCTGTGGCGGCCTGACTTCAAAGTCTGTTGCGTACCATAAATAATACTCAGCATTTATGGCTGTATAAAATATTCTCTTTGAAAAATACCATTGTAATCAAGTAAATATTGAGCTACTAGCAGCAAATACTCAGCAGCTATATAGTAAAACTGAGGATTCAGCAGTTGTTTTCAAAGTAGCAGCTTCCTCACTAATTTGCATATTAAATTTAGATGGCATCATATATAAGCAATATAGTGATAGTTTATTGTTTATGCAGTATACAAAAAATGGTTCAAATGGCTCTGAGCACTATGGGTCTTAACTACTGTGGTCATCAGTCCCCTAGAACTTAGAACTACTTAAACCTAACTAACCTAAGGACAGCACACACATCCATGCCCGAGGCAGGAGTCGAACCTGCGACCGTAGCAGTCGCGCAGTTCCGGACTGCGTGCCTAGAACCGCTAGACCACAGCGGCCGGCTATGCAGTATACAGATTAAGTTTCTAGGGCGTCTTTGTCTAATGTTAATGTATATTTTGACTCATTCCACATCACTTGTAGGTTCTCCTTCTTGTTGGGATCTATAATGAATGAATGAATCAATCAGTCAATCAACCACAAACAGGAAGATTCCCACATGCCTTAAAAAATCACCCAATATCTGTGTGTTGTGGGTAGATGTTGAATGATCATGGATCACTGCAGGTCCTCAGATATTTTTATCCCTGTGCTATGCAGATGCACCCCTGCATAGTTGGTCACTCCTGTTTCCAGCATGATGTCTGTGTCTGGTAGGTCGCTGGCCCCTGGCTCACAGGTGCTCCTTTGGAGACAGTTTATGTGCCTCATCAGTACATTACATTTTTGGATTTGTTGCTGATTGTAAACATTGTGTTCACAGGCACCACCAGGGGTCACCACCAGTGCTCATAGGCTGCGTGTTCAGCGACAACGGCGGTGCTGCTGCGGGTGACTAGTTTGTACCTGCGGGTCACGAGGTCAACAGGAGCTGCATATATTCCTCTGCCACACTATACTTAAGCCATGGTGCAACCTCCAGCAGCCAGTTGCAATCACAGCTCTGCTTCAAGCCACCTGTGTCGGTCACCAAAGGCATCCCATTTGTTGTAGCTTCAGCCAACTCTGCACCATGCTGCATTGCTCTGCTATGCTGCCCATCTGCCACTAGCACTCTTCCTGGAGCCCAGTGCTATGGTGTAGTTGTGTTACAGTGATTACTGGACTGACACTGCTTTGCCCTTGATTTTGAATTTATCATATCTGTTATTACTGTCTTATGTGGAACTTTACTTTTCTGTGGTGAGGCTGCAATATATGTACATTGTCAAACAATCTGTGGAATCATTAATCATCTGCATGCACTACAAACTAGAGACCCAACTAAAAATATAAAACTTTTCTGTGACAAGTTGTTGTGGCTGCTATGTCTGAATGCTTATTTCTCTGATTCCCAGCAGGACCTGACACCTTCCCTTGTGCTTGTGGCAGTAGACAGGAGTCTCATTTCAGCTGAATATTTTTTTTCTAATAGGTACTTCCACTGAGCTTCTTCAAAGGTATATAGTGAATTTGAGCAGACCATAAATTCCTCTCACTCACACTCCATCTGCTCCAGTGACTCATGAATGTATACAGTTTCATACTGTGTAGTGTGAATGTTACTGGTAAGTGAATCCTAATGGCAAAGCCAGGTAAAACTACAGATCAGCCAAGGCTGGTGCCTGGCTTTGACCCATCAGCATATACTGCCAAAAAACGGAAAGACTTATTTAATATGCTATAAAATAACGATTTAAAAACTGTAATAAGGGTGTTTTGTTTTTAAAAATAATGAGATATAAAATTATTATGGGTATCCTCATGACCCAAGGTAGTCTTCTGCACTAACCATAATGTATAACATTGGTACTTGCAGCATGAAATTTTGCGCATATCCCTAAAGAATTTGTTGCTCACTAACAATTCTTTGATTTGATTTTTCATTGGTCCAGTTTTATCATACAGCACAAATTGTACAATTGATATTGGACAGGTCAAAGATAAATTAGAATAATACATAGTATTCGCAAAATAGTAGGCAAATAAAAATAGGTACCTATTACAATTCATTTTGTTACATATTCAGAAATTCTCTGGCAGAATAGAAACAATGCTTTATTAGAAATGCCTTTAGTTTAGCTTTAAATATTGGATGAGTAGCATGTTTTATTTCCTCTGGTACCTTAAAATGCCACTCCAATGGCAGAAGGGATTGGTGTGATAAGGACTGAGAACTTTGGTGTACTGAAAATTTCACAGGCCTTTCTTCTCAGACTATTCAGACATGATCACTGTCCAATTTTCTGATGGATTTGGAGCTTTTGTCTTTTCCCTTTGATTTTATGTTAAACATTTGCCTTTTGCTAGTAAGGTTAGTGATGCTCTTTGCTCACTACTTGTTTCCTTCTTTGGTACTCTTTTCATTACTATGTCAACATTCTCCACATCTTTTATTGTGGGCCTTTCAGCAAGTGCATTTTCAGGCACAAGTATACATATTGGACTCATTTTCTGGTATCTGAGTGGAAAGAGCAGTTTTGTTAATTGTATTTGTACTGTCAATCTGACACAAACATGACTGGTTGTAACACTTTGTAAGCTTTCTATGCAATACATTTTGTCACCTTCATCTCTTGGATAAATCGTCAAAAGAAAGACTGCTGCATTACAATTCCTCCTGACGTGTTAAATACATACTTTGCCAATCCTATCTCAGAAACTAACATTGAGGATGATGTGAGCAAGACAGATGCACTAATGCTGCCATTACATAATAAAGTAACTAACAGTTTTAGATGGAATCATGTAACTTGTAGAAAAGTCAGTGAAACAATAGTCAAGCTCAGTAATTCCCAAACAGAACGTCACTATGGCTTTTCTAATTTTGTTAATAAACACTTCAAAAATATATAATAACAACTTTAACAAAAAATAAACAAAATATGTGAATGGTGCTGTCTATCTAGAACACCTAAACTATCCATAATCAAGCTTTTCTATAAGACAGTTACTGACCAACTTCTCTTGTCACAATAATTTCTAAAGCAACAGAGGAACCAATATTTTGAATATAATAACCTAATCTGTTCTGAACAGTACGATTATAGGTCTACCCTCTCTACTGTGAAAGTAGTTGACAGCACTACAACAGAAGTATATGACTGCTTTGAGAATAAGTCAACAACCTGTGCAGTGCTACAGGATCTAAGGAAAGCCTTTGACACAGTGTACTTGTAAGAAAGCTATAAGTGCAACAGAACAGGGAAGAATGCCCTCCTCCATTGCAGACATACCTATTTATTTATTTTATCTGATGCCCATTTTATCACATTCATTATACAGGACTTGTCAAAATCAGTCAGAGAAACAGTTAGAGTGAGTAAATAATTATACATTAGATTCTTTAACTGTTAAAAAAAGGGGTGCTGCTAGGCCTCTGTTCTTAGACCCTTTCTATATATATAATTTGCCCTCCATATTGCCCTGTGAGTCAGTACTGTATGCAGACAACATCCTAATTGCTCAGAATACCATCCTACATGAGCTAAAAGAGAATGTAGCAGTACCAACAGATAGGTGTACTTCCTGTTTTCAGACTAACGCATTACACACAAATAAAGGCAAAACAGGTAACACTGTATTTCACTTAAGCACCCTCAAGCAGGAAATTAAATCAGCGAAACTTCTTGGCTTTCATACTGACCAAAGTCTTAGCACGTATATACAAACTGATAAATTGTGCACTGGACTCTCAAGTGTGGTTTGTCTACAACATAAGTTGAGAGACAGTCCTACCCCCCCCCCCCCCCCCCCCCCCCCAGGATTAACACCATGAGAATAAGGCACACTCTACTTCATGAGAATGAATATTATGACAGTCACTAACTTGAATGTTTATAGCTGCCTAGTATATGCCAAAGAAAATCTGAATAACTTTGACTTCACAGTGTTAATACATCACCATAATGTAAAAAATGGAAATGCAATTGACAAGCTATATGCCTGACAAGTGAATATCCATAACAGTCATAAATATCCTGGTCTCACATGTTTTCACAAACTATCTAAAAATGACCACTAGTGTCTTTGAATAAATTCAAAAACATAACAAAATGGGTAAAAAGTAAATCACAGTATACAGTGAAGGAATCTACAGAATGTACAGTAGATGACTTGGAGTTCTATCTCTGGAGAATACAAAATTATAAACTGCAATATTTAAAGAAGTGATTAATGTGATATGTTGGTTCATTTTGGTGTACTATGCTAAATTTGCAAACAAAGGTCAGCTTGCATAACAATGTGCATTAATAAAGTAGTAACTGAGGTAAATGCCTTGTCATAATGTAAATATAATTAAATTAGGCAAGGAGCCATGTTAGAATACGGTAATTTTATAACTGTAAATGTATATAAACTTTATACGATGACACTGTCTGCATAAAAATATGTTTAAAGGTGAATAAATATTCCGTCCTAATCTGTTTTGTTCAAGAAATACAGGGCATCCACAACTCCCTGGATCACCATGATTTTGGAAATTCATGCAGTATGGCTACAAAGAGCATGTAAGCCCTGGTTCTTGAATGACATATCCACTTCTTGCCACTTCTTTAGACATCATAGTGGTGTGGCCAAAACAGTGTAATTTACAATAGCACATGGGATTTGGAATATATGACCACATTTTAAGACAAAGGAAGCCTGCACTGACATACTGATACTGCAATACAAAAAAAAGTTGGGCAGCTCGCCATTCCATATTTTCATTACATTTCACACCTCTATAACACCCATTCCTTCTACAATTCTACAGTTCTATTGACTGAAGGACAATATATATTAATTCAGCTCTTTGAAATTTCAATCAGAATTCTACTTACTGCTTGACATTTCAATTATAAAAGTGTAATTACAAAGCCTTTTAATTAATTTAGGGTCTCTTGTCACTACTCCTGATGCTGCTAATGAGCAGTGTTCAGCTCAGTAGTCACAGGTATGCCAAATCCAAACTCCCTGAGGTGCTCGGCATTTAGTGACACCCAGGATCCATATGTAGCTTATGAAATGCTATGAACAAAATTACTATTATGCCTTGTAGTAAAAGAATCTTGCTTGCAAGACATTAAATTGAACTAAAAGTCATTATATTAATGATGACTAAAAGTTTTATAGACATTTTATAGTCATTATCTACATTGGATAAAACTTATCAACTCAGTGTGAAGGAAGAATTGAAATCATGGATTTATGCCAATAACTTAACTCAAAGTGCTAAGGATACAATCACAGACAACTGCAGAAAATTATCATGTTTCATTCAGGTAAATGGTATTTTCTTTTATGTGCTACTGACTGTGGCAATACATACAAACCTTCCAATACAAACACTCATCCAAATCTTTAACCCCATTTAAGACTCACCTACAACTATTTACTAAAATCGTCCTAAGATGAATAAAGAGAAAACGGCCCCTGAACAACTTGCATACCTTAATTTGATATTATATGAAGAGACATCATGGTAAATTTTCTTTTTTTTTTAATTCAGGAGAATAAGGACTAAAGCTGAAATTTTAAAATGACAATTATTGTTGTATTGGTCATTCACATTTATGGTATGAAATCATCACACTTCAAAACCAAAAAATCAGTCCAGTCAACAAAAGAAAATCGGGGGAAAAATTCGTGTAGTCGCAAATTTTTGTACAGCGGTAATTGGGAATGAAATGACCAACATACCAAAAACGACAGCTTCTAGCGAAAAGGTTTGCCAGTACAAAATTAAACTGCATTAAATTTCCTACCAAAAAAAGGCACATTCATTTTTTCTGCAACTAATAGCTTCCACACTGCAGGGGATGGAAAAATCACAGATTATTGAAAATAGTTTTTAATGGTATGAAAGTGATGTTTATTGTTAAATAAAGTGGGTTAAAAACTAATATAAAATGTCTTTACTGTCCCTAAGTGCAGGATAAACATACTAAGGGATAAATTATGGTCTTGGGGTGTAACAAGGTGAAAAGAAGGGGGCAGAGGTTAGAAGTGTGAACGAAGATAGGTGAATTTTGGTCATGCACTTCTCTCTTTCATAGGTCTGCAGATTATAGAGCAGTCGATTCCCCATTCTATCAACTCCACTACATCACAAAAAGCAACTACAAGGTTTAAGGTATGGAGACCATTCCATAGTTTGCCTTACTGGTGATGCGGTGTGCAGACATGCCTAGGGGTATTCTTTTTCGACAAGCGCATTAACAGTACATAGAATATGGATACAAATTACTAATAATACTAATACAAGAAATACATATCAACATGATCTACATAAATTTCAACTGTTCTATGCTGCTAGAGGCGAAATTGATTCGTAGTCATCCTGTACAGCAACTGCAGTGTTCTTCTGGAAAAGGCTACTTCCCCCATCTACATCTACTTCTACATAGATACTCCATAATCCACTGCACTGTGAGTGGCAGAGGGAAGCCCATACCACTACTAGTCACTTCCTCTCCTGTTAAACTTGCAGGTAGGGAAAGGAGAAAATGACTGACTGTATGCCTCTGTATGAGCCTTAATTTCTTATCTCTTGTCCACATGGTCCTTATGCACAATGTACATTGGCTGCAGTAGAATTGTTCTGTAGACAGCTTCAAGTGCAAGTTCCCTAAATTTTCTCAAAAGCATACTTCGGAAAGAAAGTTGCCTATCCTCCAGGGATTCCCACCTGAGTTCCTGAAGCATGTCCGTAACACTTGTGTGCTGTTCAAACCTACCAGTAACAGATTTAGTAGCCTGCCTCTGAATTGCTTTGACGTCTTCCTTCAATCTGACCTAGTGTGGATCCCAAACACTTGAGCAGTGCTCAAGAATAAGTCATACTAGCACCCTACATGTTGTCTCCTTGACAAATGAACCACACTTTCCTAGAATTCTCCCAATAAACTGCACGTGACAATTTGCCTTCCCTATCATAATCCTCACATGCTTGTTCCATTTCATACTGCTTTGCAACATTATGGCCAGATATTTAAATGACATGACTGCACAACACTGTTAATGCTATATCTGAACTTTACAGGTTTTTTTTCTGCTACTCATCCACATTAACTTACATTTCCCTACATTTAGAGCCAACTGTCATTCATCACAGCAACTAGAAATTTTTTCTAAGTCGTCTTGTATCCTCCTATAGTTGCTCAACCCTGACACCTTACCATTCACCACAGCATCATCAGCAAACAAACACAGATTGCTGTCCACCCTATCTGCCAAATCATTTACGTATACAGAAAATAATAGCAGCCTTATCACACTTTCCTGGGGCATTACTGATCATACCCTTATCTCTGATGAATACTTACCGTTGATGACAACACACTGGGTTCTATAACTTAAGCAGTCTTTGAGCCACTCACATATCTGTGAACTTATTGCATATATTCATTCCTTCTTTAACAGCCTGCAATGGGGCACCATGTCAAACACTTTCTGGAAATCTGAGCAAGCACAATAAGAGACCCCTTCTTCAATAAAGCACCTTTCCTTCTCTTCCACAATCTGTTAATTCACAATTTTATACCAGCATCGTCCACCCAACCCTTGTCATGTATGTGAACAACAACATCTGGTGGTGTTTCAGAAGGTTTTGTCATTATTTTGTGCTTGAAAATGTGCACTGGATTAAGTTTAGTACCATCAGCACAACATGAAAGGACAACAGTGTAGCACATTTTTTCATGTCCACTTGTTTTTATACACTCCTGGAAATTGAAATAAGAACACCGTGAATTCATTGTCCCAGGAAGGGGAAACTTTATTGACACATTCCTGGGGTCAGATACATCACATGATCACACTGACAGAACCACAGGCACATAGACACAGGCAACAGAGCATGCACAATGTCGGCACTAGTACAGTGTATATCCACCTTTCGCAGCAATGCAGGCTGCTATTCTCCCATGGAGACGATCGTAGAGATGCTGGATGTAGTCCTGTGGAACGGTTTGCCATGCCATTTCCACCTGGCGCCTCAGTTGGACCAGCGTTCGTGCTGGACGTGCAGACCGCGTGAGACGACGCTTCATCCAGTCCCAAACATGCTCAATGGGGGACAGATCCGGAGATCTTGCTGGCCAGGGTAGTTGACTTACACCTTCTAGAGCACGTTGGGTGGCACGGGATACATGCGGACGTGCATTGTCCTGTTGGAACAGCAAGTTCCCTTGCCGGTCTAGGAATGGTAGAACGATGGGTTCGAGGACGGTTTGGATGTACCGTGCACTATTCAGTGTCCCCTCGACGATCACCAGTGGTGTATGGCCAGTGTAGGAGATCGCTCCCCACACCATGATGCCGGGTGTTGGCCCTGTGTGCCTCGGTCGTATGCAGTCCTGATTGTGGCGCTCACCTGCACGGCGCCAAACACGCATACGACCATCATTGGCACCAAGGCAGAAGCGACTCTCATCGCTGAAGATGACACGTCTCCATTCGTCCCTCCATTCACGCCTGTCGCGACACCACTGGAGGCGGGCTGCACGATGTTGGGGCGTGAGCGGAAGACGGCCTAACAGTGTGCGGGACCGTAGCCCAGCTTCATGGAGACGGTTGCGAATAGTCCTCGCCGATACCCCAGGAGCAACAGTGTCCCTAATTTGCTGGGAAGTGGCGGTGCGGTCCCCTACGGCACTCCGTAGGATCCTACGGTCTTGGCGTGCATCCGTGCGTCGCTGCGGTCCGGTCCCAGGTCAACGGGCACGTGCACCTTCCGCCGACCACTGGCGACAACATCGATGTACTGTGGAGACGTCACGCCCCACGTGTTGAGTAATTCGGCGGTACGTCCACCCGGCCTCCCGCATGCCCACTATACGCCCTCGCTCAAAGTCCGTCAACTGCACATACGGTTCACGTCCACGCTGTCGCGGCATGCTACCAGTGTTAAAGACTGCGATGGAGCTCCGTATGCCACGGCAAACTGGCTGACACTGACGGCGGCGGTGCACAAATGCTGCGCAGCTAGCGCCATTCGACGGCCAACACCGCGGTTCCTGGTGTGTCCGCTGTGCCGTGCGTGTGATCATTGCTTGTACAGCCCTCTCGCAGTGTCCGGAGCAAGTATGGTGGGTCTGACACACCGGTGTCAATGTGTTCTTTTTTCCATTTCCAGGAGTGTAGTTACAGTTTTAGCACCTCTAATGGCAACAGTTCTGTTACTCAGCATATCAAATGTCAGAGGAGTTCGTCCATATTTGCTATTTGACTTAGTTCCACACTGATTTTGTTTCAATGTTGAATAATAAAATGATGGAAAGCCATGCCCTTTCAAAGGAACCATTCTGGCATTTGCCTGAAGCAATTTAGAGAAATCAGAAAAGAACTTAAATCAGGATGGCTGGACACAGGTTTGAACTGTTGTCCTCCCGAATGCGAGTCCAGTGTGCAAACCACTGTGCCATCTCGCTTGGTCCACCCTTAAAGTCTGCTACAAGCGTGTATTTGAATCATTTTTGTATTAATTCCAATGCCGTTTTGATGGTGTCCTTGAATCCATTTCAATATGTCATCTTCTAGTTTTGGCCATTATGCAATCAGTCCTCTATTTGCACATTTAGTCTTTCTCTTTTTTTTTCAGCTCTTTACTAGCCCACCAATCATAAATGCTTTTCTTTCTGTTGGTGGAGGGCCAAAATGCTGCTCAGCTGCTCTGTTTCCATGTTCTTCTGTATATGCTATGACTTTCAATTTACAGCCCATGTCATATGAATACCTTTTACTTTTTTCCATTACAAAACTAGCTACAAACAAAGATATTGAACTGTTACTGATAGCACAAATCACTTTAAATTCAGCTTTACTAGCACTGTAGACTGCAATGACACATCATAGGCTAGACAGTGTTCTGGATTTGGGATGGTGGGACAGGAGGGAGACAGTGCAAGCTTGTGAATGCCCGCAACTCATGTTTGTTGCATCAGTGCACTGATGCTGCCAGTTGAATTCAGTGTTGCCAGATAGAAATAGGCTTCCTATGGCATCGAATATATGGCCATTTTTAAGACTGGCAGGAATTTTAAATCAAACACTGGACATTTTTATATTAATTTTGAGTATAAGATACACCTGAAATTTGGAGGCAATTTTTATAAGAAAAAAGTGCGTCTTATAGTCCATAAAATACAGTACATTAAAGGCACCTCCAACTAGCATTGCATGATCTGGGTATGTACATGCTACTGACTGTAGGCTTTTTTCTAATGACTATAGAACTATCGCAGCAGAATCAGGTGGGGGCACCACAATTACTGCTCCTTTTCAGTTTACAGACTATACATTCCCACCATTTCCAGTCCAGTTCTCTCCTATGAGTAGACTTCATGGGGTTTGTGTTGACCTCATTTTATTACAGAGGGAGCCAACTGAAGCCTCTGGACCTCTTCAGATGTTAGGAGAGTGAGGCTGGGGTGATACATTCAGTACCCCTCATGCTGGGAAAAGTATTCCAACCATTGATAGTGGAGACAATGAAATAAACATTGTCAAATACATTTCACCAGCATGTTACACATAGGACAGGCTCTTTGGCATGGCAGACAGTTGATAGCTCCAGCTGTAGAACTTTTTTACATAATATGTTTGACAGAGCACTGAAAGACCTGAGTCGAAACAAGGCCCCGGAAGTAGACAACATTCCATTAGAACTACTGACGGCCTTGGAAGAGCCAGCCCTGACAAAACTCTACCATCTGGTGAGCAAGATATACAAGACAGGCGAAATACCCTCAGACTTCAAGAAGAATATAATAATTCCAATCCCAAAGAAAGCAGGTGTTGGCAGATGTGAAAATTACCGAACTATCAGTTTAATAAGTCACAGCAGCAAAATACTAACACAAATTCTTTACAGACAAATGGAAAAACTGGTAGAAGCCGACCTCGGGGGAAGTTCAGTTTGGATTCCATAGAAATGTTGGAACACGTGAGGCAATACTGACCTTACGACTTATCTTAGAAGAAAGATTAAGGAAAGGCAAACCTACATTTCTAGCATTTGTAGATTTAGAGAAAGCTTTTGACAATGTTGACTGGAATACTCTCTTTCAAATTCTAAAGGTGGCAGGGGTAAAATACAAGGAGCGAAAGGCTATTTACAATTTGTACAGAAACCAGATGGCAGTTATAAGGGTCGAGGGGCATGAAAGGGAAGCAGTGGTTGGGAAGGGAGTGAGACAGGGTTGTAGCCTCTCCCCGATGTTATTCAATCTGTATATTGAGCAAGCAGTAAAGGAAACAAAAGAGTAGGTATTAAAATCCATGGAGAAGAAATAAAAACTTTGAGGTTCGCCGATGACATTGTATTTCTGTCAGAGACAGCAAAGCACTTGGAAGAGCAGTTGAACGGAATGGACAGTGTCTTGAAAGGAGGATATAAGATGAACATCAACAAAAGCAAAATGGGGATAATGGAATGTAGTCGAATTAAGTCAGGTGATGTTGAGGGAATTAGATTAGGAAATGAGACACTTAAAGTAGTAAAGGAGTTTTGCTATTTGGGGACCAAAATAACTGATGATGGTCGAAGTAGAGAGGATATAAAATGTAGACTGGCAATGGCAAGGAAAGTGTTTCTGAAGAAGAGAAATTTGTTAACATCGAGTATAGATTTAAGTGTCAGGAAGTCGTTTCTGAAAGTATTTGTATGGAGAGTAGCCATGTATGGAAGTGAAACATGGATGATAAATAGTTTGGACAAGAAGAGAATAGAAGCTTTCGAAATGTGGTGCTACAGAAGAATGTTGAAGATTAGGTGGGTAGATCACATAACTAATGAGGAGGTATTCAATAGGATTAGGGAGAAGAGAAGTTTGTGGCACAAGTTGACTAGAAGAAGGGATCGGTTGGTAGGACATGTTCTGAGGCATCAAGGGATCACAAATTTAGCATTGGAGGGCAGCGTGGAGGGTAAAAATCATAGAGGGAGACCAAGAGATGAATACACTAAGCAGATTCAGAAGGATGTAGGATGCAGTAGGTACTGGGAGATGAAGGAGCTTGCACAGGATAGAGTAGCATGGAGAGCTGCATCAAACCAGCCTCAGGACTGAAGACCACAACAACAACAACAACATCAATAACACAATTAATTGTGAGAGAAGTGTAGTAACATTCTGATCATTAATTAATTCACCACCAAGTGACCACAACACAGTTACAGAGCTTTATTAACATACAGTGAGTAACAGACAGAAGCAAGATGTCACATTTACCAACAGAATCACTTCCCCATCAAAACTACATAGGTGGCTGATAATATCACACTTACTTTACATGAAAGCTCACACAACAATTCAAATAAGTACTTACTTAATAAACTGAAAATAACTTGACTATATAAACAAGAGCTCAAGAAAGTTATTTTATCTACCTACATTGAGAACTGTTTGACAGGAAATGCTGGGAAGGTACAGTTTGTCTGTAGACTGAAAAGCAAGCAGTACTTGTGATGGAGGAAGTTGCCTTTTCTGGAAGAATGCTGCCACTGCTATACAGGATAACTAAGGATCAATTTCCCCCTCTAGCAGTGTAGAACAGAGTGTAGAGATTTACATAGATTCTACCCTTACACATTTCTTGTACTAGTATTATTAGCAATTCATATCTGTAGTCCATGTTGTGTTAATGCACTGTGTGGAAAACAAACTACCCCAGACATGTGTGCACACTGTTTCACCAGTCATTCATGGGGCAAGCTGAGCAAGGGTCAGTATAACTTTTGTGAAACACCCTGTGGTTTCTTTCTGTGATGTAGTGGAGAAGAGAGAACGGGAATTGGCTTCTCACCCTTCAATTTGCAGACCTATGAAGGAGGGAAGTGCACCACAATCCTGCAACCTTTCTTCCTTCATGCTTTTAACCTCAACCCTCACCCCCCACTCACCTTGTTACACCACCAGAACACAATTTATCTCTTAATGCAGTTATCCTGCATTTGGATGTGGTACAGACATTTAATATTTCTTCTTAACCAATTTCATTAAACAATAAACATAAATTTTATACCATTAAAACACTATTCTTAATAATCTGAAATTTTTCCATCCCCTGCAACAGAAAATATTAGTTGTAGTGAAAAAATGAATGGTACCTCTTTTGCAGAAAATTTACTGCAGTTTAATTTTGTACTGGGAAACATTTTTGGTAGAAGCCATTGTTTTTTAGATTTCCATGAAAAATATAAAACAGTGACTATTAAACACCACTCTTACATATGCACATACACCACCAGTCAGGATTTTTAGTATGTTGTTCATGAGACTCCCCGTAACACTGTCCAAAAGTTTGTGACTACATGAACATTTTTCCCACATCAACCTTTTTTGGTCTTTGTTGACTGAGTTAAATGTATGCTAATGCTTGTGAAAACTGTATGGCCATGAAGGATTTATAAAAAATTAACCTGTGTATGATATATAATCATACAAATAAATTATTAATGCACAGAAAAATTTCTCAAAGGAAGATCTTTCCACATGACTTCTGTCCAAATCCTGATTTCAACTGTATGGGGTATTGGATGAGCATCACACACAAACTAATGAATCCTAGGTGTGACCAACTTGCATTAAGTCAAGTGAATGGGGAAGCCAAGGAAGAAGCTGTAGTATGTGGTTCTGAAGAGAAGCTGTCTTGAATGGTTCATCCAGTATGTGGATAAGCCTTGTCCTATTGTATGCAGCTACAGGAAGGTGCTGAAGGAAGAGTGTCACTTATGATTCTTCAACTTCCCTTATGTAGCAGACCTTGTTGAGAAAACCTACAATTCAGAATAACAGAGACCATACCCAATGGTGACTTGGACTATCATATCAGACTTTCATCCAGAATGGCATCAGTCTCTGCACTCAGGGAAACAATGTTCACCCATTGGGAAGGTTGATTAGTATAAATAACATGCAACTGCTTATATTTATAGGTCAACAGTAGCTAGATGCATATTTTAATAAGAGTATAATGCTGAAAGGAATGCAGATATGGATGACATGCTGGCAAACTGTCAGGTAATGACTCACGTACATCGATGGTCAAACATTATGTGGCTGAAGGTCTGTTTCTCCATCCTGATGGCACATTTTGTAGTCCACTATCACATTTAAAACTCATATGTTTCTCTTCAGCCCAAATACTACATGCATATGCACACACGCACACCCATGCTCCCTTCCCCACACATCATTGTGATAGTGTCGCTACTTTCTTGTAGTCTGCATGCTCATGATATGTCAAACAATAAATCCAAACAGTCAACTGTATTCAAACTTCATAACTTGAATATATAGCACCCTAGGCATTGATGATACAGTAATCACTCATAGATCATCACTTAAACAGACAATAATTCACAACTGCCCTTTACAGTCATTTAAAGTGATCATTTAGAGGGCACTATGTACCCCGTACAAATAAGATTGCCCTCTAATATCTTTTATGCATCATACCATTACTCTTTTTGTGGAAATATTCCTAAGATATCGTAGAACTCTATCAATATATCATAATTTAATCAGCAATTGCTAATCATAATATTGTTTTCAACACAGATTTTAGTAGACAAAATTTTAAAAATTTATGGAATGATTTTCAGTTAATGTTGTACATAAATAATCTTTCTTTTCCAGATACAATTCACAGTTTTCACAATGAGATCCATTATCTAAATGTGGGTTTACACACAAAAATTACCTTACAGCCAGCTTTGCGGCACGCTTCCAGTGAGCGTGGGCTGGTCAGTACGTAGGGACAGTTTCTGGCAGAATTATCATCAAAATTATACAAGTTCAGCTGCAGTGGTTCATCTAGTGGCTTAGTCTTCATCATTACTTATTGTAGAATAAAAGTGGTACATGAAATTCTGAAAAATAAACAGATAGTTTTCTCATTACAAACAAAATCTTTTTAAAAATATATAAGGTTCCTTTAACATATTTTTGTGCAGTTCTCCTTAAATGCTGAAAGTTCTATAATATTATGATTTATGTGTGTATGTGTTTGTGTGTGTGTGTGTGTGTGTGTGTGTGTGTGTGTGTGTGTGTGTTCACAAATGCCTGAAATAATGTGGGGGTTTATTAAAACCAAAAATGAGAGTAAAATGCAGCCAAAAAATGGCACTGGACAGTGGTGTGCTGCTTTTCAAACAGTCAGTGTGATGGGTGCGAGGTACACGAAATGTTACAGAATTACATCATCTCTAGCCTGGCTGACAAACACCTGCTGGAACGTACGACTTTTATGCAGGATGGCACTCCACCTCATATTGCTACATGTGTGAAACATCTCTTGTGCACATGGTTTCATGAGGTTCATATGCCTGAGCAGCCAATTCTGTCATGCCTGGCCTCCCAGGTCCCTGAACCTCAGTTCATCTCATTTTTAGTTGTGGGGTTACCTGAAGTCACAAGTTTGCCATGATCCTCTGACCTCACTAGGGACGCTAAAAGACAACATCTGATGACAATTTCCCACCATACCTACTGATATGCTGTAAAGTGCTGTTCACAATATTGTCCCTCAACTACTGGTATTGTTGATGAATGACAGCCAATGTGCTGAGCATTTGTTATAAAGAACATTGTCTGTGATAAAAATCAATTTGCAAGCTAATTATTGCTTTTGTATCATATGAAGCACCATCTGCTGGTAATTTTGTCCTCTTTTTTTGCTTTCAATAGAACTCCATGTCATTTCAAGCAAGTGGGTTAACTTGTAGCTCTCTACCTACATTATTCTGTGAAGTATTTAATTTTCAAATTTTAATGGACTTCTGGGTCACCCTATAATTCTGAAATCATCACATTTCTATATGGCAATGTCATCAGATAGAATTCAACATAAACTTGTCAAGGCTATACTTTATGAAGCTTGCATAATTTCCTGATGAAATTATGTGAGAACTGAATAATCCATGTTACCCCACTTCCTCTTCTTCCCCAGTTTCATGATTTGTCTGATCATGTATCATTCACGTAACCGGCAACAGTGCAATGGAATTACTGTCGAGACCTCATATGTCAAAATGTAGTCATGTAACATCTGAAGCCAGGGCTGCTGCTGTTCCTACCACCACCACTACTACTACTACTACTACTACTGCTACTCAAATGAACAACAACAATTATAATGGTAACACTAATAATGTATTTCTAGTAATACTCTAACACTAATATCTCAACAACAACAAAAATGCCCCCAACAGACATTTCTGGTCTTCAAAATTATATAATTTGCCTGAAATTGAGTGAGGAAAGCACAGAGAGTACAAAAGAAGATAATCAATAAATAAATATTTTCATCCTTTTCAACATCAGTCTAGTGTTTCTTAATTTCATTTGCACAATTGCTTATCAAATTTAGAGTAACTGTGAGTTCTGTTTAATTTTGTTTATTTGTTCATAGCATGGCTAGATTTTTTTTATTTTAGATAGTACACTTTACTTGAAAGTTGAATGTTTCCAGCATGTATCTCATCAGAGAGCTAGATTTCACCCTTCTACTGGGATTTCTCTGTGCAGTCACAGTTCTTCGTTGGTAAATTCACTGTAGTCCAATGATTTACTTTTGCATTAATTATTGTGTGACTTTGTTCATAGCAGTTTCAAATCCTCCCATCAAATCTCTCTCTCTCTCTCTCTCTCTCTCTCTCTCTCTCTCAATGTGTGTGTGTGTGTGTGTGTGTGTGTGTGTGTGTGTGTGAGAGAGAGAGAGAGAGAGAGAGAGAGAGAGAGAGAGAGAGAGAGAGAGAGAGAGAGAGCACTGTTTCTGTGATCATATTAGTTTCAGATTTACTGATTTCCTCTACATGTATGAATGGGTGATGGAGCTTCTCATAAAGGACTCAAGCTGTCTTCACAAAGGAAAGGGGTCCTCAGGTAGTAGAGTATGGAAGCTTAGCAGAAGAGCTGGCAATAGCACTTCTACGCCTAGCCAAATCCTCTCAGAGTGACAGTGTCCAGAATTTTTAGACACACATGAGATTTGCATATACATGCAACTGGCATCCATAGTTGATTAAGAACTGCACAGATTCTTTATAATACTGGAGCTGGTGTGCTCCCCAGAGCTGAGGCAAGACACTTAATGATGTTAACTGCCTGGAGGAACCTAGTCTTTAGCCTATTGTGGTTGTCAACAAAGAGCGTCTTCCATCAACAGGTTAGGCTGAGAAATAAAAAAAATTTAACACTCACAATTTTGTTTGTAATTTTCAATACAAATGGGTGATAAATGCCATGTGAGTGATGAAAATGAATGTACAGGGTTTCATCTGCAGAAAACTTGACACCTGTGCATTTTTTCACTTCTACAGTCTGCAGGTCTTCAGTTTCAATTGGTGTAATGCTGTTGCAGGCTTTGTGGAGCAGTAAAATATCATAAAATCATCACTGTATATGGATCATTAACTGGTCCCCTTATCATGCTCATTATATTGTCACTTGAGATGAAAATCATGGTAATGCTCAAAGACATTATCCTCTTGCTCAAAGATGCCTCATAAGACTTCCTCTATTGCCAAGAAACAAAGTACTGTATAAAGTTAGGAGCTGTTCTCAGAACCCCCACTGACAAAAGTGTTCATGGACATTATATTTCTAAGTGGTATCACAGGGCCTCAACATCCAGCATGCCCAAACTAGCAGTAGTAGAATATGTCCTGTGGCCCACTTTGGAGGTGAATAAGGAACTGTCTGGATTCAGAATCCAGGCGAAATGGTATTTCATAATACATTCTAAGGTCTTTGCTATGCAGCTTGTGAAGAACAGACTATGATAACCACATGGTCTAGGTCAGTCTTTTCCAGGTTTTGAAACAGGTACACTCCATGATATCCCTTTACTTTTTATAATGACTTGGTATCTTGTAAAACAAAAAGAAAACTGTATCTGTCAATCCAAAACAGTTCTGATGTTGATACTATAGCACATTACAAGAAATACTGCAAAATATTAAAGACTGTAATACGGACATCAAACCAAATATATTACAAGGAAAAGATAGTCATATCAGATAACAAAATAAAGACAATATGGGATATAGTGAAGGAGCAGACCAGTAGAACCAGACATGAAGAGGGACAAATAGCATTAAGAGTAAATGATACATTGGTGACGGGTGTGTATAGTGTTGCAGAACTTTTTAACAAACATTTCATAACTGTTACTGAAAAGATGGAGTTGTCAGGTTCTGTAGATGCTGCTATGGAATACCTCAGACCAGACATTTCAAGTAACTTCCATAATATGAATTTGACCCTCACTACCCCAGCAGAAATAGTGTCCATCATAAAATCTTTAAAATCAAAAACATCTAGTAGGTATGATGAAATACCAACAAAGCTAATTAAAGAATGTGATTCTGAGTTAAGTAACATATTAAGCTATCTGTGTAACCAGTCGTTTATCAGTGGAATATTTCCTGAATGGTTAAAATATGCTGAAGTTAAGCCACTGTTTAAGAAGGGAGATAAAGAAATAGCATCAAATTTCTATCCAATTTCACTTTTGCCAGCATTCTCAAAAATTTTAGAAAAAGTAATGTACAATCGGCTTTATAACCATCTTATCTCGAATAACATACTGTCAAAGTCACAGTTCGGATTTCTAAAGGGTTGTGATATTGAGAAGGCTATCTACACTTACAGTGAAAATGTGCTTAATTCATTAGATAAAAAATTGCAGGCAACTGGTATACTTTGTGATCTGTCAAAGGCATTTGACTGTGTAAATCACAATATCCTTTTAAGTAAATTAGAATATTGTAGTGTAACAGGAAATGCTGCAAAATGGTTCAAATCTCATATCTCTGGCAGGAAACAAAGGGTGTTATTAGGAAAGAGACATGTATCAAGTTATCAGGCATCATCCAACTGGGAACTAATTACATGTGAGGTCCCACAAGGTTCCATTTTAGGGCCCTTACTTTTTCTTGTGTATATCAATGACCTTTCATCAGTAACATTACCAGATGCCAGGTTCGTTTTGTTTGCCGATGATACAAACATTGCAATAAATAGCAAATCAAGTGTAGTCTTAGAAAGATCAGCTAATAAAATATTTTTGGACATTAATCACTGGTTCCTAGCCAATTCCTTGTCACTAAACTTTGATAAAACGCGCTACATGCAGTTCAGAACTTGGAAGGGGTGTCCCACGAGTATATGCCTAACATATGATGACAAGCAGACAGAAGAAGCGGACAGTGTTAAATTCCTGGGATTACAGCTTGATAATAAATTCAACTGGGAAAAGCACACCACAGAACTGCTGAAGCGTCTTAACAAATCTCTATTTGCAATGCGAATTGTGTCAGACATGGGGGATATAAAAATGAAAAAGCTGGCATACTATGCTTACTTTCATTCCATAATGTGATATGAGATTATTTTTTGGGGTAATTCATCAAGCCAAGCTAAAGTTTTCTGGGCACAAAAATGTGCAGTAAGTGTTATATGTGGTGTGAACTCAAGAACATCCTGCAGAAGCCTGTTTAGGGAACTAGGGATACTAACTACTGCTTCCCAATATATTTATTCTTTAATGAAATTTGTCATTAAAAATATATCACTTTTTCAAACCAACAGCTCAATTCATGGAATCAAGACTAGATATAAGAATAATCTTCAGAAGGATTTGAAGTCACTTAGTCTTGTACAAAAAGGTGTGCATTATTCAGGAAAACACATTTTCAATAACTTGCCAGCAGCCATAAAAAGCTTAACAACCAATGAAATTCAGTTTAAGAGAAGCCCAAAGGATTTATTGGTGGCCAACTCCTTCTACTCCATTGATGAATTTCTCAGTAGAACCAACTGATTTGTGTGTGTGTGTGTGTGTGTATATATAACTTCTGCACCATTTCAGTGCAGTAATGTGCTCATTGTAAATAAGTATTATAGTAGTTGTATTACACATTTATTACCTTATAACTAAATAAAAAAAATTTTATTTTAAATTCAGTGCATTAGCATTTGTAAAATGATTCTTTCATATAGTGTTCATTAAAAAATGATGATCATTCCACTTGGGACCTGAGGAATTGTACATTAGCTTATTTGTTTGAGTTGTAAATATTTGTCACGTATTGTTGTTTTTCTGACATGTTCCACATCCTGGATCAATTGGAATGAAAGTAAACCTAATCTAATCTATTCTACCCAAAAGGCTGTGAGGTTTTCAGCAGCTGATTAGTGTATGAATTTACCCAGAGTTGCTCAACTGTTCCCGAGAACTGCTCAAGGGAGAGGTGATTTTGTAGATGGTCTTGAGAATGGATACATTATATTAAAGCAACACCTACATTTTATAAATGTATGACTAGAGAAACATTTAGATTGTGATATAAGTACATCCATTTGATGGGTAATACTACACTCACCTAAAATGGCTATGCAGCCAAAACTACACACAAGTGGGAACTACAAAATAAAATGACATCTTAATTGAGCCAACAACAGTCAGAAAAAGATACTAATGATATTTGTGTGACAATATCAGTCTTTGGAATGTGTTGTTTACTAACCTTGCCAGACAGGCAGATGGGCGACCAAGACTTATTGATATGTCTAATGGTGCACATGTCCAGTGATGGTGCCTGCAGCAGGAACAAAGGCTGATATCGCAGGCCAGTATCATAGGCTGGTCACATGAAAACTGATAAAGCCAAATATAAAGTAGTCTCTGCCTCAGTTACTCTTATTTGTCCCACCTATGCCTGTGGACTCCACAATGCAATGATTTTTTACTGTGTGTATGGTGTTATGAATCCTAAACTTGTGGTATCCACCACCTCTAGGCTATATAAAACTTTGATTATGAGGTAAATGTTATCCAGTTAAGTCATACTTTGACTTCATTCTGCTACTCACAAATGACTTCATAATGAATTCTATTTGTGGCTTAAGTGAATACTTTGCCAATGACTATTACTGTTTGGTTCATGGACTAGCTGGCAGTTCACGTTGTTGTTACAGAAGCTATTTATGCTCTATAAACACTGTGGCCTGAAATAAGGGGTACACCCTTGGTGACAAGGAGGTTGTGGTTTTGCTTCACCTAGTGCTACCATGGATGCCACATTTCTTAATCTTTGACAGCAACAGCTGTCACAGCAGCAGCAACAGTTAAGGTCTTGATCAAGCATTTAACCTGTTCACATGAACAACAGCAGCAGCAGAGGCATCTACAGTATCAAGACTTGATCAAGCACTTAACTGATTCCCCAATGTAGCAGTTACAGGCATTGTCAGTCACCCCAGCATTTCAGCTCAATCATAGTCTCAGTACAAGAATTTATCAACTGCAGGAGGATGGGACACATTTATGGAACACAATAACCATGTGGTCTAAACTGAATGCGAACAGTGAGATTCTTGGTTCTAGAAATTTTACTAATAACAGTACAGAGATGTGTCAGATTTGTAAAACTAGGACTGTGTATGACAATCAAAAATGCATTTTGTGTTATACCATTACTGAACTGACTGAAAAATATAAGACAGATAAGAGAGTCAGAGTGTGCAAAAGTATACCCCCAATGTCATCTACAGAAAATGTTCAAAGTATGGAGAGACACAAATGAATGTTACTGCAAAATGTCAACTATCAAAGGAATTGCATGTAAAATGTAAAACAGTGTTTCACAGTAGCTGAACAATAGCAGACCCAAAGGAAAAATGTGGCTGTGTTCGAAGTTTTCCATCCCAAAATTAAACCTACAAGAAAGAAGCAAAGAAGAAATCATTTCTGTACTAACTAAAGATGCACAAATGTGTAAAGACAAATACAAAAAGTTGCAACTGTCCAAAATGCACACTATTCACCAGGAAAGCACAACAAACTGTAGTGTAATTTCAACAGATGAACCTTACCATTACTAATCTTGAAAGTAGCTCCAATAAGACCAACAAGTCAGACATACAGCAATGAGGAAAAAGAAAACAGGAGGTCTTAACCAGTGCTACAAAACTTATTAAGCTTCAAAAATAACACAAAAAAGACATACAAAAATGCAGTTCTCCAATTTTTAATGAAGATTCACAGTGAAAATCATAACGTTGTACAGCCCCAGCATGTCAGAATACGAAAAAGAAACAGAAAGTTTATTTTTTCTTGCACACAGTCTTGGTCGTATTATTGCTACTTGGATCAATGAGACAATAGTTAGAAAAGCAATAGCATTTTTAAGCCTGGTGCTCCCACGTCTGAAACTGGAAAACTCATCCACTTGCCTGACATCAGCAATTTAACTGATAATGACTTTGTTGTGCTGTTTGAAGGAGCAAATGATGTATTTAAAAATGAAACATGAAACCTCTAAGCCAGTGCCAAACTAAAAAAAAAATGTTTAGGACACTTTGTCACACAAATGTCCAATTAATGACCATTCCACACCAATATGACCACTCTCCATGATCATGTGTTAACAAAGTAATGAGTGCTGCAAACAATGGATTGCTCTCGAAAGTATGCACACAGTATGAAAACATAGAAGCTGTTGATCTCAGTGCTACAGGACATAGATTCCACACTACACATGGACTACACTTAAAGGGGCTAGAGAATTAGCTTGTGGTGGAAAAAATAAGCAGATGTATTGTCAAGAAATCGGAGATAAGACATATAGTATCAAAGAAAACAGATCCATCTTCACATCTTCTCCATTCATCAAAACATCAATCATCTCCCTCTTATGCACAAGTGATCCACAGTTCATTGTAAGAAAAGATTTGGACTCCAACAACTCAGAAAAAGACTTCACGCTCCCACACACATGATTTTTTTATGGACAAATTCTTACCAAGCAAGAATGAGGTTAGTGGGTTAATAAAAATGCCCTTAGGGAACTTAATGTTAATGTAAAAATCAGTACTGGTAATCAAATAAATTGCAGTAGCATAGGTCTTTCTGTTTGTCATCAAAACATTCAGTCAACAACAAACAAAATTTTAGATTTAGAGATTTTACTAAATACGGAAGTCCGCTCTATCAGTGTTTTGTGCACTACAGGGTACTGGCTAAATGTTGACCAAATTGTCTCCTTTTCTACACTGCAGTACATAATACAAATTATTTCTGTAGAAACAGTTATAAAAATGGAGGTACTGTAATTTTCATAAAGCTAGGTTTAAAATATAAATCTATTAATAAGTTTCAGCATCTCAGTGTGGAAAAGGATTTTCAGCTGGCACTTATTGAAGTCAATGAGGCAAATACAGTTTTAGCCTGCATATATTGCTCCCAAATGGAAATTTTTGGTCATTACTAAATAAGCTTGAATATGTACTAAACAGGCTTCATATATACAAGAAATCAATAGTGCTGTCGGGGGACTTCAACACTGATTTTCTTGGAACCAGCAAAAGAAAGAGCTACCACTCAATGTCAGATATACTTTCAACTTAAAACAATCCAAACAAGAATCATAAAAACTACTGCCACTGCCCTGCATCAGATATTCGTGAATACAAACTATACTGCAAAATGTATAAGCTCAAGCTGTTACCTTCGAAAGCAACTTGCTGCCTTCCCAGAACTACAAAAGAACTGTAACAGCAAGAAGTTTCAATACACATAATACAGGAACATTCAATTCCCTATTATCAGGAGAAAGGCAGGAAGAAATTTTACAAATGACTATTCCACACCAATATGACCAATCTCCATGATCATGTGTTAACAAAGTGATAAGTGCTGCAAATGACGGATTGCTCTTGAAAACAACAACAGGTTCGAGAAATTCTCTATCATCTTCAGTGATTGCTTTAAAATCATTCCCTTTCAAAACACAAGTAATAAGAGTCACAACTTCAAAAGCAAAGAGACGTATAACAACAGGTATCAGAACCTCAAATGTGAGGAAAAGACAAATACTCAGATATAGGAAAAACAGTAACATACCCCCCACTGCTGAACAGCTATATTCAGAAATACATTCAAATCTACATAAAATTGATAAGTGAGGCAAAAAACTGACCAATGATAAGTTAATAACAATCAGCAAATAAAAGCCAAGCACTATGGAAAATAATAAAGAAGGAAACAAATTAAGTTTCCCCTAAAATGGAAAATCTCACTCTGAACCATGAGAACATGAGTGTAGCTGATCTGCAACACATCGAAAAAAATTTCAGGTGTTACTATGCAGATATCACAAATAATTTAATAGTCAGTGACAAAACATATACTAGAAAGAAAGAGAAAAACAAAGTGCAGTCATGTTCCTCTCCAGATGAGATCATCCATGTTGCGTTAACTCTTAAGAAAATGTCATCAGGAATTAATGGTATTCCTGACTGCATCATAAAGCAATGTGTTAGAAACACTTCACTGCCTCATGCAGATATAGCCAATACATCTTTTCTGTCAGGGACAATCCCAGGCTGTTTAAAAATTGCAAAATTGGTCCCTGTTTACAAGAAAGGAGACAAATCAAATACAGAAAACTATGTAATAACAGCCTCATTATCATGCTTTAGTGAAATCATAGAAAAAGTAATGCATAATAGGTTAATGAAATTTTTTGAGAAAACCAAAATTCTCACTGATACTCAGCATGGATTCAGGAAAATAAACAACAACTAGTGCTATCTATGATTTTATACACAATTCCCTTCAAACAATGGACAAAAATCAAACACAGGCATCTTTTTAGACTTAATAAAGCCTTTCCCATAGTGGACCACAACATATTGCTGGACAAGCTCCAAGTATATGGCATTGGAGGCACTGTGCTAAAATGGTTCACATCATACTTGACAAACAAACAAACAAACAAACACTGTTCGAACAGACCTTGAAGGCCCAACAGTACTGACCAGCCACCATATCATCCTCAGCCCTTAGGCATCACCGGATGTGGATACAGAGGGGCATGTGATCAGCACACTGCTCTCCCAGCCATTGTCAGTTTTTGTGACCTGCTTGACAAACAGGAAACAGAAAATACAAATAAAACATGAACTATAGGAAATTACACTGAAACACCAAAGAAGCTGGTATAGGCATACATATTCAAACACAGAGATATACTATGTGATCAAAAGTATCCGAACACACCCAAGAACATGCATTTTTAATGCTTGCCGGTAAATGCCAAACGACACCTCACTTGGTGTAAAGAGCTTAAACATTGGACAACTCAGCAGTGGAAAAACATTGTGTGGAGTGACGAATCAGGTACAGAATGTGACGATCTGATGGCAGGGTATGGGTATGGCGAATGCACGGTGAACATAATCTGCCAGTTTGTGTAGTGCCAACAGTAAAATTCGGAGGCGGTGGTGTTATGGTGTGGTCGTGTTTTTCATGGAGGGCTCTGGCACCCCTTGTTGTTTTGCATGGCACTATCACAGCACAGGCCTACATTGAGCACCTTCTTGATTCCCACTTCCCACTGTTGAAGAGCAATTTCAGGATGGCAATTGCATCTTTCAACATGATCGAGCACCTGTTCATAATGCACGGTCTATGGTGGAGTGGTTACACGACAGTAACAGCCCTGTCATGGACTGGCCTGCACAGAGTCCTCACCAGAATCCTATAGAACACCTCTGGGATGTTTTGGAAAGCCGACTTCATGCCAGGCCTCACTGAGCAACATCTATACCTCTCCTCAGTGCAGGACTCTGTGAAGAATGGACCACCATTCCCCAAGAAACCTTCCAGCACTTCACTGAACATATGCCTGCGAGAGTGGAAGCTGTCATCAAGGGTAAGGGTGGGCCAACAACATATTGAGTTCCAGCATTACCGGTGGGAGGGTGCCACAAACTTGTAAGTCATTTTCAGCCAGGTGTCTGAATACTTTTGATCACATAGTGTATATAAAAAGGAAGAACCTGGCACAAGAGGTCGGCAGTGCCTATATAAGACAACAAGTGTCTGGCACAGTTGTTAGATCGGTTACTGCAATGGCAAGTTATCAAGATTTAAGTGAGTTTGAACATGGTGTTATAGTTGGCACATGAGCAATGGGACACAGCATCTCTGAGGTAGTGAAAATGGGGATTTTCCCATACAACCATTTCACAAGTGTACTGTGGATATCAGGAATCCAATAAAACATCAAACCTCCGACATCGCTGCGGCCGGAGAAAGATTCTGCAAGAACAGGACCAATGATGACTGAAGAGAATTGTTCAACATGACAGAAGTGCAACTCTTCTGCAAATTGCTGTAGATTTCAATGCTGGGCCATCAACAAGTGTCAGTGTGCGAACCATTCAACGAAACATCATCGATATTGCCTTTTGGAGCCAAAGGCCCACTCAAGTACCATTGATGACTGCATGACACAAAGCTTTACACCTTTCCTGGGCCAGTCATCACTGACATTGGACTGTTAATGACTGGAAACACATTGCCTGGTTGGACGAGTCTCATTCCAAATTGAATCGAGCGGATAGACGTGTACGGGTATGGAGACAACCTCATGAATCCATGGACCCTGCATGTCAGCAGAGGACTGTTCAAGCTGGTGGAGGCTCTTTAATGGTGTGGGGCATGTGCAGTTGGAGTGATATGGGACCAATAATGTGTGTAGATACGACTCTGACAGGTGACACGTATGTAAGCATCCTGTCTCGTCAACTGCATCCATTCATGTCCATTGTGCTTTCTGTCAGACTTGGGCAATTCCAGCAGGACAATGCAACAACCCACATATCTAGAATTGCTACAGAGTGGCTTCAAGAACCTTCTTCTGAATTTAAACACTTCCGCTGGCCACCAAACTCACTAGGCATGAACATTATTGAGCATATCTAGGATGCCTTGAAACATGCTGTTCAAAAGAGATCTCCAACCCCTCATATCCTTATGGATTTATGGACAGACCTGCAAGATTCATGGTGTCAATTCCTTCTAGCACTACTACAGACATTAGTTGTGGCCATGCCACATAATGTTGTGGCACTTCCGCATGCTCGCAGGGGCCCTACACGATATTAGGCAGGTGTACCAGTTTCTTTGGCTCTTCAGTGAAATTATTATTTTTTTTTTTTAAAAAAAAAAAAGAAGAAGAAGAAGAAGAAGAAGAAGAATAGAGTCCCCCAGGAATCCCTTCTTGGCCCAATCCTCTTTCTCCTGTATATAAACAATTTATACCTAAATATTGAGTCACAAACAAACTTATTACAGGAAATACCCCAAGTCAGCTACAAGCAGCTATAAATAAAACTACAGCACAGCTAAACAGATGATTTGAGGGGAATAAACTACTGACAACCACTGAGAAATCAACATTCCTAAATTTCTGTTGAAAAGGTGATGCATGCAACACCATTGTGATGATAAACTTCAACAAAATTTCATCTTCTCTATAAAAAGCATTTAGGCATTTAGCTTCAAAATAAGATCAAACGGCATGCACATATAAACAAAATAAATGGAACATTGAATAAAAATGTTATAGTCTATGATTACTCTCTGGTGAAGTAAGTTCTAGCACTGTCGAAACTACCTTCTTAGTTCGATTTCACAGCATCGTATTGTATTGAATTATATTCTGGGTAATACAGCACCTAGTTCACTCATTTTCTTAACCTAACAAAGAACTATAAGAGCAATGCAACATGCCTGACAGACAGGTTCTTGCAAACCCCTCTTTAAAAGTCATAGATCCTTCCATTTCTCTGTATGTACATACTAGAAATCTGTATGTATGTTACAATGAATTTGAAAAAAAAAAAGAAACTTTTAATATCCACTAGCATGATACAACACAAAAGGAAAAATTTAATGTCCAGTCAGTAAGGAAATCAGGGTACAAAACTTTCACAATAAACAGTGGTATACAAATTTCCAATAGTCTTCCACATAAGGTAAAAATCTTATCATCATCCACACTCTTTTGTAAAGCCCTAAGGACATTCTTATTAGATCATTTCTTCTATTCAGTAGCAGAATTCTTAGAACATTTGAGGTACAGGAGACTTGACACAAGACAGTGCAATTACTCCAAATAGTGCAAGCTCTTTTGTGGATAAAGCTAAAATTTATGTATCTACTGAAATAATGGTGTATTTTTATTGTGTTGTGTTAATGTTTTGTCTCATGTTTGTTCTGTGTCCCAAAATATGGAAAGATTTATTGGATGGCCGGATGAATGAATCGATAAATAAACAAACAATTAGCTGGGAAGCACAAGCACTGTTCAAAAAGTATCTGACCTTATTTTTGATGGTAGAAACCAAGAATGGTATTAGGCCATGCACATTCACTATGTTTGTAGGCATATATAGTGCATATGTCTTACTGTTTTCACAGCCGTGGAAACAACCAGTTGCTTGTTACCCATTTACATATGAACATGCATAAATCATAGTCATTGGATTTTGTGTTGTGGGCAAAATGATAGAAAAAGTGAAACAACGTTATTGCATCAAATTTTGTTTTACGCTTGGCGATTCGCAAGTTGAAACAATCTGCAAGATTTGACAAGTGTTTGGGGATGAAGTAATGGGTATCACATAGATAAATGAGTAGTACAACTGCTTCAAAGATAAGCACTCATCAGTGAAGAGTGAAGTATGTTCATGCAGGCCTTCAATATCTGCAAATGAGATTGTTTTTGGTCATGTAAGAGCCTGGTGATGCAGGGTAAATGAATCACAATTGGAGAACTTGCAGACAAGATTAAAATTAGTATAGGATTCATTCATACCATTTTAAGGAAACATTTGGACCTCACGAGAATCTCAGCAAAATTTGTGCCACAGTTGCTAACAATTGAGCGAAGCAAATTCATTTGAAGATGGTGCAGGAAATGCAGGATGAACAGTAATCCCAAGTTTCTTAACACAGTGATCACTGGCCATGAGTCCTGGGTTTCTGGGTACAACTGAGAAACAAAGTTCCAGTCATGGCAATGGAAGCATCCCTCATCCCCAACACCCAAAATAACAAGACAGGTCCACAGCAACGTGGTAGTCCTGCTGACCATCTTTTTTTACTACAATGTCATGGTCCATCACAAGTATGCCCCAGAAGGTACTAATGTGTAGAAGGAGTACCACCAAGAGGGTCTGTGTTGCCTTTGTAAAGCAGTGAGATGCAAATGGCCAGATTTTTGGGCAGCGAGCAGTTGGCACCTTCATAATGATAACACACCAATTCAACATTCTCAATTGATCCTGAGTTGTTTGCCAAACACAAATTGGATGTGGTTTGTCACCCTCCGTATTCCTCTGACCCAGCACTAAGTCTCTTCTGGCTTTTCTCTAAACTGAAAAGACTCTGAAAGGGACCAGACTTCAGAACAAGGAAGACATTATGCAGAATTCAATGGGGTAGCTACACACCATATCAAATTAGGCTATCCAGTGATGCTTCCAGCAGTGGCAGCAGCATTGGGAGAGGTGTGTAGAGGCTGAAGGGGACTACCCTGAAGGTGATTGGCATCAAACAATGGTATCTGAATAAAGATTGATTTTATAAATAAAAGTTGGATACTTTTTGAACAGCTGTTGTATATCAAATATGGCTTGCATTGTATTTTCAGGAATGCAAGGTTAAATTCCTCGATTGCCAATGGGCCTTTTTGCTGTCTGCTATTACTGGGTTATATTCCTTGGTTCAAAAATTAACCCTGTTGTTCCAAGCATCAGTGGAGCAATTCTCTAACATATTCTCTTTATTGTCTGAGCTTTTTTCCAAAATATGTATGTTGTACCTTTACATAAAGGTCACACTGTTGAAGTACATCACAGTTCAACAAGCACCAGGTACCTGCCCCTTCTGATGCAAATTATTGCTATTTCAGATAGTGGTCAAGTACTGGCAAGGTGTAAAATTTTGTTACAGGCAACACTGCAAGACATTCTGATGACTTTTCCTTTTGGTAGCAGTGAATCATTCTCAGTTATGAACTAATACACATATTTTAGTGTAGGCACTCCCTCACTAAATGAAGTGCAGTCAAAGTTAGGAGTGTAAGCTCAATGTGAGGTTCCGCTTGGTTGTGTGCAACTGATGGTCACCTATAATCAGGTGTTGCAGACTAGTAATTTTTGGCTGTGACAAATCTGTCAGTCAAGAATATATTTGACCTTGACACATATCACTCTTTTGGAGTTTCATTATATTCCGCTGTATACTCCTTCAGCTTGTCAGTACTGTGTGTTTCCATTAAAATGCTTTGTATGCAATTTGTGCCACTGTTTGAACTTGGTTTAGGGAAATCAGTCGACTTTCAGGCACTCATTGCCTTAAAGCTGACAGTAAGCCTCAGATTTTGCAAAGCTCACTCAATTCCATTTACCATTAAGGATTAGGTTAAGATTTAAAAATATTAACTAAAGAACAACAAGTTTTATCCCCTGTGTCCTACAGGGTGTGGGCTTTGCCATCAGTGACAGTCAGAGAAAATGGGGGCTTCCTTTGGTGTGTGGAGACTTAAGTAAATTCCAGGAGGTATATTATTCTCTAAAACAGATCTTGCAGAGCCATATTTTCAGTTGCCTCTCGATGAACACCCACAGAAGAGTTCAATCATGAACATGGCATTTGGACTATATCTATATAACAGGCTACCTTTCAGCATGGCTAATGCCCCTGATACATTCCAAAGGTTTCTTGAAAAGACTATTGCAAGAATTACATTGTGTGAATTACCTTGTCACTCATGTTGGACTGTGGTTCAGAAACTGCAACTGTTTACAACATTTAAAATTTATAATTCCAGTGCCATATTATGATAACAATTTCTACCTTATTTTTATTGAAATTATGTTCAGGCAGACAACTTGCTATATCCAGTGAACAAAAACATTTTGTGATCCACTGAGCCACCTGAAGATGAGGATGTAAACCCCTGAAAAGCATTATGAGAGAAAATAAAAACGACTGATACAGATAATTGTTTTAATTTATCTTTTGCATAAATTACCTTGATGATATTCTGGTTACTGGCTGTACAGCAGACAACCTTTGCACAGCCTACATCTGGTTTTTGTGGCGTTTGTACAGAAAGGCCTGAAGTGTAACTTTTCCAGATGTACCTTCTTCGAACCATCTGTCCCTTATTTAGATTATATCCTCAGTCTTTGGTCTACTGCAAAATATGTACTGGCTATTCAGAATATACCTGTGCCTAAATTCATTAAAGACTTGCAGGGAAATAGTTTGTTTACAGGTAGACAGTCATCTAGAGCAATAGCTTGATGACTTCTCTATAAATTCCTGGGACATTGCTATGAATCCTGCAGTATGTCTGATCAGATTGGCCTCCCTAGCTCTCCAGTGCAAATCCACCATATTTCATTGTTTTTTTTTTTTTCATGGGCAGCAACAACTTCAGGTTCAGCAGAAGATGAAAAACAGTGCCATGCAGTGGTACCATCGTCTCTGTGGCACTGGGTGTTTCAGCTCATTCATCAATCCCACTGGGGGATTTTTAGGATGAGGCAATCAGCATGTCGCTATGTCTACTGGCCTTATATGGATGACAATGTTACATGGGTGGTGTGACAGCGTACCATTTGCTGGGCACATGAACAAGCCTCACTCCAGTCATTCTCACCTGCACCAACATAGCCATAGGACCAAGTTCATGCGAATTTTGTAAGCACTTTTCTGGGGTCTATGAGGTTAACCATCATGGACTCCTCCTCCCACTTCCTGGGTGCTGTCTGCCTCCAGCTGACAACAATAGCAGTCATGGTGGGATCCTCGAAATGCAGGTGACTTCAAAAGGTTTTGCACTGGCAGTGTTACTATACATCTAAGCATACCACATTTCCCTCCTGCCTCAAATAGGCTGGCAGAACAGTCCATATGAAGTTTTAAGGTGCAAATTCAGAAAGCTTTGTGGTCTGATAACTTGGCTCCAGTGACAAACTCCTTCCTAGATTCTTACAGGTACATATCTGTCAGGATCAAAGTAGAGTGGAACTTCTTCATCAGCACTCTCACCAGATGCCTCTGGACCTATAACTACCCCTAAAGCACAAAGCAGATACAGCCACACCATTCTGTGTGGATGCCTTGATGTGGGCACACACATTTGCGTAGAGTCCAAGCTGGATCTGGGGAACAACAGATATGGAACAACAGAGGTGCCAGGTGCTGAACCTGCGACTGTAGTGGCAGTGTGGTACCGGACTGAAGCACCTAGAACCGCTCGGCTACAGTGGCCGGCTATACTGGACAACTTCCTCTTTTTCCATTTAACTTTATTTCTATCAGTCACCCATTTCACTTGCACGTAAGCAGCTGCATATTACATATAACATTTTCACAGGTTTTTCCTCAGCTGATAGGCACTCTGTGAAATGTGTTACCAGTGGGTTGCTATTTCATGAGATACAGGCATTAACAATGATAGACATTTACACTGAAACATGAACTGTGCAAGACAATAGAAAAAATGGTGAACGAGCCCATAAGTCAGTAATTTAAGTCAAAGGCATAATGAATAACTACAGAAAGAATTCTTGTTGTACACTCAGGATACAGTCACTCTCTAATTGTGTTGGTTGTTAATAACATCTAGTGGTTTTTTAAAGTAACCCTGCAGTCATTCTGTAAATACATGAGAAAAGAAATTATTTCAAGGTTGACAACACAATTTTATCTGTTGGTCAAATACCACTCTGTATTCTGAAAGATAAATTTCAGTTTTATGTCGTAATGTTAAAAGGCTATTAGTGACAAACCTTAAACATTCAGGACCAGCAGCCTTGAACAGTAGATGTCTTTATTTATCTCTATTAACACTTCAGTCTTGTTTAATTCTCTCCAGTACAATCATAACTTCAACAAAACTGAGAGAAGCAGTCCACATTCATGGACTGATGGAGACATGTTAGTTTTCTTGTAAAAGTACTTTGTTTCATTAGTGTCAGAGGTTTTCATTTAATATACACTGGCTTACATGGTGTACACATAAAATTTACACTTGTTTACACGGTGTAAACATACAATTTTTTGGTTGATTTTTCATATTTTAATTGGGAGCTACTTTCAAAGAAACAAAAAGTGCAGCTGCACTGGTGAAAGATAGCAACATTTGGGAAAGCCAGAACAACACAAATACAAGTTAGACATGTACTCAAACTTTTACTACAATTAAGCCACACGAGCAAGAAAGGTTGTAAGATCTTTAGGGATGTTATCAATTAGGCCACAAATATGAGCTATCACTACAGAAAACACTCATTTTGGAAATAAATTAAAGCAGTGTGTGAGTCAGAGGTCAATGAATCTGCCTCTGTACCTGAAGTTATTAATGTGTGATCAACTCAAAAGCAGCTATGGCTAATTCTAGAAGGGGATGAAAATTTCCATCATCAGTACTTCATTGGCAAGGGGAGAAGAATGGTAGGTAAATAATTTCCAACAACAAAACTGTGTGCCAAAACTCCATAACGCAACAGAATACCTAAAACTACATATGTGTACCCTGCAATGAAAGTTAAAGCTGCAGGATGTTTATTGAGCCTATTTAAATCTCACAGTAACCTTAGAAAACACACTACCAGTCATTTATCACTATAATATATAAAATCATGTGAAATTAGGGCAAAAATGAAAGAAGAATTTCTCATTGGAAAAATTCAGATTTAATATCACCAATGACCCAAGTTGAAACTGAATTGACAATATGTTACCCAAGAAGAAAGAAATTGTATAGGATGTAGCAGTTCTACGCCACTTTCAGATTGCAAGTGATAAACTCATAAGTCCAGAATAAAAGTAGATAAAAAAAAAAAAAACAGAAAGAAACAGACTCAGACAGGAACTCAAAAATATAGATTATGAGAATGTACTAAAATTTCAGGAGGGATACCAGGCTATATTAAGTGACAAGTTCAGTATCATAAAAAAAAGAAGTATGTAAAGGTTTAGATGCATATAGCAATTATTCAGTATAGGTATTTATGCAGACAGAAAAAGTGGCAGAAACCAAAGTTAGAAAAGAAAATCTCAAATGGTAAAACACAGCTATTAAAGAATGGATGAGAATATCGAGCATATAATAATAGGAACATGATACAACATGCTGTATTAAATAAAACTGAAGAAGTGTCTTCGAGAAGGTGTGGGAAGAAGATGCAATGAAAATTTGGTATGACTCTATCTCATTTTGTTGGACTGTTGTGTCAGGTGTAGTGGGTTTGAGGAAAAAGGAAGCAGGGAGCAGGAGAGAGGATTAGGGAAGGATGGCTGATGGCTCAGAAGGAGGCAGCAGATGTACAGGATAGGAATGCAGGAAGGGTAGGCAGCAGGTGCATGAAATAGGAATTTGACACACAGGCACCTGCACCAGTAAGTTCATGAAGTGCAAAATGAAGATGACACAAGAGAGTGGATTGAATGGGACTAACAGAACAGAGGAAGAGAAACCATTGAGAAGGATCTGTGGGTGAAAGATAAATGAAATTAGTGTCCTGAGGCAAGGTGGAGGTGGGTGTGTGATAAAGTGTTACTAGAGATTGAGGCCAGGAGGATTATAGGAACAAAGGATGCCCTGTAAGGATATCTCCCATCAATGTAGTTCAGAAGAGCTGATGCTGGAAGGAAGGCTACAGATAGCACAGTTTGTGAAGCAGCCATTAAAATAGAGCATTTTGTGCTAAGTTGCATGTTCTGCCACTGGGTTGTCAACTCTGGCCTTGTCCACAGTTTGGTGGTGGCTATTTGTTCAGGTGGACAATTGGTTTGTGGTCATGTCCACATAAAATTCTGTACAGAAATTACAAGAGAACTGTTATATGACACAAATGCTTTCACAGGTGGCTCTGCCTCTGATAGGATAGGGTAAGCCTGTGACGGAACAGAGTAGGCTGTGCTGGGCCATATCTTGCGTCTGGTTCTTCCAGAGGGATATGACCCATGTGGAAAGGGCTGGAAGTGAGTATTGTATAGGGTGGATTAGGATACTGTGTAGATTGAGTGGATGGCAGAATACGGCTGTAGAAGGGGTGGGAGGGATTATGTGTACAATGATCCGCATTTCGGGGCAGACGATAGTCAGAGTCTTGGCGAAGAACATGGTTCAATTGTTCCAGTTTGAGATGTTTGATTCTTTGAAAATGGTTCTTGGGGGTCATGTGAGGATTAGGGGTGTGTGAGGATATGGCAGGGGAATTCTGTCTGCAGACTAGGTTTGGGAGACAGTGCCTGTCTGTGAAGGCCTTAGTGAGATCTTAAGCATACTGAACAAAGGAATTCTCATCACTGCAGATGCACCATCCATGAGTGGCCAGACGGTATGGGAGTCCACCTTTCCTCTGTTATGTCACCCATTCCCAATCCACCCCCCATGTCATCGTCATTGTGCGACGTACGAACTCATCAGTATTCGCCCCTGTCAAACCATCAACCATTCTTCTCCATTCCTCCAACCTTTTTGCTGTCCTTTCCCTCTCCATCTGACACAACCCTGGCAAAACCACAGTCTTAGGCATTGTTTATTCAGTTGGCATAATGTAACTGAACAAGTGTGTGTGTGTGTGTGTGTGTGTGTGTGTGTGTGTGTGTGTGTGTGTGTGTGTGTGTGTGTGTGTGTGTGTAGGGTTGGGGAGGGGGGGCACTATTTGGTGACTTATTACCTTTACTCCTGAATTATTTATTAATAACAATAAGAGTAAAAAGAACAGAAACCAGAAACATTTGTTAGGTGGATGCCACATTCCATCAGTAAATATGACAGATGACATGGTAGCTAATAACAGGCAGAAAATAGTACAAGCATCCCAAGGTTTCTTTAAATATTTAAACAATTCAAGAAATGTATAAGAAATACAGATATTTAATTTAAAAATAATGATGTTTCAGAAGTAATGTCAGATGGTGTGTATACTGAGCCATCCTAGATATGAAGGTAAGAAAGCTACCTGGAGATGATCATGTCTGAATAGACTTTGTTAAAGCTAGAGCCAAAGCAATAGAAAAGAAGCTCACAAAACTGTTTACAGGATGCCTCTAGAAGAAGACAAGACCCAAAAACTGGAATCACACTGTAAGTACTCTATTTCACAACCAAAGGAACTGACAAGACTATAGATTTCTTAGATTCCTCTCTGTAATGCACAATATATTCATTATGGCTGTTTGGCATTCAACTCAGATTTTTTTAAAAATAGTTAAATTTATTAACAACTGCGTAGAAAAACATTAATCCTATTCATGGAATAAACAAGCTGGCTTAAGAAGTAGATACTAAACAACGTCATGAAGAAAGTCACAAAATGGGCTACGAGTATTAATATCACTTGTCCTGGGATTCACAGATTTATTTGGGTATCAAATAAGTCTGAAAATCAGACACTTTCAAATGGCCTGCTTCACGGTATGCACACAAACTGAGATGGAGATGTTGACATCAGTCTCTGTCATAATTATAACATTAAATAGTGCTGTCGTCCAGCTACAACAATGGCTGTGAGAACCTGGTACATTCATAAATAAAAGGGTTGAGTGTGATTCTTGATGGATGCACCAGACTCTCAAGTTTGAACCACTCTTCAAACTTATTTTACATCCAAATGGTACATTTCCAGATGTGGGTTCCTTAGGAAAGCTTTATTTACTAAGCCCCCTCTACAACCACCAGAAGCCTGTAATAGGAACTGTGAAACACCCTGTATATAACAATGCTACTGCTTCCATTACACTTCATCCAGGTAGTGAGAAATTCAGGAATGAAATGAAGGAGGAGCCAGGCAAGGAGATATCATGTCTACGAAACTATTCCCTGCAGCCCTACAGGAAATTTTAGTATGTTTAAACTGTGAGGGTGATGGAGAAATATGTGTTAATGGACTATATCAGATCAACCTTTTGTTGATGACATTGCACTGTTTGCTTCTAGTGTAGAAAAATATGAACAAGAGGATGAACTGGATACGGCAATTTTGAAAGTAAGCCTACACCTATAATTATTTACAATAAGACTAAAATAATGCATAATTAACACATAGAAAACAAAATGTTCAAATTAACAATGAAGTCACAGAATCAGTAGGACAGCTGAAGACAAAAAACAAGATGAGCAGCATAAAAAGAAAACTGAAAATGGTTTGGAATGGTTTTGGTTAACTGACAAGATTTTCAAAAGTAAACTTGCTATGCAATTGAAAACTAAAGTTTAAAATTAGAGTGTACTCTCAGGTTTAACTTGTGGTATTAATATACATAATTTTAATGCAAAGATCATTAAAAAATGAAGGTTGCTTAACAACCAATAGAAAAGTACATGTTACGAATTATTAGGAAAGATGTGAACACAAACAAATGGATCAGCGAACAAGTTGGAGGGAAAGATATAATAAAAATGACATGGAAGTGTGCAGGGAATCTATTCAGGTAAACACATGGCAGATGGGCCATTGAAGATCTTCGTTGGATTGCTAGAGATAAGAAAAAGTTGAAACATCATTTAACAGAAGGTGGGTTAGCGAGCAGCAGCAGCACAGATGTATATAGCTAAAAAGTCTAAAGGAGGACTTTATCCAGAAGTATGAATGTCAAACCCACAAAGATGATGATGACTGATGATGGTGGTGATGATATACAGTCACTTTCAGAACAATTCACTAAAATAATCTCTCTCTCTCTCTCTCTCTCTCTCTCTCTCTCTCTCTCTCTCTCTCTCTCTCTCATATAAGTAGTTACATGAGAGCATAATTTCATAAGCAAAATATAGTTATTTATGTTTTATTTTATTTGTGTATTTGGTTTCATGAGACCATGCGGCGCAAAGCTTTCTTGGTCACAGAATGTCAGTATCCAATTACAGAATGATAATGAGAAAAATTATAAAGAAAAGGAACCAAAGAATTTAGAAAACATAAAAATTATGTGAGGGTTACAAATAAATATCACATAATATGTAAAATAAATCTTTCAATCTGCAGCAGAATGTGCACTGAGCAAAGGACTAATTCTGGAAACATCCCTCAAGGCTGTGACTGTGCCATTGACCTGTGATATCCTTTTTCCAGGAGTGCTAGGAAACGCAGGGTGCACAGGAGACCTTCTGTGAGGTGTGGAATGATATTTTTCTGATCAGAAGAACTTTCTGATTTACCTTTTTTATTTAATTTCATATTTGTTAGTCTTAGTTGTCAGGGCCTGTAACACACCACACTTTCTAAGAGCAAATGACGGAGATGAACTTGTGAACTTCGTGTTGAAATTAAAATCCTTGCTGGTTTATTGCTTCATTTGTTCAAAATTAATTAACTGACTGCGAATTTCTTGACATATATATATATATATATATGAAAACTTGTGCTGAACCGGGACTCGAACTCGGGGTTCCTTCTTATTGCGAGCGGTCGCCTGAACCGTTCCAGCTATCCGTGGGTCAGTCCGAGGAACTTACACGAATGATCGAAGTGGTTAAGGTGACCGCTTGCGAAAACCAGAAAATCTGGGTTCAAGTCCCTGTTTGTCACAAATTTTCACACGCCACTATTGGGTAGCAGATCTATACCTAATACGGCTGGTATCAAGACATTCGTAATCTGCGAATTAATTTCCAAGTATATCATATAGCTGTGGATCATCAACACTGTCTTTTCTTTCAGATGTATATATTACAAGCCTGGGCTGGCACACAACAATAGCAACATTGATCTCGATTTCCTTGCTTCATTCTGCCTATTGCGACAATCCAAGTACTGTTGCGAGCATTAGGTGATGAATTTAGGGAACTATGACATAAGGACGTAGACAGTGTGACACATGGACGTATTGGGTCGGCATGAATAGCCCAAGTATTTAAGGCGGGAAAGCGGGAAATCCGTGTTCGAATGCCGATCCGACACAAATGTTTACATGTCAGAGTTGGGTAGCGAATCTATACCTAATACAGCTGATGTCAATAAATTCGCAGTCAGCGAATTACATTTTTTAGTATTTAATCGTCAATAGCGTTCTTTCTTTCAGACGTGGAGGCAAATGCTTCATTTGTATTGACGATTGTTAAGTACCGATATCGATTCTATTTGATGCAATTTACAGCAGCGTCAGTACTATTATTACCGGCACAAAGTAAGCGCAACAGGGCTCTCACATTCCATCTTACCTAAATGTCGATCATCCGTCCGGCTTTGCTAATGGGACTTCATAATGCGCCACAAACGTGAATGAGTCGCAGCAACGCGCCTGATAAGCCCGAAGATACAGAAGAACTGTCACAATTTCATCGGATTACTGTAAACTGCCTTACCTCTGGACGCATTTCCATTCGAATCGACTTCTCGGATGAAACGGAAAGAGAGCGCGCCGCAATCTCTGCGAAGACTGGTCTGCTCCAACTAGCGAGAGCAACGCGTTCCCGTTACCTGACTGCAGCCGCGGTCGCCAAGCAAGAAGCGTGGTGGGAGCAACTGTTGCGACCGCATCCGTGCCCGCTAGGGTCATTCTGTCGTCCCATCAGTAATAATGGCACCAACAGCGATAACACATGCAGGTTTTTTCCATAGATGCGACGGAGTGTGACGACGCGTCAGGTCCTCAATAAGTGAGCAAACGTACCTGCAGGAATACTCAGAGTGCGCATTTCTTTGTCATTATTATTATTATTATCATTATTCAACATTTACCATTGGTCGACAGCGAGACATCGACTAGTTATCTGAGAAAGACCTATTTTATCATTTAGGATACGAAATCTCTGTTGGATGCCGCGTTTCTTGACTCCTTGAAGAAATTCCAGAAGTTCTTCACAGTCGTCTAGTGAGAAAAATGTGAATTTACGGAATATCGGACCAGTTTTGTGATTGGGTGCAGGACTTCTTAACTCATAGAACTCAATATGTCGTTCTGAGCGAAGTGGAATAAAATCAAATCAAATTAAATTTTATTGTCGTTAAACAACTTAGTGTTGAAATAGACAGCGTCAAAAAATACAAGGAAAGGTACCAAAACACAATACAATACATACATACAGGTTTTTTCAAGGTAACAACTAGTTTTTAAAAAATATACAGAAAAGAAAAGTATTTACACTTATACATCTCATTGGATCAAATTTGTCACAGAATATGATACCGCCTATATTTTCACTACATGCTATAATCATCATTCATTCTGGAGGCGTCTCAAGTTTTCTTCGAATTCCAGAATGTTGTAGGTTGTATTCAGAATCAGCCAATTTTTTAGTTTCTTCCCTAGTTGCTGTACTGGCATTTCCCTCAGTGTTATAGGCAGTTTGTTGAATAGCTTAATCCCCATGTAATTATGGCAGTTTTGGGTTTTCTTTAGCCTTACCTGGGCCTGACAATGTAATGTTTATTTCTTGTGTTGTGTGAATGTACCTCCCCCCTTACTGTGAAGTTACTCTGGTTTTCGTTGATGTCTATCAGACAGTGCCCGTCAGGTTTACAGTAACTTCAGGAGTACTCTGTTTCCAAGTGAGTGTTGCGGGCCATTACTGTTCACGATATACAAAGTGTTCGGAAATTCCCGTTATAATTTTCTAGGACTTGTAGAGGGGAATCAGTAAATAATATTTTGAATAGAAATCCATGTCCGGAAACGTCCGTTTCCGTTCTACGACAACTTCAATTCAGATGTTTAACTCACTTCTGCTTGAGGAGTTGAATTAGGCGTGACGCAATACAGTTATTAGGAAACATAACGAAACATCCATTTATCACTTCAGCACATTTCTTTGTATTAACACTTAAACATTACGTATTTACATTATTCCAAAACAAAAAGGAACCCATCATACGTACAGTTAACAAAAATAAATGTTTGTAGAAATGGCAAGAGCATGCCATTAATGTTTTTCCCCCGGGCGGAAGATCAGGTGTTAAAACGTGGACATGTGGACGCAAAATGGTTAGTCTTTATGCACAGGTGTAGGCGTAGTTTGTGACATTTTTGTGGGAAGACTGTTCGATGCAGAGGAAAGACAATCAACACACTGATGTGTGTACGTATCAAGGCCCCACTTATAAAAATATCTGCATTTGTAGCCGTTACACCCTGTCTATAATATTTTCAGTATGTCACATCTTGCATGTCTTTTCTTGTATATATTGCCTGCGTAGTAGGTTAAGTTTCACTGTTGCTAGCAATACCAGAAGAGATCGTATTTAGTTTAATGTTATGTCTCACAGGGAGAGTGTACAAAATGTGCAATGTAGTTAAAGCTTATCAACTCAAAATAAATGAATAAGCCTGTCATCTGTACTAAAACATTATACACTATGCTACTGCTGTCCTAAGCTGTTGGAAGAATAAAAACACAAAAGTGCATCAAAAACATATTAACCTGTGAGACATTTGTTGTATATATACTGTACATTGTTAAATTATTATTTTTTAAAAATATTGTATAGACTGCTTTTTGCACCTTGTTTTTTTTCTGTTTAAAATATTATGTATGATCCAAGATGCCAGACATACATATTTTTTTAAGAAAACATAGTATCTGAAATATATTTGGACGAAAAAAAGATAAAACAAGTAAATATAGTTTGATAAAGTGTAATCATTCGTTTTCTTTCATTCTACCGTGCCATATACATAACTATTTACAACATGCTGTTACATCTGTACTGCACACGTCTTTTTCTATAAGAATATTTAAATTCAATTTTACAGTAGGCAGGCACACATCTGGATTGCACGTAGCCTTTCTATAAGGAGGGACCATTTACGCTTCATTAAAAGTGTCAGTCAGACACCGTGATCTAGCGCTAGCTCTGCGCCCAAGCTGGCGACTGCAGCTGATGCTGCAGTGGCTGTGGTCCGGCCTGCTTTCTCCGGCAACGGTGCAGAACAGCACGAGCAGAGAAGAGGGCTCTTCCCAGTGTGGTATTTGTTTAAAATAAATACACAAACAACCCTATCCTTCCCAAGCGTAGCACAAATGAACATATCCAAAATTAGGGTAACTGGACTTTAGCTCACGAGAAGCAGTGTGTATGACATCAGAGGGGGAGGGGGGGGGGGGACACAGAGGCCATCTTGAATTCTATACTTACCACAAGTGAGTTACTTCCACCAGTTGTAAATCGGACCTGAAGTCGTTCATAGCACTTCAATCAATATGGCAATGCACCATCTTGGATTTTTCACCAACTTATACTTAAGGCAACAGCCCCACTTCTACATTGATATCATATGAGTATGGAGGGGGGGGGGGGGGGGGGGGGAACCCCACAAGCATAATCAAGCTATTTTTAATTTCCCACCGACTTTTGAATTGCCCACTATTTTGCACATAGGGTAATCTGGGCTACTGGGAGAAGTTCGGCAACAGCACATGATGTCATTTACGAAGTCGTATATTGGGAAGAGGTCCCGAATCCTTTGGTCCCGAATTGTCCTAGCCTACCTGCTGCAATATAGCATGGCGAAATTTGGATCATACATAGAAAAAATTGCTACAATATAGTAAAGAAGGCAACTGAAAAAAATACGCAAAGAGACTAACAGACATACACTTTTATTCACAGACAATAATTACACTGGAGTCACCGCGATTTATGATGGTTTGTGGGCCACAAATAACGATTTTTTTTTTTTTTTTTTTTTGGCAGCAAACAGGACCCCATTGCCGTAGTGCTCAGTCAGTTTGTTTTTGAAAGTTTTTTTGGTCACTATATCTCCTTCTTCAAGACGTTCATTGGTATTCTGCAATAAATCGAGCAGTGAAACTTGACATTCCTCTGAAGAATCTACAAAGCTGCATACTTCTTGGAAAACAGCATCAAAGTTGATATGAGGGCGGTCTCGTTTTCGAAAGGAAGAGGGGCTCGACACTAGTTTAGCATAGCAAGTTTGATGATATCCGGCTTCTGCAAGTACTGAGTACAAAACACCCTTGATGCGTTTGGAAACCTTTTCTACTGAAATTGTCATCGCGTTTTTCTGATTTCTCAAGCAGTGTGTGTTTAAAGAGTTAATCGACGACCTTCAAACTTTCCACGACTTTTTTGGATTTTTTTTTCAGCCTCTGAGTCACATTTTTCAGCACATACGAAACTCTTTTTTGAAACTGAATGAATAAGACGAAGAAGATCTTAAACTTCTATCATATACTAGAGCAGCTTTCTGGTTAATTAGTTTCTTTACATTACGTTGCTTAATATATACACATGAACATACCGGTACCTTATGCACTTCAATCATTCCAACGTTTTGTGGAAGAGTATGAGCCATATCCTTCCGTTCCTTGCTGAGACGTATCAAAGTTTCCAACCCCTTCGTCACTTTTGATGTGTCTCCTTCCGAGATCGATTTACCGCAACTCGTGTTAGTTTCACGGTGAATAACGAAATAGTTTTGAGATTTCATGGCAAATGTCTCTATGTACACTCGTTACTAATAAGCATTCACTGCACATTCTGGCTTTCTTCATATCGATACTGAATTTGATATGTCTGTCTATTTGGCGGAAACAGGATGCAAGTTCACTTTTCCAAGATTTTTCCCTGGAGTATGGGTGGGATGGGGGTAGGGATTAGAGAGGAGGCGGGCCCTGTCTTGGTCCTCGCCATATATACCCTCTGTTGTAGAGCTTGGAGTATGCGGGAAACGCCAGTCCACTTGACCAAAAAGGTGTTCTTCATACTCCAAAAGTTACACCAAGACACATTCAAACTAGATTCAGGGCAGCCCAGAGGTCAGAGTCAGTGCCGTTGGAGCCAAAGTAGGACTCCCTCCAGGGGCATGCAATTGAATTACAGACAAGTTACTATCTGGTTCTTCATTTGTGTGACCACGGCGTCCATAGCTGTTGTATAATTACTAAGGTATTTCAAATCTGTCCATACTTAAGTAAAAAATCACACTTCAGTAGCTTATGAAAAGAACTGTGTTTAGATCTAATACTAAATCAAAATTGTAAATATATTTGATTCCAGGCTACTGACGACGTTTTACTTCAGCAAAACGAAAGATGTATGGTAAGAAACAGAAATTCTTAGTAGTTGTATAGACGAATTTTATATACCTTACGTAATTACTATATGATTATCGAGTACTGCCGCGAAAACCAGTTGTTCCGTGTAAGTAAGACCCTAAAATAACTGTCGAAGGAGTTTTAGTACGTATATAATTGAAGATACAAATTTTTCGGAGTTTACTGAGATACAGTCGGTGAGCAGCGGACGGATGAACGGCGGTTAGAGTCTCGTCAACATTCCGTTCGTTCAAGACAGAGCACTAACTCATACGGAAAAATATTAGGATATAAAGTGGTACCCGCAGTGCAGAAGCACCATGCCGGCATTCTCCTGAAGGGAGTTAGAGGCCTGCAGGGAACAGAAATTGGGGACGGGCAATCTGTACTCCACTTCTCCTGAGTAACAGCTCAGTGGCCTAAACCACTTCTTTACCCAAGAGTTGTTGCTCAGTTACCCTTACTTTTTTAGTCGTGGTCTTGGGATGTCGTCGACGATACGGTAAATTCTAATCTCCGTTTCCTTTAGGTAGCGCGCTTGCGGATGATCGCTACTCGCCGTGACCCCCGGGAGACCGTTACTCGTCCTAGTCGCCGCTTCGTGATGTCACCGAGGGGAGCAACGCCGGCTGGGAATGCACTGCTGATGCACGGTTGCAGCTTGTCGCCGACACGTTTCTGCACATTTCACACTTTTATTTAGTGCCTCTCGCCGTTGCAGTGCTGGTATCTCGTTTCTTCCCTCATTTCATTTTCGCTTCGAACTCACTAACAGGCACAGATCTGAACCCCCCCCCCCCCCGCCCCTCCCCCTCTCCGCGAAACAACATTTTACTAAAAGCGTTTATGTTTCTACATACAAGGGGCAGTCAAACGAAAAAGAGACACATAGAAAAAAGTAATCGTCGTAACTGCCAGTACATTAACGTCTCTGTGAGACAAGATGGTCATTGCCTTCATGAAAAAATGTTTGCAGTTGGTCACGAATGTCTTTCTTCAGGGCTCCAAAAATATGGAAATCGCATGTAGAAAGATCGGGGCTATATGTACGAGGGTCGTTACGAAAGTAATTCCTCCTATTTTTATTCACGGAAACTACAGGAGAAACATAAACCACAACACCACAGCTAAACAGAGCAATATTTCAACTAGAGACTGTCATTTTTCCATGCACTTTTGCCAACGATGAACCACAGCCTGTGTGCCTCGCTTGTAAAAATCGGAACCAGCTGAGAATAATCACTTCCTTACAGCTTTGACAACAGCATCCGAGTCTTGAAAATGTTCGCCACGTAGTCCCTCTTTCAGAGGCACAAACAGATGGAAGTCTGAAGACGCTAAATCGGGACTGTAAGGTGGATATGGTAAAACAGTCGGCAGAATTTTGCAGTGAGTTGCGTGGTCGCAAAACTGGTGTGGAGCCAGTTGTTATCATGTTGCAGGCGAAAGTTGGTGTTTATCTCTGGCCATACCCTAAAAATTCGGATTTTCAGCTTAGTCAGTGTCGTCTTGTAGCGTGCTGGATTGACAGTTTCACCAGGCTCCAGGACATCCAAAAGAACCACGCCCTGGCTATCCCAAAATACTGTGCACGTCACTTTGCCTGCAAACGGCTGTGTCTTGAATTTCTTCTTTGGCGGAGAATTCGCATGTCGCCATTCCATGGGTTGTCTTTGGGGATACCGTCTCGTAGTGGCGACGTCACGTCTCATCTCCAGTGACAATGCTATTTAGAAAATTATCACCTTCAGCTTCATATTGGTCCAACAGGTCCCGACAAACTTCTTCTGTAAACATCTGCGGGACCCATGTCGCACAGGCTTTGCGATAACCGAGCAGGACCCATGTCGCACAGGCTTTGCGATAACCGAGATGTTCCAATATTGTTTCCAAGGCATTACAGCCGACATTCAGCTTTGTACACAATTCTCTGTTCGTTATCCGCCTATCACTGATGAGTTGATCAAGACGCTCTTCAATGAGAAGGATAAAAGCTGTGCACGGTCGACCAGCCCGTGGCTTGTCATGCACACCCTTTTCACCACCTTGAAAATGTTGTACCCATCGCCTCACATTGCTCACGTATATTGCATCGTCTCCATACACCTTTGCTTCAGCAATGAGGAATTGAATCACAAAAAAATTGTTCAAATGGCTCTGAGCACTATGGGACTTAACTTCTGAGGTCATCAGTCCTCTAGAACTTAGAACTACTTAAACCTAACTAATTTAAGGACGTCACACACATCCATGCTCGACGCAGGATTCGAACCTGCGGCCGTAGCGGTCGCGCGGTTCCAGACTGAAGCGCCTAGAACCGCTCGGCCACTCCGGCCGGCCACATCGCTGTTCTATAAGCCACATCACACATCGCTGTTCTATAAGCGCGTCCACATCAGACTCCATTTTGGAACACTCTTCTGCTGACGCCAACTACCACAGAACAACGGAACCACTTGAAAATGAAAGAGGAAGTTCAAACATTACACTACACCACCGACATCTGTCGCAGACATTCGAAGTCACCACAAAACAAGAGGAGGCATAACTTTCGGAAAGACTCTCGTAGTAAATATTCCAGAATTCGAATCGAGTACAGCTGCCAGCATGAGTAACGTAGAAGTAAATATCCACGTAGTAGTGAAGCAACTTAAGCCACTTAATAATGGCAAGTCTTCTGGTCCAGACTGTATACCAATTAGGTTCCTTTCGGAGTAAGCTGATGCCTTAGCTCCATACGTAACAATCACATACAACCGTTCGATCGACGAAAGAACCGTACCCAAAGACTGGAAAGTCGCACATGTCACACCAATATTCAAGAAAGGTAGTAGGAGTAATCCACTAAAATACATGCCCATATTGTTAACGTCGATATGCAACAGGATTTTGGAGCATATATTGTGTTCGAACATTATGAATTAGATCGAAGAAAACGGTCTATTGACACACAGTCAACATGGGTTTAGAAAACAGCGTTCCTGTGAAACACAACTAGCTCTTTATTCACATGAAGTGTTAAGTGCTATTGACAAGGGATTTCAGATCGATTCCGTATTTTTGGATTTCCGGAAGGCTATTGACACTGTACATCTACATCTACATCTACATTTATACTCCGGAAGCCACCCAAATGTGTGTGGCGGAGGGCATTTTACGTGCCACTGTCATTACCTCCCTTTCCTGTTCCAGTCGCGTATGGTTCGCGGGAAGAACGACTGTCTGAAAGCCTCCGTGCGCGCTCTAATCTCTCTAATTTTACATTCGTGATCTCCTCGGGAGGTATAAGTAGGGTGAAGCAATATATTCGATACCTCATCCAGAAACGCACCCTCCGGAAACCTGGCGAGCAATCTACACCGCGATGCAGAGCGCCTCTCTTGCAGAGTCTGCCACTTGAGTTTATTAAACATCTCCGTAACGCTATCACGGTTACCAAATAACCCTGTGACGAAACGCGCCGCTCTTCTTTGGATCTTCTCTATCTCCTCCGTCAAACCGATCTGGTACGGATCCCACACTGATGAGCAATACTCAAGTATAGGTCGAACGAGAGTTTTGTAAGCCACCTCCTTTGTTGATGGACTACATTTTCTAAGCACTCTCCCAATGAATCTCAACCTGGTACCCGCCTTACCAACAATTAATTTTATATGATCATTCCACTTCAAATCGTTCCGCACGCATACTCCCAGGTATTTTACAGAAGTAACTGCTACCAGTGTTTGTTCCGCTATCATATAATCATACAATAAAGGATCCTTCTTTCTATGTATTCGCAATACATTACATTTGTCTATGTTAAGGGACAGTTGCCACTCCCTGCACCAAGTGCCTATCCGCTGCAGATCTTCCTGCATTTCGCTACAATTTTCTAATGCTGCAACTTCTCTGTATACTACAGCATCATCCGCGAAAAGCCGCATGGAACTTCCGACACTATCTACTAGGTCATTTATATAGCCACACAAGCGGCTTGTAGTGAAATTGCGTGCTTATGGAATATCGTCTCAGTTATGTGACTGGATTTGTGATTTCCCAGAGAGGTCACAGTTCGTAGTAACTGATGGAAAGTCATCGAGTACAACAGAAGTGATTTCTGGCGTTCCCCAAGGTAGTGTTATAGGCCGTTTGCTGTTCCTTATCTATATAAACGATTTGGGAGACAATCTGAGCAGTCCTCTTAGGTTGTTTTCAGATGACGCTGCCGTTTATCGACCAATAAAGTCATCAGAAGATCAAAACAAATTGCAAAACGATTCAGAAAAGATATCTTAATGGTGAGAAAATTGGCAGTTGACCCTAAATAACGAAAAGTGTGAGGTCATCCACATGAGTGCTAAAAGGAACTCATTAAACTTTGGTAACACGATAAATCAGTCTAAACTAAAAGCCGTAAATTCAACTAAATACCTAGGTATTACAATTACGAACAACTTAAATTGGAAGGAACACATAGAAAACGTTTTGGGTAAGGTTAACCAAAGACTGCGTTTTATTGGTAGGACACTTAGAAAATGTAACCGATCTACTAAAGAGACTGCCTACACTACGCTTGTCCGTCCGCTTTTAAAATACTGCTGCAAGGTGTGGGATCCTTACCAGATAGGACTGACGGAGTACATCGAAAAAGTTCAAAGAAGTGCAGCACGTTTTGTATTATCGGGTAATATGGGAGAGAGTGTCACAGAAATGATACAGGATTTGGGCTGGACATCATTAAAAGAAAGGCGTTTTTCGTTGCGACGGAATCTTCTCACGAAATTCCAATCACCAACTTTCTCCTCCGAATGCGAAAATATTTTGTTGACACTGACCTACATAGGGAGAAACGATCACCACGATAAAATGAGGGAAATCAGAGCGCATACGGAAAGATATAGGTGTTCATTCTTTCCACGCGCTATACGAGATTGGAATAATAGAGAATTCTAAAGGTGGTTCGATGAACCCTCTGCCAGGCACTTAAATGTGATTTCCAGAGTATCCATGTAGATGTAGTATGTGTAGGGGCTTCCCAGCGAAACTTCTGCAGCGTAGTCTAAGCATGTGGGCAAACCCACATGTGCCAAGTTTGTCTCGAGTACACTGGAGAAGTATAGCTGGGAAGCCCTTGCAAATCTTACACACAGGTCGAATCTTTCCCAATGTGATTTCCATATTTTTGGAGCCCTGGAGAAAGACATCCACGACCGTCGATTTACTTTGGACAAAGATGTGCACGCATGGGTACAATCATGGTTCTGTAGGCAACCGCAAACAATTTTCCATGAAAGCGCTGGCCATCTTGTCTCACAGTGGAATAAATGTATTAACAGTTATGGCGGTTACTTTTGAAATGTCCACAGCTCGTGGTCGTGCGGTAGCGCTCTCGCTTCCCACGCCCGGGTTCCCGGGTTCGATTCCCGGCGGGGTCAGGGATTTTCTCTGCCTCGTGATGACTAGGTGTTGTGTGATGTCCTTAGGTTAGTTAGGTTTAAGTAGTTCTAAGTTCTAGGGGACTGATGACCATAGATGTTAAGTCCCATAGTGCTCAGAGCCATTTGAACTTTTGAAACAACAAAGAGTTTACGTACTTTTTTCCATGTGTCTCGTTTTCATTTGACCGCCCCGTATGCATATATCAACCTCGGTTTTCCCTAGACAATTATCAGAAAACAAAGTAGCATGGAAACAGTCTAAAAGTAGGAAGGAATTGTAGCAAATTACAAGGTATGTTTAACACAGGATACTTTTCAGTCGCTCCCTTGAGGACTACCCGCATTGTGTCCTGACCGCCTACAGGGAAAATTCTAGTCAGTTAAAGGTGCCCGTACACTTACTGGCCATACCCGCTATCAATAACAAATCTGACACGGTTCGTGAGACTACAGGTAGAACCGAAAAAGAACAGGAAGTTTAGCAATGCTAGACTGAGAGGGTGAGACCCTCCACAAGGAATAAAAATAACGAAAGAACTATGCTGGCGCAGTCGGGAACGACAGAAAGGAAGAGCATTTCTGTCATTTACACGCCCGCATATCCATAGTCTGGAGATTAGTACTCACGATCGTAGTGCTACGTGAAATACTGATGATGCTGAGCGTACACTTCGATTCTATGTCCCATAAATTATTATTCTTGTAAGTTGTGCTAAAGCGATATACTGAACATTAACGAGAGCAAATTATTATATTGCATTAAAACATTTTATATAGTATATCGTTATTATTATTACCTCCTAGGCAACTACGGTACGTTAAAACTGGAGTGAGAGCAAATTATGCATAGAGGAGGAGAAAATAAAAAATTGTGCCCTCCCCCTCCCCCCCACACACAGTATCCATTCCTGGATACGTGTCTGTTCACCAAGCAGGTCTTACGATATCTCTCTTAACTATTTTTTTGCTATATTCCTTGTCGAAGTGGTTGCTATCCCAAAAGATTTGCAGTTCCAAATGGTTCAAATGGCTCTGAGCACTATGGGACTCAACTGCTGAGGTCATTAGTCCCCTAGAACTTAGAACTAGTTAAACCTAACTAACCTAAGGACATCACAAACATCCATGCCCGAGGCAGGATTCGAACCTGCGACCGTAGCGGTCTTGCGGTTCCAGACTGCAGCGCCTTTAACCGCACGGCCACACCGGCCGGCTTTGCAGTTCCCCTCTACCTTCTATCGAACGAGATGGCGCAGTCAGGATACTGAACCAGGCTTCCAGTGCAGCGGGGATGCCCGTCCAATAATCGTTATGTAGGTTTTGCGTGGTTTCCTTAAATAACTTGAGTCGAATCCCGCCACGACGGCTCCAACAAGGTCACGGCCGATTCCCTGAAATACCGCGCCTTTCATCTCGATTTAGATATTGCGTGCCTTCTCTGCATAACGGCTGGAGGACTTCGTCATTAAAGACTGAAGAAGTTTCTCGTCTTCACAAGTTAACTGTATATTTATTTCACTAGTACTGAGTGTTATTCTGAGTAACTTACCATCTTCGGCTGATTATTCGGACTTAGCTAAACAATTTAAAAGTTTAACAAGGGACTTAAAAACAGGAAAGGAAAATAACATGTGTGAAGTAAATTAAATGGACTGAAGTGAAATGAATCGATCGATGAAAACGTGTAAACATGAAGCTGCATCAGTACAAATCGATCAGATATGCTGAGCCTGCAATATAATGATTATTTCGTGACCACTAAAAATTTGTGCCAGAGCTGAAAATCAGTGTGTTTTGAAAACATGGTTGGAAACATCAGTGACGATAAAAGTGCGAGTTGATTTCGAGTGGTCTCACGATAAGCACGAAATTCACGAGCGAAAATAAATTTTCATCGCTCACACCATATTCATTACAAATAAAAAGTTACCTTTTATGGATACATTCTTCTTCAAGGGAGGTAAAACAACAGAGCACAACACACGCACACAGCCTTTCGTCGCTCACGTTCAGCACAATCGTCTCCAGTGGCCTCATCTTGGAACGTTAAAGCGTAATCTTCCTTCGTTTTATTCAGAACAAGCGTGATCGTGTCTCTTAATGTTTCCTTTGAAAATGAGAAGTCCAATTTCTTTCTCTATCCTCCCCAATGTGACGTGCTGCAACGCCTTTAATGGTTTAGTCATCGACGGGTCGTGAAATCCGAGTCTTCTTTCCTTCTTTCGAATCCAGTGCCGGATTAACCAGCGCTGGTCTAGCAGATCGGCATTCGTACGAATGTGGTATTTCCCACAACTGTCTAGCCTTATGCTGGGCTCCACCTCAAAAACCCAATCAGAAACAATTAAGACACCAAATACACAGAGCAACTTACACATAGCAGTCGGTCCATCACAGGCTGGTTTCTTGCGTCCTTTGTTCTTAAACTCATTTCCTAGACTTAATAAAGCACTGTAGTTCATCCATATTTGCAGTAAGTACGACTACAGCTATAAGCAATTAAAGAGCAGCTTAGTTCATACTGGATATTTCCATTCGTCCGTCAATTAGACAATTTGTTTTTGGTAACTCGACTTATAGAGATAACATTTATAGATTACATATACATTTAAATAATTACTCTGCTATTCACAATAAAGTGCCTGGCAGAGGGTTCAATGAACCACCTTCATGCTGTCTCTCTACCGTTCCATTCTCAAACGGCACGCGGGAAAAACGAGGATTAAATTTTTCCGTGCGAGCCCTGATTTCTCTTATTTTATCGTGATGATCATTTCTCCCTATGTAGATGGGCGCCAACAGAATGTTTTCGCAATCGGAGGAGAAAACTGGTGATTGAAATTTCATGAGAAGATCCCGTCGCAACGAAAAACGCCTTTGTTTTAATGATTGCCACTCCAATGCACGTATCATGTCTGTGACACTGTCTCCCCTATTTCGCGATAATACAAAACGAGCTGCCCTTCTTTGCACTTTTTCGATGTCATCTGTCAGTCCCACCTGGTGCGGATCCCACACCGCACAGCAGTACTCCAGAATAGGGCGGACAAGCGTAGTGTAAGCAGTCTCTTTGGTAGACCTGTTGCACCTTCTAAATGTTCTGCCAATGAATCGTAGTCTTTGGTTTGCTCTACCCACAGTATTATCTATGTGATCGTTCCGATTTAGGTTATTTGTAATTGTAATCTTTAAGTCAAAAATGGTTCAAATGGCTCTGAGCACTATGGGACTTAACATCTGAGGTCATCAGTCCCCTATAACTTAGAACTATTTAAACCTAATTAACCTAAAGACAGCACATACATCTATGCCCGAGGCAGGATTCGAACCTGCGACCGTAGCGGTCGCGCGGTTCCAGACTGTAGCGCCTAGAACCGCTCGGCCACTCCGGCCGGCCGCGTAATCGAAATTTAGCTGATTTCTTTCAGTAGTCATGTGAATAACTACGCACTTTTCTTTATTCAGGGTCAATTGTCACTTTTCGCACCATACAGACATCTTATCTAAATCATTTTGCAAGTCGTTTTGATCATCTGATAACTTTACAAGACGGTAAATGACAGCATCATCTGCAGGTTGCGAAAAATACATCTGGTGTTTTCCTAGAATATCCTGAAGAGATCTCTACAAAACGTTAGATATTTTGACACCTTTTGACGACGGCCGGAGTGGCCGAGCGGTTCTAGGCGCTACAGTCTGGAACCGCGCGACCGCTACGGTCGCAGGTTCGAATCCTGCCTCGGGCATGGATGTGTGTGATGTCCTTAGGTTAGTTAGGTTTAAGTAGTTCTAAGTTCTATGGGACTGATGACCACAGAAGTTAAGTCCCATAGTGCTCAGAGCCATTTGAACCATTTGAACACCTTTTGACAGTAATGACCTCCAAACAATTTGAACATGGTACACTTACTGGCCAACGTTATTGTACTGTACCCTTTCTCTGTGTGCGTGAATTTCGAGGTTGCAGTCAGCCCTGACTTCATTTTTATGGCTGACAATGGGCGACCGCATCGAATATTGCAGGTGGAGGTGCTCTTGGAACGAGAGGACATCTGGCGAATGGACTGGCCTGCCCGTTTTCCCGACTTAAATCGCATGAAGCACATGTGGGATGCGTTGGGAAGACGTATTGCAGTACGTGCACATGCAGCAACGACCATCCAGCAGTTGTCACACTCGCTGGTGAAGGAATGGTACACCCTACAAGAAATCAATACCAAATATGTGGCCAGCATGGAAGCACGTTGCAGAGCATGCATTACCAGCCGTGTTGCTCTCACGCCCTATTCAGAATCATATCTCGCCAGTTGTAATGCCCAGTGTACCATCATAAGTCGTGCTGACTTTGGTATAACTATTGTTTTCGAATAAAAGTGTCATTTCCATTCGTCTCATCGCGTATTTCTTTCAGTTATCCTTTGTACGTAGAAGTTCTTTGTATGTGTGGTCCAAGTTTCATCAAGCTTCGTTACTTGGCTGTGACACATCATGGGAAATTTACTTTCGTCCTTAATTTTGGACACCAGCGGAGTTTCTCCAGATAAGGAAGAAAAGTTTCAAAGAACACTGACCTATTCTTCTTGGGTTTGTGTAGCTAGTATAGCAACCTCACACAAATCCAAAATAAATTAATTAAATAAAATAAAATGGGAAACAATGCAATAAACGCGTTCCGCATCACGAAAAAATTCACTCGTAAATATTCCAGGAACCTGCCTTCAGACACAATCGAAAAGAAACATGCCAATACTTATTCTTGTTTGGAAAGTTAATGAAAAAATGCTCTATCTCGCTAGGCTGTTGGGCATGGTGGTCTAGTGATGTGTCTGGATACCGAGAGGTCACTGGATCGAATCCCAGCCAGACCACGTAAATTTTCAGCTTACTTTTATCTATACTTCACTTGTCAATGATATGAGGAGGCAAGAATCACAGATGCTTTGGATTTCACGTTAGACTTAGGTCTCCTTTCGATGGCTGGATAACTAAGGTGTATTAGGGACATGCAAGTCATAGAAGTGGCATTAAATTGAAAGATCTGCACTCATCCCTTGAGCCACACAAAATTATCATCATGTCGCTAGGTATTGCCCATACATATTCCTGCACGAGATGATCCAATTTAGTTGTTTGTTTTACTGTAGTTTTGGTGAGATTAGCTCTTTCATGGACTGCTGTAGTCATAACAGCCAATTCCGAGTTTCTAGATAGAAAGAGCTTGTAAATTAAATGCATTAACACCCAGGTTATATCACGTATGCCCTGTTCTATCTTTAACACCACTAAGTTAGTTTTCTTTAAAATCTTGTTTACTCCAACCGATCATAAATGACGCTCGACCACAAAAACTTGAGCACCACTCCAGTATCTCGACAACAGTGCTTTCATACTGACACTGGAGTTCCTGATCAGTAACTAACGACCCCCATCCCCTCGCATGTGCCTCTCCAGACCCAACTAAACAACTACCACATGTTCGTTCATAGGGTAAGGCCAGCATGAATTGCCACAGTCATTCTCCATAATAGTTGTCTTGTGGTTCTTGGGCAAATCACAAACAGGTTACATTGACTGCCGCATGCATAGTAACGAGCCAGGCGTGAGTATCAGTGGTACTCTGCTGTGGACACTGGCGGATTTGTGTCAGGCAGTCTGTTAATTACAGGGAATGGACGAAATTGTGGAAGCAGGTTATCAAGGAGTGAATGAGCTCAGATAACAGTCTTCTCTCACGGTCACTTTCGCTGTCAAGTTACACACTTTGGCGACTTACGTTCACGGTCATTCTCCATTCGTCTGCCACTGGGGGGCTGCCAGAAAGTGATCAAGATCACCCCCACCCCTCCCCTCACCATCTCCCCTCCCCACCTGGACCAATAAGGGTCAAGAAACCCTCTCCCTCATCTTATACAAATAAAAACTTGATTAGGATGGTTCACTCTGGAGTTGTGCACCATAGATAAGAGTATCAGGGTGGGTCTATTTGTTAATAATAAATTAAGGGTATTGTAATTATTTTAAGTCACATCACTCAAGTTCCGAATGTTAATAACAAATTAAATTTAATATTACGTGATTTCAGTCATTCGAGGTACCAACAGACTCTACACCCACACAGATATGTAAGTACTCTCATTTCTCCACATTTTTCACAACTTTATGTATTTTTTCCCATTTATTATAATTCTTGGTATTTTTCTATCTTTTCCGCAATTTTACACATTTTCCGCATTTTTACAATTTTTCAAAATTTTTAACATATATTATCCAAACATGCATGTTACGTGCCACTGATCTTGACATAACATCAATGTTGTGTTGACGTCAAGGTGCTCTCAGAGATCACAATACAGCATCTGCCTAAAAGTGTCCCAATTATTTATCATTGCTAAGTCATCAGAACGTTATTAGAGCGCGCGTGTGTGTGCGTGGGGAGGGGGGGCACTCTTCCTCCTTTCTCTCTCTGAACCAATCATAATCAAGCCACCAAACCATCAACTTTCAAAACTAGCCCTTATGTGCGGATGGCGTCAGTCTCAGCCAGCCAGAGCTCCCAGACAGAACAAATACCCATGTAACACGATATAAACTAATGCATTGATATTAGTTGGTGTGTGACGTTGCTAGGAGAGACACAAAAATTCGAACAGGAGAGTTACCAATCCTGGTGCGTGCATTTCATTGATAAGATTGGTCTGGAGTTCCCTTCCAATGCAAAAAATGGTTCAAATGGCTCTGAGCACTATGGGACTTAACATCGATGGTCATCAGTCCCCTAGAACTTAGAACTACTTAAACCTAACTAACCTAAGGACAGCACACAACACCCAGCCATCACGAGGCAGAGAAAATCCCTGACCCCGCCGGGAATCGAACCCGGGTACCCGGGCGTGGGAAGCGAGAACGCTACCGCACGACCACAAGATGCGGGCCTTCCAATGCAGCCAGGAGTGGCACAGTGGGACGAAACTGCTATATTCATCCCTACAAATGGGACATACTGCATTAATCAAGAAATATTTAGCGACAAATACAATCCTGCAAGCACAATGATGGTGTTTGAGACCTGCCTGTGCTTCCAGGCGGACTAAATAGACATGTAACACCAAAGAAACTCTTGTAATATGAATGTCCGATGCCACTGTAAGACTTAAAAAAAACAGTAGAGTCCCGTTAATCCGAACTAATTGGGACCGGACCTTGTCCGGATTACCGATTTGTTCGGATTAGCCGGAATTACGGCGACGAGTTTCTAGAATGAAGTATACCAAGCAAAAAAATGGTTCAAATGGCTCTGAGCACTATGGGACTTAACATCTATGGTTATCAGTCCCCTAGAACTTAGAACTACTTAAACCTAACTAACCTAAGGACAGCACACAACACCCAGCCATCACGAGGCAGAGAAAATCCCTGACCCCGCCGGGAATCGAACCCGGGAACCCGGGCGTGGGAAGCGAGAACGCTACCGCACGACGACGAGATGCGGGCTATACCAAGCAGATAAGTAGGTACAGCACGGTAACAAATGCGAACAAGTGTGGGAACAATAGCTCACTCTCACTCCCTGCCCTTGTTGTTGTGCACTGTTGAGGCCTTTGTAGTGTCTGAGGTCGGTGCACAGCCAGTTGGCCCGCAAAACGCTTGGTTATGCTAGTTATCGATCGCTGGCATCCGTAACAGTTGTATTGTATTTGTTCAGGTGTAGTGTTGTACGTATTTTCCTCATGAGTAAACGGAAACATACAACGCTAACTCTCAAAGAAAAACTGATTGCTTTGAAGCGGATAAACAATGGTGAGAATGTATCTAAACTGGCAACGGAACTGGGTGTTGGTAAAGCAACCATTTGTGATTGGAAGAAGAACCGAGTGAAGCTTGAACAGTCCTGTGCAACGTCTTCGGGGAAAACATTCGAAATTCGGCAGACTTTGAAATAGTCCCAGTGCGATAAAGTGGATGAAGCTCTTTTCCTTTGGTTTACGCAGGAAAGAGAAAGAGGAACTCCCTTGAGTGCAGCGCTGGTTCAGGAGAAGGCTGTTTACCTGAACATGTTAATGAATGGTGATGAGTCTTTTAGTGCGAGTACGGGTTGGTTGGACAGATTCAAGAAACGTCATGGAATCTGCCAGCTAACAATTACTGGATAGAAGCTTTCTTCTGACCGTGATGCAGCGAAGGAATACTTGGGTGAGCTTGAAAAAATGATAAGAGAGGGAAAGTATTATCCCAAACAAATTTATAACGCTGACGAGACTGGCCTTAATTTTAGGGCATTGCCAACAAAAATCCTGGCATCAAATGCAGAATACCATGCTAATATTTTTAATATGTGAAAATATCGTGTGACTTTATTAGCGTGCAGCAACGCTGCTGGTTATCACAAGTTGCCTTTGATGCTGATCGGCAAATCTGCTTGCCCAGAGCTTTTAAAAACTGCAACATTAAGTCCCTGCCCGTATATTATCGCAACCAGAAAAAAGCATGGATGGATGGCAAGCTGTTCAAAGAATGGTTTCACGGCCAGTTTGTTCCCTCTGTTCGACGTTTTTCTAAGGAAAATCATTTGTCTCCCCGAGCAATCCTTTTGATTGATAACGCGCCATCTCACCCCAGCGCTGAGGAATTATGTGATGGAGAACTTTGGCGAAGTTTTTGCCGCCGAACGTTACACCACTTCTACAGCCAATGGACCAGGGTGCATTGCAAACATTAAAACTGATTTACAGAAAACATTTTTTAAGAATGCTGATCCAAGATGACAGCATTCCTTTAGTGGACAAAATAAAAAGACCATTGTGAAGGATGTTGTTTATTGGGCCGCTGAGGCATGGCAGAATATTTCAGAAAATACTCTGAGAAAATCGTGGAGAAAACTGTGGACATCTCTTGAATTTCAGGACAACCTAGTTAAAAATTGAAGAGGAAAATCTACTACAAATGATACAGACAATTCTTGGACGTGAAGAAGCTAGTGATGGAGACGTAGATGAGTAGATGGTAGCGCATGGGGCGTGTGTGGAGAACCTTACCGACGCCGATTTAGTTGCTGCTGTGACTCAAGACCGGGAAGTAGTGGACTGTTGTGACGGAAGTGACGATGGGTCTGAAAGCGACAAAGGAGAGTTGGTGCCACACTGTGACGCAGCAGAAGCCCTTGACCTCGCGCTACGTTATTTGGAGCAACAGTCCACTGCTCCACCTGCTGATTTGATGTGTATGAGACGATGGCGCAACTATGTGTTATAACAGACTGTCTTCATTACGCTAAAAAACAATGACTGAGTTTTTGTCATCTAAAAAGTAGGGATAAATGTCTGCTGTACTTTAGTAAGTTTGACAGCTTTTCTTTCATTGTTATGCATTGTTTAAACCTAATGTTTTCTTGTCATTTCTTCTAATACATGACCGCTACGGTCGCAGGTTCGAATCCTGACTCGGGCATGGATGTGTGTGATGTCCTTAGGTTAGTTAGGATTAAGTAGTTCTAAGTTCTAGGGGACTGATGACCTCAGAAGTGAAAGTCCCATAGTGCTCAGAGCCATTTGAACCATTTTTCTTCTAATACATGTTTACTATACTGTGTAAATTAAAATACCGTGTATGTACAGCAGTTTACCACACAGTTTTCCATACTTAGACGAACATTTTTCATGTCTGGATAACTGAACGTTCGGATTACCGGGGTTCGGATTAGCAGGACTCTGCTGTAATATGGTGCAACAAAAACATAAACTATTTCTACTTACCAAGTCACAATATATATAAATGACCTAGTAGACAGTGTCGGAACTTCCATGCGGCTTTTCGCGGTTGATGCTGCAGTATACAGAGAAGCTGCAGCATTAGAAAATTGCAGCGAAATGCAGGAAGATCTGCAGCGGATAGGCACTTGGCGCAGGGAGTGGCAACTGACCCTTAACATAGACAAATGTAATGTATTGCGAATACGTAGAAAGAAGAATCCTTTATTGTATGATTATATGATAGCGGAACAAACACTGGTAGCAGTTACTTCTCTAAAATATCTGCGAGTATGCGTGCGGAACGATTTGAAGTGGAATGATCATATAAAATTAATTGTTGGTAAGGCGGGTACCAGGTTGAGATTCATTGGGAGAGTCCTTAGAAAATGTAGTCCATCAACAAAGGAGGTGGCTTACAAAACTCTCGTTCGACCTATACTTGAGTATTGCTCATCAGTGTGGGATCCGTACTAGGTCGGGTTGACGGAGGAGATAGAGAAGATCCAAAGAAGAGCGGCGCGTTTCATCACAGGGTTATTTGGTAAGCGTGATAGCGTTACAGAGATGTTTAGCAAACTCAAGTGGCAGACTCTGCAAGAAAGGCGCTCTGCAACGCGGTGTAGCTTGCTGTCCAGGTTTCGAGAGGGTGCGTTTCTGGATGAGGTATCGAATATATTGCTTCCCCCTACCTATACCTCCCGAGGAGATCACGAATGTAAAATTAGAGAGATTCGAGCGCGCACGGAGGCTTTCCGGCAGTCGGTCTTCCCGCGAACCATACGCGACCGGAACAGGAAAGGGAGGTAATGACAGTGGCACGTAAAGTGCCCTCCGCCACACACCGTTGGGTGGCTTGCGGAGTATAAATGTAGATGTAGATGAACTCACAAAGGTCATGACGCCTCTGGTGCTATATGATAAAATGATGTCGTAGAGAGCTGCAGCATTCATTTGCTGTTTATTGATAAGCCTTTGAATAATTAAAGATAAGGTGCTGCGGATCTCCACAGGAGTTACCGTTGGCACGGCAGACACAGCTGCCACCTGCCTCTTGTGCCATCTCCGATGTCGCCCTCGTGTCGCCGCCACCCCGACGTCAGTGCCTCCGGCGCTGTGAGCCTCAGCCAGCTCTGGGAATACTGACGGTGAGCTACCAACACCTCTGCAACGATTAGCTCTGGGCAAGAATTGCTACAGCCTCAACACGTGGACATGAGTTGACGGTAACTGCCAGAGAACGTCCAATGCAAAATTGATAAAAGGCGGGGAATCACTTGCCTGTATGTCACTAGGGGTAACGGTCAACAAATTTCTTTCCCTACCATGCCCCTTCCCGCAAATGTCCAGAAGAAAGAGGTCACTCAGAGACCGGTGAACGAAACGGGAGCCAAGGAGTGCCCACATAATGCAGCATGGCAAGATGCTGAAGATCGAAATAAAAAAGCTTGCAGTCAATCCGTATGGTTTATAAGGTTGCTGGACGCACTTCGTAGTTGCAGAAATGCTGTAACATGCCCCTCACTAAGTAGAAGACTTTTCCCAAAACCTATAACGAAATGTTGGAACTGTTATCAGTAGGTTCGATAAACACGCTAGTATTACGTGAACTCAAACTGGAGAACGCTTTTTCGTGAAAACACTATTGAGAACTGACATTGGCAGCTACCATACATTTTGTGTAACATAAGAGAAATTAGGACACTGAACAGACAGACGATTTCCTATCTAGCTCCATTTTTGAGAGTGGCAAAAGGTACGGAGGATGTGTGTGTTCTAAAAAAATTTAGAAAGAGATGTCATGACCGTGTGATTCTCTTAGAAGCAATAGACGCCCTGGAGTTCGAACAAGAACTAATAACGCGATGAATTTGTGCACAAGCGTTTGTCTAATATTTATTCGGATATATATATATATATATATATATATATATATATATATATATATATATATATATATATATGTATGTAAACACTGGACTGGCAGTAAAACAGACTTCTGTGGAAGAGCTACAGTACAGTTCTCGTGATAATAGTAGCCCACATTTATTAATCCAATCTGGTGTTTCAGACTAAATGAGCAAATCCCATATTTTTCGTAACACCATTAATATCCTAAACATGTTTGTCATGTGATAGCTAATTTTAGGTTCAATGGGTAATCGAAGGTATTTATTTATGAGACCATAACTACATTAGCGCTGCGTGGTCCTGTAATAACACATTATCACATACGCAGCTACTTGTAGCGTTAAAGCATTAGGTTAGCAGTACATGTGAGAAACTGTCTCTGCCAGCTACAGTTGCAAGTGCCTCATAAAGCATGTTTCTCAGTCTTGGCTCCATATGAAGTAGCTGACTCCAGTAACATGGCTGACAAACTGATTTCCGTCATCCATTAAATTCCAATAAAAGGTAGTCTGTCAGTACGCTGTTTTTATAAGCGATTTCCACGTTAAATTATTAAAATTATGGGCATACAGTGCACAGTTTTATAATCCATATCAGCCCTGGTCGTCTTTTTTTGAGTAGAATATCGAGGTATGGTATTGCATCATTACTGAATACTCCATTAAAAATACAGTCTTCTATAACACCTACACATCCACCTAAAATAAAATACTTACGTATTCTAATTTTGGTTGCCATAACAGGAAATACGTCATGATCACATGATCAGCATAAGCTCATATTTCCAGAATGAGATTTTCACTCTGCAGCGGAGTGTGCGCTGATATGAAACTTCTTGGCAGATTAAAACTGTGTGCCGGACCGAGACTCGAACTCGGGACCTTTGCCTTTCGCGGGCAAGTGCTCTATCAACTGAGCTACCCAAGCACCACTCACACCCCGTCCTCACAGCTTTACTTCTGCCAGTACCTCGTCTCCTACTTTCCAAAGGTCCCGAGTTCGAGTCTCGGTCCGGCACACAGTTTTAATCTGCCAGGAAGTTTCATAAGCTCATATCATTTCCCAGTAGACAAAATTGCAGAACGACATTAGGACTACACATACGAAAATTTTACTAGGTAATGGTCTAAATATGCTTTACACATTGCATCCTTCACATATCAGGATGGCATAATTTGTTCCATATCTCGTCAGCAGTCAGTCAGACCTCTCCTTTGCATTGGTCGATAGCATGAGAACTTCTAAAGAAGATGTGATTCTGCAGCATCTCCTGGCATACTACATGTTGAAACAGTTCACGCGTGAACTGCCACATGTCGGTGTCCAACAGGCACAATGTTTCGGTAAACGACTGTGTTGCAGCATCTGGTGTGCTGATGAACTGAGTGCTGAAAGCTGGTGCCGCGTTTTTATCTCCTCCACCTCGCCCTATGGTCGGCTGCTCCATCAGCCGCCTGCGCTCAGCATCCCTAGCGCAACTGCTCCCGCCTACACAGTGTTCCGTCCTAGGTTCGCGCCAGGTACACGCGCTGGCGGCACCTCTGCCGTTCCTCCACCTGCCCCTCCATTCATCTTCTTGACCATTCTAATAGTGGTGCCCCATCCCTTACTAAGTACGTACCTGCTATCGGGATTTATCAGCAGTTCCCTCACTCGAATCTCAAAAGATTCCTTAATGGCACAATCCCAGAATGTGGACGTCTGTGTCCGAACCTTGGTGTGGTTACTGTCCATTTCATGCAATTCAGTGAGGCAATGTTCTGTAAAGCCGTCGGCACACGGACCGTGCTGTCGAACGTCAACGTTGAGCGTGCCAAGTTCAACGCGCTGCTGAACGCTCAGGAACGATGCGACTTGTGCATACGGTACGTGGGCCCCCAACGTGGTACACGCGATCGCGACGCACTCCAGCGGCAGTTGTGGGATGTTACTGTTCATAAATCACACTGTTTACTCAACGGGCGCGCGTAAAATACCCATGTTAGCCCTATTAAAACGCACGTTTCCTCGATTTTCCATATCCTAGTCGCGTTGTTCTCTACGTAATATACACAAAAACTTCAATATCGATGTACATGTTTAAAGACAGAAAGGGAAGTACCATGTACAATCAACAAGGACATAGGCTTATAAAAGTTCCATTACAAACAGTGTGACACAAATTTGCAATAGTTCTCCACATAAGATAAACGTTATTTGATCTTTCCCACACTTTGGTAAAAAAAAACCCTAAGGTCATTCTTACTTGATCACTGTTCCTACCCAGTAGCAGAATCTTTAAAAGACGTGAATTACGAAACTCAAAGGTTCAAAAATGGCTCTGAGCACTATGGGACTTAACTTCTGAGGTCATCAGTCCCCTAGAACTTAGAACTACTTAAACCTAACTAACCTAAGGACATCACACACATCCATGCCTGAGGCAGGATTCGAACCTGCGACCGTAGCGGTCGCGCGTTTCCAGACTGTAGCGCCTAGAACCGCCGGCAAAACTCAAAGGAAAAAGGAACAAAATATCTTTATTCAAGTTGCGCAAGCTGTCCTGTAGATTAAGCCAATCGAATAAACTCACTCCTCATAAAAAAGTGAACTTATATTTACGTAACATCAAATATGTAGTATATACCTACATTAAACTACTAATAAAGCATCAGAACCTATTAAATACGCGAATGTTCGGAAAAAAAATTTTGAGACTTCGCGAGACACGAAGCATAGTTTTACCACCCAGCTGGTCGTGGATCATTGACGCTACTCACTACGCTTTATTTATTTATTTATTTATTTATTTATTGTTAATGTGATAACAGTTCATTAATGACCAAATCTAACCCGTTACCACATGCTAAATGCTTTAATCGGAGCTATGTTACTATCTGTAATTTAATTATAATAAATTGTACCAAGAACAATGGATTTTTGGTGGATCCTTAGTGTGTCTCTACCTTCCAATGACATACTCTCATAATACGCAAGTTAAAATAATTCTTTTGCCACGAATATGACTTCTCATTATTTTATTGTAACGAATCATACAATTAACAATGCGTTTCCTTGTGATTCTCAATTTGCTGGTGCTCAGAAACGGCATAATATATACGTATAGGCTTGAACTGAATGCCAATATGGCGCCTCACAGCTCTGTGTTGGAGGGACATGGCGTGCGTGTGACGTAGGTGGCCTTGTGCCGTCTGATTGGTCAACGCTCAGTGGCACGCTGAGAATATCTGACGTGCTAGATAATGCTCTGCACGTTCGGAAAGACTCCCGAACGTGCTGTTCCGCACTATGACGTCAGAAACTCCGCACGCTCAACGCTCAACGTTCGGATGCACGGTCCGTGTGCCGATGGCTTAACTGCCGACTTGTTAGACGGCTGCAATCTGGTATGGCGTTGGTGTTATCAGCGACGATATTTGACAGTACGCACCGTCTGACAGATGTTAAGTCTTACCACATTGGCATGGTCTATCGCGCCTGGGCGCAAACCTAGAACGGAACACTGGGTCGGCGGGAATAGCAGGGTTAGGGATGCTGAGCGTAGACGGCCGATGGAGCGACCGATCAGAGGGAGAGGGGGAGGGGGAGCAGTTAAAAGCGCAGCGCCAGCCGCCCATCAGTCAGTTCATCAGCGCACCTGATAATGGCGACGCGGTCGTTTGCAGAAATACAGTTCCTATTGGATACCAACATCTTGCCGTTCACCTGTGAACTATTTCTAAGAAAGTTACTGCCGATTAAAAACGTCTCGCTGCTGCAAGAACGAACGTGGCTGTGGGCTCGAGTGATGGTCACCAATTCTGCAGTGAATACATTGTATCTATTTAGCAGCTGTGCAGTTCACTGCACCCTGTATGTATGTAGGCAAAACCGGTTCGTCTGTCGACCATACAGCCTTCAGTTTATACCATTTCTGAACCTGGAAATGCATCAAGGATGGCCAGGAGCAGGTGCCGAAAAACATGGGATCAACAGTCTTTCGGTACAGATCGAGACAGATCCGAGGATGGAATACATACCATGGAGGCATACACAACTGCTCTCTACTAAAAGGTGACACTGGGGATAGTTGCAGTTCAGAGCAGACACTCTGAATGCAAGCTATGATCACTATTCCAGCCCTTGTCCTCTGTGCTGTGATCGCTATTCCAGCCCTGATCTTCTGTATTAGGAATTGGATCTCTCTACCAGGAAAAAGGACAAGGTAGTAGTGGATGCTCAGGAGAGCAGCGAAGGTGTAAAGCATGCGTCAGCAGCAGTTGTTGGTATCTGATCTGTAGAGGGGGGACCCAGTCTTCATTAGTAGGCTGTTCACAGGTTTGGTCTGAAAGGCACATGTTGCAAGTCTGGCCCCACAATGGTGCATCGCAATGCTGATGGTGATGCCAAGCCATATGCCGCACGCCCATAATCGAGTCAGGACAAAAACAGAACTTTGCAGAACTGCAAGAGTACAGAGTGGTTTGCACCCCAGTCGGGGAAGCCACGTCAATCGGGCATCAAAGACCAGTTCCAAAAAGAGATCAGACTTGGTAGACCTTTGGGTATGGATGGACAGTACGACACTGACAGAAGAGCAAAACGCCCATGGATGACAACCTAGGACTCCACTTCGCATAGGGCACCATGCAGTTGACGAGCAATAGTAAATGTAGAAATCGTCAGCATACAGTGTCAGTGTAGACAACACCACTGAGAGAGATACCAAGTACACCAGTGGTGGACTGATGTCCATAGGGGCATTGAATTTTTGCCCAAGCCTGCAGGTGAGGGGTACACAGTCCAACTGTAATAACTAGAGACCGGATTATGTGCATTTGCATGATGCATATGCATTTACATATTTGGTTCCTTTTCACCAGTTATTGCATATTTTAACTAAAAACTATTGACGATGCATGTTTTCGCTCTATGTTTACAATATTTTAAAAATTTAGATGGGCGGTCTCTAGCTCGATCTACTTTTGATGTCTCAAAGATTGACCGCGACCTAGAACTGCGTGCATTCGCTAACCGACAGGTCACTGCCACTGCCTAGGGAAATCATTACAGAGAAGGAACAGGCAGACAGACTCAATGCTCCTGCGCCCGCGCCCCTGGTTAATCCCCTACGCTGTCATACCGCACGCGTCGGCAAAAATTAAACTGCGCAATCTTTTAGTCGAACGTCCATTGTTTCAGTTTAGTTTTCTATTTACTTGTACACAGTTGAACGTGTTTACGAGGTGTAGCGTGTAACGTGTTGTGCGCCATGCCGCCCTAAAGAAGAAACGTTGTTTTGCGGATAGCTGATCATCCTGGAACATTTACATATGACGGACTTATTTTATATTGTCGAATTTGCGAGACAAACGTTTAGTGCAAAAAAAAGTAAAAAATAGACCAACATGTCGAGACAAGTCTTCATATCGCAGGAGTGAAGAAGAAAGGACCACGACAACAACTTCTGACAACAGCAAGTGGCAGTAGCAGGGATTTGTCCAAAGGTAACCAAAAAAGTCGGTTTAACATGGATCTATGTGAAGCATTCATTGCAAGCAATATTCATTTTCACAAACTTACAAACCCTACCCCCCAAAGGCCTCCTGCGCAAATACTGCTTAAATCACAATATACCAGATGAATCAACATTGCGTAAAAATTACATGCCGACAATTAACGTAAATGTTCTGGAAGAGATACGCAATGAACTCAAGTACACCATTATATGGATTTCAGTTGACGAAACTACGGACAATTGAGGCCGTTACATTGCAAATTTAATTGTTGGTACTAACAAGTGCCTTCTTCCTATTTAGCGGCCTACAAAGAACTTAAAAAAGTAAATCATTCTACGATAGTCAAATTTATGAATGATGGCACTAGAAAAATATTTCCAGGACCTTCTGCAGATGAAAGGGTGTTTGTGTTTATTGCAGAGGCTGCTCCACACATGATCAAAGCAGGAAAAGCCCTCCGAGTCTTTGACACAAATTTTATTTATGTGACGTGCTTTGGTCATGGGGTACATCGCCTTGCTGAAGAAGAACGTTCCACGTTTGCGAATGTAAATAAACTGATTTCATCCACAAAGAAAGTGTTTCTAAAGGCTACAAAGAAAAACTACCAAATGTGCCGTTACCTCCAAAACCAGTGATAACTCGTTGGCGTACGTGGGTCGAAGCTGTGTTGTTTTACAATGAACATTTAGTGGCCATTAGAGGAGTAGTAGTCCGCAGCTCGTGGTCGTGCGGTAGCGTTCTCGCTTCCCACGACCGGGTTCCCGGGTTCGATTCCCGGCGGGGTCAGGGATTTTCTCTGCCTCGTGATGACTGGGTGTTGTGTGATGTCCTAAGGTTAGTTAGGTTTAAGTAGTTCTAAGTTCTAGGGGACTGATGACCATAGATGTTAAGTCCCATAGTGCTCAGAGCCATTTGAACCATTTTAGAGGAGTAGTAAACGACTTCGATAGTGGGAGAGGTTTCGACAGTTTGCCAGTGCAAGGGAGCTTTTAATGATTCCGGTATTAAAAAAGAGATTGCTGTTATTAGCACTCATTTTTCCCATATACCTACAAGTATTAAAAAGTTTGAAACTCAAGGTTTGGCGTTGAATGAATCTATTCAGTTAACGAATAAAATTATTCTAGTGAACTCCTCATTGCCGGAGGTATCCCTAAGAAAGCTTAAAGAAAAGTTTGAAAACATTTTAAACAAGAACCCAGGCTTTGAACCCTTGCGCCAAATTGAAAGTTTTATTAATGAGACGTGTTAACTTTTATTAGAAACAATAAGTGCCGACGTAGCACCCAAATTCGAATAGTGCCAGTTACCTCAGTTGATGTAGAACGGTCTTTTACTGCTTATAAAAATGTTTTGAGTGATCGAAGACACAATCTTACTACCAAACATTTGGAACAGTACTTGGTCGTTTATGTTTACAATAGTAGAAAAATGTAAAAGAAATTGTAAATGATGCTTTGGTCCAATAGTATTAATTGAAAGTAAGTGCTATTAAAAAAATTCATGATTTTATGTTGTTTTTTAAATAAAATATTACTGAGTTTTTGAGCATGCCCCTCTGCGTGCGATATATCTAGAAGTCGATCCCCTACATATCGATTGTTTCACAGCGACTCACTTGCATTGCATCCTCTTGTTACCGACAACAATATCAAAGAAGGAGCAATTCTTGAAACACAGTATGCGTCTCCATTTTGCAAAAAAATGGCTCTGAGCACTATGGGACTCAACATCTAAGGTCATCAGTCCCCTAGAACTTAGAACTACTTAAACCTAACTAACCTAAGGACATCACACACATCCATGCCCGAGGCAGGATTCGAACCTGCGACCGTAGCGGTCGCGCGGTTCCAAACTGAAGCGCCTAGAACCGCTCGGCAACACCGGCCGGCCCCATTTTGCAAACTTTTATACAAGAATATCAGAAAAGCCCTTTCCTAACCTCTACCAGAAAGTATTTAGAAAATGATAGCGTTCAAAATGTGCCGATTTTTCGCGTGGCCGGCGCTCTTCCTCGTAACTGATATGCACTTTGACATACAATGCACACAGTAACTACCATGTTTTTTATTATTTGATCTTGCATATTTCGACACTTTTCATGCATTTTAAGCATTTTTCATGCATATTTGCATGCACATTTCAAGGTTTTTTATGATGCTTATAATCCGGTCTCTAGTAATACATACCGTTCCCAGCATTCTCGTTTCTGTCGTTTTATGAGGTGGCAGACCCGGGCCCAGAGCTTTTTAAAGACAGTTAGGTGCTCCATTGACAGATGTTGCTTATCGCGATGGAGAGCCTGTCTGCGATCTCTAATGGCTTTGATGATTTTGGATGTCAACCAAAGTACTGTTCCCATTGGGAGGTCCAGAGGAATAGCGGATATCTGGGCTGTAGTAGATGGGTACAAAGGGCGATGGCAGAGGCGAAGGCATTCCAGTCAGCTTTGTTCAGAGCCGATCTATGTGGAAATCCAGGAGAGTGATGCCAAGGAAGGATCAAAACAATCAGAAAAATGTTCATTGTCATACAGGTTGTCATGGACTCTCCAATGATGGGCTGCAACTGAAAAGATCAACTGTCGAATAAGACCTGTACGTATGAGAACACCAGTAATCAAGAGACAAAGATCGAGCTCTGTGAGCAAGTTTTCGACAGCTTTACTGCGGCGAGTGGTCGTAGTTCCACCCCACGAAGGGTTATGGGCATTGATGTCATCCAATTTAGGGTGTTGGCGGAACTTAGAAAATAGTACTGACAACGAAAATAGTGCTGACAACGCATTCTGGGACACTTCTACATCTGCATCTACATCTACATCGATACGCTGCAAATCACATTTAAGTGCCTGGCAGAGGGTTCATCGAACTACCGTCACAATTCTCTATTATTCCATTCTCGTATAGCGCGCGTAAAGAACGAACACCTATATCTTTCCGTACGAGCTCTGACTTCCGTTATTTTATCGTGGTGATCGTTTCTCCCTATGTAGTTCGGCGCCAAAAACTATTTTCGCATTCGGAGGACACAGTTGGTGATTAGAATTTCGTAAGAAGAGTCAGTCGCAACGAAAAACGCCTTTCTTTTAATGATGTCCAGCCCAAATCCTGTATCATATCTGTGAAACTCTCTCCCATATTTCGCGATAATACAAAACGTGCTGCCTTTCTTTGAACGTTTTCGATGTACTACGTCAGTCCTATCCGGTAAGGATCCCACACCGCGCAGCAGTATTCTAAAAGTGGACGGACAAGCGTTGTGTAGGCAGTCTCCTTAGTAGATCTGTTACATTTTTTAAGTGTCCTGCCAATAAAACGCAGTCTTTGGTCAGCCTTCCCCACAACGTTTTCTATGTGTTCCTGCCAATTTAAGTTGTTCGTAATTGTAATACCTAGGTATTTAGTTGAACTTACGGCTTTTAGATAAGACTGATTTATCGTGTAACCGTAGTTTAACGAATTCCTTTTAGCACTCGTGTGGATGACCTCACACTTTTCGTTATTTAGGATCAACTGCCAATTTTCACACCATTAAGATATCTTTTGTAAATCGTTTTGCAATTTGTTTTGATCTTCTGATGACTTTATTAGTCGATAAACGACAGCGTCATCTGCAAACAACCTAAGACGACTGCTCAGATTATCTCCCAAATCAATTATATAGATAAGGAACAGCAAAGGGCCTATAACACTACCTTGGGGAACGCCAGAAATCACTTCCGTTTTACTCGATGACTTTCCGTCAATTAATACGAACTGTAATAAGTTTCCTTTAATTTACGTCTATGGTCACAAACTTTTTGTTAACAGATTACCAGTTTTGGTCTTTAATGACCATCATCAGATCTGCAGCAAAAAAAGGAAAAACATAAATACACTCGCAAACTGTCTCCAGCTTAAGAACAATACATAGATCATAATGAAAAGTAGTACTGAGAAAATTTACATTTGTGTGCTTTAAATATGAACAGGCATACCTGTTTCATAAAAACAAAGTGCTAATGTACTGCAGCCATAGTGGCATCGTCAAATGTAAAATGAGGAATCAGCAGAAGCATCGTCAAATCCATATGAATAACATCACATGCATGAACCATGTTGTCAGTAGTACTACTGTTTAAAACAAGCTGCCGTACAGTAGCCACAAGATGTTTGTGTTGTAAGTTCACCAGATGTCGCTAATGTCGGCATACACTAATTTTCCATAATTACATTAGGACTTTGTTTTTATGGCACAGGTATGTCTCTTCATATGTAAGGCGCACAAATGTAAATTTTGTCATTACTACTTTTCATTATGGTCTATGTATTGTTCTTAAATTGGAGACAGTTTGCGAATGTATTTATGTTTTTCCCATTTTTGCTGCAGATCTGATGATGGTCATTAAAGACCGAAACCGGTACTCTGTTAACAAAAAGTTTGTGACCATAGACGTAAATTAAAGGAAACTTATTACATATACAGGTCACTGTTTTCTCGGGGCAATGTCGCAGCTTGTGAGTACGAACTGTGACCTCTCTGACGGGAAATCACAAAACCAGTCACATAACTAAGACGATATTCCATAAGCACGCAATTTCATTCTGAGCCGCTTGTGTGGTACAGTGTCAAAAGCCTTCCGGATATCCAGAAATACGGAATCGATCTGAAATCCCTTGTCAATAGCACTCAACATTTCATGTGAATAAAGAGCCAGTTGTGTTTGACAGGAACGATGTTTTCTAAACCCATGTTGACTGTGTGTCAATATACCGTTTTCTTCGAGGTAATTCATAATGTTCGAACACAATATATGTTCCAAAAACCTGCTGCATATCGACGTTAACGATATGGGCCTGTGATTTAGTGGATTACTCCAACTACCTTTCTTGAGTATCGCTGTGACATGTGCAACTTTCCAGTCTTTGGGTACGGTTCTTTCGTCGAGCTAACGGTTGTATGTGATTGTTACGTATGGAGCTAATGCATCAGCATACTCCGAAAGGAACCTAATTGATATACAGTCTGGACTAGAAGACTTGCTTTTATTAAGTGATTTAAGTTGCTTCACTACTCCGTGGATAGTTACTTCTACGTTACTCATGTTGGCAGCTGTTTTCGATTGGAATTCTGAAATATTTACTTCGTCTTCTTTTGTGAAGCCATTTCGGAAGGCTGTGTTTAGTAACTTCATTGTTGCAAGGAAGATAACATTACAGATGGTAAATTCCAGAAACATCCTCGCATGAGCAACCACAGTCCAAAGACGTAACAAGCGGCATGTGTTTGCTGTAGACAGTGTCCACAACATACATACAAAAACTGCCCGACCCTGTTTCACAGTCAGTGCGATTCTTAACATAGCCCTGATAGCCACTGAGGGTAAGCTCCGTATTGCTGGGAGTTTGGCGTCATCAGCAAACCCGTAAATTGCTGCTCACCCTGTCGACGAACGCTGAACATCGAGGATAACATATTGGGTTCTGTTACTTAAGAAGTAATGATTATTCATACTAGTAACAAAAACCTTTGGGTAAAGGTCATGATGACAACGCTTTCACTCATGTGATCGTCTGGCCATACCTTCCAAATATGACTGGACTTTCAATACAACTACACTATTTTGTGTGTGCTGCGACGAGGATATCCCAGGGCAGTAGGTGAGGGTCCAGCAACGTCAGACAACATGCATATGTTTTGTTTATGTGCATAATTCCACTCTACACACTAAAAACGCATACTTGCCGGTGTGTATATATCAAAGTCTCCGCCTCAATGTCTATACAAAATGCGACATGTCACTCCCAAGCCCGACAACCGTACGGGAGAGTGTGATAATGTTACCCTTGCGCAGAGGGTCGTCATAATTTATGGATGACTTTGACCGTTTTAAGTAGAACTAAGATGTGTATTTTTTTGATGAAATAGCTTTTGATACTCATTCCTCACTTAAACCTGTGCTTATGCGCTCTCTGCAGTAGTAACAGTAGTAGTAGTGGTGGTGGTAGTAGTAGTAGCAGCAGTAGTAGTAGTAAACGTCTCAGAATACATTATTTTATACGTGTACACCAAGAGCACAAGTCTGTGTAATCGATTTCCACGATAAATAATTAATCTTGTACACACACAGATAATATTTTACATTAGACCTCATCTGCCCATTATAGTTCAGTTGATTGTATCGGCAGCAAAACCCGATGATTAAAGACCCAAGATGGCAGCACTTTCGGTCATACTCTCTAAGTGTGGGTGTACTGCAATGTGGATACCTCAGGGCCAGGGAAGGGTGGAGGTGATTTTTCTTTCTGTATGCATGGTGCTGCTCAACAAACCGAAATGCATACTAATGAAGAACATTGACTTAGAAGTCACCCAGATCCATTTTACAGCAAGAGTGTTATTATTTATTTAGATAATAATACTAATAATAATAATAGCAATGTATAACGGTAAAATCTTAAATATTGAAATCAAAGGATGGCGACAGTAGGTTGCAGTCTGGCAGGCGACGCTGGCAATTCCGCTGTGAAAGACGTAACGTACTGCACCGTAACGGTGAGATATGAAACATCAATCGAGCTCACTCCATTTCTGGGCTCCTCTCTCTCCACTGTGCGTTTATTCTCTCCAAAACAGACGATTTTATAAGTGTCAAAATAAGTACGAGGGCAGTTCAATAAGTAATGCAACACATTTTTTTTCTCGGCCAATTTTGGTTGAAAAAACCGGAAATTTCTTGTGGAATATTTTCAAACATTCACGCTTCGTCTCGTATAGTTTCATTGACTTCCGACAGGTGGCAGCGCTGTACGGAGCTGTTAAAATGGCGTCTGTAACGGATGTGCGTTGCAAACAACAGGCAGTGATCGAGTTTCTTTTGGCGGAAAACCAGGGCATCTCAGATATTCATAGGCGCTTGCAGAATGTCTAAGGTGATCTGGCAGTGGACAAAAGCACGGTGAGTCGTTGGGCAAAGCGTGTGTCATCATCGCCGCAAGGTCATGCAAGACTGTCTGATCTCCCGCGTGCGAGCCGGCCGTGCACAGCTGTGACTCCTGCAATGGCGGAGCATGCGAACACACTCGTTCGAGATGATCGACGGATCACCATCAAACAACTTAGTGCGCAACTTGACATCTCTGTTGGTAGTGCTGTCACAATTGTTCACCAGTTGGGATATTCAAAGGTTTGTTCCCGCTGGGTCCCTCGTTGTCTAACCGAACACCATAAAGAGCAAAGGAGAACCATCTGTGCGGAATTGCTTGCTCGTCATGTGGCTGAGGGTGACAATTTCTTGTCAAAGATTGTTACAGGCGATGAAACATGGGTTCATCACTTCGAACCTGAAACAAAACGGCAATCAATGGAGTGGCGCCACACCCACTCCCCTACCAAGAAAAAGTTTAAAGCCATACCCTCAGCCGGTAAAGTCATGGTTACAGTCTTCTGGGACGCTGAAGGGGTTATTCTGTTCGATGTCCTTCCCCATGGTCAAACGATCAACTCTGAAGTGTATTGTGCTACTCTTCAGAAATTGAAGAAACGACTTCAGCGTGTTCGTAGGCACAAAAATCTGAACGAACTTCTCCTTCTTCATGACAACGCAAGACCTCACACAAGTCTTCGCACCTGAGAGGAGCTCACAAAACTTCAGTGGACTGTTCTTCCTCATGCACCCTACAGCCCCGATCTCGCACCGTCGAATTTCCATATGTTTGGCCCAATGAAGGACACAATCCGTGGGAGGCACTACGCGGATGATGAAGAAGTTATTGATGCAGTACGACGTTGGCTCCGACATCGACCAGTGGAATGGTACCGTGCAGGCATACAGGCCCTCATTTCAAGGTGGCGTAAGGCCGTAGCATTGAATGGAGATTACGTTGAAAAATAGTGTTGTGTAGCTAAAAGATTGGGGAATAACCTGGTGTATTTCAATGCTGAATAAAACAACCCCTGTTTCAGAAAAAAAATGTGTTGCATTACTTATTGAACTGCCCTTGTATATATCCCAGAATTGATAATGCTAGAGAGAAAGATCGAAAAAATTATTAAAAGCAAGATTAATTGTTTAAAAAATTAGACAAACAGGCAAGCAATAGTATTAGGAGGTAATATTAGTCATGTACATAAAATTGATGCTATCCATGTTGTGCACAGAGCTCTTTTATCTTCTATCAACACACTTCTTGTGATTTCATCTGTAGCAATGTCAGTATCTATATGTTTTGCAACTTGCATCTATTGGAAGAGAATACCACAGCATTCCGAAAAAAATAAAAAAAAATACCGTTGCCTCATTCACACAGAACTATGTCTCTCTAGAATGCACCGTCTTTCCACAATTAAAGCATATGTGGCGTCGTTACATTAAGGATCTACAGCCCTTCTCTCTCGATTACTCCATCTGTATAATGCTTTTTTATTTCTATGTGCACGTGTGATTCCATGTCTCTCTCTCCCTCCGTATAAATAACAAACTCGATATAAGAACGAAATCTTTCGCGACGGCACTTATATGTAAAACATTGTTGGTTTTCTTGCCGCATCAATTCGGGATAAAATCTCAAGCTTTCGTCAGGAGCAACTGGCGATGACGATGGAAGCTAACGTCGAAAGCTTGAGATTTTATCCCGAATTGACGCGGCAAAAAACCGAGATGTTTTACATAAACTCGATATATTTTTTCCAAGGTGTCTGCGAGCTCTCTCAACTTTTAGTGTAGATCTTTTAGTTATTTTGGTAGCAGATGGTGCTGTGATTCTAATAGTTTTCTCCTTTGATGCAGACCTGTAGCTTTCTTTATAGGAAAGTCACAGAGTTCCCTGGAAACTTTGATCTATCGCTTATGTCACAAAAAAATTCGACTACTTTTTTCTATATTCTATATGTATATGTACAAGTGTATACCTGTATATGTTCTTTTTATTTATATTTCCAGGTGTGAGTTACAATTTTTACCATCCAATTGTGATACAGAGTTCCAACCCAGCCCCAGTATCTACACACTATGCTTCTTCCAAATGCAATACATAGCATAAGTGCCACAGACAACGCTAAAACACACACACACACACACACACACACACACACACACACACACACGTAAATTTACGCTAACTGTGTGTTGTTTTCCTGAATACTGTGGTATTCTCTCCCAATACATGCGAATTGCAAGTCATATGTATTTGGAACTGTAAAAGTATTTGGAATCGTAAAAGTATTTGGGTGCAGTGAAAAGCGATACATATGGATCACATACTGACAGATGAAATCACAAGTAGTTTGCTGATAGAAGATAAAAGGGTTCTGTTCGCAGCATGGACAGCATCAATTTTATCTACATGACTGACATTATGCCCTAATACTATTGCTCGCCGTTTGTCTAATTTTTTAACCACTAAACTTGCTCTTAACAATTTTTTTCGATTTTTCTCTCTAGCAGTATCAATTCTGGGATGTACAGTAATTTCAAAACTTATAAAATCGTCTGGTTTGGGGAGATTAACACATACTGGGGAGAGAGGAGTCCGGAGATGCTGCCATCTTAACTGGCGCTTCATATTCCACAGAACATTTCGTTCCTCGCAATTGAATTGCAAGTGTCGCCCGATAGCTCTATCTGCCAGCCTACGACCTGCCGTCACCATCCTATGGCTTTAATGTATAACATTTTACCATCATACACTATTATTATTTAAATAAGCAATTATATACTTGCGATAAAGTGGGCCTGGGTAATTTCAAAATGAATTTCCTACATTGGCGTGATAAGCACTATCTGTAAACAGAAAAAATCACATCCACCCTACCCCTGGCCCTTGGAGTCTATGTTGCAGCACGGACATAAAACAGTGTAATTACATCCACACTCAGAGGGTATGACCGAAAGTGCTGCCACCTTGAGTCATTAATCATAGCTTTTTGCTACCGACACGACAGTGTTTGACAGGTGGGGGTTTAATGCAAAAGGGTAACATTATCATGAGACAACAGGGCCGATACTTTAATAAATGTGTACTACTATGTATGCGTTTTTGGTGTGCAAAGTAGCACTATGCATACAAACAAAACACATACATGTTGCTTGTCGTTGCTGGACCCAAGCCCCACCATATGGCCACGGGTCATCCACGTTGCAGCACATGCAAAACAGTGTAATTGGATTGCAAGTCCAAACACGTTTAGAAAGTATGACCAGATCACATGATTGGAAGTGTTGTCATGGCTAATACGAATAAGCATCATCGGCTATTTGTAGTAATTCTGAACATACTGCTGGTCTAAAACATATTCCACTGTTTGTCCCACAGATTTGCGAAAACTGACAGATTGAAACAGGATCTCAACAAGCACCTTCCGGGGAAGTAAAGCAATTACTGTTGACTTGTGTGGATGTACACACATTCCAGGTTATTAGAACCGATAATTGGTTGTAAAACTATGCTCCGTACGCCTCTAGTTTTAATTATTTAAACCGGAATTCGACAACATGAACCACCAACCAGTGATGCTAACACTTTTACCGTAGACTACATCTTGGTGGTATTCTATATTGTACATCTCGATGACGTCTATTGGTTGTAAATAAATAACATTTCAAAATCACTATGGGATACAATGCCTCCCCTGAGGTTTCTTGCTAGTGTTACAAATATGGGCACTTATAGCAATAGTTACTCAGAGAATGCAAAGAACAGCTATATAGGTCCAGAGTACCTGATTGTCTTGCTGGCAAAGATGTAGAACGAATTATACCTTCCTAATACATGGGAAAATAAAAAGGGAAATGTGTCAAGCAGACTTAGACCATTACACATTAAAATTTTCTTATATGTCGTCCTAAAGTCGCTCTGCAATTTTGTCTACTGGCAAGGAAGACGAGCCTATACACTGAAGAGCCAAAGAAACTGGTACACCTGCCTATTATCGTGTAGGGCCATCACGAACACGAAGAACTGCTGCAACATGACGTGGCATGGACTCGACTAATGTCTGAAGTAGTGCTGGAGCGCACTGACACCATGAATCCTGCAGGGGTGTCCACAAATCTGTCGGAGTACGAGGAGGTGGAGATCTCTTTTGAACAGCACGTTGCAAGGTGTCCCAGGTATGCTCAATAATGTTCATGTCTGGGAAGTTTGGTGGCCAGCGGAAGTGTCTAAACTCAGAAGAGTGTTCCTCGAGCCACTCTGTAGAAATTCTGGGCGTGTAGGGTGTCGCATTGTCCTGCAGGAATTGCCCATGTCCGTCGGAACGCACAATCGACATGAAAGGATGCAGGTGATCAGGCAGGGTGCTTACGTACATGTCACCTGTCAGAGTCGCATCTAGACGTATCAGGGGACCCACATCACTGCAACTGCACACGCCCACACCAATACAAAGCCCGGAGCTTGAACAATCCCTCCTGCTGACATGCAAGGTCCATGGATTCATGTGGATGTCTACACACCCGTGCACATCCACCTGTTCGATACAATTTGAAACGAGACTCGTCTGACTAGGCAGCATGTTTCTAGTCATCAACAGTCCAATGTCGGTGTTCACGGGCCTAGGCGAGGCGTAAAGGGAAATGTGTCAAGCAGACTTAGACCATTACACATTAAGGGTACACTAGTGGGCCTTCGGCTCCGATAGCCCATATCGATGATGTATCGTTGAATGGTTCGCACGCTGACTCTTGTTGATGGCTCAGAATTGAAACCTGCAACAATTTTCATAAGGGTTGCACTTTTGTCACGGTCAACGATTCTCTTCAGTCGTCATTGGTCCCATTCTTGCAGGATCTTTTTCCGGCTGCAGCGATGTCGGAGATTTGACGTTTTACCGGCTTCCTTACATTGACGGTACACTCGTGAAATGGTCGTATGGGAAAATCCCCACTTCATCATAGCTACCACGGAGATGCTGTGACCCATCGCTCGATCGCCGACTATAACACCACGTTCAAACTCACATCTTGGTAACCTGCCATCGTAGCATTAGTAACCGATCTCATAACTGCGCCGGACACTTGTTGTCTTATATAGGCATTGTCAATCGCAGCGCCGTATTCTGCCTGTTTACATATCTCTGCATTTGAATACACATGCCTATACCAGTTTATTTGGCGCCTCATTGTATGTTGATAATGTGATCTTTCCCTTTCATGACTCCTAAAATTAGAATATGTAAGTGTTATATTTTAGATGGATGTGTAAATATTATGGAAGACTAGTTTTAATGGAATATTCGGTAATGTCACTATCCTATACCTCGACATTCTACTTTAAAAAAGCGACCACGATCGATAATGGTTTATAAAACTAAGCACTGTATGCCTATAATTTTAATTCTTTAACGTGGAAATCGATTACACACACACATTACTGACAGTTGTTTTGTAGACTATCTATTGGTCGAATTCATTGTTGAGCTGCTACATGCCTGATATCAATTCATGAGCCATGTTACTGATTCAGCTACTTTATATAGAACCAATACTGAAAAATATGGTTTATTATGCATTCACAGCTATGGCTGGCTAGCAATTTTACTACAAATTTGGTACTCTTATCATTTATCAAAGCCAAGTTAATGGTTTTGTGCAAATTTCCAAAGAAGGTTATGTTCATTGACACTTAAAATATACATAAACATTGCTGAACAGTAGCTTATACTTTCATCTCTCAGTAAAATCAGAACCCAAACAGCATGGACCAGTCCTCAATATTGTCACCTACAAAAATGTACACAGGTGTGGTGCTACTGCTCACATAGTTCAGGTGCTCCAAAAAGGAAAATACGACTTCGTACTTTGAGTATAAGCATGGTATATGAAGGGAGAGAGTTCTCTATTCATCATGTGGTATCTCTGTGTAACATCATAGTATATGTGGTATCTCTGTGCAAACATCATAATACTCATATGTAGCTGGCTGCTGTGGTCAAATCTGCTTTTAAAATGACGTGTTTCGACTGAATTCTGTCTGGTTTAATACCTTCTGACATTTAGTTCTTTTCTCGGTGTTACGATTATAGATTTATTTTAACAAGAACGCACGAATAAATTATCTGCAACTACATTTAAGGGACCAGTCCGACATTTGACTGTTGTTACTCAGGCAATGAAGAAAAATCTAAATGAGAGCTGGCCAAGAACCTCAATGCATTCAGCATGCTACCAGCGTCTTACTTCTACTGAAATATCTGCATCACTTATTACTTACTTACCTTGTCCACACAGTGGACGTTTAAGACTGGAATAATCGTCAACGGGTAATATTGAAAATGAATTACGATAATCGAGGGGGTGGTTGTTATTGTTACGATCTTCAGTCCGAAGACTGGTTTGATGCGGTTCCCCACACTGGTCTATCCCGTGTAAGCCTCTTCATAGCTACTCGAACCTACATGCATTTGAACTTGCTTACTGAAATCAAAAACATTGGTCTCCATCTTCTGTTTTTACCCTTCAGACTTCTCTCCATTACAAAACTGACGATTTGGCTTCAAATGGCTCTGAGCACTATGGGACTTAACATCTATTGTCATCAGTCCCCTAGAACTTAGAACTACTTAAACCGAACTAACCTAAGGACAGCACACAACACCCAGTCATCACGAGGCAGAGAAAATCCCTGATCCCGCCGGGAATCGAACCCGGGAACCCGGGCGCGGGAAGCGAGAACGCTACGGCACGACCACGAGCTGCGGACAAAACTGACGATTTCTTCATGCTTCAATGTTAACAAATTTCTCTTTTGCATAAATGTTTTTCTCACTACTATCAAGCTACGTTTTATACCCCTTACATTTCAGCCATTTCCAGATACTTTTTCTGCCTAAATTAAAAAAAAAAACTCATCTACAACTTTTAGTGTCTCAGTTCTTAAATACACTTCATGAGAAAGGACTAATTAGGCTTGTTTTACTTTTGTTAAAGTTCATTTTGCAACTTCTTTTCAAGAACCTATCCATTCCATTCAACTGATAACCGAAGTCCTTTGCCATCTGATAGAATTACGATTTATCAGCAAACCTAAAAAATTTTATTTCTCCCAGAACTTCAACTCCCTTTCCTAATTTCTCTTTGTTTTCCTTCACAGCTTGCTCAATACACAGATTGAATGACATTGGAGGTTATGCTACAACCATGGCTCACTTCCTTCTCAACTAATTCTTCCCTATGATGATGTACAATTATCAGAACTGCCGTCGGTTTTCTGTAAATGTTGTGATTAACATTTCCCTCCCTGTATTTTACCTTCGCTACCTTCAGAATATCAAAGTAAATATTCCAATCAACGCTGTCAAAAGTGTTCACTTAATCTACAAATGCTTGGAAACATAGATTTCCCTTTCTTCAACCTATTTTCCAAGGTAAGTTGTAGCATCAATTTTGCTTCAAATGTTACAGAAACAGATGTTCCATGACGGCGAGTTTTTCCACTCTTCTTTAAATAATTTGGGTAAGCATTTTGAACCATGACTTCAAAAATGATGGTTCAGCAATACTGTTGTCAGTACCTATCTCATTGGGGTCAGAATTATTACATTATTCTTGATGTTTGATGGCATTTCGCTCATCTCATATAACTTGCACACCACGTGGAAAAGTTTTGTCATGGCTGGCTCTCCCAAGGATATCGGAAGTTCTGTGGGAATTTCGTCAACTTCAGGGGTTTTGTTTCAACTAACATCTTTCAATGTTCTGTCAAATTCTTCTCACAGTATCATACTTCCCATATCATCTTCTTCCTCTTCCAATTCCACAACATTTTTTTAAAGTTCATTTCTGCTGTAAAGACTTTCCACATACTCTTCTCAACTTTTCCATTTTTGTTTAGTACAGCCATGTCATCTGAGCACTTAACATTCATACAGGTGCTACTCCTTTTTTTTTTTGCAAATATCTTCAATTTTCCTATATGTGACATGTGTCTTACCTGTAGTCATGCATGCCTCAACAGCTTTGCATTTCTTCTCTACACATTCCTGCTTTGCCATTTTGAACTTTCTGTCAATGTAATTTTTTAACCATCAGTATTCAGTTTTTCTGCTCCATTTTACTTCTCCTGCTTTCTTCAGTTTAATTCAATAAAAGTATGTTATACAACGATTCCTACTAGGCCTTGGGTTTTCCCTTACTTCAATCTGCAGCAGCAGTCTGCAGCTGTTTGCTGATGATGCTGTGGAGTATGGGAAGGTGCCGTCGTTGATTGACTGTAAGAGGATACAAGATGGCTTAAATAAAATTTCTAGATGGTGTCATGAATGGCAGCTACCTCTACACGTAGAAAAATGTATACAGTTATGTCGATTAAATATATAGGCGTAACGTGTTAAAGCAGAATGAAATGGAATGAGCTTGTAAAGATTGTGGAGGGACGGCGAATGGTCATCTTTGTCTCACTGGGAGAATTTTACGTTAAGTGTGGTTCATCTGTAAAGGAGACTGTATATAGAACACTAGTGCAACGCATTGTTGAGAACTGTTCAAGTTTATACGATCCGCACCAAATCAGATTAAAGGAACGAAGTCGGGTTAAAGGAAGACATCGAAGTAATTCGGAGGCGGGATGCTAGATTTTTTGTTGGAAGGTAAGTGTTATGGAGATGCTTCGGAAAATCAAATGGGAATCCCTGGAGGGAAGGCGCCATTCTTTTCGAGGAACACTACTGAGAAAATTTAGAGAACCGTCATTTGAAGCTGACTGCTGGATGATTATGTTGCCTCCAACGTGCATTGCCCACGAGGACCATGAAGATAAGATACGAGAAATTAGAGTTCATATGGAGCCATATAGACAACCGTGCCAATATCTTGTTACACCCCTTCATTACAGAACTTTCTTTTTGTCAGCAATAACGTTGTCTGGGACTCGTATTGCGAGCCTGAATCCTTCAAGTCAGAGCACACATTACAAAGTGAATGTCAGTTTTGATAAAAAGCAACTTGATTTTAGGACAAGACATATTTCTCAGTTGAATTTGTTACTAACGCAATATGAATGTAACCCACTGCCAGTTATTACAGGTAATTCAGTATAAAATTAACTTTTTACCTGTGCAAATTTACATAGTTTGTCACTATAACTGCAACACCATAATGACATAAGATATTGACATAATATTGATGGGGAACAATATTCATTATACTGTTATAGCCAGGAAAGTGATGTGCTGACCCGATGGCCCTCCATACCACCTCAAAATAGTGCGATTCACACAAGATTACACGGCAGCCAGTTTGCACTGAATAGTCCACCACAGTCACAACGTGGAGGTATTAATCATTATACATGGGCTGCATCATTACATTTACACCTAAGTGGAATCAGTTTTTTCTGGCCTCCATTCCGGACGCCGTTAATGATGTCGCACCACGCTAAACTGAGATTTTGGTGCTTTGGTGTAGCACCAGAAATGGTGCTTTGATGTATACTTACATGTTAATCCATTGTGGCTGCTGCTGATGTCGTTCCTCTTGCTGCTCCAAAAACGTAGCTGCTGGCTATTGTACGATTGCAGTTTTGGCATTAAGCCTTTTTCAAACATCTAAAAAACATAATACAACGTAACAAGGACAATGCAAAGTGGGATTAACAGTACATTTAACCAATTTTGTAGTTTGTTCATATTCACATACTTACAGGATTTTAACATTTAGGTTAACGTTAGGCAGCGATAACAATGTAATATCAGCTTCAAAGAATAACTAATCAGTGACACTAGTTAATATTCCATTTTATGTACTGCAATTTTGAATGGATTGTATACTTAACTCACCTAAAGGTGTGCAATTACAATACATTAGAGTAAATGTCTAAAACAACCATGAAATTTTTTATTTATGAGGTCTGCTTGTTCATTTAGTGTGTGTTGTGGTTGTTCTTTCAAGGCGCTATAAATTTCAATTTCTTTTAGAGCGTCCGTTAATCTGCGTTAATTTACTCTATGTAATACCTTTGAAGATTCCTCGATGCTGTTGGTGTTATGACTGTAGTTTCGTAGATGTGCATTAAATGAAGATTTACTGTTCACATTTGTGTTTTTGTGCTGTATGAATCTGGTGGCGAAACATCTACCTGTTTGCTACACAAACAAATTTTCACATTCACCACGTTTGATTTATAAAAGTAGAATATTACCTAGAATCACAAGCTAGTTGTTGTTTGATGTGCATATTACGTTGTTATCTCTGCCTAGCGTAAACCAGTGTCTAAATCGTGTAAGTATATGAATATCAACAAAGTACATAGGCCTAACTGGTTACACTTATTGTTAATCCCACCTTACACTGTCTTCATTATACTGTATTATGTTTTTTAGATGCTTGAAAATGTCTCAATGCCAAAACTGCAACCGTGAAATAAAATCTAACAGCTAAAAGCAAGACGTCATCATTCAACGAGTTTACAGAAGCTTTGGGGCCATATTAAAAAACATTTTTTCACAGTTACGAAAATAAGGGACACAGACATATATTAATTAGACTGATAAAGCAGAATAAGGTCTTTGCGAGTGAGAAATATTAAAGTTCCAAAGCTATCTCCAGTATAAGTTTGGGGACACAGCACACAAACCTTATATAAAGAACGGCATTTAGTCCTAGTATGATAAACATAAATCAACAATAACATGCAGTGTGTTTCAATATTAGCAGACACTAGACAGCCTGTGTAGGGCATGAACAGACTAGCAACAGGCAGTGTTAGCGCATTTCAAGCTCCATCTCCAGTGCTGGTCGAAGCAATGGCCCACATAACTCTCTTCTATGGTCACGACTATAGCACTGCCCTGACTGAATTAGTAACCTCCCACAATATTTACTTCTTTATTTTATTTGAGTATGTATCCTGCGTGAATTAGGTTTCACAGCACACATGCACAGTAAAGGTTTAGGTATTGTTAGATCCAGAAATAAAACGGGTTGAGTTACTGTTAGTTTGAGAAATAAAGTTTTATTTCTGAAAGTGAGAAAATCTGCAATTTATGAAAATTTTTGATACAGGGAAGCCCACAGTCTAGTTTTTGCAATGTAAGACTACATGTAAACATTTCAGTGCTGAGAATTCTGTCGTTGGCGTTGATACAGGAAAGCTATTTTTTTTAAGACTGGTCTAACATAATTTTTTGGAAAGTCATACAGTCTGTCTGGAACATTCATAAAGGGAGTTTACCTTTATGGCTGACAGGGGCAGTGATGCTCCTACATTTGATTTAGCTAAAGATCTTTCTCACTTATTGAGAACATTTGTAGAAAAATATTCACTCTTCACACGAATTTTATTATCAAACTGGGGATGTATCTTCTTGAATTATTTCTGTAATTGCGTCTGCATTATAATGTGTTATGACTTTTTTCCCGTAGTTATGGCTTTACAAAATCAGTGCATTAATCCACAATACTTTTCATATCATATCATCTTGCATAAACCATACTATCACAGCGAATTTGTCCTATATCACATGGTACCTCTTGTATTGCAAATGATTTATGGGCCAGCAAAGTACAGTTACGATTACAGTCTGAGTAGATTTCATCAACCGACTTGGAGTACTTTGTCTAAACAAATCAGATCACTTAGTTTTGATGTCGTCCCACTTTTTACAATGGTCTCATTCACAGTAGTCTTGGGCACTGATCGGCAGCCAATTTGAAGCGGATGTGTCATCATTTCAATATACTATTTCCTAATTCTGTTTTATAATTAACCAGGAATTTTCTGGAGAAACATGCAGTGGCACCATGTGCTGATGACACTTTCCATAGAGTAGCCGCATGGAGTTTCTACACCATCTCAACACCAATCACACTAAGACCTAGTTCTCTGTGGAGAAAGAACAACAGGTTGCCTCCATTCTTGGATGTTCTGGTTAGATGAAAGATTAATAGCACTCTTGCATCACTCAGTTTACTACAAGCCCATTTACATGGATTTGTACTTAAGTCTTTGAGTTGTCATCATCCATCACAAACTATGAGTGTGCTTCCGACATCTGCACATAGAGCACACACAGTTTCCGATTCTGAGAGTTTGCCTGACGCCTAAATAGCTCACCGATCTAAGGGCAACGTCACGAAAAATGGACCACCTGGCAGATCAACAGGGCATAAGCTAAAAAAAAAAAAAAGACAAGAATACTGCCTACAGATTTTCTTCCATATGTTGGCAATGTCTCGTTCAAGATAGAAAGCTCCAAGTTATGGACTGTTTTGTCCACAACCTTGGATCGCTAAAGGACGATTTATTATTGTTAAAGGCTGGAGTATATAAAATATCTTGCCAGTGTGGTATGGCTTGTATTGGTAAGACCACACAAAAGAATGTCGCATAGAACACCAACGCTGAAATACCCTTTTGCAGCTGACGAAGTCAGCCATTTTGAGCACTACAATCCATGGGGGATTCAATGGAGTACAACAAAACAACACTTTTGGTTAGTATTTATTTTTGGGATTAAATTATCGAAACAGTCTGCAGAGACGCACATGGTGAAAAAGTTTTTTAACACGGTGGCCGTCGGTGGCCACAGCAGAATCTCACGCCCAAAACCCTGGACCTGGACTGGCCTTTCAGTAAATCATCCACTACTAAGAATGCAGCAGTCAACCAAAAGAGCATCTGTTAGTATGATAATGTAAGGAATCTGATTATTTACATAAATAGATCTCAGAGAAGACGACATACAGGGTGAAGAAAACAGCAGTCTCACTTGGCGCAATCCCTCCTCATCCCAGTTCAAGAGAAAAGTGTATCTAGCAAACCCTAGTCTCGCCAGTAGATTTAACAGAGATGCGATTTAAAGAACAAGGATCTGGTAACACTGTAACGGCATGCAGCGTGGCCAAGAACAGATAATATGAACTCTATGCTGCGCTGGAGCTGTCCCACTAGCTCAGTGAGACGAGGCAATGCCATCAAGAACAAATATCCAGAATTGCTGACGTTCGAGTCTCGTTCGCACTAATTTTTTTCTTTCAGATAAAGCATCAAATTATATCCAGTTAACACCTCCACAATGTAGTATCATAAGTATTTCTTTCTATTACTGTTACCTTTATTTAAATATTAAGGCGTAACGTTCATGTTACAGATGAAAACGCCCACTTTGTTTTGTCCATGACACCAGTAATGCTCAAAGAAAATAATAGTGGATACAATAACATAGCCTGTCTGTATCTAGTGAGGTACGAGAAACACAACAAGCAGGGTACATTAGATTGCACATTATGATACACACAGATATTCCATTCTGTACATTTGATGTCCAACCTTATTTTCAAGGAGCCGGTACGTCCATGTACGAACGATGTTCACTTCAGAAAAGATATTCAAAGCGACCACCTTCCATTTGCAAACACCTCGCAACTCACTGGATCATACTTTGCTTGACCCAACACAAACACACCTGCATCCACAATTGCCGAAACGGCATGTCTGTGAGCTATTAGGTCGTGTACATCCACGGGTGGAGCGCTATAAACATGTTCCTTTAAGTGTCCCCACAAATAAAAATCTTGTGGATTAAGGTTCGGCGAACATGGAGGCCAGGGCATCGGACATCCACGACCAGTCCATTACACTGGAGGTGCTTCATTTAAACAGTTACACACATTTACTCCAAATTGTGGTGGTGCACCATCATATTGAAACCATAGCTACGTCCAAACACCAAGTGGAAAGTTTTCTAATGGGTCAGGCAAAGTATTGAAAAGAAACGTCCGATTCAGGGTCGCAATTCACTTTTCCAGCTATAGGTCAAGACCCAAAAGCATTCCCCCTGCCCCCACGATTCAAGTCCACACTTTTCACAGGTTTATGCCAAAGCGTGCATGAAAGCCACACTCACAGGTTGCATGTGGTTTGTGTTCCAACCAATAACAGCTCTTGTGAATGTCGAAAATACCTCCATGAGGGAAGGTAGATTCGTCAGTCAATATCACGTTATCTACAGAATGTTCGTTTCCTTCCAGTTGGTGCAAAAGCCATTCACAAAACTGCACTCATCGAATGAAATCTTCTGGCCCCTGGTGTTGAGTTAACATGTGATGCTATGGATGCAGTTCTTCATCGTGCGACATTTCTACAACCACTCTTTGAGATAACTGGAACTGCCTTGCAGCATCACAAGTACTTCACCGAGATGACTGGTGAACGGTTTCAAGAATCGTGACCTCTATTTGAGGAGTCCATCTAGTACTTGGACGACCTCTGTCCATTACTTGTGGATGAAAATTACCAATTTCCTGAAGGCATTGCTTCAGGCGATTAAAAATATTCTTATTGGGATACCGCCTCTGATAGTAACATGCAGCATGTGCATGTGCATGAGCAGCAGCAGCAGCAGCAAGCACAGCAGCTTTGTTATCGCATGTACCCAGCACTCAAAGCACACTGATAATTGATCATTTGTTTACTCCATCGTGAAGCTGTCGTAAATGAACTTGACAGGACCAGTTATGATTGTGCACTGCACAGTTAGTAGATACATACATTCAGTGGCTACCACTGTCATGTGAGAAAATGATGTCCTGCTTATAAATGACGAGAACTAGGGGCTACCACTGTCATGTGAGAAAATGATGTCCTGCTTATAAATGACGAGAACTAGTGAAATGACGTCTAAAAAATTAAAAAGGAACCTGAGAAGGATTCAAACCATAGCTCCTTGGTGGATGAGAGTTTGATGTCTAGGCAGTCTTTTCAATGAGCTAGTACTGTTGTGTGGGGTAATACATATTCCGTTGCACATTCCAATACACTGCAGAATGTGAGAGTGTTGCCAGTTCCTCATTCTCAAAGATGTGTTTTCAAAATCCACCCAGTCTGGTTTTGCTAGATAAACTTTGGTCTTGAATCTGGATGAGGAATCACATGCCAACCTCCAAGTGCGGCAGCTATCTTCACCCTGTAGAATGTCCCAAAGGCACAGTGAGTGGTAACCTGACACATAGCTGAGTTTCGCATTTCCGCCATTGCAGTCACTGCCCTCTGGCATTATGAGCGCTTTTGCAATTACGATCATCAAAAATGCCCGAAATGCATACAGCACACTAATAAATTGTGACGTGACTACATGATGTCAGTATTCGACGGCTCACCGCAAGATGTCTGGCGTGTGCCCAGATGAAGTATAGTGCATCGTAGTGAATAATTCCGGGAAGAAAATGCATCATTTGCGAGCTATTTTGGTGAGCACATGGTGTGATACTATGAAGTACAGTTGCCAATATTAAATGACAGTATAACGTCAGGAAATGTTCCCCCTGTTCCTCTGGTAGGGTCCTGACACTTTCCATTTTTAGTGTTTTTTTATTTCAATTCCTTTGACTCGTTATGCTAAAAAGCATGAGAAATAACGTAAGAATCAAATTACACCTGACGATGGACTTGTAAGAACTGAAATTTTATAACATAATGATGGAGGAATATTTCTAGATGATGGCATTGGTTGTTATACTAGCCACGTAAACAATATACAGTAAGCAAACTCAAACAGATGAATGTTGCAGCAGTTATGTAGACATGATGAGGCTTGCACGGGATACAATAATGTACAAACAACAACCATTCGACTGAGTAATATGTTTTCAGTTAGCCCACTGTCGGAAATGCCAGAAAAGCTCTACACAGTGTCAAAATGTGCTATGTGGAAAGGGTAAGTAAGTGACTGTAATGCAGGGCCGGCCGTTGTGGCCGTGCGATTCTAGGCGCTTCAGTCTGGAACCGCGAGACCGCTACGGTCGCAGGTTCGAATCCTGCCTCGGGCATGGATGTGTGTGATGTCCTTAGGTTAGTTAGGTTTAAGTACTTCTAAGTTCCAGGGGACTGATGACCTCAGATGTTATGTCCCATTGTGTTCAGAGCCAGCCACTGTAATGCAGAAATTTGAGTAAAAATAATCTACTGGTAGCTTGCTGCAAGTCTGGTAACATAAACCATGCAGAATGGGATTTTCACTCTGCAGCGGAGTGTGCGCTGATATGAAACTTCCTGGCAGATTAAAACTGTGTGCCGGACCGAGACTCGAACTCGGGACCTTTGCCTTTCGCGGGCAAGTGTTCTACCAACTGAGCTACCCAAGCACGAATCACACCCCGTCCTCACAGCTTTACTTCTGCCAGTACCTCGCCTCCTACCTTCCAAACTTTACAGAAGCTCTCCTGCGAACCTTGCAGAAGTAGCACTCCTGAAAGAAAGGATATTGCGGAGACATGGCTTAGCCACAGCCTGGGGGATGTTTTCAGAATGGGATTTTCACCCTGCAGTGGAGTGTGCGCTGAAAATCCCATTCTGGAAACATCCCCCAGGCTGTGGCTAAGCCATGTCTCCGCAATATCCTTTCTTTCAGGAGTGCTAGTTCTGCAAGGTTCGCAGGAGAGCTTCTGTAAAGTTTGGAAGGTAGGAGGCGAGGTGCTGGCAGAAGTAAAGCTGTGAGGACGGGGCGTGAGTTGTGCTTGGGTAGCTCAGTTGATAGAGCACTTGCCCGCGAAAGGCAAAGGTCCCGAGTTCGAGTCTCGATCCGGCACACAGTTTTATTCTGCCAGGAAGTTTCATAAACCATGCAGTTGTTAATCCTATCTCCAGGCAGTAAATCACGAGGAAGGAACATAAGATTTGAATATATGATCAAGATATTTCTCTGTATGAAACAATGTGATCATAGAAACAGATGTCAGTTATGTAGCTTCCACTGAAATTTTATGTGAGATCAAGCTGCTGGAAATGATTGCAGTTTGTACACTGTACTGGGATGTTGGAGTTGTCTCATCCCTTTAGGGTAAAGCATTGTGGTCTGGGACAGCTTTTCCCTAAATATACAGGGTGTACATAAAGCCCGGGAACACTTCCAATTATTTGTTGCACAACAACTAAACATTGCACAGATGTCATACATATTGCATTTTGAAGAGAAACTCTGAAAGTTTTTTTACAAACATTCGATATGAAAACCACGAGTTCCCCGGCAGACGTCAATACAGTAATCAAATTCTTGCCATACCCGCCCCAGCATGGCATCATCGACTGCGGCAGTCGCTTCCCGTATTCTCTCCCGGAGCTCTGCTACATCACGTGGTAGAGGCGGTACATACACCAGTTTTTAATGTGTTCCCACAGAAAAAAGTCATACGGAGTGAGATTGGTGATCGGGAAAGCCATTTCATGAAACAGCTCGCTCCTAACTTGAGCTGCCATCAAAATAGAGTAGAATTCTGGTACACCCCCGCAGAGCTGGAATACAGGCCCTCTCCCAATGACGTCACAATACGAGACTGAATACTGGCGCGGCCATAGTATAATGTCAGAATCCAAGACTTAGAATACTGGGACAGGTTCTTTGACGTCACAATCCAGTTCAGACCTCTCGGGCTATTCATAGCTGTGGGGAATTCTGGCATACTGGCCCAGACTCAGTATACTGGCTCAGTTCTACTATAACGTAAGAATTTAAAAAATTGTCATCGTAAGTTTAAATTTTGAATGTCACATTGCATAGGCTTGTCTGCTGACCTACTTGAGTTCCATCCATCCACAGCAGCTACCGTAAGTTCAACAAGTTGAGAAAATTCACTTATAAACACCTTCAAACAGTTGAGAAACCTGACACCGAATGTTGTATGGTATACAATACAGTCTTACCAACTTACACTTACAAGTATAGAGCAGAGTAGGCACCACGTCATGCAGTGAGGAATGCAAGAGAGCATCTCCCTCCCCTACATGGTCATGCAGACTGCTCACTCCGAGTTCGCCGTTCTCTGCGTCACGTCACACGGTTCCACGTACGCAACAAACCATCATGCGCCCATTTTCATCTACACTCCTGGAAATTGAAATAAGAACACCGTGAATTCATTGTCCCAGGAAGGGGAAACTTTATTGACACATTCCTGGGGTCAGATACATCACATGATCACACTGACAGAACCACAGGCACATAGACACAGGCAACAGAGCATGCACAATGTCGGCACTAGTACAGTGTATATCCACCTTTCGCAGCAATGCAGGCTGCTATTCTCCCATGGAGACGATCGTAGAGATGCTGGATGTAGTCCTGTGGAACGGCTTGCCATGCCATTTCCACCTGGCGCCTCAGTTGGACCAGCGTTCGTGCTGGACGTGCAGACCGCGTGAGACGACGCTTCATCCAGTCCCAAACATGCTCAATGGGGGACAGATCCGGAGATCTTGCTGGCCAGGGTAGTTGACGTACACCTTCTAGAGCACGTTGGGTGGCACGGGATACATGCGGACGTGCATTGTCCTGTTGGAACAGCAAGTTCCCTTGCCGGTCTAGGAATGGTAGAACGATGGGTTCGATGACAGTTTGGATGTACCGTGCACTATTCAGTGTCCCCTTGACGATCACCAGTGGTGTACGGCCAGTGTAGGAGACCGCTCCCCACACCATGATGCCGGGTGTTGGCCCTGTGTGCCTCGGTCGTATGCAGTCCTGATTGTGGCGCTCACCTGCACGGCGCCAAACACGCATACGACCATCATTGGCACCAAGGCAGAAGCGACTCTCATCGCTGAAGACGACACGTCTCCATTCGTCCCTCCATTCACGCCTGTCGCAACACCACTGGAGGCGGGCTGCACGATGTTGGGGCGTGAGCGGAAGACGGCCTAACGGTGTGCGGGACCGTAGCCCAGCTTCATGGAGACGGTTGCGAATGGTCCTCGCCGATACCCCAGGAGCAACAGTGTCCCTAATTTGCTGGGAAGTGGCGGTGCGGTCCCCTACGGCACTGCGTAGGATCCTACGGTCTTGGCGTGCATCCGTGCGTCGCTGCGGTCCGGTCCCAGGTCGACGGGCACGTGCACCTTCCGCCGACCACTGGCGACAACATCGATGTACTGTGGAGACCTCACGCCCCACGTGTTGAGCAATTCGGCGGTACGTCCAGCCGGCCTCCCGCATGCCCACTATACGCCCTCGCTCAAAGTCCGCCAGCTGCACATACGGTTCACGTCCACGCTGTCGCGGCATGCTACCAGTGTTAAAGACTGCGATGGAGCTCCGTATGCTACGGCAAACTGGCTGACACTGACGGCGGCGGTGCACAAATGCTGCGCAGCTAGCGCCATTCGACGGCCAACACCGCGGTTCCTGGTGTGTCCGCTGTGCCGTGCGTGTGATCATTGCTTGTACAGCCCTCTCGCAGTGTCCGGAGCAAGTATGGTGGGTCTGACACACCGGTGTCAATGTGTTCTTTTTTCCATTTCCAGGAGTGTAGATGCGGCGAGTCTAGACCATCTGACAGCCCATCATACGGTTCAAAGACTTAATTTTGCGTAAAAAACGGGGAATATCCACTGCTGGGAACTCGTCAGTTCAGTCATAATTCCCGTGTAAATATTCTGTATTTTGCTGATGTTGTAACACTGCAGAACTGTATTTAGCACCTTAAAATCAGCGAATATGCTACAAAACTACCAATTTTCCACGTAAATCTGAGAATTTCTGGGTCCAATCTATCTCCGCACTATGGTTGGACGTTTGAATCAAAGAGTCAAATGTTATTACTCACTCAGGATATGATATACGACAGCAAAAACTTAACAGAATTTTACACTTAAGAGTCCATCTCACTATGTGCTTTACAATGCATTCTTAACATCACTCAACTGCACAAGACTCCTAAATGGCGACAGCTAGACAATGAATTTTGACGGCGAAATCAAAGAATAAGACATCGAAATAGATTAAATTAACACGTAAAGAATATGTAGTCTCATGCTTTTAAAACGAATATTGTATCGACAATACTGAATTTTACGTTGAAAACGGTAAATATCCATTGAATTACAATGTAAGATGTACCTGTAGGGGATGACAAGGAATTGAGGTACAGGTGTGTTTAGTGTTCTGTTTCGAATCACGCTGCATGTACTGGACACGAAATTCCCCAAGACTATGTTGATGGTGACTCAATTCAAAGATGTGTGGACTTTCATATTGTAAAACATCATGGCACAGCTTTGCAGGACTTACAGGCAGCACAACGATCAATTTCGTTAACAGTTGATCTAATACACCTCCAGAAACGTATAAATGGTTCGTCAGACAGAATCGATGTTTTATTTGATGTAAAAAGAAGCAGTTTCATTCTCTTACAGTTTGGGAGCATTGTGTTTGGCGCTCAGTAACCACATCATCATCATCCCCATCAATGAGCAACGATACTTTTGTGAGGTGCTCATGTGAGATGTGCATCGTTCTGCTATCTGTCTCAGCCTTTGTCAGACACAAGACTTCAGCACACATACGTATTTACACTACTGGCCATTAAAATTGCTACACCACGAAGATGACGTGCTACAGACGCGAAATTTAACCGACAGGAACAAGATGCTGTGATATGCAAATGATTAGGTTTTCAGAGCATTCACATAAGGTTGTCGCCGGTGGCGACACCTACAACGTGCTGACATGAGGAAAGTTTCCAGCCGATTTCTCATACACAAACAGCAGTCGACCGGCGTTGCCTGGTGAAACGTTGTTGTGATGCCTCGTGTAAGGAGGAGAAATGCGTACCATCACGTTTCCGACTTTGATAAAGGTCGGATTGTAGCCTTTCGCGATTGCGGTTTATCGTATCGCGACATTGCTGCTCGCGTTGATCGAGATCCAATGACTGTTAGCAGAATATGGAGTCGGTGGGTTCAGGAGGGTAATACGGAACGCCGTGCTGGATCCCAACGGCCGCGTATCACTAGCAGTCGGGATGACAGGCATCTTATCCGCATGGCTGTAACGGATCGTGCAGCCACGTCTTGATCCCTGAGTCAACAGATAGGGACGTTTGCAAGACAACAACCATCTGTACGAACAGATTAGATTAGATTAGTACTTGTTCCATAGATCATGAATACGACACTTCGTAATGATGTGGAACGTCTCAGGTTAATAAAAGGTGTCTATACAAGATATTACATTAGACAAAATATTACATGACACTCAATATTTTTAATTTTTTTATTTTTATTTTTTTTGGGGGGGGGGGGTTGGGAAATTAATCACTTACTATATCCAAAAATTCATCTAATGAGTAGAAGGAGTTGCCATTAAGAAATTCTTTTAATTTCCTTTTAAATGCTATATGGCTATCTGTCAGACTTTTGATGCTATTAGGTAAGTGACCAAAGACTTTTGTGGCAGCATAATTTACTCCCTTCTGAGCCAAAGTTAGATTTAACCTTGAGTAGTGAAGATCATCCTTTCTCCTAGTGTTGTAGACATGTACATTGCTATTACTTTTGAATTCGTTCGGATTGTTAATGACAAATTTCATAAGTGAATATATATATTGTGAGGCTACAGTGAAGATTTCTAGCTCTTTAAATAACTGTCGGCGGGATGATCTTGGATGAGCTCCAGCAATTATTCTGATTACACGCTTTTGTGCAATGAACTCAATTATGATTTACCCCAGAATATGATTCCATACGAAAGCAGAGAATGAAAATAGGCGTGGTAAGCTAATTTACTCAGATGTATATCGCCAAAATTTGCAATCACCCTAATAGCATAAGTAGCTGAACTCAAACGTTTCAGCAGATCCTCAGTCTGTTTTTTCCACTTCAACCCCTCATCAATGCATACACCTAGAAATTTTGAATATTCTACCTTAGCTACCGATTTCTGATCGTAGTCTATATTTATTAATGGGGTCATTCCATTTACTGTATGGAACTGTATATAGGCCTACTGTGTTTTGTCAAAGTTTAATGAGAGCCCATTTGCAGAGAACCACTTAATGATTTTCTGAAAAACATCGTTTACAGTTTCACCAGTTAATTCTTGTCTATCGGGTGTGATAGCTATACTTGTAACATCGGCAAAAAGTACCAGCTTTGCATCTTTGTGAATATAGAATGGCAAGTCATTAATATATGTTAAGAACAGCAGAGGACCCAAGACAGAACCTTGTGGCACCCCATTCTTGATTGTTCCCCAGTTTGAGAAATCACCAGTTTTTTGCATATTATGTGAGCTGTTTATTTCAACTTTCTGCACTCTTCCAGTTAGGTATGATTTAAACAATTTGAGCACTGTCCCATTCATAACACAGTACTTGAGCTTATCTCGAAGTATTCCATGATTTACACAATCAAAAGCCTTTGATAGATCACAAAAAATCCCAACGGGTGACATCCAGTTACTCAGAGCATTTAATATTTCATTAGTGAAAGTATATATAGCATTTTCCGTTGAGAAATCCTTCTAGAAACCAAACTGACATTTTGTTAAAACTTTATTTTTACAAAGGTGTGACGCTACTCTACAATACATTACTTTTTCAAGAATTTTGGATAAGGCAGTCAGAAGAGAGATTGGGCGGTAGTTGTTGACATCACTCGTATCCCCTTTTTTAAGCAGTGGTTTAACAATGGCATACTTCAGTCTACCTGGGAAAATGCCCTGCTTCAGAGAGCTATTACATATGTGGTTAAGAATCCCACTTATTTCTTGGGAACAAGCTTTTCTTATCGACGACGTTTGCAGCAGAATGGACTATCAGCTCGGAGACCATGACTGCGGTTACCCTTGACGCTGCATACGACAGGAGCGCCTGCGATGGTGTACTCACGACGAAACTGGGTGCACGAATGGCAAAACGTTATTTTTTCGGATGAATCCAGGTTGTGTTTACAGCATCATGAGGGTCGCATCTGTGTTTGGCGACATCGCAGTGAACGCACATTGGAAGCGTGTATTCGTCATCGCCATACTGGCGTATCACCCGGCGTGATGGTATGGGGTGCCATTGGTTACACGTCTCGGTCACTTCTTGTTCGCATTGACAGCACTTAGAACAATGGACGTTACATTTCAGATGTGTTACGACCCGTGGCTCTACCCTCCATTCAAGTCCTGCGAAAACCTACATTCCAGTAGGATAATGCACGACCGCATGTTGCAGGTCCTGTACGGGCCTTTCTGGATACAGAAAATGGTTCGACTGCTGCCCTGGCCAGCACATTCTCCAGATCTCTCACCAACTGAAAACGTCTGGTCAATGGTGGCCGAGCAACTGGCTCGTCACAATACGCCAGTCACTACTCTTGATAAACTGTGGTATCGTGTTGAAGCTGCATGGGTAGCTGTACCTGTACACGCCATCCAAGCTCTGTTTGACTCAATGCCCAGGCGTATCAAGGCCGTTATCACGGCCAGAGGTGGTTGTTCTGGGTACTGATTTCTCAAGATCTATGCACCCAAATTGCGTGAAAATGTAATCACATGTCCGTTCTAGTATAATATATTTGTCCAATGAATACCCGTTTATCATCTGCATTTCTTCTAGGTGTAGCAATTTTAATGGCCAGTAGTGTAGTTAACACCGACCAGAAGACAGGAACCTTAACTTTATATTCCAACACACACTGGACAACATAATCGAATAGCAGTTTAAGATATATCAACTGTTGATTGGGTCTCTCCATAGTGATCCATATTACAGAGTAGAGGTCGCACAGGTTCGCAATTGAGTGCTTGAAGTTACTTGACAAAGGCACATACTCGTTCTCCCATTGCTCCATATTCCCACGAAACAGCAAAAGGCTCTGAGCACTATGGGATTCAACTGCTGAGGTCATTAGTCCCCTAGAACTTAGAACTAGTTAAACCTAACTAACCTAAGGACATCACAAACATCCATGCCCGAGGCAGGATTCGAACCTGCGACCGTAGCGGTCTTGCGGTTCCAGACTGCAGCGCCTTTAACCGCACGGCCACTTCGGCCGGCAACAGCAAAAGGAACTGACTAGCAGTGACATAAGATATTTTCCACACAATGTGCTGTGCGCGAGATTGCAGAATATACATATTCGTCTTTCTAAGGCTTTAGGTTTAGGAGAAACAGCACCAAATTCTTAACACCACACACAAAACACACTTCTCATTTCTGATAAATTGTACGGATGCTTACACAGGAAAATGTGTCATAATAGTTCATATAGACGTGTGGTGTCACTTTGGCTCAGTCTGTATAGTACCATACTAGTGCTAGCAGTAATACTAAAACATTCAGTAGATTCGAACAGTAGGCCCCACAGCGAATTCAGATTGCAGTAGGTTCCCGACTAACTGTGGGATTCTCAGAAAACTGTACCACAGTGACACGCACACTATTTTGATGTATGGCAGTATAACTTTGTAACTAACACCGATTTTCGCTGTAGACACACCTTAGTGAGATGGCAATTTGATATCGACGTATACGAAATGTTAAACTCCAACTATCCTCCCTATAAACAGCATGTGATCTACTTTCCAGAGTGGCACAGCAGTTATAAGTGATTCCTTACAAAAATTGTAACTATTTTATGTTGCACATAGAACATTCAATAGATTTCTATTCTCTACTCACCTGTGGCGCCCAGGCTTACTACACGTGAAGAATGAAGTCTCTTCTATGAATTTCTAGCGTATTATTCACAGCTGACATTCCAACATAGTATACCACTGAACACGGTAACGTTATTTCAATGTTGTCATCCTGCCAGTACTAACCTGCATGGTTCTAAGTTTAGAATCCAAGGTGTCGATCCATAACGTCTTTGATGACATCAGAATCCAAGATGGCTGACTCAGAGATATGAACACACTTCCAAATAGTTGTTCCCTTTTCCGCGGCGCTGCAGTCGTCTACCCCTGCCACTAATCATTAGCATGGGCTTACTATCCCTCAGTGAACCCCCCACATGCGCTCTGTACCTCATAGTGAAAGGCCAGTAATCACCATGATGAAGCATCACCAGTGCCACTAGGGCAGCATGCAGGCAAACTAACTTATGCAACACCCAATCTATCAGAGCAGGACACAGAACTGTTTCCAAGCACTGGCTGACTTCCCACTGTTTTCAGTGCCTGCACCATTCATCAAGCCTCAGTTAAGTCGCTACAGAGTGCTGTTGCTCAACACTACTTATCAACTGAACCCCGATGGATCAAAGTGTGTTGATGTTCTTTTAGCACCTAACACAGACTTCGAAGTTATGGTGGAAATAAATAATGTCGAGCAGGGTACAAAGGTACAGTTCAGTGATAAAGAGTGGGATAAACTGTGCAGGAAGTTGAAATACATCGAGTATTGCATGACAACTAAGTGCAAACCATTGACATGACACATCACTACATCTGGCAGCAACAATGCGTCCAATGACAACATGTTTGGGGGTGATTCAATTTAAGATGAAGTTAACTTCTGAAGACCAACAAAATGGGTATATTTAATATGTCCAAGTGTCATAAATCTGTGTGGCCTGTATGACACAAAACTGGATAACAGGGAAAAGATATGTTAAATGACTCTTCAATGATATTTTCGGCTATCTATTGGGACATGAAGTTCACAAAGAGGATGAGGAGTTGCGTGTGTGTGTGGGGGGGATTGCACACTATAACCAAGTCTGCTAGTATTATTCCTATAAACAGACATTCCATACCAGTCGAGTTTACAGACGGTACTCCTAAGTCTATTAGTGGTCCAGTTGGTTTGCATGAAATACATGATGAGTTTAATGGGACATTGTATGTCCTATGAAGCCAATGTTAAATTAACGAATTTTGTGACCCATTATCTTGGAAACTTTTTAAGACACCAACTTTAATTTTCCATAATTATTGAATGCACCTTTCTGAATACACTGAACTAGAATTATTACTAAAGTTGTATTGCAGGACATGTTATCTTTTTTTCTAACACTCCATTTTTTGACAGAATTTTGTAAATAAATGAACATAAAACAAAACAACTTGGGATATATTAATTATTCTAGTTCCATATGTGTTGACTCTCACACTTGGCATGCTGCGAAAATTTCGTGTCTCTACTCTCAGTACTTTTTTAGAAAATGGATCATTTATTGCAAAAAATGTAGTTCAGATAGATTGAGATTTAAAACTTTTTTATTACAAATTCTTATACAGACTTACATTTCTGCATGTTTTATGCACTAGAATTGCCCAGGCTCATAGTCTCTGTCTTCTTCAGTGTCACAACAGCCCAGTGCTTGCCGCCTCCTTTTCTTTCTTGCTTCTTTTGTCATTTGCTGAGCAGCTAACTCTGCTTCATGTACATGAAGCTCATCCAGTTCCCGCAGTCCTTTAGCTGTGTTCCATCCAAATCTTGCCCGTACCTTCTCCAGAACCTTAAGTCTTTCATAGCTCCCACCATTAAAAGTTATTACAGCATCAGACGCTGCTAAATTTTTGGGCACGTAAGGCCAGCTAATACATTTTTAGGCACACGGCACCACACAACATTATTGAAAGACTTGTTCACATTCTGGGTCTTCCCATGTAAAGACTTCTTTAATAGCCCAGGATTCGCCAAATTACTGTAAATAGGTTTGATTGCATCCATTACTGCCGAAGGAAGAGAATGTTTTTGTGTAAATTCATGCAGAGTGCCAGAAAATTCAGCTTGCCTATATTTACATCAAGTGTTTGGTGGAGGTGGACACAAAGCATGACATGGCTTTTCATCAGTTGATATTCAATGAAAGAAAGTGCTCTACATAGCTCTTTTCATCTCATCTAAATTGTCACAGTTATCTCTAATGGACTTCCCATAATATTCCTGTAATTCATCAATTACTTTGTCTGTTAGTCTTCCAGTACATTTTATTGTCTTGCCATCAGACAGTTTTGTGTTACCCAGCTTGGTTTTTAGGTTACACAGACGTGTTCCCATCCTTTTCTTGACATATTCTACACACTCCAGTTTTTGTATAGGAACATTATGTGACACTGTTTTGTACTGCAATGAAAGTCTTGCTGTCTCCATCACCTAAGTAATTTACGTATCTGACACCTCTCTCCATCTGCGAATGCTGGAAAATGTTAACTACTCCTTTTACCTCCATTCCACCCCTTGTGCCATCATAATTTTTTATACACTGCTGCTTACGAAGTAATCTGTTCTTAACTTTGACAGTACTTACTGGAAACTTCAAAATCCACAACTTTTCCAGTGTCAATACTTATTGCAGCTGTAAAACCATTTTAGAACTAAACCCACGCTTTGCCAGGACTCATCTACAGCAATGCTGATGTCTGTCACACTCATTTTGTTCAGCAGCTTCTGATGTAGCAGCAACCATTGAATCTGCAGCGACAACATTTACAGTGTTCCCAATTGCTGTTACATATTTCGTATACCTAGAAGGTTGTTTTGGCACATTCAACGCAGTGCAGAGAATATTACCAGCCCTTGCACCTTTACCAATGCCTCTAAGGCCATAGAACTATCTCATATTAGTTTCATACAGTTCATTACCTGAACACTTTGATGAAGTAGGAAATGCTTTTTCGATTTTGCGCTTCTGACATTTAATAATTAATTTGGACACAACACCTATTCTAGTTCCAATATCCTCATAAAGTTTAACTTCACCACCACAAAGACAGCAAGAGACAGTTTCAGTAAGAACTTGTGCAAGTATTTGCAGATCAATAATAACGTTGTCCATAATATCATTACTTTCACCACTGTCACCCATTTCTGAAGTTACTTTCTATTCGGTGGACTAGGGGGCGTGGTCACTTCAGAAACATTATCGTGATTTCCTCCACTGCTAGCACACATGTAGTACTTCAGAAGAAAATGCAGGTTTCACATATCTGTTTCTTGAAGTTACTTTTAGGCTTAGTCATTATTTACGTAAGAAAAGCAATAGAAGTTACCTTACTACAAAAATAGCCTATAATCACACTAGTTTCAACGGAAATTAGAATCAGAAACAAAGGACTGATTTGTTTATTCGTAATGTCAACTTCTGGGACGAAGCAGTAGGCACAAAACAAGGCAATTCACAGCCTTCTAAACTGTGTAGTTCCCGAGATATGACTGCTCAACTGTGGCAGTATACGCATAGCCCCGAAATTTGACAGTTACACGTCAACATTAAAAAAGGTCTCACAATTGTCTGATTTTAATGTATTATATACCAAAATGTTCACGAAGTCCAAAATACATTATGGGGTAGAAAACAGAAAATGTCAAATTTCAACGAATTTCACGTACAATGTCCCCTTAAAATATATAAAAAGAGTTATTTGGAAAGTATTGCAGAGTGATGAATAGGGATGATGTAGAAAAAAAGAGAATGACAATATTTTTTAACAACAGTTATTTATTTTCCACAGTTCACGGAGTACATAATGTGCATTAACAGTATATAAAAATTCTACATAAAAAGTTTTAAGTAGTATTTTTACAAGTTGCACGGTGATTTATTCCATCATAATACATTCCATGAGACTTAACAGGTCAGAGGTTTAAGAGAGAACTTTAGTATTTCATAAAGTTGCAATGTCAGAGAGAGTCAGTCCAGTCCAGTCCAGTCGATGTTGGTGTTCCACAGACTTAGCACATTCAACATTAGATGTGGTTTTTACCCTGAAAGGTCTGAGAGCTATATTTTCTGGCACAGCCATTCACAGTTTCTTCCAACATATGACCATTATCAAGGATCTTCCTTTCACACTCCTACAACAGTGGGAAGAGTCTGTAACAGATTCAACTGTCAGGAAGGTATATTTCCTTTGAAGTGGTTACTATACGTTTGAAATTCTAAGAAAAAAAACTATAAGTTGCAGGACAAAGAATTGCTATAAAACAACATGTAGAAGAACCTATTGGAATGTAAGTTCAAGAGCAGGATGGTTGGATTGACAATGAGCAAGACAAAACACCATAGAAAAACTTACAGTTGTTCTATCAGAGCACCAATTTTAACATCAGCCAACCGCAACTTATACAGTTTGTTCACAGGTCTTTTAGATGCTTTCTTGCTGATTTTGCCCAGTATTCCTACTGTTATCACATTTTCATCCCTATGTACAAGATACAGCTTTTCAGCCTTGACAGAGATGAACCTGAGAAAGTGTTACAACTACCACACATAATTTGAAAATGTTTGTCAGACTCATCATCCTACCAAGAAGCTGAAGCACATATGACAAATCACAAACACGTACTGAACAGGTGAACCACACAAGGTGTTTGTGACTGGGGAGACTGTCCCTCGAAAGTGTCACTCTATCCAGGGCCACATAATCCGATAACCGTGTTCAGGTACAGTGCTACACTACAGCTATGGGCTGATGTGCTGCACCACCCTGTCCAAAACAGTGTATAAGTACAGTGCCATATTATACCATCTGCCAAATGCGCTCAACTATCACAGCCAAAACCGCATTCGCATACAACACCATATTATACCGTCTGCCTAATGCACTGTATTGCCCTATCCAAAACCACGCCCGGGTACTGTGGTTTACCACACAAAAGTAGGGACGACACTTGCGAGAGGCAGTCTGCTCCTCTGACAAACATCTTGTGGTCCACTTTTTCAATACATATACATACACTGCCATCCAAAATTAAAGCAACAAACAGCTATTTCCTCGTCCTCTGTCTAATTCACGATATAATCATACAAACTGTCAACAGATGTCATTACGACTGTGTTCTGCATGGAAGATAGCATTCCTATCAATGGACAACCACGCCAGAAATGACGTCAGGGCGCCTATCAATTGCGGTAGTGTTTGCAGGGTAGCCCACATCCACAATCGCTATGTACACAGTACAGACAGTGCAGTAAGGCACAGAGAAGACGCCTACAGACATTCTGCTGTGGAGGGCCATAGGAAGAATGGTAGTAGGTGAGTAGCAAACTACTGCGGCCCTATGGTTTAATGTTAATCGTTCTGTTGTTTCTTGGATGAGGCAACAGTTAATAGAGACAGAAACTGTATCCCAGAGACCAGGTCACGGCCGACCACGTGTGACGTCAGAAGGAGTGGACCGTTATTTGGCTGTAAGGGCACGGCAGTACTGCGTTACTACTGCTCTGTAGCTGGCATCTACGTCGTAGCATTACCTGGACGTGTCGTAGCGAGGTAAACGGTGTACAGCTGGGTTCAGCAGAGTGACCTTCGTTGTTGGAGACGTGCTGTCTGCTTACCTATTGCGTGTCTTCACAGAAGGGAACGTCTAGAGTGGAGCCATCAACATGCCACCTGGGCGGTCGAACGGTGGGCCAATGTTCTTCTCAAAGATGAGTCCTGATTTGGTCTGGAGAGTGATTCTCAAAGGGGGTGGGGGCACGTGGAACACGATTTTGGGACCCAAACATAACATCGTGGAAAGAGATTGATATCGAGCAGGATCCCTAATTGTGTGGGCAGGGATTATGTTGACCACGCGAACATCACTTCATGAAATTGTATGGGTAAATCAGCAAGATTTAATTGCTGTCACGTACCATGATGAGGTCCTGGGATCTCGTGGGAGGTTGTTGCGAGATGCTGTGGGCCTAGACTTCGTATTGATGGATGATAATACTCGACCTCATAGAGCACAGGTGGTTGACGCTTTTTTGGAAATGGAAGATGTTGCATGCATGGTGTGGCCTGCTCGCTCTCCCAATTTGAATCCTATAGAGTATGTCTGGGATGCACTAGGGAGATGAGTTGCATCAAATCAGCATCCACCAACCACCCTCCAAGACTTGTGAACAGCTCTACATGAAGAATGGGCGTTATTGCCTCAACATGAGATTGATGATATTCACAGCATGTCCTGTCACTGTCAGGCCTGTATTGATGCCAGAGTTGGTCACACCCCATACTGAGTACATTAACCAGTTGTCAAAATGTGTGTGCAAATCCGCTAAGTTGAAGGAAAAAAAAGGAAGAACATTTTTTCTAACGTTATGCATGTTGCAGTTTATTACATTCTGTATTCTTTACATTGTTTCTACTTTACTATCACCTTTATACTGTTCTGTGCTAAATAAACGCTACCTTGCAAATTATCAGTTTGTTGCTTTAATTTGGGACACTAGTAGATCTGTGATTCGTCATGTATACTTCAACATCTTGGTAAGATGATGAGTCCAAATGACGAACACTATCAAAAAAAGTGTTGCACTTTGAACAGTTTCTCGAGTTCATCTCTGTCAAGGCTGAGAAAACCACATCTACTACATGGGGATGACAACGTGATAGCAGGAGGAATACTGGGTAAAATAAGCAAGAAAGCATCTAAAAGACTATGAGCAAACCCTGTAAGGTGGGGTTGGCAGACGTTAAAATTGGTGCTCTGACAGAACAACTGCCCGGAATACCGCAGCAGCTGTCAATTCTTCTTCAGTGTACAAGATCAACTATACGTTTGTCTTACCCAACCATCTCAGTCTTGAACTTACATTCCAATAGGTTCTTCTACTTGTTCTATTCAAATTATTTTTCCTGTGGGCTATGCTCATTTCCTTAGAATTTCAAACATCTATTCATCACCTAAAAGGAAATCTACCCCCCTGACAGTTTAGTGCATCAGAGACTCTTCCCACTGCTGTAGGAATGTGGTAGGAAGATATTTGGTAATGGTCACATGGAGGAAACTGTGAGAAGCTGAACCAGAAAATATAACTCTTAGGCCTTTCAGTTTGATGAAATAAAAAATAATACAACTTATAAAAATATTATTTATTATACAATACTTTTATACACTGTTAATACACACAGGTCAGCCTATGACAACTGACCTACAATCAGTATATACCCATCCACCCAATAGCAGCATCACCTGGCAAGAAATGTTTCCTAGTCACACACACACACACACACACACACACACACACACACACACACACACACACACACACACACACACACACACACACTATGCATGTAGTATCAGTGAGTGTGCTCTCCATATGTAGAATGGCGAAGGCGTGCCATCCATCTAAGTTTGTCCAACAGCAGATTGTAATTATCTGGATGCTTGGCACGAGCATTTTGGTAGCTGCAAGACTTGGGTGTTCAAGGAGTTCTGTGGTGATTGTCTTCAATACGTGGTGAAACCACATCCAGACATCGCTGGGTTGGGCGGCAACCCCTCATTACAAATGTCGGTTTTTGTAGGCTGGACAAATTAGTAATACAGGACAAGGAGCAAACTGTGGCAAAACTAACGTCAGACTTTAATGCTAGGCATAGGACAATTGCGCCTGAACACACAGTGCACCAAACACTCTTCACAGCTGACAACCCATTCATGTGCCAATTTTAACACCATTACATTGGCAACTACCACTGAAATAGATACATGACCATCGGCACTGGACGTTGGTGTCGTGGCAAAGTGGTGCATGATCTGATGAATCCAGATATCTTCCTCGCCATGCTGATGCGAGAGCATGAATCCATCGTCTTCCAGGCAAACAGCTCCTTGACATGTGTACTGTGGGACAGAGACAGGATGGTGGTGGCTCCATTGTGGTCTGGGGAACATTCACATGGGCACCCATGGGTCCAGTGGAGTTTGTGTAAGGCACCATGATGGCCAAGAAGTATTGTACACTGCTTGCAGACAATGTACCCCTTCATGATCATATTTTCCGATGGCAGTGGCATTTTTCAACAAGATAAAGTGCTGTGTCACAAAGCTAGGAATGTGATGGACTCGTTCAAGCAATACGGTGGCGAGTTATAACTCATGTGCTGACCGCCCACTCACAGGATCTAAACCTGATCGAACACATCTGGGACATGACTGAATGTGGCGTCAGAGTTCTTCGACACCTTTCCCGCGCCCGCGCGCGTGTGTGTGTGTATGTTTGTGTGTGTGTCCATTCAGCGACCTACGAAGGCCTCATTGCTTCCATGCCATGACACATCACTGCTGTCATCTGTGTCAAATGTGGACATACGAGCTATTAGATAGATGGTCATAATGTTCTGGCTGATCAGTGTACGCTTCATACTTTGTGAACTGTGGAGAATAAATAACCACAGTTTTTTAAAAAAAGTCATTTTCTTTTTTCTACACCAACCCTATTCACCATTCTGCAGTAGTTTCGAAATAATTGTTTTTTATATGCTTGATGTTCAGCATGCATTTCACACAAATCAATTGCAGCACTAGTAGACTAAGGTAAGACATCTGTAAACTCTGCTGGTGTGGAATTTCTGTTTATATGAGTAATACGAGCAGACAGTGCGTGCGCCTATACACATGCTTAACGCCTCATCCCCAATGTGCACTTAATGCTTTAATAGATACTTGGCAATATCATCATAGAGTGGTTTAACGTACCTTCGCCATAGACTGAGTATCTCTGTGATCTAATTTTGCATCTTACAGGCCAAACAGGACTGTGACACTTGAGCACATTAAATATACACAATGTGCTGGTCCTTGAGATGTTAACTTTGTAATATTACTCCGAAACAGGTTGTTGATAGCCATGTTGTTGGTGCTGATAAAGTTATTGATATGTTAGGTGAATGTTTTGTACTAGGTTGTCACGCAATCCTCGATGTATTTCAGCTTGCTGCACACTTTATCCGACTCTTATCACTGAACTACACCCTTTTGAACCCCACCGGACATTATCTGTTTCCACTATAACTCCGAAGTCTGTGTCACATTGTAAAGCAACATCAACACACTTCGATTTGTTGGTGTTCAATTCATAAGTAGTGTTGAACAACGGCACTCTGTAATGACTTAGCTAGCCTTGGTGAGTGGCACAGGCATAGGAGTCTGGAACCAGTTTGGTGCCCTGCTCCGATACATTAGGCACTGCATCAGAGAGCTTGTCTGCATGCTGACTTAGTGGTGTCGGTGATGGATACAGTGGAAACTCAAAGACTGGAAACAGTTCGTCATGCTGACTATTTCCACTTCAGCGCGTTGGGATCTGCATCAGGGAGCTAGTGTGCATGCAGACATGATTTCTGCTTCTGCTCAAATGAACTTGATTTCCACTCCAACATGTTGGGAGCTGCATCAGGGAGCATGTCTGCATTCTGGCTTGATATATTCTACTGCTGCTGCTTCTCATCAAATGCATCATGAACTGCTTTGCCTGCAACAGGGAGCTATTGAACTGCGTCTAGAGAAGGTATGTTTGATGAGGCTTCATCACGATGATGATTGGCCTTCCACAATGGATTACAAAGCGCTTGTGGTGTGTTCGCCTGATAATTAGTAATCCTGTGTATGAGTGGTGGGAATAGGTAGTACCTGCAGGATGACATCACTGAAATAGCATTACCTAGCTCAGTGGTTTACTGTGTTGGAATGTCAGATGTTTCTAATATGCTAGACATTCATAGCAGAGACTCCACTCTTCGTGGGTAGTAACCCTGGATGCTACATCTTCTGAAGACATATGTCTGATGTACAACGCAAAACACTTTGTTTGAGGAATCAATCACATATCGACGTACACTACTAAAGTTTCCTTCATGCAGACGTTTTTCGATTGTGCAGCAGTTTGTGTAATTATTACCCAATACTCTATACTTTACGTAATGGGCATTTCAGTAAAGGTAGCTCTTAGTTATTTATGGCAAGGCGTATGTACCGAAGGCGTGAACGTTTTAAATTTTTGACTTGAGCGTGACTACTCTAAACTTTGACTATTGCGTACTGCACTGCAACTTTACATAAGTAACCTTTCTATGTTACGAATTTTTCCATCTTAGTTAATGTTTCTCTTAAACTTATTTTTATATGTGTATTATAGGGCTTTTAAATTTTCATTCTGATGAAGACACCTGTAAAGGTGTCGAAACCTAGGTGAATGTATTGAAAAATTATTTGCAACCGGTTGGCTGTGTTATTCTCAGCTGCAACTTATGATTGCTGAAAGACAGCATTGTTCAGAACTGTTAGCAAGATCCTTACGCGAGATGTGGATCGTTCTGTTGTCTGCCTCAGCTGTAGGTTCTGCAAAGTTGTTCCACAACGTTTCACAAAATGAACGGCCACACACTTTTGAATTGAGTCACCATAAACATAGTCTTCGAGAATTTCTTCTCCAGTACATGCAGCATGCTTCGAAACAAAACACCAAACACATCTGTACCACAATTCTTTGTCCTCTCCCACACGTACATCTTACAATGTAATTCAATGGATATTTACCGTTTTCAACGTAAAATTCAGTGTTGTCGATATCAAATTTGTTGTAAAAGCGTAAGACTGCATCTTCTTTAGCTGGACATATAATCTATTTCGATACGTTATTCGTTGATTTCACCGTTAATTGTCATCAAAATTCAGTGACTTGCTGTATGTATGCCACCTGTCGCCATTTAGAAATCTTATGGAGACGTCTGATGTTAAGAATACACTGCAAAACAGGGAAATGGGCTCTTAGATATGAAAATTTTTACGTTGTTCCTGTCATGTCATTTCCTGGGCGAGTAATACATTGATTCCTTGATGTCAACAGTAGGGGGAGTCAGATTTTAAGCAGCAGTTCTCAGATTTACGTGGAAAATTGGTATTGTAGTATATTAGCTGATTTCAAAGTGTTAAATACAATTCGGAGATGTTACAACATGAGACAAATACGGGATGTTTACACGGGAATTATGATGGCATTGAGAGCGAGCTCCGAGTGACAAGTCTACAGGAGCCAGAGGCGCTCTCTCTCTCTCTCTCTCTCTCTCTCTCTCTCTCTCTCTCTCTCTCTCTCGCAATTCCTCACTGTATGACTTGGTGCCTGCTGCTCTTGTCTGTAGCGGTACACCGTACGCTGTGCAAGCATTACCATATAGGCTGCATCACTGGGATAATCAGTTTTAAAGTTAGGACGAGCGCTCTTGAATGTGAGAGTCCGCAGACTTCCCATCATTTTAAACTGGGAGTACGTGGATTTTCTCAACATTTTGAAATTATGTCAGCTGCTGTAGAGGGGTGAATGTCAAGTAGGTCAGCAGACAGGACTATGCTGTGTAACATTCCAAACTTACTTACTATCAGAATCGCTTAAATGCTTACGTTATAGTATGACTCGAATTTGGGCCAGTGTGTCAGAATTCTACACAGTTATAAAGAGCCCGACAGGTCTGAGCTGGATTGTGACGTCATAGCGCCAGTGCCAGTATTCCTGTTCTGAAGCAGTATACCAGAAATCTACACTCCTATAAATAGCGTAACCGGTATGAACTGGATTGTGACGTCAAAGAGCCTGATCCAATAGTCCAAGTCTAGGATCCTGACGTCATACTAAAGCTGAACCAGTATTCAGTCTACGATTGTGAAGTCATGGGGCGAGGGCCAATATTCCAGCTCTGTGGGAGTATACCAGTCATCTACACTGTTATGAATAGCCGAACAAGTCTGGCTGGATTTTGACGTTATGGAGCTTTGCCTAGTACGCACTGGTCGCCATCTTGCAATTTTTATTTCTCCCAATTTATGCTAACGTCAACAATCCTCCTTCAATATGAAACACACTAGTGCTATTGGGCTACTTTTTGAATTTCCTGCCAAAATTTTAATTTCCCGCCATTTTATAGGCTACATAGGGCAATTGACCTCGTCAAATGAGGTGGGGAAGTCCCATGACTCATCAATTATGCCGTCAATGACGGCTGCACACCAGAAAATCACGCCTAAATCTGCACAGCATATCTATTTGAATATACTGTAAGTTGGATCTGCGCACCTGATTTGATAATCGTGTTACACATGCAAGGCAAGGGTCTGCGTTCACATTTCTGCCTGGTGCAGTAGAATTTTCAGTTCAGCATGCACTGCGTTCCAAACTGAAGTATTAGTTCTGGTTACAAATGAAGGTCGTCTGTAAAAAGATTTTTTTAAAAAAATAAAGTTCACGATTTACTATCCCGACAATGACGAAGTCATCAGACACTGGGTTTAGCACGGACTGGACGAGGATCTACATCTACATCCATACTCCGCAAGCCACCTGACTGTGTGTGGCGGAGGGTACATTGAATACCTCTATCGGTTCTCCCTTCTATTCCAGTCTCGTATTGTTCGTGGAAAGAAGGATTGTCAGTATGCTTCTGTGTGGGCTCTAATCTCTCTGATTTTATCCTCATGGTCTCTTCGCGAGATATACGTAGGAGGGAGCAATATACTGCTTGACTCTTCGGTGAAGGTATGTTCTCGAAACTTTAACAAAACCCCGTACCGAGCTACTGAGCGTCTCTCCTGCAGAGCCCTCCACTGGAGTTTATCTATCATCTCCGTAACGCTTTTGCGATTACTAAATGTTCCTGTAACGAAGCGCACTGCTCTCTGTTGGATCTTCTCTATCTCTTCTATCAACCCTATCTGGTACGGATCCCACACTGCTGAGCAGTATTCAAGCAGTGGGCAAACAAGCGTACTGTAACCTACTTCCTTTGTTTTCGGATTGCATTTCCTTAGGATTCTTCCAATGAATCTCAGTCTGGCATCTGCTTTACCAACTATCAACTTTTTATGATTATTCCATTTTAAATCACTCCTAATACGTACTCACAGATAATTTATGGAATTAACTGCTTTCAGTTGCTGACCTGCTATTTTGTAGCTAAATGATAAAGGATCTTTCTTTCTATGTATTCGCAGCACATTACACTTGTCTACACTGAGATTCAATTGCCATTCCCTGTACCATGCGTTAATTCGCTGCAGATCCTCCTGCATTTCAGTACAATTTTCCATTGTTACAACCTCTCGGTATACCACAGCATCATCCGCAAAAAGCCTCAGTGAACTTCTGATGTCATCCACAAGGTCATTTATGTATATTGTGAATAGCAACGGTCCTACGACACTCCCCTGCGGCACACCTTACTTCGGAAGACTTCTCTCCATTGAGAAAGACATGCTGCGTTCTGTTATCTAGGAACTCTTCAATCCAATCGGACAATTGGTCTGATAGTCCATATGCTCTTACTTTGTTCATCAAACGACTGTGGGGAACTGTATTGAACGCCTTGCGGAAGTCAAGAAACACGGCATCTACCTGTGAACCCATGTCTATTAGAGATGGGCAAAACTGTTCTTTTCAGAGATCGGTTCAGAACTGTTCACTCCCTGAAATGAACTAGATCTTTTTCATGACTCACCACTCATTCACAATAGAAAATAAATGGAAGGCACATTGCCCTTTAAACTTGGTTTATTCCAGTACTATACCTGTATTTTGATCTTATTTGATCCTATTTTGAAGTAACACAGATAATGAGTAAGAATTTTGTATTGTTTATTGAAATTTCCACAATATGACAAAGTTTTTGATTATTGATTTATTTTGCACTATCGTGGTTTTTTGGGTGATCGGAAAATGTTGTAACTTGAGATTTACATTAACAATATATTTGGCTGTAATGTATTAAAATTTCATTAACCTCGTCTAAATACATCGCAAGCCGTATATTTTTAAAGTGAACGTTTCCTTCCGAAGACGCCTAAAATCGCAAAATCCATACCAGAATAAGAAAAAAAAATATATAAATTTGACTGTAAGACTAAATTGCTGCATATAGCCTTACGCAGAATAAAACAAGGAAAATATTGGTGTATCGCATTTTGCGATACGTTTATCGGTTCGCTCGTAATTAAAGTGTAAACTCGAGTGTCCATAGTAAAAATCCTATAGTAAGAGGAGTCGTCAGGAACCTAATCTGATCAGTTTAAACAAATAAAAATAAAATAAAAACAAATGATGTATACATAACATAATAATGTAATATACATAGCGGTATTACTACGAAGAACAATATCCAGTAGAGACGAACTCCGATGCAGAGGCGCTGAGTCAAGCAGGTCGAGCCGCGAACTGTATTACTGCGTGAGCTAAGACCGCAGAGACCAGAGTGACACCTGAGTTGCTTTGCTCAACGCTCTGGCTAGAGTCGAGAACGGTGGGATGAGAGTTGAGCGGGCGAGTTCCGAGGGTGGGGGGAGCGGCGAACGGCAATCAGTCACTCGCTCCGAGACAAATCGTCCGTTCTCTTGCGAGCAGGTTGTTGCAAGTAGTTCTTATGTTCTCCGCTACGAGGCTCTCTGTCCTGTTGCTCGCATCAGCTGCCCAGAGGGCAGGACGTGCGACTGAAACGATCGCCGACGTAGTGCGATGCTAAGTTAAGCTGCGCCAGACACTGCACGCGGCAGAGGAAGCACAGAGACGGCACGGCATATGTGAAACACAAAATCCAATGGGGCACTGCACAATGCAGGCAGCCAAGGCAGAAGCAGGGCAGAGGCCGGCGCTGGCTGTGTTGTGTGGAGTGTAGTGTGCTCCGACCAGCAGAGGCCCCGCTGATATGCTCCTCTCTCCCTCTCTCTCTCTCTCTCTCTCTCTCTCTCTCTCTCTCTCTCTCTGCTGTGGGAAACGTTTGGAGCTACCGTTCTTTTTTTCTGAATCACTGATTGTTCACTCCTTTAAAGATTCAACTCTATGAATCAGTTCAGGAGCGGATCCCCCATCTCTAGTGTCTATGGCCCTCTGACTCTCGTGGACGAATAGCGCGAGCTGGTTTTCACACGACTGTGTTTTTCGGGGAAGAATAATGGCCACGGCCTTTTCGGAGCAGCTACCCCATCAATGATTTTTGATACGTGATTTAAGAAAATAATATATACACAAATCTAAATGGATCTGGGGGGGGGGGGGGGGAGAGAGAGGTGGGGTTGAACTCCAAACCTCCTTTATATGAGTCCTGTGCTTAATCACTGTCCCACCTCACTCACTGCAGTAACTGAACTAATAGGGTAAAGAAATTTGTACATAAACATAGTGGAAAAATACGAACAATCTCAGAACTGATAATCGAAGACCACTGTTATGCCTTTTCACTTTGTCTTTTGGTATACCATTCATTATGTTGTGCTGGCGACCTCTAAGATACAATGTCATTCAATACTGGGTTGTCACAGGCACTCATGGGTTTTTAGCTTCACAAATAGCATTTTCAGATTGTGCTGGGACCTTTCTGACGTCAAGAAGGGTCTATTAAGACACACAACATTTCATGTTGTCTGTCATTTTGATATGGCCACCGTGTTTCTGTAATATTTCTTGAAAACGTTATTGAAAGATACCTGATAGCGCATCTTTCTCAAATACTCGGCGAGCTGATCATGAATATTTGTTGAAATGTATTCCATAATGCTGGTGTACTATAGATTTGTCTATATAAATGCTTTGCGGTACTGGGTTTACATTTTCATAATCGTTTATGAGAGTATGCTCGTACTTAGGTTCCGAATGCACTGCTGCCAGATGACAACGCAAATGCCTTTCGACAGATACTTTTTTTTTTCAAATCGGATGTACTCTCTGCTTATCTTTAATATTAACAGGTGTTAGCAGAATACTTGATACCTTGTTGATGAATGACTGCACTTATTATCAAAAAATGGTTCAAATGGCTCTGAGCACTATGGGACTTAACATATGTGGCCATCAGTCCCCTAGAACTTAGAACTACTTAAACCTAACTAACCTAAGGACATCACACACATCCATGCCCGAGGCAGGATTCGAACCTGCGACCGTAGCAGTCACGCAGTTCCAGACTGAAGCGCCTAGAACCGCACGGCCACACCGGCCGGCCTGCACTTATCCTCCTCGTCTTATCTGCCTCGTTACACTATTTAAAACAAAGTTATAAACGTGTTATGATAACTGAATATGGTGTCGAGTGTGAAACATAAAACTTGTCATTGGTGTAAGTGGGTGGTCGCCCCGGCGGCGGAACCTTCAGGTATATGAATTACCACCGCAGTTACCAAAGGCTCGCACTGCCCCTATTCGTCTGTGAAGGCCGACTTGAGCATGACATCAAGCAGAGGCTACATTCACTAAAATAATGGCCATAATTGACGGCAACACAGCAGTGCTCTGTTGCAGGTTGCATCTGGGAGCTGAGAAGCGTTTTCCAGTTGCAGACGCTTATTGTACCCAAGTCTCATCGAGAACTACCTCCCTCGGAAAAAATTGAAGAGCTCGCATTTACTCCTTACTGGACAGGAGTAATTTTTTACTTCCAATAGATAGAGCTGTAGCAAAACTCCTCTCATCTCATCTTTTCGTCGCCCTTTCCTGGCGAATTACTCCCGCCTCTCTTGTCGAGGTGCATCAGGATGTCTACAAAACTCTTGAGTGTGTGTAGCTCAGCATGGACGCTTATGGCGTGACTTCCGTTGGTTCTATAGGTAATAGTCATCCTCTCCCTGAGGTTGGCTGTGTTCTCTAATGGAGGACACCCTCCACTATAAATCATCATCATCATCATCATCATCATCATCATCATCTAATGAAGGTTAGCTGTTGATGCAGACGGTGTTGCCTTTTAGACGTTAGCGAGAACAGATGAGTTTGTATACGGACTGCAGTAAATTATATCCACCTAGATGGCAGCAGAAACTAACTCTTCACATCCATTTCTGAGTGTGTCACTGCGTCGAAAAGGACTATGGGGGAGGAGGGGAACTCACATTAGCAACGCGGTGAATGACAAGAGTTTTGAGATTTCATGACAAATGGCTCTGGATACATATGCTACTTGTCAGTATGTTGAGGCTTTCTTCAAAGATACAGAGTTCATTGTACGAGCTCTGACGGATTTAAATTGGCGGTTTATGTAGGCTGTATGCAACTAGTAAATCTTTGAATTTGATGAAATTTATTTCACCAGTAATTTTCCAGCTGCTGCAGGCTCATCAGATGTTACAGGAACATTATTCCTTGGACCATGTGTAGACGCGCGCGTATGTAAAGGTTGAGTTTGGTTTGGAAAGATTTTTTTTTTTTTTTCTAGCAGCGTAGGGTGTAGGGGCGGGCAGCTGCCCTCGCCTGCCCCTTGCTGACCAGTGTATTTCCGTGTTTCTGAGAACACCATATTACTACAAAGAGAACGCTCCATTTGGTGCAGTGTGCCGCCAGATGAACAACAGTAAGTGAACATTTGCACAGATTGGGAATACTGACCATTGTTTGAGGATGGTCTCTATACTATACAGCACACGTGACAAGTTTCAGGCAGCAGTATCGCAAGGTAATTAAGCTTTTCATAGGTATGAGGAAATTCATTCAAATGAGCAATCCTCTTATCAGAGTTGTGTTTGCCTCTGGACAATATCATTGTAACTGCTTTGTTTGCGATTACTATGAGACAAGGATTTTTTTGTAACTTTAGAATTACATACTAAATAAACAGCAGCTTCAAATCAACCTTATTTCTTGTCACAAACTGTTTTTGAATAATCATTAATCATCAGGTTCCATGAAAAATTTTAACTTTAGTTTGTATGTTGCAGAATAGGGTCACTGATGTCATTATATCTTTAAAAATATGTATTGTAGGAGGTCAGTAATTCTGAAGAGATTTATTAAAAGTACAGCTTTCACTAAATCTGATGACAAATAGTTATGTCAGAACTGCAGCAATAAATCAATGTGCAACTATGCAACTAAAGCTTCTGTTTGATAACTACACTGGTATTTTCTATGTCAGACTCTGCAGCCTCCAAGCTGATGAACTAAGATAAGGAACTATCAGCTCTTATGCGGAGGTAAGACAAATTTTTAAAGTAATGGGTCACAGTGTGTGTTGCTCTCTTAGCACTAGTATGATATTCATCACATTACTGTTAGTCACCCCACCTTTCTTGGTTCAATGAAAACAGAATAATTCTTGTTTTTATGTGAATAGTACAGGATACCCAAGCAGGAGCATGTTTTTGAATACAATCGCCGTGACAAAACTTTTCCAGTGCCTTGAACACATTACAATTCAAGATGAGGTAGAAGCTTTGAAACTCAAATCTGCAAAGCCCTATTGCTTTTCAATCAGGTGTGGATCCTGTGTTTGATAGTATGTGCTGTGATTGGATAGTATGCAGGAGATTAGGATTACAATTTAATAATAAACTCAACTGCGGTGAGCACCTGAACAAATCTTCATTAACAATGTGGATTTGTCCAACATAGAAGATATAAAAAAAAAAGCTAGCATACATTACTCTTTTATTCAACATCATACATGGAACATTTTTTGTGAAACTCGTCTGAGCCAAACTTAAGTTATCAGAGTCCGAAAGGATGTAACATAACTTATTTATGATGTGCACTCTACAATGCCCTGCATAGGCCTGTTCAAGAAACTAGGGGTAGTAACACCTGGAGCCCAATAGGCTGATATTTATTTTGTAATGAAATTTTCCACACACACTTTACCTCTCTTTCAAACCAACAACACAGTTCATGAAATCAGTACTAGAATAATGTTCATAAAAATGTAAGGTGACTTACTTTGGTCCACGAAGTCCATTATTCAGGAACATACATTTTCAATAGCTGGCTAGCAACTGTAAAAAGTTTAGCTAATAATAAAATTGAGTTTGAAGAATGTAATGGTTTTATTGGTGTGGACAGCTTTATTCCATAGCAGGTTGTGGTCAAAGAACTTGATAAAATTGGTAAGGCAGAGCTAGGTGTCTCTGGCTGAGTAGATCCATATTTTTTGTGAGTTACTATGCCTTGACATGCAATTTGAATGATATGAACTTCATAGAGTTCTAGCAATGCATGGAATTTGAGTTAAGAGTCTCATCTTGAGACAAGCAATAGTTTAAATTTTCTTATGGAGCACATTGCCACATCCACAGAAAATTACACACCCACTGTCACTGAGTTGATCGATTGATAGTAACTTGGGGTAGTGTAAGGACAGTCAAGTCAAAAAAACTGTGTCGCATTAATATTCCACTAAAAAAATTCTTTTTAGACAGTACACATGCATGTTGATCCATGCAGAGCCCTTACATATCTCAACAAGCCTAATACACAGAAGTGCATAAGATGTCTCAGAAGTTGCCCACTAATGACTCTTCTTGCCTCAACAGTTACCCACATCATTTGCAATCAGCTAACCTTGAGGTTGCATGATTAATAGTGGTTGCCAAAATTCATAGTTTATGGTTATAGAGAACTTGTAGCAATGACCAGCTCCAAGCCTGGGAGCCCTCAAAGTAGCAGGAGGATGATGATGATGATGATGATGATGATGAAGAATTTTAATGTCAGTCCACTCCACTCTTTCGTCATCATGTGCATCAGAAGCCCCACAATCACAGTGACTGTTCAGTACTGCAGCACATAAAAAATATAAATTCACTGCCAGTGCACGAACAGGAAAAGTTCAGTCACAATACACAAAGTGCCTGTCCACAACAATGACTGTGTACTGGCCTGTGTGAACCTAGTTTCTCATTGCATTTGGCCATGGGCACCATTAGGCTTTGCAGCATTCATACTACCCTGTGAAGTATTTCTGCTTCAGCATTCAGGTGTGGCACAGCTCCAGACTAGTACCAGAATATGCTAGTACAATAGCCATGATATCTTACATAATAACATAAATCTTCAAAAGTTACACTGCTTAGCCATTATCTGGTTATGCACAGGAAGGTCTCATTATTTGCTATGTTTGTGTAGGTACTTCCCGTGAATGAGAAGCAGGGTGCCAAAATGATATTTCACTGGCATACCCTGCAAATTCTAAATGTAAACAATACCAAGGCACTTGTTAAACTGCCATATTTTAAATATACACTTTGAGTGAACTTTCATTTCTTCCTATTGAAATACACACAGGGACAATAATAGAGTGTTAAAAAAGTATGGCTCTTAAAAAGCCACTTTCTTGGTGAATCTTATGAAAAATCCAGTTTTATTTTTAATGTACTGATGACTATTTCAAACAGGCTGTATCTGCTGGAAGTATTTTATCATGTGTCGAAAACCAAACCCTCATTCATTTACAACGTTCCAAAACTGCTTGACCAAAGAATTTCTTTCAAGACGGTCGATAGATCAAGATAGATAACTGCAGATAATCAGCAGTGCGAACTTTGACAACACTCATGATTTTTGTTCATATTTTAGGAAATATAAAGATCATTACAAGAGTGTGATCAGAACACCAAAAATGTCCTGCAGTGATTCTTTCAGCATAAAATCAACCAACATATGCAAGCTAATGTATTTAATGTAACAGGAAGTAATGTAGATACTTACTAAAATATCACCTTAAATAGAGTTGCTAAATCAAGTAACAGTACATACAGAGTCGATTATGGACTAATATGGAAGTCTCTCTAAGTAACACTATTTCAGAAGATTTGTCTTGAGTCCATCTGGTTTGTGGATCTATTTTAAATGCAGAATGTTTCAGTAACTTAACCAGAGTCTTCCCATGATCTGAGTGCGGTGGTGGAGGAGGCAACACAACTCATGTTGGTTCCATGGTCAATGACGAAACAGTTCTAATGGCTTTAGGTACATTTACAACTAGTCAATATTCATCACATGTTATGGCTCTCTTCAAAGTGGTATGGAACTGGTAAGTCAGTCTGATGAGGCACAGAGAGAATTCAGTTTGCAAAGATTACAGCCAGAAGTACAGCTGATAATGCACCATAAACAATAAATTATACTCCTAGTGCTGATTATGCCATTTAGTGCACAACTCTTTCCACAGAAAGTACCACTCTTTGGCTTTCTTTATTTGTGGTTCAGATGACTGCTGATCTATTAAAAACTGACCACCTGTTCCTAAGTCTTACTGAAAGCAAAAACACTGTTAGAAGGGTTTTCAACATCCCTCCAGAAACTTGATCCTAGACTGATCATATTGGTCATGTACTTCAGTAATGTATAGAAATGGAGTAGTCAATATGTCTAGCTGTGTTACATCACAACAGAAGGCCCCCTCCCCAGATACTACATTATTTTAAGTCTTCGTACATATTTCCAAAAAAAGTAAAACTACTGTGGATGCCTAATGAAAGTCCCTGAATGTAATGGTAATACACTTTAAAGGTCAGGTACATCACACCATTTGGATTGTATACACTACCTGATCCAACAAAAATGACTAAGATCATCTATTACTTTCTCTTATTAAGACAAAACTTGGCAATGTATTTAGGGCAGAATTCAAATTTGGTTCAGTGGTTATCTGATGAGTTCAGTTTAATGAAATGAGAATACTGCAGCAATCCTGACGACTATACCTAAATACTGGCCACTGCATTCATAAAATGCAAGAAATTGTGCTCCATAGGGCTTTGTTTTCTTCGCTGATGCCCACATTGTGCACAAATTATCTTTACCAAAACTTACCCTAAGTCAATTAAGGTTTCGACAATGATTACATACATGAGCTTATAGCACATCATCCTGACTCCCCAACTTAAGTATTGCCAGAGGTGATGTCAACTGCTGGTATGAAGTTGACCATAAAGTTCAAAAAACATTTTATGTTAAATAATTATATGTTGATGTTGAAAATTCTTTTATTTTAGCTATTATATTTACTGTTTGAAAGTTCTTAATTTGTGGCAATGGCTAAATGCACATAACTCCAAACCTCTACCTGAATCTTTTTCAGATGAACTGATTTTTTTACTTTTTTAATGAGTATAATTTTTGCTCATGTGACTAGCATAAAACAACCCATGTGTCTAGGTCTTATTTATGCCATGCATTGACTCTCCACAATGACAACTAGAGCAGTAACGTAAGTTAATCTATTAAAGTTACCTGTTTATAGATACACAAATAAAACTTGGCAAATTCTTGATGGAATCAGAGTGAAGTTGACACATTTTCTCGAGTGGCTCATTTATGAACATACATTCATAAATACAGCAACAATGTGACCTAATGAGTGCAGCAACAATGTGACACAGTGGGTGCAGCAATAATTGTCTAACAGTCTGGTGGTGGAGTGAGTAAATCATTGTTGCAAGTGTCTGTATGTTAACTTATGAATATGTCATGTAGGTTGCAATTCAGTTTATTGCAACATACAGTTGAGATCGAAAGAGTTGTCAGTGTGAAAACTCCATGTGTACACCAATGTACTAAATCACTTGAATTGAAGAAATATAGTATGGATGTTTTGGAAGTGTCTATCAAAGAAATTTTAAATGGAAAAATAAGCAATATTGGGGTTAGCCAAGGGTATAAAATTTCTAAAGGATCTCTGATAAACAGGGTTTGTGGTCATCATGGTAAAACACGAGGTGATCAGCCAGTTTTTAGTGCTAAAGAAGATGGGTGTGTGTTTACTTGGAATTTCATGAATCAAATATGTGACCACATTATTTGTCCTTAAACTTACTTTGCATGTTGCTCTGAAAAAGTTTCAGAAAAATTAAAGTCATTCTAGTATCATAAAAAATTGACAATTATTACATAACAAAAATGCAGCTTTTTAGAAAAATTATAATCTGTTAGAGCAAAAGTTCATAAAGACAATTTTTATTACTACAGCTGAATAACCCATGCTATAAATGAACTTTTATATTAATTTTATTAGTTTCAGAAGTGTTTAAGTTTCAAGTCCAAAATTGGTCATTTGACAGTAACAACTACACCCCTCCTGCAGTGTCGGGGCCTACAATAGAACTGTGGACCTTCCTTGCATGTTGTAAGAGATGACTAATATGACTCTTTTTGTTTGGCCACATTTTCACCTTGGTATTTTGACTATACTCTGGACTTCTGAAGATTTTCACTCTTTTCATTTTTTATGCCATTTCCCTCACCTTTTTGGGCTTTGTAAATTATGATCCCCATTTTGGATTTGACCCCCACTTCCCATATTTTACAGAAGTGCGGGTCATTAGGGGGAGGACATCTTACTGTGATACATTAACTCTCCACTGAGTGCTGTTATCTTTTGTACCTACCAATCAAGTGGCTCTACCTCTGCACCCAAAATCCAGCACAGTAGCCAGTCCATCATGATGGGTTTGTTCTCTACCCTTTCGGTGGTAGCCCCCTGATGAAGGAGGAATCACAATGCGAATGTACAAGCCATAAAATCCACATATCTGCCAAGGAGTAGATGCCTTTCAACTTTGGGGTACTGGAAGTCCAGACAATGGTTACTGTGCTAGGTGGCCTTTGCCTTGGTGGGGTGGCACCCACAGAGAGAGACCCAGATCGGAGTGGGTGGCATCAGGGCAGATGGTCTGTAATGAAATACATCAAACTTAATGGTGGCCATGCCAACAGTCAGGAACAGCAATTTTAACGCACAGGTTTACAATCCTATGGCATTTCCATCTTTGACTATACCCCAAGACTAGAGCCAGGATAAGGAGAAATGGAAGTGGACAGTTTCGTGAGTTTTTGATTTCTTTCAACTGATGGTAGATCTTTCGCAACAACAAAGCCACTGTTTTTCATTGAAAATATTGAAGACGGGTTTGGGGAGGTTGCAGCATTATAATAGGTGAGGAATCAATCTTTGCTGACCAAAACATTGTACGCCAACCACTCACGAGCACTTCAGGCCTGTGTACAAATAGGAGATATACCAGTCACCACTTCTCCTCATAACAAGCTCAGTAGAGTTTAAGGTGTTACCTTCCATTGGGACCTAAAGCTACAAAGTGAAGAAGAGTACTGATATGGTGTGGCCGTGTCCAGAAGTGACCCAAAGATAAGAGTTGACACTGGAGCTTTTATCCTGGCCTTTGACATCAACATTTTGCCTGAGAAGGTTAAGGTAATGGTTTATTGGTGTGATGTCAGGCCTCATTTTCCTCCCCCGATAAGATATTTTAAGTACCAGAGATTTGGACACATGGACAGGCATCCCATGAGGGCAAGCCTTGTGACCAACCACCTCAATGTGCCAACTATCCGGAACCGCATCCTCCTCAGTCACCACAATGCTCGGTGTTTAAGTGGGAGAAAAAAATTCAAGAGTATACAACACTTCACCAACTGTCTTATCAAGAGGCAAAGAAAATGTTTGAAAGACTTTAGCCAACTGGTATGGTCTCAAATTTTGCAACTGTTGTGTCACAGTCCATACCTCACAATGACAAGATCTCTCACAACACCCCCTGGCCCTGGTCGTATTCCAGAGCCTGCTCCACGGGAACGAAATGCCAGCTCCCTCACCCCTTACCCCTGTAGCACCACTGGTTTCCACACCTGAGATGTCTGGTCATCCTTTGGTGTCACTGGGGCAAGGACACCTGTTAAGATGCCTCCCTATCAAGACAATGGCCAGCAGCCACAGGCTGAAGAAAAGTACGGTCCTCTTTGCTTGCAGATGATAAAATTTGGAAATCTTGACAGAAATCAGTCTCACCAGGATAAGAACTATAATCAGAAAGATAAACTACTTTCTGAGGCTTCAGATGTTCCACTCCCCACCCACACAAAGGGACAATGTATCACACAATCAGGCAGACTGTGACCTGGTAGTGAAATAATCACACCAATCTTTTCCATTTGCCACTTTCTCAGACCTGACTACAACATTCCTTTAATAGAACTGTAATGGCTACTATCGTCATCTGACCGAACTTCATCATTTACTGGCTACTTATTCCATAATTGGCATAGCACTTCATGAAACACGATTTAGTGCAGTGTATCTCCCTGCTCTGAAAAACTACAAATCCTACTGTACCAATCGCTTTGTTTGAGAGAGCATACTGTGGGGATATTTTCAGTGAGCAGGTGGCCCTTACCTCTGCACTAGAAGCCGTGGCCATTAGTGTCTACCTGTCAATTTAGGTGACAATACGTAATGTTTATTTACCCCCAGATGGACCTTTCCATTATCAAGAGCTGTTAGTGGAACAGCTACTTCTCCCCCCTCCCCCCTGCCCCATCCTCTTACAGGGGGCCTTTAAAGCCCATAATTCTCTGTGGGGTGGTGACACTATCTCTCACAGGGGCTAGGTACTAGAAAACCACCTTCCAGAACTGGATGTCTGCCTATTCAACACTAGAGTTGCAACACATTTCAGTGCAGCCTGCAGAAAATTCTCAACTACTGGTCTCACAGTTTCCAGCCCAAGTATCCTACCCCTGATTCAGTGGCACACAGATGGCAATCTTTGTGACAGTGGCCATCTGCCTAGTGTTCCCTCCTCCTCCACTCAGACATCTTAAATATGTTCCACTTAGGACACTTCGGGAAACTGACCGGCAGGCTTTCTCCTCCACAGCCACTTTCACAGCCATTCATGCGATAGATGTAAACAACATGGTACAGGATAGTACTGACACTATTATTCCTGCTGCCACAGCAACAATACCCTATTCCTCCAGCTCACTCAGACGACCAATGATGCCATGGTGGTCTGACGATATAGTCAAAGCTATCAGGCAATGTCACAGGGCACTTCAACAAAACAAGTGTCATCCCTCTATGGATAATCTACTAGCATTCATTCAAGAAACTCCCAGCAACACGGTTTTTAATAAAGATAAGGAAGTATGAGTCTTGGGAGCAATATGTATCATCTATTCGATCCCACACACCATAATCCCAAGTATGAACTAAACTCTGCCACATTTGTAGCATATCCACCACCCACTTCAGTTCCTGGCATCCTTGTCAATGGGAACATATGCATCGGTCCCATGGTACTTGCTGATTGTTTTGCAACACTCTTCACTAAAGTGTTCACTTGCAGTAATTACCATTCTCATTTCCTGACACAGAAACACCTCACCAAATGCCGCCCACTATCATTCCACGCACATGGTTATCTGCCACACAGTGTCTCTTTTAGCGGATGATAGTTTCACAGCGCTTTGGCAGTGTGTCAAAACACGGCCCCCAGACCCAACAAAATCCACAACCAAATGCTGAAACATCTCCTTGCCGACAGTATGAAACATATCCTCGGGCTTTTTAATCTTATTTGAGAGGAACCAGAGTTTTCCTCTTGATGGTGGGAAGCTATTTTATTCCTGTCCTGAAACTGGGAAAGAACCCACATATTTTCACTAACTACCAGCCAATCTCTGACAAATGGACTGTGTAAGCTATTCAAAATGTACGGTCAACCTGTCTTTGTTGGTGCCTTGCAGCCGAAGGGTATATATCATGATTCCAAAGTGGCTTTCAGGCTTTTCAGTCCGTCACAGATCATCCGGTTTGTCTGGAATCTCCAGTGTGTGATGCTTTTGCGCATTGTCATCTTCTGATTGCTGTGTTCTTTGACCTACAGAAGGCATACAATACCACCAGGCGACATCACATACTATTTACAATGCACAAGTGGGGTTTCTGGGGTAGTTTATCCATTTTTATCTAGAATTTCCTATCTCCCTGTCTTTTCTGGATCCAGATGGATTCGACTCTCAGCAACCAATATATACAGGAAACAGGAGTCCATCAGGGATTGGTTCTGAGCGTAATGTTTTTCGCTATCGTCATCAATGGTATCATAAATGCAGTGGGTCCCAGTCTCTGTGTTGCTGTATGTGGATGATCTTTGCCTGTACTATGCCTCCACATCACTGCGAACCATTGAGTACCAACTTCAGAGGGCTGTCTGGAGAGTACATGACTGGGCCCTGAATCATGGCTATCAATTTTCTCCTGCAAAACCATGATTTGTGCATTTTTGCCAACTTCGGACTGTGCACCTGCCCCCAGAAATTTATCTCAGGATATGCACTTGAAGTAGTTGCAACTTTTCAATTCTTAGGTATTTTATCTGACAGCAAGGTAACTTGGCTGCCACATGTCTGCTGGCTCAAGGCAATTTGCCTGAAGAAGCTAAATGCTCTCCGTTTTCTTAGTAATTCCACATAGGGTGGAGTCTGTATAGTTGTTCTGAGATTTTACAAAGCACTGGTGTTAGGCTGTTTGGATTATCAATATGTTACTTATAGGTCGGCAGCACCATCCATACTGAGCTTGCTGGACCCTGTTGAGCACACGGGCATGTGGTTAGCTATGGGGGCCTTCCTTATGAGCCCCGTTGACAGCCTCCTGGAGGAAGCCAGTGTCCCACTGCTGTGGGTTAGACGACAGCAGCTTCTGGCTAATTACATGGTCGCAACCTGTCAGATGCCTACTCACCCATGTCACTTCACTCTGTTCTATAACCAACAGTTCAGACTATCGCATTGCCCAAAACTGGGTAGACCAGCTGGGATTCGACTATATATATTCTTCTGGAGGACCTCCAATAGCCTCCATTAGTCTGTGTTCCTAGGACTTCCCCTCGACCGCCGCCCCCCCCCCCCCCCTCCTTGTCTGCACCCTATCCTGAGATACAGATGGACCTCTTTTGTGGCAAGGAGGATGCTGATATGGCCCTTCTCTGAATCCTGTTTCGTTCGATTCATCATAATTATTCTAATTCTGTATGCATCTACATGGATGGATTGAAAGGCAGTGACAGGGCTAGTTCTGCCTTTGCACATGCAAGGAGACATGAGAAGCACATTCTGCCAGGTGCCTGTAGTGTATACACTGCAGAGTTTGTTGCCGTATCTCAGGCTTTGCAGTATGTCAAAACCCTGACCATGGCAAACTTTCTGATCTGTGGCAATTCCCTGAGTTGCTTAAAAGACATATCCTTGTGTTATCCCAAAAATATTTTTGTCACAAACATCCAGGACCTACTGGTTGACAGATACAGCTCTGGAAAGTCTGTGACCTTCATCTGGACACAGAGCCACATAGGCATTCCAGGAAATGAACCCGCCAACTGTCTAGCCAATGACACTGCTATAGGAGATCATCTTGATGATGGAATACTGGGCACAGACTGAAGATTGCAACTTCGATGCAATACTTTGAGGCTCTAGAAATTACAATGGCAGGCTGCTATGACCCAGAATAAGCTAAGAGCAATTAAGGAGTCCACTAAGGTGTGGCATACATCTTTCCAGGCCTCTCGGAAAGAAGTCACTGTGTTGTGCTGACTATGCATTGGCCACAGGAGACTCACTCATGTGTTCCTTCTGTGTCAGGAAGATTCTCCACACTGCAGCTGCGGTAGTCAACTGATGATAGCAGTTCTTTTTGTGGAGCGTGGCCTACTGGCCGATCTGCAGCACACTCAGTTTGCTTACTTTACTACCTCAGATGCTTGTGGATAACAAGACAGGCTCTACCAAAGTTTTTCATTTCCTGAGAGGGAGCGGATTTTACACTAGACTGTAACACATCCCAGCTTCCAGTGTTAGAGGTGGTTTTTGAGTGTGTGTGTGTGGGGGGGGGGCCTCCCCCTGTGGTGGATATGCCCCATGTGAGTGCAGTTTACTTCCTTCCCCCTCACCTTCTTGTGCCTTTAGACCCTTTTGTGCATAAGCCTGTCTGGCTTATTTCAATTTTCTTTTACCTACTGTGTTACAACAACTACCATGCTTTTGCTTAATGTAGCTGGAGCATCCAAGTGCCCACTTTTTACCTTTTTACATGTTTCTCTCATGAAATGGAGGGACTGATGACCCAGCAGTTTAGTCCCTTTAAACACACAATCATCATCAATCAGTAACAACTACATTACTAACTAAAATAGATGGTGAACATTTTTCAAAGTAAGGATAGTGCTAGAAGCAATGTAAAATTCAAAACAGGCTCCTTGGTAAGGTCTCAGTGGAGATGGTGAATTTCTGTGTCCTGTAGACAATGTGTCACTTGCATGAAGGTAATATGGGTATGTTTGTGACAAGTGACTGTCCAATGTTTTTTGTGTGTACGGAGAAGTATTGAATAAAAAAGAAGTTTAAAAATCTTGCTGGTATGCAGTTGACTGCTCTATAAAAGTACTGAAGTCACCACTGAAACCAAAATTTCCAATCAATACATCACTACCAAAAATGTCTGATAGCCTTCCTCCTAATTCTACCAACCTGGAATTTAATCTAGTACTTTAGTACAGCCTTCTTAGTTGGTTGGTTCGATGATTAAAGAGGCCAAACTACTAGGACAGCAATCCCTTTTTCCCTCGAACAGACAAGTCTACATGACTGTAAATCAGAGATGGTCTAATGCACAAAGCATTGTGGATGAAAACTCCAAGGTCTAGCAAAGGGCACTGAAGGCTTGATATGAGACAAAAGAGAAGGGGAAACAGGATGAAAGGCAGATGAGGGGCACTGTCTAGGGAGCAGCCTGAAGTCACTGCTATGAGGAGACATACATACCCCACTCTCTGCCACTTCCCACAGATACCCCTCTGAGAAATTGCTTAGGAATGACTAGCAACTCAGACAAGGCAAGAGAAGCTTAGATACACAAAAGACGAAGTAGTACAGACCACGGGGGAGGAAGAGTAAACGAGCAGGTAGGGTGAGGGATGGGGTGGACCACCAAGTCCAGACAGCTGCAGTCCACTCTGAACAGAGGAGGCAACAGATTGTTCTGTCAGTTCCTTAACAGGCCGATAAAGTTAAGTGGCCTATCCTTAAAGAGTGGTAAAAGCCCCTTAACAAATAAAACCTAAAACTAAGTCAGCCGCTGAGGCATTGTCTCCTAACACCAGCAGTAGTGAGTCAGGGAGAGTAATAGTCCACCACAGGATGGCTCAGTTGGGACAGTCCAACAAAAACTGGACTACCGTCAAACAGGAGCCACAATGACAGTGGGGTGGTGAATCAGGGAGAGTAATAGTCCACCACAGGATGGCTCAGTTGGGACAGTCCAACAAAAACTGGACTACCGTCAAACAGGAGCCACAATGACAGTGGGGTGGGTCCTCACCATGGGTAGATGACCATGAGTCAACCAAATATGGCACATACAGAGTCCTTGTGAGAGGCCTGCTCAGAGGACCTCCACAGATTGATAGTCTTCTTTATCACCCATATTTAGTTTGGCGAAGTCGGAGTGAGCCATTCTGTATTCTAGATCTCCAAAACTTGACATTGCAATACTGGCTGGAGGTTTGTATCCAGAATACCAATCTCAAGAGTCAGCCTACAGACAGCCAGTGTGGCCAGGCTATCAGCGAGTTCGTTCCCAGGATTCTGACATGGCCCAGGATCCAGACGAAGGTCACTGAACACCCATACTGTTCAGGGCATACAGGGGATCCTGGATAGCAATGATCAAGGGATGGCAAGGGTAACACAGGTTGAGAACTTGCAAACTGCTCAAGGAGTTGCTGCAGATGATAAAGGACTCACTGGTGCAGGAACAGATATGCTCAAAAGCACAAGAGATGGCTACCAACTCTGCAGTGAAAAAACTACAGCCATCAGGCAAGGAGCACAGTTCAGTAAGTCCTGTGTGAGTATAAGCAAAGCTTACATGACCAGCCACCAGATTACTTCTGAACCACAGGGTGCACCAAGGATTGAGAATAATTCACAACTGAAGGCTTCACGAGTTCTTCGAACCTTGTGATAGGCCAAGACAAAGCTGTGGCCGAAGGATGTACCATGGAGATGTACATGAGAGGGTCCAGAAGAGAAGTGGAAGAGGAAACAACTGAAGTTCAGAGGGGATAGACTAGACGCGGACTGTGATCGTAATCTCTTATTTGGGCTGCCATTGTGGGATATGGATTACTGTGTGTGGGAAGAGGAGATGGTAGTTCGGATGCTTATGAGAGCTGCGGACATGGGTAGCAAAATTGACAAGCTGTTGTTGGCCCCTGATCCACAATGGAGGAACCCCAGCCTCCACTAATATGCTGTTCACAGAGTTAGTTCAAAAGGCACCTGTCACACGTCAAATCCCACAGTGGTGTATCAGATCCAGTATCTGAATGCTGAGGGTGATGCCAAACCGTATGCGTGACTCCCATCATCAAGACAGCATTGTATCAGAGGTTTGTAAAGTTGCAGAAGGGTAGTGCGATCTGCACTCCAGCTGGTATTACTCATGCAGCCAAGTGTATTAAACTGGCAGTGATGGGGAATCCACATCAACCGAGAACCAAAGACCAGTCCAAAAAGTCTCCAACACAATGAGAAGTTGGTCATCAAGGTGAAATTCTGGTTGTGGATGAACAGTATGCTGTCAACAGAAGTGCATGACTTGAGTCCTTGTGGCTGGAAACGGAAAGTCATGGGAGAGGGCCCATGCCTGTGCCTTTCATATGGCACCTCGCGGTCAACATTCAGTGACATCCATAATAGAGGAGCTATAGCAGAGGCAAAACTAAGCATGCAACAAGGGTGACACTGAAGACAGCTGCTGCTGCTGCTGCACCACTGATGGCTACTAGAAAGAGAGGGCTATCAGTACAGAGCCCTGACAGACACAATCCTCTTTGATATGAGGGGGTACAATGGGAAACAACTCAAACCCAAGACATATGGTGCAAAAGGAAGTTGTGGATGAGAATTGGGAGCAGACCCCAGGGACCCCACTCATGTAAGGTAGCAAGGATGTGGTGCCATAAGCTTTTTGCAGTTCAAAGGTGATGGCTATAAGGTGTTGAGGGACCCCACTCATGTAAGGGAGCAAGGATGTGGTGCCGTAAGCTTTTTGCAGTTCAAAGGTAATGCCTATAAGGTGTTGGCATCGGGCAAGAGCTGTTCAGATGGCAAACTGCAGGTAACCAGATTATCAGCAATGAAATGGCCTTGGCCAAAACCATCTTGGGACAGAGCCAGAAGACCCTGAGACTCATGGAGCCAACACAGCCACTGGCTTGCCACGTGTTCAAGAAATTTACAGAGAACATTCGTGAGACTTATTAGGTGATAACTGTCAATCTATAGAGGGTGCTCACCTGGTTTCAGTACTGGGACAATAATGCTTTCTTGTCACTGCAAGGGAACTTGCCCTCACTCCAGACGTGGTTAAAGATGGCAAGGAAATTATGCTCACAATCCACTGGTAAGTGCTTGATCATTTGGTTGCGGATGCAGTCCGGACCTGGGGCTACATCAGGTCAGTGGTCTAAGACACTGATGAATTCCCACTTACAGAATGGACCATTATATGGCTTCAGGTGGTGTGTAGTAAAAGATAATTACTTTTGCTCTGCCCACTGTTACAGAACACAAAAGGCAGGTAGATAATTCCCAGATGCCTAGGCTCGACCATAATGCAGAGCAAAATGTTTAGCAACGTCGTCTGGGTCAGTGTAGACAGTGCCATTCAGGATAATGCGAGGTACACATGCAAGTGTCTGGTATCTGCAGACACCTGATCTTAGCCCAAACCTGTGAAGGAGAGGTTTGTGGTCCGATGGTTGAAATGTTCCATTCCCAGCATTCTTGCTACTGTCCTTTTATTAGGTGGTCGGCCTGGGCACAGAGCCACTTAAAGCCAATGAGGTGCTCCATTGATGGGTGCCACTTATGGTGTTGGAGAGACCACCTATGAACTCTAATGGACTCTACAATTTCTGATGACCACCAAGGTATTGTCTTCCATCGGGGTGGGCCCGAGGAAAAAGGGATAGCTAAATCAGCCGTGGAAAGAACATTTGTTTTTTTTCTGGACTGCCTCATTGATATCTCCAAGCAGCGGAGGGCCAAGGCTCTTTTTTTTTTGTAGGGTTTAAGGGCGCTCAACTGCTGAGGTCATTAGCGCCCAGTCACTGGTGTTAGAGCACATGGAATCTGCTAAAACTCAAGGGGATGGGGGGACATCAGAAGGACCTGACAAAGATGCAGATAAAATAAGTAAAAAGGTTAAATGTCTTTGGACAAGCCAGTCAAAGCTATAAAACGCAGAACACAAGCAGCCGCTCGAGCGTCATCAGCTAAAACATCCGGTAAAGTAGATGGCAGGGACAGGATAACACGAAATTGACTAAAACGGGGACACGACAATAAAACATGGCGCACTGTGAATGCCTGACCACAAGGGCACTGCGGGGCTGGGTCACCGGAGAGCAGGTAGCGGTGGCTAAACCGGCAATGCCCAATCCGCAACCTGGTCAGAAGGACCTCCTCGCGCCAAGATGGTCGGGAGGATGTTGTCCAAGCAGTTGGGAGCGGTTTTACTGCCCGGAGCTTGTTTCCTTGGAGGGATGACCAAGCATCCCACCACAATGACACAAGCCTCTTACATACATCCCCACGAACGTCAGACGACGGGACACAATGGGAGGCTGGCCGAGGCAGGAGGACTGCAGCCTTGGCTGCAGCATCCGCAGCCTCATTCCCAGGCACTCCTACATGTCCGGGAACCCACAGAAAGCTGACAGAACCACCATTATCAGCGAAAGAATGGAGGGACTGCTGTATCCGTTGAATCAAGGGATGGACCGGATAGGGAGCTCCAAGGCTCTGAAGAGCACTGAGTGAGTCAGAGCAGAGTACATACGATGAATGGCGGTGGCGGCGGGCATACTGAACGGCCTGATGGAGAGCAAAAAGCTCGGCCGTAAACGCTGGAACATTGGTCGAGGAGCCGGTATTTAAAGGTGGCGGCCCCGACGACAAAGGCACAGCCGACACCGTCGTCAGTTTTGGAGCCATCGGTGTAAATAAAGGTGTGACCGGCAAGTCGAGCACGAAGTTCGACAAACCGTGAGCAATACACTGCAGCCGGAGTACCCTCCTTCAGGAGTGAGCTGAGGTCGAGATAAATAGGAACCGGAGCCTGGAGCCAAGGTGGTGTCGGGCTCTCACCCTCTCTGAAGGTGGTAGGGAGGGCAAAATCCAATTGTCGAAGCAGGCGACGGAAGCGGACTCCGGGGGGCAGCAGGGCAGACACATACAACCCGTACTGACGGTCGAGAGAATCGGCGAAGAAGGACTAGTAAGAGGGGTGGTCGGGCATAGACAACAGCCGGCAGGCATACCGACACAGCAGAACGTCGCGCCGGTAGGTCAATGGTAACTCGGCAGCTTCAGCATAAAGACTCTCGACAGGACTAGTGTAGAAGGCTCCGGTCGCAAGACGTATCCCCCGATGGTGGATGGAGTTGAGCCGGCGTAAGAGGGATGGCCGAGCGGACGAGTAGACGAAGCTCCCATAATCCAGCTTCGATCGGACTATGGACCGATACAAACGAAGCAGGACAGTGCGATCCGCTCCCCAAGATGAACCGCTAAGAACTCTGAGGACATTAAGGGAACGTGTACAACGGGCCGCCAAATAAGAGACATGTGGAGACCAACACAGTTTCCTGTCCAACGTGAGCCCTAGAAACTTAGTTGTGTCCACGAATGGGAGAACAACGGGACCGAGATGTAAGGATGACGGAAGGAACGCTTTATATCGCCAAAAGTTGATACAAACCGTCTTCTCTTCAGAGAACCGGAAGCCATTTGCCACGCTCCAGGAGTAGAGGCTGTCTAGACAACGCTGAAGGCAGCGCTCCAGGAGGCATGTTCTCTGGGCACTGCAGTAGATCGCGAAGTCATTGACAAAGAGAGAGCCTGAGACATTAGGTGGAATGCAATCCATAATTGGATTGATCGCGATGGCAAAAAGGGCTACGCTCAAGACGGAGCCCTGAGGCACTCCGTTCTCCTGGAGGAAGACGTCGGACAATACGGAACCCACACGTACCCTAAACTTTCGATCCGTTAAAAAGGAATCAATAAAAAGGGGCAGGCGACCGCGTAGGCCCCACCTGTGCATAGTGCGGAGGATACCTCCTCTCCAACAGGTATCATAAGCCTTCTCCAAGTCGAAGAACACGGCTACCGTTTGGCGCCTTCGCAAAAAGTTGTTCATGATGAATGTCGACAAGGTCACAAGGTGGTCAACAGCAGAGCGGCGGCGACGAAAGCCGCATTGGACATTAGTAAGTAGTCGTCGAGATTCAAGAATCCAGACTAACCGAGCATTAACCATGCGCTCCATCACCTTACAGACACAGCTTGTAAGAGAAATGGGGCGGTAACTAGAAGGAAGGTGTCTATCCTTCCCGGGTTTGGGTATAGGAACAACAACGGCGTCACGCCAACGCATGGGGACTTGACCTTCGATCCAGACGCGATTGTAGGTACATCTGGCCCCGGAGCAGAGGACCGGGACAGTGCAAGCGCACGTTCGAGTTCCCGCATAGTAAAGGGGGCATTATAAGTTTCCAGATTCAGCGAGTGGAAGGAAGGTCGCCGAGCCTCTTCTGCCTCTTTCCTGGGAAGGAAGGCAGGATGGTAATGGGCTGAGCTTGAAACCTCCGCGAAAAAGCGGCCAAAGGCGTTGGAGACAGCCACAGGATCAACAAGGACCGCATTACCTGACTTCAGGCCAGGTACTGAGGAGTGGGTCTTAATGCTCGACAGCCGGCGCAGGCTACCCCAAACGACGGGAGAGGGAGTAAAACTGTTAAAGGAGCTGGTGAAAGAGGCCCAACAAGTTTTTTTGCTGTCTTTGATGACTCTACGGCATTGCGCTCGGAGTCGTTTGTATTCAATACAATTCGCCAACGTAGGATGGCGGCGAAAGGTGCGTAAAGCGCGTCGTCGAGCACGGATAGCGTCCCTACAAGCCTCGTTCCACCAGGGGACGGAAACGCGACGTGAAGAAGAAGTAGTACGAGGAATGGAACGTTCGGCAGCATTGATGATAACAGCCGTGAGGTATTCGACCTGACTGTCACAACTGGGAAAATCGTGGTCCGGAAAGGTCGCCAGGGAGGAGTAAAGTCCCCAGTCAGCTTTCAGTATGTTCCAGCTCGAAGGACATGGGGATGGGGTGTAGTGCAGGAGACGAACGACACAAGGGAAGTGGTTGCTCGAATAGGTGTCAGAAAGGACATACCACTCGAACCGACGGGCAAGAGTGGGAGAACAGATCGAGAGGTCCAAGTGGGAGTAGGTATGAGTAGAGTCCGAGAGGAAAGCCGGGGCGCCGGTATTGAGGCAGACAAGATTGAGATGGTTGAAGACATCCGCCAAGAGTGAGCCTCTTGGACAGGATGCAGGAGAGCCCCAAAGGGGATGATGGGCATTGAAGTCGCCAAACAATAAGAATGGCGGGGGAAGCTGAACGATCAGGTGCATCATGTCAGCCCGACTGACAGCATAAGACGGTGGAGTGTAGATGGTACAAACTGAAAAAGTAAAAGCAGAAAGAATAATGCGGACAGCTATTGCTTGGAGTGGGGTGGTCAATGGGATGGGATGGTAATAAACATCGTCCCGAACGAGCAACATGACCCCACCATGAGCTGGGATACCGTCCACAGGGGTGAGGTCATACCGCTCCGAGGTATAGTGGGTAAAGGCAATACGGTCAGTCGGGCGCAACTTGGTTTCCTGGAGACCAAGGACGAGCGGACAGTGCAGGCGGAGGAGCAGTTGTAATTCCTCCCGATTAGATCGAATACCTCTTATGTTCCAATGAAACAACGCCATCGCTAGTCAAAAGGTTGGGGGAACGAGACAGGGGAAGAGCTGGTCACCTCGACGGCCGCGGAGGGCCAGGTTGCGAGGGAACAACGCTACAACCGACGGGAGGCGGATCCGGTTCCATCAACTCGTCGCCAGCCGCGGCCGCTGTCCCTGGTTGTGTAGGAGGGGCCGCATTGTTTGCCGACGAAAGGCCGGCGGAGCGCCTGGCAGCAGAGTGTCCCGGCGAAACTGAGGACGGCCGGGAGCAGCGACTTGCGGATGGAGCGTCAGACGAAACGCGCCGGGGTGGAGAGGGGGATAGAGACTTCTTCTTGGAGGCCTTCTTGGAAGACCGAAGAGGCACAGGGATGGTGGGCTGGACCCGAAGAAGGTCCTCACGCGCAGGGTCCGTTTTGGAACGCCGGACCTCAGAAGCTGGGGTCCGGAACGTTTCCCCGATGGACGCCTGAGAAGAGGATCGCTTCTCAGGCGGCGTGGGGGGAGGAGGAGGAGGAGGAAGGGTGGTCCCTGGGGCAGAGGGGGTGGGGGCCACGGGGGAGGAGGATTTGGAAGGGAGGGATTTGGGAGGCATAGGCAGAGCCCCCTGATAGGCGGAGGGGGGACAGGATAGGGGTGAGGATACCGCGGAAGGAGTGGACACAACGGAGGCAAACGAAGTGGTCAATGGCACGGGATGGAGGCGGTCGTACTTCTTCCGGGCCTCAGAATAAGAGAGCCGATCCAAAGTTTTGATTTCTTGTATCTTCTTCTCCTTCTGATATGCGGGGCAGTCTGAGGATCTAGGCGAATGGACGCCAGGACAATTAACGCACCGAGGTGGTGGGGTGCATGTATGTTCCTCACGAAGAGGACGTCCGCAATCGCCACAAAGGGGCTCAGCCTCACACCGTGACGACATGTGCCCAAAGCGCAAACACCTAAAACAGCGCATAGGAGGCGGGACGTAAGGTCGCACGTCACACCGGTAGCACATCACCTTTACCTTCTCCGGGAGAACGTCCCCCTCGAAGGCGAGGATAAAGGCCCCGGTGTCGACGCGACGGTTTTTGGGGCCGCGCTGGACTCGCCGGACGAAATGCACGCCTTGGCGCTCCAGGTTGGCCCTGAGCTCCTCATCAGATTGTAGCAGGAGGTCACGATGAAATATGACCCCCTGCGTCCTATTTAGTGCCAGATGTGGGACAATGGATACTGGGATGTCCCCTAGGCGGTCGCACGCCTGGAGCGCCACCGACTGTGTGGCGGAGGTGGTCTTGATAAGAACGGACCCTGAACGCATCTTGCTGAGAGCCTCAATTTCCCCGAAGACGTCCTCAATGTGATGAACAAAAAACATGGGCTTGGAGGTGGCGAACGTCCCCCCATCGGTTCGAGAACAGACCAAATAGCGGGGGAAGTACTTCGCCCCAAGCCGGCGGGCCTGTCCCTCCTCCCATGGAGTGGCCAAGGGAGAAAGGGCAGGAGAACCAGAACTAGAAACGGTACCTTTTCTTTTGAAAGACTTGGCCGCAGGGCGACCTGATACATGTTGACGTTTCATCTGCGAAACGTCCGCCCCGATACCACCCACTCCGACCAGGGGCTCTCCCCACGGGTGCCACCCAGCCGCAGCAAGGGCCACCTAGCAGGATGACCATTGCCGGGAGTCCTGATGCCCCAAGGAGACGGGCATCTACTCCTTGGCCGACGTGGGGAGGGTGCAGCTCAGGTATCAGCAGTACGATCCCTGTGTTGTCAGGGGGCTACAACCTAGAGGGTACATGACGACCCCACCACAACGGGCTGGCTACCGTGCTGGATTTCTGGTGCCATGGAAAGTCCATCATGATCGCTGGTGCAGATGGAGATGCACTATGGGCGTAACTGGGACGACCCATCAGGCGTTTAGGCCCAATTTGAGGAATAGTGGGTATGGTTACAACGCCAGTGCAATGCTGAGTGCCAAGGTCTTAGTGCACTTAGGACCAGTGGTACACCATGTAAGGTGTCCTTCCCCAAAAGGCTCGTACTTCTGTAGAATTTTGAAAAATGGAGGTCAAACCCCAAGGGGGACCATGACATGGAGGGCCGAAACAGTTGAAACTCCTTTTAGTCGCCTCGTACGACAGGCAGGAATACCTCGGGCCTATTCTTACCCCGGACCCGCAGGGGGGAGGGAGAGAGAGCCAAGGCTGACAGCATAGGCGAAAGAACCCCATTCAGCACTGTTGAGAGCCCATCTGGGGAGGTGACGAGGGGAGTGATGCTGAGGGAGGGACAGGAAGATTGAGAGGTGATCACTACCCCACAGGGGGGGGGGGAGAAGACAAGGACTGCAAATGGAAAGGTCAAAGACTGAGATAGTTCTGCGCACAACAATGAAGTATGTGGGGGTACCAGTATTCAAGAGGCAAAGGTCAAGTTGTGCTAGTAAAAATTCAACTGCTTTACCCCAGCCAGTGATCATGATTCTACTCCACAAATGGTTATGGGCATCGAAAGCACCTAAGGTCAGGAAAGGTGGGGGGAGCTGAGAAACCAATGCAAATAATATGTTCTGAGACAGTTCACCATCAGGAGGGTGGTAAACATTGCAGATCGCAATATCCTGAAATGCCATTACCCAAACAGCTGCAGCCTCCAAAGGTGTAGTAAGAGGCAGAAGCTCACTACATAGAGTGCATATAGAACGTATATCCAAACTCTATATGACACCTTGTCATTGGTAGCATGATTCTTACAATATCCCCGGTATCTGCAGAGGGCCGGGGCCAATGTAGCTGGAAACCATGCCTGCTGAAGAACAGTGCAGAAGGCAGGGGAAGTGCTTAAAAGATGTCGTAGCTCAGTCAGATGACAAAAAAAAGGTGCTCCAATTCCACTGGAGAATAATGCTGCCGATGTACAGTAAGGCCATCAACAGCCCAAGGAGGCAGGTTATGCCTTACGATCACTTGTTTCCACTGGCTGAGGTGTTGTGGCATCAATATACATAGGTTTTGGATTCCATTGTGTGGTGCTGCCAGAATCTCTGCCTCAGCCACAGAAGTGGAACAGGCTAGATCTGGTGGTGTGGGGGGCCACCTGACTGTCCTCCTTCTGAAAGGACTTTTCCTCAATTTTCTCTCTTTAAATAATTTGGAGTGCTTCCCTAAATCAGTTTCAGGTAAAGATGAGGATCGTGAAGCCCTGCGACCAGCAGCCTATAGCTCCTCCAGCCACTGGCTGGTGTCTGTAGACCAGCAGAAATCTTGGAGGCAAGTGTCCTGAGAGACCACTTCCTTGTGGGAGAAGCCGGAGGAAGGTGATTTGTCTCTGACTGGGAGGAGGGGACCAATGTCCCTGGTGGGTGGGAAGCCATTGATCCCAAAGTAAGTGTGGGGGAAGCAGCAAGAGGGGAGCCCTCAACCATCAGGGGGCAGGCATGGTTAAGCAGCTCTGAGGGCCTACTGCAGGGGGTGCAACGGCCAGGTGTACAGTCACCAAAAAGGGCAACATCATCATAGCTGTGACATATGACATTGTTTTACATGCTGGGTGCTCGTACTTTTCTTGGCCTCTTGATAAATCCACAGTCTTACACTCTTGTATTTTCTGCTCTATGGAAAACAGTGCAATCTGGTGACCAGGGAGAATAGTGCTTTCCTCGGTTGACACAGACGGAAGAAGGGGCACAAGGAGCATTCGCATGCAGCTGTCATCTGCAATCTCTGCATATGGGGCTAGTGTTGCAACATGAAGTCATGTGCCCAAATTTCAGACACTTTAAGCACCACATGTGGGGGGGGAGGGGACATACAGTTTCACATCGCATCAGTACAGGGTGTACATGAACTCCGGGAACACTCAATTATTTATTGCAAAAGAACTAAACATTGTACATATGTCATACATATTGAATTTTGAAGAGAAACCCTGAAAGGGTTTTTTTTTTCCAAACATTTGATATGCAAACCATGAGCGGCCCGGCAGACATCAATACGGTAATTGAATTCTTGCCATACCCGTCCCAGCATGGCATTGTCGACTACGGCTGGTAGAGGCGGTACACACATGAGATCTTTAATGTGTCCCCATAGAAAAAAGTCACACAGAGTGAGATCTGGTGATCTGGGAGGTCATTTCATGAAACAGCTGTCCCCTTCTCTGGCATGGCTGATCCATCGATGTGGCAGCTCCATGTTCAGGTACCCAAGCACTTGACCATGAAAATGGGGTGGAGCCCCATCCTGCTGAAAGATGAATGGAGTGTCCAACTACATTTGAGGCATCAGCCATTGCTGCAACATGTCCAAGTAGGAATATCCAGTGACAGTGTTCTCTGCAAAGAAGAATGGCCCATACAGTTTTCGACATGACAATGCACACAAAACATTTACCTTTGGGGAATCATGCTCAAATTCAATGCATTCGTGTGGATGCTTTGTACCCCAGAGTCGACAATTATGCCTCTTCACTTTCCCATTAGTGTGAAAAGTGGCTTTGTTGCTAAAAATTAAGCGATCAACAATGCCATCCCCATCCTCATTCAAGTGTTGCAACTGTGAACAAAAATCGAAATGCCTGTCTTTGTTGTCATCATTGAGCTTCTTTACTAACTTCAATTAGAATGGTTTCATAGACAGCTTCACTGGAGCCATTTCGAGTTCACGGGATGCACGACACACCAATTTCTTTGGACTCCTTATTAATGTCTCTCATACGTGCTCCACATTCATTTCACCCACACCGGGATGTCCGCTTCTCTTTACTGCACACAAGCAACCCATCGTAATGAATTTGTTGTGCCAGTGGTAAATGGCCTTCCTTGTTGGTGGCTTCTTACTGTACTTGGTTCTAAACATCTGTTGAACAGCTGTAGCACACTTGTTTTTGTTGAACTCCAACACACAGAAAGCTCGCTCCGCACCTGAACTCTCAATGTTTGTGACTAGCACTGACTATCAGCAAATTACCATACTACGCTGTGGCAGTATACATGAAAAAACCCATTCAGGGTTTCTCTTCAAAATGACATATGTATGACATCTGTATAATGTTTGGTTATTCTGCAGTAAATAATTGAAAGTGTTCCCAAACTTTATGTACACCCTGTATTCCGTCACCTTGACCTTTCCAGGCAATGAATCGCTCTCAAAGGCCAACATGAAGGCACCTGTAGCAACCCTATTACCCTTTGGCCCACTATGTACATGATAGACAAAGTGTACAACCTGACACTAAGAGTTCACGTGTATCTCATTATCAGACTAACAGCAGGTCTCCAAGGAAAATGATGCCCTGAACAAAATTTCAACTATTATGGGGAGTGACAGTCACTGGTACGCCACTCAGCTTGTTACACACGAGCCAGTGACTGGGCAGGGGATGCTGTTTTGATCAAAATTGACCTACTTTTCATTTCAGAGATGGCTACCACTTCCCAAAGTTTATCTTCTTAGTTCTCTACAGAGAATAAGACTTTGTGGCCAAGAAGGAATCGCCATCAGTCTTTGTACAAACCAAGTACTGTGGGGAGTATTGCTCTGCGTGCTACTCAGCCCTATGTTCCTCCCACGACATAGGCAGGGAAGAGAACATTTTAGGGTTGTATCTCTCTGCATTAAAGGAGTACTGTCCTTTCATACAGACGGCTGGGGTCGTATAGCCACTAACAGAAGATAACTTCATCCACTTCATTTGTGGCTCGTCTGCCATTGTGCCATCCACTCTAAATGTGGGCCCTCCCCATGGGCACCACCCTGCCTCAGCAACAGCTACCTGGCCAGTAATCCATTGCTCAGAGTCCCCATGCCCCAGTCACAACGAGCACATACTTCTTGGCATGCATGAGGAGTTTTCAGCTCAGGCACCAACAGTGTGACCCCTGCGTTGTGCTGGTGGCCCAGAGGTTAGCATCATGCGGGTGCTTGACAACCCTGCCCTACAATGTGATGGCTACCGTGCTGCAATTTGGGTATATTTGTTTATTGAAAGGAAAGGTGTAAAGATGGGAAGTCACAAAGACAGAGCATACATCACACTGGGCGACCTTCCCTGCACAATCTGCACTTCTGGAGGATTTTGAAAATTGGTAGCATGTCGGGTTCATCAATGGGGACCATATGTTTATTTAATGAAAAGTCTTAGAATACACTGGACATGGAAATTTGAGTCCCAATCATAAACCACGTCCAAACAGTATCTGCATGAAGCAGACCATCTGATGGAGAGGCAGAGGAGGTAAGGGTTAGTGGAAGTATCAGCTTGCAGTAAAGAAAGATAGTAATGCTGCAAAGGCTGGGGACCCATGGTAGCTGAGCACATATTCACAAAAGAGTTGTGAACCCCCTGAGGGAACACAGTGTTCTTGGACAAGTTCTTAAGATGAAAATTTATTCTGTAACCATGGTCAAACTGCTTCCCTGAAGTCACAATTTCCACAAAGTTATCTCGGCTTAATTACATTTACATCTGTACCTACACTTTGTGAGTGACATTACAGTGAATGGAGGATGGTAATTTATTTAACACAGTAACTTCCCACCTTTCCTGTTTCAGTCAGAAATGGTTTGCAAAAAGAATGACTGGTGGTACACCTCAATGTGAACTCAAATCTCTGTAGTTTTCCCTTCAAGACCTTTTTGCAATATATATGTAGGAGGTGGTAAAATGTTGGCTAACACTTTTATAAATGGAATTCTTACAATAAATCAGACTGTGAGGAACAATACCTCTCTTGTAGTGTCTTCCTCTGGAGTTCCATATGCATCTTCCTGAGACACTTGCATATACTAAACCAACTCATGACAATAGATGCCGCTCTTCTCTGTTCAGTCTATCGATCCTACCTGGTCCCAGGTTGAAGGCATTTGCTCCTTTATCAGTACAGCGAAGATTTTGTAAGCTTTCTCTTTCATAAATTATGAAGGTGAGTAGACAGCGATTCATGATTTAATGGATTCCAAACAAACTTTGACAGAAGTCAAAATGTCAGTACCACTAGTCAATCTACAGGGTGTTACAAAAAGGTAGAGCCAAACTTTCAGGAAACATTCCTCACACACAAAGAAAGAAAATTATGTTATGTGGACATGTGTCCGGAAATGCTTACTTCCCATGATAGAGCTCATTTTATTACTTCTCTTCAAATCACATTAATCATGGAATGGAAACACACAGCAACAGAACGTACAAGCGTGACTTCAAACACTTTGTTACCGGAAATGTTCAAAATGTCCTCCGTTAGCGAGGATACATGCACCCACCCTCCGTCACACGGAATCCCTTATGCGCTGATGCAGCCCTGGAGAATGGCGTATTTTATCACAGCCGTCCACAATAAGATCACGAAGAGTCTCTACATTTGGTACCGTGGTTGCGTAGACAAGGGCTTTCAAATGCCCCCATAAATGAAAGTCAAGAGGGTTGAGGTCAGGATAGCGTGGAGGCCATGGAACTGATCCGCCTCTACCAATCCATCGGTCACCGACTCTGTTGTTGAGAAGCGTACGAACTCTTCGACTGAAATGTGCAGGAGCTCCATCGTGCATGAACCACATGTTGTGTCGTACTTGTAAAGGCACATGTTCTAGCAGCACAGGTTAGACTATCCCCTATGAAATCATGATAATGTGCTCCATTGAGCGTAGGTGGAAGAACATACTGATGAAACTAAAATGAGCTCTAACATAGAAATTAAGCGTTTCCGGACACATGTCCACCTAACATCTTTTATTTATTTGTGTGTGAGGAATGTTTCCTGAAAGTTTGGCCGTACCTTTTTGTAACACCCTGTACATTTACTATATCTACAACAAAAGCATCAACAAAGTACAGGACATCACCTTCAATGACTATCAACACGCAGCTCTGTTAGCTGAAAAAATATTACACAAACATGATCAAGACAAGCTTCACAATTACAACCTATTATTGTTATTACACAAAGTAGACAAGCAATACAATGTCATCACAGTGTATCAGGTTATGGCGAAATTAAAGAACATGAAAAACGAAAATGCTGGTGTAGTACTGATGGAGTTATGGAAATATAAGACAATGATTACATCTTGGATTAGTTCAACTATTTTAATGTTAGTTGGGCTGATGGAACAATATCCAATGACTAGAAAACTACACAGAAAAATGGAGACGACTATCTGCAAATATCAGAGGGACTCTCACAGACAAGAGCAAGCAAAATATAGTGGAATGGAAGCTCAATGAAAAGTCCTGCAGAATTAGAAAGTAACACTGTAGCATAGATCCCACATTTATGGTTACACAATTAGTAGCGTAGATAAAGAAATTTAACCATCCCAAAAGATACTATTTTTAGCTCTCGAAACAAATTATGACGAAGTCAAAATACTTATGTTGTAGCAAATATGAGAAAACAACAAAGTCCCAAATAGTTTAGACAATCCAAAAAAAGTTTTTACAACCATGAAAAATATACAGGAACCATAGAAATTAGGGACTAAGGTAAGGATGTAGTCTATCACTACTATCATTTACTATTCAGATGGGCGAAACAGAGTACGGAAATATCAATACAAATCACCACATATGTATTACAGTAGACTTATTATATGACAACTGGTTTCATGCAACAATCATCATTAGGTGACACTGTCAACAGTCTTTACAACAAATTCTCACGTCTCATCGTCTTACATAATATTGATGGCATATTGTGGGATGTGACAAGCACACAAACACCCCACGAACTTCCTGGGACTAGCACAATGAACAATGTGTGCAGGGAAGATAACGTGGTATGCAAACTACACTAGTGTCTGTGTCAGTCGTTTTCCAAAATGTTCCTTCAATATTACAAAAGACTATTAGACCCCTCGAATCATGATATCAGCACAATTCTGTGGGAATTTGTTATGTCGACGATTGGCAGTGCCACCTGATGATGTTCACTGAAGAAAAATGGTAATGACATAATGACTGCACCTTAACACAGCTGTGTGGTTCTTGTTAATATTAACAAGAACCAAGTATGCGGAATAAGATTATCAAGATTAATCCACATGTGTAAAAACTGACAAAAACATCAAGTTATTAATGTTAGTACTCACAGATGACCAGATACTTATGGCTGATGGAAAAGAGGATTTACAAAGATTTGCATATATACTATAAAACGTTCTCACAAAGTATAATACGAAAATTTCAACAACTGTAACAAAGGCGATTCTGCAACCAGAAAGTCTTTCAAGAGTAAAAACTGCACTGAAGAATAAAATTATAAAGGAGGTAAAAAGCTTTATATATTTAGATAGACATGTTTCACAAGTTCCAAGCCTGACACACACAGAGAGAAAAACAGAAATCAGACTTCACAATGTCATATTAAAAATCCTCTCTTCATGTGGAAGTGGATATTTGACTCTTTGCTAAAATTATAAAGCCAGAGTGTACAGTGGCTCAACTTTGAGGGACAGTGAGAAGTGAAAATAAATAGGTCAAAACGTTTTGCACCACCTACGTCTTTGATTAAAGAGGAACAGGTAATGAAAGAATAACACTTATGAAATTAAAACCAACCCCGCCTCAGATACTCACATCACAAATATGTAGGAAACATAAACCTCAACATGAGATCTTATCTGGACGCCGACACATGGGTACACAGATTCTGTCCCAATGGTGGGGGGTGGGGGGGAGTGGTGGTGTCTGGGAGGGAACCCTGCCACCACTTGTCACTAACATTGTCAAAAACCCATATAACCATGGTGATTCTGTAGAAAAACTAGAAAAGGAAAGGGAGGAAAAGAATAAATTAAAACAATTTTATTGTGAAATAAAAATTAAACAATAACAAAAATAAAAACAGTATGTTTGAAAATACACACTTGTCACAAATCAAAATTTGCTGCTGTGTAACATTCAATATGTGCTGCCTATTCCCACATGCTGTAATATTCTTGGAGCCTCCTTGGCATGTTATCCACAAGGTAGCTTGGACACGGCTGCTCAAACTTGACTCACTCTTCCACTATGACCCTCCTGCCGTCCCAGTGTATGAAGATGGTCACTGTAAGACAGACAGACAGACAGACAGACAGACAGGCAGGCAGGCAGGCAGGCAGGCAGGCAGACACACACACACACTCTCTCTCTCTCTCTCTCTCTCTCTCTCTCTCCCTCTCTCCCCCCCCCCCCCCCCCCACAACCCCTGTCCCCACAAAATCTGGAGAATATGGTTTGCTTGTAAATGAATGAATAAAATGACACCAGTAAATCCCAAATTCTTTAAAGACTCAAACTCCCATGTATAAAACAACTTCAAACACCCGATTACTTCACAAATGAGTTAATATGTTGAATACAAGTCGTCATCACCCCCCCCCCCCCTCGAGGAGATGGGTCCTGTGACCCGTACAGTCACTGGTAAACGCTATTATAGTCTTTTGCTCACCAACATCATTCCAATCCTTCAACAGCGTGGATGTGTGGGTAGGATCATTTTATGCAAGATAGTGCTCCTCCACACATTGTACAGCCAGTGGAGCAGCTGATGCAGGAGCATTCTGGAAATACTAGACTTAGCAGCCATCATTTCCCTACAGCCTGGCTGTGAAAATCACCTGATCTTAATCTGGAGACTTCTGGCTGTGAGGTCCTCTGAAAGATGCTGTGTTCAGTGCTCCAATTACAAAAGAAGCAGAATTGAAGGCACACACTGTGCAACATATTCTGAACATGTCTCCGATCTGCTGTAGGATGTGCTGTTTCTCGAATTCAGCTTGAGCCAGAAAATGATTGACAGTATATTGAGCATGTCTTGCTCCAGTCTCATGGCAATTAGAAACTGGCATCAATTTGCTTTTTATGCATTTTTGGCGCAAGGCAATTAAAAATTATGTCATGTTTCTTGTTATATGGTTTTTGGCCCCAGGACAATTAAAAACATACTTCTTCCAACCAATGTGGTACGACCTTGCTGTGGTGGCTGGACCTGCCTAACTAACAGTGCCACATTGCACAGTAGTAGTTGTTGTTGTTGTTGTGGTCTTCAGTCCTGAGACTGGTTTGATGCAGCTCTCCATGCCACTCTATCCTGTGCAAGCTTCTTCATCTCCCAGTACCTACTGCAACCTACATCCTTCTGTATCTGTTTAGTGTATTCATCTCTTTGTCTCCTTCTACGATTTTTACCCTCCACGCTGCCCTCCAATACCAAACTGGTGATCCCTTGACGCCTCTGAACATGTCCTACGAACCGATCCCTTCTTCTAGTCAAGTTGTGCCACAAACTTCTCTTCTCCCCAATCCTATTCAATACCTCCTCATTAGTTATACGATCTACCCATCTAATCTTCAGCATTCTTCTGTAGCACCACATTTCGAAAGCTTCTATTCTCTTCTTGTCCAAACTAGTTATCTTCCATGTTTCACTTCCATACATGGCTACACTCCATACAAATACTTTCAGAAACGACTCTCTGACACTTAAATCTATACTCGATGCTAACAAATTTCTCTTCTTCAAAAACGCTTTCCTTGCCATTGCCAGTCTACATTTTATACCCTCTCTACTTCGACCATCATCAGTTATTTTGCTCCCCAAATAGCAAAACTCCTTTACTACTGTAAGAGTCTCATTTCCTAATCTAATTCCTTCAGCATCACCAGACTTAATTCGACTACATTCCATTATCCTCGTTTTGCTTTTGTTGATGTTCATCTTTCAAGCTTTCAAAATGTGGTGCTACAGAAGAATGTTGAAGATTAGGTGGGTAGATCACGTAACTAATGAGGAGGTATTGAATAGAATTGGGGAAAAGAGAAGTTTGTGGCACAACTTGACTAGAAGAAGGGATCGGTTGGTAGGACATGTCCTTAGGCATCAAGGGATCACAAATTTAGCATTGGAGGGCAGCGTGGAGGGTAAGAATCATAGAGGGAGACCAAGAGGTGAATACACTAAGCAGATTCAGAAGGATGTAGGTTGCAGCAGGTACTGGGAGATGAAGGAGCTTGCACAGGATAGAGTAGCATGGAGAGCTGCATCAAACCAGTCTCAGGACTGACGACCACAACAACAACAACGATGTTCATCTTATATCCTCCTTTCAAGACACTATCCATTGCATTCAACTGCTCTTCTAAGTCCTTTGCTGTCACTGACAGAATTACAATGTCATCGGCGAACCTCAAAGTTTTTATTTCTTCTCCATGGATTTTGATACCTACTCCAAATTTTTCTTTTGTTTCCTTCACTGCTTGCTCAATATACAGACTGAGTAACACCGGGGAGAGGCTACAACCCTGTCTCACTCCCTTCCCAACCACTGCTTCCCTTTCATGTCCCTCGTGTCTTACAACTGCCATCTGGTTTCTGTACAAATTGTAAATAGCCTTTTGCTCCCTGTATTTTACCCCTGCCACCTTCAGAATTATGATGGATGTGGTGTGAGTTGCACATAAAATAATTGGTACTGTGCAATTGCACAGTACCAATTATTTTATGTGCAACTCTCACCATAGCCGTCATATCACAATTCATCCATCATTTGTAGCCAAACATATTTACATTATGACACTGTGCCATCTAGTGAACAAATTTTTTGTTTCCATAATGTTTTCTCCTCCGTCAATAATATGTCCAAATTTGATACCATTCTGGGCAGGGGTTAATTTTCTACAGCATTTTTAAACTCAAATTTTTATTGTCGTCTTATAGCATGACTGGTTTGTCACCCAGTCAGTGAGATGAATGGATTCACTTATTTTAATATAATGAAGTAATTTCTGATAACTAAACCTTTGCATATTTGTATTTATTAATTTAATTAATAATGTCTGACATTGTCTGTTGCTGTAATGGGATAATGGCAACATTAGTCTTATTGGTTTGGCCTATTGAGGGTCACATGAAATAATTAGTGTCTTCTTTCCAGTAGTCTGTCCATTCTTTCCATATGTTGTTCTTTTATTTCCTCTTTCTATACTACACCTGGTTCAGATTCATTGATGACATCTTTGCTATCCGGATTGAAGGTGACGAGACCTTATTCACATCCTCCAGAACCTCAACAACTTTTCCTCCATTTGCTTCGTCTGGTCCTACTCAACCCAACAAACCACCTTCTTAGATGTTGTCCTCCACCTCAGAGATGGCTACATCAGCACCTCCGTCCATATCAAACCTACTAACCACCAGCAATACCTCCACTTCGACAGCTGCCACCCATTCCATACCAAAAAGTCCCTTCCGTACAGCCTAGACACCCGTGGTCGTTGCATCTGCAGTGACGAGCAGTCCTTCTCTAAATACACCTATGGTCTCACTGAAGCCTTCACTGATCATAATTATCCTCCCATCCTTGTACAAAAACAAATCTCCCGTGTCTTATCTTTCCAGTCTCCCACCACCTCCCAAAGTCCCACAGTCTGGCCACACAGGAGCATTCCCCTCATAACTCAGTACCATCCGGGACTGGAGCAACTGAATTATATTCTCCGCAAGGGTTTCTATTACCTGTCGTCGTACCCTGAAATGAGAAATGTCCCACCCACTATCCTTCCCACCCCTCCTACCGTGGTATTCTGCCATCCACCAAACCTACACAATATACCCGTCCATCCTTACACAACTCCTGCTCCCAATCCATTACCTCAAGGCTCATACCCTTGTAATAGACCTAGATGCAAGACCTGTTCCATACATCCTCCTACCACCACCTACTCCAGTCCGGTCACTATCACCACCTATCCCATGAAAGGCAGGGCTACCTGTGAAAGCAGTCATGTGATTTACAAGCTAAGCTGCAACCACTGTGCTGCATTCTATGCAGGCATGACAACCAACAAGCTCTCTGACCGCATGAACGGCCACTGTGGCCAATAAACAAGTGGGCCATCCTGTTGCTGAACACGCTGCCAAACAAGATACCCCTCATCTCAACGACTGCTTCACAGCCTGTGCCATATGGATCCTTCCCACCAACACCAGCTTTTCCGAATTGCACAGATGGGAACTTTCCCTGCAATACATCCTACATTCCCGTAACCCTCCTGGCCTCAACCTTCGTTAGTCACTGTCCTCACCAATCCAGTCCCTCCCTGTTCCCATTCCAGCACTACACAGCCGTCATTTCAGTGCCACAGCCAGTCTTCTTATTTTTAATTCTCTCCTTTACGCTACTTACCCCCTCCCCCTTCTCTCCTGCCCTCTGTCTAAACTGCAACACTTCACTGTCTGCCACTCCCACCATACTATCCCTCCCCCTCCTTGCCCCAGCCTCCTCCTTACCCCCACCCAGTTGCCAATCTCATCATGCACTGGTGTGTGTGTGTGTGTGTGTGTGTGTGTGTACTGCTGACAAAGGCCTTAATGGCCGAAAGCTATGAGTGTGTGAAGTTTTTTATTGTGCCTATCACGACTCAGCATCTCCGCTAGCAACTTTCTCTCTCTGGTATTGTTACAAGCCACCCTGGATCTTCCATTGTTTGATTTACACCTGTATTTTCTTCGTTTGCTCCTGGAAACTTTGAAGAAAAAAAATAATTGCTATGAATTTCTCTCTTTTTTCTATTTCTTCCTCCATTAATTTCATTTTGCTTATGTCTGCATTAATTTCTGAGACCTACACAATTCATGTTTTAGGTTCCTGTCAAAAAGTCAATCTTTTTGTTGTTACTTTATGTAACCTTTTTAGGTGCGCATTGAATACAACTCATCTCTTCCACATTGAGTCTAATATTTGATCTATTCTTTCATTAACTTATTTATTACTTATAAATTCTCATTTCACATTGTAGTGTTATTGTCCAAAGATTTTCCTGACTATTTCCCTTTTTTTATTTTCTGTATCAGCTAAGTAATCGGCTGCATTTAACAAATAGCGTTCTGATCTAATGACAGTGTTTTAGTCCTGGAGTTTTGTTACTGATAAAGATTTCTTATTGTAAAAGGTTTTTGTTAATAGAAAATCAACTTTCACTGTCCTTGTCCTTACCACGTTAGCTTACTTGTCTAAGTTGTTTGTTGTTTTATTTGGCCTAATCATTTAAATATTGTAGCCTTTTCTATACTTCTATAACTAATTTCCATATATTTCAGTGCCTCCTTCGTGTCGCAATATTCTTTTCTTTTTTCTCTCAAAAGATGCATATACGCCTGCTTTTGAAGCTGTATCCTGTGAGATTTATCTTTATTGTTGTATCGTCTACAGATTCAACTTAAGATGACAAGACCGACTGCAAAAGCCAAGCCAACAATTCTCAGCTTACCCCTTTTCTTCCAATTATGATTTTTTTTTTTTTTAATTCATGTATTATGGTCTAACTTAACCACATATCAGTTATTGTATACCTCTGTGGGGTAGTGCAGCTAATACAGACATATGTATACCACTTAAACTCCAAAACAAAGTGATTAGGTGCACTGGAAATCTGTCTCCAAGACAGTCATGTAGAAATAAACTGCAAATATCGACAGTGCCTGCTCTGTATGTATATGAAGCAATTATGTACCTAAAAATAAACTGTACAGCTTTGACGAACGAAAGTATACATAAATATGGCACTAGGTGTAAGGATAACTGTCACATGTGTTCAAGTAGACTTAAAATAGCTGGATGTATATTATATAACAAACTTCCAAGCAGTATCAAGAACTTAAAAACACTGTCGGCTTTCAAGCAAAAACTAAAGTCACACCTGGTCTCAGCTTGTTGTTACAGTATAAAGGAGTTCTTAGAGGCAAGTTTAACAGTGTCAATGAGTTTCTTAGATGCAAGTATACAAAATTCTTAACTTAGAGATTCATCTTCAAACTCCGAGTAAAAAATATATAGAGGCAGTGTCCTTTCACTGTATGTATGCATAATTGTATATATTCTTTTTAACTCAGTCCGATATGTGTAATTTTATTTGGTATGGTGTAAACTCCTAATCTCTCTTACAAATATCAAACAGTTTTATATGTCTGTGCTTTTATGTAAATACCAAATACTTTGTAACACACCTGTGTATATCTTGATGTGTCCAATATCACTACCAAAAATGATCCAAGGCTGAAAAATAAATAAATTATTGTGCTTTTCTTCCAGTCCACGACTTTTTTTTTAACTCTATTTGACAGTAATGGGGACAATCCATCTCCTTGTCTCACACCTGGTTTGATCTCAAAAAGCTTTAGGGGTTTCACTTAATTTAATTTCACATTTTGTATTTGTTATTGTGCCTTTTTATGATTGCAACTATAACAAATGTTATAGTAATGCTTTCGGCTCCAACTCTTACCACAAATTACATACAATTTATTCCACACATTATTATTATTATTATTGCTATTAGTACTACGGTGTAAACCCATCCCCATTCCCTTGTCATTATTTCATTTGCAAGTGAGAAAACACTACATGACAGACCTCTATCTGTTCCCAGGTTCAGTATGCTATTTGTAAAGTATTTTTAAGCAGTGCTGCATTTTATAAGTGATTCAAAGTCTTAACGTTGATTACAAACACAAAGCTTTTCATCTGTCAAGGACAATTATTGAGAGGGGAAGTGGAATTAATTTAACTTACTGAAACCCCATGTCTGCTTTGTCCTGTGAATTGAGAGTAAAACCGAAGATCCTCACAGCAGCATTTACACAATATGGAGAACAACCACTTCAACTAAAAAATTCCTTTTGTACGGCATTTAGTCATACATACACGTCTCATTATTTCTTCCCCATGTGTATCACTTCACAAAATTCATGTGTCTGTCAACTGTCAACTGTCAACCAAGTAGTGCAAGTAATTAAAGCTGAGGAAATACGGAAGCGTCCGATCCCACCCGTCTGCTTTGACCCATGACGTCACAAATATGGCAGAAACAAAAACACACACACACACTTTCCACAAGAAGTCTAATGACACTAACGGGACAAGCGCGGGAAATGAGGTGTTTTGGGTGGGGGGCAAACTAAATATAAACAAATTTAGACGCCTTGCGTAGCTACAACGTGTAAGTGAAGACAGCCATGCGTGAATACCCACCCACCTCCCCAGGGGTCGTAACCCCTGCAACCCATAGAAGATAAAGATGCTTCAGTAGCTGATTAGTGTTTTTAAAAAAAAAATCTCACGGGGTAGAACGAACAGGTCAGAAAGATAAATATAATAAACTAAAACAGAAATTCGAGGAAACAGATAATTAAAATAAGTAATAAGTGTTTTTAAATTAAAAAAAAAAAATCTCACGAGATAGAACGAACAGATCAGAAAAGTAAATAAAATAAGATAAAACAGAACTGGAGACAGCCACACTCAAACCAAACTCCATGCCGTCATGACGTCACACACAACACCCTTACGTCACGGGTCAAAGCCGACACGTTGGATCGGACGCTTCTGTCGACCCAAAGCTGAGAGCACTGTTCTTACAGAATTTGAAATTTATTGTAACACAAAAAGAAAAGTGCACTACTTTTAGAAAATAAGGGAGGCTGGGTTTAATGCCTCATCACAGACAAGGGTCATTAGTCTGTTCAGATTGCACAAGGATAAGAAAAGAAATGGATCATAGTCTTTGAAATGAATTGTATTAAACATTTAAGATAAGCTACAGAAAATCTGTTACTATTAATAATTTTTATTTTATGGAAAACAGAATTAAAGAAAAGTTAGGGAAATATGTCTGGCACTGGTGCATAGAGAAGTCCTGCCAAAGAGCAAGAACATGGCTGTCAGACTGTACTTTCCATTCCAACACAAAAATACATGTTAACTGCCCTTATTATAAACAATACTATGAAGAGATTATAAATTTACCAAAAATCTAGCAAAACAGACCTGTGCACTGCAATCTCTGATGTTGTCAACCACATAATTGTAATTTAATTTTTATTCGCCATAGGCCCTAATTCAAACATATTATATTAAGATGTGTTACAGTTGCCTAGAGAAAAAACTAGTGGAGATAATACAGAATACAAGTCATTACTGTAATAAATTATAGTGACAGAAAGAACTAATTCACTCCAGCTCTTATAGGAGTATGAGCTGTGGAACACACTCGAGTCATATCAGAATAGCTCGTGTTTGTCATCTGCTGCTTTGACTTTTTCTTGGAAGCTTACCAGCACTTAAAATGGAGACCAAGGGTTAGTTTAGTGTTTTGTACCCTGAAGCTAAGAAAATATAATACAAATGCAGATAGTTACATGCACTTTTCTAATTTTTATTTATACTATATTGCTCAGTCTTTCATGCAAGTTCGTTGAATTGAGATATACCACACTGGAATACACTCTCTGTGACAACATTTCACTTTCCACGAAATTTGGCATAAACCTGTGTCAATTAATGTCATGTACTATTCTGATCACTTGCTTACATGACAGAAATATCCAACAACAAAAAACTGCATATATATAATGTAATACTCTGAAGAGCAACAAGACATTCAAAGCCTAACCAAGAAGTGCTTATTAGCCTGTCCTCTCACTGTGCACAATCCATCCAAGACTTCCTATTAATTACAACACGAAGTAAATTCACTTCAAGGATTGCAGTCCAGAGTCATATACGAAAATGAAACACATAAACTCTCAGTTAAAACAACGAGGTTGCAGTTTCATATACCATAGACAGTTTACAACTGACAAAGGCCTCAGTTGTGACATTATAAAAGCGAAAATTCTTGTATACATGTCTGCGTTGGAGGATTCAAATCCGCTCAATCAGGCAAGGAGCACAATAATCCATTACCAAGTCGGTTGATTCAGAACAAATTACAAAAGTCGTTACAAAGAAAGAAAAAAAAAAAAGGGGGGGGGGGGGGGAAGAGCACATGATCCACTACATAAAACAAGCTTGCCTCTCAAAGATCGCAGGTTAGAGGCATAAGTTCTAATTCCTTACAAAGGAATCGCCTTAGTTATGAATAATGATCGGAGATACCTTTTTCCATGTGAAATGCTCCATGTCTCATTTTATGAATTGATAGGGAACAAACATTGCACGGTTCTTATGATAACTACACTGATGAACACTAGTTGTGAAGAATGGTGTAAACAGCTGCTGAAGCTAATGATACATAAGCATTACTACTTGTGCGGTAGCTCTAGTTACAAGTTACGAAATTGTTCGGGCTCTATACTAGAATTCGGTGACCACATTTCATAATACTCGCAAACTGGTCAATTTTGACCGTGCACATACTAAATTTTTCTCCCGGTTCTCATGTCTTTGCTAATAGCCCTACTGTGCTGACATTTCTACCAAAAAACTGAAACTTACACACTCACCACAAAGTCCCTCAGCAGTTCCGGCGTCCGGTGCGTCGTGATTGAAATTCCATATAATATAACGCGTGAAAGCTACTGCTGCTACAAGCTTCAACTGAGTCATTCTCAAGCAACATTCTGGCATAATTTTCGTGGGGGATGCTGGCATTACTATTTCATTTTTCATAACCTTTTATCTGTTCCGGTCTAATCCAAAAATTCGTCTGGACTTGTTATTTTCTGTTCCTCAGTTCAGTGACAGCTTCTGGGGCAATACAACAAGAACTGCCTAAATTTTGCGGAAATACTTACACTACGTTCTAAATTACATTCACATCAAAGTAAAAATAACGTTAAGAGCCCTTCTAAATAAGGTGCATAGCCCCAACCGTGCGGAAGTCTCTTTGTGCAATCTCCCAAATACAAACACAACGCACATTTCCTACAGCCGGTGAGCATCATAACAAACTGCTTATTCGCTGGAAATTACAGAGATGATCCGATGTCATCTTACCGTTGAATTGCGTTTGACAGTTCGAGCCATAATCTTTCGTATTTACAAAACATCACAGGCTATAATAAAATCGATGTCACTTTATAGTTTCAACAATACTGTAACTATTTAATCAGTGGCGTTAAGGACGAAATACTGCAGGTACTGCTGCGAGAACCGGACAAAAAATCAATAGCGATCAACAAGCGTTTGCTTTCATCTAACGGAATTATTTAATACGAACGTAACTCACAGACGATTAATTATAATTAAACAGAGAAAAGTGACATTGTACGAAGTCACTCATAAAGTTCGCTTCACAAACCATAGCCATCACATCATACTGTCGCCACATATGGGCAACTCGTGCGCATGCCCGTGAAGCACTTCTGTGTATTAAAATCACTGACGCGTCACAGTGCTGTCACTGTCCACATATCGGAAGAAATGACTTCATAGTAATCCACATGTGGCACTGTCACATTGGTAGCCTGCACATGTACTTCGGACTCTCAATTTTCGTATATATGGTTTGTGGTCATTTATATGGAACACAATAGATGAATTGGGTTGGTACTGGGCTTCTTGTTCTTGGTTTTTACTGGTGACCTACCGCAACAGTTTTCAACAGTCGGTACTATATTATTTGCTGATGATCACAACTCTTTTATAAAAGGAGAGAACGAGTATGAACCGGAGCAGAAAATTGACAGAACATATGAAGTTGCGGGAAAATGGTTTAAAGGTAACTGTCTAGTTGTTGTTGTTGTTGTTGTGGTCTTCAGTCCTGAGACTGGTTTGATGCAGCTCTCCATGCTACTCTATCCTGTGCAAGCTTTTTCATCTCCCAGTACCTACTGCAACCTACATCCTTCTGAATCTGCTTAGTGTATTCATCTCTTGGTCTCCCTCTACGATTTTTACCCTCCACGCTGCCCTCCAATACTAAATTGGTGATCCCTTGATGCCTCAGAACATGTCCTACCAACCGATCCCTTCTTCTGCTCAAGTTGTGCCACAAACTTCTCTTCTCCCCAATCCTATTCAACACTTCCTCATTAGTTATGTGATCTACCCATCTAATCTTCAGCATTCTTCTGTAGCACCACATTTCGAAAGCTTCTATTCTCTTCTTGTCCAAACTATTTATCGTCCATGTTTCACTTCCATACATGGCTACACTCCATACGAATACTTTCAGAAATGACTTCCTGACACTTAAATCAATACTGGATGTTAACAAATTTCTCTTCTTCAGAAACGCTTTCCTTGCCATTGCCAGCCTACATTTTATATCCTCTCTACTTCGACCATCATCAGTTATTTTGCTCCCCAAATAGCAAAACTCCTTTACTACTTTAAGTGCCTCATTTCCTAATCTAATTCCCTCAGCATCACCCGACTTAATTAGGCTACATTCCATTATCCTTGTTTTGCTTTTGTTGATCTTCATCTTATATCCTCCTTTCAAGACACTGTCCATTCCGTTCAACTGCTCTTCCAAGTCCTTTGCTGTCTCTGACAGAATTACAATGTCATCGGCGAACCTCAAAGTTTTTATTTCTTCTCCATGAATTTTAATACCTACTCCGAATTTTTCTTTTGTTTCCTTTACTGCTTGCTCAATTTACAGATTGAACAACATCAGGGAGAGGCTACAACCCTGTCTTACTCCCTTCCCAACCACTGCTTCCCTTTCATGTCCCTCGACTCTTATAACTGCCATCTGGTTTCTGTACAAATTGTAAATAGCCTTTCGCTCCCTGTATTTTACCCCTGCCACCTTTAGAATTTGAAAGAGAGTGTTCCAGTCAACATTGTCAAAAGCTTTCTCTAAGTCTACAAATGCTAGAAACGTAGGTTTGCCTTTCCTTAATCTTTCTTCTAAGATAAGTCGTAAGGTCAGTATTGCCTCACGTGTTCCAGTGTTTCTACGGAATCCAAACTGATCTTCCCCAAGGTTGGCTTCTACTAGTTTTTCCATTCGTCTGTAAAGAATTCGTGTTAGTATTTTGCAGCTGTGACTTATTAAGCTGATAGGTCGGTAATTTTCACATCTGTCAACACCTGCTTTCTTTGGGATTGGAATTATTATATTCTTCTTGAAGTCTGAGGGTATTTCGCCTGTTTCATACATCTTGCTCACCAGATGGTAGAGTTTTGTCAGGACTGGCTCTCCCACGGCCGTCAGTAGTTCCAATGGAATATTGTCTACTCCGGGGGCCTTGTTTCGACTCAGGTCTTTCATTGCTCTGTCAAACTCTTCACGCAGTATCGTATCTCCCATTTCATCTTCATCTACATCCTCTTCCATTTCCATAATATTGTCCTCAAGTACATCGCCCTTGTATAGACCCTCTATATACTCCTTCCACCTTTCTGCTTTCCCTTCTTTGCTTAGAACTGGATTTCCATCTGAGCTCTTGATATTCATACAAGTCGTTCTCTTATCTCCAAAGGTCTCTTTAATTTTCCTGTAGGCGGTATCTATCTTACCCCTAGTGAGATAGGCCTCTACATCCTTACATTTGTCCTCTAGCCATCCCTGCTTAGCCATTTTGCACTTCCTGCCGATCTCATTTTTGAGACGTTTGTATTCCTTTTTGCCTGTTTCACTTACTGCATTTTTATATTTTCTCCTTTCATCAATTAAATTCAATATTTCTTCTGTTACCTAAGGATTTCTACTAGCCCTCGTCTTTTTACCTACTTGATCCTCTGCTGCCTTCACTACTTCATCCCTCAAAGCTACCCATTCTTCTTCTACTGTATTTATTTCCCCCATTCCTGTCAATTGCTCCCTTATGCTCTCCCTGAATCTCTGTACAACCTCTGGTTCTTTTAGTTTATCCAGGTCCCATTTCCTTAAATTCCCACCTTTTTGCAGTTTCTTCAGTTTTAATCTGCAGGTCATAACCAATAGATTGTGGTCAGAGTCCACATCTGCCCCTGGAAATGTCTTACAATTTAAAACCTGGTTCCTAAATCTCTGTCTTACCATTATATAATCTATCTGATACCTTTTAGTATCTCCAGGGTTCTTCCAGGTATACAACCTTCTTTCATGATTCTTAAACCAAGTGTTAGTTATGATTATGTTGTGCTCTGTGCAAAATTCTACCAGGCGGCTTCCTCTTTCATTTCTAGTTGTTAATGACAAGAAAACTGTATGGATTAACGTCAACCATAGAAGAAAACGAAAACAGGACCAATGTAAAGTTTACATTAGGGGATGGCCAAATTAAGCAGAAGAATCACATACAATTTTTAGGATTATGGGTGAATGGACATCTAAGATGTGACAGATACGTAGAAATGCTTAACAAAGATTAAGCAAGTACTGTTACACAGCATTAAGAATGCTTAAAGATTGTTGCAATGCTGAAACAGTGCTAAGTGCTTATTACACCTACATGTATAGTTTGCTAAGGTATAGCATATTATTCGGGGAAAAACCACTTTTGCAAAGCAGTCCTTTAAACTTCAAAAGAAAGCTGTTAGCTTAATCAAGGATGTCGCTTACAGAGCCACAAGTAGACGTATTTTTAAGGAATTAAAAATCATTACCCTTCCATCTATATTTATATTTGAAAATATTGGCTTCTTTGAGAGCTATAGATACTTTCCAGGGTTGAACAGTGAGATCCACAATTATGAAACAAAGAATAGGAAAGACTGTCATAGAGATGTACACAGGAAATCAATACGTGAGGACAATGTAATTTTCCAACCAAAAATCCTCCTCAGTGTATTTCCAGATAACATCAATCATACCAAACATTAATACATTTTTTAAAAAATAAAAAAACCAATACTAATAAACAGCAGCTTCTACAGTATTCGTGAATATCTGGAATATCTGTAGGTTTTGCCTCATACTCTCTCGAAATAAAAATTCATTATTATCTAGGTATCCCTAGGTAAAACTTAACTCCATTCACTAATGTAATCATATGTCTAATTATGTACTACCTTTTGTGCCATATATGCAGATAGGAAATTCTGCGTGCTATTATGCCTATGTAACTACAATATTTAATACTTTAGTTAATTCAACCAAGATGTTACAGTAACTTTTCAGCAATATGTCTATTTTCTCTATGGGTATGAACAAAATTTTATTTTCTTATGTCTAGTTAAGTAGAAAACTGTTTATATTACTACTGTCGTGAAGATGTGTTGATAAGAAAGCACATAGCCTTGATAAAATATTACTAGTTATATATGACTCTATTTTCTACATAAATGTAAAATTTTATACTGTTTTATACTTTGAAAAGTCCAATATCATGAATGCGATACAATGGGCGCTAAATAAATAAATAAAACGGCACTGGTCATTTACCAACACAGTCATGTATCCACACAGCAAAAAAAAAAAAAAAAAAAAAAAAAAAAAAAAAAAAAAAAAAAAAATGCACTTTATGACGTACAATTAAAATTAAATATGAATGACAGCATTAACACATTATTTTAAGGTAATATGACGTAATTCTGCGGATCATTCTTTATATAAGAGACAGAAGAATGGATTTAGTATGGAACTTTGTGGTAGATGATATTTGATTTTGGAATGTGATGTTAATCTTATATTTTCAGTGCTTATGTCTTGTTTCTGAATAATGATTTATAGCCAGTTAGCAATATATTATATAATTAATTCATTTATAACGTGACTAATTCCATTTTATCCATTTTATTTAGTTGGTTACCATGATCTATAACATCAAAATATCCTGATAGTCATTTCCTTTCCATCTATGGTTCTGGATCTAGAGTGACTCGAGCTGCGCAAATTATTTGATAACAATAGTTCTTTTAGCTTATAGACCATTGCAATCTATTATAAAAATAGTCTTACGAATTTATTTGAGAATCCAATAAGTTCTGCCACAGGCCTATATGTTTTAGAGTTTCTACAATCTAAATTAGTGAAGATTATATGATACAATGCGGAACTATGTAATAACTATACGAAAACTTCTTTAATGAGATCATTGTCAATATTAGATTATCTGGTGTGATCTGCTTGAGAAATGGCCGTCTGAGGGGTTGCCGTTTCCAGAATGATGTATATTACGCATTCTGTAGGTATTAGGACAAAGTCATTTGTTATTTTTCCAAAGCATTCTTAAAAAATAGTACCTATGGGGTTGGTATGAGATACTTGCATTTTCCAGGTTTAGACTAATACTTTTTGCCATTGGTTTTGTGTGTATTTCTGATGAGATGGTAATCCATGTGGCATATGCCTTGTCTTTTCATTTGGAGATGTATTCATCATTGCCACTTTTTTTCATCTTTAATTTTGTTGTATTGTATTGCCTGCTATTATTCTGTATTTGTATTGACACAGTATACAGTTTTTTTATATGAATGCAGAAATATTTTCTTTGCACTAGAGATTTTTATGCCATTTGAAAACCAACTTTTATTTCCAGCTGGCTTTAATCCACATTGCGTAAATCGGAAGGCTAATCAAAATAAGATTTATACATTTCATGACAGTTATTGAAGGTGCTATTTATATATGTCTTAGTGAACACTCCATCCCAAGTATACCAGCTTAGTAGATAGTATACGTTTGTAAGATTGCCATCACTGAGGTCCCTGCACTCACTGTTTTTGGCCAGTAGACTTTTTCTGAACATGGTCCTGCTGTTAGCAGAAGAGTGCTGTGCTCACTACACCCTATATTAAGTATCTTAGTGTTGTATAGGGAGAATATTTTTTGTATAAATGTGGATTTCCATGGCCATTGTCACAGTCAATAAAAATTTTCTTGGTTTGTGACTGTGTTGTCAATATGTAAAACTATGTTTCAGTCACTGTTGCAAGTGACCTTCTTCAGGGTGTTTTTGTTTACTCTGAAGAAAGTAACTTGCAACAGTAACCGAAACATCGGTAATTTTACATATTGACAATGTGGTCACAAACCTAGAAAAAATTTATTGACTATATTTTTTTGAATAAAAATCTGGTCTAATGTAGTTTTACTATCCCTAGGGTTTCTTGCTGGCGTATCTACTGTGGGGAGTAATAAGAAGATTTTTTGTGGGCAATCTCTGTAATTTGAGAATTTCAGAAAATGTATATTAAAGTTACTGAATACGATTTTTTGTCAGCTCTAAAATACTCACGTTTACAGAGGAATTCCTCATATTCTCTGTTAGATAATCTGTTTACAATTACAGTAATAAATCTACATCAGTAGGTTCGAGGTTCAGGTTAAGGCAAGCAATCGTTTCTAGGTTGTATCTCACCTGCTAACAAGACAATGACAGTTTCAGTGTATTGTATTTTTACTTTACTAATGTACACTGAAGAGCCAAAGAAACTGGTACACCTACCGAATATCATGTAGGACCCCCACGAGCCGCAGAAGTGCCACAGCACGACATGGCATGGATTTAACTAATATTTGAAGTAGTGCTGGAAGGAACTGACATCATGAATCGTGCACCGCTGTCCATAAATCCATAAGAGTACCAGGAGGCGGAGCTCTCTTCTGAACATCACGTTGCAAGGTGTCCCAGATATGTTCAATAATGTTCATGTCTGGGGAATTTTATTGGCCGCAGAAGTGTTTAAACTCAGGAGAGCGGTCCTGAAGCCACTCTGTAGCAATTCTGGACTTGTGGGGCGTCGCACTGTTCTGCTGGAATTGCCCTAGATCTTCGAAATGCACAATGGACATGAATGGATGCAGGTGCTCAGACAGGATGCTTATGTATATGTAACCTGCCCAAGTCGTATCTAGACGTATCAAGGATTCCATATCACTCCAACTGCACACGCCCCACACTATAACAGAGCCTCCACCAGCTTGAACATTCCCTTGCTGACATGCAGGGTCCATGGATTCATGAGGTTGTCTCCATACTCGTACACGTCCATCTGCTCGATACAATTTGAAACGAGACTCCTCTGACCAGGCAGCATGTCTACAGTCATCAACAGTTCAATGTCAGTGGTGACGGTCTCAGGTTAGGTATAAAGTTTTGTGTCGTGCAGTGATCAAGGGTGCACAAGTGGAGCTTAGCTCCGAAAGCGCATATCGATAATTTTTCGTGGAATGGTTCACACTCTGACACTTGTTGATGGTCCGACATTGAAATCTGCAGCAATTTGCGGGAGTGTTGCACTTCAGTCACGTCGAACGATTCTCTTCAGTCGTCGTTGGTCCCGTTCTTGCAGGATATTTCTCTGGCCGCAGCTATTTCGGAGATTTGATGTTTTACCAGATTCCTGATATTCACGGTACACGCGTGAAATGGTCGTATAGGAAAATCTCCACTTCATCGCTACCTCGGAGATGCTGTGTCCCACCGCTCGTGAGCCGAATATAACACCACGTTCAGACTCACTTAAATCTTGATAACCTGCCATTGTAGCAGCAGTAACCGACCTAACAACTGCACCAGACACTTGTTGTCTTACATAGGCATTTAAGACCGCAGCTCCACGTTCTACCTGTTTACATATCTCTGTATTTGAATACGCATGCCTATACCAGTTTCTTTGGCGCTTCAGTGTAGAGACACAGTAGAAAAGTAACGATCGATGCTAAATGTTGTTTTCATTTTATAGCTTCAAAAAATAGGTTGTTACTTTAATTTCTTGAATCCATTAAAAGCAAACAAAAGATTGTAATGTCGCTAATGATATTTGAGTGCAGCTATAAGTTGAGAACGTTTGGCGATGGAGGTGGTGGTGGGGCAGAGGTATCTCTGGCTGTGCAAAGCAACCTGTGCAGCTTGACAAGTCAACAACTTGCCACAAAGCCGCTTTATTTGAACGATCTTTTATCAAAATGATGTGGAACAATGAGTCATTTTACAGAATATTTATACATGAATCATGTTAATATTAATGAGAATACAATGCGTAAGCCTACTTGTGCTACACCACTTACTCTTTTTTTACAGGCTACCAGTTGTTTAATGGAAATTCGTCCATGAATTGGAAGGAGTTGTCCAGGAGAAATAATTCTAAATTAAATTTAAAATTTGCTTTGCTACCTGTCAGACATTTTGTCATTGGGCAAAAAATCAAAGGGTTTTGTTGATGCATATTGAACTCTTTTCTGAGTCACTGTCAGCTTTAATAATACACAATAAAGGGCATTTTCCCCTCTGCTGTTGCAGGTTTGGACCTCACTGTTCTTCTTAAATTGTGATGGATTATTTATGACGAATTTCATTAATAAATGTATGTATTGTGACAGCACAGTTAAAATGCCTAGTTTCTTGAGGAGGTACCTACATGATATCTGTAGGCGAATACCACATATTATTCTTGCTGTCTGCTTTTGTGCACTCATTATTTTCTTCCTAACTAGTGACTTACACGAAAAAATTATTCCATACGACATTATTGAATGGAAATATTCGGAATATGCCAGGAGGTTGATACGTTTGTTTCCAAGATTAGCAGTTATACGAAAAGCAAAAGTAGCTGAACTTAATTGTTTGAGAAACTGAATAATACTCTTCTTTCAGTTCGAATTTTCATCAATATGTACACCCGAAAATTTGGGGCATTCTACTCTATTTATGGACTCCTATTCAAGTGCCACATCAGTTGTTGGTACGACTGTTTTTGTACAGAACTGTGTATAGTGAGTTTTCTCAGAATTACAGAGGAGTATTTTTTCAGAAAATCACTTGATAATTCTTTGAAAACATGATTAATAATTTCTTCCATTGCTTTCTCTCTGATGAGGTTTAGTATAACACTAGTATTGTCTGCAAAAAGTACTAATCCTGAAACTTCCTGGCAAATTAAAACTGTGTTCAGGACTGAGACTCGAACTCGAGTCCTTTGCCTTTCATGGCCAAGTGCTCTGCTGACTGAGCTACCCAAATATGACTCACAACCTATCCTCACAGCTTCACTTCCGCCAGTATCTCGTCTCCTACCTTCCAAACCTTACAGAATTTCTCCTACCAGGAAGTTTCACATTAGCACACACTCTGCTACAGAGCGAAAATTACATTCTGGGAACATACCCCATGGCTGTGGCTAAACCATGTCTCAGCAATAGCATTTCTTTCAGGAGTGCTAGTTCTGCAAAGTTCGCAGAAGAGCTTCTGTAAATTTTGGGAGGCAGGTTCAAATGGTTCAAATGGCTCTGAGCACTATGGGACTTAACATCTGTGGTCATCAGTCCCGTAGAACTTAGAACTACTTAAACCTAACTAACCTAAGGACATGACACACATCCATGCCCGAGGCAGGATTCGAACCTGCGACCGTAGCGGTCGCGCGGCTCCGGACTGAGCACCTAGAACCGCTAGACCACCGCGGCCGGCTTGGGAGGTAGGAGACGAGCTACTGGCAGAAGTAAAGCTGTGAGGACGGGGCGTGAGTCGTGCTTGCAAATTCTTCAGGAGAGCTCTTGTGAAGTTTGGAAGGCAGGAGACGAGCTACTGGTGGAAGAACAGCTGTGAGGACGGCTTGGGAATCATGCTTGAGTAGCTCAGTCGGTAGGGCACATGCTTGAGAAAGGCAAAGTTCTCAATTTCGAGTCTCAGTCCAGCCCACAGTTTTAATCTGTCAGAAAGTTTCACATACATGCATACTCCACTGCAGAGTGAAAACTTCATTCAAGTACTAATTCTGTTTTTTGACTATTAAGTAAAAGATTATATATATATATATATATATATATATATATATATATATATATATATATATATATATTATCTAGCATCTTAATCGTGAACAACGATTGCAGTGGGCCCTCTAGAAAACATTTGCACTTACGTACTACAATCGTAGAAATGGAAGATTGGTCAGCTTTGAAAGAAGCCCTTTCCACGTCGTGGGCGAGAATTCATTCATATCATCTCGTCTACTAGATGCAAAACCTGTTTTCCTTGTACCTTTCTCCAATGGTCCCATAGATTAGTATCAACTATTATTCTTGCCTCGTTCAGGTCTATTACATTTCATTAGGGCCTTATGTTTCCAGTAGAACTAGCAACATGCTTTGCAAATAATGTCCAAACTTGGTTACTATTTGTATGTGTTATCACCACGGTCCCACTAATTATGCCTTTCAACACTGAGTCCAGTAACCGCATACTGTTTAGTATGTATCTCAATGCATTATTAATATTATTATTCTATCGATGGGATTTTAGAAATATCACGTCTGTTACCATTAGGGAAACAGTGTAATTTTTAACTGAACATCTCACAATAAACGGTGTTGGGATGAATCATGCAGAACTATATCTGTCAGAGTGGTAATGCGCATTAGGTGGAACAGTGCGCAGGAGTGACAGCATGTTTATACTGTATGTGCTGTCCACCAGACAGGGGTTAGTTGCAAATGGAGTAACGCGCCCGTAATAGATTCCAATGTACATGCGGACATGTATTTTCTCATTTAAATCTCTAAACCAGTGTTGCAGGCGTATGGCATACAGAAACGATGAAAATGTGGATATGCTTCTGGTCCTTGGTGCATCTGGTGTTGCCATTTGTGAATATGCTGCTTGATATCCTTGTCAACGCCATCCAGATAAAAATGTATTTCGTCATCTGGAGCTGCGCCTTTGAGAATCAGGTTCTCTCTTTCCACCATTGCGTGACAGAGGTCGTCTACAGACTCGCTGTACTCCAGCTACTGAGAAAGCTATTCTGGAGGTCATACACCAAGAACCTCAGCGAAGTACACGTAGCATACCAAGACAGCTGCGCATCCAAGAATGCACAGTCGCTAACGTGCTGCACGAGCATGGGCTGCATCCCTATCATAATGCTTTCATGCAACATCTGTATTTTGCAGGTCGCCATCAGCAGATACAATTCTGTGAATGGTTCCAACAACAACAGGAATCCAAGGATGACTTAATGAACACCATAATACAGTCAGGTGAAGCAGCATTCACTTGTGACCGTATCTTCAATATGCACAATGTCCACCATTGGTGTGAGGTTAACCCGCACGTCACCCGCGACTGTGGATATCAAGTTTGCTTTCGTGTCACTGTCTGGACCAGAATATTGGGTGACAGGTGCTTGAGCCCTTATATGTTGGCTGACCGATTGACTGCACAAAGGTATCAAGCATTCCTCTCAAACTATCTGCCTGATGCGTTGGAAAAGTTCAACTACATGTTTGGCAGAGGATATGGTTCCAACATGATGGTGCACCTCCACACTCTGGAATTAATGTGTGACAGTATTTGGACAGAACATTTCCAGGGAAATGGCTCGGATGTGGAGGTCCAGTTGTATGGTCACTGCATTCACCTGACCTAAATCCCTTGGATTTCTTCCTGTGGGGACAACTGAAGGAGCACATGTACTATACTCCTCCGACAAATGCGGAAGAATTGGTAGCGCATGTTCACGCTGCTCTTGTTACTGTGGACGCAGCTTTGCTGCGAAGGGTACAGAGCTGTATGATTCGGTGGGTTGCACAATGTTTGGATGTGCAGGGAGGTCGCTTTAAGCGTCTGGTGTTCTGAGGACAGTGTATTCTGTTGTGAAGGTCATTCAGTCATTAATATGGACATTATTATTTTTTGTATGCCGCCTGGAAGGCGGCGCGTGGGTCTGCTCCTGTGACCGGCAAAATAGGCCGAATGAAGGAAGTGAGTAGGAGCAGGAGACGTAAAGCACTTCGGTACTGCGTGTAAATTTAAAGATGTTTACTATAGGCAAAAACAAGTTAATAAATGGTTACGTAACTTTGCGATCATGAGCACGTAGGTGTGAAGCCGTAGTCTTCTTGGTAGTCGAAGTGATGTTTCCAGGCCGTCTGCTCTTGATGAAAATAGCAGAGAGCATAGCTGCGCTCGTTGAGCTCCACAGCGTCGGCTAGAGGGCGTTGTGGTCGGTGTAGTTCGTCCGCTCTCGTAGTGCCAACCTAAGAGCGTGCACCTACGCTGTGGCATCGGAACTATCGATACCACATTATTGGCACTGGTTGATAATGTGCGTCATCTGAGCGCTTATATTACATGTAGCATAAATGACAAGTAGATGTTGTGTTATTGTACTGTGCTATCATCCTTACCATCTCGAAATTGATATTGTTTTTGTAGTTATTCTGTCCTATGACAGATCATTTGTTTCAGCTGCCTATTTCTTCTTTGTCTAACTACGTATTTGTTATGTTCAGCATTACAAAATGTTGTAAATTTAGGACACATGAGACGTAAGAAACGGTGATATTACAGTATGAAATGTCAGAATGAAATTGGCAAATAAAAAAAAAAAGACAAACGCACCAACCCAGTATCGAACCCTCGACTTCCTGCATGCATACACGTAACTGTATCCACTGCACTAACTCCACAGCACAGGTAAAAAGTGCTTGCAGAGGTAGTTACCATACATGTGGTTATAGTGTTGCCAGATGCCACTCTTTAACGACCTTTTTCTGCTAGGTGTACCCGCCGGACGAAATTTTGTGACAGACACTTTTTTATCGCTGGCATGTGAGGAGTCACACCGCGAAGCCCGAGTGCATGAATTTCGCTTCACCCTGTATATAAAACTATCGACGTTACAGTCCCTGTTCCAAGCGACCATGTTTTGACAGAAACACCCTGAAGAAGGTCGCTTGCAACAGGGACCAAAACGTCGTTAGTTTTACATATATTGACAATGCAGTCACAAACCCAGAAAAATGTTATCAAATTTAATTTGCTTAGTGAATTGTTTCTGCTTATGTAAGAGACTACTCTTGAGTTCATTACTTTTTCGAATATTTTTGAATAATATGTCAGTAAGGAAACTGGATGATAAATATTTAAGTTTTTCTTGTCATCTTTCTTATGAAGAGGTTTAACAATTGCATAATTTAACAGGTCTGGAAAAAGTGCTTGTGGCAACATTACATATACTGCTAATGGCATGACTTATTAAGGAGGGACAATTTTTCAGACTTCTGTTTGAAATTCCATCAACATCATATGATCTTTCGTTTTTTAGAATTTTTAGGATTCTATTAATTTCAATGAGGAATGCTGGAGCTACTTCTAATTGCTTTAAGTTTTGCAGAATGACATTTTTAATATTTTCTCCTGCTTCTTTAATTAAACCATTTCATTGTATTTTTTGTGATAAATTTAGAAAGTGATTGCTAAAAGTACTCACAACTTGTGAATGATCAGTTACAATGTCGTCATTTACACTCCTGGAAATTGAAATAAGAACACCGTGAATTCATTGTCCCAGGAAGGGGAAACTTTATTGACACATTCCTGGGGTCAGATACATCACATGATCACACTGACAGAACCACAGGCACATAGACACAGGCAACAGAGCATGCACAATGTCGGCACTAGTACAATGTATATCCACCTTTCGCAGCAATGCAGGCTGCTATTCTCCCATGGAGACGATCGTAGAGATGCTGGATGTAGTCCTGTGGAACGCCTTGCCATGCCATTTCCACCTGGCGCCTCAGTTGGACCAGCGTTCGTGCTGGACGTGCAGACCGCGTGAGACGACGCTTCATCCAGTCCCAAACATGCTCAATGGGGGACAGATCCGGAGATCTTGCTGGCCAGGGTAGTTGACGTACACCTTCTAGAGCACGTTGGGTGGCACGGGATACATGCGGACGTGCATTGTCCTGTTGGAACAGCAAGTTCCCTTGCCGGTCTAGGAATGGTAGAACGATGGGTTCGATGACGGTTTGGATGTACCGTGCACTATTCAGTGTCCCCTCGACGATCACCAGTGGTGTACGGCCAGTGTAGGAGATCGCTCCCCACACCATGATGCCGGGTGTTGGCCCTGTTTGCCTCGGTCGTATGCGGCGGCGGTGCACAAATGCTGCGCAGCTAGCGCCCTTCGACGGCCAACACCGCGGTTCCTGGTGTGTCCGCTGTGCCGTGCGTGTGATCATTGCTTGTACAGCCCTCTCGCAGTGTCCGGAGCAAGTATGGTGGGTCTGACACACCGGTGTCAATGTGTTCTTTTTTCCATTTCCAGGAGTGTAGTTGAATTGTTATGGCATGTTGTGAACTGACTGACTGTCCCATCTTCCATCTGACAGTATCCCCTATAGTTTTAATCTTATTATTCACATTAGTAATTTCTGTTTGGATGTAGATACATCTTGAATTTTAATGACTTTCCTTCAAATGTTGCAGTACGTTTTGTAGTGTGGAAGTAATAATGGATCTTGACTTATTCTGGTCTTTATATAAACTTCCCTCTTCCCCTTACATGAGATTTTAATTCTCTTAGCTATCCACAGTTTACTTTTTTAATGAAGAATCAGGAAAAATTCTTAGGGGAGAAGTTTTCAAGTAGAGAGAGTCTGTTAATCGTTGATAGTGCAAATGTAAGATATATAATACTACCCTCTAGCGAAATCTCAGCAAGGGGTCGGAAGAAACATGCTGTGCACTCAATCTGTATGCCTGGAAGTCACATTCAACTTGAGCAAGAGGTTGTTTGGCACCCACTGAAGGAACAGGGTGCAACCAATTGCAGGTTGTGCAGCGTGCTGGAACAAATAATACCTGTCATCTTTGCTCTGAGGTCATATGCATATTCCATCGACTTGAAGAGAAGGCTGGAAAGACTAGTCTTGCTCACAGACTTTCAATGAAGCTCACAATCTGCAGTGTTGTCCGCAGAACTCATAGTGGCCCCTCTGTGTAAGTAGATGGGAATTTTGTTTGATGTTTTATCACGCAGGTTGCTACAAGTACATTTTTCGATCGTCATTTTCAATTTGAGTTTCTAGAAACATTCTTTTAGTGAATTACTGAATGTGACATAGTTGAAGGTTCTGAGGAATCTTTGTTAATACGTTAGGAAACGGAGCATGATCGAAAAAAGGTCCAACATTTGAGAAGTTCTGTTCTCTTTGGATGTATTAAAAAGTAAAATGTGATGGTGGCAGCTGGAAATATTTGCACCGTATATGGAGTAAGTGCATCGAAGAAATTACGATAGAGATTAGTGTTCCCCTTTCAAGTGCGATCGTTTACACTTTAAAGAAAACAAACTGGCTTTGATGAACGGCATTATTATGGTTTATCACTACGGTCTACCCGACTACTGGCGTATGTAATGAATCGCAACCATTTAACTTTCGTGAGACACATGCATTCGGTGGGCAATGGTGGGGGCAAAAGGAACAAAGGATGATTAGGGTTTAAGCATTGATTAGACGTCGAGGTCATTCGAGACGAACCAGAAGTCAGCATTGGGAAGGATTTGGCAGGTAATCGACTGCGCCCTTACAGAGGAAATAGCCCAACATTTGCTTTAATCGATTTAAAGAAATAAAGAAACCTTAAATTATGAGGGGTAAACGAGGAGTTGATCTACCGTGGTTAACTTCACAAAAAAAATTCTGTCTGGCCCTGACAAACGTATATCTCAATCAAAAGGGCAATGTAAGTCCATAAAATGTAATTTATTGCATCTGGTGGCACACAGATGGTTTTACGAACTGCATCCTGTCTGTGTGTCCGTCACAGTTATCATCTATTGCTAACAACTGAGATGCACTGCGATCGTCATATAGTAAGAAAAATGATCGAGGAAACTGCATCAAGTGGTGCTACTGGACAACAACGCCTACTGCACTGTTCTGATTTCACCAGTGAACCTACCCAGAAGCCTGGCTGGAAAGCAATCCCTACTGCACTTATTCTTGCGCCCTCAAAAGTTTATGGTTCTCGCTCCATACCGTACAACCATCAAGAAAGCTTTTAGGACCAAAATGCACATTAAACGTAGGCTAGCATCCTTATATCTGAACCAGTAGCTTTCTACAGCTGTGAATCCAAATATGGTCAATCATTGTAGTTCAAAAAATGGTTCAAATGGCTCTCAGCACTATGGGAATTAACTTCTGAGGTCATCAGCCCCCTGGAACTTAAAACTAACTAAACCTAACTGACCTAAGGACATCACACACATCCATGCCCGAGGCAGGATTCGAACCCGCGACCATAGCGGTCGCGCGGTTCCAGACTGTAGCGCCTAGAACCGCTCGGCCACCCCGGCGGGCTAATCATTGTACTGATAATAGCAATTATGATCAGTAATTGCCTTGATAATTGTCGTAATTTATAATCTATTTATAATCTAAATAGCAACCTAGTAGGGGACTAGGGTTCATGTTTAACCAGGTATGTGAATGCTTATAGCGGAAAGTGATAACTTTCATTTTAATGATTGTAATTTAGGACCCAATAAAATGGCGCCTTCCACACTGTGCTCCTATTGGCCCTTCTGCCCATCATCACCCCCACCATTACTGTGCTCCTATTGGCCATGACTTCACCAATATCCCCATCGTTTCTTAGAGTGACAAGCATCTTCAGACTGTCAGTCTTCATCTGGATCTTACTCAACCAACAACAGCAGTGGCATTAAAGTCAAGTGATGTTGCAAATTTCCTGCATAGTACAACACCCAGTGGTATTGTCCTAGTGTTTGTGAATGTTCGGCATACACAGTATTTTCCGCAGCATACGACGATAGTTACGGTTTCGTGGCTAATTTTTACAGATTTTTTTAAGAAGACACACGTTTCATTGCCATTTTCTGATTTCCCCACATTAAGGAAAAAACGCTGAGAGAATTACATTAGGAAATGAGACACTTAAAGTAGTAAAGGAGTTTTGCTATTTGGGGAGCAAAATAACTGATGATGGTCGAAGTAGGGGGGATATAAAATGTAGACTGGCAATGGCAAGGAAAGCGTTTCTGAAGAAGAAAATTTTTTTAACATCGAGTATAGATTTAAATGTCAGGAAGTCGTTTCTGAAAGTTTTTGTATGGAGTGTATGGAAGTGAAACGTGGACGATAAATAGTTTAGACAAGAAGAGAATAGGAGCTTCCGAAAGGTGGTGCTACAGAAGAATGATGAAGATTAGATGGGTAGATCACATAACTAATGAGGAAATATTGAATAGAATTGGGGAGAAGAGGAGCTTGTGGCACAACTTGACTAGAAGAAGGGATCGGTTGGTAGGACATATTCTGAGTCATCGAGGGATCACCAATTTAGTATTGGAGGGCAGCGTGGATGGTAAAAATCGTAGAGGGAGACCAAGAGATGAATACACTAATTAGATTCAGAAGGATGTAGTTTGCAGTAGGTACTGGGAGATGAAGAAGCTTGCACAGGATAGAGTAGCATGGAGAGCGGCATCAAACCAGTCTCAGAACTGAAGACCACAACAACAACAACAACATCAAAATTATGCCCATTTGGTCCGCAAATATCCACTTTCTTTCAGGAAGGCACACCACAACAAGAAATACACAGCAGGCCTACATTTTGATTAAAACGAACTTATCAACTGCACTTTTAGTGTGTCACGTAACCATCAGCACCCCTAACACTATACGATTTTATGGACATGTAAAAAGTAACAGCTGGAAGGTTTCTACAGTGAATGGTATGTACTCCACACAGTGTGGCATGACCTGTCCCGGTCCCTCCGCACGCTACCACTACGGCCGCCGACTGGAGTGCTGACGCTGTAGTGCTTGTTGAAGCCCGCATGCTATGCCGCCAGTACTAGCGCGCGTTGGTAAACAGAACAGGAAGAGAACGGAGTTCGAGTTGTCTTGAGCCGCAGCTGGGTTCTGTGCCCCATCCCTCCCCCATGCCACTCACTTGCCCACCACCCAGGGGGAGATATGTGAATGCGACAATGCAGCGTCCATCCTGCCCTGCAACCAGCCTCTATGGGGGACATCTGTCAATACGTATCTCGATTATCAAAAATGATTTAACAGTGACAGCTCTGTGTACTGAAGCAGATCACATGCACGAAGTTGCATCCCTCCTAGCCGCTTGTAGTATGATTAAAAAAAAAAAACCGGAACCTTCTGCCATGCGTCTGCAGGTTCAGCACGTGAATGTGTCGCTGCCCCATCGTACACCCCGCCCACCTCTACTCCTGTGGGTCGCTGGTATACTGCTGCACAGCACGGCCGATCAGCCAACCACAGCCTTCAGTCTTCAATACTCGCACACTCCCTAGGAACTTTTTTTAATTTAATGTGAGACTTTATGAATACCTCATCACACTGACACGTTTTTTCTCCATATCAAGACATAGTAGGATTTGTTAAGTCGTCTGTACTGCCAATATCATTGTAGCAGTGCACAGCATACATCTTAACAGCATGTTGCTGTACCATTTATGCTGAATGAAACATCAGTTCTACGTGACACAAAACTTGTATACAGGTTGTTACAAAAAGGTACAGCCAGACTTTCAGGAAACATTCCTCACACACAAAGAAAGAAAATATGTTATGTGGACATGCGTCCGGAAACGCTTACTTTCCATGTTAGAGCTCATTTTATTACTTCTCTTCAAATCACATTAATCATGGAATGGAAACACACAGCAACAGAACGTACCAGCGTGACTTCAAACACTTTGTTACAGGAAATGTTCAAAATGTCCTCCGTTAGCGAGGATACATGCATCCACTCTCCGTCGCATGGAATCCCTGATGAACTGATGCAGCCTTGGAGAATGGCGTATTGTATCACAGCCGTCCACAATACGAGCACGAAGAATCTCTACATTTGGTACCGTGGTTACGCAGACAAGAGCTTTCAAATGCCCCCATAAATGAAAGTCAAGAGGGTTGAGGTCAGGAGAGCGTGGAGGCCATGGAATTGGTCCGCCTCTACCAATCCATCGGTCACCGAATCTGTTGTTGAGAAGCGTACGAACACTTCGACTGAAATGTGCAGGAGCTCCATCGTGCATGAACCACATGTTGTGTCGTACTTGTAAAGGCACATGTTCTAGCAGCACAGGTAGAGTATCCCGTATGAATTCATGATAACGTGCTCCGTTGAGCGTAGGTGGAAGAACATGGGGCCCAATCAAGACATCACCAACAATGCCTGCCCAAACGTTCAGTCACATGTCAACACAAGCACCGAAGTCAACTGGCGGTGAATCGAGGAAGTACAGTACATACTGATGAAACTATAATGAGCTCTAACATGGAAATTAAGCGTTTCCGGACACATGTCCACATAACATCTTTTCTTTATTATGTGTGAGGAATGTTTCCTGAAAGTTTGGCCGTACCTTTTTGTAACACGCTGTATATTTCCAGAGGTATGTGACTCTATTTTACTGAAATTCATGTTCGTTTACTGTTTGACAATTCTAGTAATTTTTCCCATCATTCTGATCGAATGATCGTTGATGACTGGAACACACATGAACTGAGGCTCCCAATCCAACAGGCTTTGTTTTAAGTTTCACTGTTGTAGAGGTCAGATATACAGTGTATGTACAGTGTATCGTCAACAGATAGTACCATTCGTGAATGACATGTGGAAAGAACGTCAGCCAAACGTTTTGAGCTGCAGACTAATTCCATAATCTTATTCACTGTGTATCATCTATGAGTCAACAATGTAGATTAACTTTGCCCATTAAGCTATCAGTCCATCCATTTATAGACATACAAAACTCACAGAAGAATGTTGTCCCTTGCTGCACGATTACCACCTTATTCTCAGGACCTACAGATGTGCAGCTGCTTTAGCACAGTAAGTAATGTACTTGGAAATGGAGAGAAAAGGGAGTGGCCCCTTCATTACAACCAGGTTGTACTAAATCAGTCGTAAATTTTTATGAAAAATAAAATAAAGATATATTAAAAGAACATTTATTTTTTATTCGATTCCTTCACAGTGTAGTTTGATAGGAGGTGGACCACCGACCATCCTCAATATACACTCCTGGAAATGGAAAAAAGAACACATTGACACCGGTGTGTCAGACCCACCATACTTGCTCCGGACACTGCGAGAGGGCTGTACAAGCAATGATCACACGCACGGCACAGCGGACACACCAGGAACCGCGGTGTTGGCCGTCGAATGGCGCTAGCTGCGCAGCATTTGTGCACCGCCGCCGTCAGTGTCAGCCAGTTTGCCGTGGCATACGGAGCTCCATCGCAGTCTTTAACACTGGTAGCATGCCGCGACAGCGTGGACGTGAACCGTATGTGCAGTTGACGGACTTTGAGCGAGGGCATATAGTGGGCATGCGGGAGGCCGGGTGGACGTACCGCCGAATTGCTCAACACGTGGGGCGTGAGGTCTCCACAGTACATCGATGTTGTCGCCAGTGGTCGGCGGAAGGTGCACGTGCCCGTCGACCTGGGACCGGACCGCAGCGACGCACGGATGCACGCCAAGACCGTAGGATCCTACGCAGTGCCGTAGGGGACCGCACCGCCACTTCCCAGCAAATTAGGGACACTGTTGCTCCTGGGGTATCGGCGAGGACCATTCGCAACCGTCTCCATGAAGCTGGGCTACGGTCCCGCACACCGTTAGGCCGTCTTCCGCTCACGCCCCAACATCGTGCAGCCCGCCTCCAGTGGTGTCGCGACAGGCGTGAATGGAGGGACGAATGGAGACGTGTCGTCTTCAGCGATGAGAGTCGCTTCTGCCTTGGTGCCAATGATGGTCGTAAGCGTGTTTGGCGCCGTGCAGGTGAGCGCCACAATCAGGACTGCATACGACCGAGGCACACAGGGCCAACACCCGGCATCACGGTGTGGGGAGCGATCTCCTACACTGGCCGTACACCACTGGTGATCGTCGAGGGGACACTGAATAGTGCACGGTACATCCAAACCGTCATCGAACCCATCGTTCTACCATTCCTAGACCGGCAAGGGAACTTGCTGTTCCAACAGGACAATGCACGTCCGCATGTATCCCGTGCCACCCAACGTGCTCTAGAAGGTGTACGTCAACTACCCTGGCCAGCAAGATCTCCGGATCTGTCCCCCATTGAGCATGTTTGGGACTGGATGAAGCGTCGTCTCACGCGGTCTGCACGTCCAGCACGAACGCTGGTCCAACTGAGGCGCCAGGTGGAAATGGCATGGCAAGCCGTTCCACAGGACTACATCCAGCATCTCTACGATCGTCTCCATGGGAGAATAGCAGCCTGCATTGCTGCGAAAGGTGGATATACACTGTACTAGTGCCGACATTGTGCATGCTCTGTTGCCTGTGTCTATGTGCCTGTGGTTCTGTCAGTGTGATCATGTGATGTATCTGACCCCAGGAATGTGTCAATAAAGTTTCCCCTTCCTGGGACAATGAATTCACGGTGTTCTTATTTCAATTTCCAGGAGTGTACGATGGCTGCTCCTTCGTGGACAACACCACCTTCCCTTCCATATTCTTGTCTTTAACAATTCCTCCACTAAACCTTCAACCATCGATATATAGATGCACATCGCAGTAGTAATATCGCCTTTCTTTCTTTCTTTTCCCTCCCTAATATGTTAATTGAGAAAACAACAGACAGAACTTCAGCTACTGAATGTTTCTCAGTTAAAACCTTCGTAGTAGCCCATATTGTCTCGATACAGCCACTTCCTGAGACTATGTAGGAGGGAATAATATGTTAGCTCATGACACTTACAAGAACCGGTGAAGAGACCACATCTCAGCCTCCCATATTTTCACCATTCACGAATCTTCCAATCTTCGCTATATGGCATTTGTATCTGCCTGATTTGGACAAGTAAGGCTAGCTCTAGATTTCCCCAACCAAGTCACACAGTCCCACTAATTCTCTCAAAACCCAATCACACTGGGACAGCACTGACCATTAGTTATCAGGCTGTTCTGGCCTCTACACATCACTGGCTACGTGGAGAGCTATCACAGTGGGGAAAGATAGCACGATAACATACAGTAAGAAATTCACAGTGATGCAGTCGCTTACATCCAGATGCCATACAACTTGTGCTGTTTCTAGAAATTTGTAGTCAGTGGTACAATAGAACAGCAGCAGGTCTCTGGCAATTTTAGATTCAATAGTTAGATTTATCTACATTCAGATCCAACTTCCACTAATCGTCAGTTCTCTGCAAATTACTGTAGCCGACTCTGTTGCAGTGCTATAGATAAGAGCCTACATCTAAACTCATATTCTTCATACCCCTGTACAGAGCGTAGTGTGGGCTATGTCATAAAAGTATCATCGGTTTTTTCGTTTCTATTCCACTCACACAGGTAACGATGGAGTAAAATAACTGTCTATACGCCTCCGTACATATGCTAATCTCTTCTGTGATTTTTACGTCAGATACAGGTTTTCAGTGGAAAGGATGTAGAGGAATAGTCCTCAATTGCAGCTGCCAAAGAAGCCTTACTGCAGCACCTTCAGTATACAAGGATCGTATACTGAAGGATCTCATGCACAACGCCCGCAGTTCGAGGGTATGAAATAATTGTCTATAAATATGTCCCTGTATGTGTCCCAGACCAGACTCGTTTATCGTATTCCTATGATCATTAAGCTAGCTATACGATGGCGGCAGCATAGCGTTTCCTGAGAAACACATTGTGTTTCTTCAAATGAGATATACCGACATAATTTGTTGCTGAAAGTGTCAAAGAGTTTTCAACGCACACTAGCCATTGAATAATTTACATTGATGCTACTGCTACACAGATCAGTTACAACCACGCATAATTGAGAGCTACTCTAAGAATAGGGAAATATTTACGGTTTAATCATACCATTGTTCATTTTTTCCATGCAACTGATATTCGACAGTGGACTGATCATAGTATCGTATTCCGGCTACAGCAGTGCCCAGCGTGCATATGTGTAGTTGTACTTATTTTTTTCTTTTAGATACAAACCGACCAGTGCCCGCACGACGGTCCAAGTTGTAATGTTAGAGTCCGTAGGTGACATCTGGATGGGATTTGCGGCTGCTTGCTTGCCACTCGTAAGTCGAAGAGTCATGTCTCAGTGTTTGGCTTACTACTCTACACTTGCAGCAAATGAATCTGAGCCCGACATAAGCATTCTTCTTCAACTCGCTCCAGATGCTTACTGCTAGGCATTTTACTGCAGATAATGCTTCCAGTGACAGTGTAGAAGATTTATAGCCCTATTAACATGCAACAGGTTTACTTACGTTCAGATCAACTACCAGCCCACGACAGTACTTCCTGCTAGCTTGTAGACAGGTCTATCACCTGCAAACATCCTACATCAAAAACGAGCTGCTGTACAGTGCGTGGTGGATGGTATGCCACACCAGTACTATCGATTATGCTTCCATTCCACTCTCACGCACTGATCGAGTAAAAACTGATTGTCTCTATACCTCCATACATAGCTTAATACACCCTTATGTGTTTCAGAGAAATACTTTGTCCTCTGTAGTGCTTTTTTTCCTTTACATATTCGAATGGAGTATAACAACCTGTAACACCCTCGCAGCACCCACTGGTATGTTTGCGCCATTGATCAGTCATGTAATGTGAACAGATGTGGACTCACATGATTGGTAGACAGTGATAGTATTGAGCTAATGAACTGATTTTATGGTTCACCTGTACATATCATTTAGCCACCAAAAGGTCTATGTGGGTTAGTGTTGGGGTAGTAACTGACAATGACCTCAAAGTTATAGTGGAAACTGAGAATGTATGGTAAGGTATGAAGCTGAGGCTTGTTTAAATGCAGTTGGAGAAGTTGTGTGGCAAACTGACATAAACTCTAAGACAAATAGTAAATGATGCACCACGAAGGACCTTCGCAAATTGGTCACAAATTGATATTAATACAAGTATCGACAGAAAGTGTAAAACTGTAAACTTTGACGGCTCAAGAATGAATGTGTGATGCTGCAGTGGAGTTTCACCATGCAGCTCACAAGGATAGTAAGCAGGGGTCATATCAATATCAGGGCATGAGTCTTTGGAATTTGAGCCTGTGTACTCAGCTGGACAGTAACTATACGTCACAGACAGACATGTGAACAATATAGACAGATGTCAGCATTTGAGAAAAGATGTGTTGTTGGGTTCAAAGTAGCTGGTTGGAGTAATTGGCGAATTGCTCGATATGAGAATAACAGCTATGTCACTCTTTGACAATAATGGCAGGAATGGGTGATCCATGGCCAAACACAGCATCAAGAAGGCAGTAATAGACCTAGAGAGACTACAAAACGTAAGGACTGAGCAGTTGTCACAGAGGCACTCAGAGTCCTAGATTCATCATTATCAAGGATCCAATGTGCAACTAGTGCTTCAGCCACCACAAGGACCATTAATAGGCAGCTAGAGGGTTGAGCTCATGGCACCCATTGCACTGACTAAAATTGACCTCTGTACACCAATAAGCCAATTTTCAGTGGTGTCAACAACATTCGGCTTGAAATCTTATTAACTGGAGTATAATTGTCTTCAGTGATGAGTCCTGCTTCCAATTGAGCCCCAGTGACCAGCGAAGACGTGTCTGGGGACGCCCTGGACAGCGGTGGGATACCAACCCGATTGTCGCTTGCCATATGTCCAGACAATCCGGGGTGATAGTCTGGGGTGACATCTGCGGCATCATTACACCACAGCGGTATGTCGACAATATTCTATGCCCCTTTCTGTTGCCCTCCATGACAAGCCATCCTGGGCTTATATTTCAGAAAAATAATGTCCGCCCACATACGGCTAGAGTCTCTACAACTTGTCTTTGTGTGTGCCAAACTTTGCTTTATCCTGCAAGGTCGCCTGATCTCTCCCCAACAGAAAACGTTTGAAGTATTATGAGCAGGGCCCTCCGAACAGCTCGGGATTCTGGCGATGTAACATGCCAGATGGACTGAATTTATACGATACCTCTCAGGACATCTAGCAGCTCTGTCAATCAGTGCCAAGCCGAATAACTGCTTGAATAAGGGCCAGGGGTGGACCAAAGGTGTCTTGATTTACTAAATTTGTGACCCAATTTCTGTTGAACAGATCATTCAATTTTTATGAAATTGCAATCATCTATTTGTCTGTATATGTACATCACATCTGCCGAATTCCGCCACATTCGAATAATTCCTTCGTGGTGCGTCATTTTCTTTGTCTTAGAGTGTATGTCAAAGGGCAGCTGATGCTAATTACAGATCGTCCTGTCCTCATATTGCTGCCATCGACAGCAGCATTGTCAGTGAATCAATACTTATTATGTTTGGCGTTGCTAAGTTAAAATTAACAGCATGAGAGGTATCACAGAGTGTATTTCTAATAAAGTGTCGTTAATATACTTGGTTTTTCAGGAAGCAGTAAGTAGTAGGGCAACAAGGACATGGCCCCACTCTGCATTGTTACCAAATTTCGTCAAGATGTCGGATCATAGATGATGACGATAGATGTAGCAACACTGCAGTGATGTCATAGAGGGTAGTTCAAAGTTTGGCGGGAAAATAGGTCAATTCAGCTACTTCCACTAACCTGTTTGAAGTGGTTCATTCATTCTATCTAGGCTAAGATGAAGACTTTTACAAGCATCTCCCAGAAACTTCGAAATTTCAGGAAAAATGAGGAAGGTTACATCTAAAATAAAGACCTCTTAAAAAATTATCAAATTAAATTTACAGATCCTCTAAATGGTTTGTCAGTACTACACAAGCGCCAAAGAAACTGGTATAGGCATGCATATTCAAATGCAGAGAGACGTAACCAGGCAGGATACGGCACTGTGGTCGGCAATGCCTATATAAGACAACAAGTGTCTGGAACAGTTGTTAGAGCGGTTACTGCTGCTACAATGGCAGGTTATCAAGATTTAAGTGAGTTGTGAACGTGGTGTTATAGTCAGCGCACGATCGATGGGACACATCATCTCTGAGGTAACGATGAAGTGGGTATTGCCCCACACGTCCATTCCACGAGTGTACCATGAATACCAGGAATCCGGTAAAACATCAAATCTCTGACATCGCTGCGGCCTGCAAGAATGGGCCCAACGATGAAGGATCCTTTATTGTATGATTATATGATAGCGGAACAAACACTGGTAGCAGTTACTTCTGTAAAATATCTGGGAGTATGCGTGCAGAACGATTTGAAGTGGAATGATCATATAAAATTAATTGTTGGTAAGGCGGGTACCAGGTTGAGATTCATTGGGAGAGTGCTTAGAAAATGTAGTCCATCAACAAAGGAGGTGGCTTACAAAACACTCATTCGACCTATACTTGAGTATTGCTCATCAGTGTGGGATCCGTACCAGATCGGTTTGACGGAGGAGATAGAGAAGATCCAAAGAAGAGCGGCGCGTTTCGTCACAGGGTTATTTGGTAACCGTGATAGCGTTACGGAGATGTTTAATAAACTCAAGTGGCAGACTCTGCAAGAGAGGCGCTCTGCATCGCGGTGTAGCTTGCTCGCCAGGTTTCGAGAGGGTGCGTTTCTGGATGAGGTATCGAATATATTGCTTCCCCCTACTTATACCTCCCGAGGAGATCACGAATGTAAAATTAGAGAGATTAGAGCGCGCACGGAGGCTTTCAGACAGTCGTTCTTCCCGCGAACCATACGCGACTGGAACAGGAAAGGGAGGTAATGACAGTGGCACATAAAGTGCCCTCCGCCACACACCGTTGGGTGGCTTGCGGAGTATAAATGTAGATGTAGATGTAGATGTAGATTGAAAAGAATCGTTGAACATGACAGAAGTGCAACCCTTCTGCAAGTTGCTGTAGATTTCAGTGTTGGGCCATCAACAATCAACAAGTGGCAGTGTGTGAGCTGTTCAATGAAACATCATCAATATGGGCTTTTTGAACCAAATGCCCACTCGTGTACCCTTGATGACTGCGCCACACAAAGTTTTATGCTTCCCTCGCTTGGGCCCATCAACACTGACATTGGACTGTTGATGATTGGGAACATGTTGCCTGGTCAGACGAGTATCATTTCAAATTGTATTGAGCGGATGGGCTTCTACAGGTATGGAGACAACCTCATGAATTCATGGACCCTGCATGTTAGCAGGGGACTGTTCAAACTGGTGGAGGCTCAGCAATGGTGTGAGTGATGTGTGGTTGGAGTGATATGAGACTCCTGATTCGTCTTGATATGACTCTGACAGGTGACATGTACATAAGCATCCTGTCTGATCACCTGCATCCATTCAGGTTCATTGTGCATTCTGACAGACTTGGGCCATTCCAGCAGGATAATGTGACACCCCACTGTAGTGGGACGAAATTAAACGTCACCCATCCACCAAGTCAGCCCAGTTTGCAGGTGACTATAAGTTTAATTTAGTTTTTGTTTATGTGTTTTCTTATTATTTGTAATAAATGCGAATTATCTAAAAGTTTTGTATTTTTTTATGTGTTTCATGTACGGAGAGATCGGCGCAACGAACGGGGACAGCATCTTCGTTGCCGCGACCAGAGAGGAAATTGCTGGCCGCTATACGTCGCGGGTCGACAGCCAAGGAGCAACAGAAGATCCTGGAACCGAGTTGTTGCGTCGTGTTTCTAAAAATTAAAAATGAATTTTTATACTCTTTTTTGTACAACAATGACGTCATAATGAGCTTAGTCTTATTGAAATGTTAGTCACTGTCTGTCAACGCTCAAGTTCACATCTGTATGTGTAGTAAGCTAATAAAAATAGTGTATGCTACTAAAGTTGAAACACGTGTCGTGAAGATTTATTTATGAAGAGTTATGTGAACGGATTAATAATATATTTGACAAGATTATTGATTCAGACAGCGTTGGCCGAAACTTTGAATCTAAAAAGTTTATTTAATGTGTGATTCTGATATCGATTAGATCAAGATAACGTGTGTCGATATAATTTTCTGAGGAAAAACAAACGAAATTTAAATTGGGAAAAAGTTACGAAAACCAATTGGCCCAAGTGATGTAATTCTTTGCATACGACTCAACGGATGTTTTACAGTTTCGTTCAAGAACCATTCTATGAAAATTTAAAAAGAATATGAATCATTTTTGAAGTGGGTTGTAACTGACGTAGGTGACGAAGTCTGCACATGGTCATACATATATCAAACGAAACCTAAATACGTCGTTACACCGCACCGTGGCGACCTTAGAAACAGGACTTGTGTGCAACTAAGGCACACAGGTACGAAACAAAACATCAAGAGTCCTTCGGAAGTCAACGCGAGTTTTCGTGGAGCCTTCACCAGCCAGCGGCGACTTCGCGGGTGTGGGCATCTGACGGAGCGCAGCCAAGCAGTACGGTCACGCAGTTGTTCCACGAGAAGGCGCGTCTGTTGGGCAGCAGCTGAACGCTGCAAACCCCGACAACCTTTTTTCTCCCTAAACTAGTAGGCCCAGTACGTCAGCTGCGGGGCGTTCCTCCGGCTGGTATTAGAGGTGTTGCTGAGGGCTTCGCCTGTCTACGGCGGTGCCGGGCGTGGTTGCAGCCAGCGACGTTTCCGGTGTTCGACTCAGCGTCCTGCCGGGTGCGGAAGCGGGGTCGCAGCATCTCAGCGGCTGCATCGACAGCTGTTACATCTGCAGCCCATAGCAGCACACTGATCATCGAGAACTACAAATTACAATATTAGTGTCCGGTGAGTTTGTTTCAAGTTGGAAGTGGAGTGTTGTACATAGGGAGTGTGCTTTTACAGGATTGTTGATTACAAGTCTGCGTGTGTAAATAGTTAATATCTTACAATAATGTCGGGAAGTGAAATGTCAGACGAAGAGCAATCTATGTCCGATAGGAGCATGAGAGCCCTTTTTAGGGCGATCGCTAAATTAAAACAATCTAACGAGGAATCTACTGCTAGATTAAAAGAGGAACTAAAACAGGAATTAAAACAGTCTAACGAAGAATCTATGGCTAGATTAAAACAGTCTAATGAGGAATCTACTGCTAGATTAAAAGAGGAATTAAAACAGTCTAACGAAGAATCTATGGCTAGATTAAAACAGTCTAACGAGGAATCTACTGCTAGACTTAAAGGGGAGCTAACAAAATCGACAGACAGGTTACAGGAACATCTTAATGAAACCAGTCGAGAATTAAGTGATAAAATAGAGTCTTCTAAAGTTGAAATGCAGGAAAAACTAGTAGGACTTAGTAATAAGATTGCTGATAATTGTAAAAGGTTAGAAGAACATATCCAGGAATCGCGCGAGGAAAAAGCTCGCATGCGAAACGATATTACTGACTTATCCGAGAGACTAGATAGTGTCAATATCTTAGTTGTAAATGAAATACAGAAAAATAACGATATGTTACGAGATGAATTTTCTATGCAAACAGAAACTGTTCGCAGAGAATTATTGAAATCTATTAAAGAGGTCTCTACCAAACCTGTAGAGATTTCTTCAATAGATAATGTAGAATTAGAAACATTAACTCATCAAGTAGAAAAGGACCATACCGAAATCGAAAACATGAAATCTTTAATTACTGAGATATGCAGTAACCTTGAGACTGCCAAAGATAATAACATTGATGAAGGTACAGAGCGTTCACATCGTGAACACAGTGAAGAATCGATATTAGCTAATCGCGTATCCAATACAGAACTGCGGATACAGGAAATTACTAAACGGTTATCGGAATTAGATAATAACGAGAACCTTTCAGGTAGCAGAGGTAATAACATAATCAGAGACAACAGTCGCATCGAATTTGCTAGCTCGGACGACAACAATATGAATAAGGCAGTCACGGCAAGCCAATCCGATGCAACTCCATCTCTGCCAGCTAAACAAAATCCGACTATTTCTCTCGCAGAATGTCTGGATGACATAACAACAAATTCAAATGTAGCAAGTCGATTTCCTGTATTCAAACCAGGAGGCGAACTGCACCCTATAATCTTTATAAAAGCTTTTGAAACATCATTATCTCCTAAATGGAGTAATGAAAAACGCATTCAATTTGTAATAGGACATTTAGAAGCAGAAGCTGCGGAATGGGCAGTACTGCATAGAAATGAATTCAGGGATTGGGATGATTTTGTTAAGCAATTTAAACAAAATTATTGGTCAAGAGGAAAACAACAACACTTAACTTTAGAGTTGTTAGACCCTCCTCCATATTCTAAACGGTGGGGAGGTTATAGGAATTATTTTGAATGGCATTTAAACCGTGCTAAATTAATTGAAGAACCAATTATTGAAAGTCATTTAATACGAGTACTAATTAGTAGGTTACCGTATTACGTAAAGGAAAGAATGATAGAAAGAGAATGGTCACAGCCGTGCGAATTGTTAGGATATTTAGAGCAGTTAGATATACTTAATAGAGAAAGGGAAGACGAGAAGTTTAGATTTGGTAGAAATGACAATCCTCGTAATAATAATAATAATAATTCAGAACCACGAAAAGCTAATAACAACAATCATAGCCGGTTCTGTTATATAAAACGTCAATCGAAAGATAAAGAGAGCCAACAAAATCGTGGTAATAACCCTAAAGTGCGGAAATTACACAGTAACGATCATGAGATAAAGCATCCTCAAGTAATTAATGAAGGTCAAGTGGTAGGTGACGTCATCATAGAACGTTCGGAAAACTAGTAAAGTCCTTTAGTACGGGTCAACTAAAGGGAACTATTGGTCAAGATTATCCAAGACCCAATTGCAATTTATCATTAAGCTGCCAAAAGGACGATGACTGGCAACAAGATTTACTTCAGGAAGACAATCAGATAAGGGAGAATGTAACATATAAACCCGTTATTAAAGGTTATATTAAAGATACCGAAGTAAATATTATAGTTGATTCGGGTAGTGAAGTGAGTATTTTATTCAAAGAATTATTTCAGCTTAAAAGGAAATATTGGAATTTCCCGACTTTACCTGTAACTGGGGTGAAAATTATAGGAGTTACTGGTAAAAGAAGTCAAAATATTACTGAGGAAGTTTATGTAACTTTTGAAATTGCTAAACAATTAATTGCTCACTCTGTACTCGTCGTAGCCAACTTAAATGTGGCCATAATTTTAGGTATAGATTGGCTGTGTAAATATAAAGCTATATTAGATTTTAAAGATTCTTCCTTAGCCACCCATAAGGAGGCATGTACTTTTAAGGTGAGGTTCTCTAACAGTCAAGTACCTGAAAATTGCTACGAGTCCTTACAGATTAAGTACGCACCGACCATGAATCTATTAACAGATTTTAGTGATCTTGGGTATGCAGTATACCAATGTCAGGCTAGTAATAGTATCGAAACCGAAGTGAAAGAAAAATGTTTATCTACGAATTGTCTATCCGAGCAAGAAAAGGAAGAGTTGGAATCTTTGATGTTAGAATTTAGAGCCGTCTTCTCAGATGAACCGGGGAGAATTAAAGATTACGTTTGTAAACTTAAGATTAAAGATAAGAAACCATTCTTTAAGAAACCTTATCCTATTCCAGTACAATTCAAAGAAGCGGCTAGTAGAGAAATAAATAAGATGCTAGAGCAAAACATTATCGAACGATCATGTAGCGCTTTTAACAGTCCGTTGTGGGTAGTTAAGAAAGCCACTGGTGGGGTACGACTAGTTCTGGATGCCCGTGAATTAAATAAAATTATAGAGATGGAAAGAGACAGACCTATTCCTATGGAGGACGTACTTCTTAAGATTGCTGGTTCTCGTTATATGAGTACAATGGATTTAACCGCCGGCTACCATCAAGTAACATTACACCCGGATTCACGGCAATATACGGCTTTTCTTTTTGAAGGCAGATCATATCAGTTCCAAGTTTTACCTTTTGGACTTAATATATCAGTGTCAACTTTCATTAGGGCATTAGATTCTGCTTTGGGTCAGCAATTGTTACAAAAGATTATTTTATATGTAGATGATATTTTGGTAGCTACTAAAACGTGGGAAGAACACGTAACGATATTACGGGAATTGTTTAACCGTTTAATTGACAGAGGAATTACCTTAAAATTATCTAAGTCTTACTTCGGAAAGGAGGAAGTGAGATTTTTGGGGCATATAGTGGACAGTAAAGGTATTAGGCCAGACCCAGCACGTATTGAAGCTATTGCTCGATGCCCGAGTCCTAGAAATCGGAAACAATTGAAATCATTCTTAGGAATGGTAGGATTTCTGAGAAGATTTCTTCCAGGGCAGGATATTGTTAATCCTACATTACTAGATTTATTGAAAGAGAAGTCAGTATGGCTCTGGGGACAAAAGGAAGAGGAAGTTTTTAATAAGATAAAAGGAGCGTTAACCAAAGCCAAAATGTTATACCACCCAGATTTCAATCAGGACTTTTGTATGTGTACGGATGCCTCTGATTATGGTGTGTCTTGTGTAATATTCCAAGGTGATCTGACCAATGAAGAGGGATTATATCGGCCTATTGGATTCGCTAGTCGAACTTTAAATAAACATGAAAGAAATTATTTTGTATCCGAGAAGGAAGCTCTCGCAGTGGTATGGGGTTTTCAACGATTTAGAGGATTATTAATGGGAAGAAAAACAATTGTATATACTGATCATCAGGCTTTAATCTTTTTGAACAATTGCCGGTTACTTCACCGTAGGCTATTACGTTGGGTATTATACTTGCAAGAATTTCAGTACGAAATTAGGTATATAAAAGGATCTCAGAATGTAGTTTCAGATGCTTTGTCAAGGCTTCCCGTAGGAATGGAGAATATTAATATTGCAGAAGAACCAGGAACAAATTACCATGTTTATTTCCTTTTAACTAAGGAGAATGAACGTAAGGTTAAACGGATAGTAACTGCTGTTAGATGCAATCAAAGAAATGACGATCAATATAGGGACCTTATACAAAACCTTAATAATGGGGACGAAACAGTTAACACCCGGGGTGTGTGGTTATATTTTAACGACTTGTTGTATTGGAAAGCACAGAGGGAACACCAGAGATGGAAAATCTGCATTCCGAAAACTGTTGTGGACGAGTTAATTACTTATATTCATGAAGGTTACGGGCATTTCGGAATTCATAAATGTATTAAACATCTAATGAAGTATTATTATTTCAAAAATATGTCCCGTATTGTGAGAAGTATTATTAGGGCTTGTGAAACCTGTCAAAAGGTTAAAGTTAATAACAAATCCAAGCGTTATAAATTATATGCTGTAATTCCTCGAGGTTTGTGGGATCTAATGTCATTAGATTTTTTCGGCCCTCTGCCTCGGAGTTCAGGAGGATTAACTTATGTGTTTGTTGTAATGGAATGTTGGTCCAAACATGTGAAACTATATACTTTGAAACGAGCGAATACAGCAAGCGTTATACGCTGCCTCACCCGAAATTACTTTGTTAACTGGGGCATTCCTAAACGACTTATGTCTGACAACGGTAGTGCCTTTATTAGTCAAAGATTTCAAGACATGATAAGACAATATGGAATCAAACATATCTTAATTTCGAAATATCACCCTCAAAGTAATTTAGTAGAAAGAGTCATGAAAGAATTAGGACGATTATGTAGAACTTATTGTGCACATAAACATACTCGGTGGGCCAAACTAATGCCTGAATTCGAAAAGATATTAAATGAATTGCCTCACCTAACGACGGGATTATCACCTATAGAAATTTTAGGCAAACGAATTATAGGTGAGCCTTTACTAGCTGCTTTACCTTGGCCACCAGTAAATGAGATACAACAAGATATTCCAGACGAAAAAGTTTGCGAACAGATTGTAAAAAATGCCGAACGGAGAATTAAAAGTTATAATCAACAGGCTGTAGAACCCTCATTTCAGGTAGGAGATCTTGTGCTAGTACGATCTCATCCTAAAAGTTCTAAGATCGATAAGGAATGTAGAAAATTCTTCTTTATCTTTGAAGGTCCATATGTTGTACATAAGATTGTACATCCCAAAGCATTACTTCTTATGGAACCTTCATCAGGTGTAATTAAAGGATTATATAGTGTTGATCAAATGAAACCCTTCATTCCTAAATAAGTTAATATTTAGTATATGTTATACACGGAAGAGCGTTCATAGTTTATTCATGTGAAGTTTTTCGTGATAGTTACGTGTTATTTTAAATAAATGACAGAAAGCTTAAACATGTGTTCTACAATAATCTACTGGTACTTCAAAAAGAGAAAGATAACCCAAAGGGGGATTTATATGGAAGAAACTTTGCTCTTAGGTCAAAAGGAATTTTGCATATTTTAAATTTACTCGGATAGTAGGAACCAAAGGGGATGGTTAATAGTTTTAGGGACCATGGGCGTCCAGAGCTATATGGCTCACGAGAACATAGCAGAGTGCCTTTAATAGAGGTTTGCAATAGTGTTAATATAGAACACACCAAACGGGGCTCTCTCGCTTGTTTCTCATAAATAAATGGCCATTACCCAACAAGGTGTCCGAAGGTAAAGAAAGCCGTGCCGAGATTCTAAAGAGAGTTTTGCTTGATTTCTTCTTGACCTCAGGCATAAATAAGGCATTAGGGAAGAGAATGACGTAAAGTAAATAGTACTATTAGTTATTGTGAGAAACGTATTAGTAATATACATTCTTGAAAAGAATAACTCTAGTAAATAAATGAAGCTGAAACTAATCTATCACAATTTGAACGCTCTGTCCTAAGGTACAACGTTAAAGAACGTACTAAATTAGTATTTATTAGCAACTATTAACTGAAGAGGAGCAATCTCCCTATATTCGGTTACGAATTACCATAAAAGCACAATTAAGAGTAAATGACAAATAGTCACAACGATATCGTATTAAAAGGATTAAATCTCTCTAATAGCAAGGACTCTAGGTTACGTAAAATGTGAGGAAAATGTATTAACAGTTAAATATTGTATATTGAACAGTTTTAATTTCGGTTAAAACCTGACAAACTGAGCTTGTGGGTGGGGTATGTAGTGGGACGAAATTAAACGTCACCCATCCACCAAGTCAGCCCAGTTTGCAGGTGACTATAAGTTTAATTTAGTTTTTGTTTATGTGTTTTCTTATTATTTGTAATAAATGCGAATTATCTAAAAGTTTTGTATTTTTTTATGTGTTTCATGTACGGAGAGATCGGCGCAACGAACGGGGACAGCATCTTCGTTGCCGCGACCAGAGAGGAAATTGCTGGCCGCTATACGTCGCGGGTCGACAGCCAAGGAGCAACAGAAGATCCTGGAACCGAGTTGTTGCGTCGTGTTTCTAAAAATTAAAAATGAATTTTTATACTCTTTTTTGTACAACAATGACGTCATAATGAGCTTAGTCTTATTGAAATGTTAGTCACTGTCTGTCAACGCTCAAGTTCACATCTGTATGTGTAGTAAGCTAATAAAAATAGTGTATGCTACTAAAGTTGAAACACGTGTCGTGAAGATTTATTTATGAAGAGTTATGTGAACGGATTAATAATATATTTGACAAGATTATTGATTCAGACAGCGTTGGCCGAAACTTTGAATCTAAAAAGTTTATTTAATGTGTGATTCTGATATCGATTAGATCAAGATAACGTGTGTCGATATAATTTTCTGAGGAAAAACAAACGAAATTTAAATTGGGAAAAAGTTACGAAAACCAATTGGCCCAAGTGATGTAATTCTTTGCATACGACTCAACGGATGTTTTACAGTTTCGTTCAAGAACCATTCTATGAAAATTTAAAAAGAATATGAATCATTTTTGAAGTGGGTTGTAACTGACGTAGGTGACGAAGTCTGCACATGGTCATACATATATCAAACGAAACCTAAATACGTCGTTACACCGCACCACACGTCCAGAATTGCTACAGGGTGGTTCCAGCAACACTCTTCTGAGTTTAAACACTTCTGCTGGCCACCAAACTCCCCAGACATGAACATTATTGAGCATATGTGGGATGCCTTGCAATGTGCTGCTCAGAAGAGATCTCCACCCCCTCATACTCTTACGGATTTGTGGACAACTGTGCATGATTCATGCTGTCAATTCCCTCCAGCGCTACTCCAGACATTAGTTGAGTGCATGCCACATGTGTTGCGGCACTTATGCATGCTCGTGAGGGCCCTACACGATATTATGCAGGTGTACCAGTTTGTTTGGCTCTTCAGAGTATTAGCTTCTCAGAATATTTGTCCAGCTTATCAATTTACTATAACTATCGTTAAAAAGTATGTTTGGATAGGTAACCTCTGTTCTTTCCATCTTCCTCATTTTTATTTAATGGTGTTCAAGTAACTTTATTTCAAAATGACTCTTTCCTGTTCATTTCCATTGTTATATTAGGGCAAGTTTTATTTTGTTTCGCTGTCCTTGTGTCAATATTCAAAGTTAGACCCATTAGCCCTTGCTAGTCAACTACTTGTAGTTTGTATAACTGTAATACATAAAAGGCTGTTGCTATACGGTCATGTGACTTTTCAAAAATAAAGAAGTACCAATTTGTTTTTACATGCAGCGTATTTATTTGCAATTCTTTGCGTTTTCTTCAGTTGGAGTACTCTTACTCCACAGCAATAGGTAAGAGTACACAAAATTATATTTAGGAAAACTTTTCTTACTCCTCTAGTAATAATTGGGTTACAATGAAACATTTACACAGTGCCCCCTGTCGAACTAGGTTTTGCATGCATAACTAATGTAATATTGCAGTAAGCTAAAAAAATTAGTAGAACCAAAAATGTGCAATTTTAGCCCCTCCTGATCTAGATGTTCCTGGCGATGTTAAAAATTGGCTACTTTCATGGTTTTAGTTCTATTCGCGTTTTTACCTCCTCCATTCACTAAATCCTAAATTGTATAGTAAAATGCTACACAATTAAATAATACAACTTCAATGCTCCAGTGCAGGCTTTTAATTCGAAAATTGCTCTGAAGTGCTGTCTCTGTGGATTACTTACCATAAACATTCCTCTTGTTGAGCCCTCACCGCAGGATCAGCCAAGAGGTCTATCGATCCCATGCAGTGGACATTTGGAATCGATTACACTGCAAGAGATATTTGTTCATTTCCATGTGCTAAATAAAAACACAAAAAATGGAGGCATGCAGTGTGGTCTGACTAGTCGGGGTTTTGCATCTTTTCAAATGAGATGGTTCAGATGGCTCTGAACACTATGGGACTCAACATCTGAGGTCATCAGTCCCCTAGAACTTGGAACTACTTAAACCTAACGAACCTAAGGACATCACACACATCCATGCCCGAGGCAGGATTCGAACCTGCGACCATAGCGGTCGCGCGGTTCCAGACTGTAGCGCCTAGAACCGCTCGGCCACATCGGCCGGCTTTTCAAATGAGACAAGGCTTCAAGTGCACTACTGGCACAAAGACGTTTTTAACTTGTGCTCTGTGTGGATGGTTTAGTTGAGGCCAGACGTGATTCTGTGATATTTTTGGGGTGTTTTTGTTACTATGACTTGGACCAATTCATTCAGGTTATAGTGAACATTGACTAGGATGTTTATTTAAACGCTCGTCATGACCAAGTGTTGTTATTTCTTCTACACTTTCTTGGTGGACATGTCATGGACACTCATGTTTTCCAAGATGACAACACTGCATCTGCTTGGATGCATCTTGCATCACGTACTTTCTTGATTTGGTAAAAACTCAGGTACTCTATTGCCTCTCAGTTGCACAGCTAAATGACGTGCTCTTAATCTCATGGAAAATGTGAGGGACTCTTTCAAAAAATGAGTGATTCTAGCAATGAACACGTCCGCAATTTAGTAGATCTAAGTGATCTAATTACGAATGAGTGTCTTCAGCATACCTGAAGAAACTTGTGGACTCCTTTTCTCATCGAACTGAGGCCATTATCAAAGCAAGAGGTGGTGTTACATGGCATTATGGTGATGTATCCTAAGGGTTGACTAATTTTTTGTCAGATGTCGTTATATCCTATGCTCAACAATGTGAGGATACTCTCCAAATTTGCAATGTTAATGTCTTGGTAAACTAAAACTGATTGTTTTATGGTAATATGTCATTGTGTAAGTAAATTACAACTAAGAGAAACCAATGCTAGTATAATTAAATGACCTGTATTCTGGTATATCTTTATGACATTATAGAAATTTTGTAACATTTATTATTTAGTATCATCTATCAAAATCAGAATATTTATGGAACCATCTTTCCAAGGGGGGCATGAAAATGTGTGAAGATGTTTCTACATTTAACACTTAGTTTTAGCACCAAAAAAAGGTGGCACAAACACTGTCTTTAAACTTTGCGCCATTGCAGTTGTAATGTTACACTGAATTGTGAGGTGGAATGTTTACATCTGATATAAGAGTCGTAATGCTGCTGTCTGCTGTATGTTATCAATGGTGACTGTGTAGCACACCTATAGTGGCAGGCATTTGAGATTCACACTGTCCCACTTTGTAGTCCTTGGTATAGTGACCAGAATCAGAGAAGATGGGAATGACTCGAGAACCAGTAGGACATGCCGACCACCCAAGGGCATCACAGCAAGATGCCTGAGAGGAAACAGATGGACAGCAATAATGAGAGGATGACAAACAATGGAGACAGCGTTGCAGAATAAAAAGTCCAGCAAGTAAACTGAGATCAAGACGTAGAGAATTCGGAACCATGACAACAATGTGTAGAGAGATCAGTATAGTAGTGCAGAGAAATCGTGCAGATCTGCTGCACTGCTGGCTTTAGAGGGCAGCTGGAGGCATTGATAGGCCAGCACAGTGGGCATGTCTCCATAATCAGCTCTGCAGTGGCAACAGCAGCACTCGCAGATTCAGCAGTGTCATCTAGTAGCCGTCATCAAAGTCCATGCCTTCCAGCACGCTTTGAAATGTGTTACCATTCTTCCTCAGTTATTTCTTGAATTGTTTCACTGTTCTTTGATATGTATTGCAACTGTGCATGGTATATACTTCCTAATAGAATGAAATATTCTCTATAGTGGAATGTGCACTGAAATGAAATTTTCTGGCAGATTAAAACTGTGTGTCAGACCAAGATTCGAACTCGGGACCTTTGCCTATTGCAGGCAAGTGCTCTATCAAGTGAGCTACCCAAGCATGATGAATGACCCTTCCTTGCAGCTTCACTTCTGTCAGTATCTTTTCTCCTACCTTACAAACTTCACAGAAGCTCTCCTGTGAAACTTGTATGGATGCTAGTCTCGCAAGTTTTGCAGGAGAGTTTCTGTGAAATTTGGAAGGAAGGAGATGAAGTACTGGCAGAAGTAAAGATGTGAGAATGGGTTGTGAGTTGTGCACATGAAAGGCAAAGGTCTCAGGTTCGAGTCTCACTCTGGAAAGTTTTAATCTGCCAGGAAGTTTTACTTCCTAATATATTGGTTATTGGAAGTGCTCAGTTTTTCTTTCTGTGCATTGATTTAATGTGTTCTGAACATGGTGATCTTTGTTACATATTTTCACTCAAATGTTTGAGGAAATTTAAAAATTTGTGGTAGGGACTATGGGACCAAACTGCTGAGATCATCGGTCCCTAGATTTACACACTACTTAATATAACTTAAACTAACTTACACAAAGAACACACAAACCCATGCTCGAGGGAGGACTCGAACCTCCGACAGGGGGAGCTGCATGAACCATGACAAGGCACCTCAGACCGCACAGCTACCCCACGTGGCGAATGTTTGAGGTGCTGGTGTGACATTATTAAAAAAAATCAAATATTTGTTTATAATTTCATGTGTGTTAAACCAAACATGTTTCACACTTTATAAACACTTTGAAAGTTCCCAGATCCAAAATCCATACATTAACATATGCTAGTGGAGAGCTAACTGATTAAATCTTATTGAGGGTAGAATTACTGATTACAAGCATTGGATCAGAAAGGGATGGAGGGAGGCGATGTGACATTATTGTTGAATAGGCACAATAAGTTTCACAGTTCAAATGGCTCTGAGCACTATGGGACTTAACATCTATGGTCATCAGTCCCCTAGAACTTAGAACTACTTAAACCTAACTAACCTAAGGACATCACACAACACCCAGTCATCACGAGACAGAGAAAATCCCTGACCCCACAGGGAATCGAAGCCGAGAACCTGGGCGCGGGAAAGTTTCACAGTCCTCCATTTTTGATATTTGTAAGTAACAAGTTATAAACTGACATCAAATTTCATGCTCTCTCTTATTTTCTTTATATAACATCAATAAGAGCATGGAAACAGTACTACACTGTAAATACATTTCTGTCATAAAAAACATTATAAAGCAAATGCAAACCATTTTCCATGTCCAGGAATTGAAATCTAGGATTCCGAATGCTTCATGGAAGTATTGGAAAACTTAAGTGCTAATGACTTCACAGATATACATAAATATTGAAGTATTTGTGGAATATGGGTGATTACAAGTTCATATGGAAATTGGAACTGACATATAGTGGACAACTTGATTTCACACAGGGAACCAGTTGATGTAAATTATATATTGAAAAGTATTGGAAATGTTAGTGATGAAATGTTGATACAGTGAAAATGTTCAAAAATTAGTATGTTTTTTATTTTTTTTCATTCCCATTACTCTTTTACCTTGTTTCTCATTTTCAGTTGTACGAGGAAAAAGGTTATGAGAAGTTTCTAAATTTGCCTTTCAAGTACTTAGAATATGAAATTCAAAATTCTATTGATTCATAAATGTTTTACACAAGGAAACATTGTACTTTTATTTTGTCTACTTCTTCCAGATGCATACAGTTTACATACTCACACTCTAATCATCTATTCATCTATGCTGACCACTGTCCCAGGCTTTAACTAGTTGCTAAACCTAAATGTAACCAAAATATTGAAATATTTTATTTTTGTGGAGTATTATAAATACATAAGAGATATGACATACTTAGGTGAAACAAAAGGTTTATGTTTCGAGTTGACTTCCTTCACCCCCCTCCCCGTTAATTGTTCCAACAATATTGTAATAACTGTTATATTTATGTCGCATGTTGTAGCTCTGTGAATACTTTCTAGCTGTGTCAAATTGTTGGAATTGTAAGTTAAACAATTTTTTTCCACATATGCAAGTATGATATGATCATCTAGAATAAGCTTATGCAGTGTGGCTTGCGAAATCGGCAGAACCAACTGCTAGATAAACTGTTAAAGAACATAGGTTAAAAATCATTGAATACAAAAGAAAATCCTTATAATTCAGTTTGTAAATCATTTTAACTAATGAAATTGTGCAACGTATTGGCTGGCAGTACTGTCGTCATGATTTCAGTTTGTTAAATTACGTGAAGCATGGGACTGTTTGTTCATTATTTTGTACCTTTCATTTCCTTTAGTGATGTCGCCATCACTGTCTTTTCTAAAATTTATGTTTTGTGCTTTGAAATAAAAATTATGGCTTAAATTTCCTGTTACTGTGACATTCAATGATTGCTCTAAGCATAACATTTTATATTCCACTCCTGCCACTAATAAGGTGTGTACGGATACTCAAAAATTAGGAAGAATTCTAAATACAATCATTATTGTCTACTCCTAGGATCATGTCGTAGCCCACGTATACTCATGGTACTACCTCCATGCATGCATTAAATCGGACTTCCTCGATTCTAAAGTCAACTGTCACCGACCCCAAAGGTGTGACCTCCTTATCCCCCACTCCACGCACCCTATAACGTGGTGGGTCTAACTTCCTTCGTCCCAATATATTCTTAGTAGCCACAGACACTTGCGCCCCTGTGTCCAACAAAATATTAAACTTTTTAGTTTCTATGGATCCTATCACTGAACATTCCACCTCTGCATACGTATTAGTAGCAATGAAATTAAACGGGAGCTCCCTTAGGTGGGTCTCGGGCCCCTCTGCCGTTTAATGCTTGTCCGCCTCTCCTATCTCCACTTCTCCATCCTCCCCACTGCCGATTTCCAAACCTTCCTTTATTCCTCAGTGACTGGGTACATTGCCTCTGCACACGTCCCGTACGACCACACTTAAAACATTTCACACCTGCTGTAAACATGTTTGTCTCTCGCGTACCTCTGTTGCCATGTCTATTTCCTCACACTGAATTGCCGGTTGAATGGCCGAATACAAATCTTTCAGAGTCCCTTCACTCAAATGGCTCTGAGCACTATGGGACTCAACTGCTGAGGTCATTAGTCCTCTAGAACTTAGAACTAGTTAAACCTAATTAACCTAAGGACATCACAAACATCCATGCCCGAGGCAGGATTCGAACCTGCGACCGTAGCGGTCTTGCGGTTCCAGACTGCAGCGCCTTTAACCGCACGGCCACTTCGGCCGGCCCCCTTCACTCACTTTCCGTGACACATGCGCCGGTAAGCCTCTCAAAAATACATCAAGTGCCCTTTGCTCGGCCTCCTGCAATAGAACACTATTCACTTCATCGCTCTGACCCAACTTGTAAGTATATTCATTAATTTCCCTTATCCTGTCCGCAAATTTCTACATCGTCTCCCCCTGTGTACTTAACCTCTCTCTAAAGTACCAAGTGCTATTCTGTTTTTTGTACTTTTGTAAAAGGCCTTAATTTAACTGCTTGGACTGTCCTGCCTTCCTTAAGGCCTCAGAACAACTTACATATGTTTTCGCTTCACCTGTTTATCTAATCTTGGCTATATGTAACAACTGCTCATCAGACCAACCATTCGTCACCGTTGAAGTCTCCAAGTCCTCCACAAACGAACGCACATCCTCAGATGCCTTGCCAGAAAATGGAATAATCAAACTCGCGGCAGCTAGATCAATCTCGTGCACCCTAGGCAACAACGACTGATCAGATGCGGTTTCCGGCTCGTTTCTAGATGTCAATTCATTTCTCAACTGCGTATCGTCTGCAGTCAGTTGTGCTACTTTTTCCAAAAAAATCCTTACCCCTTCTGGTTCCGACACACCTCACGTCCCTGACTCTGCCATTGTGTTGCTTTCGTTCCCAGTTAGTCCAGAAACAAAACATTTAAATACAATAATAACACGACTCCCTACACCTCAGTATCATCATACTCGGTACCATCATACTCAAACCAATAAAAAAAAAAAAATTAAATGCCACGAAAAAATAAATCTTACTGCCCCAAATATACTAACACTTATTTTGACAAAAAATAATAATACGTATACGCATAACATCTAAAATGGCCTGCCATAAGCCATACTCAAAAACACAAAAAAGAAAGAAAGCGTCCAACACTCGAAAGAAAACTGGTCGAAGTTCACCACATCTTGTGAATGTAATGCAGGCCTTGGGTTCGAACATCATACTGTACAGACAATGTCTGCTATTCTGACACCAAATGTAGTGGCAACTTCTGCACTGAAGTATCAGGATGACCAGATGTAGCAAAAAATGGTTCAAATGGCTCTGAGCACTATGGGACTTAACTTCTGAGGTCATCAGTCCCCTAGAACTTAGAACTACTTAAACCTAACTAACCTAAGGACATCACTCACATCCATGCCCGATGCAGGATTCGAACCTGCGACCGTAACGGTCGCGCGGTTCCAGACTGTAGTGCTTAGAACCACTCGGCCACCCCGGCCGGCTCCAGATGTAGCAGGAAGAGGTAGAAGGCACCGTATTAAGACTCGTCTGAGCTTTCCAAGTGATTTATTGTTTCCATCTACAGTGCCCCCATTCCTCTCAGTCTGCGTCACTGGGTCCTGCAATGCTCAGGACACCACTTCGCTGTCTGCGAAATGGCTTGGCGCCGAATGGCTGCCTCAGCAATCCGTGCACGCACTGTGTGTCAGCTTTTTACGCCATCAGAGTTGCGGCATTGTCAGGACGCTGGCAGGTGACTCAGCAGTCTACATCCCTGCTGACTCAGTGCCATTCGGTGTGAGCCACAGGGGGCCTGCTGTGTGTTTCTCACTGGCATGGCTGAGATTGTGGCGACAACAAGCGCCCACGATCCGGTGTCCGAATCAGCGGCCCTCGTCTTAGGATGCCTCCGGCGTGTGTTGGAAGCCAGGACAACTGCCTATGGTAGCAAGCCACGGAGTGGCCCACCGCTGGCTGGCTAAGGACCCCGCGTTGGCCTCAGAGGGTCGAATCAGCAACTTGGTGGGTACTGGAACGCTGGCGCCCCATCTGCTGCTGCGTGTAGTTGGTGGTGCGATATGCCCCGCCATCCAGAAGGGCTGCCACACTTGAATGAATCTCGTTAGAAACCCGCACCTATTTATACACGGCTGTTTGCCTCTGTTTTGCCATGCACGCTGCTTCACGTCACATACTCATAATATGCCAGGTTGACCAGTGGGCCCCTTCTGCCTGTGACTTGCGACATGCAAAACAGCTATGTATACTCTTTCAGCAATTTGATGGCCCTGTGGCCTCTATTCTATTTCACATCTGTTGGTATGCATAACTCACTGCAATCCAGCCCGCACCTGGCTGTAACTTGTGCTCAGAATATTACACAAAACTAACTTTCCCTATCCTAAATGGTGGTGCCGCTACAGTAACAATGACAGATAAGTAGTCAGCCAGGATAAGCCACAGGTCCCAAGTTGGAGTTATTATCCAGGAAGTACCTGAAAATAGCAATGGCCGGCCCTTCCCATAGTCACAACTGTTTTAGAAATAATTTTTAAGGTATCAAGGGCAGCAACCATTAAGCGAAGAGTTAAACTGGAAAAAGAAGTGAAGACATATAAGCTTGAATAATGCAAGGGGTGATAGGAAATCAAGCTGTTGACATTGGATATGGGTCGCCGAGTAAGTCTTTTATCCAGGAAAGTGTGGGAGGCTACTTAAAATACATCTTCATCTATATGGATACTCTGCAAATCACACTTAAGTGCCTGGCAGAGGGTTCATCGAACCACCTTCACAATAATTCTCTATTATTCCAATCCATGAACAGTGTGCGGAAAAAACGAACACCTATATCTTTCCGTGCTAGCTCTGATTTCCCTTATTTTGTTATGATAATCGTTTCTCCCTATGTAGGTCGGCGTCAACAAAATATTTTCGCATACGGAGGAGTAAGTTGGTGACTGAAATTGCGTGAGAAGTTTCTGCCACAACGAAAAACGCCTTTGTTTTAGCGGTGTCCACCCCAAATCCTGTATCTTGTCATCAACACACTCTCCCCTGTTTCGCAATAACACAAAAGTGCTGCTATTCTTTGAACTATCTCGATGTACTCCGTTCATCCTGTCTGGTAAGGATGCGGAGAATTACTCCAAAAGTGAAAGGATAAGTGTAGCGTAGGCAGTCTCTTTAGTACATCTGTTACATTTTCTAAGTGTTCTGCCAATAAAACGCAGTCTTTAGTTTTCCTTCCCCACAACATTTTCTATGTGTTCTTTACAATTTACAGTTTTCGTAATTGTAATTCCTAGGTATTTAGCTGAATTTATGGCCTGTAGATTTGATTGATTCATCGTGTAACCGAAGTTTAATGGATTCCTTTTAGCACTCATATGGATAACCTCGCACTTTTCATTATGTAGGGTCAACTGCCAATTTATGCACCATTCAGGTATATTTCTAAGTCGTTTTGCAGTTTGTTTTGATCTTCTGATGAGTTCACTAGATCATAAACGACAGCACCATCTGCAAACTACCTAAGACAGCTGCTCAGGTTGTCTCCTAAATCGTTTATGTAGATAAGGAATAGCAGAGCACCTATAAGGCTAGGCGCAAATTGAGACGCGTATAGCACGTGTGACGTGACAAGACACTACAGCGCGACACGCACCTGCCGTACGAGTAGCGCGGGTGCAGCACATATTGCGACGCGTACACCGTACTTCGCACGCGCCGTCTGCCGACGCTCTGCGCTGACAGAACCGAAGCTCGCGCAACCTGTTATCTTTCTCAAATTATTTTACAGAAACTATTCACCGAAAATGTATGATTTTTGCCTGACTTGTAGCGTTATATGTCAGCTTCGTGGCGAAGTGTCCATCACCGCGCTACTGATTATTCTTATTGTGATTTACACATTTTAGTAAGACACTACGCAAAACTCAAAAAGTTTGCAACGAAAATTAGGGGTCGCTATGATTTTGCGTTTGGTGCGTATTACACCATATGTTGCTGCGTATGAAATTTGGCTAACATGCTGAATTTTTGTTTAGACTTGGCAGGAGGTCTCTATCTGCCTCCGATCTCGAGAAAATGGATCCCATGTAGCGCGCTCACTTCCGATCTCACGCCCGCGAGAATGAATACTCGCAACATCTCGTATCTCCTAAACCACTCGAGACATCGAAACGAAAGTTTGGCGAATGATAGCACACAAGGAGGAGAGTGTTTTGGCAATTTTTAAACACACAGGGCTTTCTTATCTATGGCCATATATCGGTACTTACACTTCCCTTTTTATTTATTTCACTCCAGTGCCTGTAATTTTTTAAGAGTTATCGACAGCTAGCGAATCAAGAGCTTCCTAGCATGAAAATAAACATGAAATTTCTTCTTTTATCTTACTGCAAACCGACACTATGAGGTTTTTCGTAAGCTATTGAGCTCTATGATTGCCAATTACTTGTTTAATGAGGCAGTCCGTTTCGGAATTCTGTCCCAATAGCTGCTGTGAGATGAGTTTGAAAATTACACTGTGACAAAGCAAGTACAATTAAACCAGTCACCAAGAGAAATGTGGCAGTTACTCAAAAACGGTGATGTTTCTTCGAATGACAGAAGGTTAACAACTCACACAAAAATAGATTGCCAATTTTGTTGGAATTTTGGTGGAATCCCCGTTACCCATCGTATTTTTAACACTGAGCGACTGGAATGGAAACTTACCAAAGGATTTTATTCCTTCTCTTGATCTGAGCAGTATTAAAATAATGACGAGCGTTCCTTCAGCCGGAATGATAGGCACATACCAGATACTGGTTACTCACCTACGGCTTGCCAAACTGACAATGTGTGATCGCGAATAAAATAGTTGTTATTGAGAGAAATAAACAATTGCTCTGTCGCACAACACAATGGTCATTGTATTGTCAGCAGCTGAGGATAATGCGCGCGACAGGAATGCACAAGCTAGCCATATGTGTCTTGTGAGTTGGAGTTCGAAAAACATTATCATGAAAGTAGATCTGCCTTTGTCAATAGTGCATTTCAACATATTAAATATATCTAATCCTAACCCTCTTTTAGGATATTCCCACTTTCGTACCGACCATTTTCTTCATTTGTGTAGCCTGTTGTATAATTAGTTTATTAATACTGATAAGTGCTTGCAACAATTGAATTGCTTTTCTCATCACAGAACCAAGTAAAACATTGTTATTTGTGACTGCTTTTCGACTGTTTCTAGCTTGCAGTGGAAATGTGATGTTCACATGCATGTAGTACAGTGTGTCGTATTACATTTTTACTTCCATATCAGAGTAATCACAGTGAGACTTCTATACTTCAGATCTTGGACTCTTTTTACCAGGAGCACAAAGAGCTCACACCTGTGGTTATCCCTTTCTAAATTTTTGTAACAGATCGTACAGATACGCCAGCATACTAGGCAGCGAGAAGATAACCTTGTTTTACTTTCCTGCCTTGATTCTTAATCACATGATTTTATAATATTCCTTGCTTCCTTATTCACTACCCTCTGTCACTTCTTGCGATCTGAAAACATCGCGGAGGCATATGATACAATTCCAGCGGCTGTCTTGACAGAAGAAAAACAAAACAAAACTATACAGATATAAATAACAGAAAAGTACAGGGTGATTCAAAAAGAATACCACAACTTTAGGAATTTAAAACTCTGCAACGACAAAAGGCAGAGCTAAGCACTATCTGTCGGCGAATTAAGGGAGCTATAAAGTTTCATTTAGTTGTACATTTCTTCGCCATTTCAGCCAATAAAGTTTTTGGTCCCTTTTTCTTCGAAGGTGCTACTGTAACTGGACTACAGTATCTGGAGATGTTAGAGAATTGGCTGTTCCCTCAGCTCGAACAAGAAGCACAACAATTCATATTTCAGCAGGATGGAGCGCCACCACATTGGCACTTATCTGTCCGTAACTACCTGAACGTCAACTACCCGAGGCGATGGATCGGCCGCCAGGCAGCCCGTGACAGAGCACTTCATCACTGGCCTCCAAGAAGCCCTGATGTTACCCCCTGCGATTTTTTCTTATGGGGGTATGTTAAGGATATGGTGTTTCGGCCACCTCTCCCAGCCACCATTGATGATTTGAAACGAGAAATAACAGCAGCTATCCAAACTGTTACGCCTGATATGCTACAGAGAGTGTGGAACGAGTTGGAGTATCGGGTTGATATTGCTCGTGTGTCTGGAGGGGGCCATATTGAACATCTCTGAACTTGTTTTTGAGTGAAAAAAAAAATTTTAAATACTCTTTGTAATGATGTATAACAGAAGGTTATATTATGTTTCTTTCATTAAATACACATTTTTAAAGTTGTGGTATTCTTTTTGAATCACCCTGTATAATGTACTAACGAAGAAAGCTGGAGCGTTTAAAAGGCTAAAACGAAACACTACCCAAAGGCAATAAAATTTAGTACACAGTAAGGCAAAAGTTATCGTATGGGCAATACTACCACTGCTCATATGCGTCGTTCCGATGTGAGCATATGGCCGGGTTAACACCGCCTTGGGGAAGGCCAGAAATCAGTACTGTTTGCTCGAAGACTTTCCATCAATTAATTCGAACTGTGAACTCCCTGACAGGAAATCTCGTATCTAGCCACATAACTGAGACGATATTCCATTAGCGCGCAATTTCACAAATCGCTTGTGTGGTACAATGTCAAAAGCCTTTGGGAAATCTAGAAATACGGAATCAATTTGAAATCCCTTGTCAATAGCACTCAACACTTCGTGTGTGAAAAGAGCTAGTTATGTTTAACACGAACAATGTTTTCTAAATCCATGTTGACTGTGTGTCAGTAGATCGTTGTCTTCGGGCTAATTCATAATTTTCGAACACAATATATGTTCCCTAATCGTGGTGCATATCGACATTAACGACATGGGCCTGTAACTTACAAGGGGAGGCCGCCAATTGTGAAATTCAGATTCGATTCATACTGCGCATAATAAAAGCTCATGGCCAGAGGTATAATGTGGCAAAGCACCAAGATGCACTTCTCAGGCGTTGTCGAGAAAATCGACAGTTAAAAGTAACCGTTGTGATGAAATACTCTCTACAAGGAATAATTTGTACAGCGTCGTGGCGCAGCGGTAAGCGCTCGGGTTCGTAATCCGAAGGTCACCGGATCGAATCTCGCACCATGCAATTTTTTTTTATTATTAGTTTTTTGTAATTCAAACATTAATGAATTGCTTAGGCACGTTGGTGAAGGCGGATCGCTCTCCAATTGTACCTCCTCCATTTTTCCGTTTGTTTAACAGGGTGTACCAAAGCTCTCACGTCCGCACTGATTATATATATATATATATATATATATATATATATATATATATATATATATATATATATATAATTCCCGGTAATCAGTTGCAACAATTATGCATATAATAAGTTGTTGAAAGTCGTTTGCCGTGGAAAAACTGGCGACTTCGAACATCATTATGTTTTCCGCAAACAAAGTTGTATTTCACAAATGTTATTAATTGTCTTCATAATGTTAACCACGTATAGTTAACGGAAGACGTAGAAACGATATTCCGAAACGAATACGTATAGCGTAAGTCAAACGTTCGAATTAGAACAGAGACCCCACGAACACAAATTTGCTGTGTCAGGTATGAAATGTAAACTCCGTTACTCGCTCGTTAGCTATCTCACGAATAGGACTTTCTCCGTCAAAGTAGAAACTGCTACCTCCACCAAGAGGCGTATTCGTGCTGGGGTGCCACAGGGATCGGTCCTGGGGCCCGTATTGTACAGTTTGTACACTGCGGACACTCCAACGGCCCCCCTGGTGCACACCGCACAGTATGCTGACGATACAGCCTTCTACACGAGAAACGCGAACAAGGACCTGGTCATCCGTAGGCTACAAAAGGTTTTAGATGACACAGAAACTTGGGCCCGTCGCTGGCGCGTCACCATCAACTCTGAGAAGGCGCAGGCAATGCTGATTACCCGCAGGCTCGGAAGGCGCGACCCTCCTCAACGTCCCCCCCACCACCTTCACCTAAATGGAACCCAACTCCCCTGGCGCAGAACCGCCAAGTACCTTGGCGTAACCTTGGACTCTCGTCTTACGTGGAAACCCCACATAGACGAGGTCCACAGGAAGGCCTGCGCCAGAATGTCCATCCTATATCCCATCCTGAACACAACCAGCTCCTTACCCTGCCCAGTAGCGGTAAATGTGTACCAGGCCCTGATCCGGCCAGTAATGGAGTATGCGTGCCCTGTCTGGGGATACGCGGCAAAGCAGCACCTGGACAAACTCCAGAGGCTGCAGAACCGCGCCCTCAGAAGGGCACTGCACTTACCTCTTGGATTCCCTACAGACGACTTGCACGCCGCAGCCGAAATCCCACTCCTGAGAGAGCGTTTCCAGGATCTGGCAAGGGCCTTCTATGAGGGTTCTTCCAGATCCGGAAACGCGCTCATCCACTCCCTAGGTCGGTATGACATGTCCCGCGATAAGCACAAGCGCCCTATGACGATCTTCGACGACTAAGTCGAAGAGAAAATCCCAACACCCAATCCATCATCCTGTTCCTTCCCATATAACACCAAACTTCTCGCCTACCTCAGGCAAGTACCAGACACACTCACAACAATCATCACAAATCACAGACACCGAAAATTACAGAAAGATCACACACACAAGTTCACAGGGGAGTAAAAGCCGAAAGGCTACAGACTCCCCCTCACACTTCCCCAAAGAGGGGATAGCAACAGATGAGAGCAGCAGCAACTCGCTCGTTACACTTGAAGGACAGATGTTGAATGGGCCGAAACGAGCCGCCGCATAACAGCGTAGTTGCCTGCTAACTTCGAAAGAAGCTAGATGCGGTCCCTAACGCAACTTATAACATCGTCGAAAATCAGTGCGGACGGGAGAGCTTTGGTACACCCTGTTAAACAAACAGAAAAATGGAGGAGGTACAATTGGAGAGCGATCCGCCTTCACCAACGTGCATAAGCAATTCATTAATGTTTGAATTACAAAAAACAAATAATAAAAAAAAATTGCCTGGCGCGAGATTCGATCCGACGACCTTTGGATTACGAACCTGAGCGCTTACCGCTGCGCCACGACGCTGTACGAAACTGTTTGGCGTAGAGAGTATTTCATCACAACGGTTTCTTTTAACTGTCGATTTTCTCGACAACGGCTGAGAAGTGCATCTTGGTGTTTTGCCACATTACACCTCTGGCCATGAGCTTTTATTATGCGCAGTATGAATCGAATCTGAATTTCACAATTGGAGGCCTCCCCTTGTTAGTGCAATAGTCTTCTTGCCTTTCTTGAATATTGGCGTACCCGTGCAGCTTTCCTGTCGTTGGGTACGGATTTTTCGTCAGGCGAGTGGTTGTGTATAAAAAGTATGGAGCTATTGAATCAGCATACTCTGAAAGGAACCTACCTGGTATAAAATCTGGACCAGAAGTCGTTTTTATTTAGTGATTTAAGTTGCTTCACTACTCCGAGGATATCTACTTCTAAGTTACTCATGTTGGTAGCTGTTCTTGATTCGAATTCTGGAATATTTAATTCCTCTTCTTTCGTGAAGCAATTTCGAAAGGCTGTGTTTAGTAACTCTGCTTTCGCAGCACTGTCGTCGATAGTATTCCATTGCTATCGCCTGGAGAAGGCACTGACTGCGTCTTGCCGCTAGCATACTTTACATATGACCAGAATCTCTTTGGATTTTCTTCGAGCCAAAGTTTTGTTGTCGACACTATTGAAAACATCTCGCATTGATATCCGTGCTAAATTTCGAGCTTCTGTAACAGATGATCAATCTTGGAGATCTTGCGTTCGTTTAAGTTTGGTATGCTTTTTTCTTTGTTTCTGCAACTGTGTTCTCACCTGTTTTGTGTACCGAGGAGGATAAGCTCCGTCATTTGTTAATTTATTTGGTATAAATCTCTCAATTGCTGTCGATACTATTTCTTTGAATTCAAGCCACATCTGACCTACACTTACATACTTAATTTCGAAGGAGTGGAGATGGCCATGGAAGATCCCAACGACAGCCGCAAAGAAAAACCAACTATTGTTAAAAGGGAGAATTAGCGTGGTATGTTTGTTCATCGTAAATGATTCTTCGCTTGTCCCTTGAGAAATCCAGTTGCTGTTGGTTTGTAGACGGACTAAGATTAGTCCGAAACAGGGTTAGATTCAGGAGTTTTTGAGTCAAACGCTAGAGTCGTTAATGTTTGGATGCACCCCGTTTACATGGGGCTCCCAAAACCGGATTTAGTTTCTGGGTGGTCATCTAAACAGTTTTAAATTGATTCTGGAAATCTGCGTCTAGTTGCCAGTTTTTCAATTCCGCGATCGATTTTCTCTCCCATGTTTCGAAACATTTTCAGCTTGTCAAATTACGTCTTGCTTTCTGAATATTCGGTTAATATGGACTTTTCCCGAGGACATGCAGCTTTATTGTATGATTAAATGATGATGGCGTCCTCTTGGGTAAAATATTCCGGAGGTAAAATAGTCCCCCATTCGGATCTCCGCGCGGGGACTACTCAAGAGGACGTCGTTATCAGGAGAAAGAAAACTGGCATTCTACGGATCGGAGCGTGGAATGTCAGATCCCTTAATCGGGCAGGTAGGTTAGAAAATTTAAAAAGGGAAATGGATAGGTTAAAGTTAGATATAGTGGGAATTAGTGAAGTTCGGTGGCAGGAGGAACAAGACTTTTGGTCAGGTGATTACAGGGCTATAAATACAAAATCAAATAGGGGTAATGCAGGAGTAGGTTTAATAATGAATAAAAAAATAGGAGTGCGGGTTAGCTACTACAAACAGCATAGTGAACGCATTATTGTGGCCAAGATAGACACAAAGCCCATGCCTACTACAATAGTACAAGTTTATATGCCAACTAGCTCTGCAGATGACGAAGAAATTGAAGAAATGTACGATGAAATAAAAGAAATTATTCAGGTAGTGAAGGGAGACGAAAATTTAATAGTCATGGGTGACTGGAATTCGTCAGTAGGAAAAGGGAGAGAAGGAAACATAGTAGGTGAATATGGATTGGGGGGAAGAAATGAAAGAGGAAGCCGCCTTGTAGAATTTTGCACAGAGCATAACTTAATCATAGCTAACACTTGGTTCAAGAATCATGAAAGAAGGTTGTATACCTGGAAGAATCCTGGAGATACTAAAAGGTATCAGATAGATTACATAATGGTAAGACAGAGACTTAGGAACCAGGTTTTAAATTGTAAGACATGTCCAGGGGCAGATGTGGATTCTGACCACAATCTATTGGTTATGAACTGCAGATTGAAACTGAAGAAACTGCAAAAAGGCGGGAATTTAAGGAGATGGGACCTGGATAAATTGAAAGAACCAGAGGTTGTAGAGAGTTTCAGGGAGAGCATAAGGGAACAATTGACAGGAATGGGGGAAAGAAATACAGTAGAAGAAGAATGGGTAGCTCTGAGGGATGAAGTAGTGAAGGCAGCAGAGGATCAAGTAGGTAAAAAGACGAGGGCTAATAGAAATCCTTGGGTAACAGAAGAAGTATTGAATTTAACTGATGAAAGGAGAAAATATAAAAATGCAGTAAATGAAGCAGGCAAAAAGGAATACAAACGTCTCAAAAATGAGATCGACAGGAAGTGCAAAATGGCTAAGCAGGGATGGCTAGAGGACAAATGTAAGGATGTAGAGGCTTGTCTCACTAGGGGTAAGATAGATACTGCCTACAGGAAAATTAAAGAGACCTTTGGAGAGAAGAGAACCACTTGTATGAATATCAACAGCTCAGATGGCAACCCAGTTCTAAGCAAAGAAGGGAAGGCAGAAAGGTGGAAGTAGTATATAGAGGGTTTATACAAGGGCGATGTACTTGAGGACAATATTATGGAAATGGAAGAGGATGTAGATGAAGATGAAATGGGAGATAAGATACTGCGTGAAGAGTTTGACAGAGCACTGAAACACCTGAGTCGAAACAAGGCCCCGGGAGTAGACAACATTCCATTAGAACTACTGATGGCCTTGGGAGAGCCAGTCATGACAAAACTCTACCATCTGGTGAGCAAGATGTATGAGACAGGCGAAATACCCACAGACTTCAAGAAGAATATAATAATTCCAATCCCAAAGAAAGCAGGTGTTGACAGATGTGAAAATTACCGAACTATCAGTTTAATAAGTCACAGCTGCAAAATACTAACACGAATTCTTTACAGACGAATGGAAAAACTGGTAGAAGCGGACCTCGCGGAAGATCAGTTTGGATTCAGTAGAAATGTTGGAACACGTGAGGCAATACTAACCTTACGACTTATCTTAGAAGAAAGATTAAGAAAAGGCAAACCAACGTTTCTAGCATTTGTAGACTTAGAGAAAGCTTTTGACAACGTTAACTGGAATACTCTCTTTCAAATTCTGAAGGTGGCAGGGGTAAAATACAGGGAGCGAAAGGCTATTTACAATTTGTACAGAAACCAGATGGCAGATATAAGAGTCGAGGGGCATGAAAGGGAAGCAGTGGTTGGGAAAGGAGTGAGATAGGGTTGTAGCCTCTCCCCGATGTTATTCAATCTGTATATTGAGCAAGCAGTAAAGGAAACAAAAGAAAAATTCGGAGTAGGTATTAAAATTCATGGAGAAGAAGTAAAAACTTTGAGGTTCGCCGATGACATTGTAATTCTGTCAGAGACAGCAAAGGACTTGGAAGAGCAATTGAACGGAATGGACAGTGTCTTGAAAGGAGGATATAAGATGAACATCAACAAAAGCAAAACGAGGATAATGGAATGTAGTCGAATTAAGTCTGGTGATGCTGAAGGAATTAGATTAGGAAATGAGACACTTAAAGTAGTAAAGGAGTTTTGCTATTTAGGGAGTAAAATAACTGATGATGGTCGAAGTAGAGAGGATATAAAATGTAGACTGGCAATGGCAAGGAAATCGTTTCTGAAGAAGAGAAATTTGTTAACATCGAGTATAGATTTAAGTGTCAGGAAGTCGTTCCTGAAAGTATTTGTATGGAGTGTAGCCATGTATGGAAGTGAAACATGGACGATAACCAGTTTGGACAAGAAGAGAATAGAAGCTTTCGAAATGTGGTGCTACAGAAGAATGCTGAAGATAAGGTGGGTAGATCACTTAACTAATGAGGAGGTATTGAATAGGATTGGGGAGAAGAGAAGTTTGTGGCACAACTTGACTAAAAGAAGGGATCGGTTGGTAGGACATGTTTTGAGGCATCAAGGGATCACAAATTTAGCATTGGAGGGCAGCGTGGAGGGTAAAAATCGTAGAGGGAGACCAAGAGATCAATACACTAAGCAGATTCAGAAGGATGTAGGTTGCAGTAGGTACTGGGAGATGAAGAAGCTTGCACAGGATAGAGTAGCATGGAGAGCTGCATCAAACCAGTCTCAGGACTGAAGACCACAACAACAACAACAACATGGACTTTTCATGCAGTGAAGGAGAAGCAGAAACATTAGACTGAGCATGAAACTATCTACGTGTGACATTTAAGTGAAGAAAAATAACGATTGAATTGACTAGATCAGTAACTGCATGAGCTGTTTTCCAGCCGCCATGCGTAACTGGCCTAGCAAATCCGCTTCAGAGCTTAACATGTAAACAAGGCATCGAAAAAAGTTTCCAAAATTCGGTTTTCGTCTTTTGGAAGATGTGTCGCATGTGAACGTAGTGACTCATGCACCGACAGTGCTGTCTTTGTAATTAGGAGAACGGACGCCCTACAGTTATATGTCATACAGTGAGAACCAATAACCTGTGGTCGTTTTGTGCATCGCTGCGGTTGTTACATCATATTCAACGTTTGTCTAGACTGATCTATATTTTAGCAAATAATTGCTGTTTGTGTCTGACAGACACACTGAAATAAGTTCGTTTTTTGGCGCATTGCACTTCACTAACACTCAATAAATTTTAGGCTTTATGTTTTTATGAGTCCCCATCTGACTTTGTATACTTTATCAACTTTGTTTTAATCTAGGTGCTTTTAAAAAAAGCGAAATGGGTCTGGTATAAATAAAACGTTTGTCACAGTCGCAAAAGATGGAAAATCTTCGAATATTAATACAATATTTCTGTGGTATTAAAATTATTTAATTCAGAATGTTATATAACATGTAATTTATGGTAGACTGTGTCCATGTTGCAAGTAGTTAATCACTGCACATGACAGTAATGTTTTGGTGTTTTACGAAAATAATTATCTGTAAATTTTAATTCTGTCACTGGACACACGCATTCGTGCTTCCTTGTACATAGATGCGCAGGACGAAGCATCACAAGTTGTTGTGGCAGATGACATTGCATGTCTTATTCCTTTCAATCCGATCACAGTGGTAGTCATGTATAAAAATGCACCGAATAACTTTCTCTGCTGGCCGCTGTCCCACAAACACAAGCTTACGAACTGTTTGGTGTCTACATCTGCATGCGCGTACCGCAGCTGTTGTTTGCAACCAGCAATGCTGCAATCCTCATCTGTGCCCCTACACTGCGTGACCAGCATCGTTCATGGATTCAACTATAGTCGGGTAGGAGATTTGCACATATGGTCTCAACTTTAGAAGCTTTTCCTATGAAACAATACAAGAACCAATATTATTGAGGTAACGTTAATTATCTCTCCTATCGTGCGAGTGCTGTGTTTTAAATAATGTCAGTAGTAGTGGGTCTGCAGAAGTCAACGCCTGTCATGACGTTAATTTTATGTCTGTTTTAAAGTGCAAGCAATTAAAAAGTGGTAGTGACACCCGAGCTCTTTTTTTTCAACTTAGAGGGGATTGTTCGATTGTTCGGAGCACATAAAAACAAAGGTGACTTGTATCTGTACATGAAAGAACACAGGCAATAAAGGCAGAACAGTTTCTGTTTTAAAAATTAAAATAGTGTTCCGAGTTTCATTTGGACCATATTTGATATTCAAAGATATTTTAAAAGTAAAGTTCAGTATTATAGCAAACGAATAATTTGCTAATATTTTAAAGTGGTAAAAGAAAGTCAAAGATTAGGTAAAGAAAATCTTCGTACATCCATATTTAAATTGGATGATGGTGGGACATCAGCTAGTATAATTTTTATAAAAACGAAAAGCCTCCAGCTGTACTTAAGATTTCATATTTATTTGGCTACTAGTTTCGACGTTGCGTCAATTCCATCTTCAGGCCCGTACACTTTGATGATATCAATTGTGTGTGCCTGAGTACTAGAAGTCCTCACTTTTGTTTTTATGTGTGCTGAACAATCGAACAATCCCCTCTAATTAAAAAAAAGAACTTGGTTGTCGCTGCCACTTTTAAATTGGTTGCACTTTAAAATCGACTTCTAGTACTGAGCCACACACAATTGGTATCATCAAAGTGTATGGGCCTGAAGATGGCGTTGATGCAACGTCGAAACTAATAGCCAAATAAGTATGTACTCTTAAGTACAGCTGGAGGAGTTTCATTTTTAATAAAAAAGATAAAGAAAAGTCTGCAACGTTAGAAAAAGCAAAGATACTAATTTCCAAAGAAATAGCAAAATTAGTTCACATTTCTTAATTTCCAAAGAAATAAATTATTTCATATTTCCTAAGTTAAAAAAGAAGCAAATTATGTGCAGGATTTTATTTAAAGGGAAAGATGATTAATTCTAGAATGAAAAATAATTCACTTATTTCTGACACTGCGAGAATTTTAAAACGAATTAATTCAATGGTATTGAAGTTGCGCAACAATATTGTTGTTCTTCTGAGTACAAGTGAGCGATACTAAGGTGTCGATTTCTGCTGCACGACATTGCTCTCTCCTTATGTGTCACTGTGCTTCTGTATTTTGTTATTTCTATGAGGATGGTGTAGTTCAAAATACATTGGTGTAACACTTTGTACAGATATGACATGGCATGATCACATAGGCTCAGTTGTGAATAAAGCTGATGGTAGACTTCTGTTTATTGGTAGAATATTGGGGAAGTGCAATCAGTCTACAAAGGAGCTTGCTTGCAATACACTCTTTTGAACCATTGTGGAATATTGCTCAAGTGTGTGGGACCCATATCAAATAGAGCTAACAGGGGTGTTGAACGTATACAGAGAAGGGCAGCACGTATAGTCGCAGATTTGTGTGAGCTATGGGAAAGCGTTACAGTGATGTTGAAGAAACTGAGTTGACAGACTCTTGAAGACAAATGTAAACTATCAAGAGAAAGTCTACTAAGAAAGTTTCAAGAACTAGCTTTAAATGATGACTCAGGAAGATATTACATTCCCCTACATGTCACTCACATAGGGATTATGAGGGCAAGATTAAAATAATTACAGCACACACAGAAATTCAGACAGCCATTCTTCCAGTGCTTCATATGTGAATGGTACGGAAAGAAACCCTAATAACTGGTACAATGGGAAGTACCTCTGCCATGCAATTCGTGGTGGTTTGTAGGGTGTGGATGTACATGTAGTAGAAACATGCACTACTTCCAGGCTCTGCATAATCCCCAATTAGCAGCCTGCAGTTTCTTCAGAAAACCTAGGAATGATACAGTTTCAGTAAGACAATCAACAGGAGAGAAAAAAAATGAAGTAAAATCCTCAGAAAATCAAACATGCCACTTCCCACAAAAACAATACGTTTTAATCACACTTTAACAAGCCTAATACCATCATCACAATGTCCGCCCCCGGTAGCTGTGTGGACAGCCGGCACGGTAGCTCAGCGTGTTCGGTCAGAGGGTTAGCAGCCCACCGTAAAAAAAAAAAAAAAAAAAAAAAAAAAAAAAAAAAAAAAAAAAAAAACTGAGTTAATCGATCAACAACGAACTTAAACGGATGTCTTACGACGTCCGCCCCGAGCAGATCCAACGAACGAAAGCGAACAAAATGAGATTAAAAAAAAAAAAAGTGGTCAGCGCGACGGACTGTTAATCCTAAGGGCCTGGGTTCGATTCCCGGCTGGGTCGGAGATTTTCTCCGTTCAGAGACTGGGTGTTGTGGCGTCAAATCGAAAGACTTGCACCAGACGAGCGGTCTACCCTACCGGGGGCCCTCGTCACACGCATTTTTTTTCATCAAAATCTAAACAGACTCATGACATGGTGATCAACTTCGCTAGTGTATCAGTTTCTCAAGGCAAGCATTAGGGATGCGAAGAGATGGGCCGAGCTGTTGCGGAAATTCGACGAGAACTCCATCTTCCATTCATAGGCGTGGAATTACATCAGCAATTTCCAGAAACTATGTTTGCAGCACTTTCCGATGAAATTGCAGTGTGCTAATTGGGGGTTATTTGGGGACTGTAAGGAGTGTATGTTTCCGGTTTAGCAGCACAAATTTGGACCTTATCTAAAGGTAGTTTGACTGCTACAGAGATGGTGGTGGTACGGAACTAATGAAGGAAGAAAGAAGGAAGATTAGAGTATAACGTTCTGACGATGGTGCGTTTATTAGAAACGGAACACAAGGTTGGGCTGGAATGGAAATCTTTTTCAAAGGAACCACATGCACAGCCAGTGAAGCAGTTAATGCAAAGGTGTTTTGGTATTGCTGCAATTATCATCCATCATTCTCCTACAGCCTGGGCATCCGAGATCACATAATCATTATCTGTGTGACTTCTGGCTGTGGGATTATCCGAAAGATACTGTGCTCAGTGTTCCAATTAAAAATGTAGCTGCCGGCCGCTAAGGCCGAGCTGTTCTAGACAGTCTGGAACCGCGCGACATCTACGGTCGCAGGTTCGAATCCAGCCTCGGGCATGGATGTGTGTGATGTCCTTAGGTTAGTTAGGTTTAAGTAGTTCTAAGTTCTAGGGGACTGATGACCTCAGATGTTAAGTCCCATAGTGCTCAGAGCCATTTGAACCATTTGAAGAAGTAGCTCAATTCAAGGTATCCATTGCGCAATGCATTCTGAACATGCCCCTAAGACGCTCTGATCTGTTGTGGAACATGCTGTTTGTGTGTCAGCAAACAGCCTGTTGAACGTGTCTTGCGGCAGTCTTATTACAGTTAAAAACTGATTTCATTGTTAATTTTTACACACTTTTTGTCCTTAGGACAGTTAAAAAACGAATTTCAGTTTTTTACGGTTTTGGCCTCAGTACAATTAGAAACCTATGTAATTTTGCTTTTTATGTGGTTTTGGCATCAGAACAATTAAAAAGAATTTTTTCCATTGGAAGTAGTTCGACCTTGCCGTGGGTGAATAGGCTTACCTAACTAACAGGACCACAAACGTTGAACTTGTAGAGTCTTCCACATTGCACAGTATAGTTCGTTTAATGTGCAACTCACCATAATTATTGTGTTGCGATTCATCTATCTTTTGTAGCCAAAACCATTTATGTTATGATGCTTACAATGCCATGTGGTGGAAAAAGTTTGTCAATTTTTTTATTTTCATTACGTTTGCTCTTCTGTCGATAATATCCCGTTCAAACTTTATGTCATTTGAGCAGTGGTTCTTTCTTTAAAGTGTTTTGAAACTGTGACTTTAATTATAGTCACCCTGCACATTGGATCAATCATCACCATAAGTAATCATCAAGATCTACATCTACATGGGTACTCTGCAAATCACATTTAAGTGCCTGGCAGAGGGTTCATCGAACCACATTCACAATTCTCTATTATTCCAATCTCGTATAGCAAGTGGAAAGATAGAACACCTATATCTTTCCCTTATTTCATGATGGTGATCGATTCTCCCTATGTCGGCTGGTGACAACAAATTATTTTCTCATTCGGAGGAGAAAGTTGGTGATTGGAATTTCGTGAGAAGATTGTTCCACAACGAAAAACAACTTTGTTTTAATGATGCCCATCCCAAACCCTGTATCAACTCAGTGACACTCTCTCCCCTATTTCACTATAATACAAAACGTGCTGCCCTTCTTTGAACTTTTTCGATGTACTCCATCAATCCTATCTGGAAAGGATCCCACATCGCGCAGCAGTATTCCAAAAGAGGATGGACAAATGTAGTGTAGGCACTCTCCTTAGTAGATCTGTTCCATTTTTTAAGTGTCCTGCCAATGAAATACAGTCTTTGGTTAGCCTTCCCCACAACATTTTCTATGTGTTCCTTCCAATTTAAGTTGTTTGTAATTGTCATTCCTAGGTATTTAGTTGAATTTACAGCCTTTAGATCTACATCTACATCTACATCCATACTCCGTAAGCCACCTGAAGGTGTGTGACTGGTTTATCGTGAAAACGAAGTTTAACAGATTACTTTTAGCATCCATGTGGATGACCTCACACTTTCGTTATTTAGGGTCAACTGCCAATTTTCGCACCATACAGATATCTTTTCTGAAACGTTTTGCAATAAGTTTTGGTCTTCTGATGAATTTAATAGTCGATAAACGACAGCGTCATCTGCAAACAACCTAAGACGGCTGCTCATATTGTCTCCCAAACCGTTTATATAGATAAGGAACAGCAAAGGGCCTATAGCACTACATTGGGGAACGCCAGAAATCACTTCTGTTGTACTCGATGACTTCCCGTCAATTAGTAAGAAGTGTGACCTCTCTGACAGAAAATCACAAATCCAGTCACATAAATGAGACAATATTCCATAAGTACGCAATTTTACTACAAGCCACTTGTGTGGTACAGAGTCAAAAGCCTTCCAGAAATCCAGAAATACGGAATCGATCTGAAATCCCTTGTCAGTAGCACTCAACACTTCACGTGAATGAAGAGCTGGTTGTGTTTCACAAGAACGATGTTTTCTAAACCCACGTTGACTGTGTGTCAATAGACCGTTTTCTTCGCGGTAATTCATAATGTTCGAACAGAATATATGTTCCAGAATCCTGCTGCATATCGACGTTAACGATATGGGCCTGTTATTTATTGGATTACTCCTACTACCTTTCTTGAATATTGGTGTGACCTGTGCAACTTTCCAGTCTTTGGATGCGGATCTTTCGTCGAACGAACGGTTGTACATGATTGTTAAGCATGGAGCTAATGCATCAGCATACTCCGAAAGGAACCTAATTGGTATACAGTCTGTACCAGAAGACTTGCCTTTATTAATTGATTTAAGTTGCTTCACTACTCCGAGGATATTTACTTCTACGTTACTCATGTTGGCAGCTGTTCTCGATTCGAATTCTGGAATATTTACTTCGTCTTCTTTTGTGAAGGTATTTCGGTAGGCTGTGTTTAGTAGCCCTGCTTTGTCAGCACTGTCTTCGATAGTATCTCCACTGCTATCATGCAAAGAAGGCATTGATTCCAGAATGAGATTTTCACTCTGCAGCGGAGTGTGCGCTGATATGAAACTCCCTGGCAGATTAAAACTGTGTGCCCGACCGACACAGTTTTAATCTGCCAGGGAGTTTCATATCAGCGCACACTCCGCTGCAGAGTGAAAATCTCATTCTGGAAACATCCCCCAGGCTGTGGCTAAGCCATGTCTCCGCAATATCCTTTCTTTCAGGAGTGCTAGTTCTGCAAGGTTCGCAGGAGAGCTTCTGTAAAGTTTGGAAGGTAGGAGACGAGGTACTGGCAGAAGTAAAGCTGTGAGTACCGGGCGTGAGTCGTGCTTCGGTAGCTCAGTTGGTAGAGCACTTGCCCGCGAAAGGCAAAGGTCCCGAGTTCGAGTCTCGGTCGGGCACACAGTTTTAATCTGCCAGGGAGTTTCAAGGCATTGATTGTTTCTTGCCGCGAACATACTTCACATACGACCAGAATCTCTTTGGATTTTCTGCCAGGTTTCGAGACAAAAGTTTCATTGTGGAAACTGTTATAAGCATCTCGCAATGAAGTCCGCGCTAAATTTCAAGCTTCTGTAAAAGATCGCCAATCTTGGGGATTTTGCGTCTGTTTAAATTTGGCATGTTTGTTTCGTTGTTTCTGCAACAGTGTTCTAACCAGTTTTGTGTACCAAGGAGGATCAGCTCCGTCGTTTGTTAATTTATTTGGTATAAATCTCTCAATTGCTGCCGGTACTATTTCTTTGAATTTAAGCCACATCTGGTCTACACTTATAATATTAATTTGGAATGAGTGGAGATTGTCTCTCAGGATGGCGTCAAGAGAATGTTTATCTACTTTTTTGAATATGTGTATTTTTCGCTTATTTTTCGAGGATTTTGGGATTACGATATTTAATCTCGCTACGACAACCCTGTGTTCACTAATCCCTGAATCGGTTTTGATGCTCGTTATTAACTCGTGATTATGTGCTGCTAAGAGGTCAAGTGTGTTTTCACAACCGTTTACTACTAGCGTGGGCTCATGAACTAACTGTTCGAAATAATTTTCAGAGAATGCGTTTAGCACAATTTTGGATGATATTTTATGCGTACCTCCGGAATTAAACATGTATTTTCGCCAACATATCAAGGGTAAATTAAAGTCACCACCAACTATTATCGTATGAGTCGGGTACGTATTTGAAATCAAACTCATGTTTTCTTCGAACCTTTCAGCAACTGTATCATCTGAATTGGGAGGTCGGCAAAAGGACCCAATTATTATTTTATTCCGGTTGCCAACAATGACCTCTGCCCATACTAACTCACAGGAAGTATCCACTTGAATTTCGCGACAAGTTAAACTACTTCTAACTGCAACAAACACGCCACTCCAACCATGTTTAGCCTATCCTTTCGGAACACCGTTAGGTTCTTCGCAAAAATTTCGGCTGAGCTAATATCTGACTTTAGCCAGCATTCAGTGCCTATAACGATTTGAGCGTCAGTGATATCTATTAGCGCTTGGAGCTCTGGTACTTCCCAAATACAGCTACGACGATTTACAACTGTTATACCAATGTGTCCTGTATCTACGTTCTTCCTATGTGCAGCCTGCACCCTTTGTGACTGAAGCCCATCTTGTATTTTCTCGAGACTCTCTAACCTAAAAAACCGCCCAGTCAACCCCACACAGCCCCTGCTTCCTGTGTAATAAGCAGATATTCAAAAACCAAATTACCGAAGCACTCAGGTGAAACTAAATAATTCGTCCCTGATTAGGAACTTATAATATGTCACAAAATCGGTTTGCTTTCCGACGCAAACGAAATCGCGAGAACAGTGGCTATTGGATATTAAATTTATACTCAGAAGCTCTAGAAACTAAACTATTAAAGCACACAGATGAAATAATAAAATTCGTAAATGTCACAAAAGCGGTTACTTTCCTGTTGCTGCATCTGTCTCAGTCGGCTACTACTGCCTGACTCAAGATATCTGGTAACGCATCAAATGAAGAATATATTTGATTCATTATCAATATATCAAATAATAAATAATTAATGTCTCATATATTGGATTCATTATTAAACTATCAAATGTATTGATGTAGAATATATTGCATTCATCAGAACATTAATATTTTAAATAGGTGTATTGAATATATAATCATTATATATTGAATATATAATCATTATATATTGAATATATAATCATTATATATTGAATATATAATCATTGTATAAATACTCATTGAATATATAATCATTGTCACTATGTTGATCATTAATACATCATATTGGGTAGAATATATTGGTTTAGATGTATTGATGTAGAATATACTGTGATACCATGTTATGAATATATTGGATTCATCACCAATGTAAATAAAAATTACATGTCATAATAAGGTTACCCCAAAAGTGGTCAATGATATCAAGAGCTTTTATATTGAAAATTATGGGCCTCAATATATGACGAAGATAAATCCCAGAAAATGGCCTAAGATTGTATTGAAAATGCTCATTAGAGCTATTGGGATGGAACATAGATTTCTATACAAATAAAATGTTGCTGATTTTGCAATTTATTGATACAGTCCACATTTAATCCCCACATTTCAGTGTTATGGAATTTTTCAATGAGCATAGCAGCAGAATCTAGGGAGGTGCGAAGCAGCCATGTTTTGCCATTGTTACTTAAGGTGACAAGGAATGGTGAGGTCACTAAAAGTCCTAGAAAGTGAGAAACATGTGTCTCATAGGTTCTAGAAGATTAGTGTACATAATACTTCTGGTGAAACTAAGCAGTAGCAAACAGTTTGTGTGAAAACACACCTCTTAGCAAGAGCAGAATGGACTCATCCCTGTTCCTGAATGTGCGACATTAGAAATGGTTTGTCAGTAAAAATATTGTTTGGACAAGAAAGACACATCCTAAAATTCTTTCAAGAGTTTCTCTGATCATGTGTAACTTTTAGTCATCACTGGAGCAAACAAAATTCTTTTAAATGTGGTTGCTCTTCTTATTACATAAGTTAATTTGCCCAAATCACATAAAAGTACACATTGATTACTAGTTTCAACGAAATTAAATGACCATCTTCAGATTATTTGTATAGAAAAAAGTTTTTACAGGGCCAAGCAATTTCATCAACTGTTCACGTTAATTGGACACAACTTATAGAGACCATATTCCATAGTACTGTCTCTTGCCATACAGTAAAAGAATAGCTGTGCAAACAGTGCACATTAGTCGCAAAGAAAACACATAAGACATGTATAAAATCCTTTCATGTTGTGTCCTTGCTGACATCTGGTAGTTTTCCTATAAGATGTCAACAAGGATGCAACATGTAAGTACATTATACACATCTTATATATTTTATTTGTGACTATTGAGCACTGTTTGCACAGCTGTTCTCTTATTGTGTGATGAGAGACAGTACTATGGAATATCGTCTCTTTGAGTTGTGTCCAATTAATGTGAACAGTCAACGAAATGGACTGGCTCTGTAAGAAAAATTATACAAATGATCTGAAGATGACGATTTAATTGCGTTGAAATTAGTAATCACTGTCTATTTTTAGGGGATCTAGGCAAATAAACTTCTATAATAACAAGAACAACTGTGTTTGGATTCTGAAATCGCCTCCAGTACAGCTGACAATGTCAGGTAATCATTATAAAATATTTTAATTACGGATTTTACGAAAAGTGATGTACCTGATGTCACAGGTAGAGTAAAGTTTACAAATAGGAGTAGTATCCATTTCTTTGAGGCAGATTGTGACTAGGATTGGCTAATAGTAGACCATTTCACTGGAGGTAGTCCAATCCCATTGACGCACTAAACTGAATTATATGTTTATCTGGTGTGGCAAAGTAAAACCATGTACATCATGTGGGAAATGATTCTGATTGGTACACAAAAGTTCTACATTGAGTAGTGACAATAACTGCAGACTTAGCCGTCGTCAGCTCAAATAAACAAAGGTTATATTGGTCTATTGCATCATGTCTCCCAGTGGCACTAGTACATTTAGCAGATATCAGAAATGGAGTGAGTATGAATCAGATGTTGTGGGTTGCATACATTAAAATCCAAGACGCCAATGTTACATTTGTGCTATAATGTATTCGTTCCCTCCCACGATATTTCCGCGAGTATGTCGAGTTTGAGAACTGTGGCACTGTGGTCACATCCTACTTGTTGACTTGTTCTCTCTTATGGAAGCGATGAGAAGTGTAAGGCAAGTCATGACTTAACATGACCAATTATTGGGATCAGATAGCCTCTTATGATGGATGATTTTTGTGAGACGGTGAAGGATGTAATGCGAAAATTAACTAATATACAATTGTAAATACGCTCCATTAGAGGAAGAGTGGTGTCCGTGTAAAATGTGACATCACAGTCCATGCTTCAGACAAAATAGGTACAAAGTTCATCCTATGCAAACAAAATAGTTTTAAATTTGTTTTTGGACAGGATATACCTTTAGAAAATACACTCCTGGAAATGGAAAAAAGAACACATTGACACCGGTGTGTCAGACCCACCATACTTGCTCCGGACACTGCGAGAGGGCTGTACAAGCAATGATCACACGCACGGCACAGCGGACACACCAGGAACCGCGGTGTTGGCCGTCGAATGGCGCTAGCTGCGCAGCATTTGTGCACCGCCGCCGTCAGTGTCAGCCAGTTTGCCGTGGCATACGGAGCTCCATCGCAGTCTTTAACACTAGTAGCATGCCGCGACAGCGTGGACGTGAACCGTATGTGCAGTTGACGGACTTTGAGCGAGGGCGTATAGTGGGCATGCGGGAGGCCGGGTGGACGTACCGCCGAATTGCTCAACACGTGGGGCATGAGGTCTCCACAGTACATCGATGTTGTCGCCAGTGGTCGGCGGAAGGTGCACGTGCCCGTCGACCTGGGACCGGACCGCAGCGACGCACGGATGCACGCCAAGACCGTAGGATCCTACGCAGTGCCGTAGGGGACCGCACCGCCACTTCCAAGCAAATTAGGGACACTGTTGCTCCTGGGGTATCGGCGAGGACCATTCGCAACCGTCTCCATGAAGCTGGGCTACGGTCCCGCACACCGTTAGGCCGTCTTCCGCTCACGCCCCAACATCGTGCAGCCCGCCTCCAGTGGTGTCGCGACAGGCGTGAATGGAGGGACGAATGGAGACGTGTCGTCTTCAGCGATGAGAGTCGCTTCTGCCTTGGTGCCAATGATGGTCGTATGCGTGTTTGGCGCCGTGCGGGTGAGCGCCACAATCAGGACTGCATACGACCGAGGCACACAGGGCCAACACCCGGCGTCATGGTGTGGGGAGCGATCTCCTACACTGGCCGTACACCACTGGTGATCGTCGAGGGGACACTGAATAGTGCACGGTACATCCAAACCGTCATCGAACCCATCGTTCTACCATTCCTAGACCGGCAAGGGAACTTGCTGTTCCAACAGGACAATGCACGTCCGCATGTATCCCGTGCCACCCAACGTGCTCTAGAAGGTGTAAGTCAACTACCCTGGCCAGCAAGATCTCCGGATCTGTCCCCCATTGAGCATGTTTGGGACTGGATGAAGCGTCGTCTCACGCGGTCTGCACGTCCAGCACGAACGCTGGTCCAACTGAGGCGCTAGGTGGAAATGGCATGGCAAGCCGTTCCACAGGACTACATCCAGCATCTCTACGATCGTCTCCATGGGAGAATAGCAGCCTGCATTGCTGAAAAAGGTGGATATACACTGTACTAGTGCCGACATTGTGCATGCTCTGTTGCCTGTGTCTATGTGCCTGTGGTTCTGTCAGTGTGATCATGTGATGTATCTGACCCCAGGAATGTGTCAATAAAGTTTCCCCTTCCTGGGACAATGAATTCACAGTGTTCTTATTTCAATTTCCAGGAGTGTACAATGTTCCCTTCTGAATCTGCTTAGTGTATTCATCTCTACGTCTCCCTCTAGGATTTTTATCCCCCATGCTTCCCTCCAATAGTAAATTGGCGATCCCTTGATGCTTCAGAATGTGTCCTACCAACTGAGCCATTCTTCTAGTCAAGTTGTGTCACAAATTCCTCTTCTCCCCAATTCTATTCAGTACCTCCTCATTAGCTACATGATCTACGCATCTAATCTTCAGCATTCATCTGTAGCACCACATTTCGAAAGCTTCTATTCTATTCTTGTCTAAACTATTTATCATCCATGTTTAGCTTCCATACATAGCTACACTCCATACAAATACTTTCAGAAAAGACTTCCTGGCACTTAAATATATACTCAATGTTAACAAATCTCTCTTCTTCAGAACTGCTTTTCTTACCGTTGCCAGTTTACATGTTATATCCTCTCTACTTCGACCATCATCAGTTATTTTGCTGCCCAAATAGCAAAACTCATCTACTACTGCAAGTGTGTCATTTCCTAATCCAATTCCCTCAGCATCACCCGATTTAATTCGTCTACATTCCATTATCCTCGTTTTGCTTTTGTTGATGTTCATCTTATATCCCCTTTCAAGACACTGTTCATTCTGTTCAACTGCTCTTCCAAGTCCTTTCCTGTCTCTGACAGAATTACAATGTCATCGGCGAACCTCAAAGTTTTTATTTCTTCTCCATGGATTTTAATACCTACTCCGAATTTTTCTTTTGATTCCTTTACTGCTTGCTCAATATACAGATTGAATAACATTGGGGATAGGATACAACTCCATCTCACTCCCTTCCCAACCGCTGCTTCCCTTTCATGCCCCTCGATCCTTATAACTGCCACCTGGCTTCTGTAAAAATGGTAAATAGCCTTTCGCTCCCTGTATTTTACACCTGTCACCTTTATAATTTGAAAGGGACTATTCCAGTCAACATTCTCGAAAGCTTTCTCTAAGTCTACAAATGCTATAAACGTAGGTTTGCCATTCCTTAATGTATCTTCTAAGATATGTTGTAGGGTCGGTACTGCCTCGCGTGTTCCATCATTTCTATGTAATTTAAATTGATCGTCCCCAAGGTCGGCTTCTAGCAGTTTTTCCATTTGTCTGTAAAAAATTCGTGTTAGTATTTTGCAGCTGTTACTTATTAAACTGGTAGTTTGGTAATTTTCACACCTGTCAACACCTGCTTTCTTTGGGATTGGAACTACTATATTCTTCTTGAAGTCTGAGTATATTTTGCTGTCTCATATATCTTGCTCAACACGTGGTAGAGTTTTGTCATGGCTGGCTCTCTCAAGGCTATCAGTAGTTTTAACAGAATGTTGTCTACTCCCAGGGCGTTGCTCTGTCAAATTCTTCATGCACTATCATACTTCACATTTCATCTTCATCTACTTCCTGTTCCATTTCCATAATATTGCCCTCAAGTACATCTCCCTTGTATAGACCTTTCTGGTTGCCCTTCTTTCCTTAGGACTAGTTTTCCATCTGAGCTCTTGATGTTCATACAGGTGGTTCTCTTTTCTCCAAAGGTCTCTTTAATTTTCCTGTACGCAGTATCTATGCCTCTATATCCTTACATTTGTCCTTAAACCATCCCTGCTTAGCCATTTTGCGTTTCCTGTCGATATCGTTTTTGAGATGTTTGTACTCCTTTTCGCCTGCTTCATTTACTGCATTTTTATATTTTCTCCTTTCATCAGTTAAATTCAACATCTCTTCTGTTAGCCAAGGATTTCTACTGACGCTCATCTTTTTACCAACTTCATTCTCTGCTGCCTTTGCTATTTCATTTCCCAAAACTACCCATTCTTCTTCTACTGTATTTCTCCCCTGTTCTTGTCAGTCATTCCCTAATGCTCTCCCTGAAACTCTCTACCACCTCTGGTTCCTTCAGTTTATGCAGGTCCCATCTCCTTAAATCCCTACATTTTTGCATTTTCTTCAGTTTTAATCTGCAATTCGTAACCAATAAATTGTGTTCACAATCCACATGTGTCCCTGGAAATGTCTTACAGTTCACACCTGGTTCCTAAATCTCTGTCTTATAATTATATAATGTACCTGAAACCTTCCAGAGTATCCAGGCCTCTTCCACATATACAATCTTCTTTCATGATTCTTAAACCAAGTGTTAGCTATGATTAAGTTCTGCTCTGTGCAAAATTCTACCAGGCAGCTTCCTCTTTCATCCCTCACCTCTCAGTCCATATTCACCGACTACTTTTACTTTTCTTTCTTTTTCTACGATCGAAATACAGTCCCCCATGACTATTAAACTTTCGCCTCCCTTCACTATCTGATTTCCCATCATACATTTCTTCAGTCTCTTCATCATTGTGGAGCTAGTTGGCATATAAACTTGTACTACAAGGGTAGTCATGGGCTTCATGTCTATCTTGGCTATGATAATGCATTCACTAAGCTGTACATAGTAGCTTATCCCAGCCTCTACTTTTTTATTCGTTATTAAACCTACTCCTGCATTAAACTTATTTGATTTTGCATTTATAACCCTGTATTCCCCTAACCAGAAGTCTTGTTCCCCCCACAACCGAACTTCCCTAATTCCCACTGTATCTAACTATAATCTATCCCTTTCCCTTTTTAAATTTTCTAACCCATCTGCCCAATTAAGCGATCTGACATTTCACACTCCGATTTGTAGAACGCCAGTTTTCTTTCTCCTGATAACAATGTTTTCCTGAATAGTCCCCACCCAGAGATCCGAATGGGGGACTATTTTACCTCCGGAATATTTTACGCAAGAGGATTTCATCATCATTTAACCACAGAGTATGGCTGCATATCGTCGAGACAAATTACAGCATTAATTTCCCCTTACTTTCAGCTGTTTCAAAAATGGTTCAAATGGCCCTGAGAACTACAGGACTTAACATCTGAGGTCATCAGTCCCCTAGAACTTAAAACTACTTAAACCCGACTAACCTAAGGACATCACACACATCCATGCCCGAGGCAGGATTCGAACCTGCGACCGTAGCGGTCGCGCGGTTCCAGACTGGAGCACATAGAACTGCTCGGTCACAGCGGCCGGCACAGCCGTTTGAAGTACCAGCACAGCAGGACCGTTTTGGTTAACGTTACAAGGCCAGATCAGTCAATCATCCAGACTGTTGCCCCTGCAACTGCCAAAAAACCTAGTTCCCCTCTTCAGGAACCACATGTTCGTCTGGTCTCTCAACATATACCCCTGCATTGTGGCTGCACCTACGATACGGCCGTCTGTATCCCAGAGGCACGCAAGTCTGCCCACCAACGACAAGTTCCATAGTTCATGGGAAATGTGGGGGGAATACTTTTCTTAAGAAGTTGAAAATTTCTTAGCGTACAGATGTAGAGAGCAGTTTTCCTGTTATTTAACAGAAGGAATGTTAAAAACCCACAGATGATGCTGCAGCTTCAGCGAAACATGCCTGGGTAGAAAGAAGAAAAAATTGTGATTGATCAAGTTGGGTCTCATCCAGAAATAAACTTAATTGTAAGAAAATGTGGACACAAGAGAGAGCTTCAGCCTCAAGATGAAAATGCTTGTATTCTTGTTTATTCCACCTCCACTACGTGAAAGCATGCCAGATCAATGAGATGGAAACTGAGCACAGAGTAACATCACTGTCATGTCCCTGAGGCAGAAAAGCGCTATTTGTATATTCTTTTCGTCAAATCAACGTGTCTTTATGGGATAATGGTGAGCTGTGTAGCTTATCACATAGTTCTGTAACTTTTTCGAAGACTGCTGTAAATTTATTTTAAAAGTTGGTCACTATTTAGAGAATACTCAGAAACATATCGAAAGAGTGTGCATGTCAACATAATTCTTGGATATTCTCTGAATATAGATTCAGTATTAAAAGAAATTTACAGTAACCTTCTGAAGAGTTTTATACAAACATGTACACAAGCATATATATGCATACCTGCCAAGAAAACTGGTGCCCCTCTTCAGGAACCACATGTTTGTCTGGTCTCTCAACATATACCCCTCTATTGTGGCCGCCCAATTCAGACACACACACACACACACACACACACACACACACACACATATACACACACAATTCAAAATTTATCTATATAGAATAAGTTACATATTTGTATATGTATGTACGGACAGAATAATATTCACTGCTAACCGACCAGTCGTCGCATTAATATATAATAATTGTCATGCCTCATGGATGCACATGTAGCAGCAATGCAGCGAGTCCTTGGTTATACATGTGAATTCACGTACTCGCTCTGCTTTATATGTAGGTGTAGTCCCATTGTAGTCAACAACAGCAGGCAGCAGCAGAGACTCGTGAGTTAAGTTCCAAGCATACGGAGATAGGGAGTTCAGAAATGTCAAAGGACCCATTGACGTGTTTTAAGCAAGTATACAGGGCTCATTCCGATTCTAGTAGTCTCTAGGGCTATGCTCACTACGTTACTGTGTATACTCTTAACTTTGTGGTGAATAATCGTTGATGGCATTAGTCGTGACTGAGTGGGGAAATGTACTGTATCCAATAGCTGGAAGAAAGCACAGGTCACATTCGTCTACAAGAAAGATAGCAGAAGTGTTTCACAAAACTACCATTCATTATACCTGACATTCATTTGTTGTAGAATCTTAGAAGATATTCAGAGCTCAAACATAATGAGGTATTTCGAACACAACGATTTCCTTTTGCCAACCATGGATTTCGAAAACGTGGATTATGTTAAACCCAACTCACACATTTATCTCATGACATCCTGAAAGTCATGGATTAAGGTAGTCAGATAGATACACTATGTCTCGATTTCCAAACAGCATTTGAGTCAGTACCACATCTACACTTTTTATCAAAAGTACGACCGTATGGGGTAACGAGAAGTTTGTGACTAGAGTGAGGATTTCTTATAGGGAAGATGCAGCATGTTATCTTAGATGGAGTGTCATAAACAGATGTAGAAATAAATTTGCGTTTACCCCACGAAAGTGTTTTGGGTCCCTTGCTGTTCATGTTGTATATATTAAAGACCTTGTTGACAATATTAATAGTAACCTTAAACTTCTTGTAGATGCTGCAGTTATCTAGGACGAAGTATAATCTGAATCTGGAAAAGTTTGCACTTCACAAAACGAAAAAACATGGTACCGGTATCCTATTAATGCAATATCAATAATATCAGTAACTCACTGTTGGTAAAACTCATACAAACACCTGGGTGTAACACATAATAGCGATATGAAATGGAACTATCACATAGGCTTAGTCCTGGGTAAAGCAGGTAGAACACTTCAGTTAACTGGTATAATACTAGGGAAACGCAATCGGTCTATAGGGAGGTGCTTACAAACCACTTGTGAGACCCACCCTATAATATTGCTGAACTGTGTGGGACCCATACCAAATAGGTCTAGCAGGGGGTATTGAACACATATAGAGAAGGACAACAGGAGAGAGTGTCAGAGAGATGCTGAAAGAACTGAACTGGGAGACTTTTGGGGATAGACAGAAACTATCCTGAGAAAGCCTACTGACAAAGCTTGAAGAACAAGCCCTAAGTGACGAATCTACGAATATACTACAAAGCCCTACATATCACTCCCACAGGAATCGTGAAGAAAAGATTAGATTAACTACAGCACACACACAAACATTTAAACAATCATTCCTCCCATGTGAATGGAATGAGAGAATGGCCTAATAACTAGTAAAGTGGGACATACTCCTTACCATGCACATCGCAGTGGTTTGCAGAGTAGAGATGTAATTGTAAATATAGTAGTGGAGAATCTTATGTGAATAATGCCAAACAGTATTATAAATACGTTGGTGTTCCATGTATGAAGTCCTGCATGGCAGCACATTTTGTACAGGTGGCATTGAATGTGTTGAAAAGTAATTTTGCAACTCTTGAGCACTCTTGTAAAATTTCAGAACAGAATGTCTAAGGCAGGGCTTCCCAACGTGTGGTCCGCGGACCCCTTAGGGGTCCGCCGGCTCTTTCTAGGGGGTCCGCGGCCACCTTTCACCAAATCGTGTAAAATAATGAGTAAAATTATTGAATAAAAACGTGAAAATCAAATTCATCACTATTTTCTTTTTCGTGTGAAAAACATGTGTCGTATTTCCAAGCAGCCTTTGCGGTTCGTAAGTGAGAACGCTTACACAGTTTAGTGCCGGAGAATGCGGCTTCTCTGTTCGACTGTTTCGCAACACTATGGGGGTCGTTTGTGCGCCGGCTCACGGCGCTAGATGCGCTGAAACCTTTTACGCATGCGCGGAGCGAAACCAATCATAGCGCTCACTGGCACGTATGCGGCCTCAGGCATCATTAAATGTTAAACTTGTTTTGTCAGCGCACTACCTATTTCATAAGTTGATTTTTGACCAGTTTATTACTTCTAACACGGATCGGTGGCTGAAGTCAGGATCATTGAAGAAGGGTGCAGTTCCTCCGTCGCCTTCACAACAAGAGAAGTTTCCAGTTGAAATGAATGAGAAGGGAGGACGTCAAAGAACGAACAATCACAAGAAGCTCCACAGCTGGATTTATTACGTGAAAACGCTGCAGGTACTCCATTGGTTGCAATATCCTGTGGAATTGGAATAACCAAGAAGCGTAAGTACAACGGAAGCTATTTAGAAACGGGCTTTATGGAGACAAAGGACGGTAAAGCTCAGTGTGTAATTTGTGCGCATGTCCTTCCGAACAGTTCAGTGGCTCCAGTTAAATTGCGCCGTCATTTTGAAGGTACTCACCCGGAATTCTGGGCTAAAGACATCGATTTTTTCAAAAGGAAGAGTACTGAACTAGCTACTTCTTAGCATTTCATGAAAACTCATGCAAAGACAATTAATGCAAATTCATTAAAAGCTTCTTTCTTGAGTGGCAAAAACAGGCAAAGCTCATACCATTGTAGAAAAACTCATAGAGCCATCTGTTAATGATGATGTTTCTTGCATGCTAGACGAAAAGGCAGTAAAGCTTGTATCTTTGGTGCCATTATCAAACAACACTGTCAAGAGATGCATTGTTGACATGTCAAATGATGTGAAAGACACTCTTGTTTCTTGTATCCAACACAATTCATTTTCTCTGCAGATAGATGAATCCACTGATATTGCAGGATTAGCGATTTTATTGGCGTTTGTCCGTTATGAATATTCTGGATGTTTTGAGGAGGACCTCTTATTGTGCAGACCACTACCTGCCAACACAACAGATGCTGAAATATTCCGTCTATTGGATGATTTTTTAAGGACTAACGAAGTTTCATGGTCTAATTGCATAGATGTGCTATGACGGGTCCTACAGTCGAAGCAATAACGAAAATAAAAGGAAACGCTAAGAATTTCAGCAGTAGTCATTGTGCTCTCCACAGATACGCTTTAGCTACAAAACAAATGCCTGTTTCGTTCAAGAAAGTATTAGACGAATCCATTCAAATCATTAACTACATAAAATCAAGGCCGTTGAAGTCAAGACTTTTCACAATACTGTGTGAAGATGTGGGAAGCCTTCATTCTTCCCTGCTTCTCCACACAGAAGTGAGGTGACTCTCACTTGGGAATGCACTCTCTCGGTTGTACGAATTAAGATTGGAAGTCTTAGCTTTCCTTTTGGAGCGTAACACCAAATTAGTAGACCTTACTAATGACGAAAATTGGCAGTGTACACTTGCCTATTTTTCAGATATTTTCTCCAAAATGAACGAAATGAATATTTCACTCCAAGGGTAAAGTAAAACAAAGATCACTGCTATCGACAAAGTTCGAGCATTCAAGAGGAAAGTCAGTTTTGGGACACAGAGTGTCGAGGAAGGGGAGGTCGAGTGTTTTCCTCTTTTCAAGGAGTTTTTGAAAAACAAAACATTGGCGCTTGGGAAGAATTTGTTTCATCAAATCCTTGAACATCTCCAAAGCTTGATGTCATTGTTGGAGCATTATTTCCCAACAACAGAAGATGAGAAGCTGCAGAAATACGAATGGGTGGTCAACCCATTCACTGTAACCAAAAAGCCGAACATTCTAACATCAAATGAATATGAGTTGTTGATAGAAATTACCACAGACCCTACCTTGAAATCAATTTTTTACATTGACGGTTACTCACACTTTTGGATTCGTTTGGATAACAAGAAATACTACCCCCTTGCTGAAAAGGCAAAACGTGTGCTTCTTCCGTTTGCCACAACATACATGTGTGAATCTGGATTCTCGATCTATGCTGCCCACAAAACTAAGTACTGAAGCTGTCTAGATGTGGAACCAGACATCCGTCACCAGTTGTCAAGAATTGAACCCAACTTTTCAAAATTGTGTGAGCAGAAGCACCCTCAACTATCACATTAGGATTCCATTATTATTCCTACAGACTTATCTACAGTAAAGAAGGAAGCATTTTTCCTCGTGAATGCTCAGTGAACGTACCTGAACTATAGCTCTGCAGGAATTTTGTTTGTCTTCTATCATTTACAAAATAATTATTAATTGAATTATGTTTGCATTGATATTTTTGTTACGAAAATTAAAATGATCTCTAAAGCTAATTTCTTTTCTTTGTAATATATTCCGTCCTCTCAGTTAAAAATATGGCCTGCCTATACTTCAGTTATAATTACTTGCTATTACTCTGACAGTATATTGTGGCAACTGGCTGTGAGCATAAACAAATGAGGACTTTTCACGTGCCACCTTGAAAAAGGTAAACCTCCTCTGCCAGAATTGTTTCCTTTGAGAAAAAAAGTCTTACATTCTGTGTAATGCTTTGGCTTCTTATATAGAAATAAGAGAGTCTGTTTGTTTATTTTCCTAATTTGTTTACAATCGATGCTGACTGCCACGATATAGTGTCCAAGTAGTAGTTGAAGTTGTCAGCTGTGGCTAAACTGTTGCCATGCCGCCTGCCAGTTGCCAGCTACCAACTGACAGTACACTGTTGCAACGCCGCCTGCTAGCTGCCGGCTATGGACTGACAGCTGACGTTCAGTAGATACACAAAGACGTAAAAATAACTAGACTTTCCGAGCTGTTTACATGGGCACAAAAATCGATTGTGCAACTGGAAAACGGCTTTATAAAAGCAGATTTCCAGAATCGATTTTGAAGTGTTTACCTGACCAACTAAAAGCGGAACTCGGACATCGGCTTACGAAATCCGGTTTTGGAAACGCATGTAAACTGGGTGAATGTATTCCCACACATTGCACAACAGCGGTCACAATAGTCCTTTAAAGGCAATTCCTTGGCCTCTTTTCTATCGTGATGTGTTTGTATCCCGAATCATGGGTCTGCTTCTTTTCTTCACAGCCGCGCGGAATGGCCGGGCAGTCTAGGGCGCCATGTCGTCGTGGATTGCGCGGCCGCTCCCGCCGGAGTTTCGAGTCCTCCCTCGGGCATGTGTGTGTGTGTGTGTGTGTGTGTGTGTGTGTGTGTGTGTTGCCCTTAGCGGAAGTTAAACTTAGGTTAACAGTGTGTAAGACTAGGGACTGATGACCTCAGCAGTTAAGTCCCATAAACTTTACATACATTTGAACATTTTTCTACGAAAAACCACACACACACACACACACACACACACACACACACACACGACTGTTACGAAATATGCATGCCCCTTACACAACAGTAGCCAAACACTGGAAGTGAACCAACCACAAGCGGCAGCTTGTCAACAGCGAACAGTTTGGACATGACGTTCATTGCTCTAGGAGGAAGGCAGCTCCAACGTGTGAAATGTCAATTACCAAGTAATTTTAATCAGGCTATAGGTTGTTGAACAAAGGGAGTAGATCCACTAGTAAGTGTCTGGATACAGTGGGAATTCAAATGGATCGTTAATTTCAAGTTGTTTTCATTTGTCTCTAAACCAAAGACTATTGGTACTTTCGGGGGGGGGGGAGGGGAGGGGGGTCATTGGGAACACGGCACTTGCATTAAGAAGCTTTCAATTCCCACGGGTTTCGTTATGAAATTTAAAGTTACTGTGCTCTTGACTGACTAGGGGTCCACCATGGATTTTTGACTGAAGAAGGGATCCGCCAGCTGAAAAGGTTGGGAAGCCTTGGTCTAAGAGTAAGGGACAAGCACTTTCACATCACCTAGTGATGTTTAGTATAATACTGGTATAAGGGAAGTTGAGATTAGCACTATGGAAGGTTTCAGTCCTAGCATGTATTCCACTGATATTCAGTATTATGGTAAAACCACTGAAGAATTGCTTACTGTGAGATTGAGCTCAAATGGAAATGCAAACAGTTGAAATCGAGATGAGTGATTCCGAACCTAGTGGTACTGACAATCATATAACGACGGAATCAATAGTGGAGAGACTGTCTATGGACGTCAAAAATGGTAAGCAAAATGTTTTCATACTGTCTATAATAGAGGCATTCAATGGTATCAAGTAAAATTGAAAAAAGAAACTGACTTTTTTCTGCAAATTCTAATATGCAAAGAGAAATTAACACTGTACAAACAAATTTGTGACACAAATTTCTAACTTGAGGGACACTGAAAACCAGTTTGTTCTCAACCAATTACAACTGGATGAACATGTCAATTCCAAATGGAGAGTTATTACTTCTAAAGTTGACTCAAAAATTAATGCAGTGTGCAAACTTTGTGATTCGCATGCACAAGAATCTGAGCTAAAATTCGAGGAACAAGTAGGAAGCAAATGAAAATGTCTACCACATGTTCACTGAACAGATAAAAGGCAAAGCAAGCCACATACGAGGAAGCTGTGTGGAAATAGTTATCTAGTACAAGTGCTACTATGCAAAAGCAGCATACTAGTTTAGTAACCACGCAGACGAGACAAATCGTATATTTGATGCTCAGCAGAAACTGTGCCGTCGTTTGAGTATGTACAGCTGGCACATAATACCGTTGTAGTCGAGAAATTGGTTACAAGTGACCAAGAAATTCAGCAGGTGGTACAGCATTCGCCAGTTGCCTCAGGAGAAGCTGCATTTATCGGATGACGTAAGTTCAGTTATTTTGATCTGCAAAGACCTGTGTACCCAAAATTATTTGCACAAGAGTGTATTATTGTTTTACCAGTATCTTGGTCAGGGCAGGGACAGATTCCTCTTGCAGTGAAACATCTGCAAGGGGATGCAGATTGTTTGGCAAACTAAATTTTGCGTACCTGCACAGATCTTAAACAATTTTGTGGAAATGTCTGCATGAATACTGATCTGTAGACGTGAGAGAGAATTGAGGGAACGACTGTAAGACTGAGCTATGCCACTTAGACACGAAACTGGCATAAATTAAGTTTTCTGAACCATTTCACTGAGGCACTATTTGTATAATAAAAGGTTAAGTTTTTACTGCTTAACTACTCATTCTTGAGTAAATTATGCAAAAAGAAAAACGTAAATGTCAATGTAGAAATCATTTATTTTCAACATATAAATATGGTATAAATTTTGTAAAGCAAACCAAACATTTTATACTGGTGTGTCAAAGAGTTTTATACATACATCAAAAAAAGTTTTGCATCACCTCAGTTCTGAGAGTTCCGGAGCCTGTACAGAAAATTGGAATAGAGATCAACATAAACATCATTTATGAAAACCGCACTTTGCATGTTGTACCACCATACAGCGAGACCTTCAGAGGTGGTGGCCCAGATTGCTGTACACACTAGTACCTCAAATACCCAGTAGCACATCCTCTTGCATTGATATGCGCCAGATTGTCCCACTCCTCAACGGCGATTCAGCGTAGATCTCTCAGAGTGTTTGGCGGGTCACGTCATCCATAAAGAGCACTTTTCAATCTATCTCAGGCATGTTCGATAGGGTTCATGTGTGGAGAACATGCTAGCCACTCTAGTCGAGCGATGTCATTGTTCTGAAGGAAGTCATTCACAATATGTACACGATGGAGGCGCAAATTGTCGTCCATGAAGACGAATGCCTCGCCAATATGCTGACGGTATGGTTGCACTATCGATCGGAGGATGGTATTCACGTATTGTACAGCCATTACGGCGTCTTCCATGACCACCAGCGGCGCACGTCAGCCCCACATAATGCCACCCAAAAAAAAAAAAGGGAACCTCCACCTTGCTGCACTCTCTGGACAGTGTCTCTAAGGTGTTCAGACTGACTGGGCTGCCTCCAAACACGTTTTCGACAATTGTCTGGTAGAAGGCATATGCGACACTCACCGGTGAAGAGAACATGATGCCAATCCTTAGAGGTCCATTCGGCATGTTGTTGGGCTCATCTGTACCGTGCTGCATGGTGTCACGGTTGCAAATATGGACCTCATCATGGACGTCGGGAGTGAAGTTACGCATCATGCAGCGTATTGCCCACAGTTTGAGTCGTAACATGACGTCCTGTGGCTGCACAAAAAGCGTTATTCAACATGGTGGCGTTGCTGTCAGGGATCCTCCAAGCCATAATCCGTAGGTAGCGGTCATCCACTGCTGTGGATGTGCAGGCCCTTGGGCGGCCTGAGTGAGGCATGTCATCAACAGTTCCTGTCTCTCTGTATCTCCACCATGTGCGAACATCACCACTTTGGTTCACTCCGAGACACCCGGACACTTCCCTTTTTGAGAGTCCTTCCTGCCACAAAGTAACAATGTGGACGCGATCGCACCGCGGTATTGGCAGTCTAGGCATGGTTGAACTACAGACAACACGAGCTGTGTGCGTCCTTCCTGGTGGAATGACTGGAACTGATCGGCTGTCGGACGTCTAATAGGCGCTGCTCATGCATGGTTGTTTACATCTTTGGGCGTGTTTAGTGACATCTCTGTACAGTCAAAGGAACTGTCTCTGTGATACAATACCCACAGTGAACGTCTATCTTCAGGAGTTCTGGGAAGTGGGGTGATGAAAAACTTTTTTTAATGTGTGTATTTGGTTAAATACTGTCTTATGATGGTACATAATATTAAGAGGTTTACATATCAAGCAAATGTAACAGATTTATATCTCCTCTGGTGTAGTTTTACTGTCTAAGATTTCTGTGGATTTTTTTTTTTTTTTTTTAAGTCGTCAGTCTGCCAACTGGTTTGATGTGGTTCGCCACAAATTCCTCTCCTGTGCAAACCTTTTCATCTCAGAGTAGCAACTGCAACATATAACCTAAATTATTTACTGTATTTATTACAATCTCTGTCTTCGTGTACTGTTTTTACCCTCATGTCAGAACAAATTAACTGTCATCCTGTTCCTTCTTCTTGTCAGTGTTTCCCATATATTCTTTTCGTTGCTAATTCTGTGGAGAACCTCCTCGTTCCTTATCTTATCAGCCCATCTAATTTTCAACATTCTCCTGCAGCACTATACCTCAAATTCTTCGATTCTTTTGTATTCCATTTTTCCCACAGTCCATGTTTCACTACCATAAAAGACTGTACTCCAAACATACATTCTCAGAAATTTCTTCCTCCAGTTAATGCCTATGTTTGATACCAGTAGACTTCTCTTGGCCAAGAATACCCTTTTCCTAGTGTTAATCTTATTTTTATGTCCTCCTTGCTCAGTCCAATATGGGTTAGTTTGATTCCTAGGTACCAGAATTCCTTTACTTCGTGATCACTGATTTTTTGTTTAATTCCCCACATTTCTCATTTCTGCTACTTCTAATTACTTTTGTCTTTCTTCGATTTACTGTCACTCCATATTCTGTACTCATTGGACTATTCCTTTCATTCAACAGATCCTGTATTTCTTCTTCACTTTCACTGAGGATAGCAAAATCATCAGTGAATCTTGTTACTGATATCCTTTCACCCTGAATTGTAATCCCATCCTGAACCTTTCATTTCCATCACAACGTCTTCGATATATAGCTTGAACGTATAACACTAACCTACCACGACACAAGCTAATGTTACCCTCCGAGAGAATTTGGGAAATTTTTTCCGCATGTTTGCCTAGTGAATGGAGGTATCGGACTGTAATTTTGAATACAGTGCAATTAATAGAAAATCTAAACAGGCTTTAACTTTGAGGTTAATGAAAGTAGTAAAATTCATAAACGAATGAAAAATCGAATGGTCGCCCAATTAGGGACATTAATTTGAAAATATATGTTTAAGAAAATTGAACATTAGTTGTTGAAGTGACTTTCATTAAGATTTCCTTCGAATAGCGCACAGAATACAAACAGACACAGGGAAATCTAAGCTGTAGGTAGCAGTAGTTACCAATAATGTTCAGACATAGAAAGCAAAATTGTATCCAACTCAGATTAATAACAGATAAAATCACGATCATTACGTGACTCAGTACTGAGATGTCACTGCAGGAAGCACCGAACTAAAGTTGGACATGGAAGCGCTTCTAACTTAACTTACATGTAACAATCAGTAATAAAAACAATAAACAAAAAAACAAATAATATCACAGTTCACATTCCCATTTAAAGAAATACACTCCTGGAAATGGAAAAAAGAACACATTGACACCGGTGTGTCAGACCCACCATACTTGCTCCGGACACTGCGAGAGGGCTGTACAAGCAATGATCACACGCACGGCACAGCGGACACACCAGGAACCGCGGTGTTGGCCGTCGAATGGCGCTAGCTGCGCAGCATTTGTGCACCGCCGCCGTCAGTGTCAGCCAGTTTGCCGTGGCATACGGAGCTCCATCGCAGTCTTTAACACTGGTAGCATGCCGCGACAGCGTGGACGTGAACCGTATGTGCAGTTGACGGACTTTGAGCGAGGGCGTATAGTGGGCATGCGGGAGGCCGGGTGGACGTACCGCCGAATTGCTCAACATGTGGGGCGTGAGGTCTCCACAGTACATCGATGTTGTCGCCAGTGGTCGGCGGAAGGTGCACGTGCCCGTCGACCTGGGACTGGACCGCAGCGACGCACGGATGCACGCCAAGACCGTAGGATCCTACGCAGTGCCGTAGGGGACCGCACCGCCACTTCCCAGCATATTAGGGACACTGTTGCTCCTGGGGTATCGGCGAGGACCATTCGCAACCGTCTCCATGAAGCTGGGCTACGGTCCCGCACACCGTTAGGCCGTCTTCCGCTCACGCCCCAACATCGTGCAGCCCGCCTCCAGTGGTGTCGCGACAGGCGTGAATGGAGGGACGAATGGAGACGTGTCGTCTTCAGCGATGAGAGTCGCTTCTGCCTTGGTGCCAATGATGGTCGTAAGCGTGTTTGGCGCCGTGCAGGTGAGCGCCACAATCAGGACTGCATACGACCGAGGCACACAGGGCCAACACCCGGCATCATGGTGTGGGGAGCGATCTCCTACACTGGCCGTACACCACTGGTGATCGTCGAGGGGACACTGAATAGTGCACGGTACATCCAAACCGTCATCGAACCCATCGTTCTACCATTCCTAGACCGGCAAGGGAACTTGCTGTTCCAACAGGACAATGCACGTCCGCATGTATCCCGTGCCACCCAACGTGCTCTAGAAGGTGTAAGTCAACTACCCTGGCCAGCAAGATCTCCGGATCTGTCCCCCATTGAGCATGTTTGGGACTGGATGAAGCGTCGTCTCACGCGGTCTGCACGTCCAGCACGAACGCTGGTCCAACTGAGGCGCCAGGTGGAAATGGCATGGCAAGCCGTTCCACAGGACTACATCCAGCATCTCTACGATCGTCTCCATGGGAGAATAGCAGCCTGCATTGCTGCGAAAGGTGGATATACACTGTACTAGTGCCGACATTGTGCATGCTCTGTTGCCTGTGTCTATGTGCCTGTGGTTCTGTCAGTGTGATCATGTGATGTATCTGACCCCAGGAATGTGTCAATAAAGTTTCCCCTTCCTGGGACAATGAATTCACGGTGTTCTTATTTCAATTTCCAGGAGTGTATATCAGATTTCCTTAGTAGCAATAATATTCCAATCATCTTTCTAATGGGAGAAGAATATAGTGGGGACCCATAAACTGGTATAGTATCACTATTCAAGCTCTATGATTATTTCAGTAGCAAAATTTAATTCAACTGAGGTTAATTCTTAGCTTCACTTGGAATAGTATATATTTTTACTTTTCAAGGCAAATTGTTCAACACTGAGCTCAAGTAACTTCAAATAAATCGTTCATGATAGTAATCAAGGCTAAATTATGTTTCAAATAAGTTTACCTTATGTGCCTTTTTCATAACCTGTGAAGCAGTTATTTTAGACAGTAACATTTACACAGTCTGCCACAGAATTTTTGCAAAACGATACTTTTCAATAAACTGATAGTACTTCTGCAAAATTCTAACTTACTTCAACATTTGACAAACATGAATAAATCATTGGTTCATTTGAATCATGGTACTCGCATTTATAAACACTTAGGAGAGAACCCTGCATAGGTTCATGATCAGGATGGAAGATACGGTTTTAAACACAGGTTTATAGCACTCACACAAATTAACTGGTCCATGCTCTGATACATATCTGTATGCATGAAGTTGGTACAGCAGTGGCGAAGTTGTGGTGGCAAGCAACATGGCAGCTAATTGTACTCACGGCTCTTGATGTTTGAACACGTTATAAAATTTCTTCTTGGTGACGGATTTTTAATGTGTTAGAGCCATTCCTTATTGCCAAGAGTACCATGCAACAGCCAAATCCACATTTGAGGCAAAATTCCTTGCAAAGCGGCTTCCAATTGCATCCCTTGGCATCGTCAATGTGTACCATGCGACGGCTAGCAACTGACTGCTTACCGTTCACACCAAGGAGCCGCCCAGTTCGACCTCCAAAACCACCTTCTACATCGTGCCAATCCACTACTGTTGCAGAGGGACTTACCTACATCTTTTACATTTTACAGTACAAGTGTCCTAAGCATATATCAGTTTCCAATACCATAGTTTTTCTTTTAAATATACACATATTACAAAATGTCATTATTTTAAATATCATTTAGCTTTTTCCATATATACATTACAGAACTCTAAATTTCCTGTCACAAATCAATGACCTTAACTAACAAAGAACACACACTTACACAGTTACATAATATGAGCCTTCTTCTAATCGATATAATTGTTACAAACAGCAGGGGGCGAAAGACTACAACCATATCTCACACTCTCTTTAATGTGAACACTCCATTCTTGATCCTCTAGCCATATTCCTTGTTTCTTGTACATATTGAATATTACCCGTGTTTCCCTACCGCTTACTCCTATTTTTCTCAGAATTTCGAACATCTTATACCATTTGACACTGTCAATGCTTTTTCCAGATCGACAAATCCTATGAAAGTGTTTTGATTTTTCTTCGGTCTTGCTTCCATTATCAACCACAATGCCAAAACTGGCTCCCTAGTGCCTATACCTTTCCCAAAGCCAAGCTCATTGTCGTTTAACAGATCCTCAATTTTCTTTTCCATTCTTCTGTATATTATTCTTGTCCGCAATTTGGATGCATGAGCTGTTACACTGATTGTGCCATAATTCTCACAGTTGTCAATTCTTGCTGTCTTCTGATTTTAGTTCCTTCTGGGGTTTTCGTTTTTGGTGAACAACATGAAATACTGTGGGAGTATATAGAATTACTGTCAAGACGTCTTTAAACTTCACAAAAGATAAGGGCCATTTGAACAGAGTTATGGTATTTCTTCCAGAAGTTTAGTGACCTAAGGAAGATCATGTGCAGATTCTCTTCTGATTTTTGACCGACGACCTGAAATCTCATTCAAGGGTTTCAATCCATGCCACAGTTCGACTTCCAAATAGTCATCTTTAAAAAGCATGTCTGGTTGACTGTGTATCAAATTTCACAGCACTTGTATTACTGACACTAAAGCTCACACCAATTGTTGCAGTTCCATTCTTTTCTATTTCAATGTTTTACTATTGAAAAGCCTGGAAATCTGTTTTCATTCGAAATACCTTAAATGATCATTTTCCACAAAATCATACAATTTGTCATGTGCTCAAATAGGACTTGTATTTCAGAGTTTCTTTTCTATTGTGCCAGAATCTCGAGTAATGGGTAAATAGGTGCGCCCAGAAAAAAGTAAATAATACCTGTATTGAATGGAATCTTACAGTTCTTCAGTAACGAGAGAATACTACGCATTAATCACTGTATTGTTTTTGTTTTGTTAAAAAAAATCAACTTTCTCCTAAAATGAACGTTCAGGTGATCACGGAGAACTTTAGTGATACGGGATGCATCTTCTGACGAACCTCTTGAGGTAATATCTTCTGGCCACATGCATATAAAACCTGAATTAGAGCTGCACATCTAGAAGCTAAGGCTGTAGACCCACAACTGCCTTCGGTAGAATAATATCTGTTAGAATTTCTGGTGTTGGCAATGCCTATTATAAATCATAAGTGATCACTCACTACTCGCAATCATACTGGAACAAGCATTTATGTATTCCCGAAACAGAGCAGGGGCGGCTACACTCGGCTAGTAGGTGAAGTGGCACTTCATCAGTATTTTCATCCTGCCAGATCTTAAAAACGTTTACTTATCTTACCACGTATGTTGGTTTTTATCCAAACATATTTCCCTGTTTTGTACTGTGTGGAACTCTCTTCTAGTAACAAGCGCGATTCTGACCAAGCGAACTGAAGTAGCCTGCCTTTCTTACAGCTCAGCCGAATAGGTGGGGCCACAGGCCGAGCATAGCTGCATGGACGCTATAATAACTGTGACGTCACCCCTTGAGTTTGTGGAGGCGTCATGTGGTTATGTAAAACGAAATTTTGTTTTTGGCTATTTCTGCTGGAGTTCTTTATGGAAATTATTGCGTGTAGTTGTGAATGACTGGGAAAAGCTGAATAAGGTTTTCGAAACCATAGTTTGCTGTCAATAGGCTGATGATTCCACTCAACTTGCCAGATGTTTCCTCAATTACATGAACAATTTTTAATTTACAATTCTGGCAGTAGTATTTCACGACTATTTTGTTTGACAGATACACTTTTAAATGTTTTGCAGACGCTATCATCGGACGTTAACTGCTGCACATCTAAAGTAAGGAATATTTGTGATATGTTAAGAAACAATAGGAACTCTATTCTTTCAAAACACCAGTAAAATAACAGATATGCGACTCTCATGAGTACAGTTCCTCGTCTCAGGATGAATGTGATCAAATGGACCGAGCGCTGTATTAAGAAATTTCGGGTCACGTTGTGATGGAAATGGACCACAAATTTTGTGATTGTGAAGAAATTCACTTTGTTTGTGTTGCTGATGTCAAAAAATTTGCAGAATACACCTTTTCCTTTTAGTGCACTTGAAAATGTGCAAAATTTCTTTGACTCTGTAATCTCTAAGACACAACACTTAAGAAACGAACTCTGTATTTTCTATGCCAATGAGATGTATAGAAAGATTTCCACTGGAAAGTTGTTAGAAATGCTTAACAAGAATAAGGACAATTTTACAGAGACTTATAAGCTGTTCTCCCTTATCCTGTCCATCTTCTCTACTACAGCATCTGTGGAACGAAGCTTTTTTTTTTTTGCCTGAAGCGTATAAAAACATACCTGACGAATGCAATTTCAGAAGAGACACATTTTGTTCTTTAGTGAATATTTCAATTCAGAAAGAACTGCAGTTAATACGAAGTCAGCCATTCTATGAAGACATTACACCGACAGTTTGTGACCTCAAAACACAAGTGGATTGATTTGGTACTCAAGAAATAGGTTCAGTTTGATGATTAAAATAAGTTTGTGTAAATATATGCACGTTTTTCCTTTCCTGCTATATCTTCGCCTAACTTTCCAGCCACGAGCTGGCGCTGTAATAAAAGGGAATATTATCTATTGTAGAATCAGGACACTCATTGCAAGTTTCACATGTGTCTCTACTTGGTAACTTAAAGCCTGTTTTAAACTTTGGTATTGAAGCTTTACCACACATTTCACATTTTATGCGTGGCATTCTTTTTCGTACAGATGGTGCATTTTCATTCACAGCTATCACATTTATAATGTCCAACGCACTGGTATTGTCTTTCTGTGAATAATGACTTTTTTTTATTTTGCAAGCTTTTCAATACCGTCTCTAACACTACCCAGAGAGGTTTCATTGATTTTATGCTACTTTTTCCACATCTGTCTATATGCTGAATGCCACGATGTGGTATATTATATTCACTGGTAATTTCATCATTATCTACGTCTTGACCAACTTTACACACTTTCCTGTCTTCTCTAGCTATTGACACATTCTTCTGTGAGACTGCAAACACGTCACAAAAAGCTTTCAAACATACTCTAATCTTTGTACCTGTAGGTTTTTTAGTATAGCCCCAACTGCAATCATCACACTCAATAAGGCCACTGTGGTATGTAGTTTGAATGTTGCGTTGTTCTTACAGCTCGTAAAACACAAAATAGTGTGTTTTTATAATCTTCCACTAACACTGAATACTACCACCAACTGACGTTAGAACTGTGTTTTTACAGTGCTATCCATGTCATTGTTGCTTAGCTACCGCTTTTTTGACTGGTTTTACCACTCACATGTTCATATCCACTGTTTCTTTCCTTCAAGCATCTATGTTTCTCTGAAGTACTGTAAAGCAGGAGTACCAGAAATATTACTTCCTTACACAAAAATGACATCACATACACATTACAGAGCAGGGCAAAATGGAAATTTAGGTATAATGTGAATAAAAGAGGAGATATGTAAAAATTAAAACTAAACAACATACACTCCCCATATGGTAAAATTTATGAATCAATCTGTAACATTCCTATGTTGATAACTCTGCTACTGACAGAGCACAGACATCAATATGTGGCACAGTTCCTCCTCCCACTTAGATAATCTGCTGCAGAAAATGCAGGATCTATGTCACTCTAGTTCACATGCTGGATGGAGTATACTACACTCAGATTTTCATGTTTACTTACCTAGTTTCCTCTCTCACTTGCCCCCCTGTATTATTAGTTGGCTTTTGGAGTGGCAAAAATACCAATTGAACTGTGGTACTGTGTGAGGTTTTTGTAAGTACTGGTGGTAGCATATTAAATACATTGACATGCGAACAGACACAGAGGTGTTTGCCATCAGTATTGAGAGAATGTTGCCTTCCTACAGCTGTCGAAAGTTAATAGCAGCACCCAGGGATGATTATGACAAATAAAATAGATTTTTTTGAATGAGTGAAATGTTTGTTTGTACATGATGGCGGATGTAGGAACCCTCAACACAAGCAAGATGACAATTGGCCTGTGCATATAATGTGCAGCTGTGGAAGGTGGCTGAACTCAAGTGGAGCACAATGTAATGGGAACCATTGTGTTACACTGGACTATGGAAATCACCGTATCCCACATGAGAAATTAAATTAAATAGTGTCTTGGTACAGGATGAACAAGAGATAACAGATTCGCAAGTCCCAAGGTTTGTTTTAAATTTAAATGATGGAGGAAAATATTTTTAAGGAATGGCAAAGGAAGAGCAATATGGTGATGCCACATTTAACCTCGAAAAGCATAGTTGGACACGTTACAGTACTAGCTACCCTTGCCCTTTTCAGTATGATGTGTGTGGCACTGCAGGGTAGGCTGGTTCAAATGGCTCTGAGCACTATGGGACTTAACATCTATGGTGACCAGTCCCCTAGAACTTAGAACTACTTAAACCTAAATAACCTAAGGACATCACACAACACCCAGTGATCACGAGGCAGCAGGGTAGGAGTTGGCAAGTTGTTCTCTGCTGGATGTTGGCGATAGAGTGGACGAAGAAGGCTGCCAATCGTTAATAGGACGCTATATTGATGGACATGAACAGATATGGTTCAGCACATCTGAAACAGACAGTGTGCAAATGACAGGAAGTGATCCTCAAACCACTGCACTCAGGTACAGGTGAGTCGATGCAGTGGTCTCCCGTGGACAGAGGCAATGGCCCAGCTACCATAGCAAGCTGATGGATGGCACCACAGCAGGGTGGTGATGTCCCTGTATTTGGATTGGATATTCAGGCAGTGGTCGTTGGTACCCAGCCCGGTGGAGGCAATGTCATAGATGTGGCGATGGCCAACACTGTCTAAACGTCACCGGACAGCCCAGCTGTGATGGCTTGCAGACAGGCTTGTCCTAGTGGTTTAAATCCTGTTTCCACATGCTGACAGTTGCAGAAGGCCCCTGTATACAGGCCATGCCAAAATGTCGGGAAGTGCTAGCAGTGAAAGTTGAGCTGGCAAGGCATTGGCCAGTACACTGTGGCCTGGATTCTGCTGCTGGTCTGCAGTCCTAACTGCTGGCATCTGGGCCATTACAAGGTGAACACTTGGATGGCAGTTCCAGCAACCATGACCTTGGCAACGTCACGTTTACCCTTGACGAATGGAGGTGGACGTATCATGATACTGGTGGCCCAAGCACATTGCGGACTGGTGATGATAGTTCCAGCAACCATAAGTTCCTATAGGACCAAACTGCTGACATCATTGGTCCATAGGCTTACGCACTACTTAATCTAAATTAAACTAATTTATGCTGAGGACAACACACACACCCATGCCCAAGGAAGGACTTGAACCTGGGACGGTGGGGGGGGGGGGGGGGGGGGGGGGGCGGCGGCGGCGGCGGCGAATCGTGGGATAAGGCGCCTCAGGCCTCAGATGGCATGGCTATCCCATCCAGCTTTTCGGTATTTCAATGCTGTTTAATAAATGGAAATAAAATGTTGTAAGACAGTAGTAAACGGCATAACATTTTGTTGGTAGATTTAGGATATCTAGGTCCTGGAAAATAAATTAGAACAAGATGCATTTGAGAATGCCTCTGTGAGATGTAGCTCAGAACATAACAAGACAGAATAATTGAAATGCACAGAAGTGTTCAAGATCCCCTCCCCCCTTCCTAATAAACCTCCAGAAGTGTGTCAGTATAGTTAGGAAGTCCGCGGAAGATTGTGTTAGAGGTATACAGTATTAATGCTGTGCTTTCCCATACGAGACTAAACGAGATTAAGACAACCCTTCCTTGGATTATCTTAGGTTATCAGGTTTCGTCTTACCTGTTTTGTCACCAATCTCTCATAGCTGAAGTCCCTCGCAGAAGCAGTATGAGCGCCATCGGATTCTCTGGAAAGTGCAATTCTGTAGTGTGTCATTTCTAAGGGATGAAAACAGGAAGCTATATTAACTGAAATAATGTTCTGGGACGCCTTTATAATGTGTTTACTTTCGTAAAATACCGTAAACTGATAATAAATGAAACACTATGTTACTAAGTAACTCAAAACTAGTAAGTTGTTAAGAGCATGATCTTATGACGGAACTAGATAGAAAGGCATCCTATTGGCAACTGTCGACTTTGGCGCGCAGGCTAAACCTTGTACTTCCAATCGTGAAACATCGTAAGTGTTCGTGCAGTGTCGTTATCTGAAACATTATTCATCTGTTTAATACTGTTGTAAGAAAGTGTTTATGACCAGCAGGCTTCACCTAATAACTGTAGTGAAAAAGTGGCTTTTATTAGTACACATTTATTTAAAAAAATTACTTGCTTCGCGCCAGAATGGCTGTGGTTTCACTACGTATGGTGACCTGGCATAGCCTTCTTTCCCACAGCTAACCACAGCAGCCCACCATCTACCGGCAACGCCAAATAGTCCAGCAATTACTTCAGACAGTGTGGGGCGCAAAACTGCTACGGTCATTAGCGCCCGAGTGTGGGGACTGAAATCGTACTCCGTGTTACACACACTGCAGCACTGCCGGAGCTTATTGCATGCTACTGATATCTATAGATGCAATATAAAATTTAAATATGGAAAATAATGAAATAAAATGTAATCTGTAAATAAGGGGTACCTTACAAGTTCCAGGTAACGAAAGAGAAAAATTATACAGATTCATATTCAACAGGACATCTGAATGCGAACCGCGATTAAGGTTAGATGATATGGCTACTTTTCTTTCTAGTGTACACAAGGAGTGGTGCGGGACACAGCACTAATGTCACCTGTCACTTCATGATGCGCTGCTAATCAGATGCAGTGTTTGCCCCTGGTAAGAAGGCAAATTGCAAATGTCCGCAGCTACAAGAATATTTTGATTGTATAGCAATTATTGCAGACTTAATTACACAAAGATGATCCTATTGAGGCGTAGTTCCCTGCATCGTGCCTATGTAAGTCGCATAGTACACGCAATATCAGCCTCACACATAAGTCATGGTTCCAGCATGACAGATATACTCTTATGATGCAGATGTGCAAATGTGTGTGAAATCTTATGGGACTTAACTGCTAAGGTCATCAGTTCCTAAACTTACACACTACTTAACCTAAATTATCCTAAGGACAAACACAAACACCCATGCCCGAGGGACGACTCGAACCTCCGCCGGGACCAGCCGCACAGTCCATGACTGCAGCGCCCGAGACCGCTCGGCTAATCCCGCGCGGCTCTTATGATGCAGCAGTTCCTAACAGTCGTGGCTGTATCCAAAAGGTGTCAACATCTTATGGACTATATATTATAAAGTCAAAACAAATATTTTCATTCTGTGAATATTATACATCTATTAATTATTACTGATCTAATATGTCTAGTTATTAGTGTGAATGAAGGTGTGAATTAAAAGTAATATTATAAATAAATATTGTTAGGTCTGTTAACTGAGTAGACGTTAGCGTTAAAGCTGTGGGTCTACAGAGAGAGTGAATTATACTCTCATGGGAAACTTTTAAAGTGCAACTAGCCACTTTACAGGACTAAGGAAACAAGTTCATCTTACGATAATTCAGTTATTTAAAGAAGGGGTTATTTTGATATTTGTGGGTTTTATAAATATATTCTTTTAATAAATTGCCCATAAACGCTATAATGTTGTGATTGGTCAAGTATTACAAAACACGCGATTATGCGATTTCATTCTGATATTGGATTGGCTATGATGTTCCTCACCCTATCAGATGACAATGAGTTCGCAAGTACACTCCTGGAAATGGAAAAAAGAACACATCGACACCGGTGTGTCACCACCATACTTGCTCCGGACACTGCGAGAGGGCTGTACAAGCAATGATCACACGCACGGCACAGCGGACACACCAGGAACCGCGGTGTTGGCCGTCGAATGGCGCTAGCTGCGCAGCGTTTGTGCACCGCCGCCGTCAGTGTCAGCCAGTTTGCCGTGGCATACGGAGCTCCATCGCAGTCTTTAACACTGGTAGCATGCCGCGACAGCGTGGACGTGAACCGTATGTGCAGTTGACGGACTTTGAGCGAGGGCGTATGTGGGCATGCGGGAGGCCGGGTGGACGTACCGCCGAATTGCTCAACACGTGGGGCGTGAGGTCTCCACAGTACATCGATGTTGTCGCCAGTGGTCGGCGGAAGGTGCACGTGCCCGTCGACCTGGGACCGGACCGCAGCGACGCACGGATGCACGCCAAGACCGTAGGATCCTACGCAGTGCCGTAGGGGACCGCACCGCCACTTCCCAGCAAATTAGGGACACTGTTGCTCCTGGGGTATCGGCGAGGACCATTCGCAACCGTCTCCATGAAGCTGGACTACGGTCCCGCACACCGTTAGGCCGTCTTCCGCTCATGCCCCAACATCGTGCAGCCCGCCTCCAGTGGTGTCGCGACAGGCGTGAATGGAGGGACGAATGGAGACGTGTCGTCTTCAGCGATGAGAGTCGCTTCTGCCTTGGTGCCAATGATGGTCGTATGCGTGTTTGGCGCCGTGCAGGTGAGCGCCACAATCAGGACTGCATACGACCGAGGCACACAGGGCCAACACCCGGCATCATGGTGGGGGATCGATCTCCTACACTGGCCGTACACCACTGGTGATCGTCGAGGGGACACTGAATAGTGCACGGTACATCCAAACCGTCATCGAACCCATCGTTCTACCATTCCTAGACCGGCAAGGGAACTTGCTGTTCCAACAGGACAATGCACGTCCGCATGTATCCCGTGCCACCCAACGTGCTCTAGAAGGTGTAAGTCAACTACCCTGGCCAGCAAGATCTCCGGATCTGTCCCCCATTGAGCATGTTTGGGACTGGATGAAGCGTCGTCTCACGCGGTCTGCACGTCCAGCACGAACGCTGGTCCAACTGAGGCGCCAGGTGGAAATGGCATGGCAAGCCGTTCCACAGGACTACATCCAGCATCTCTACGATCGTCTCCATGGGAGAATAGCAGCCTGCATTGCTGCGAAAGGTGGATATACACTGTACTAGTGCCGACATTGTGCATGCTCTGTTGCCTGTGTCTATGTGCCTGTGGTTCTGTCAGTGTGATCATGTGATGTATCTGACCCCAGGAATGTGTCAATAAAGTTTCCGCTTTCTGGGACAATGAATTCACGGTGTTCTTATTTCAATTTCCAGGAGTGTATTTTGTGGACTAAAGAATTGCTTTTTGTGGTTTGGGAGTTCAGAGGCCAGCTTTGATCATGTTCAGACGGGGGTATAAGTAGACCTGAATAGATATGAAAATATTGCGGAATAATCAGTTAAACTTGACCGTGGAGTGCTGCAAAGTGAACACGAACGAGTGAGACAGACAAACACTCGAAATCCGATTTTTCTGTGAACTGTTACTTTTGAGACAACTAAAATCTGCATGGCGTATTGAGCATTTCGGGAGCAAGAACTGCTTGTTCAAAGGGATCGAGTTGTGGATTATTGGAGCGAGCATTCTGTAACAAATAAGCCGTTTTGTAATCTTCCTGATATAACAGGCTCGGTTAATTATCGTAAGCTGGCTATAATGAGTGACTGTATTTGCATGTGAATGTTGAAACTGTAAATTAAGCCTAGCAGGGAGTTGGTAGTGTTTTCGACAAAACAAGTGAAAATATATCGAATTTTTCACCCAAAATCTGTCTATCCTTTAATACTTCACTTAACCTGTTACTAGAGACATTTAATGGATCCTTTAGACACAGTTAATGTGACTGTTTCTCCTACAGCTCATCCAGTCGAGTAACGTTATCAGTTATCTAACAGGATTGGTGTGTGGACGGGACTGCGGAAGATGCAATCACCAAAAGCTGGGCGGATATTTTCTGTAGGACAAACACAATTAACTGCGCCATTGCACTATGACAGTTAAATCAGTCATATTGTATGTGCATGGTTAGGTTGTGTTGATTCTGAAAACTTAATAGACAGCAGTTCAGAAATCTCTGCATTGGCACAAGAGTATTTTGACGCTTTTCCAAGTAAAGAAAGAAAGATAGATAGATAGATAGATGGATGGACTGATTGATTGATTAGGTTAAAGGGACCAAACCATAAGGTCATCAGTCCCTTAATCCTTTGTGTGTCAAGCTGGGAGCAGTCCCCAGAGACGAAGGACACGTAAGACAAATCCCAATGGACTGGATTGTACCCAAGAGCCAAGAGCCAGAAGCACATAGAATTGACAGAGTTGTAAAAGGGTGAAGATGAGAGAGTTGCTCCAGCTAGAAAGCAGCTGGAAGCCCTCTAGACATGTTATGCTATTGGATACACACCCTCTGCATCCAACCAGTGCGTCCACACCCTCCATTATCACAAGAAAACTAGCTACATGGACAAGGTAAAATCTCACGAAAGAGAATCAATCAACACCAGATGTAAAAGAATAAGATGATTTAAAATGGCAGGAAGGGCAGACTGGACCAGACTGGACCACCAAGTAAGAGCAGCTACAGGCCCCTTGGGTTGGAGAGGCTGACGAGGCACCCTTCCAACCACTCCAGTGGCCAACGATGCTGATGTGCGCTATCTCACAGCGAGGAATAAACACCACCTTCACAAGTGCCGCTTTGGAATCATCCATTAGGACCAGAGGCAGCATATCAGCAAGTTTATGGTTTCGCCATAAGGTGGCCAAATTAGCAGAGTCCACTAAGATTTGGGCCATCGTTAGCAGGCATCAGCTGTGGGTTGGATACTCATGTTGTAGGGTGTGGCCATGGGTCAGCCATGTGTGGCCTACGTGAAGCGGACAGAACAGCATATTCCCTGCGGGACACACGAAACGAAAAATACTACATGTTCATAGGCCCCTTTATTGTTTGCAGTTTGGAGAAACCAGGGCACATCAAGCCGTATTCCACGCCTCCAACGATTGATAGCATAAAGTCAACCAAAGGTCTGATTCTGATACCCCCATCTCCAAAGTCAGAATCCTGGTAGCCAACTTCGCCAACCACTCAGCATGTTCAATCCTCGAGATCCAAACGTGACAAAGGGTCCATACAAAGATGACCGACCATCCAGCATGGGAGGTGATACAGGAGATCCTGGACTGTCGCAAGCAATCGTTGTCGAGGACAGCACTGGTTGACAGCCTGAAGACTATTCCAGGAATCACTGCCAATTAAGAACAATTCACAAGTGCAAGAACAATGGTGTCTGAGAGCTCGAACAATGGCCACCATTTCTGCATTGTATACACTGTGTCCATTTAGCAGGGAGCATACTTCACTTATCTTCCACATGTACGCAAAAACCAGTTTGTCCACCGACTACAAAGTCATCAGTGTATACCACGCCTGAGCATGGTAATGCATCAAGGATGTCAAGGAACATGCAACAAAAAAACCATAGCATCTATCGAGACTTTCGGTCCAAAGGAGAGGTTGAGGCAGATCTGAGCAAGAGGTACGCACCATGGAACCACACATGATTTCTCCCTGACAAGAGGAAACAGGGGATAAGCTGGAGTTGAGGGCAGAAACTCTGTATGCGAATAATCGAGTTGCAACAGGGCCAGAGCTTTGTGTAGCAGTGAAAGTGTACAACAGTCTGCACCCCAGCTGATGTTACTGAGACAGCAAATAGTATTAAGGTGTAACCATCACGTTTGCTTAATGTGGAGAAGACAGAGAAGCCATGTCAATCAAGCATCAACGAAGTCCCAAAAAACGATAAGACTCCACCACACTGAGCATTTGGTTCTCAAGATAGAGTTCTGGTTGGGGATGGACGATATGAATGCAAAAGAAGTACATGACACATGGCTTGGTGGCAGAAAACTGGAAGTCATGGGTGAGAGCCCAGGACTGTGCCTTTTGTAAGGCACCCTGCAGTTGGCATCCAGCAACACACATAGTTGAAGAGCAACAGTAGATGCAAAAGTCGTCAGCATATAGGGACGACGACCTGTAGTCCACACAGGTATAGCTCCACCATTGACAGCCGCTAGATAAAAGGGTACACTCAATACAGAGCCCTGTGGGACCCCATTCTCTTGTGTATAGGGTGTACTGTGGGAAACACCAAGTACTGCAAGACAAGAAGTTCCAGACAAAAATCGGGAGTTGGCTCTGGAGATCCCACTCATGGAAGGTAGCTAGGATGTGGTGACGCCATGTGGTGTTGCAAGCCCTAAGAAAGTCAAAGAAGACAGCGATAAGATTTAGATTCTGGGCAAAAGCTGAACGAATAGCAGACCAAACTGTCAGCATTTTAACAGCCTTGGTGGTACCAGAAGACCTCGAGACTCAAGGTATCAACACAGCATTGTCTCACCATATGGATGAGCAACTTGCAGAGAACATCAGTGGGGCTAACTGGGCGATAGCTGTCTGTCTTAGAGGGGTGTTTATATACTTTCAGCACTGGGATAATCACGCTTTCTCGCCAGATACAGTTGAAAACGGCAACAATCTGACATTGGCAAACCACTGATAAGTGTTTCAGCATTTGGCTGTGGATTTGGTCTGGCCCTGGAGCCATGTCAGGGCAAAGGGCTAGGGCACTGAGGAATTCCCTTTCTTTGAATGGAGCATTATAAGGTTCCATGGGACGTGTAATAAAAGGCAAAGAAAGTCAGTCTACCCGCTGTTGGAGGTCAAGAAATGCAGGTTGGTAATTCTCAGATGTAAAGGCTTGCACATTCAGCAGTGGATCACAATAGACATCAACATTCACAGAGATACCAGCTACACCCACAGGGTACTGGTGTTAACAGAAGCTTTTAATCTTCACCCATACCTGCAAAGGAGGATTGTTTGGTTGGTTGGTTTGTTTGTTTGTTTTGAGGAGGAGACCAAACAGCGAGGTCATCGGTCCCATCAGATTAGGGAAAGATGGGGAAGGAAGCCGCCCATGCCCTTCCAGAGGAGCCATCCTGGCATTTCTCTGACGTGATTTAGGGAAATCATGGAAAACCTAAATCAGGATAGCCAGACGCGGGTTCGAACTGTGATCCTCCCAAATCGAGTCCAGTGTGCTAACCACTGTGCCATCTCGCTCAGTGCAAAGAAGGGATACGTGGTCTAATGTTAGCAACAAACCACACTCAGCATTCTTGTTTCTGTCATTTTATGAGGTGGTGGACTTGCGCATGGAGCAATTTAAAGGCAATGAAGTGCTCCATCGACGTTTGTTGCTTATGGTGTCAGTCAGCCTGCCTGTGATCTCTAATAGTGGCAACAATTTCATGAGCCCACCAAGGTACTGTCTTCCAAGAGGAGAATCCCAAGAAAGAGGGGACTGCCGAGTCAGCTGCCAACAGAATAGCTGCATCTGGGAGGACTCCATGTGAGTAACACTGAGGGAGCGTCAAAACGATCAAAAAATGATCACTGTTGCATAGGTCATCACAGACTTTCTCCAAGCGATGGATAGGAGAAAACCTGAGCTGCAAATGGAAAGGTCCATGGCCAAATAAGACCCATATGCCACACTAAAGTGTGTAAGAACATCAGTATTTAAGACGCAAATACTGAGCCTTCCGGACATTGAAGTCACCCAATATTGAGAAGGATAGGGGGAGCAACACAAAAAAAGTGCAGACAACACATTCTGGGACACTTAATCGTTGTGAGGGAGATACATGGAAAAAATGATAAATTCCAGATACAGGGCTATTACAAATGATTGAAGCTATTTCATAAATTGACTGTAGCTCCATTCATTGACATATGGTCACGACACAATACAGATACGTAGAAAAACTCATAAAGTTTTGTTCGGCTGAAGGCGCACTTCAGGTTCCTGCTGCCAGAGCGCTCGAGAGCGCAGTGAGACAAAAAAAATGGTTCAAATGGCTCTGAGCACTATGGGACTCAACTGCTGAGGTCATTAGTCCCCTAGAACTTAGAACTAGTTAAACCTAACTAACCTAAGGACATCACAAACATCCATGCCCGAGGCAGGATTCGAACCTGCGACCGTAGCGGTCTTGCGGTTCCAGACTGCAGCGCCTTTAACCGCACGGCCACTTCGGCCGGCCAGCAGTGAGACAAAATGGCGACAGGAGCCGAGAAAGCGTATGTCGTGCTTGAAATGCACTCACATCAGTCAGTCATAACAGTGCAACGACACTTCAGGACGAAGTTCAACAAAGATCCACCAACTGCTAACATTTGGCGATGGTATGCGTAGTTTAAAGCTTCTGGATGCCTCTGTAAGGGGAAATCAACGGGTCGGCCTGCAGTGAGCGAAGAAACGGTTGAACGCGTGCGGGCAAGTTTCAATCGTAGCCCGCGGAAGTCGACGAATAAAGCAAGCAGGGAGCTAAACGTACCACAGCCGACGGTTTGGAAAATCTTACCGAAAGGGCTAAAGCAGAAGCCTTACCGTTTACAATTGTTACAAGCCCTGACACCCGATGACAAAGTCAAACGCTTTGAATTTTCGGCGCGGTTGCAACAGCTCATGGAAGAGGATGCGTTCAGTGCGAAACTTGTTTTCAGTGATGAAGCAACATTTTTTCTTAATGGTGAAGTGAACAGACACAATGCGCGAATCTGGGCGGTAGAGAATCCTCACGCATTTGCGCAGCAAATTCGCAGTTCACCAAAAGTTAACGTGTTTTGTGCAATCTCACGGTTTAAAGTTTACGGCCCCTTTTTCTTCTGAAAAAAAAAAAAAAAAAAAAAAACGTTACAGGACATGTGTATGTGGACATGCTGGAAAATTGGCTCATGCCACAACTGGAGACCGACAGCGCCGACTTCATCTTTCAACAGGATGGTGCTCCACCGCACTTCCATCATGATGTTCGGCATTTCTTAAACATGTCATGGCCTCCACGCTCTCCCGACTTAACCCCATGCGATTTCTTTCTGTGGGGTTATGTGAAAGATTCAGTGTTTAAACCTCCTCTACCAAGAAACGTGCCAGAACTGCGAGCTCGCATCAACGATGCTTTCGAACTCATTGATGGGGACATGCTGCGCCGAGTGTGGGAGGAACTTGATTATCGGCTTGATGTCTGCCGAATCATTAAAGGGGCACATATCAAACATTTGTGAATGCCTAAAAAAACTTTTTGAGTTTTTGTATGTGTGTGCAAAGCATTGTGAAAATATCTCAAATAATAAAGTTATTGTAGAGCTGTGAAATCGCTTCAATCATTTGTAATAACCCTGTATATTCTCACACCAAGCCACAGCCTCCAATGTCGTATTGAGTGGCCCATGTTTGCTGTAGACACAGTCCAGAACATACACGCAAACATCACCTGATGGTCATTCATAGTCAGTGTGATTCTTAAAACAATGGCAACAGCTGCAGAGGATAGGGGTCCACATTACTGGAAACCAGTTTCCTAGAGGCTGATGCAAGAAACAGGACAAGTGTACAAAAAATTGTCATAGATCAGCCAAGTGGCGGAAAAAGCCACTGAAGTTCCACTGGAGAATCACGCTATCACTATCCTGTGGGGCACAAAGAGACTGAGGAAGCAGATCATGAGTCAGTGACGCCTGCTGCTACTCACTGTGAAGATACTCCAGCAGTACACATTTGTTCTGAATCAGGGTGCATGGGAGGTGAAGGTGGGGTCCAGGGCGATATGGGTCACCAGAAACGCTGCTTCAGATATAGAGGCAGAACATGTGGGGTCTGGCATCATGGGAGCCATTAGAATCTCCATCTTTTAGGAGGACTTTTCCTTGTCCTTATATAATTTAGATTTCTGCAAGGGCTTGTTTGCTCCAGATTCTGGCACAGAGGAAAAACGTGAAGTCCTATGACCCACAACCTATGGCTCCATCAGCCACCAGCTATCATCCAGTTGCAAGTCAGCATAATCTTGGAAGAGGGTGTCCTGAGCTGCCTGTTTCTGGTACGGGGTTCGGGAGGAGGGCATTGCTTCTCTGGCTGTGGGTTGAGGACTGGTGGCCTCAGCAGATAGGAAGTTGACACTCTCAAAGGGGGTGTTGGGGAAGCATTAGGAGGAGGAAACCCAACCACTAGGGGAACAGATGTAGTTGAGTGGCCCTGGGGCCAGACATAGAAGACATGGAGGGCGATGGCACATCACTAAAAAGGATGACGACTTTGTAGCATTCATACATGTAGGATGTAGGGGATAATATTTCTTCTTGGCCTCTTGATCTGTGAGGCTATCTAGGGCTTTGTATTCCTGGATTTTCATTTCTCGTTTGGAAATGGTGTAGTCTGCTCCCCACAGTTGACACAGATTGGGAAGGTGCACAAGGAGTGAGTATTCATGTGCAACTGATAGCCACAATCCCTACAGATGGGTCTGGTGTTGCAACATGAAGACGTGGGTCCAAACTGCATGCATCTGTAGCACCACATGAAAGGCGGAATATATGGCTTGACATCAGATCAATACACCTTGACCCTCTCAGGGAACAAGTCACATTCAAAGGCCAAAATGAAGGCTCCAGTGTCCCCTCTGTTGTTTTTTGGTCCCCACTGGACATGATGGACAAAATGCACACCCTGTCGCTCAAGTATACAACTAGTCATCGGTCTGTAAAAGGAGATCTCAATGGAAAATGATACCATGTACTACATTCAGCCTTTATGGGAGATTATGCTGACAGGAATATCACCCAGCTTCTCGCAGGCAAGCAATGCCTGAGAGTGTGTGGAGAAGGCCATTTTAAGCAGAACAAAGTAACTTTTCATTTGTTAAATCACTGAAACTTTCTCACACCTGTCCTGGAGATGTTCAACGAAGAAACAAGACTGTGTAGTCAAAAAGGAAATCCTGCCCATCCTAGAACAAACCAAGTTTGGGGAGAGTATTTCTCGCCCTGTCTTTGGCCCTATGTTCTTCCCATGGCATAACCAGGGAAGGGGAGATTCTTGGGTCACACCTCTCCACATTGTAATGTGTCTTAGCTTACGAAGAGATTCCTAGGGGCATGTGGCCAACAGTGGAAGGAAGTTTAGTTTGCTTCATGTGAGAATCTTGTGTCATGGTACCATCCACTCTAAGAGGAGCTCTTCCCACATGGGCCACCTAGCCACAGCAACAGTTATCTGGCTGCTAAACCATTGTCCAGAGTCTGTGTGCCCCAGCCATGGCTGGCACATGCTCTTTAGCTTCTGTGGGGAGTTTCCAACTTAGGCACCAACAGCGTGACTCCAATGTGGTCAGGTGGTACCACTGCACATGGACTTGAAAACCCCTCATCCTTCCTCCCCTGCCCCCCCCCCCCCTCACATTCAAATGGCTATTGTGCTGGGTTTTGTGTGTACTGTCTTTCCAATAAAGGAATGGTACAAAGAGAAAAAGGCACAAAAGGTGGAAAATACCCTGCATTGGGCGACATTCCCTGCACAATCCGCAATTCTGTAAAATTTGTAAAAGAAGTAGCAGGTCAAACACAACAATGGAGATCATATGGTTAAGAATGAAAAGATTTAGATTGCCAGAAGGGAAGAAAATGAATGTCGAATATGACAAACAAAATCCAAGCACAATGGGCACCAAGGAGACCATGCAATGGAAAGGTTGAGTAGCTGACAGACGGACTTACAGCACGGAAGTGGAAGTAGCTTTGCAATGGCTGGTGCCCTGTGGTGGCCAAGCACGCACTCACAAAAGAGATATGAGGGCCGCCCCCCCCCCCCCCCCATGGGGATTAAAGAAAGACTAGTTGTAATGCCGGTGTCTTGTGTAAACTATGCAAAACAAATAAACAAAAGAAGCTGTTGCCTTTGAAATTTAATAATGTTGACATGGAGCATCAGTCCATAATTATTTGTCATCTTAGTGTTGGTATGACGGTGAATGTACATTTTATGAATTATTATGTCTATGAACCTGATTTTGAGACATTATTTGGATACCTCATTCGCTACACTGAAAAACTTTATAGAGAAGAGATAAGTGTGCTTAATTTTCATGGGCTTAGAGTTGAGAGAGTAGAAGAAGATTGGGTCAAGATATACTATCCTCCATTTAATAAACAAAAACAAATTGTGGTCAAGATACGTGAAAGAATTCACATTATGCATATTTTGCCTGAGCCACAAAAGCAACTTTAAAGTAAGCTCTCCTGCGAAATAGCAAAGTGTTTCTGGACTCATCCACAGTAGTCCAAAACTGAGTGTACGTTGAAAATTAAGCTACATGTTAAGTTCGCAAAAAAGTTATCTGATACTTTTTGCACAAATAGAAGCTATACAGAAGGAAATAATTGTAATGGATGAACAGGGAATCACTGAGTGTGCTTGAAGCGAGTATATGTATCATTTGTTTTCATTTTTCAGGCTTTCTCAACTGATCTGTTGCAAATACTTTTCTCAGGTTTTCCGTAGGATCATATTGCGCAAATCCCACAATATTTTGTCAATACAACTGTTCAAGAACTTCAGGTGGTGGCAGCTGCTTTTGTCACTACTGTGACTGATGATAATCATGCAGCGGCGCCGAAATTTATCAGGGTAGGAGCAGGCAGTATACGTGCATGGGATGACGCTTACAGTTGGAGGAAAGCGGCACTCATAGTGCCCCTGACAGGAGACGCAGAAAGACCTTATGCAGGTGCGCTGTGGGCAATGATGTGCTGCCAGACGCTCCTTGCTGTTAAAAGCTGAATTAAATCTTAGCAGTTTGCTGTGTCAGGTAATGAATTTGAAGTTCTTGTTGCTCCTGTTTTAATTTAATGGCAGCCAATGATGCATTCCAGGCAGCACTTGGTTGAGAGAACCTGATCATTGTTGACAAGATTATCAACTGAATGGATATGTATGGCCTCCTTAAAAACACACTTTCAAAATGATGACGCTGCGGATAAAACGTCAATCTCCTCGAAAACCATTTGATGCCCCATATCCAAGTAATGGTTGCTCTGCTTCTGCTGATTTGTCAGAATGGTCCAGGTGTATATGTCGATGGTGTTCAGCACAACGTCCTTCCATGGTACGGCATGTCTGCCCAATATAAGATTTTCCACATTGGCGTGGGATTTTATAATACATGCCACGTTTCCTAAGGCCAAGATCGTCCTTTACTGAACACAATGAATTCCTCAATTTTGCTAGTGGCCGAGAAAAAGACTTCATGTCGTGTCTCTTGAGGATTCTTTCTACTGTTGAAGACATGTCGCCAAAATACGACAATAATGCTGGTGGAATGGGTGCCCTGCATCTTCATTTACATCCCCGCTCTGAACTTACTTAGAATGGAATGCGTGGCGTATCTGTATATCAGAATAGCTGTTCAGTTGGAATGCCATTCTTAGGTATTGTAGCTCACCAAGGACACTGTAGTAGTCTGAGACGACATGTGGCCTATGTACCATAGAGTGTAAAACACTTCCACGTTGTGCCAGATGAGAACGGCATGTGGCCTGCAAATATAACTCAATGTTACAACAAATCAGCTCACACAAATTAAATAAAAACTTATTTTCTGTAGGGACTCGTATACAGTGAACCTCGCATAGCGAGCGTAATTCGTCCCAGAATCTTACTCGTAGTGCAAAACACTCGTAAAGCGAAACAATTTATCCCATATAAATTAATGAAAAATACGATGTGTTCCATGCTGAAAAAGTACTAAAAGTTTCATCTAATTCATGCCATTTATTCAAAGAAAATTATACATTCAGTACTATTTACTTTATTATTCACGATACGCAACTAATTCTTTTTCACTAGGAAGCTATCTAAAGTCATTTGTATCTGCTGACACTTCAACACTTGGCGAAAACGCGACACAGCATTATCGTCAAATAAATTTGTAGCGCATAACCACTGCTTTGTTGGGGTGATGATTTCAAGGAAACGCTTCACTGATCTAATCACAAAAAGACCACGTGTCACCCAAGGCTTGTGTTTCGACCTCCACATCACATTTAACCTGCTCTTCTGGACTTAACACTTCTTGAAGGCTCGTGGAGCTTCTGGACGGTAAACAAGCAGCGATTTAATTTTCAAATCGACACTTGCATTGGCACAGAATAGCAATGTGAAGCGGTCTTTCACTGGCTTGTGACCGGGCAATGCATTCTCCTCTGCTGTTATAAAGGTACACTTCGGCATCTTTTTCGAGAATAGACCCGCTGCGGTAGATGAACCTCAGAATCTACGAGCATTCTGAAATTGCTGATGAAGTTCTCTGCTGCCTTTGTGTCGGAGATGGCTGATTCGCCGAGCCTCACAACGCTGTTCTCAAACTTTTAAGGGGAGCCGTGGGTGGTTCTAGAACACTTTTTCGGACGCTGGTGATTCTGGCGTCTCTTTAACGAGGCCAACGAAAATCATTCTCGCATTCTCACAAATAATGATGTCGTTAATAGTGCCGCCTTTAAATTGCTTTTCATTTATCCATATAAGGAGCAACCTTTCGACATCGTCCAGAATATGAAACCGTTGTTTAGATACTCTTGTCTCGCCCTTTGAAGCATCTATCTCCTTAATCTTGTCTTTGTTCTTGACGATAGTACAAATAGTTGATGTAGACCGATTGTATGTGTACGCTAAATCAGCAACGCTCACATCACGTTCGCGTTTTTCAATGATTTTACGTTTCATTTCTAAGGTCATTTTCATTCTCTAATGGTCGTCTTCTTGCGGCTTTATCTTTGGGGACGTTTCTACGATGGTTATTAAAATTTGCACAAAAAAAAGCACTGTGCGAACACAAGTTTAGAAAGATGTGTGATCACAAGCTGCACTAAGTTTGTCACAGAAAGAGCGCTGAACCCAGACTAAAGACATAGTTCACATGCGGCTGCCGACAACCACAATGTGTTCATATTGTTGAACGTTTCCCCCGCAGCGCTCGAACGGCTGGTCACGTCACACTAAATCGTTCATCACTCGTTATGCGAAATATCGCTTGTCATTGAGTCACTTTTTTTTTTTTTTCAATTTGTTTTGCTCGTTGTGCGAATTGCGCGTTATGGGAGGTGCTCGTTAAGCGAGGTTAAACTGTAACACTCTTGGTAAATGGCTTTCCGGACTGTTATCTGAAATACTCCTCCGTGATATTGACAAGGGAGAGATTGAATCAATAATTAAATCATTGCAGACTAAGGACTTTCATGGATGTGATGGAGTATATAGCAGAATACTAAAGTACTGTGCTGCATGTGTCAGCCCTGTATTTAGCCATATTTGTAATTATTCCTTTAGGAATGGTTGGCGTCCTGAGCGATTAAAATATTCAGTAGTAAAGCCGCTATATAAAAAGGGAGAAAGGGGTATGTAGACACGTTTAAATCTATTTCTATGCCATTAGTGTTTTAGTAGTTTCATGGACACCATGTGCAGTTCCTGTCGTGTCCACAGAATTATCATCACTGAATCTAAAGATCTCTTCGAACTTCTCAGCTGTGTCCTGGGATTGGGTAGATAGCATCACATAGGTTCCAGCTTACTCGTCTAAACAAGCTAAAGTTCGCCAAATGTCAAAGTATACTCGTCTCGAGGCTGAACCGCAAAAAGTGAATGCACCATGTTTAATCTCATGGATAGGATCCTGGATGACGTAGTGGTTTTGGTGCTCGACAAAGATTTGAACTATGCACCAACATCTGGGACAGCTCCAATCCGAGATGTGACTGGTGGAGTACAACAGGCAATTTTCAAATTTCCAAGTGACGTTGCGGAAGAGATTTGGCGGGACACCTACCAAATTTTAACCCCAGACACGCCAAAAAAGTTTAACATTAGTTCAGCAGGAAGAAAGATTCTGCATGGCTTGAGAGTAGACAGAGACACCGTTATTTTACCTACTGACAAGGTGAACACCATTGTCCTCCTCCCATGAGCTGAATACAATAGCAAGACAGAGGCACTGGTCAATGATACTGCTTATCGCAAGCTAAGAAAGGATACAATAGGCAAGATTCAGATGAAAACATTACACTTTCTCAAGAAGAGATCTATTCTGACTAAAGTCATTAAGTGCGTGAGCCAACAGACTGCATTTCACCCAATACTGTACAGCCTATTGAAAATACATCACTCTGGGTCTCCTCTTTGTCCAATAGTGAGCAACATTGGAACCCCTAGCGATTTCCTGGCTAAACATCTTACTTCACTATTGGGTCCTCTTGTAGGCAAATGTGACCATCATACCCAGAATTCAGAGGAATTCATAGGAAGCCTGAAGACACTTAAGCTACAACTGTTGGATCTTTTGATTTTGATGTAATATCTTTATTTATGAATGCACCTCTGTGGGACTCATTAAGCTGCTTAGCAGCAAGTTTGAGAAAGACATTGTGGGAATGATTAAACATGTACTTAGCTCAACTTATTTCTTATTCAGTAACCAGTATTTTGAACAAGTGGACGATGTCGCCATGGGAAGTCCCGTCTCCCATGGTGGCCAACAATTTTATGGAAGACTTTTAGGAAAAAGCACTGTAGTTGGCAAGTCTCCAAACTTGCTGCTTCTGGCAGTATGTAGACAATACATTTGTGGTGTGGCCTCACAGAATAGAGACATTAGCTATATGTCTCCAGCATTTGAACTCACTACATGCAAATATAAGGTTCACCATGAAAGTGGAAAAAGATGCCATCTTACCATTCTTGGGTATGGTTAGAAGAAAAGTCGACGACATGCTGGGACATAGTGCCTACCGCATATCAACTCACGTGGTGTTTTATTTACTGGCCATAAGCTGTCATCATTCTGCACAAAGTGGTAGTGTCTTACACTCAAGGTCTCAGATACTGACAGTTCGTCTGGCAAGCTAAGCATCTAAGAATGGTGCTCCAACAGAATGGATATTCTGATAGACAAATATGCTTTGTTTTTTGTTCGAAGCAAATTCAAAGCTGTGATGTAAATGAAGATGCAGAAGCTCCCACTGAAATGGTGTTCATGCCGTATTTTGGCACCATGTCTTCCCCCAACAATAGAAAGAATCTTCAAGAGACACGACATCAAGTTTTTTGGCTGCTGGGAGAATTGAGAAATTAGTTGTGTTCGGTCAAAGACGATCTTGGCATTAGGAAATGTGGTATATATAAAAACCGATGCCAATGCGGGAGATCTTATATTGGGCAGACATCGCTCACTGTGCAAGAACATTGTGTTGAACACCATCGTCATACACAGCCTGATAAATCAGTGGTAGTGGAGCATTTCGTGGACATGGGGTATCATATGTTTTATCACAATTTTTATCTTCAGCATCATCTTCCTGGAACTGTGTTTTTAAGGAGGCCATACAAATCCATACAGTGGAAGATCTTATCAACAGGGATGCAGGTTTTTAACCAACCACTGCCTGGAATCCAGCACTGGCTGTCATTAAATTGGAACAGGAGGAACAAAAATTTCATACTGATGACACAACACAGCATATTGCTGAGATTTAATCCAACTTTTTACCACAGGAGCGTCCAGCAACACAGTAATTGCCCACAGAGCACACACAAGGCCTTTCCGAGGCTCCTGGGAGAGGACACTATGAGCATGGCTTTCCTTGAACTGTGAGTGTCTTCCTATGCACGCGTATTGCCTACTCCTGGTCTGATAAATTTAGATGCTGTCGCGCAGTTATCATCATTTGCATCTTGCAGCAGTGACAACAGCGAAGATGTCAAATAGTTGTATCAATGAAATATTGTGGGATTGGCACCATATGATCCCACGGTAAACCAGAGAAGAGTATTTGCAACACTTTGTTTGTTTGTTCCAAAATGAGGTGCAGTGTAAGTCCTGCTCTTGAGGTACAAATTCTTAATGAAATTGTGGAAAAAGACAGTGACAGACTGGGTTCAATTGACAATTTTTGCAAAGGTTCCACAGAGCAAAATATGGGATGTCACTGGATGTCGCTTGTGGATACTCGAGTATATGGCTAGCTCTAGAGTTGCAGAAGTATTCAGTGTTCTTGCAAGGCAGGTCGTGTTATCAGTTCTCCGAGTAGCTCTTGTGAGGAATACAGCTGTCTGTGCATCCCAAAGGCAATGCATCAACTAATAATGCAGCCAGAACTGATGGATCAATGGACAGTATATTCGATGGCGTAGTGCTGGTGACATCCACTTGGGTATGTCACTGTGAATTGTTGGAATGGGTTTTAGTAGCTATGCACGGACATGAAATGAAACTCTATGGCGGAACTGGTCTCAAGTGAGTTTAAATTCTTGGGACTCACCATTAGTGCAGTGCGTATAGTTCCCAACCAAGGTCGTGCAGTTGTAATTTGGTTCTTTTGAATGCCCAGTGGCTGTTTGTCACATCTCAGTCAGGTTCCAACCTCTGATGGGGACACACCACAAGAGTAGCAAGTTACTTTTGTAGCTTCTTCTGCATCCTTTTGTAGTTTAATTCTTAAATTCATTGCATGTTGTTGTATTTAAGAGATGCATCTTGCATATTAGTAACTGTAAAGTGGAGATTCGTGCAGTACTTCGTCATTATCCGTTGGTGATACACTAGGAGAGTAGCAAGGTACACATTTAGCTTCCTCTATGTGCTTTTATAGTTAATTCTGAAGTCGGTAGTCTAAGGATGGACATGATGTATGCATGCTGCGTGCAGGTACAGGAGCAGCTGACCGCATTCACAAAAAGTTAGAGACACTTTTGATGACAGTCAGCTGTCTTCAGACTGCTGTCTTGGGTTGTAGCAGTGGCGAAGAATTTGCCACATCTCATGGGTCACCTCAGGTGTTGCATGTTTCGCAGATGGGCTCTGTTGCCGAGGCACCTTGCAGCATATATTACACGAGGGATCCACCCTCACTGGAGTGTGAGTGGTGGGGGTGGGGACCCCAAACACTCCAGCAGTATCAAGGGTTGATCACCCAAGTGTTTCGTTTACAGCCTCCGTTGTAGTCAAGCTACACTTCCCAAGAATTCTCCCAGTAAACTTATGTCAACCATTCATCTTTCCTATAACCAACCTTATGTGCTTCTTCCATTTCATATTGCTTCACATTGCACACAGATATTTAATTGACATGACTGTGTCAAGCAGCACACCACTAATACTGTATTCGAACATTTATTATTGTTTCTCCTACTCATCTGCATAACTTACATTTTTACACATTTGGAACAAGCCGCCATTCGTCACACCAAATAGAAATTCTATCCAAGTCTTTATGTATCCTCCTACTGTCACTCAAAGACGGCAATTTTCCATACCCTACAGCTCCATCAGCAAACAGTCACAAATTGCCAGTCAGCCTACCCAAAAGATAGGTTGTGTGTATAGAGAACTAGATCAGTCCTATCACACTTCCTCGGGGCAAACATTTTTCTCTGACACATATTCACCATCCCTTCACAACATGCTGAGTATCATTACTTAAAAAGTCTTTCACCCACTCACATATTTGAGAACCTATTCTGTATGCTCTGATCTTCATTGACACTCTGCACTGTGTCAAATGCCTTCCATCACAACAACCAGTCAAACCATATGACATTCTTATACCACTATCCTTAGTGTGAGGTTCCTAACCTTGCAATCATTTCCACTGTAGAACTGGCTCAATGAACCCACCCATTAGCACTTACTCCAGCTCTGTCACTGGGAAATCATACTATATTAAAGACAGAGTAACATGTGAAACCATTTACTGTTTAACAACTGTAACAACACAAGCCTAGGCAGAGGAGCTCCACTCTGGAAAGCAGGTCATTTACAGCAATATGCTGACTGCACCATGTCGCTCACTAAGTATCATCATCCACCTACCAATTGGCCAGTTGGTTACTATCCAAGGAGCATAGCCACAGCTGGATGGGACTCAGTGCCACAGATAATAGGATGAGTCAGTCTGTTGTGTCAACCCTGATGTTGCTTGGCCATGGCCAGGACCACTGACTGCTGAAGGTCACACCGCACCTGGACCGCAGCCAGAGACCTAGTACAATGTTTCACTGCTGCGACCCGTAGGTCGAGACCCACCTTCCAGCACCACCGAATGTGGGTCTGAGTTGTACTACAAACTACTTCAGGTAATAAAGGAAGTATACAGCTTCCGAGTGGCTTCTGACTCATTCTGAACCACAGTCCTCCACTAAAGCATACCTAAATCCTCTACACAACTGACATATACAGAGGGGTTCAGAAAAATGTGGAACTCTTTGATAGTCAATGTGCAGTTGTGGCAGTTTACAGTACCGTTCAGTTTGAATTGCATCTTGTCAGATCAGATAATCAACCTTGCAAACTGTTCATCCTCGTGAAGCATGCCTGCAAACATATTGCAGTACTTCATCTTTCAATCCACTCTGTCCTTGTTCATAGTGTGCAGTGATCGTGGAATGTACACTTTTCACTTTGCAACCTTCAGAATTCGTCATATGCTTGATTGGCTCACGTCACTTTCATGTGCACCCTGCTTCATACATTTTTGAGGTGATCTAGTAAAACACTGCAATACAGCAGTGTTGGAAGGTGGACTACTTGATGTTTTTGGCTGGCCAGACTTTTCCTTATGCACATCCCAAACAGTACCATACCATTGGTTTCAAATTTATCCTGAGTACAATAAATTGTTGTCTATGTTGGTGGGCTTAAATTTTGTTACTGATGTACACATCTGAAAATATATTTGTCACTGATTTAAAATACTAACAGCACTGTCTATTGGTTCTTTGGTGTACTACACCACAATGATCATGTCACTGAGGTCAACACAATTAACTTGAGCACATGATTTCAAATAAAACTTGAAATTACAATATCTGTTTTCTTCAGATTCCAATTTTGATGAAATAAAGCCTATATGTTGCCCCATGCTATGTTTAAGTTATCTGTGAAAACATCATGAAAATTCATCTAGTTTTAGAGATTAGCCTGTTCAAACAGAAAAACGGACACACACAACAGTTTCAGATAAGACTTTAAATCACTATACCTTCTTTTCCATGATCCAATTTTGACGTTTAAAGCCTATATGGTCCTCCAAACTATGCTCAAGTTATCTGTGATAACACATGAAAATCTGTCTAGAAGTTCTGGAGATTAGTGTATTCGAACAGACAAACAAACAAGCTGACACAATGGTTTTACAGTTTTATCATTAGTATAGATATCTGCTAAGTGAATATATTTTCCACTGTTGTTTGTCCACATCTAAATCCACTCTGGTCTTGTTAACATTGTTTCACCTATTGGTCTTAATCTTAGTCAAAATTTTTTCCATATATTTTACATTCAGCTGTTAAAACACTTATAACCATAGAATTAGCCTTTTTGATCTCCTTTCTTAAAAACTGAGTACACAACAGCTGTTGATCAGATTTCCACTATTCTTGCTTTCTTCCAGCACAAATTAAAGAAATGCAAAAATCTTGTTTTCAAGAGAATTCCACCATGTTTTTAATAACTTATTAATAAAATATTGTTGTTGTTGTTGTCTTCAGTCCTAAGACTGGTTTGATGCAGCTCTCCATGCTATTCTATCCTCTGCAAGCTTCTTCATCTCCCAGTACCTACTGCAGCCTACATCCTTCTCAATCTGCTTAGTGTATTCATCTCGGTCTCCCTCTACGATTTTTACCCTCCACGCTGCCCTCCAATACTAAATTGGTGATCCCTCGATGTCTCAGAACATGTCCTACCAACCAATCCCTTCTTCTAGTCAAGTTGTGCCACAAGCTCCTCTTCTCCCCAATTCTATTCAATACCTCCTCATTAGTTATGTGATCTACGCATCTAATCTTCAGCATTTTTCTGTAGCATCACATTTCGAAACCTTCTATTCTCTTCTTGTCTAAGTTATTTATCGTCCACGTTTCACTTCCATACATGGCTACATTCCATACAAATACTTTCAGAAATGACTTTCTGACATTTAACTCTATACTTGATGTTAACAAATTTTTCTTCTTCAGAAACGCTTTCCTTGCCATTGTCAGTCTACATTTTATATCCTCTCTACTTCGGCCATCATCAGTTATTTTGCTCCCCAAATAGCAAAACTCCTTTACTACTTTAAGTGTCTCATTTCCTAATCTAATTCCCTCAGCATCGCCCGACTTAATTCGACTACATTCCATTATCCTCGTTTCGCTTTTGTTGATGTTCATCTTATACCCTCCTTTCAAGACACTGTCCATTCCGTTCAACTACTCTTCCAAGTCCTTTGCTGTCTCTGATAGAATTACAATGTCATCGGCGAACCTCAAAGTTTTTATTTCTTCCCTAAGGATTTTAATGCCTACTCCGAACTTTTCGTTTGTTTCCTTTATTGCTTGCTCAATATACAGACTGAATAACATCAGGGATAGGCTACAAACCTGTCTCACTCCCTTCCCAACCACTGCTTCCCTTTCATACCCCTCGACTCTTATGACTGCCATCTGGTTTCCGTACAAATTGTAAATTGCCTTTCGCTCCCCGTATTTTACCCCTGCCACCTTCAGAATTTGAAAGAGCGTATTCCAATCAAAATTGTCAAAAGCTTTCTTAAGTCTACAAATACTAGAAATGTAGGTTTGCCTTTCCTTAATCTAGCTTCTAAGATAAGTCATAGGGTCAGTATTGCCTCACGTGTTCCAATATTTCTACAGAATCCAAACTGATCTTCCCCAAGGTCGGCTTCTACTACTTTCTCCATTCGTCTGTAAAGAATCTGCGTTAGTATTTTGCAGCTGTGACTTATTAACCTGATAGTTCGGTAATTTTCACTCTGTCAACACATGCTTTCTTTGGGATTGGAATTATTATATTCTTCTTGAAGTCTGATGGTATTTCGCCTGTCTCATATATCTTGCTCACCAGATGGTAGAGTTTTGTCAGGACTGGCTCTCCCAAGGCTGTCAGTAGTTCTAATGGAATGTTGTCTACTCCGGGGGCCTTGTTTCGACTCAGGTCTCTCAGTGCTCTGTCAAACTCTTCATGCAGTATCGTATCTCCCATTTCATCTTCATCTACATCCTCTTCCATTTCCATAATATTGTCCTCAAGTACATCGCCCTTGTATAAACCCTCTATATACTCCTTCCACCTTTCTGCCTTCCCTTCTTTGCTTAGAACTGGGTTTCCATCTGAGCTCTTGATATTCATACAAGTGGTTCTCTTTTCTCCAAAGGTCTCTTTAATTTTCCTGTAGGCAGTATCTATCTTACCCCTAGTGAGATAAGCCTCTACATCCTTACATTTGTCCTCTAGCCATCCCTGCTTAGACATTTTGCACTTCCTGCCGATATCATTTTTGAGACGTTTGTATTCCTTTTTGTCTGCTTCATTTACGGCATTTTTACATTTTCTCCTTTCATCAATTAAATTCAATATTTCTTCTGTTACCCAAGGGTTTCTACTAGCCCTCATCTTTTTACCTATCTGATCCTCTGCTGCCTTCACTATTTCATCCCTCACAGCTACCCATTCTTCTTCTCTTGTATTTCTTTCCCCCATTCCTGTCAATTGTTCCCTTATGCTCTCCCTGAAACTCTGTACAACCTCTGGTTTTGTCAGTTTATCCAGGTCCCATCTCCTTAAATTCCCACCTTTTTGCAGTTTCTTCAGTTTTAATCTACAGTTCATAACCAACAGATTGTGGTCAGAGTCCACATATGCCCCTGGAAATGTCTTACAATTTAAAACCTGGTTCCTAAATCTCTGTCTTACCATTATATAATCTATCTGAAACCTGTCAGTATCTCCAGGATTCTTCCATGTATACAACCTTCTTTTATGATACTTGAACCAAGTGTTAGCTATCATTAAGTTGTGCTCTGTGCAAAATTCTACCAGACGGCTTCCTCTTTCATTTCTTCCCCCCCAATCCATATTCACCTACTACGTTTCTTTCTCTTCCTTTTCCTACTACCGAATTCCAGTCACCCATGACTATTAAATTTTCGTCTCCCTTCACTACCTGAATAATTTCTTTTATCTCATCATACATTTCATCAATTTCTTCTTCATCTGCAGAGCTAGTTTGCCTATAAACTTGTACTACTGTAGTAGGTGTGGGCTTGGTGTCTATCTTGGCCACAATAATGCATTCACTATGCTGTTTGTAGTAGCTTACCCATACTCCTATTTTTTATTCATTAATAAAACCTACTCCTGCATTCCCCTGTCTTGATTTTGTATTTATAACCCTGTATTCGCCTGACCAAAAGTCTTGTTCCTCCTGCTACCGAACTTCACTAATTCCCACTATATCAAACTTTAACCTATCCATTTCCCTTTTTAAATTTTCTAATCTACCTGCCCGATTAAGGGATCAGACATTCCACGTTCCGATCTGTAGAATGCCAGTTTTCTTTCTCCTGATAACAACATCCTCCTGAGTAGTCCCCGCGCGGAGATCCGAATGGGGGACTATTTTACCTCCGGAATATTTAACCCAAGAGGATGCCATCATCATTTAATCATACAGTAAAGCTGCATGCCCTCGGGAAAAATTGCTTTCAGCTGTTCGCAGTACCAGAACAGCAAGGCCATTTTGGTTAGTGTTAGAAGGCCAGATCAGTCAATCATCCAGACTGTTGCCCCTGCAACTACGGAAAAGGCTGCTGCCCCTCTTCAGGAACCACATGTTTGTCTGGCCTCTCAACAGATACCCCTTCATTGTGGTTGCACCTACGGTACAGCTATCTGTATCATTGAGGCACACAAGCCTCCCCAGGAACGGCAAGGTCCATGGTTCATGGGGAGGGGAGGGAATAAAATATTAATTACACCTATATCAGCTGCCTTTCTGTTTGTCATTATTTTTAAACATCTTGTAGTACTGTTAATGTTAGCATATTCACCCCTTTCTCACATTCATACATTTCTGCTTGTTCCATCAAGTTTCAGTCATACCACAACTTTTTATAATGACCTTCCCAGTATTTTATGTTGATTGTGTTAATGCTTAACATACATTTTTTTTGTCTGTTTAAAAGCCTGACTGCATTATAGGCAGCTGCTCGCTGTCCATGATTGTCATTTTCTACATTACTTATACAGGGTGAGTCACCTAACGTTACCGCTGAATATATTTCGTAAACCACATCAAATACTGACGAACCGATTCCACAGACCGAACGTGAGGAGAGGGGCTAATCTTAGCCTTACAGAAGCAATGCCACAACTGCAATCCTTCATCATAGACCATTTTTTCGATGTATAATATCACAGCCGTCAATTTGATAAAGGAGTGTACATCTGAACATATAAACAAATACATAATCAGTGCCATTTGTTGCATTGTAAAATGTTAATTACGTCCGGAGATATTGTAACCTAAAGTTGACGCTTGAGTACCACTCCTCCGCTGTTCGAATCGTGTGTATCGGAGAGCACCAAATTACGTAGGGATCCAAAGGGAACAGTGATGGACCTTAGGTACAGAAGAGACTGGAACAGCACATTACGTCCACATGCTAACACCTTTTTATTGGTCTTTTTCACTGACGCACATGTACATTACCATGAGGGGTGAGGTACACGTACACACGTGGTTTCCGTTTTCAATTACGCAGTGGAATAGAGTGTGTCCTGACATGTCAGGCCAATAGATGTTCAATGTGGTGGCCATCGTGTACCGTGTGTACCGTTATGTGCCTACAACCCCAGAGGATATGAAACAACGTATTGTGGCAGCCTGTGGCGACATTACACCAGATGTACTGCGCGGTTTACGACATTCCCTAGGCCAGAGACTGCAATTGTGTGCAGCAAATGATGGAAACCACATTGAACATCTATTGGCCTGACATGTCGGGAGACACTCTATTCCACTCCGTAATTGAAAACGGAAACCATGTGTGTATGTGTACCTCACCCCTCATGGTAATGTATATGTGCGTCAGTGAAAAAGACCAATAAAAAGGTGTTAGCATGTGGACGTAATGTGCTGTTCCCAGTCTCTTCTGTACCTAAGGTCCATCACCGTTCCCTTTGGATCCCTACGTAATTCGGTGCTCTCCGATACACACGATCGAACAGCGGAGGAGTGGTACTCAAGCGTCAACTTTAGGTTACAATATCTCCGGATGTAATTAACATTTTACAATGCAACAAATGGCACTGATTACGTATTTGTTTATATGTTTAGATGTGCTAACAACACAAACAGGGTTCCATTTAAAACACGTAGGTTTGTGTTAAAAAACATACTTCCGTGCATTTTTTTATGTTTTGTATTAACCAATTACACTAGCCCCTCTCCTCCCGTTCAGTCTGTGGAATCGATTCGTCAGTATTTTATGTGGTTTACAAAATATATCCAGCGGTAATGTTAGGTGACTCACCCTGTATATCTGCCCCAACTTGCTGTGTGTGCCTTTTTACATTCTCATTTAGCAATTGCTCTTTTTGAATTATATTCTGCTCTTCACTCTGGCTCTTTTTTTGTATTCATTGAACGGCTTTCCATATAGGAATGATCATGACAAAATTTACTGAATACACGAATGCACACAAAAGAACTGTCCATTACCCAGTTTCTGAGCACGCCCTACAGCATAACTCAAGAGACCCGAGTGTCTGTTATACCATATGGGCTATTTGGATCTTCCCACCCTCTCTCTCTCTCTCTCTCTCTCTCTCTCTCTCTCTCTCTCTCCTCTCCCCTCCTCCCCCCCCCCCCCCCCCCCTGCACTCACACTTCTTCCATTTTCTTTCGATTATTTCCACTTTTCATTCCTATTCCTTTTTTAATCCACGTTTTATTTTTGCTCCTCTCCCCCACCTCCCCCCCACCCCTACCATACTTACATGTGAGTGCATCTCAGCCAAGTTAGTATTAAGAAAACAGTCTTAATCACATTTTTTTTATTTATTTAGTGCCAAACAGTTTCAGCCCATCGTAGGGGCCATCTTCAGGGTGAACATACCCCTGGTCCACTGCTGGTGACATCATTTCTACCAAGGTCTGACAGTCTCCTGCCACAACTTGGTAGAAGTGATGCCACTAACAGCAGCAATTTTATATCAATCACTGTTACTCTGCAACCATGTTGTCCAAGCATCTCAGCCAAGTGTATGAGTGACCTGCCCAGCTATCCTCATGTTCCTCAATCAATCCCTCTTTCCTCCATGAAGGAGGACCATATGGTTTAAAAATCTAGGAACATTATTTTCTAGTTTTAGAGTTCCTATTGGCAGTACAGAAATAGTGCCCCTTGCAAATAATTTCTTGCCCACCTTTCTATCTCTCCAATTTTTTCTGTACTTTTCTTAATAACACCAACATAAAGTATGAATCTGTCTCCCCAAATCACCATGCATATTCTGTACACTATTACTATTGTACAAAAATGTAAGTGCTCTGTTACATCCAGACTGCATAAGAGAAATAACTCACAAAATTGTTCTGACAATAATACAATGCATACAACTCAAATTGCTCGTGCAAACTTTCTAATTTTAACATGCATTTCTAAAACACCGAAAACGAATAGTTATTAGTGCTGGAAGTCACTACTTTCATATAAAGGCCATGTTCCAAAAAATTAGCTGCATCTTTAAAAGAACTATTATTTACTTTGATGAATAGCTATCAGGTGGCAGTGTTGAGACCGCATTGCACTTCAGTGAGTGTTATATTCATCATCTTCTGGCAAAGTGACTTCACCAAAACAAGGTGAATATGACACTTATTGAAACATTAAATTATTTCAACACTCACCCAGCTGAAAATCGAAGAGCTTTGCATCAGTAGTTTATGTTGGGAAATTCTGAATTCACACAGATTTTTAACTTTATCTTGTATTTTGGTTTATTTGCTTTTACTTTACAATTACAAAATATATAATAAATACTGTTTTTCAATGTATTAACAACAAGGAACTATTTCCTCAGTCTTCTTCAAATCAAAGTGTAATAAGTCACACTGAAAGCAGACTGTCAAAATATGACAAATATACAGAAAATTATTCCTCTTCTTCAATATCCGAAATGAACATGGATCTTTATTTGTAACTATCTAAAAAGAAACTCACTACAGCCATTAACATGAATCCAATGAAAAAAAATAATACTTTCCACAGTTGATACTTATTCCTCACAAACTCTTCTGGCATAATTTCCATAAATGTTACATGTATAAAAATTCCTGCTGCAATGCCTTGCAGACAGGCTGAAAGTACACTGCCAAATAAGCCTGGTGCTGTTCCAATAAGGAGTCCTACAATCATTCCAACAGGTATACTTCCAGTGGCCATCAGAATATACCTAAAGCTTTTTGTTATGCCCAGATTACGTTTTGCTATGTTAACACCCAGTGCGAGTACGACGAGTACTTCATGAATTAAAACTGCAAGGAACAAATGCAAGAGTTTCACCATGTCAGTTTGTAAGCCTAATGTAATCCCTTCAAACAGTGAGTGTATGCTAACAGCGAGTAACAACATAAAACTACGCTGATTAGAAGTGTTGTCTGTCAAAAGTATTGTGTCCAGATGTGAATGACCACTTACACTTAGCTGAAGCTCCGTATTATCATCATTTTGCAACTCATGGTCAGTTTGTTTTTCATTGGCCTCTGCTTCCAGAAGTCCAAGATGAGATTCATCTTCATGTTTATCATCATCACTAGCAACAAATGTGTGAGCTGAATTCTTCACAGGGGCTGAGTTTAATTTCTTTTTAGAGATCAAAATTTGTTCTGATGTTAGAATAAGGAAAAAGCCAATGCCAATGACAAACTCTGCTATTGGGAAAGTGGTTGACAGCTTCATTTTTTCCATAACATCTCTAAACTTTTCCTTGACAAACGGAAATAGTCCTAAAAAACACATCCCCATAAAAACACCACCAGCAACACAGTTGCTTACAGATATTAATGTGCCAGCGATGTCACTTAACTGAGCATTCTTGCGCCTCCATATAATGACTATAGGTATTGATCCACTTACAGTCATAATGACAAAAAGAACTACCAAACAAACAAACTGAAAAATGATTACTTCCATGTTGTGACTGCTTTATCCACAGTAATGAAATATGTAGGACGGAAGTTTCCAGCAACCTGAAAATGAGATAAAAATGATAAATTCAGATTTGTTGCATAATGAATTTGAAACTTAAGTACTCCATGCTTCCACCTCTTGCAAAATATGTATTTTGATAGCACAAATCTATCTGAACCTCAAACATGTTTTCCCCTCTGCTGACTAGCTTCTTACTTATAAGCAATACCTTATATATTTTTATAAGAACAAAAGAGACATGCTTAGAATGGTTAGTTGTGACAGTTTCTGTCATTTTCTTTTATTTTTACAAAATATTTCTCCACACAATGTTCCTCTCATTAACTGATTCACTGATATTTATTAACCACAGGTGTGGAAAAATGAAATCTATTTGTTTAACTCATTCACATGCTGTATCATGGAGTGTATATATCTTTTAAAGTAACATGTGTTCATACCTCTTTCCAGATATTCGATTCTCAGACAGCTGTATATACTTCATACTCATTTTTCTACTGTTATCTTTATTTTAGCAATTAACTACAGTAATGCTGTGACTCAGTAGAATAGGGGCACGGCAGTAGTGCTGACAGATAAATGAAATATTCACATTCAGAGTAATGTAAAATTAAAGCTGTCACTTGCCTAAAGACTAGTATGAACAAAGTTGTCATCAACACAAAGGCTGGTATGAGGACTCTAGAACTTTAGAACTTTATCAGTTGTGGTACAACTGTAGGTGGGAGATTTGTCATGTTTCAAATTAAGAAACAATTGACAGAGGTCAAGGAAGCAATGGGTAACAGAAAAAAAATAAAAAATCATACGTCATGGTGTAGCGGTTATAAATGCCAGCTGGTGACATGCAAGTCACTAGTTCGATTCACAGCCTCCTGCAGTTATTTATGACATACAATTTCTGATTTGTGTAAGGTTCTGTGCCTTCGTTATTTATCAAATCTTGTAATTTTCAAGAACATAATATGTATCTATGTATGTATAAATTGGGGCACTATTTCATTAATGTTAACACTAATCAAGAAACTGATTTGTTACACATCATTTCGATAGAAGAATCATTCAAATGATCTACGGAAAATTTAACCAACTAACTATCTGCTGATGTAGGGAGTTCTGTTCTATCTGTGCATTTGTGTGTACTCAATAAACATAGTTTCATTGTTAAGTGTTACTTCTTTTTGATGACCCTGCTCTCATAACTGGTGCTCAGTTCCAGGTTCTATTTGACAGTTTGATGGAGACAGCGGAAATCTTGCAATCTGGCATCATCCCAACTTGCACAAAGCTATGTTTGCCTTTGCAGATGACAATGAGAATACAAACAGTACAGTCCTCCTAAGGTTTATACCGTCAAGGTACCAGAGGATACAAAAGCTCTGGTGGCTCAGACACATATCCTGCATCCGTGGCTCAGACACACATCCTGCATCCAGCACTGTTTTTAGGAGATGTTGGCTGGGATCTAACAAAATGGCTGTATGGACTGGACCATGTCACTACATACAACAGGTGGAATGACACGATTTGCACTTCCCCTTGTATATACTTCACACTCAATTTTCTAGTGTTATCTTCATGGATTATCATTGCCGCCTCTATGTCTCTGGGTCCCAGTTTCAATTCCTGACCAGGTGACAATGATTATTATTATTTTTTCACTCAGGGACTGGGTGCTTGCATTGTTCTAACCATTTCTGGGTGTTTGTGTTGTCCAAATCATTTTGTCTCATCTTCATCACAAAGACACACAATAATAAGTGGTGTCAAATAGAAAGACTTGCACCAGGAGGCTGAACAACCCCAGACAGGGCCTCCCGGCTAATGATGCCACACAACCATTTGATTTTTTTTTATTTGTACTGCAAATGTCTACTTTTACTTCGATGGTACAGCCCTGCAGTGGTTTGAGAACAATGAGGAAAAGCTCAATAGCTAGGACAAATGTCAAGTGGAAGTTAAAGGCAATCCTTTGGAGTAGCAATATCACAAAAACTGAATAAGATTATACACAAAACAGTAGTAGAAAGCACATCTACATATGGCTCAGAGGTTTGGAAAATAAAGGAGAGAGAATACGATCAACTGCTATCCATGGAAATGGATTACTGGTGATGAAGTGCTGTGGTCTCAAGATTAGACCACATCAGAAATGAAGATGTTAGAAAAATGGACATGGACATGTAGTAGAGTGGATTGGGAGGGGGTGACAGAACAGACGAAGAGGAAATGGTGGTGTACAGGTTATGGATTCAGGGGATGAAGGACACTGAGGCCAGGACGATTATGGGTATGAAGGATGTGTTGCAAGGATAACTCCCATCTACTTAGTTCAGCAGTAGTTTCATGACACTGACATTAGATTATCTTATGTTCGTGATGAACCTCAATAGAATACGAAGCAGGTATTGGCCAGGTCTCTACTGATATATCAGACATTGTGTAAGCCACTCTGAAGAGTGCCATTGATAGACGGTTGTGCTTAGTTATCCCAGTTTATTTGTTAAAACCACTCCTGCAGTTTCTCCATTTCACCAGATTACCTGTAGAAAATGTAACTTTTAAGCATGGAGCAACCCAGTTACAATTTCTGATTGTGATAAAGTGTTTCAATCTTAACTGGTGTCAGAAGTAATTTCATAATGCAATATCATCCAAAGTATGATAACTGCCTGACACTTGTAGCTGATTGGCCTCACGGGAACTTTTAATACGATGTTGGCACATATGCTCCGAATGTGTGCTGATGTCAAACTGGAAGACTGGCATGTTATACAGCCAGTAGTAAAATTCACATACAACACAGCAACTAGACACTAAGGGTTTCTCATCATTTTTCTTGATCCACAGGTAAGAGGTTGAGAGAACACTTGATACTTTGCTGAGAATGATTACACCAAACAGCTCATCACTAGAACAGAACTAAACTGGCACTCATACAGACCTCAGATCCTGATAAGAACTGTGATTCTTAAAACACCTCAATGGAAGTAACTTCATTTGAATCTCACAGTGACCATGGGGACATGACAGTACAATCAGAACATTAGGATTGACCAGCAATGCAATACAAATGATCACCGACAATCTACTCATCCAGGAAGCTATTGTCCACTCCAAAATAGTGGGTCAGTGTTTTGTGAGGAGGCACAATGATGCCACATGCTGTGTCTTGTATGCTGTTGTGTACTGGTTAAAAATCACTGGCTTGTGCCATGTGGGTCACCAGTTTCAGTCCCACCTCCTGCATTTATTCATAATTAAACATTTCTGACTTCTGCAATGTTCTGGGACTTACTTATTTACCAAATACTGTAATTTGCAAGAACATTCTTGATATGCATCAGCAGAACACTGCCAGGTGAGTCAGGCAATTTCAGCTCTGTCTGTACTTTTGTATGTCCTCAATAAACATGCTTTCAATGTGAACTGCTAGTTCATGTTGATGACCTTACTCTTGTAAATGGTACTACTGCCAACCTTGCAACAAACTGTGGTGTTCCAATCAACCACAATGTTCATAATTGCTTCACTTTCTTGTGTATACAGTGAATCCTATACACGCAAAATAATAATGTGAAGAGTAAATACGATAATGGAAGTCCTGATGGAATATAAACAATCTAAAGAGTAATGGTAACAATAACTGAATGGTAGAAGTGTTAAGTCATCACAAAGCACATACACAAGACAGAGAACTTTGCTAGCTTTTGAAAAAATCCTTTTTTAACTTAGAGTACACACTGTAAGATATGTAGCTTGGTCTCTGTAGTAATAACATAGTACAGGGGAGCATATTTTCTTTTATCAAAAATGAAGGAAGTAACTGTTGCTGTGTCAATAATGCACAAGTGCATGGGTGGCAACTGGCACTGTGCACCAGCAATACTTCTCTTCACTTTCTCTTGGGTGAACTTTTCAGAATGTTGTGTTTGCCTAGCACACTTTTGTTTTCAATATTTGACACACACACACACACACACACACACACACACACACACACACACACACACACACAAATGGCAAGGGTTGCAAACCAGCTACTGAAATGAAACATGTTGTGCTCAGTACTTTGTGCCATCACATTGGATGGTCGACTCTGCTCTTAGCCAAAATTTGGTGGTGGCCATTCATTCGAGTGAACAGCTGGTTGGTGGTCACATCCACATAAAATACTGTGCATAAATTACAGAAGAGCTTCTATATGACACGAATTCTTTCAATAGTGGCCCTGCCTCTGATGGGATGGATAATCCTGTGATAGGACTGCAGCAGAATATGCTGGGAGAATGTATCAGACCAGTCTCGCATTTTGGCAAGGGGTTGGAAGTGGGAACGGCCTAAGGATGCACTAGGATATTATGCAGACTGAGTAAGCAAAAGAATACATGCTCAATTTCCACAGCTGCTCCATAACCATTGCCATCTGGATCCTTTCCCTCAACAACAGCTTCTCTGGATCACAGTTGTCCTTGCAATATGCCATTTGATTATTTAATACTCCTGGCCTCGAGCCCTGTGAGCCTCCTGTTCCACATCAACTTGCCCTAGGATCCAAACTTCATTGAATCCAGCACCCACACCCTCTTCCCCAGTCTCTCCCTTCCTCTATTTTGTCTCCTCCTCCCAATCCAGTCCCCCATTTGCTGGTCATTGTATGCTGCACAAATTCATCAGCGCCGGTGACCTCGTTGCATTCGTATCTCGCGCACCGGCTGTCTCTCCTGCCCAGCATGCAGTCACCATTTCCAAAACCTCTCTCCTGCTCCCTGCCTCCTTTCTTCTCTCGCCCGCTCCACCTGACACAAACCCTCACTCTAGTCTAGTTGCAGCTGTAGCACGTTGGCAGATGCACCAGCATGCTCTAGCTCAAAAAAGGATTTGTCCTAAAGGTAGTAAAACTGTCAGTCTTGTTAATGCACCTTCTGACAACTCAGCACCTCTATTATGTGATGAGTTGTTAGCTTTACTCCTTACATTATTAAGAGTAATAAATGAGAAATAAAAATGAAAGTAGTAGTGGCTCGAATAGCATAAAAAAAAAAATGTTGAAACGAGTTTTTAACAAAGCAGCACCTTCAGAATCAAACTGAAGGCAATTTTCTCACTGAAAATATCTAATTTACACAATGCGTAGCTCCAGAATGCCAAGAATGAGTATTTTCTTATGGTTTTGTGATATCCACAGGTGAAAGAAAACATTTGCAAAACTGCTCCAAAGCAATAGATAATTGTGCTTTACTGTTACATGATATACAAACATGACAATAGCTGTTGCCTTCATAAGGGTTGGTGACTAAAAAAAATACTACAACATGAAACTCTAAATTACCTTAGGTACTTTCATGGAAAGAGATAGAAGTAAACATTTTCTGCTGGTCAGACTTTATTGACTAGAGCTACAGTGATGAGAAATGTAATACAGACTATTAAAAACTTATAGATAACAAAACTAATCCACTAAGGTAGGTCTTACATATACTACTGTCACTGTAACAGAGTTCATAACAAATGTAAATGTCACAGCCTGAACAGAATTGGGAAATGATCAAAGTAAGCAAACAGTTTAGCATATAAATGTAAATGTGGCATTTAAATGAACTGACACAAGTTTCCTATTTCCACTTCTAAAAGTAAAATGCACTTTACATTAAGAGAAAACATAAGCCAAAGTAAAAAAAAAATTATAAGTATAACTATGGACAGTTAGTTTGAAGTGTGAAAGAAATTTCACCAGGATCAGCAGCAATGCTTAAGTACTTTCTCTCCTTTGAAGACAAGTGATCAAACATAAAGATTCCCTTCACAATTTCACTATAGTCTAGCAGATGCAGTGTTTTAACCTTCTGGCAGTCATCTAATAGAAGTCCAGTATCAACAAAGCAGGGGAATTCATCTACAGTCTGGGAATATTTCCATTCACCATCTAACAACCAAACAACATCAGTTGCAAAAGTGGTGGACTTGGCGTCCATCATGATACCACTATCTGTGTGTTTAAAGTGCTACTTCATCTATGACCACTCTAACACCTATGAAGGAACTAAATGCATTTATTAAACAATCTGTTTCTGTGCAGAGTAAGCACTGAACAACAGAGAGGAACACAGTGTACAACAGTAAGTTGGGTTTTGAATTTGACCCCTTCATCACACAACAATCCCACAGTACAAAAATAGAACCCAGTGATCAAAATTTAAAAAGAGCATTACATATACACACCTGCATGCAAAAGAAAGAGAGAGAGAGAGAGAGAGAGAGAGAGAGAGAGAGATCTTGTTTACATGCTTATTTACTGTTCAGCACTTCCTCTGTATCTTGGGTTACTGTCTCTCTCTCTCTCTCTCTCTCTCTCTCTCTCTCTCTCTCTTCACACACACACACACACACACACACACACACACACACACACACACTCCCTCCCTCCCCCCCCCCCCCCCCCCCATCATCACTGTCTGCACTCCACCCACAATCTTCCATTACTATGTAAACTGTATTTGTTACCTGCTCAAGTTCTCTCAGTGAAATAGGTGTCACTCTAAGAAACTTAGAATATACCACATTTGGATACTCTACAGCCTCCAATGTTCAGCACGTCCAAGGCCAATACTGTACAGTTTTTTAAATCTACATTTTCAGAGTGCCTACATATAATACCACTGGAGAAAGAATTCCTGTAAAAAGTGAATACTGTCCTGTAACAGCAAACAATACCAATGACAAAATTTAATGTATCTCCAGGAATCATGCTGACCGAGTTGTTCATGGCATGGACAGAATATTATTTATTCAGCATGTCACTAATACCAGATTGCCTAAAGCCTCTGTCACACAGAACAAGTTTCGCTGTAAGTTTTCTGGACGGTGCACATGAATGGGTTAGCAGGCAGTGTTACCCTAGATAAGCAGCTGTTACCCTAGATAAGATCTGCAGCAAGCACTTTGGTAGCAAAGTGTCTTTTTCCAGTGCAGATGTTCACAAGATACTGGAGTTACTAGCTAGTTTGGCACTGAGTGATACACAGCAGAGGCAAATGATCTGAGGAAAAAGAATGAAAATATAAATAAAGAGAAAAATACTGGAAGGTATGTGGTCACTGTATGCTTCATGGAGAACTGAGGTTAACACTTAAAAGAGACTTATTTCTTCAGTTTGATGTGTCATATTAATGAGTACCATATTTTGCTACAGTTTGATATTCTAAATACCTTTACAATGACTATAAGACATGTCTTTCTCCTAATAGGATAGAAGATGTACTTAGTGAGGTATCTGGCCTCAAGATACACACAGCACTCTCTTGTCAGAGATTCAACACATATATTTTAGTTGTAGCTGCTGGGAGTTATTTAACATGTGGCATGCTTACTGGTAGTAATGTCAGATTCTGACAGGATTCCTGATTAGCCTATGCAAGGAGTATTCAAAGAATCTCACAAGGAAAATAGCATTCAGAGTTATCACCCAAAAACATATGAAGCCTCCTGCAAGCAAACAGCTTAGCAGCTGACATCACCTGCTTCAGAGCCATTGTGCAAGTCAACTTACAGATCATACTCAATGTGACACATGCTTAATCCTAGATTAAGTATCTCCAATTGCTGCAATAGACAGATCATGAACAACTGCCGCTCTATTATTCTGCATTATTTACAACTAATTTTAAACAGAATCATATTTAAGCAGATGATTTCTATACTGCAAAACATAATTTTAATCTGAACAATGACAACAACAACAACAAATGTTACCACTCATCTGTTTGCTTTATAATGCTAAAAACTGGTGAAAATCACAACACCAATGAAGAAATGTCAGACTGAAATCAACTTTATAGCACTGATTAGGTGCACTGCAGAACAGAAATAAGGGTTACAGAAGTTTAAATGATTTTTGAATCTGGTAGTTCAATATAGTATGAAGCCCACACATGCTGCAATCTGAGCCTATATACCTTATGACTTAAGAGTCAGAGGAGGCTTGTGTGCATTCCAGGAATGCTCCACTCCATGTACTACATATTCAAGTCTAACAAATATCAATAGTTGCTGCTCAAGGACTGTAATCAATAAATTAACAATTAACCACATTCCAGACGTGATTGGAGGACAATATGCAGACCACGAAAGCATTAGTATCTACAGATCTTTCAGAATGCTTGGATATTATCTTCCATATGTGTCTGCTCATTGCACTGCTAAAATAAGGCATGTACAGCTGCCTGAAGGCGTAATGGTAGGTCCAGCTATGGCCACAACGTGCGAGTTAGTACTGGTTCAGTTATGCCAGGTTGTTCTAGCTCAAGTTCTCACCCACGTGGAGCTGGGTGCCTATTAGCAGTGGTCAACAAACAGCTGACACACAGGAGACAAGAAAGTCAGGTCACAGCCTGCGAAATAGTACCGCAACAATGACAAGAATGGCCAAGTGTCTCGCATGTGTGCAGAACATGTGCGGTAGGGACACCTGGTGTATATTGTATGAGGGTGCGACAAAAAGTAATGCCTCCAAATTTTTTATGTAAAAACTCTTAAAGCTTTTTACACAAAACATTCTACATCTTTATTCTTCACATCTACATATTTATTCCTCAACAAGGTCACCCTGGCGAAGAACACATTTCTCCCAACAAAAGACCAGTTTGTTGATACCATCACTGTAGAATGATCGACTTTGTTGACTGAACCACAACCTAACCTCTGCTTACATCGCTTCATCACAATCAAAGTGAAGTCTTCAAAGGCATTGTTTAAGTTTTGGAAACAGATGAAAAATGAATGGTGTTGACTCGGGAGAGTATGGACGATGATCAATGACAATAGACTCCAGCTGTCGGATTGTTGCAGATATGTCACAGTGCTCGTGTGTGGTCTGGCATTGTTATGCTGTAGGAGAGGGTGTGCCTTGTCTATCTCAATTGCAGCATGCCGTTTCTCATACACTGACAAAGTTAAGTTATACACCACCGTGTTACGCACTACAATTCGGAGGCCTCTAGCAATAGAGGGCTGCAACTTGCATCAGCAAAGTGAAAAGATGGTTGAGTAATAGGCATTAATATTCAACACAATTTTGTATAGAACCGACATTTTCTCATGGATTGGCTGGTGGACTCTCACATGAGCCCATGCCTGCATGGGGCAGTGTTGAAACAGCCTTATTTTTTATTTCCCCGTTCCATACACAAATCACTGCAGTATGAGCTGAAACATCATTCCTGAAGACCAATCATTACACACTATTCATATGCATTCTGTGGCAGTGCTCTTAGTTTGGATGACATTTTATTTGGTAATTTTAACATTCTACTAGGAAGCCGCAGTTAACAGGAATCATTTGCTATCTTGAGCAGCACTATAGTGGTGAGTAAGAAGCAGTTCCTACTTCTGGAACACAGGCAGTGAGACTGGCCATGCCGTATGGTACTGAAGTACGCCAGCAGTGTGAGGAGCTACGGGTAAGCTATGGGAGTGAATCCCACTCAATGATTCTAAACAATGGGGATCCACCAACATTTAGACATGAAACTAAGACACTTTCTTTATTCAATATTAATTGTTAAAAGCAATCTTGAACATAATAAATTCAAAGGGAAGCCTAAAGGTCATTAAAAATTTGCTACTCCGGGACTGAGGACAATCGTGAAGCCCTACGGCCAGCTGCTTTTGGGCACTTTAGCCACTGGCAGGCATCATCTTTCACATTGGCAGAAACCTGAGAAGGGAGTGACCCAAGGGACCCCTTCGTGGTGAGAGGAGCCGAAGAAGTCTTACATTTCTTTGGCTGAGAAGTGGGGACTGGTGTCCCCGATGGTTGGGGGTGGGGAGGGGGAGGGGGGGGGGGGGGCAGTGCTCCGGAGGTAGGTGATGTGGGAGCAACAGGGAGGGAAGTGCCCCCCACCATCAAGGGGGTAGGTGTAGTCTTCTGGCTCTCAGAGCTGACTGGAATTCACGGAACTGATGGGGCTACAACTGTTCTCGTAGCGGCGGCGTATGAGGTGGTCATAGCCACAGGATGTAGGCGCTCATATTTTCTCTTAGCCTCAGTGTAGGTCAGTCAGTCCAGGGTCTTGTATTCCACGATTTTCCTCTCCTTTTGTAAAATCCTGAAATATGGTGAGCATTGTGAATGATGCTCTTTGCAGTTGACACAGATGGGAGGCAGGGCACATGGATTATTGGGATGTGACGGACGTGCACAATCTCGACATGTGACACTGGAAGTACAGCAGGAAGACATATGGCTGAACTTCAAGCCCCCAGCCCTTAAAGCACCACATTGGGGGAGGTATATATGGCTTGACATCACAGCAGTAGACAAACACCTTGACCTCTCAGGTACGGTGTCACCCTTGAAGGCCGAGATGAAGGCACTGGTGACAACCTGATTATCCCTCTGACCCTGATGAACGCGCCACACAAAATGAACACATTGCTGCTCTAAATTGGCGCAAAGCTCATCATCAGAATGCAAAAGAAGATCCCTGTGAATATGATGCCCTGGACTATATTTAAGCTCTTTATGAGGCGTGATGGTAAAAGAATCATTCCCAAACTCGTTACGAGTGAGAAGTCCGTGACTGGGCAGAGGATGCTGTTTTTATCAAGACTGACCCAGATCGCATGTTGGACACGCCCTCCACCTCCCCAAACTTGTCCTGTAAATACTCTACTAAAAAACTGTGGCTTCACCGAAACAAAGGAGTCCCCATCAGTTCTTGTACATACAAGGTACCGGGATGAATAAGGTTCGCTGCCATCCTTAGCTTGGCATTCCTCCCATGGTGTGGCCAGGGAGGGGAACGATATAGGGTTGTACTTCCTTGCATTGTACTGAGACTTGGAACGCTTAGAGACTGCTGGTGTTTGATCACCAGCAAGTGATAACATGGTACGTTTCATCGCACATCATCCGACTTCATGCCACCCACTCCAACCAGGGGCCCTCCCCACGCATGTAACCCAGCCCCAGCAAAGGCCACCTGGCAGGATGGCCATTGCTGGGAGTCCCGATGCCCCAAGGTGACAGGCATCTACTCCTCGGCATACGTGGAGAGTTAACGGCACAGGTATCAGCAGAGCGATGGCTGTGTTGTCAGGGGGCTACAACCAACAGGGTACATGGCGGCCCCACCAAAACGGACCGGCTATCGTGCTAGATACGAGTTGCAAAGAAGTCCGTGGTCATCGTCGGCGCAAAAAGCGACACATCATAGTGCATGGTGAAAAATGCACCCAGGAAGGTATCCTTGCCCAAGAGATGGAGAATGAGCTGGACTGCAGTGCGATGACGAGAAAGTGGGCTAAAGATATCAAGGCACGATGGACACAACACGCCATGTAAGGTGCCCTTCCCCAATTGGCTCACTCTTTGGGAAAATTTTGAAAAATGGAGGTCAAACCCTACATGGGACCAACACATAAAGACCGAAACATGTGAGACTCCTTTTAGTCGCCTCTTACAATAGGCAGGGATACCTCAGGCCCATTCTAAAGCCTGGACCCACGGTGGTGGGGGAGCATAGAACTGGTAGAGAGGAATTCTAAGTGTTGCTTCACTAAGTTGATCCTGGAAAGGGTTACTTTAACTTTTGCAGTCTCAAATGTGATGGAAGAACCAGCTGTACGGTATGTCACCTGCACCACTTTCTATGGACTTGTTGCTTTACTGAGCAATAACTATGGAGGTTTAGTACTACAGAGTGATCTTGCAACTCCCAAGCTGACTTTGTGCCCTCTGATGTTGATGAGGTACAATTAAACTTGTTTTCGCATTTCTACTTTATCTGATAGATTTTCACTGAATGAGCTTGGCTTACAGTTGACCTTTTAAGGCCGAAAATACAGGGCAGTGATGTGCTATTTCTCCACAATTTTAATCACTTTTTACTAGTACACAGTTCTGTGTATCCACACAGTTTGCATTCATTCAGATGGGTATGTCTGGTGATGCACATTCCAAAACTGTGCGTAGATTGAATTACCACATTTCAAGAACATCTGTGGTCATGTGGTAAACTGCAGCTTGGGTGTGCGCAGTGCGGTATTGTTATGAATCTGGTAGGATACAATTTCTTTTGTCATGTTCTTACAGGACTGCTCTTATGAACAGTACATTGTCATTAACAGTGCACCAGTTGTACAGACATAATGAGCGACATAAAAAACAAATACAACACTGACTGAAAATAATAAAGTTTGTAGCATAAACCAGTAAATAAATGAAAAATGAAAATGCTGACAAAAGTAAGAGTCCATCACAACACGTATTACTAGCTTATGCAGAGGAAGTAATTCATATTGTCATGTGGGACACACAATGTTTATCCATTAACCTGAAATTCTGTTTTCTGTCTATGAGTTTTACATCATAAAATATTGTTAGGCTCAAGATAATATTTGATACAACATTCTTTGTCCATTAGTATTAGCAATTTTGTTGTTGTTGCCTTCATTCCTAAGACTGGTGTGAAATGGTTTGATGCAGCTCTCCATGATAGTCAGTCCTGTGTAAGCTGCTTCATTTCTGAACTACTGCATCCTACACCCATTTGAACCTGCTTACTGTATTTATATCTTGATCTTCATCTACAATTTTCACCCATCACACTTCTTTCCAATATCTAACTGACAATTCTTTGATGCCTCAGAATGCATCTTTTCAACTGTGCCCTCCTTTTAGGCAACATGTTGCACAAATTTCTTTTCTCCCCAATTTTATTCAGAACCCTCTCATTAATTATGCAATCTACTGAGCAAATCATTAATGTTATCATATAGCACCACATTTCAAAAGCTTCTATTCTCTTCTTATCTGAATGCTTATCATCCACGTTTCACTTCCATACACAGCTACACTCCGCACTAATACCTTCAATGACTTCCTAACACTTCAATTTATATTTGGTGTTAAAACACTCTTTTTCAAAAATGATTTTCTTGCTACAGCCAGTCTACAGTTTATATCCTCCCTATTTCAGTCATCATCAGTTATATTACTGTCCAAATAGCGAAACTCAACTAGTATGTTTAGTCTCTCATTTTCTAATTAATTACTTCAGCACATCTGATTTGATAAACTATATTCCATTACCCTTGCTTTTTTTCCGTTGATGATCATCTTATAATCTCTTTTCAAGATATTACCCATTCCATACAAGTGTTCTTCCAAGTCCGTTGCTGAATAATGGAATTACAATGTCATCAGCAAATCTCAAAGTTTTTATTTCCTCTCCTGGACCTTAAATTCCTCCTCAAAAATTTGCTTTGGGTTCCTTTACTGCTTCCTCAGTGTACAAACTGAATAATATCAGGGATAGGCTGTAACCCTGTCTCTCTCCCTTTTGAACTATTCCTTCACTTTCGTATCCTTTGACTCCTAACTGTGCCCGTTTCCTGTACAAGCTGTAAATAGTCTTTGCTCCCTGTGTTTTATCTCTGACAACTTCAGAATTGCAAAGAGTGTATTCCAGTCAACATTGTCAAAACATGACAATTCACGTATCTTCTAAGATAAGTAATTGGTCCAGTATTGCCTCACATGTTCTTATGTTTCTCCAGAATCCAAAATATTCTTTCCTGAGGTCAGCTTCTATCAGTTTTTCCATTCTTCTATAAACTGACAGTTTAATAAGCATCTGCATAATTTGGAACTGGAATTACTACATTCTTCTTGAAGTCTGGGGGTATTTTGCCTCTCTCATGTATCTTGTACACCAAGTGGAATACTTTTGACATGACTGGATCTCCCAAGAATTGCAATAATTCTAAGGGAATGCTGTCTACTCTAGGGGCCTTGTTTCACTTGGATACTTCAGTGCTCTGTCAAATTTTCCCATGTCATCATATCTCCTGTCTCACCTTCATCCACTTACTCTTTCCTTTCAAAGGTCTTGTCTTCAGGTTGATTTTCCCTGTAGGGCCCTCTGATATTCCTTTCACCTTTCTCTTCTTTGCTTAGTACTAGCTTGCCATCTGAGCTCTTGATTCTTGTACAGTTGCTTCTCTTTTTTTTCCAAAGGTTTCTTTAATCTGCCTATCTACAGGGTATCCATAGTTAAAATTGCAGTTTCAAAATGCAGTAGAAAGAGAACCACTGCTCAGAATGACGTCAAATCTGAACAGCACTTTATTGACACAGGAGGAAACTTTATAAAACAAACAAAAATTAACAAAAATTTGATCAATGGATGGGATCATAAACTTCACATCTATACCTCAGCTATAATAGTGCATTAACTATGATGATTATAGTAGCTTACCCACATTCTTATTCATTATTAGACCTACTCCTGACTTGCCCTTATTTGAATTTGTGCTTATAATGTTTTAGTCGCCTGACCAGAAATTCTGTCCTTACTGCTGCTACAGTTCACTAATTTCCATTATATCTAACTTCAGCATACCTCTTTCCCTTTTAAAATTCTCTAACTTCCTTAACCGATAAAGGGATTTAGCATTCCACACTCTAGCCCACACGATGCTAGTTTTGTTTTCCCTAATGATGATATCTTCCCGAGTATTCCACGCCCAGAGACCTTACTGAAGGACTATTTTATCTCCAGAATATTTCACTCAAGAGGATTTCATCATTATTTAACCATACAAATGTGCTGTGTGCCCTTGGGAAAAATCACAGCTGTAGTTTCTCCTCGCTTTCAGCTGTTTGCAGTACTGGCACAGCAAGGTTATGTTGGTTAAGATTACAATGCCAGATTAGTCAATCATCCAGACGGTTGCCCTTGCAAATACTGGAAAGGCTGCTGCCATCTTCAAGAACCACATGTTTAGTAATTCTATGCAGCACATTATTATTAACATTAGTATTAGCATTACTTTATGTAATTATAATAATACAGGTACCATAATGTAATGGCATGTTGGATAATCATGTGACATTGTTAGAGGAGTCCCATGAAACAAAAACTCTGAACAATTAAAAAAATATAAAGGTAAGCCACAAAGTACACATTTATTAAAGATTCCTCTGCCCCTTTGACACTTCATCACATCAACCCACTATTTTGTTACACCTGTGAGGAATTGTCACATATGATGATTGATCTTATACAAACTCAGACATAACTTGGTTTTTAAATATTCTTTCTTCACAAGTACCTGTCAGATCTTGAATACTGGTGAATTGCTGTTCTCGTTAAGAATGACTATACCGACTGCAGAAACCACTACAGGTCCATCTGAAAAAGAGAGGTGGTAATATAATACCTTTTAAAGACATTATACGGATAATAGTGAAGATTATTACAGCTTACTTAGAACAACAACTGTAACATACTAAAGCATATATTAGATTAATAGATTAGGTAACATGCCTAAATTTTAAAATCATAAATTTAACAAGTAAGTGGTATTATCAAACAACACAAAGCACTAGCTCAACCTTTCATGGAAAAGAAAAGGAATGGGACAAGGTCATACTAGTACGCAATTATTATCCAAAGTATTTAGGGAGAATGTCTGGGCTGAGTTTTAGGCCCCATTCTTGCAGTGTTACGTCCACTGTCTTACCAATCTTGTCATCTTAATTAACCAACTGCCGACAGTAGTCTTCTTCTTGATTGAACATCCTATTCTACATCATATAAGCCATTGTAAAATGTGGTACAAGTGACATGGTGAACCAATAATTTTACACACTTCCTATTCCACTCACAGACAATGGGCAGGAAGAATGACAGTACATATGCCTGGATGTACCTAATTTTTGCTATTATGATTATTACACAAAATAAATGTGGAAAGGAGCGATTTATTACTTGGCACATTTTGAAATGTAAACACACTGAATTTTAAATTAGTTTTTCCATGATATACACAACACACAACTTCTCTCCACCAGAATGAATTATCACTTTGCAGCAGAGTGTATGCTGGTATTAAACTTCCTGGCAGGTTAAAGCTGTGTGCTGGACCAAGACTCAAACTAGGGACCTTTGCCTTTCACAGCCAAGTGCTCTACTGACTTAGCTACACAAGCACAACTCACAACCCATCCTCTCAGCTTTATGTCCACCACTAGCCCATCTCCTACCTTCCAAACTTCACAGAAGTCCTCCTGCAAAACTTGCGAGACAAGCATTCCTGGAAGAAAGTATATTGTGGAGCTATGGCTTTGCCATCGCCTGGAGGATTGTTTCCAGAATGAATTATTACGCTGTAGCGGAGTGTGCACTGATATGAAACTTTGTGGCAGATTAAAGCTGTGTGCCAGACTCGAACTTGGGACCTTTGCCTTTCATGTGCAAATGCTCTACCAACTTGCTCTCAAAAGGCAAAAAGTTCAGAGTTCAAGTTCTGGTCCAGCACACAGTTTTAATCTGACAGAAAGTTTCAACTTCTCTCCTGTAGCATCTTCCCCTCGGGTGTGTTGAGCATTCCTGTGATGCTCTCAAGCTGAGTAAATGGAACAACATCCTAGATTGGTGGACAATACTCTCAAATTGGTCTGAAAAAGAGTCTTCTGCAATCTTCTTCACAAGTAAATTACATTTCTAATAAATCTCTGTTTGGTATCTACCATTCCCTGCAATAGATTGACGTGGTTCTTCCACCTTAAATTAGTCTGCATGGATACGCCTAGAAATGTAACTCCATTGATCATTCAGTGATGATCTAATAATAAGTATCTGGTCCTGTGTCTGTGTCTGTCATTTATATATGACATTTAATTACATCTGTCTACATCGAGAATCCACTGTAATACATCAAGTGTCAATCAATTTGCTGATCTTCCTGAATTATGTGACTTTTTTCTAATGGAAACAACGTTTTGTGCCTGAACAATGTCTGATAGTACATTCATCATTCTTACAATGACTGGTCACATCTTAATAATAATAAAAGCCACCACCTCAATGTGCCTATTGCACTTCGCGACAATGTCCAAAAACATCTAGTGAAAATCCTAGTTCAACAAGATGGTGGACACAACTATTTTGCTTTGGGTCTCAATATATATTTCTAAGGAGTCTGCTTTATCTAATAGTAACATTATGAACTGGTAATTTCTGTTGTTGTTGTAGTGTATGGAGACAACAAGAGTATATATAATATATTTTGTTTTACCCTTAGCACTGGGATTAATTAACACATTAACTATGTTGGTTACATATAATCACCAAAATCACAGTAACTTACTATCGCCCTTGTAAAAAAAAAAAATGTGGGGAAAGTGATATACATAGATTACTTTATACATTTCTTTCCGTACCATGAAAACTGCATATTTCTGGACACCGAATGATACCTACTCAGTCCGCACCACAAGCCCTCAACATTTGTAACGGGACTTAGAGATACCACTTATAAAGGGCTGAAGATTGTGGTCAAGATAACCAGTTTTTCATATGGTAATTGAAAATTTGGTTCCAGAATATGAAGCAGTGATTTTGATAAGTGATACTGTAATATTTCCTGTGTTAGTAAAGGGGGAATGTAAGTGCAAAGAGAACAGTAACTTAAAAAAAAAATCATTGCTCATTTGATTGCAAAATCTATTTATTCATAAAATCTACTATCGCAGCTTCGGAGAGCACTGAAAAAATTGTGTCATAAGTTTAAAATTATATCTGACACATATAATGTCATCATGTCTACAGACTGAGAATGAAATGTTGTTATTGTTCTTATACCGTATTTTGCATAAACAATAATGCAAAAGATGACAACAGTAATATTAAATACTCAACCAATGATGTGCTGATGACATATACAATGATGAACCAAAACACTATTACCACTGCTTAATACCATGTTGGGAACACACTACAGCCGATTCCACATGGCATGGATTCCACAAGTCCTTGGTAGTTTTTCCGGAGGTATGTGGCAGCAGACATCTATTATTAAGTGTGTGATTTGGGCAGCCATTACCCTTGACGATGGTGTATCAGAACACAACCACTGACCTAATGCAACAAGAAACACGATTCATCCAATATTTTGGCTTTTCAGTGTATATACACTGCCATGGCATTGAAAGCCACCTGATGGCACTGTGGGCTTGTGATGGACTAAGGAATGTATTTATGTTGAGCATAGATGACTGGGGAATTATTCTACTGTCGATAAGGGTCACAAAGGGGGAAACACTGACACGAGTAACCTTGACAAAGGGGGAAACACTGACACGAGTAACCTTGACAAAGGGCATATTGTTATGGCACGACGTCCGGCAATGAGCATCTCAGAGAGAATGAAGCTGGTCGGCAGTTCCCATGCTACAGTTGTGAGCATTTATAGAAACTGGTTGAAGGACAATGAAACCCCAAGTATGCGAAAATGGATGTCGGAGGTTTGCCCACTATGTAACACAGGATAAGCTATGCTCTGTGGCAAATCTGACAACAGGATACAGCAGTGCTGGTGTGGGCACAAGTGTTTCAGAGCACATGTGGTTCCACATCCAACGATCCCTGTTCCCTGTGTGTCCCATATTGAACCAACATTGTGAATTAGAACAGTCCTCAAGACTGGACAGTGGATCAATGGGTGTGTGTCACGTGGTTGGGTGACACATGTTTGGTATCACACCAGGTTAGGATACACTGTCATCCAGGGGAACAAATGCTAGAAATGTTCACCATACCATGGATGCAGGCTGGTGGCGGCAATATTATGTTATGAATGACATTCACCTGGGTTTCCATGGACCCTGTGATAATAGCTGAAGGCATCATGATAGCTGTGCACTACACAAATAATATTGCAGACCACCTAGATCCCTTCATGATCGAAGTCTTCACCAATGGCGATGACACCTTCCAGCAGGATAACTGTCCATATCGAAAGACCTTGACCGTGCAACAGTGATTTGAGGAGCAGAACAGTAAATTTGCACAGATGTCTTGTACACCACATTCAGATGATCTGAAGTTGATGGGAAGCCTCCTGGGACACTGTCTTGGCTCAGAGTGTCAAATTTGCTTTCCTAGATATTTAACTGATGTGACTGTCAGGCAGCACACCACTAATACTGTATTCCCACATGATTGATTTTTCTACTCATTTAGGTGATTCAGATTTTTTTCACATTTAGAGCAAGCAGCCATTCATCATAATAAATAGACAGTTTGCTCAGGCCATCCTACAGTCACTCAATGATGTCACTACAGTGTTTTCAGCAATTGCAGATTGGTGCTCACCGTATTTGACAGATTGTTTATGTATCTGCATAACAAGTGCAGTCCTATCACACTTTTCTGTTTACAGTCTTCAGGATGGCAATGTGTTGAATGCTTTCTGGAAAGCCAAGAACATGGAATCTGCTGTTGCACTTCATCTACGGTTTGAAGGATATCATGTAAGAAAAGTGCAACCTGACTTTCACATAAATGATGCTTTTTTTTCTACATCTGTACTGATTTGTGGGTAGAAGCAGTTCTACAACAACCTTCATTTTATCAGAATTTCTAAATTTTATTTTAAACTACCCATGAATCTTTTCCACACTTAATCCACTTACTAAGTACCTACTCCTCCAGGGTGTTATTTAAAATTAGTTTCAACTTTGCTCACAATTCCTCTATGTCCACTGTACTGGAACTAAATGATACCTATAACTGTAAAAACAGGATGCTAACAACTGTTTATTTCCAGCATGAAATCTCTCCTAGCTTTCTGAATTGATTAATTAACTTTAGTAACCATCATGGTTATGATAGCATAGCAACTACTAACCTCACCACCTCTACACAACATTAGTGACAATGTTAAGCCTGTTAGTAGTTACGAGGTCTAAAATATTTCCATTGCATGTGGTTTGTTGCACCAGTTGATCAAGGCATTTTGTGAAGAAAGCTTTCAGAACTTCTTTGCAAGGCTGTCAGTCCATACCAACTGCAATGAATCCATAGACTTCCAGTCTATGGTCAGTAGATTACAGTTGCCTCCAATTAATATTGCATGATCATGTTACTTCCATGCTACTGAGCGAATACTTTCCTGGATGATCCTACAGCTGTTACAGAGGAATTGTGGGGCTTGTAAAAACATTTGATGACTAATTTAAGTTCATCTAGGTTGACTACTCATGTCCAGATAACTTCACAACAATACTCAATTTTGACCTCGATAGAAATATTTTTGTCGACTGCAACGAACCCTCCTCAAATGATGTCTAACCTGACTTTTGATAAGTGTTCCATGTCTTGTTAAATATTTCTGAGCTTTCTACTTCAGTTTTTAATCAGCTCTAGGTTCCACGTAGAATCTGAGCAGAATAGCTTTCCTGGAGGGTAAGATTATGATTTATTGTTGAAAAAATTTACATACTTCATGACAACAACCAGAAATTTAACAAGCTACATTTCCATGGTACAATTTGATTCACAACCAGAGATTTAGGTCGGCAAAGAATATCTCAGGCTCTCAAATGTATATAACAACAGTTATCATTAACGTATCTAGGCTATTTTCCATGGATCAACTAATCAAGGATTTTAAAGCAGCAAAATGGATTTCATCAAGGGCTGATTATTCTAGTCACATCAGTTTCGAACTGTTTCCTTTATTTTTTGGGTTTCTCCCATCTGGATAATTGTATATCATTTTCTACCTTAAATGTCTTGCAAAACTTGTATCAAAAAAGCAGTAGTTTTAATTGACAACACAAATACATTATCAAATATGGATGGAAGAAAAGGAAAGGTAAAAATAGCATGTAATGAATGGTTATATTATGCAGAACACTGTCCAGACAACTGCAGACTGTTTAGCGAGATTACATTACAAACATGTTTTGTTCCACAGATCCAAAGAGAAAAGATCTCCAATAGTGCAGAACGTGTCATAAATCACACCTATTTATATGTAGCTGATAACTGGGAAAATCTAACAACATTTCCATGTTTATGCTGCATGTGCTAAGAAACAAAATTTATTTTGTGGATTCAGTCAAATTACAAGGAACTTGTAAGCCACAGGCATAACCAGGTGATTAGCTCTCGTACAAGTTGCTAAATGAGTCACTGATATTTTTACTCATCCTGAACATTTTTTCTAAGATTCTATCCCCTTGTTATCCTTCAGTTCCTTTCAAGCCAGGCAGCTATCTTCTCCAGCAGTACCCTCCTTACGGTAAAAGTGAATGCAAACATATTTGAAGTCATAAATGAACATCTTGTGGAGTGAAAATCACTAACAGAACTGCAAACAGCTGTATTTATGATCATTTATTTGGGACCACAGCTGTATGTATGATCATTTATTTGGAACGAAATAAAAATAAAATATCTTATGTACAGCCGTTTCCAGTTTTCATTTCACAAAACATAAATTCAGAGCTGCGGTTTCTCTGAACACATGGTTTTCTTAAGTGAAATTAATGTGCTGTTGGACAAAGTACAATTCAGAAAAATGTGACAGCCCATTGTAGAAATTATCTGTTTTCACTACTGCAATTTAGGCCTTGAGGCTATTGTCAAGTGGTATACTGTAAGACTTCAGAACTCCTCCGATATGTACACGTGTCGTATCTCAGCCTTTCAACAACGTTATCATCTTTAACATAAATTCAAACAAGCTTGTGTAAAAAAAAAATTAAAAAAAATAAAAAAAATGGTTTATTCAAATTTATGTTAAAAATGTTGACATTGATAAAAAGGTCAGCTATGATGATGATGTGTAATTTTCAGTTTGACATGTGCTAAAGCACAGTTGTTTTTTCTTCTTTTTTCCCAACATACACCTGATAATAGCCTGAGGACTGATATTACAATAGTCAAAATAAATAATTTCTACAGTCAATGGTGACTATGATGTCCTTTAAAAAGTATTACACGAGCGTGAACCCCAATCATGAGATGTTAACAGAATGAGTTTCTCAGGAAGTGTCATGAGAAGTTAAGTCTGATATTAATGTGCATGGAAAAGGTACGAATTTTGTACTTATTTTCACAGTGAACGTGTGTCTCAGGAATGTCAGATGTATGTTTGTACTCTCTCCAGCAATTCTAATTTTTTTTATGCACAAGAAGAGAGTGTTTTCATTAATTAATGTTTTGTGGACAGTAGAGGAAGTACTTAAAAACAATGAGTGCAATCACAATAAGAAATATTATTTCTGTCAGTCTTTTAGGTGTAGATTTCTACCGTTTGATAAGTAATGAAAATACACTATGTGATCAAAAGTATCCGGACACCCACAAAAACACATGTTTTTCATATTAGGTGCAATGTCCTAACATCGACTGCCAGGTACTCCATATCAGCAACCTCAATAGTCATTAGACATTGTGAGAGAGTAGAATGGAGCAATCCGTGGAACTCACGGACTTTGTACGTGGTCAGGGGATTGCGTGTCACTTGTGTCATACATCTGTATGCGAGATTTCCACACTCCTAAACGTCCCTAGGTCCACTGTTTCTGATGTGATAATGAAGTGGAAATGTAAAGGGACACGTACAGCACAATAGCGTACAAGCGGAACTCGTCTGTTGACTGACAGAGACTGCTGACATTTGAAGAAGATCATAATGTTTAATAGGCAGATATCTATCCAGACCATCACACAGGAATTCCAAACTGCATCAGGATTCGCTATAAGTACTATGACAGTTAGGCGGGAGGTGAGAAAACTTGGATTTCATGGTTGAGCGGCTGCTCATAAGCCACACATCATGCCGGTACATGCCAAACAACGTCTCAGTTGGTGTAAGGAGTGTGAACATTGGATGATTGAATAGCAGAAAAGTGTTGTGTGAAGTGACGAATCACAGTACACATGTGGCGATCCGATGGAAGGGTGTGGGTATGGCAAATGCCCGATGAACGCCATCTCCCAGCATGTGTAGTGCTAACAGTAAAATTCGGAGGGATGGTGTTATGGTGTGGCCGTGCTTTTCATGGAGGGGGCTTGTACCCTTTGTTGTTTTGTGTGGCACTATCACACCACAGGCCTACATTGATGTTTTAAGCACTTTCTTGCTTCCCACTGTTGAAGAGCAATTCAGGGATGGTGATTGCATCTTCCAACACAATCAAGCACCTGTTCATAATGCACGGCCCGTGGCGTTGTTGTTACACGACAATAACATCCCTGTAATGGACTGGCCTGCATAGAGTCCTGACCTGAATCCTATAGTACACCTCTGGGATGTTTTGAAATGCCGACTTTGTGCCAGGCCTCACCGACTGACATCTGTATCTCTCCTCAGTGCAGCACTCCATGAAGAATGGGATGTCATTCCTCAAGAAACATTCCAGCACCTGATTGAACATATGCCTGTGAGAGTGGAAGCTGTCATTAAGGCTAAGGGTGGGCCAACATCACATTGAATTCCAGCATTACCAATGGAGGGCGCCACAAACTGTAAGTCATTTTCAGCCAGGTGTTCGGATACTTTTGTTCACATAGTGTAATCTTCTGTGGTAAATATATACCACTCAAAAGACATGGTAAAGTACCAATACTCTAGCAATATTGGTTCAAAACTTGCAAAATTTGTGTTGTCATTTAATTTATGCACAAAATAATGTTGTTAGTCTTATTTTGTCTGTATATGTATGACTGAAAATGCTATCATGTCTGGATTTTCACTCACTTGTCCTACTTTTTTGTGCAACATTCTGAAACTGCTCCGAGTTTGCTTGAAATTAGTATGGAAACCTAGCATTAACCAAGCAATGACATAAATCAATATAGAGTGACCAATGCAGGGAAAAACATAGTTAATCTAGAGACAGTAATTTTTCTTATAATTTCAATGAAAAGTAAAACTTTACATAGCAAGATTAACCTAAAATAATGCACATAAATATCCTGTTATCCATGCATGTTAAATGTGAGGTAGAACCAAGATTTTATGCAGAAGGCAACAGCCTTCCAACTGGGAAATTAAAATTGGACTAAGGATAAGAACAACATTTTGTTCCTGAACTTGAAAATACGACGACTTTCAACACAAAGTTAGGCTTTTTAAATTGACACATGAATGTTTTTTAACAGAAATGAAAACTACAGATACAATTAATGATGGCAGACATGGTTTCACTGTTCTAAACCACAACACATTCTGAAATAATATACTTTAAAGTCTAGTCAGTATGCACATTCTACCAACATTGTTCAGTCAACTAGTTTCTCTTGTTTGGGACTGCTGTCAGTGACAAATGGGAAAATAAACTTCAAATACATTTTGGACAGCACTTTACCTGTCTTGATGTGGCTTGTGACATTTGTTGGAGCCCTGGTAACCTCCAAGTTTTTAAAATGGAAGTATGCTCGAATATGTAAGTGTCCACGGAAGCAACACTTACTGTAAGGCTGCTGTAATTGATGGTGACAATTTCGTTTACATGATGATGAACAAGACAAAAGATACAAAACACTGTCTGGACCAAGGCTTGGTGGAGCAGGTGGAAAAAAGTAGAAAACACACAGTCCCTGTCATCAAGGCGGTGACACTTTGTGGATGTCAAGAGATTCCATTAAGGGGATACGGGAACTTCAGATCTATTAAGTTGATAAACTGATAAACAAGATGACTAGAGCATGGGTAGTTTTTACGTCACTCTAAAATATCATGCAAAAGGTGATAAAAACCTACAAGCAAGTTCGGAAGGAACTGGTAAATGGAACAAGAACAAATATCGTGCAAAAGGTGATAAAAACCTAGAAGCAAGTTTGGAAGGAACTGGTAAATGGAACAAAACATTGGTGCCCCAATCCAAAATCAGATCATCAGTTGCATCAATAATCAACACCTGGAAAGATATCGTGGGTCTTGTGAATGAAACTGCAGACGTTGATGGACAGAACAACTCTCTCTTTGTGCCCAATATTTTTCCCTGGATCTCAAGATTCATGAAGATTTCCTACAATTTGTTCCAGTGTTTAATGTGACTGGTGAAGGATTAACTGGATCTGTAATTGAAAACTTGGTAAAATTTGGGCTTGATGCATCATTTTTACAAGGACAGGGTTATGATGGTGGTGTGCCCACGTTGCGAAAAGCCTGTGAGGCTCATGCACCCTTCAGCCGTATATTCTCGTTGTGCAGCTCACAATTTCAATTTGGTAGTCACTGACACATGCAGCATTCCGCTTATGCAGACAGTGATAAGTGATATGGCAAAACAAAGATACCATCATCATCCTTTTGTACTTTAAATTTCTACTAAATGGTTTAATCATTTTTTTTCAATTTATGTGTATTAAAGTATGATACAAAAGCAGATTTTTATACATTTCAAAGTAAATTAATACGGGCCTAGACTATAAAAATACGCAAGTAATCGAAACAATGCAGAAAATTCTCTTAGAAACTGGATTATATTTTATTAAAACTATACAAACTTCATAACCTTATAAAATTGATTTCATAATGTTATTCATAACCTCAATAAATCATTTTCATAATGTCATTCATGTTCTAATTTAACAAAAGCAAATTGTAAATATGCCACCATGGACCAGTGTACACACCACTGTTCAGGGAAACACGAGGTACATCTGTGAGGGACAGGTGTCCACAGAGGCATCAAAACCTTTGCCCAAAGCTGTGGAAGAGGAGTACACGGTCCAATGGTAGTAACATATTGTTTCCAGCATTCTTGTTAATGTCGTTTTATTAGGTGGTGGCCATGGGCACGGAGCTGTTTAATGGAAATGAGTGCTCCATCAGTGAATGTTTCTTATGGTGTTGGAGAGCCCACCTGTGATTTCCAATGGCCACGACAATTTCTGAAGTCTACCAAGGTACTTTCTTTTGATGGGGAGATCACGAGGAATGCGGGATCGCTAAGTCCACTGGCTAATAGAGTGGTTGTGCTCTGGACAGCAGCATCAATACCTCCACATGGGAGGGGGGGGGGGGGGGGGTGCTATGGGCAATGGTAGAGCAAAGGCATTCCAGTCAGCACTGTTGAGAAACCATCCGGGTTGATGACCAGTGAGTGATGCTGAGGGTGGGACAGAACAATCAGAAAATAATCACTGTTACACATGTCATCATGGATTCTCCAATGGACAAAGGGGAGAAGACCAGGGCTGTAAATGGGAAGATCGATGGATGAATAAGATCCATATGCCACACTAAAATGTGTGGGGACATCAATATTCAAGAGATAAAGATTGAACTCTGCGAGCAAAGTTTCAATAACTTTACCACAGCCACTGGTTGCAGTTCCAGACCACAAAGGGTTGTGGTCATTGAAGTCACTTAAAATGAGAAAGGGTGGAGGGAGTTGAGAAATGATTGCAAACAACACATTCTGAAACACTTCACCATCAAGAGGAAGATACACATTACAGGCAGTAAAATCCAGTAACGTCCTCCACAAACAGCCACAGCCTCCAAAGTCATACCGAGTGAAATGTGTTCCCTGTAGACAGAGTCCAGAATGTACATGCAAACTATGTCTGACACACTGTCATAGTCAGCTTGTAAAATAATGCTGAAAGCTGCAGAAAGTACAGGTTTTCACTGCTGGGAACCACATTTCCTGGAGAGCAATGCAGAAAGTATGGGAAATGCATAAGAGAGGCTGCAGCTAAGCCATGGGGTGGAAAAAATGCCACAACAGTTCCTCTACTGGATCACACTATCAGTATCCTCTAGGGGAGTGAAGGGACCAAGGAGATAGATCATGCTCCAGGGTCACCTACTGCCACTGGTTATGAGGATATGGTATCAATACACGTTGGTTTTGAAACAGGTTGTGTGGGGGGATCCAGTGCCACAGTGGACACCAGGCACTCTACCTGTGGTACAGAGTTTGAACGTACAGGGTCCAGTGGCACGGGACCACTGAAACCTCCTTCATCTGAGAGGTCATCTTTTTGTCCCTTTTCTCTTGGATGATTTCACTGTCTGTGAGGGCTTGTCTGCCCTATAATCTTATGTTAAAGGTTTCATGCAATAAGTTATGTATTAAAGTGATCAACAGTGTATATGTCTTGAAGCACCATGAACTACCCAGATTATACACGGTGGTTCGTTGATAGTGACCGGGCCAAACATCTCACGAAATAAGCATCAAATCAAAAAACTAAAAAGAACAAAACTTGTCTAGCTTGAAGGAGGAAACCAGATGGCGCTATGGTTGGCCCGCTAGATGGCGTTGCCGTAGGCAAACGGAGATCAACTGCATTTTTTAAAATAGGAACCCCCCATTTTTTAGTACATGTTCATGTAGTACGTAAAGAAATATGAATGTTTTAGTTGGACCACTTTTTTCGCTTTGTGATAGATGACACCGTAACAGTCACAAACGTATAAGTACGTGGTATCACATAACATTCCGCCAGTGCAGAAGGTATTTGCTTAGTGATACATTACCCGTGTTAAAATGGACTGTTTACCAACTGCGCAAAAGGTTGATATCGTGTTGATGTATGGCTATTGTGATCAGAATGCCCAACGGGCATGTGCTATGTATGCTGCTCGGTATCCTGGACGACATCATCCAAGTGTCCAGACCGTTCGCTGGATAGTTACGTTATGTAAGAAAACAGGAAGTGTTCAGCCACATGTGAAACATCAACCACAACCTGCAACAAATGATGATACCCAAGTAGGTGTTTTAGCTGCTGTCGTGGCTAAACCACACATAAGTAGCAGACAAACTGTGCGAGAATCCGGAATCTCAAAAGTATCAGTGTTGAGAATGCTACATCAACATCAATTGCACCCGTACCATATTTCTATACACCAAGAATTGCATGGTGACGACTTAGAATATCGTGTACAGTTCTGTCACCGGGCACAAGAGAAATTATGGGACGATGCCAGATTTTTTGCATGCATTCTATTTCACGACGAAGCGTCATTCACCAACATCGGTAACGTAAACCGGCATAATATGCACTATCGGGCAATGGAAAATCCATTATGGCTGTGACAAAAGGAACATCAGCGACCTTGGTGGGTTAATGTATGGTGTGGCATTATGGGAGGAAGGATAACTGGCCCCCATTTTATCGATGGCAATCTGAATGGTGCAATGTATGCTAATTTCCTACGTAATGTTCTACCGATGTTACTACAAAATGTTTCACTGCATGACAGAATGACAATGTACTTCCAACGTGATTGATGTCCGGCACCTAGCTCGCATGCGGTTGAAGCGGTATTGAATAGCATATTTCATGACAGGCGGATTGGTCATCGAAGCACCACACCGTGGCCCGCTGATGTCCCCAGATTTTTTACTGTGGGGAAAGTTGAATGATATTTGCTATCATGATCCACTGACAATGCCTGACAACATGCGTCAGTGCATTGTCAATGCGTGTGCGAACATTACTGAAGGCAAACTACTCGCTGTTGAGAGGAGTGTCATTACACATATTGCCAAATGCATTGAGGTTGACGGACATCATTTTGAGCATTTATTGCATTAATGTGGTATTTACAGGTAATCACGCTGTAACAGCATGCGTTCTCACAAATGATAAGTTCACAAAGGTACACATATCACATTGGAACAACCGAAATAAGATGTTCAAATGAACCTACGTTCTGTATTTTAATTTAAAAAACCTACCTGTTACCAACTGTTCATCTAAAATTGTGAGCCATATGTTTGTGGCTAATACAGCGCATCTATCACAAAGCGAAAAAAGTGGTCCCACTAAAACATTCATATTTCTTTACATACTACATGAATATGTAATAAAAAATTGGGATTCCCATTTAAAAAAATGCAGCTCATATCCGTTTGACCTATGGCAGCGCCATCTAGCGGGCCAACCATAGTGCCATCTGGTTTCCCCCTTCAAGCTAGATAAGTTTTGTTCTTTGTAGTTTTTTCATTTGACGCTTATTTCGCGAGATATTTGGCCTAGTCACAATCAATGGACCATCCTGTATTTCTCTGCTATTTGGGAACAAGAAAACTTAGTGACTTCCAACAAACTTTACACACACAACTTAAAACATTTTCAAAACTTTTTCTTGCTGGCACCCCCACACAAAATAATGAAAGGGAAAAAGTTTACTGATTACTACATTTTTGCTCTTCATACGATAAAACTTCAGCAGTATGGAAGACTCTTTCACTACTAACTATTCAGAACACATTTTACAGACAGTACACACACACACAAAATTCAATTTACCTGTGAAATTATTTCACTGTATGACCACTAAGGAGATATGATATAAAAATTGATGTATGTTTTAGACAGGGTAATTCTTTTCTTTACAGAATCAGGCTGGGGGGTTACTGGTTACAATTAAACGGCTACAGTCTGTGGCAACTTCTTTTAAGCAACCACAAATGACAGAGGAAGGGTAGACCGATTCTAGCAAGCTATGTACCCTATGGTATCTTGCAGAGTACAAATGTTTAGATAAAATATCAAAAATAAACTGAAAACCTTTCTGCTCGACAACTATGCCATACATGATTTTCTGAAAAGATGGTATATATGTGGATGAGCTACACTTATTAAAGTTTGTTGTTGACTGCAGTTTTTTTTAACAAAAAGGAAAATCCTGCTATGTAAATGGCTAGCATGTAGCCATGCTTTCACAAAGAAAATTTATCTTATTTGTAAACGTACTAACACATTCCACATCATAGCGAGTAGTTGCAATTATTTTTCATATCATATGCATAAAACTAAACTTAACAGAATGAAACGCAGAAGTTTTTTTTTTTCCCCTCTCTCTTCAGAGTTCTTAGAAAAACCAAAAGGAAGGAACAAAAGGTTTTAGCATCCTGCTGATGATAAGATCATTGGAGAGACAGCACAAGCTCAGACTGGGGAGGGAAATTGGCTGTGTCCTCTTCACAGAAACCATCCTGAAATTTGCCTCAAGAGTTTTAGGGCAGATATACAAAATCTAAATCTGGCCAGTTGGATGGGGATTTGGACCTCTGTTTCCCACATTCAAGAACAACATGCTAGCTACTACTCCATTTCCGTCAGTTTCAGAGCTCTTTGCAAAAGGAATCGTGAGAGGAAGCTAGTTAATTTTCTTTGAAATCTTAAAAAGGGGTCTTGGAACTACTGTAGCCATCGACATGAAACTTATACAGGACATTAAACTGTATGTTCTGAGTCTACTGATCTACAATAACTGCATTTCAGCCAGTGCTTACAGAAATACAATTTTTTAATTACACGGTTAAAATTTTGTGTACTTTCTTTGTATGTTATCCTAAATAATTTTAATTGTACATGACATTATGTCGTTCTTTTAGTCCAGTTGACTCCGGATGTGTATGTAATTATTCCCTGGTTTCCGAGATTTAGAGAAAAATGCAACAGAAAAATGTAAATGTTCAGGAACGTGTTCTAAAGTTTCAAAAGACTGTGACTCACTTAATACATGCTTATTTTTTTATTTTTAGTCACTCAGAAGCACCCTGCACCATACTGTACATCATCCTCTTGATCTTTTTCCAAGTTTTTTCTTCTTTCTGGACAGCATACTCTACTTTATCAATCCGAACCTTGTCCATCCGTTCAAGTTCTCTGATGCAGCGCTTTCACCCTACCAATGGTGCCATCATTAAAAGTAATAACAGCATCACTGACCCCCCTGCCCACTTTAGTGTCTTCATTCCAAAAAAACCTTTTTTGGTAAGCGAGTCCCTGTAAGATTATTGAACGACTCATTGGGATTTTGATGCTGATCATGCAAACACTTCTTCAGTAATTCAGGATCTGCCATATCTCTGTACATAGGTTTCATGATATCCACGACTGCTACTGGGAAGGAATGTTTATGGATGTATGAACTATTTGAGTACTGGGCATTGCGGTAATTGCACCATTAATCATGTCCAGGAGGGCAAAGGTGGTGTACTGGTTTTTCATCAGATGACAGTCTGTGGAAGAAGGTAGCCCATTCTGCCTGCTTCATTTTCAACAAATCCTTAGTATTATTTCTAATGGTCATCCCATAATACTGCTGTAGTTCATCAATCATTTTCTCTGTCAGCCTGCCTCTTATGGTTTTACCATCAGAAAGTTTCTTGTCTCTCAAACTTTGTTTCAACTTCCTCACCCTGGTGCCCATCCTCCTCTGGACATAAACTTTAACACAGCAATCCACAGCCTTCTATATAAAAAAAATTACCGATTTTATTATACCTTGAAGTAATGCACCTACAAATTTTAACATTTTCAACCGGTGTAGATTATATTTTAAAAAATCAAATAAAATACTTTCCATGTGAGTTTATAAAAAAATAATCATTTTATTCAGAAAATTGCAAATTTTATAATGAGATAAAAATCTGAAAATTTGATTTTTTTCCCATTCTACCTCCCCTTGATAAAATACCAAAGAAATATTACAAATGAAGGCACCACAACAACAGCCAATTTCCTTATGTGGTGTTTACATGACAATGGAGATGAAACACCTACCACCACAGTGCTCCACTACACCGAGAACAATCATTAGGTATTTTTGTGACAAATCTCATTGTGAGCATTAACAGGCATGGCTCACCGTATTCTTGTTTTAAAGAGCTGAGGAATACTTTTAAGAAAAATATATTATTCCACAATATAAATGAAAATGGTTATTGCAATATCTTTACAATAAAGTAATTGCTCCTTTGTGCACAACCACCTGCCAAAAACTTGTTATAATAACTTGAAACATTTACAATTTATCATGGCAACAACAGGACTATACCTGTACTCTTAGAAGACTCTTGCGAGATGGCTAATGGGAGCAGCTGCATCTATAGAAATTAGATGACACTGAGCAGTATTTACGACTTTTTGATCACTGCTAACTTCATCAGTCAGATAACGCAGCATTTATATTGATGCCAAGGCCATAGGTGACTAAGTAAAAGTGAAGACTAATTACTGGTCAAGTTCGAGGAGAATACAGGAGATAGATAGGACTACACAGTGCAGTAAAGTCATTGCTAACATCCTATCACCATCACCATCAATGGGCAAGAACTGGGTAAATCATCTTCGTGCCAACATGTAAAATATATTACTGTAGCGATAAGTTTTCTACAGTACTTTATTTGTTAATGCAACTTACGAATCATGTACATGAAATGTGTGTCAGAACATGCTATTTTCCGTTTCTCTAAAGCATACAATCAAATGATATTATTTTATGAAGGAAGGTGGTCGTGGGCATGACATATTAATATTGCAGAAGAAAGCTAAGATTTGTCGGGTGCATTTTTTTTCTGATGGTTTGACAAACGTACGCAAGTCTAGTTTTCCAATATGAAGTTGGAGTAAGCCCACAAGGTTACTAATCACATCTTTCATGCAATGCCTAGTGTCAACTGAAAGCATCTGTTTCCAGTTACAAACAATATTATTTTTAAAGTAAAATTTTATGTATAACTCTGAGAGATCCAGTCCAAATTAGTCTAGTATGATACTCATTTTAAGCGATATGTAAAGTGACAGCAGAATATGAAGAATAACCAGTACTCTAGCAGGGACAGCACCAGCTTGGTACTGCACTAACTGCTACCGCTCAGTCGCTACTAGATGACTGGTAATATTTCATGTTTTACTGTCTCGACTGATACATATCAATAACCCAAATATTGCACTATGCTAATTTATTTGGGACTTCTCTACAAAATGCACATGTAAAATTTTGCTTTGAAAATAATTTTATTTTTAACAAGAAACAAACCAACATTTTTATTTAGTACTGTATGGGTCATACTGAGAGCAACAACTCAAAAAATAAAAGCCAAACACAAATAAAAATGGTAACAGTATTTATTATATATGCAAGTACATACTTTCCACTATAACTTCTTATACAGTTGTACATATAGTTAAGTGCTTATGGAAATTTTGTTATTACATTTTCAGCATAGAAATTTGCCACATGTTCCCAATAGGCCTATACTTTCAAGCAGAATAGTTTCTCAAATTGTGGAAAAATAACTAAATGCAACTATCATCTTTTAACTCTTTTCTTTCCGGTCACAACACCAAACATCTCACCAACGCCTCATCACTTGTGATAATTGCCTGCTCCATGTTCCTGACAACATTCTCACACTCTCACACACGTGCCATCCACAAATTGCCAATTCGATCAGTATTTTGGTCCCCCCTATAAATCTTAATGATGTTTGCTAGTCATGTCCCATGCATTCAGAAAAATAAATAACTCCTTGGATCTAACATGCAACTGTGTTTTCAGTCTGATAATTTTTACCATCACTGGTTGCTAACTGAAACAGGCCTATATGCAGTTCACAGGAAAAGTTACATTGTGGACCATGTTGCAGTTTTTCCAGTGTATGTACAATATTAAGTGCACAATATGCATCGCAATACTCACCAAAGACTTTTCTAAATTCACCTTGCAATTCCAGTTTATATGATGTGAGAGTGTGATAAATATGATGCAAACGCAGAAAGTATGCTATGCTACAGGGCAATCTCTTACAACCACCTTCACTTTGAATTCGTATTTGCTGGTTTCACCAGCTCTTAACCAAATTACCAACTTTCAAATTAACTTAGACCTTGGGCTTCACTACATGTGTCTGTGAACATGTCGTGGGGAGAGGTGGTTGGGATTTCACACTATAGCCCAGTTCACAACTAAAACCAAAGAAAGTGGTGTAGGTTTCCAATCAAAATAATGGACTTTCAAGTGCCACATGCTCTAAATGATAACTGCATTGCTGTGTTATCAGAATGTATATTTCATGAATTAAGCTTACTTTTTGAATAGTTAAGACACATACCTAATTGATATAGTATGGCCTTTTTTTTTCCTGAGTCCGGACCAGCTTACCCAGTCAAAAGAGGGCACTACAGTTTAAGAATTGAAATAAAATTGTAATTTAGCATTACTTGGACATACAGAATATTACCAAAAAAGAAAATTGAGTAAACTGCTCAAAGAATTTCTGAACTGTTTTGTGCGACATTACCCTCAGAGACACCAAGTTATTTTTGTATTTCTTATTTTCAAATTATCCGTGTATTTCTTATGTCTGGAAATCCATATCACTTAAAATTTAAATCAACTGCTGCACAATTTGAGTAAACTTTACACATAGCACAACCACAATACATGTGGCATAGCAATGCATGCCACATTAATTGCTTCAGATTATTACCAGCACAATGATGTGTAAAACTGTTTCGTGTGCTTTATAATTTTGCTATCTTCTGTTTATCTCGATTTTTTAAATGTCAACAATACTAACACTAGTGGCAAAACACTTACACGAGACTTTAAATGTTATTGCCAGCAGCTTTGCCCAAGTTGGCCACAGAGAGAAAACCATGGTGGTTAAATCAAGATTTTTAACATCACTTGTTATTTATTACTATTTTATCTCATTACTTCAAGACATATTAAATGCCTCTCCTGCACAGATTTGTCTTTTGATGATCTACTTAATACCAGTGGATACACCAGCCCAATACATGTTACTCCTTGTAATTGCTATTTATTGTCCTGTATTTCATACAGCATTAAGTACAAGTGGTTGTAGCCTAATTCAATTTCACGTAATTTGTAATGTACGCATCCAGAGTTTTCAATTTTTTTGTCAAATTCGAACGATATTGTAGCAATACTGGAGACCCTGCATGAACAAATATAGGCCTTGTTGGTGAAGCTGCCGGTAATACATCCTGTAAACTGTACAAAATGTTAGTGGCACGCAGCAGACAGCTCTCACTGAATGGGCTAGTAATTACCCGTTCTTTTACGTTCAATCCTTTTGCGCAAGATGCTTAAAATCTATGAAATTTTTCCCCCTCAACACTGTTTTTTGGTTTACCTCGTTCCCATAATGAAACTGCAACTGAACATCAGAGTTGCGAAATATAGAAGAAAACTGAAGACACATTCCACTCAGGGGAAAAGCTTAGGACTAATCAGTCTTCCTCTAAACAAGTGAAACAAAATTACGCACAAACAACACGTTTCACATTACGTTTACGACTTCGCCACTGCGCTTCCAACGAAATACAGGTTCAGAACTTGTCTCTGGTCTCTACGTACAAAAACAAATGCGAATGAACGATAAGAACAAATGAATGAAACACTGTTTTGAGTGTGGAAACTTGAGGTCATTTGACGCATCACAAACGTCAAATTCAAGGTTATATGCAAGCAGTGCTTCGCTACAACCAATAGTTTTGACAACAAAGCTTAATAACATGGGAACTGCAGTGCACCATCTACTATTTAATCATTATTCTTCCTAACTTGCCCTCAGCTAAGAAAAATGGCATTTTGGAAACTCTTTCGAAAGTTTCGCTTGGCAGCCCTGCTTGAAGCGTCTGTCCGTGGTACACGTGGTTTAGTAAGTGCTGAAGAGCTGGTAACGTTATTTTGTGGTCAAATTTCAGCTGTTGGTCGTGCATATACTGCATTTGTGAGACACACGTAGGCATTGGCCGTTATTTAATTATTATGAATCAACTGAAAGAAGGCTGGTTTAGTGAGCTGTGTACCCTGTGGCCAGGCTTTTGCCTTTCGTTGGAAGTAGACAAGGTTTTACATTCGGAACGTTCTGAGTATCAGGATATCCTTGTGTTACAAACGTGAGTGTTAGTAATTGTTTAGACATTTATTTAAGTTTAAAAAGTGTCGCCACCTTGTATTTTGATAGTTATAAATTGTTATCGCTTGCACAATGAGTTCTTGGAAATCTTTACCAGAGATGCATTGAATTCTGTATCATTTTATTCAGAATGATACAAAAAAAAGTAAACTCCGTGAAGACAAGGAATATTCCTGACACAGTTACGTCGTGTTTTTTGCGCACAAACACCAGCACGATTTTAAAGTAAATGTTTAGATAGAAAGTTGTCATGCAATGGCTCTGGAAACCACCAGCTGCTACTAATAATATATTTTTATTTGGTATAACACGTGTTGAATCTTGGAGCGTTATTCTATAAATTCAAACACATTTGAATATAACAAAAAGATGTGCAACACCCTGTTCTGCAAAAATGTAGGCAAGGCGGCGCAAAAAAAAGAAAAAATACACAATTCATCCAAAAACCTGTTTTTTCTTTAACATTATGCAGTGCTCAGAGTTCTCCCGTCATTGCAACCTGCACTTTTGCATCTGTGTTTTGCTCAGGTCAAGTCTGTTTTCAGCTCAATTGTGTTCAATTTTATGTTTGACATTTGTCACTTGTAGGAAGTCCCATGGCCGAGCCCTTATACTGGATGGCATTATCCAGTGCACGGAGTTTGATGAGTTTGCATATCAGGAAATGATTGCATTTCTACCATTGTGCAGTCACGTATCCCCTAAAAAGGTATTTGTCACTGAGATGTGATTACGATCTTTTCCTTCTTTCTTTTTCCACAAACTTAGTTCTTTAAACTTTTGTGTTTGCTCTAGGTTTTGATCGTTGGTGGTGGAGATGGAGGTGTGGCACGAGAAGTTGCCAAGCATCCTTCTGTAGAGTCGATCGTCCAAGTTGAAATAGACCCTAAGGTTTTAGAGGTATCCAAGCAATTTTTGCCTTTCATGGGGCAAGGCCTGTCTCATCCAAAACTAAAAATACACATTGGTGATGGATTTAAATTTATGGCAGACCATGAAGAAGAGTTTGATATCATAATAACTGATTCTTCTGACCCTGTTGGTATGTTATATATTGAAATAACTACTTCAGGTATTCATGTGTATTTTATATGTGAACTGCAGTTGTGCATGTCCTCAGTGGGTAATACACATTGCACTGTTTAGCTTTGTGTATTTAAGGGAGGATTGCTAAATTTACTCATTATAAGGCAAAAACTACTTCAGGTATTCATGTGTATTTTATATGTGAACTGCAGTTGTGCATGTCCTCAGTGGGTAATACACATTGCACTGTTTAACTTTGTGTATTTAAGGGAGGATTGCTAAATTTACTCATTATAAGGCAAAAACATCAGTCATGTATTTGTGTGGTGTACCGTCTCACTCTTTGTTGTGGAAATTTTATTTATAATAATATTTTATTGTAAAGGAAGGTCTGAGTTGTGCCTGTAAAAGTTCTTCAGATTTTAATGTCTTTTGGTAATTTGTAAGGAGGCATGCTGTGCAACAAATATCTCACAAATAATAGCATTTCAACTACACCACAGCTTGTGATGATTAATTTTTGGATGTATTTTAGCCATGTTGAATTTTAAGGATCATCTTTCGGGTTAAGTTTTCCACTGAATATTTATCAATGCTCTGTTGTACAAAAAAAATGTCAGAACCACTTTTTTCGGTTTACTGATGTTAATAACAAATATTTTTAGATGATGTGTGTCGAAGTTTTAACAATAAAAATACAAAATTCAATTGATTAACTAATGTGCCATGACAAAAACACTAATCAGTTGTGGTATGTATGGAACAAAGCATAAATACACAACTGGTATGTTAAAATGTTTGAGACTTGCTTGTCAGTGGCACCTCTGTCCCCTCCCCTCTTTCTTTTTTGGCATTTAACATGATTTTTCAATTCTTTCAAGGTTTTGCATATATCTCATAGTATGAAATACACTAAGTCCCACTGTGGTACCAGATAAGGCTATAACTGACTGGGAGAACTGGTTTGTGAGTTGAATAAAAGTGCATCCCACATTCAGTAGGTGAATCCATGGCAAAGCATTGAAATTGTCAAGTTAATCTTTGGGCAGTACTTGCTTTAGTTCATTCAGTGATATGGCAAACTGTAGTGCAATATGATTTGAGGAAATGGAGGAAGGGGGGCGGGCAGCACAGATTTTGATTAACGATGTGTTACATTAACATTCAGTTACAGACAGAAATTTGAAGACATGTAATTAGACTTTTGGACATTTTGTGTGTGTATGGGTTCTAAATAATTGTTTCCAAAGTTCTTGAAAGATATATTTAGGTATGAATGTAATGAGGGAATGGAGGAGCTAGGGTGCTCCAGTCATAGATTGTGACCAGTGGCCAACAGCAATAGTATTTTGTTTGTATAAAGCATTTATTTTATTTATTATACTAAGTTTTTCTGTGTGGAAACTAACTGTAGCTGCGTATTTCTGTTTTGAGTACTGTTTATTAATTTTTTTCTTATTTCTTGTGTTTTGCAAGCGCTACTGTTACTTTATCCTTGTAGTGGTCGCCCCTTTGTGCTGTAGTAGAAAAGAAGGATTAAGACAAGGAGAATGCAGCTGTCTTCTTTGGCTACTGCCAACATTTCAACAGGTGAACTCACCATTTTTCAAGGCATAAATAAACTGAGAGAGAATTAACAAGGAAATTTAAATCCTCACTGTGTGTGTGTGTGTGTGTGTGTGTGTGTGTGTGTGTGTGTGTGTGTGTGTGTGTGTGGGGAAGGGGGGGGGGTGGAAGGTTGATGGTATGTTTGGCATATTGTTTATAGGAAGCAAACTCAAACAAATATATTTCCTTCAGCCTGATAGTTGTCTCCATCCGGTTCAGCATGAATGTATACTTTTTACGTGGGCTAATAAGGCCCACATAATCTCAGACCCTGAAAGTTTGTCAGCTGAGGTACTCCACCTCGAAGACACATTTTGCTAGTGCGAGTATTGTAAAAGACAGATTGGATGTGGAATTCTACCCCTGTGGAAGACCAAGGTGCAAGTCCTGCCCAGTCCACCTGCCCAGCACTTCCTGTTCCAGTCCTGTCACAGGCTTATCCTAGCTCCATCAGAGTCCGGGCCACCTGTGAAAGCAGCCATGTCATATACCAACTCGGATCCTGCAGGCACTATACAGCTTTTTATGTCAGTATGACTACTAACCTGCTGTCCACCTGGATGAATGGCCACTACCAAATTGTTGCCAAGAATAAAGTTGACCACGAGGTGGCACAACATGCAATTGAGCACACGATGCTCAATTTCAATGGCTGTTTCACGACCTAGGGACTGATTACCTCTGATGTTAAGTCCCAGAGTGCTTAGACCCATTTGTTTCACAACCTAAGCCACCCAAGTTCTTCCCTCAACCAACATATTGTGTGAACTATGCAGATGAGTTATCCTTGCAACACACACTTCGCTCTCATAATTGTCCTGACCTGAATCTCTGATTACTCACTGTATACCCTTACACTCCAGGCAACAGTTTCCCCTTCCTCCGTCCTGCCACCTGCTCCCAATCCATGTATCTATGTGTCGTACAGCATGCACCACTTCCCACCTGCTCCGATAACTGTGCATTGCGTGCCTAGTCCATGCATCTGGCACCCCTCCCTTTGCATTCCTAGGTGACTGTGGGGGTGCCATATGAATTTGTTTTTGATACTGTGTCAAACTGTTACCGTGACGATCATGCAGTACTCTTGTACTGTTCTCAAAGCATAGTACATGACACACACAAATTATTTTCCCATTCCGCTTAAATTGGTAGGCAGGAGTTCTTATTAACAAATTACTTTATTTTCAGATTCGGTCACACAACATATGATGTCCCTTTGCAGTGCTTTCAGAAGAGGTCCATCTAGAGACTTCAGACAAGAGACTGCTTGAAATATACAGCCAAGTTCGATGTTCTCATCTCCAGCATTGTTCATTAGGGTTCAAGGAATCTTCCATCCAGCGTATTCCATTGGCTGTTGCACCCCAGTGCCGCCTATAGCCCAATGAATACCTGAAACAGAATGTCTACAAAACCAGAAACCAATATCTAAAATGCATAAGTAAACATGAGTCTGCAGAATATTATCATGTAACATAAAACAGAACCATAATATCATATAATACTCCCATAAATAATGCTATAACGCTACATGTTTACTAATTCGTATATGTCATTAAGGGAGCAGAAATTTTAGTATGATACATTTGTGCATATTTTAAGTTTCATAATTTCTGCACCCTTTCACAGCAAACTGCCTACACCCTTCTGAGCTGCTAGCCACCCACCCCCAACCTGTCTCCCTCCCCCCCCCCCCCCTCTACCCACCCCATTTGACACAACTCCCACCCAAACCATCTGCTAAAATGCAGCACTAGCATTGCTCACCTAGCTGGTGCCATGTAGAGGCATAGGGGTGTGTTTGCTTGCTTCTCCTACTAAGGATTTAAATTTTCTTGCAAAACTCTCTCTCAGTGCCTTTTTTTCTTTGCAAATTAGTGTTCACCTGTTAAAATATCAGTAGCTGTCAAAGACATCACCCAGCTACATCTTCGTAAGTTGTCTGAACATATTATATGCTGGGAGAAACTCAAGTTTGAGAGATATGAGATGTTGACAAGTTCTGAAATAGTGATGGGGCCAGTAACTCACCTCCATGGCTAGGATTGAGGTTGACTTTCCTCTTAGGCCAGAAATTATGGAGAGAAAGGGAGGCTGTTTGCTGTTGGTAGCTCCAGGTGATGGGGCCCCTTCAGGAAATAACAGCTGCATCAAGAAGGTAGCCTAGTTTGAACTTGGTACACTTGCTAGGGGTGTCTTCTAAGATGTGGAGGACAATCTGGTGACATCTGTTGTCTGTACTGCTTGCAGTGGTTTTCAAGTTACGGTATTTGTTGGTGCCAATGATGCCTGTTGCATATGTTCAGAGGCCATCCTCAGTTCCTTCTGGCAGCTGGCCAAAATGGCAAAGGTTGCTAGTCTTTCGACATAAGTTTTCTGGGTGTGGTACCGCGTCATAACGTATAAAACTACTGCTGCTGGAGAAAAAGCCAACGTTTCGGCCACGGTTGCAGCAGCCTTCTTCTGGGTCTACTGGTGTGTTCTAGCTATGCAGTGTCCCTTATATTTTGTTGATACTGTTCACTGTGAATGCCATTACATCATAATTTTAAAAAGATAGTTCGTTTCATTGATCACTTAAGGAAGGAAAGGGAACTTAATTTTAATGGGTGGTTGCGGGGGAGGGAGAATGTAACCTCTGTTGTCTATAGGCTCTTGTGTTATGCGTCATGATTGGTGGTCACCGGCGAATGAGAAGTTGGCTGCTGTTTACCAAATGCTGGATGTCAGCCATGCAGCCGCAGTTACTCACCGGTAGTGCTCGTGCCTCATGTTGATAGTGCGGTCTGTTGGGCTCTGATTGCTGGCAGCCAAGATGAGGCAAGCCTGAGTCCATCCTCCCTATTCATGTTATTACGGTGTTTAACTATTTTGATGGCCTCACTGTGCACTGTGTCCTGAGTGGAACCTAGCATGTCCTGGATCCTGCAACTACTATAGAAGACCGGCTGCACCCCAACCCGGCGAAGTTGTTTGCCTATTCGATCAGTAACATTTTTCACATAAGGTAAGCGCACTGTTGGCTGCAGTTTGTCTATTTCTTGCTTGTGTTCATCGACAAGGCTGTGTGGATCTACTTATGGCTGTAGCCATTGGCTAGAAACATTGTGCATAGCCTTTTCAGCTCCGGTGTTATGTTTTGAGCATCACTTAGGTGCTACACACGGATTGCCAAAGAATGGATGACAGAGTTGTTCTGTGCTGGGTGGTGGTAGGATTGGGGGGTCGACAGAAGCGTCCGATCCAACGCCTCGGCTTTGACGTCATGACGGCGCGGAGTTTGGTTTGAGTGTGGCTGTCTCCAGTTCCGTTTTATCTTATTTTATTTGCTTTTCTGATCTGTTCGTTCTATCTCGTGAGGATTTTTTTTTTTTAATTTAAAAACACTTATTACTTATTTTAATTGTTTCCTCGAATTTCTGTTTTAGTTTATTATATTTATCTTTCTGATCTGTTCGTTCTATCCCGTGAGGTTTTTTTTTTAAGACAAAAAAAACTAATCAGCTAATGAAGCATCTTTATCTTCTATGGGTTGCAGGGGTTACGACCCCTGGGGAGGTGGGTGGGTATTCATGCATGGCTGTCTTCACTTACACGTTGTAGCTACGCAAGGCGTCTAAATTTGTTTATATTTAGTTTGCCCCCCACCCAAAACACCCCATTTCCCGCGCTTGTCCCGTTAGTGTCATTAGGCTTCTTGTGGAAAGTGTGTGTGTTTGTTTTTGTTTCTGCATTTCGTGACGTCATGGGTCAAAGCAGACGGGTGGGATCGGACGCTTCCGTATTTCCGGATTGGGCATGCAGATACCTGCCTATATGTGTAGTCTTGTGATATACTCTGTGCCCCAGTGTGCCCTCCATTGCCCTGTATACTTTATGATGCGGTACCACACCCATAAAACTTTTATGTCGACTGACTCTGGCCGTGGAAGCCTATGCAGTTATGTTGCTAGTCTTGCTTAGGGGGTACAAGTGAAGTTCTAAATGTGCAGAATCATCCCCAGATCGGACTGTGGTATTCCGGTCTGGAGCAGGCTGGAAGATGTAAAACACAGATGATCTTGAGTGCAAATTTCATGACCCATGGTATCAGGTTAGCAGCTATCAGGGTAGAAGAGTTGTGTGTCACATGAGAGTTTTTAAAGTTAAATGTACCCCTCTGTTTACTGGATGAGAGTTACGTGAAGTACAATAAAAACTTTGTGTATGTCACCTGCAGTTGTTTTGAAGGGGAATATCACTGTACATCAGAAAAGTAAATTTATATATAATGTTACTTAACTAGAGAATCGTTCATGGTAATGTCTGAGTTGCTGACACTTGTTGATGACAACAACACATGCATAATACTAGGAATAGAAAGTTGCTTGAAAGCCGAAGTAAATAGCAGTGAAATATTTAATTCTGCCTGTGACTGGAATATGTACTGACAAACTGACTACCACTGGTGGTGGCATATTTATCGTTAGTCTCCCAGTCCCTTGGTCAACTGAGGCAGGCCGCGAAGCCATTCGCACACGAAGAGATACCATCTGAGTTTCTAACCGCCAACCTACTATGGCTAACTGCATTCATTATAAACAGATGTGTGCAAAGTGCCATCACATTCTTCAGGATGGCAAAAAACTAGCTGTATTCATTCACAAGTTCTTTTAACATCTCTACTCCTTCCTCTGTTGTGTGGGCCACCTCCGACTGATCTCTGTGACCAAGATTCATTTGCCAATTTCTGGTCTGACAGTAGCAGACGGTCATTGTGGACCCTGTTGCTATCTCTAACACCTTGGGCCACCATTTTGTGGATATTTCGAGCTCTTCACACTATCACCCTGCCCTCCTCCATCGGTAAAGATTGGAGGAGGCTCGGGAGATACCCTTCTCTTCTCAGAATCATGAGTGCTACAGCCTTTACTATGAGCGAGCTAGATCATGCTCGCAGTTCATCTTTACCCTCTGCCCCAGGTCCAGATGCTGTCCACATTCAGATGTTGCAGCACCTGTCTCTTGTAGGCAAGCACTTTCTGCTTAATACATAGAACCACATCTGGGTAGAGGGCACATTTCCCAGATGTTGGCATGAAACCACCATCATACCCATACCTAAGCCCGGCAAGGACAAAAACCTTCCTTCTAGCTACTGCCCCATCTCTTACCAGCTGTGTTTGCAAGATGATGGAACATATGATTCATGCCCGGCTGGTATGGTGACTCAAGTCTCGCAGTATACTATTGACTGCACAGTGTGGATTTCCAGCACACCATTCTGCCGTTGACCATCTCTTTACTTTGTCCACCCATGTCATTAATGGTTTTTGATTTGGAGAAAGCCTAGGACACCTGCTGGAGAACTGGTATCCTCCGTACTCTACATGTGGGGCTTCTGCAGCTGCTTGCCCTGTTTGCCTGAGGAATTTTTAAAAGACAGAGTTTTCAAGGCGCGTGTGAGTTCTACCTTGTCAGACACCTTTATGCATGCTTCAGGGTTCCGTCTTGAGTGTCATCCTCTTTTCTATTGTCATTAACCTTATAATGGCCTTCCTCCCACCAGGCATCTCCGGCGCCCTTTTTGTTGACGATTTTGCTGTCTAATACAGTTCTCCATGGACCTGTGTCACTGAACGGTGTCATTAGCGATGTCTTCATCGTCTTTACTCCTGGAGCATCGGCAATGGCTTTAATTTTTCCACTAACAAAACTGTCTGTATGAATTCCTGGCTGCGCTATTGGTTTGTCCCACCATCTTTACATCTTGGCCGTGTTGCTCTTCCATTCATTGACACTATGAAATTTCTGGAGCTCATGCTCAATAGGAAACTCTCTTGGTCCTCCCATGTGTCTTACCTGGCAGCCCGCTGTACGCTGTTCCTCAGTGTCCTACGTGCACTCAACAGTACTTCCTGGGGTGCAGATCGAATCACCCTCCACAGTTTGTACCGGTCCCTTTTCCTTTTGAAACTATATTATGTGTGCTTTGTTTATGTGCCTGCACGTCTATCCCTCTTATGCCATCTAATATTATCCACCATCTTGCCATCCGTTTGGCCACTGGCGCCTTTTACACTAGCCCGAATGAGTCTGTGTGCTGAAGCTGCTAAACTACCACTATCCTACCACTGTGACTTTCTCCTCAGTAGGCATGCATTCCTTTTGTCTGCCATGTGTGGCCACCCATCCTATGCCGCCTCCTTCGATGATTCCTTTGATCGCCAGTATGGGGTGCATGCCTCTTCTCTGTTACCTCCTGGAGTCTGCTTTTGGCACTTGCTCTGGTGGCTTAACTTCACACTACCTGCCACTTCACCGATGGGTGTGAACCATTCACCATCTTGGCTTCATGAAGTGGCCAGTATTCATCTTGGCCCTCATTCGCTTCATAGGGACACTACTCCAGTCTTGCTCTATCGCCTTCAGTTTCACGACCTTTGCATGGAACTTAGTGATAGTATCTTCGTGTACACTGATGGTTCTCTGAGTGACCTTGGTGTCAGGTGTGCCTTTGTCATTGGCGCCCACATCTTTCAATATCTGCTTCCAGCACACTGGTCAGTACTTACAGATGAGCTCTTCGCCCTGTATCAGGCCACAGAGTACATCCGGTGACACAGACTTTTCAATTGTGTCCTGTGCGCAGAGTCTCTCTGCACGCTTCAAAGTACACTGCAACGGGTCCAGGAAAACTGTCACTTGCTCACTCTGGTGAGCCACTGTGAAGTGTATCTGGGTTCCTGGTCATGTAGGTCTGCCAGGAAATGAGGCTGCTGACACTGCTACCAAGGTTCCAAACCTTATACCTCAGCCCGCTAGTTCCTCTATTCCCTCCAATGATCGCTCGCTATCTGTCAGGAGGTGATGTCCCTTTGTCATCACCATTGGTCCTCCCTTCATGGGAATAAGCTCTGGATCATGAAGCCTCTCCCAGCAGCTTGGACAACCTCGTCTCTGCCCTCCCTCCGGGAGGAGGTCATTTTAACTAGGTTGCGTATTGGGCACTGCCTTTTTACCAATTGTCATTTGGTAAGTGGCGCTCCCCCAGCACTTTTTACACATTCTGCCCAAGTTTTAACTGTCTACCACTTCCTGATGGAATGCCCATTTTTTAACCGTTTACGTTCCCACTTGGGTTTGCTGTCTGAGTTATTGGCCATTTTAGCAAATGACGATTGGGCTGTTGACTGTGTTTTACATTTCATCCGTCAAAGTAATATGGTGAAGGCCATTTAATTTTTAGTTTGGACCTCCTTTTCTGTATGGTGTCTTTTGTAGCTGTTTCTCCATATTCCTGTTTTTAGCTATCTTCTTTTAAGTCAATTGGCATTGACATACATTCATTTCTTAACTTCTCTCTGTCTTCGTGTTCTATAGTTTGGCTTGGGCACGTATGACCCCAGTTGTTTTTGCGCCCCAAAACGAAACAAAACAATACTCACTAAGAGATATCTTTTGTTAAAAGTTTAAGACAAGTATTACAGTTAGAAACTCTGTTTTTGTCTTCAGACAATGTAACTGATGGCATGCAAATACTCAGACTTGATTCATCCAGTATTTGAGAATGTAACTTAGTCTTTTCAAAACTTGTTTGTACTGACACTTCCCAAATAATGATAAAAGAAAACTGCTTTTGTCCTGGGGGTGAATAGGAGATTGACGACCTTAGCTGTTTGGTCTCCTCAAACACCAGTCGGATATGTAGGAACTGATACAATGGTACATGTTGCTGTTTCAAACACATTCCTACAGTGATACATTGTTTTGGCAGGGCATTCTGTATTTGCCCACACAGTACCCGCTTGCAAACAAACAATGCCATCTGGTTTTAAGGCCTTATACATAAGTTCAAAATATTCCTGTTAAAATAAGAAAGCATTAGCAGCTCTTAGCAGCCGCCAACAAACTTTAAGCACAATTTCAAACCTTTTCTAAAGTTTTTCTCACTTACATACTTTAAGTCAACACATTAACTCATTTAGAAAGTAAGATGATGATTGAAGCTGTTCAATATATGAGAGTTTAAATATTTAAAAAGAATTGAGGGTTTACTGGTATATTCTATTATTGAATCATTAGTCACTGTTGTCAAACAAAAACTGTTGCTGCTTATGAAATGCAATAGGAAAATTGAAAAATCTCCTGAGCAGTCATCATCAAACATTCTGCTCTGTATTGTAGGCCATGTTATAAATTAGTTGGTGCCCTGGGAGATTATTCAGATTATTCAGTAGTAATATTAGAAAGGTGGTATGAAAGCAGCCCATTCAAATGAATTTGAATCTTTGCTGAACAACAAAAGCTGAGTGAAATCAAAGTAAATATAAATCAAGCTATGCAAGGAATGTTCAGTGAATTCAGAAGCGATATGTTATGTGCTAAGTTGTCAAAGAAGCTTAAAATTTTTGGTTCTGTGCAAACACAATGAATGTAACAAAGTTGTCATTCCACATACATGTTGACCATGATGGCACTCAAATGAGAGATAATAAAATGAAGGCTGGAGTACTAATTTGTTTCTTCAGAAGTAGCCTCTTCAAAGAATATAAGGTACATTTCTTAAGTTAAACCATTGTATGACTGCAAAATAATAGAAATAGAATAAGTAAGTCCAGAATTGGAAAACAAGCTCAAATCACTCAATAGGGAAAGGACACAGAATCTAATGCGGCAGCTGTCAGGTTCATTATTGAATATGCAGAAAGCTAGTGCCTCTTATTCCTCTTCTACCATCAGTTTCTTGTTGGTAATGTGACTAGGAAAGGCCCAGCCCAGCTTCAACCCAGTGCAGGTATAAACTCCAAATCTCAAATAGTATCTCCCTATATGTGAAGTCTGTGTTATTTGTCACACTGAATGACTTTCCATGATATCCTTTCCCAGTTTGCTTCACAGCTAAGTTGACAATCTTTGTAGGATATTTCTTGTGACAGTCACAGCTCTTGATTCCACTTTAGACATATTATTCACAAAACTCTTCTATTGAATAATAATAATAATAATAATAATAATAATAATAATTACACCACAAAATGTACTGGAGAATGATGAATACAAATTATACTGGAACAGAACCATTATAACAGATAAAACAACGCCACATAACAAACCTGACATCATACTCACCAATAAAAAGAAGAAATTAACACAACTAATTGAAATATCCATACCCAATACAGCAAATATACAGGAGAAAAAATTGAAAAATACATCCAACTGGCTGAGGAAGTCAAGGACATGTGGCATCAGGATAAAGTTGACATCATACCAATTATACTTTCAACTACAGGAGTCATACCACGCAATATGCACCAGTACATCAATGCAATACAGCTACATCCAAACTTATATATACAACTTCAGAAATCCGTAATTATTGATACATGTTCAATTACCCGAAAGTTCCTAAACGCAATGTAGCATATACCGTACAGTTAAAACGAAGTGACGCTTGATCAAGGTCCGCGTGACTTTCATTCCGAACCAGACCTAAGGTCTGAGAAAGGAAAGATAATAATAATAATAATAATAATAAACCCCGTGGAGGCCCGGGAAAAGAATAGGCCTCCGGTATGTTCTGCCAGTCGTAAAAGGCGACGAAAAGAACAAACCACTAATAGGGCTAACCCCCCTTTTAGTGTGATTACTTGGTTCAGGACAGAACTAAAGAAGCCTCGGACAAGCGCCGTCATGGTCGGGGACGACGCTTGAACCCTATGCCCGCCCACAATGGTAACAACACTGCTAGCCAACTGGAAAATGATTTAAATCCAAATAGAGGTGTTTTGCAGGATATGCTTCCTGCAACCACCCTAGAAGGAAAATAAAGACAGAGGATGAGATGGTCAGATGAAGTTAATCGACACCTCATGTTCTGTTATTACCAAGCAACAAACCTAGGAACCAACACAACTGGATACAGATCACAAGTATACACAACATTTATTACCAGATACCCGGAATTAAAATTTTCAACAGAACAACGACTAGCTGATCAGATCCGTGTAATAATAAAAAATAACAGGATACCCCAGTCAGAATTAGAAAACATCAAACAACAAGTACAAGAAATACTGGAACAAAATAATGTGCAATCAGAAGAAGAAGAAAATACAGTAATGGACTCAAACATCCCAGAGCAAACAAACAAAGACCAACACGCATCAATTAAACAATCAGAGGAAAACGAAATCTTAAGACAGCCACCAGAACAAGCACAAATAGAACACGAAGAGACACACGTGTTAGATATAGAAGAGAAATTTCAGCTGACATATATAGAATACAAAGACACAAATACAGACATCAGACCATTCTTGCATAGACCGCCAAATAACCCACAACTCGAAACAACAATAAAAACTATCAACACAATCATACACAACAAAATAAATGAAAATACAACTATGGAAGAGTTACAACTACTGGTTTATATAGGAGCACTCACTACACTAAATATACACACTAGGCAGAGATCAGAACAAACCAATACACAGAAGAAACCCACAAAACCAGCATGGCAACACAGGCTACAGATCAGAATAGAAAAACTGAGAAAAGACATCGGACAGCTAACACAATTTATAAGAAATGAAATATCAGACAAAAAACGAAAAAGGTTAGGTAAAATCTCACAACAAGAAGCAATAGAGCAATTAGATGAAAAGAAGCAGAAATTACAGGCATTGGCCAAACGACTTAGAAGATACAAAAAAAGTGAAAATAGAAGGAAACAAAACCAAACATTCAACACAAACCAAAAGAGATTTTACCAAACAATAGATAACACACACATTAAAACAGACAATCCACCAAACATAACAGACATGGAACACTTCTGGAGCAACATATGGTCAAACCCGGTACAACATAACAGGCATGCACAGTGGATACAAGCAGAAACACACATACAAGATGATACCACAAATGCCTGAAGTGACAATTTTGCAACATGAAGTCACCCAAGCAATTAATTCTACTCACCATTGGAAAGCCCCTGGAAATGATAAAAAAGCAAATTTCTGGTTAAAGAAGTTCACCGCAACACATTCACATCTAACTAAATTATTTAACAGTTACATTGCAGATCCATACACATTCCCTGATACACTTACACATGGAATAACTTATCTGAAACCTAAAGATCAAGCAGACACAGCGAACCCAGCTAAATATCGCCCCATAACATGCCTACCAACAATATACAAAATATTAACTTCAGTCATTACACAGAAACTAGTGACACATACAACACAGAACAAAATTATAAATGAAGAACAAAAAGGCTGTTGCAAAGGAGCACGAGGATGTAAAGAGCAACTGATAATAGATGCAGAGGTGACATATCAAGCTAAAACTAAACAAAGGTCGCTACACTACGCATACATTGATTACCAAAAAGCTTTTGATAGTGTACCCCACCCATGGTTACTACAAATATTGGAAATATACAAAGTAGATCCTAAATTGATACAGTTCCTAAACATAGTAATGAAAAATTGGAAAACCACACTTAATATCCAAACAAATTCAAATAATATCACATCACAGCCAATACAGATTAAGCGTGGAATATACCAAGGAGACTCATTAAGTCCTTTCTGGTTCTGTCTTGCTCTGAACCCACTATCCAACATGCTAAATAATACAAATTATGGATACAATATTACTGGAACATACCCACACAAAATCACACATTTGCTATACATGGATGATCTAAAACTACTGGCAGCAACAAATCAATAACTCAACCAATTACTAAAGATAACAGAAGGATTCAGCAATGATATAAATATGGCTTTTGGAACAGACAAATGTAAGAAAAATAGCATAGTCAAGGGAAAACATACTAAACAAGAAGATTACATATTGGATAACCACAGCGACTGCATAGAAGCGATGGAAAAAACGGATGCCTATAAATATCTAGGATACAGGCAAAAAATAGGAATAGGTAATACAAATATCAAAGAAGAACTAAAAGAAAAATATAGACAAAGACTAACAAAAATACTGAAAACAGAATTGACAGCAAGAAACAAGACAAAAGCTATAAATACCTATGCCATACCAATATTGACCAACTCATTTGGAGTAGTGAAATGGAGTAACACAGACCTAGAAGCACTCAATACACTTACACGATCACAATGCCACAAATATAGAATACATCACATACATTCAGCAACAGAAAGATTCACATTAAGCAGAAAGGAAGGAGGAAGGGGATTTGTCGACATAAAAAACCTACATTATGGACAGGTAGACAATTTAAGAAAATTCTTTCTAGAACGAGCAGAAACTAGCAAAATACACAAGGCAATCACTCATATAAATACATCGGCTACACCACTGCAATTTCATAACCACTTCTACAACCCTTTAGATCACATAACATCAACAGACATGAAGAAAGTAAATTGGAAAAAGAAAACACTACATGGCAAGCACCCGTATCATCTAACACAGCCACACATCGATCAAGATGCATCCAACACATGGCTAAGAAAAGGCAATATATACAGTGAGATGGAAGGATTCATGATTGCAATACAGGATCAAACAATAAACACCAGATATTACAGCAAGCATATTATTAAAGATCCCAATACCACAACAGATAAATGCAGACTTTGCAAACAACAAATAGAAACAGTAGATCACATCACAAGCGGATGTACAATACTAGCAAATACAGAATACCCCAGAAGACATGACAATGTAGCAAAAATAATACATCAACAGCTTGCCTTACAACATAAACTTATAAAACAACGTATTCCCACATACAAGTATGCACCACAAAATGTGCTGGAGAATGATGAATACAAATTATACTGGAACAGAACCATTATAACAGATAAAACACCACCACATAACAAACCTGACATCATACTCACCAATAAAAAGAAGAAATTAACACAACTAATTGAAATATCTATACCCAATACAACAAGTATACAGAAGAAAACAGGAGAAAAAATTGAAAAATACATCCAACTGGCTGAGGAAGTCAAGGACGTGTGGCATCAGGATAAAGTTGACATTATACTATCAACTACAGGAGTCATACCACACAGTATCCACCAGTACATCAATACAATACAGCTACATCCAAACTTATATATACAACTACAGAAATCTGTAATTATTGACACTTGTTCAATTACCCGAAAGTTCCTAAATGCAATGTAACATATACCGTACAGTTAAAAGGAAGTCACGCTTGATCAAGGTCTGTGGCCCTTTCCATTTTTAACCAGACATAACGTCTGAGAAAGGAAAGAAATAATAATAATAATTAATAATTAGAATGTATGTAGTGATGAGGATAGGGTATTTTGCATACTGTTTTAGAAGTACTTGATATTTTTATGTATATTTTTTACAATTAATTTTGTTATACAACAACAGAGTTTTTGATTGATTTTTTTTGTATTACATTTAAAAATAGTAAATATACTAAAATTGCATGTTGCACTATTCATGTGAAGCTGTCACATAAGGTAAGGTACACTTTGGGAGAAATAATTGTTTTTCAACATTTATAGGGGAGCTACTATGTACTGACCAAAATTTCAGTACAATGAACGAAAATTGCTAATTTGTGTGCTATTACCACCAAATGAAATTTGTCATTTTTACAGGTCCTGCTGTGTCCTTGTTTCAACAGGAATATTTTGAACTTATGTACAAGGCCTTAAAACCAGATGGTATTGTTTGTTCGCAAGCGGGTACTGTGTGGACAAATATAGACTGCCTTGCCAAAACACTGGATCACTGTAGGAATGTGTTTGAAACAGCAGCTTGTGCCACTGTATCAGTTCCTACATATCCAACTGGTCAGATTAGTTTTGTCATTGGAGGACGCAGTCCGGTAAGTTTCCCCTCTGACTGTCTGTTGCTGTTTTGATGTTGCTTTTCTAATTGGTCATGAGCAATCTTTCATATAATGTGTAATTGCTTTTTATATTAGAGTATTGGAAATGGTGTATGAAAGCAGTTTGACAAAGTCTAATTCACAGTAATTATATGGAACTTTCAGTAAAATATCACTGATAATTATTTCATTGGCATAATGTTTCAAGCTTGGAGTTAACTCTATTACAACGTTTCATATGGTTTACATAAATTAGGTCCAACAGTTTTAAATTGGCATGGCATAAATAAGATTTTAGTCCATTAGTCCTGAGACTGCATGCATTAAATAATATCTTCTAAACAACGAGAATCCATATTAGGTTTACAGTTGGATGTTTATTACTATGTACTTTAATGATTGAATACTTGTAATGACTGATCCCAGTATAAATGAAGTGAAAGGGAAAACGCTGTTAATAGTAGGTAGATCTGCACAGTGGCTACATAGAAATGAAACTGGAATAAAATTGAAACTATGTACTACTGTATGCACTAAGTGAAATATAAATGAGTGAATCTTTGTGACTACTAGGGATTCTTTGGACCCACAACTGAAATGGTATGCACACACAAGGCAGTCATGCCTTAATCTATCAAGAGTGATTTCCTTACTACACAAATTAAAATGTGTATCTGGAAGGAATACCATGGTCTTTACATTATGCTTCCTCCCACTCTTTCATGAGTAGTACATAGTGAGCACGGGACCCAAAGCTATTGCAGCACCCACTTCCTTTCCTGTGCATCCATCTCTCATCTCTTACTCCCTTTCTCATGGTGGCAGCTTTGATGTCGACCCAGCTATTTCCAAGGTTTTGCATTTCTTTCTTGGAATATTCATTCATTCATCTCCATTAGACTGAAGTAATTATTGATTCCCCTCTGGTTTTGACCTTCATGTTCCAAGTTTTTCTGTTGTGTGGTCCGACTGGGAAAGAACACCTTAAATAGCAACTACTGCACGCAGTGTTAAAGATCAGCTGCACGTAGTACCTGCATAGACTCTTACATGTACTTCAAAGCCAACGCAGTAGCCCATCTGATGTGGTGGGGTTGGTATGTACCATTTTGGTTGAGCCCCCTAACAACACAAGAGTCACACTGTTGATGCTTTAGCTGCTAGCTCCCCACTCGAACCAAGTAGTAAATGTCCATTGTCCAGGGACATCAGGACTTCCTCCCGTCGGGGTGGGGGGGGGGGGGGGCGGCAACGCTTTACTGTAGGCACCTTCAGTGCGGGATGGGGGGACAGTTTGAGTGTCTCAATGAGGCTGAGGTCTATGCTGATGGTAGTGTAGCTCCTGGTAGGGTCACCTGAGCCGGGCAGGCCTCAGCAGAGGGTCCTTATGAATAGTGTCCCACAACTTGGGGAAGGAAGGGCTGTTCCCCCCCATCCCCCCTCCAGGGAGCTCTGCCAACAGTGATTAGGTATGGGTATGGCAGCTGCAGTTTCCAAAGCTGGGGATTGGCCAGCTCTGCCAGACCCATTCTACCGTAAACTCTGGGCATATTTCAGAGACCAACATTACATGCACTGGTGGAACAATGTGTGTTTCGAAGAATGTGGCCCTTGGCTTCATTGCCTGGACCATGAGGAAGATACTCACCTCAAAAGTGTTAAATGACTTCATAATTGAACACTAAGTTGAAACTGCCACGTTAAACCAAGTATGTACTTTTGTAAAAGTGTGGTTACCTGCTCGGACGTAACGGAGACGGACATTGAAGAGTTCATGTACACACACACACACACACACACACACACACACACACACACACACTCCACAAGCTACCATATGGTGTGGGGAAGTGGGTGTGTTCTGCCACTACTGATTATTACCCAGCCTCTTTCACTCACTCACAGAGTGAGGGAAAAATTACTGTCTGTATGCCTCTGTATTAGCCCTAGTTTCTCTTATCTTATGTTTGTGGTCCTTATGTGAAATGTACATTGGTGGCAGTAGGATAGTTATGCACTCAGCTTCAATTTTCTCAATAGCATTCCTTGAAAAGAATGTGCCTTCCCTCTGTGGTTTCCCATTTGAGTTACTGAAGCATCTCTCTAATACTTGCATGTTGATTGAATGTACCAGTAAAAAATCTAGCAGCTTACCCCTGAATTACTTCAATGTCTTTCTTTAATCCAACCTGGTGAGGATCCCACACACTCGAACAGTACTTGTGAATGAATCACACTAATGTTCTATATGCAGTCTCCTGAACAGATGAACCACACTTTCCTAAAACTCTGCCAATAAACTGAAGTCGACCATTTGCCTTCTCCACTGCAATCCTTATATGCTCGTTCCTTTTCAGGTCACTTTGCATCATTACACCTAGGTATTTAATTGATGTGATTGTGTCCAGGACCACACTACTAATGCTGCATCCAAACATTATGCGATTGTTTTTTCTACTCATCTGCATTTACTTACATTATTCTACATTTACAGCAAGGTGCCATTCATGACACCATCTAGAAATTGTGCATAAGTCATCCTCTACCCTCATACAGTCACTCAAAGACAGCGTCTTCCCATTTGCCACAGCATCATCAGCAAAAACCTGCAGATTGCTGCTCACCTTAACTGTCCGATCATTTATGTATGTAGAGAATAATAGCAGTCCTATCAAACTTCCACGGTCACTCGTGATGAAACCTTTGTCTCTGATGAACACTTGTCATCAAGGACAAAATTACTGGGTCCTATTGCTTAAGAAATCTTAGTTACTCGCACTTCTTGGAACATACTCCATAGGCTCATACAAAGTACCTTCGTTAACAGTCTGCAATGGGGCACCATGTCAAGTGCTTTTCTAAAATGAAGGAATATGGGATCTGCCCCGTCATCCATAGTTTACAGGATATGATTTGAAAAATGGGCAAGCTGAGTTTCGCATGAGTGATGCTTTCCAAAACCATGCTAATTTGTGGACATAAGGTTTTCCATGTCAAGGAAATTTATTATATTTGAACTGAAAATATGTCCATAGATTCTACAGCAAACCATGTTAAAGATATTGGTCTGTAATTCTGCAGATCCAGTCTGTTACCCTTCTTATATAGAGGAGTCATCTGCACTTTTTTCCAGTAACTTGAGACTTTGCCCTATACAAGAGGTTGGCAATAAGTGTAAGCTACGTAAGGGGCCAATGCTGTAGAGTAGTCTTTTTAAAACTGAACTGGGATTCAATCTGGACCTGGTGAGTTATTTGTTTCCAACCCCTTCAGTTGGTTCTGTATGCCAGGTATGCAGATGCATACTACTATGTCCTCCGTACGGGAGTCTGTGGGATGGTCAAACAATGGTATGTTTGTATGATTCTCCTACATGAAAGACTTCTTAAACACACAATTAAAACTTCAGCTTTCCTTCTGGAATCTTCTATTGCCACACTAGATGAGTCAAAGAGTGAGTGGGTAGAAGCCTTCAAACCGCTTACATCTTTTACATAGCACCAGAATTTTTTCGGGTTCTTGGCTAGACCCTTCACTGAGGTAGGATGGTGTAGTAGTTGTCTGCTTCAGGCATTTATCTTTCTACAGATCCATAAATCTCTACTGACTTTTGTCTGTCATTTGCGTATTCTCTTTTGAACCAAGAGTGCAACAGTCTTTGCTTCATCACCATTTTCCAAAGTTTGTTATTAAATCACAGTGGGTCTTTCCATGTCTGTAATCCACATACTCCAGAGTGAGATTTACAATTGGTTTAAACTTCACCCATAATTTCTGTACTTTCATCATACTGGAATTAAATGATGCCAATTCGTTGTCTAAGTGGGATGCTAGCAACTGCTTATCTGCTGTTTCTAGCAAAAATACTCTCCTAGCCTTCTTGATTGATTTTATAACTTCAGTAGCCATTGTTGTTATGATATCATGATTACTCATCCCTGTCTCTGTACTGACAGTATCGATAAGGTCCAGTATGTTTGTAGCTACAGGGTCTAAAATATTTCCATTGCATGTGGGCTGTTTAACTATCTGCTCAAGAGTTTGCGGAAAATATGTTCAAAAGTACTTTACAAGACTGTCTTTCTGTACCCTCTGTAATGAATCCATAGCCATCGCAGTCTATACGCAGTAGGTTAAAGTAGCCTCCAACTATTATTGCGTGGTCTGGGTATTTCCGGCATACTGAGTGTAGACTTCCTTTGAATAACACTAAAACTGTTGCAGCAGATAAGATGGGTGGTAAGAACATCTGACAATCCTTGATTCCACTTAGAACTGTTATGCATGCTCAGATAACTTCAGTCACACTCAGTCAAATTTTTTTCAACTACAGTGAACACTTCTTCTTTTATGGCATCTAATCTGTCTTTCCGATGTAAGTCGCTAAATGTCTCAGAGCTTTCTATTTAAGGTTTCAACCAGCTCTTGGTCCCAAGAATAATTTCAGTGTGACAAATTTCCTAGAGGGCAGTAAATTTGGGAACTTTTTCTTACAAACACTTTGACAATTTACTGATAAAATTTTGACAGTCAAAATACCTTTACTCTGAACACGGTCTGATGTCACTGGTGAGTGTTCATCAGAGTACCACTAAAAACTACTGCTTAGACTAAAGAAAATCCACAAGTACTTTGCTGCCCGAGTAGCTGCTTCATTTGTATGGTGCACCCCTGACCTGTCAAAGGGAGTCCTACAAATCTCAAACCAATAACAAAGGTCCCGAAATCTGAAGCCAAGACCATCACAATCGATGAAGCCTTTGGTTGATACCCTCCACTCGGCTCCAAACCAAAGGACCTCAATCAAATCTGGGAGCAATGCTGCAAATTGCGAGCTCTGTTTCGGCATCACGCTTGCGAGGCCAGCAGCCTTCACCACTTAAAATGCCAGCTGCCCGTATGAACTGAGGATGGCCTTAGAACCCAAGTAACCGGTGTCATTGGCAGTGAGGTGATCCACAACTTATAGACAACAGCACACTGCCCATTCTGTAGCTACAGGCAAGGTCTTCTCCACATCTCGGATGAGGTCCCCTGGCAGATATAGCAAGTGCACATTGGATTTCACTCCAATTGTGAATGCTACTTCCCTCAGAGGCTCCATAACATGCCTAACAATGGAGCTCCTGGTGTTTGCTGTGGGACATGCCAGATGCTCTGCCACCACTGCACCCAGAGGCAGCAGTCTGAAGACAGCTGACTGTAGTCAAAAGCACCTACATCAGCTTCAGCTATTTTAGAATTTTTGTCAGTTCCTCCTGCATCCTCACACAGAATGCACACATCCTATCCATCCCAGGACTACTAAGAAAACACAGAAAAAGTTAAATATGTAACTTGCTGAGTTGATACTTTGCTTGTTGTTCCATCATGATTTTTTCAAGTTTAAGGTGGTTGTGGTGATATGTATTGGAGATCACAGATGTTAAAGACGTGATTGTTGAGATCGACATTTGTAGCAGCCGCACCAACTAAGTGAACAGGTGCCGACCACTAGCCGCTGGATGCCAGAACATACGCTAATGGGTTTATGCCTATGTTAGTATTTGATTTGCCCTGGGTATTTAATTACCACAGTACCACCCCTATCGAGGAGATTTTCCAGTATCCACCATCAGGGGAAGCGCCATATGGGGGAACTAACAACCCCACACGGGCCCATAATCATTTTATTAATAGAAAAAGGTTTACATTGAATATAATTGTGAGTTGTGCGTACCTGTAAGTATCAAAGTAACCTATCTATAATAAATATAAATATTGGGCATATAACCATCAATTCTCTGGAATGTAATACATTTTTGTCATCTACAATATTGAGTTCTTGTTGCATGTCACTTCTCAAAACTGATAAAGTAATTTATATAAAAAATGACAGTTTGAGTTTCCCTCCCCTCCCCAGAAAAATTTATGCAGATGCCTATGACTCAGTATTAATTAATAAAACAGTTGGTGATGAATGACAAAGCCCATCAGGGTCACTTACAATTCTGACTTCCTGAAGAGTTCGGGGGGAAGAGAGGGCCCAGTGTGACATGGGACACTGAGTTAGATGTTTAGTAAATGCTTTGAATGCAATTTGCCTTCTGCTCATTAAGTTGTATTACAACTGAATTTATCTAGGTTTATTGTGGTTCATATAAGGTACTCAGGTTTAGAAACAGAAACCGTAGCAGCTATGAAATCTTCAAACCGAAGATGATGGATACACAATCCATTGAAACCGACTAGAAGACTACGCCACTTGGCTGATAACCTATAAGTATTTCATAGCTGAAATACTCCGAGAAAGCGTGCAATCGCATAGAAACCGTATCATTTTGTTTGTTTTGTTTATTGGGTGGGAGGGGGGGGGGGCTGATTACATGTTGTGGATAGCCAGGGGAGAGGGGCAGGGGGTGTCGGACCCACCTTGAAGGAAACAGGAAAATAAAAGGTAAGATAACTAAGCGATTTAGCATAAGAGAGATTTTTCAGCTGCAGCTGAGAGATCCTACTACCCCACTATCTCACAAGTCAGGACATCCTGTGATGTCATTTGACTGGTAAGGCAGCTTTGGTGATGGCTCTGTCTATTCCAGTGTGAACCAGCTAATTGTTGTCACATCAGCTTCGGCGATGGACAAAAAAAGGTGGCCTCTTTGTAAATTTTTATTATTAAAAATTACCTACATTCGGTGCCTGGGAGCACCTTGTAAATCTCCTCCCCTCTTCCTTCCTGAAAGAATTCCCTACGGGGAAATTCTATAATCTGAAAGGGGCCTCAACTCTAGGAAGTAACAATATTTGATTTTCGTATAACAATTCAATATTTAAATTTTATTTAACAATTCTATTGTTGGATGTAACATTTACATCATCATATGGTGACTACAGTTTCGACACAGAACTATGACTGTGATGGTGTTAACAAAGATTGATGAATGAATGGTTTCAAAGACAGCTTTGAGGGGTATAAGTAACTGAAACTGCCATATGTCAGGAATTAGAATGTAATGTGAAAATTACTCAATTCATATTTACAGGCCATTTAATTAATAAAGGAAATGTCTGATTTGTAACATTATTAGAAGAGGTAATGAAATTGGTGTGATTTGTAATAGAAAAGGGGCTTCATAAAGTAGACTTTTTGTTGGCCAATTAAATAGTTACGATGTTTCGGAAGGTATTTTCATTCTGTCATTGCAACTACAAGAAAATGCGTGTCCCCCCCCCCCCCCCCACCAGACACATTTTGAGGTAAAGCATCATCAGTAGTGATGATTTCCGCTTGGTTTCTTGCCTACATTGGGAAATGCCATCTGCTAGCACATATTTTGTGTTTTTCTTCATTAGACACTTATACTTGTAGTCTGATTTTTTTTTTTTTTTTTAGTTGGTCTGTAGAACTATGCATTTCTTATGTTTTACACACGCCACTGTTTTCTGTTTATTTTTACACTTGTAAGTGAGAACAGTGGTGTGTGAAAAAGTGTTGTGTAAAACATAAGAAATGCATAGTTCTGCAGAGCAACTATAAATCAGACTAAAAGTATAAGTGTCTAATGGAAAAAAAGAAAGAAAAAGAAAAAACCACACACCAAAGATGTGCTAGCAGTTGGCATTTCCCGATGTAGGTGAGAAACCAAGTGGCAATTGACACCACTGATGATGCTTTACCTTAATAAAACAAAACATGTCTCATGAAAAATAGTGCGTTTTCTTGTAATTGTAACAAGTGACTGAAAATACTCTTGGGAATTGTACAGCAACTATGGACAATATAGCCAATATGAATGAATTGAGTTAGAATGTTACTTAGAGGATGTTATCAGTGGTACTAGTGAACTCTAAATAAATTTTACTTACAATGATTCTATCCTGCCTGATAACAGTTAAAACAAACTATTGTGGCCCAAATTCTGTTCCATGACTTCGACCTGCCTTATTGTCAAGTAGAGAACATAAAGGTGCCATCCAGGTGGTTACCCATCCTTACGGTGACCGGGTAACCACCAGGGTGGCACCCTGTTAACTTTATATCTTATGAAAATTGGACTTCCACTAAAAATATTTTGTAAAATGAGGTTATTAATATTATGTGCTTATCAAAGATGTATGGTATTCATGTATAACACATTAATGATAAGTGATTTAATTTTTGTGAATTTTTTCTTGGATTTGGCAATGATAGTTTTGCCCCATAAGTGGTGTAAAACAGACACCCATAAGGTTTAAATGTAAAAAAAAAAAAAAAAAAAAAAAAAAAAAAAAAAATTTATTCCAAAAGTCTCAAAAAAGCTGTACAAACGTAGACACAGCTATCAACATGAAATAAGAAATTAACAAATGAGTTAGATTTAAGTTTGAAGAACAAAAGTCACAAATAAAATTGTCATCTTCTTCTTTACAATTTGTACAAGCCTTGTGGGGCCCATCCTTTACTGTTCAGACATTAAATCCGCCTCTCCCTGTTTGAGAGAGAATAAAATTCATTGCAGCATATGCAAGCCTCTTTGTCCTCATTCAAGTCATCATCTTCATCACCATTCATTTTCTTTTCTTTTACCTTGCTATTTTCACATTTTATTTTGAGCTTGGATTGAAAAGAAAGCTTTCTCTTTGGACATCTTGTACTTTAGCATCTTTGCCCAATGCGTTATTGTTTTTAGCTTTCATTCTTTCTTCTTTAATTTTCCTTTGCTCTTCTTTTTTCTTCTCCTCTCCCTCTAGTTCTGATTTCTAAGGTGAGGATGTGAGAATAGCTATCTTTCCTTTTTTCCTTCCATTTTTCTTATAAACACTCTCATTTCCGTGTGGGAGTGACATTAGTAATTTAGGTGATATTAGAAGTGCACTTGTTTCCAATGGTGTTTTTTGTAGGCCTACTGGACTTAGCGCCCATGACGTATGTGGTGAACTTGCTGCACCAGAAACGGGAGTTTGAATCCCTTCTTCATTCTGCACTTCAGAGGTTGAAGGTCGGGAACATGTAACATCGGGCATTACAGATGTAGAAGGCTGAGGAAAATTGTCATCAGGTCTTCTAGACTCTAGTCTCAGGAGGGTTGCAGAGACAGTCCTGGAACTGTACAGCATCTGTTGCACCAGAAGGTAAATTCTGACATTGTGCAGTGTTTGATGCTTCTGTAGAAGTTGATGGCTGACAGTTTGTAGAATGTGATTCTTCTTGTCTATTAGTAGTTTTCTGGTTTATTGGTAGTTTCAGATGGAGCATCCAAGTGATGGGGGAATAAATTTATATTGAAAGGGTGTAGTCCAGTCTTCTCAAAGCCCTTTATGGCACTTTGCATAAGATCAGCTCCTGCAAAGGCCCTATTTAGAGGCTCACCAATTTGGTAGATGGTGATGCAACACCTAGGATGGGCAATTAACCACTGCCATGCTTCCTGCTCATAGTATGCATTCAAAGGGGCCATAAAAGAAACATATAGGGACTGAAGGTGTTGTGTTGTATGCAGTGAAAAACACTGTAAAATGGTATTGTGTTTCCGAGGTAGGTCAATAAGGCCCAAACTGTTAGTATGTGGTTCATGCTTGTCCAAAATGAGCAAAACTAGTTTCTCCAGTGAAGGATTAGAAAATTTTTTGAATTTAGTAAACCAAATTAGAAAAGTGTCCCTATTGATCCAACCCAATTCATGGAAATAGGCGAAGGATCCCAGAGGATCATCATCCATTAACAACAGATTTCCCTTCTTCCTTGGAAATATGAACATTGGCAGCATAAAATTCCCATATGTGCTCATACATGTTTCTACAGTGACAAGAACACCATGTTCTACAGAGGATGAACATCCAATTTGATTTTTCCCCTGGAGGGCTAACACATTCGAAGGTTTGTTTGGGACTGTGAGAGTCCCATCTCATCTACATTATACACATCACTTGGTTTAATTTTGTAATTTGTGTAAATTGACTCCAAAAGATCAAACAATTTCACTACGGCAACTGAGTTAAACCCTATAGCTCGAGATAAAGATGTATGCTCTGGTAACCTTAGTTTTAATTCAGTATGTCTGTTAGTGAATCCGTAATACCAATCTTAACGTGTCATTTTGAAGGTATGGTTTGTGATTTTTTTTTTCTGCCAAATCAAATGCTAGCCAGTGTAAATTGGAAACTGTCAGGCCAGAGAGTCTTTCCTCCATAAATAGTACGTGCTCAACTATTTCCTTTCCTTGAGCTTCAGAAAATACAGCAACATAGCGACCTGACCTAATGGCTTTTCAGAAGCTAGGTAGGGCATCAGTTCTCATTCCCTCCTCCCCCCCTCCGCCCCCCCCCCCCACCCACCCCCACCCCCTCACCCTCACGACCACTTTGAGCTACATCTACATCTACATTTATACTCCGCAAGCCACCCAACGGTGTGTGGCGGAAGGCACTTTACGTGCCACTGTCATTACCTCCCTTTCCTGTTCCAGTCGCGTATGGTTCGCGGGAAGAACGACTGTCTGAAAGCCTCTGTGCGCGCTCTAATCTCTCTAATTTTACATTCGTGATCTCCTCGGGAGGTATAAGTAGGGGGAAGCAATATATTCAATACCTCATCCAGAAACGCACGCTCTCGAAACCTGGCGAGCAAGCTACAACGCGAGGTGGCGCAGTGGTTAGCACACTGGACTCGCATTCGGAAGGACGACGGTTCAATCCCGTCTCCGGCCATCCTGATTTAGGTTTTCCGTGATTTCCCTAAATCGTTTCAGGCAAATGCCGGGATGGTTCCTTTGAAAGGGCACGGCCGATTTCCTTCCCAATCCTTCCCTAACCCGAGCTTGCGCTCCGTCTCTAATGACCTCGTTGTCGACGGGACGTTAAACACTAACCACCACCACCACCAGCTACAACGCGATGCAGAGCGCCTCTCTCGCAGAGTCTGCCACTTGAATTTATTAAACATCTCCGTAACGCTATCACGGTTACCAAATAACCCGGTGACGAAACGCGCCGCTCTTCTTTGGATCTTCTCTATCTCCTCCGTCAAACCGATCTGGTACGGATCCCACACTGATGAGCAATACTCAAGTATAGGTCGAACGAGTGTTTTGTAAGCCACCTCCTTTGTTGATGGACTACATTTTCTAAGCACTCTCCCAATGAATCTCAACCTGGTACCCGCCTTACCAACAATTAATTTTATATGATCATTCCACTTCAAATCGTTCCGCACGCATACTCCCAGATATTTTACAGACGTAACTGCTACCAGTGTTTGTTCCGCTATCATATAATCATACAATAAAGGATCCTTCTTTCTATGTATTCGCAATACATTACATTTGTCTATGTTAAGGGTCAGTTGCCACTCCCTGCAACTAGTGCCTATCCGCTGCAGATCTTCCTGCATTTCGCTACAATTTTCTAATGCTGCAACTTCTCTGTATACTACAGCATCATCCGCGAAAAGCCACATGGAACTTCCGACACTATCTACTAGGTCATTTATATATATTGTGAAAAGCAATGGTCCCATAACACTCCCCTGTGGCACGCCAGAGGTTACTTTAACGTCTGTAGACGCCTCTCCATTGATAACAACATGCTGTGTTCTGTTTGCTAAAAACTCTTCAATCCAGCCACACAGCTGGTCTGATATTCCGTAGGCTCTTACTTTGTTTATCAGGCGACAGTGCTCTCGCATTTCTTCCCAGTCCGTTTTGTCCTTCACCCGAGGGTGGTATTCCATCTCGTAGGGGAGTCCTGCTGCTCATACAGGATGATGTTCGTAGTCAACCCATGTCCCTCACTGGCCACCTTCAAGTTATTGCAATTTCCCTTTTCCTTCCTCACTTCACGTTTTGCCTTTGGACCGTTTCCTTCCCTCTGGCAGTTATCACTAGAGCAGACTTCCTCCAGCTTATTGGGGAGTGACTTCAGCCCTTTCTGCTGCTCAGTGATTTTAATGTGCACCATCCCCTTTTTGACTCGCCCAGAACGTGTCAGAGAGGTGCACTTTTAGCTGACCTCAATCAACTTAACCTCCTCTGAATTAAACAGGAGCACCCACGTTCCTTCCAGACTCCACGCACATATATTCCCCTTTGGACCTATCCTGTACTGCCCAGCTTGCCCATGGTCTTGAGTAGTCCGTTCTCTGTGATAAATACTCAAATACCATTTGCTGACTCCTACCCCACCTATGTGCATGCCCAAATGGCAACTGACTAAGGCCACTGGAGGCGTTACTCCTCACGGCGACCTTCGACAAACATCATTTCCCCAGATGTGGTGACCAGGTAGAATATCTTACAAAAGTTATCCTTACCACCGCAGAACATTCCATTCCACGCACTTCTTTTTAACTACACTGTGTCCCAGTCCCTTGGTTGACTGAGTTGTGCCATGATGCAATTTGCGTGCAGAGATGACTATGGCAAACTGCATTTATTATAAACAGTTGCAGCACAGTGTCCTCGAGTTCTTAGAGATAATAAAAAAAGCTATCTGGATTCCATACGTTATTCCTTTTAACAGTTCCACTCCCTCTTCCATCTTGTGGGCCAACCTTTGACGGCTCTCTAGGACTGAGATCCGTTCCATAATTTCTGGCCTGACAGTAGTAGATGATGTCGTAGTGGACTATATTGCTATCTCCAACACCTTGTGCCACCATTTTGCGAAGATTTTGAACTCCTACCACTATCACCCTGCCTTCCTATCAAGCAGAGGCGGCTTGGGTGATACCCTTCTCTCCTCAGAATAGTGAGTGCTACAATGGCGCCTTTACTATGAGAGAGCTACATCATGATCTCAATTCATCCCAATCCTCCGCCCCACAGGGCCAGATGAAGTTCACATTCAGATGTTGCAGCACCTTTCTTTTGCTGCGAGCAAGAACTTTCTGCTTCATAAATACAATTGCATCTGGACAGAGGACACATTTATCATGCACTGGCGTGAAGCCACTGTCATACCCATACCTAAGCCTGGTAAGGGCAAACACCTTCCTTCTAGCTACTGCCCCATTTCTCACCAGCTGTGTTTGCAAGGTGATGGAACATATGATTCATGCCCTGCTGGTATGGTGGCTGAGTCTCACAATTTACTAATGACTGCACAGTGTGGATTTCAAGTGCGCTATTCTGCAGTTGACCATCTCATCACTTTGTCCACCCACGTCATAAATGGTTTTCTATGGAAATCCCAGACTGTGACAGTGTTCTTTTGATTTGGAGAAAGCCTAGGGCACCTGCTGAAGGACTGGTATCCTCTGTACTCCCTAAATGTGGGACTTCTTAAAAGACTGAGTTTCCAAGGTACATGTGGGCTCTGCCTTGTCGGACACCTTTATCCAGGGAAACGGTGTGCCTCAAGGTTCCATCCTGAGTGTTGTCCTCTTTGCTATCGCCATTGAGCCTATAATGGCCTGTCTCCCACCGGGCATCTCCAGTGCCCTTTTCGTTGACGATTTTGCCATCTATTGCAGTTCTCTACACACGTCTCTCATTGAGCAGTGTCTTCAGTGGTGTCTCAATCACTTTTACTCACTGAGCATCAATGATGGATTTTGTTTTACGTGGCAGCCTGCTGCACATGGTTCCTCAGTGTCATATATTTTCTCCGTGGTACTTCCTGGGGAGCAGATCAAACCACCTTCTTCTGTTTGTACCGGTCCCTAGTCCGTTCGAAGCTAAACTACATGTGTTTTGTTTATGCATCTGCATGTCCATCCATCTTACGCCATCTCAACAATATCCATCATCGTTGCATCCATTTAGCCACTGGCGCCTTTTACACAGCCCGGTTGAGAGTCTGTATGCAGAAGCTGCTGACCTGGTGCCCGACATCAGAGTGGCACTTGCTCATCATACCCATGATATGGCCTAAGGCGAAGGCAGCAGACACCTCTGCGAGGTCGTACGGGATCCCGCAACAGTGGCAACACTGGTTAGACTGGGGCAGGCAGTACAGACTGGGTGCGCTAAGCAGGCATCCGTTGCACCACGGCATGCAGCTGTGCAACTCTGCCCAACACTTTCACGCATTCACTCATGATTTAGTAATTTGTATGTGGCACCTCAAAGCCGAAAATGATGAATTTGGCATCTCACATATGATGGTAGCTTGTACACTCCCTCGGGACTGTAGTCAGGATTGAAAAGTGATGTGGGCTTGTAATTATTGTACAGCACTCAGGCTTAGAAAAGGAAACTGCATCAATTTATTTGGTCATGAGGGATTACATAGGGAGTACTGCCATGGGGGCAAGAGAAGATAACTCTTGTAGCCCCAGACCCATCTTGAGGGAGAAGGGGAAACTCAGAGGTAAAGGAAGTAAACCATTTAGTGTCTGCTCTAAGTGACAGCTTGGAACAGAAGAGAGAATGTTTTTCAGCCATGGTTTCAAGCCCTCAGTCTCAGAAGTCAGGTGACCCTGCAACTTGATTTGATCAGCAAGGTGTCTTTGCTGAAGACAATACTATTTTGGCATGAAGCAGCAGATTGTTGTCGCACCAGCTGAAAGGTATCAGACAAAAAAGACAGCCTCTGTATAAAATTTTAATAACAAGAATTACCCTTGTTCAGGACTTGAAGACACATTGTACAGGGTTCTGTAATGACGAAAGGAAAATTCAACAGTTGAAAGTTCAGACACACATATGCTACATTGAAGCTAAAAGAGCTTTCAAAGCTATGCAACCTCCTGTGTTTACTACTTCTTTTGCATTGGCCCTTAAGATGCCAATCATCAAGTGTAATGCCTCCAAACAAACCCAGACCACAGATTCAAGTATGAGTACAATCACTTGCCAGTATACTTAGGAGGAAAAGCTACACTCGCACCGGAAATCGTTCAGAAGCTGTTGACGATGGACATGGAATCTCAGCCACATAGTGCTGAAATTCAACTTAATTGTAATAGGTATCGATATACCGAATGCAACATAAAAATTTGTGCTGGACCAGGACTGCAATCCTTACTTCCGGCATGCTCCCCAGACAATCTTCCACATGTCGCACACCTGTCTACTGTGTGGTTATAATTAAACTTCCCTATCTAACATGTTATAACATGGAAACTAATTACCATATGACTAATGATTTTGGTAGCATTAATGTCAAGAACATGGGGAAGAGAAATAATGCAGACTCGATTCAGTTGAGACACTTTATATGTACTGCTATGGTACATCGTACCATTACGTACCGGTACCATTACTGCTACAAAAGGGGGCTCAATATGGCGCCCAGCAGTGTCCAAAAAGAGTGTGAAAGTGCAGGATTGCATTCTTCTCAGCAGAAGAAAGCATGTCCATAGGTATGCTGGCTACCTCTCTTGATATGCTGCACTTCAGATCAGCACAAGTGTGAATGTTTCCCTGGTAAACCCTGTCCTTCAGGCAACCCCACAACCAGAAATGACAGGGAGTGAGATCAGGTGATTGTGCTGGCCAAGCATTTGGTAACAATTGGGTGATAATTCAATTGTTTCCAAATGTGTTTCGGAGAATGTGTGTTGGGCCCCCATCTTGCATGAAAACTTTTGAGTTCAATGCGTCTCTCTCCTGTAGGGCGTGTTTGACATACTGGCGATGGATATTGCAGTATTGCCTGCCAGTCACACTGCATGTCTTTGGTCCTTGAGTGCAAACCTGTTGCAAAACGAATGGGCCAGTGATGAATGTAGCCATGGAGCCACGCCATATGGTTACCCATTCACCATACAGAGGAACTTATGCACCGTGACAGGAGGTGAAGAACCCCACACTTGACAATTTTGTGTGTGCACCTCACCTGTCAGAGAAAAATGAGCTTCTGTCTAAGGGTAGACTGGATGTTTTTGTTGATGACAGATGCAACATCTCCCCTGTCCCTCTTACCATGGTCGTACAAGCAGTTACAGTGGAATTTCTCACATGAATTATCTTCTACCACATGATCCATTGGATGTAGATGCACTGACAGAACTGTTCCATGCACACCCCTGCCCATTGCTTAAATACACACAATGTGCTGTGGAACTCGGCTACCACATGTTATCAAGCACTTCACCCATTCAGAGAATATCTGCCTTTTGAACTGTGGTCAGATGATACATTTTTCCACAGCTACAGGGTAATTTCAGCCATAGACATTTTGTGTGTGCTTCCCAGCTATTGCAGACTGCATTCAGTGAGAAGTGGCCACAGGTGTTCATTCCAGTGACCACTTTCTGGTGTGGATTTGCCATTTGACTCTTTCGGTTGTTGACAAGAGACCACGAAGATGGGAAGTTCAAAGGGCAAATTGATTGTGGTACTGTCACCGGGCCATTTTCAAACAATGAGATTTTGCCCAGAAGATGGTGGACCATATCACATGTCAGATGCAATGAGCTGCCACAGGTTTCGTTCCCCAGTCTAGCAACTGCCTCAAATGGCGGCCTGTCTCATGGTGGATGACGAATGTCTCTTGGTAATCGGAGCAAGGTGTGCATATTTGCGGTAGTTCAAACACCATCTATCTACAAAAAATCCTTGTGCCTTCAGATCTGCAAGAGCACATGTGAGGTGAACAATAGAAGGACAGGAGTGGAACTCCTGGAAGACATTCGCAACTTCTGTTAATCGGCCCACTTCCACTGAGCAAGTTTGGGAATCAATAATATGGATTTCAGATGAGGGCAGTACACTTGCCATTATGGCATTGGTGAGAATTGGGAGAAATGGGGAGGGCGGGCTTATTTGAATCTTGATTCAGTGCACAGAAGCGGTTTTCATGAAACCCAAGCTTTCACAGTCACTATTTTCTTAAAACATACCATTTTGTCACCTACTGTAGGAGACATGATGGGAGTATCTAGAAATAAGATGGTTAGCCTTTTGGAATAGCACTGCATTTCTGCACAGCTTATACACATCATAATAGTATCATAGTGAGAAAGACTGTTCCTTTCGAAGCAGATGTTGGAACATTGTAATAACCATTATACTTACTGTCTTAACCTAACACCATAAATTAACAGCCATGTTGGTAGTGTTTTGTTGTTCTGGCGTGGGTTGAATAGATCTTAGTTTCATTTGTTAGGCCCTTAGAGAGAGTTGTTTGCTAAAGAAATGAAGCCCTTCTAGATTGTGGAGGAATATTATAGGAAGGTTAGTAATCTGTCAGTTGTAAAGTGCTTCATTCACTTACATTGCAGGCATGCACCATAATAGAATGAATTGAGTGTATAGGAAGAATTAAAATGAAGTATTAAATTTCACTGACATGAGGACAAATAATTTGTTGCAAGTCATGGTGGGAGCATTCTGCAGGGACTTGATAAAATCAGGGAAACAGTACTAGAGCTGGTCAACTCAACCTTCAGACTCACTTGTAAACTCATTACCAGTGTCCATATTCACGGCCATGAGGTGCACTGGGCCAAGCCAGCTATAGACATCTGGCATAGCAAGCCTGAGAGATCCTACTATGTTCATGAATAACTGCTGCTCACCTGCAGCCTGTCACAGTTCTATAACAAGAGGACGACATTCTACTAAAGTTAACAGGCGGGACATACATTCTACTGGACAGACACACAAGGAGGCAGAGTAGCTCCAGCTGGGATAATTTCTAGCTACTAGTTATTTAATTTTATTAGGAATTTGCATCATTTAATGTTGGATGAACTAGGTGCCCAAGCCAGAGTATTCTCAGATTTGCCTTAAGTTTACCTTGTTTTCTCTTGCAACAATTTGAAATGAATACTTAATTTTGTCACACGTCATCCAGTCTCTGAACAGTGGCATTCTATTCATTTCTTTTGCTCAACATCTTGTTTAAACTATCTTGGTACCATGCAAGGCTAAAAAAAATAAATTTTTGATGAAGGTTCTGGAGTAACGCCAGACATTCTGTTGAAAAAAAAGAAAGTAAAATAAATTTTGATAAGACTTATAAAAAGCTTTCCTTTGATTTTATTGAAAATGTTTTGTAATATTTCTTACTTACTAAAGAAACTGTCATCCAAGTTTCATCTTGGGACCATTGTGGGAACGATCAACTTTTGAGCTTTGCTCTCTTTTCTTTTTTTTTTTCTAATTTTGCAAAATCTGCTTCATTGTTTTGAAGTAGTAAGAAAACAAGATAGGGCTCTGCGTTCAACAGAACAAATGTTCAGTATGATCTTTAATTTCAGATAATGACTGAAAATGTTATTTGCAGTCCTGTGGGTTATGTTCAGCATCAAAGAGGGGGTGGGAGTGTTACTTATGTCACATCTTAAAGAATATCAAATGAACAGTTATGAAGTAACTTCATAAATTGAGTCTGATTATAGCAGACAAAAATTGTACATCTAGGCACATGCTCAACAAATGAAAAGTTTGACTAGTTGTGGCACTATGATGTTTGTACCCAAAAGGACAAGAAAATGCAAAGATAAAAATATGATAGCACCAGCCAAATTGTGTGCATTATACTGTTTGGGCAGTACAAGAAGTTTGGGTAACACATTAGAGAAAAGTGACATGTTGGTGGTGCAAGCCAGATCAGCAAGGGTGTAAGTGTAATAATGATTAGTGAGGGTAGCTTTTTTCTGTCACTAAAACTACAAAAAGTGTTTTTTTTTTTTTCACCAGACGCATTTCGCTTTATTGAGGTAAAGCATCATCAGTGGTGGTGATTTTTGCTTAATTTCTCGCTTACGTTGGGAAAATCCATCTGCCAGCACATCATTGATGTTTTCCTACATTAGACACTGATAAGTTTGGTCTAATTTTTAGTTGTTCTGCAGCACTATGCATTTCTTATGTTTTTCACAGCACACTTTTATGCACACTGCTGTTTTCTGTTTGTTTTTGTACTAAACAGTGGTGTGCGTAAAAGGATGCTGTGAAAAACATAAGAAATGCATAGTGGTGCAGAACAACTTATAATTATACCAAAATTATCAGTGGCTTATGCAGAAAACCATAAACGATGTGCTAGCAGACGGCATTTCCCAGTGTAAGCGAGAAATCAAGCGAAAGTCACCACCACTGATGATGCTTTACCTCAGTAGAGTGAAACGCATCTGGTGACCAAAAAATCGTGCATTTTTGTTGTTGAAACGACAGAACAAAAATACCCAGAAGAATTGTAAAGCAACTCCGGACAATATGGACACACAAATGAAGTAATAATGATTGTAGAAGGGTGAAATGGCGCAAGGAGGAAGGATCGATGTTGATGTGTAGTGTGGCAAGAGGAGATTGCCGCTGTGAATGAGGGCTCCATCCCATTGTGTACATAGTTACTCAGATCTAATCTCAGTTATCTGGATAATATTTTGAAAAAATGGTGTTACATAATGGTACAAGAATCGCAAGAGCTTGCGGAAATTCAAAGTAGAAGAGAAATGTAGGTTGTCACAGATAATCGACTATGTCACTTTTATACTTGTTGTAAGGGCCATTTCATTTTAGCCTTTCACACTGGGTATTGGTAGAATACAATTGAGAATAAAAGATAACTGTAAAAACACACACACATGCATTATGCATAAGATAACTGTGTTCTAGGCTGGGCCCACTCAGTTAGATAGTGCATTTCTAAATGACTAACATGGGGCACAGTCTTCATTCCCAGTCGCAGGCAGTGGTTAGCACACTGGACTCGCATTCGGGAGGACGACGGTTCAATCCCGTCTCCGGCCATCCTGATTTAGGTTTTCCGTGATTTCCCTAAATCGTTTCAGGCGAATGCCGAGATGGTTCCTTTGAAAGGGCACGGCCGATTTCCTTCCCAATCCTTCCCTAACCCGAGCTTGCGCTCCGTCTCTAATGACCTCGTTGTCGACGGGACGTTAAACACTAACCACCACCACCACCCAGTCGCAGGATGCCTATCTAATGGCTTCCAGGGGCAACAAAAAAATTTATTTTGAACATCTCATATATTGGATTGGTTGGTGCATAAGTTTGTAGTCTTTTCCATAAGTTTATTAAACGCCACAGATACACATTAGTCATCAGTAATATATTCTCCTTCTCTATTTAAAACAGTCTGCCCACTCCGTTGTAACTTTTCAATACCGTGACTGTAGAAATCGCACGGTTTTGAGGCGAAGAGCTCATAGAGCCACATTCAGATCGCATTTTCATCCGGAAAGGAAGTTTCTTGAAGGTTGTTTGTTGGAGAGCAGAAAAAGTGAAATCCTGAGGGTGTGAGATCAGGTGAAAAGATGGGTGCAGAATAACTTCCCAACTCCTATATAGTGTTTTTTTTTAATTATTATTCTAGCAGAGTGCAGACAGGCATTATTATGGAGTAGCATCACTTCAAGCAGTATTCTTGGCCATTGTTTGTAGATTGTGCGTGCAAGGCATCTCAGTTGTTGACAGTAAGTGTCAGCAGTGATTTTCACACCTCACGGAAGCAATTCGTAGTACACCACACCATTGCTGTTCCACCAGATGTATAACATTATCTTTTGTGGATGCATGCAGGTCTTTGTATGGGGAGTTGTTGCTTTGTTTGGGCTCAGTCATTCCTTTCTTTGCTTTATGTTAGCATAAAGGTACCATTTCTCATTACCAGTAATGGTACAGAATAGGAATGGTTGGGGTTGTTCATGAGCCAATTGATGACAAGCAAGCAGAGATGCACATATGACTATGCACTGATTTTTATGAGCATGCAGCACCAATACACCTGATTTTTTTTTTTTAACCGTACCCATTGCATGTAAATGTCACACAATGATAGAATGATCATAGTTCACCACATTTGCCAGTTCTCGAGTACACTTACATGGGCCATTGTGGATTAATGTGTTTAAATGATGATCATGAAACCCTGAAGGTCTTCCCGAACGTGGAGTGTCTTTAATGTCAAAACGACCCTCCTCAGACCGAGAAAACCATTTTCTTGCCATGCTCTGCCCAGTGGCATTATCCCTATACATGATGCAAATGTTTGTGGCTGCCTCCACTGCTGTCACCCTTCTATTGAAACCAAACAGAAGAATGTTGGAAATGTTCAGATTTCTCCAGTTGTCACTCCATTTTCTAGCATCCACAGCTCCACTCACTATCTCCAAATGACAATATGTAACCTCAAATAGCAACTGTGAACTAAAAATAATAAATTACAGTTAATAAATAAACCCATAGTAACCAGAATATAAATATGAAAATAAAAATGCTACGAACTTAAGCACTAACCTAATAATTGTTGACCATATTTAAAAATTTTAAATCCTGTCGTAATCTCCTCATTAAGAGGTGTAATCTTATGTTAAAGGTTTAATGCAAAAAGACAAGCATTACAGTTAGAAACTGTCTATTTCTTCAGGCAGCGTAACTCATGAAGTGCAAATTACCCGGACTATATTCATCCAGTATTTGAAAATGAGTGATGTCCAACAAACTTTACACATGATTTAAAATATTCACAAAACTTTTTCTCACTGATAACTTTATTGTGAATAGCAGAGTAATCGCATAGATGATGATGTAGATAACAATGCCCACCACAGAACTATGAAAGGAAAAAAATTTATCGCTTACTACATTTTCGCTGTTCATGCAGTAAAACTGCCACATTAGATCTGACATGTTAATTTATTACTTCTATCGTATTTTATTTGCAACACATTTTGCAGATAGTATCCACATATACCAATGAATGTTCCAGCAAAATTAGATCATCGTAAGACACACATTTCATGAGATATGAAGCATAAACACTGAGATGCCTGAAAAACTAGCTTTTGATTAACACACCGTGCAAATTATACAGCAACTACTGGCCACTTTCATTATTTCATCCATAATATTGGCACGTTAATGTTACTTGTGACAAGTGTCCTCTGTTGGATATTATAGTACTGCATTTTGATATGGTTGGTAGTTGAAACCAATATCATTTTTAAGGAATTAATTCCATTTTCATTGTAAGCCTCAAATTCAAAGCTCCAGATTACCCGAAGGCATAGACTTCTTGTAGTTCCTACCTTAAGTACTACGGTCTCGAACATTAACACTCTCTTACCAATACCATTGATACTTACGATGTAGCAAGATTATTCGTTACATGATTGCCTATCTGATAGTGGATATGAAAGTTATGTTGTTATTTGTGAGGGATACATTGCACAGTTTCCCATTCAGAGGTTCACAAAAGTGATTGGCTAACTTTTCACATTAACAATTGTCCAGCCTATCTGCTAGAATAGTTAAGTTGCCAGTTATCAAGCTGGAACCATTTGTTTGATAATTTTGCAAGATCAGGAATATATGTTTCAGTTATGATTTTCAACATATCACTACGGTCACTACTGCACATACATTCAGTTATGATGTCCTCAAAAAGGGGATTTCAGCAACAAATAAGTTACACACTTAAATAATCATTTTAATTACTACAGAGAACTTCTCCAGTGCTTTTTGAAATAAATTTTTCTTTCAGTTTTCAAACAAAACGAACTTGAAACTAGTTAAGTGTTCTTTATCACAAACCTAGTTCACTAACTGTCAAAGATAGTTAGGTTCAGGTTTTGCATCTAGCTTTTATTTCTCTGGGCAAAGATTTTCAGCATTCTCACAACACGAGACATAATAGACTGTAATGGTTTTTATCAGTAATACCAAGTGATTATCAAGTGACAGTTGATGGCTCATGTGGCCACTCAAGTTCAGAGAGAGTCTTGTTTCCACACACATCTTCACTAAGAATTAAATCAATGGAATTCAGTGGACATACTTATTGCATCACTTGTAAAACCAGGTGATTCATGCACTCTGTGATGCCACTTGCATATAGCTCTGACATAATCACATGCTGTAACATAAAAGTTAAGTGGTAATGCAATAGACCACAAAGCTGAGCCATATTTTATAGGAAATATTGAACATGTTGTCTTGGCAAACTGAAATGACAACTGTTCATTTACACCTGGCTCTCTTTTAAGCACTGAAATATTCATCTTCCTCATAGTTCTTCTTCTGCAAGGACTTTATCACACAATTCAAATTACTATTCAGCTGTTTAAGGAAACACTTTGTCTGCTGAAATGAGTCATTTTCTTCCTGTGCTGCATGATTACTTTACACACAATGTTTCACCTTCCCTTAATGTGAACAGCTCTACCATGAGGTGATGTGATTAGATTGAGGGGAATGTATTTTGGCAACACTAGAAAAAACAGATGCACAGAAATGTAGCACTTCCTGGGACAGTAGTTTCCAAAATGAAAAAAAATCTTCCAACATAAAAATTAGCAGAGAGCACAATATATGCATGAAAAAGAGGAATTCATTTGAAAAAAAATTTAAATAATTGACTTGTTGCTTAATCACAACATCCAATATTTGGATTATCTCAGATGTAAACAATACTGAAGTAAAATATACAATGCATGGACAGCTACTGTGGCACCAGCTGCCAACATCAGATTTTGTTAAGTAGTTGTTATATACGGAAACATTACAATCATTAGTCCAGCTTACATTTTGCATCTGTGACAAGTTGCAATTCAATCAGTGTCAACTTTGCAGAAACACTTGGAACATATGCTACTATTTTTGTTTGTTTCCCATATTTTTTTAATGCAGTGGATTGATTCAGTAGCTTTTCCTTGCACTGCCCTTAATGAATCTACAAATACACAAACAGCCTTTGATTGTGTGACTCAGAACATTCTCTTAAGTAAATTAGAATATTATGGTGTCATCAGCAGTGCTGTGAAATGGTTTGTGTCTTATCCAACAGGAAACAGTGTCGTTGCAAAATACCTGTACAGTAAGCAGTCAGTCTTCATCTGATTGGGAATTAATTGCCTGTAGTGTTCCTGACAGTTCCATCTTGGGTCCATTGCTTTTTCTTGTGTACATTAATGACTTCTCGTTCGCTACATTGCCAGATGCTAAGTTTGTTTTGTTTGCAGATAATGCAAACATTACAATAAGCCACAAGTCAAGTACAGATTTAGAAATGGCTGCTAATCAAATTCTCACTGCTGTTACTAAATCATTTAAAGCTAATTCACGGTCATTAAACTTTGAGAAGACCAACTACATGCAGTTCAGAACCTGCAACAGATTTCCTTTCAGCATGTGTATAGCATACAAAGGCATGCAGATTGAAGAGGTTGACAATGTTAAATTTCTGAGATTACAATTTGATAACAAATTCAGTTGGGAAGTGCATACCACAGAAGTGCTAAAGTGCTTAAAGAAGTCTGTATTTGCAGTAAGAATGTCAGATGTAGGAGATACAAATATGAAAAAACTTGCATACTATGGTTACTTAAGTCTATTACATCATGTGGGATCATATTCTGCATAACTTGTCAAAGCAAGCAAAAGTTTTTAGCATGCAAAAGCATGTAATGAGACTCAATTGTGGTGTAAATTCAAGAACATCATGTAGAAACCTGTTTAATGAATGTGTATTGTAACTACTGCTTCTCAGTGTATTTATTCGTATATGAAATTTGTTGCAAGTAATAGTTCTCTATTTCCAACCAATAGCTCAATACGTAGTATCAATTCCAGGAATGAGAACAATCTACATGAAGACCTAAAATCACTTACCTTGGTCCAAAAAGGGGCCCAATATTCAAGAACACACAATTTTTAATTAATTGCCAGCAACTATTGCTTCAAATAAAGCACAGTTTAAACAGAGTTTGAAAGACTTCTCGATTGGCAACTCCACCTACTCTATAGGTGAATATCTTACCAGGGACTGTTAGACCAGCTTAAGTAAAAATTTGTCAGATTTTAGTGTTGACAGCACTTAGTCACAAAAGTCAAGATTAGGTATTTTGTGCGTGATAAATTTATTAATTTTTGTAGTGAACTTGAAGCACAGTTTACATTGACTGACAACACCTACTGGTAGGCTTAGTTTTAGAAGAAAATCTTGCTCACAAAATTATATTGCATGCGATCAAATGCCGCAAAACGGAAAGAGAATGGAAAGAATTACTCCATACCATCTGCAAATCTTCCGTGAGAGCTCCTGCATACAGGGCCTACAAGACAAAGCATGCATAGCATTGGTAGGTTTGAACAGTTTCCAAGAACGATCCTGGCAAATCATTGAAAACATTTGCTAGAGAAGATGTTTTCATTTCACGTATTTTGTTAGAGAACTTTTAAAGAACCCTCTATTTTGTCCAGATTACTTTATATTGTATATTTCAACACTGCCGTGTAACTTTGTATGGAAACACTGTTACATTATTTCACAACACATTCATATTCCAGCGTAGTCCCCCTGTTGATAAAATTAACATTAATACGGTCACATCAGATACAAGTGTGAGACAATCAGATTCACAAACAAAAGACCAGGGCAGTGAAAGCAAATGACCACATGGCTTGAAATGTTTTTACATTTCACAGCATTTTAGACATGAAGGACATTGCAGTATCTGCCGTGTGACAGTGTCCCATTTACTCATTAGGAGAAGGACAGAACAGCGACGTAATGCTAAGAGTAGGAATCGAATTCGATCCTGGCAGGGAAGAAGGGGTGGAGGCAGCGACGACTCCCTGTTAATGAAATGGTAGATGCCTGAAGATCCACATGAATTTAGGAACATTGTCAGCATGGATGTGCGTTGTCGATCGCTAATGATGGGATTCACGCAAGTGACAGAGCAATGAGAGAAGCTATTTCACAATGGTGCGACCCCAAATATGCAAAAACAGCTTTCAGAATCCTCACTGATTACGGCCACCGTAAGTGATCCAACTTTCGTGGCTATTTTCTCTACACTATCGTGCTGGGCATACAGAAGTAATGCAAAAGATGCAATCGAACACATGCAGTACTTTCACCAATTAAAGTGAGTAGGCCTACATATGATGAAAGTAAAATTATTTGCACATTTGCATAAAATGTAGAATTATGAATCTGTAGACGTGCCTTTCCGTGGTACATTGTCGATAGGATCATATGGACACGTTTCCTAGCTTTAGGCCTCAATAAGCACACTTACACCTTCTTAGTTTCATTCCATTTCTACAATAAGAAGCTATATTTAGGTACACGGCTTTTATAAATGGCAATACAAAGAGAATTTTCATTTGTTTTATTACTGTATTTATAAAAAATTACTCACTGAAAATGTCTAGAATATCTCACCCAATAACAAAAAAAGAGCTCAAGAGCTAATGTATTTCTTATTGTTGACCACACATCAAACAGAAAGCCTGATCGAAATGCTGTGTTCTGTGCATACATACACACACCTCTTCTAGTGTGCAAGCGCGGAACTGTGGCAGAATAGAATGGTTCCTGTTTCTGTCTACCTACCTCTCTATCTACCTACTACGTATGTCTATCCATAATTTGCCTTAATGTCAGTGTGTACTTACTGCAGAGTATGTGTGAGCCCTGATCAACTGAGATTAGAAAAGCTATCAAAAAATTGACTTGGCTGTTATTCATTTCTCATCTGCTCGTTACTGGATGATGATGATGATGATCTTTAGATTAAAAGTGGAGGGTTTCGGGTTTTACTGCTCATCAGTAATTAACACATTGAGTACCATGCCTGTAATATTACTGTCTTTCCTGTTGTAAACAGTGCCATGCCTATAATATTACAGTCACAGCACCTTCATGATAATTGCCATGATAGTCCTTACAAAGATGATGTGCCCGTAATATTACAAACATTGCATTCTTTCAAAAAGTGAAGAAAACATAATATTACTGGAATGACACTCAGAGTATTAAGTTTTGTTCAGTATGCTTTCATTCCCATTTTTTTGTTATTATGTCTTTAAGTTTTTCATCTGTATAAATGGTATTGAAATAAAATTAAATGAACTGGTGCTGCTGAAATAGTTAAACCAAGTAAGTTAAAAAGTTTCAATTCAGTTACGTGCTGTGACCTCATTAATGAGATACGTAAAACCCAAAACCAAAAACATTTTAATGTGTTCTGTAGGTAATGCGTTCTGGTATAGGATACCTTCCCATTCATTTCAGTTGCTGGTAGTGTGCCAGGACAGAACAACCAAATGAAAAATTACATGTGTAGAAGGCCTCTGTTCCTTCATTTGTCAGTTCAGTCGCTCTTTGGAAGTTGCACCTGTCAGATGTGAGATATATCCAATAGGATGTCTGAAAAAGATGATAAAACTTGTTTTTCAAAAGTCACACCAGCTTCTACAAATGAATCATGAAACCTGGTGTTGTGGAATTTGCTGTCCAACCTCTTCATCAGCTAAATGTGATGTGGATCCCAGGTACTGTAAATAGCATCAAGACAGAAGCAGTGTTTATGTAACTGCTAACATAAGTGTGTAATATTGTATGGAGACTGTGCTCAGTGTGGTTTAGTCAGAATGTGATGGGATAATAGAAGTGTCTTCATTTCTTTTTAAGTACCCAATTACAGTTGAAACTTTATTATACCACTGCAGGGTGTGTGTATGCCAATGGGTGTGGTTTGTTAATAATCATATTAAATGTGAAGTGGTTTAAATTATAAAGTGATTCTCTTTTGTATCCATCCCTAGAACTATGAAGTTACTGCAAGAATTTGAATTGTCATCATAAAGGAGACAGTTTGAGTCATCATAATTCCTCTTTCATTGTCCTCTTACTTTTTGCAGGGAGAGATTTTGGTTTCCTTGATTGGAACTCATTTCAGTACCTCCTATTCCTGCAAATGTCTAGCTGTAACCTAAAGTTCAAATCTTGTTTCACAGATTATCCTCATATGCAGTTGTGGTTCACATGACCATTAGCATGAAACGAAAATTCTCTCCCATCTTCTTAGTGTCTTTAACTACACCCTCTTGATAACACTGATCTGCACACCTCTCAGTTGATTGCATTGTTTTCATACCTACACAGGAAAAGGTAAATAATCTTCTAATAGTTGTATTCTACACAGTTGACATCCCCAGGAAAAGCAGAAAATATATCGTGAACTTTAGTTGATTTAGTCACTGCACTGAAGTTGCAATTATCGTGTTGTCATAAAAATAGCAACCACTCTTTCTGTACTGTTGTTACTATGGAATTTAGTAATTACTGATATTTCCTGTATTGTTTTTTATATTGGCTGTCAGTGATAATTAAAATGATGGTGTTCAATTATCAGAATTCATCAGACCATTGTGTATAATAATATTAGAGCATGTCGTCATGTTGCTGATAAGGTGCCGTGTAGGGTAACCAATAACATAATAGCCTATTTACCCACAGATAATGGTGATTCACATCCCCCCTCCCCTCCGCCTTGCAATCTAGGTGACAGAATTACTTACATTCAGTCTAACAAGGGAGTGGTCCAATCAGACATGTCGAAACGTGCCCTAAATGTTTTTCCACAGGAAGAATACACAAAAAGAAATGCAATGTCTCTAGCTGCTAAGAAACCTGCAAGTATTGATTAAAGAAATGTTGAAAATTGCCAAATTTATAGCTCTCCACGTTGCTGGAGGTGTGGGCACAACACGTCAGGTGATGTTTAGTAAACTCAAGTAGCAGACTCTGCAAGAGAGGCGCACTGCATCGTGGTGTAGCTTGCTGTCCAGGTTTCGAGAGGGTGCTTTTCTGGATGAGGTATTGAATATATTGCTTCCCCCTACTTATACCTCCCGAGGAGATCACAAATGTAAAATTAGAGAGATTCAGGCACGCACGGAGGCGTTCCGGCACTCGTTCTTCCCGCGAACCATACGCAACTGGAACAGGAAAGGGAGGTAATGACAGTGGCACGTAAAGTGCTCTCCGCCACATGCAGTTGGGTGGCTTGCGGAGTATAGATGTAGATGTAGGTGCATATCCTCGATTGACTGCACATCGATAAATAGATTACATGGCCCAACACGATCATAATTTGTAAAGTGAATTTCAATTACTATTGATCAGTTTTCTGACACAATTGTTCAGTTACTACTCATTCAAATTTGCATCTCATTTAACAACTATAATAATTAGCTGTTGCCTTTGCAGTATTGTTAAGTGTTAACAATGGAATTAAAGTTGAACTTTTTACGTAATTGGTAATAGCCTCTTTGTGCAGGTTCCAGAGTTTCACAGTAATGTGGAATCCAGTTAATGTTTCCAATCTTGCTAAAATGAAACTGAAGAACATGGTACGCAATCGAATTTGCCTACTTGTCCTGGAGATGTACATGTGTGTTATGTATTAGATAATTTCTTGTACATTCATTTGAATGATGTAGACTTTTGTTAGAAATTATGGATACATTAGAAGAAACATGAGATTGTGTTAAAATCCAGAACAAAAACATGGTATCTTTCTACTCCAAAGAAAATATGTGCAGTAATAGCTTTCACTGGGAAAGAAATGGCTGTAAATTCTTTTGATAAAACAGAGGAAGGAGAAAAGCATAAATTTAAGCAGCGTGCAAAACCAGTTTCATTTTGTGTTGTAAAATCTGAACATGAATTGTGTAAATGGAAGAAAGATCTATATAAAGTAAGAGATATGCACAAGAGGGAAACTTGCAACAAAAATGTGAAAGAAAAACTATTAGTAAGATTTTGAATTGGTCAAGAGAGTCAATGCACTGTTACCAAGGGACATCCAAGAGATTTTGCTCTCTGAATTGCGAATGAGGTGAACATTACTGACTTCCAGGGTACTTTAATGTAGTTAAACAGGAAAAGGAAGCCACAAAATTAAGAAGTTTACTGCAAGTAAATGTGTAGAGGTGGTGGCACAAATAAGTAGAGAAATTAGTAGTGGACATGAAGACGAAGCTTCTTGTTATCTTGTAAAATGCTTTGTAGAAAGGTTTCACACAAGAACTGTGTGCAAACTACACTTTATTGTTCAGAGTGAAAGTTGCTTGTGTAGTAAGAAAATGCCAGGACACATTGATATATTATGATATGTTATAGTACCAGTGATAAGTATCAATGGATTACTGTTTCTGCAGCATAATATCTATCTTCAGGAACATCAGAGCAAAGTAGGACCAAATATTTTAAAAAGGACTGTTTAGATGCAAAAATCTTGTAATTGATGCAGCAAAATGTGGAAAAATACAATAGTTTTCAGTATTACATTTGGAATGTCTTCTTACCAGTTGCAGAAAATTAATTCATTGCTGTTGTTGAATTCTGGCCTGGAAAGATGCCTCTGTCTTTTAGGAGGACAATGACAAGATTGTTAATACATTTCAGATTCCACCCGGTACTAATATAGTGTGATTCAGCTTCTCAATAAAGAAATTTTTCGCGTGTGTAAAGCATTTTTCAGTAATTTGAGGCATGCTGCCACGAGATGGTAGGTCAGCAACTATTCAGTACTAATGAAATTGGGTAATTTTTTGTTTCATCCATCTCTGTTGCAGTGATTACCAGTTTTGGGCTGACACACCCATTCTCAAACCACACACATTGCTATAAACTGTAATTATTCATACAATATGGTGCAAAAATGCACAAACACCTTCTGTACAGCAAAGTATACTGTAAGTAACAAGTACCGTCATTGATTTTAGCCTATGTGTCTGCTGCATCTGACTGTTGTGTTGACTTTGTTGGCTGGCCAGCTATTTTTTGCTTATTTCATTGTTACGTGTGTTATACTTATGCATGCTATATCCTCCTAAAGTTGTTTTTATTGATGGGATTCTTTTAAGTTGATTGAGGATATGCCTGATCGAAATTGAGTGTGTATAGTTACAAATACCACTGTTCCTTTTTTGTTAAGAAATTTGTGTTGTGTGTTGCGTTTTTTTAATACATAGGTGATACACTGTCTGATCCAAAGAATCTGGAGACCACTATGTAATTCAGAATTGACCACTAGATGTCATTAGAAGCGGACCTGTCAGTATAAAAGGAAATGGGGAATATTGTGTTGTCAATAGAAAAGCAGTGACAAACAACTTTGTAATAGGTCGATCAGGAGAGCTCAGGGACTTCGAATGTGGACGAGTCATCGGATTTCACTTGAGTAACAAATCCATTGGGGATATTTCAACCATTTTATAGCTTCCCTGGGTAATGTGATTGGGAAATGGAAAAGCAAACAACCACAGCTAAAACAAGACCAGGCAGAACTCACGTCCTGACGAACAGGGACCATCAAGCGTTGTGGAGGGTGGTTGTAAAAAAGGTCACACGAAATCAGTGAAAGGAATCACATGTGAGATCTGAAGTGCTACCAGAAGTCCCGCTAGCACAAAGGAAAGTATGTAGGGAGTGAAAAAGAATGGGGTATGATGACTGAGCCGCTCCTCATAAACCACACATTTTAGTGGTCAGTGCTAAGTGACACTTCAGTTGTGAGTAGTTATGCCACTGGACTTTGGATGACAGGAAACAAGTGATTTATCATGAATCATGTTATACCCTGTGCCAATCCAGTGGAAGAGTTTGTGTCTGGCAAATGCCTGGAAAATGTTACCTGCCATCATGGGTTGTGCTAAGTGTGAAGTACAGAGGAGGTGATGGTGTTACAGTGTGGGGCACTTTTTTCCTGGTTACAGTGTGGTCTGCCAATTGTGCTTTAGAAAATGCTAACTGTAGAAGTATACGACAGCATTTTACAGCATGGTGTTCTACTTGCAGTGGAGGAACACTTTCGAGACGATGATTGACTGTCTGAACGTGATATTTTAGTTAGACTAAAATTTTGTGTACTAAAATAGAAGGATACAGAAGTAGTAAGCTTTGTCCAATGATTCACGAATGCTGGGGGAGTTCCCAATATGCTATCATCAGTTGATAAATACACATCATGGGCACTTATATGTTAGAAGATTATGAAATGAGTTGGAGAGATTGTCAGTGTGTGCGTGTGTTGCTGCAGTCCCGGCCTCCCCCCAGGGGGTCCACAACTCTTGTGGATACGTGCGTAGCGAACACGGGACCCCGAGCTAATGTGGCCCTCCTTCCTTTCCGGGCTGCATACCTTCCCTTTCCGCATCCTTCCCTGTCCCCCATCTTCGCCCCCCCCCCCCCCCCCCCCCCTCACCTCTGGCTCTTTCCTTCCCTTTCTTCCCTTCTGGGAGTATGTTTTGTGCCTACGTCCGGAGACGGACGCTCGACAATGTCGCACATTCTTCACTTTCTCCGCTTGCATGTCTTCATCCTTCCTTTGTCCTTCTCTTTTCCTTACCTCTTCTCTTTATCCTTTTCTCCACTGCGGCATTTGAGACCTCTCTTCTTTCCTTTCCTTTTCTTTGTTTTTCCCTTTCTCTTTTTTCCTCCCTGTGCGTGTGTGAAGGCCGACCCACGCATTTTCATGCGTAGCCGGTGACTGGGTAACGCTTAATTCCCCGAACCGGGTAGACAGGTAGGACATGTACGTACCACCTGGTAACGGCCAGGCCCAGGGAGGGGTAATTACCTGAGCTGATACCTTCCGAAAGTGCCAATTGGTCCCTCCGTCCGTTTCTCGGGAGGTGTGACCTGACGTGTGAACAATCACCTAAGACGGGAGTGCCCTCAGAGAGGGCCCCCACAAGGGAGGAGCGCACCATCGGAGACGCCGGTAATCATGGGGGATTCTTCCGCAATGGTTTCCTCACCTTCCACTATGTCTGCTCACAAGCGTAAGTTCACTGAGTCTCAGCCACAGACAGTTCTTCCATCGTTGCCACAGTTCCTTGTTGTTTCTCGGTCTGACGAAGGTCACGACTTCTCCACGGTCAACCCTTTCATTATTCAGAAAGGTGTCGACGCAATTGCAGGTCCTGTAAAGTCTTGTTCCAGATTACGGCATGGCACCCTGTTGTTAGAAACAGTCAGTGCCCTCCAGGCACAAAAATTGCTTCGTACCTCACTACTACACACCTTCCCTGTCCGGGTGGAACCGCACCGTACTTTAAATTCCTCGCGTGAAGTCGTCTATACACGCTCCCTCGATGGATTGTCTGTTGAAGAAATTCAGCACTACCTGTCTGACCAGGGCGTAACGGCTGTTCATAGAGTTATGAAAAGGGTTGACACGAACATCATTCCAACCCGCACTGTCTTCTTGACATTTGACAAAGTTCAACTCCCATCGAAAATCAAAGCAGGCTATGAGATAATTTCCATTCGCCTTTACGTCCCAAACCCTACGCGTTGCTATCGGTGTCAGCGGTTCAATCACACCAGCCAGTCCTGTTCCAATCCGGCCAAATGTGTTACGTGTGGCAAGGATGCCCATGAGGGTGCTTGTCCACCTCCATCCCCTCGCTGCATCAACTGTATGGGTGACCACACTGCTTCCTCTCGAGATTGCACCGTTTTTAAGGACGAAAAGCTCATCCAGGAAATCAGAGTGAAGGAAAAGGTGTCGACCTTTGCTGCTCGAAAATTATTCGCCAGTCGACAGCCCACCGTGCCTCAGACAGGAAAATACAGCACTGTCCTTGCTTCTCCTCGGCCAACAAAGGAGGCTGCCACGCAGACTTGCGACCTCACCTTTAGTGCCACGGTCATCAGATCGGCCAGCACAAAGATCGCCCGTTCAACCTCACCACTTTCGCCTGCCCACTCTCTGGCTCACCCTTCTTCGGGTTCTGCTAAATCTTGAGCCCAAAAGTCAGACACCAAGACTTCGAAAAAAGAGCATACTCGTGAAGAGTTTTTATGTCCCGCAACTTCCCAACTGTCGGTTCCTCCTTCATCTAAACATGATACTTCCAAGGAGGCTACAAAGAAACCCAGTTCCTCCCCTTCTCCGCCAAGGCGTGTCCCATCTACAGCACCACCTGGCGGAAATCGCCCTCGGCCGTCTGTGTCGCCGAGGCGCACTGCTGGCGGCCGATCAACCGGCCGATCGCTGGTGGCAGGAGCTGCTCCTGAACAACCTATGGATCAGGATCTTCTGCCTTCAGCTGAATGCTATTCCATGCTGTCGGTCGCAAGCTCCGAGCAGTCGTTGAGTTGACAGCAACCTTGGTCACATTCCTCCATTTTCTGTTCACCCTTTGTCCATTATCCACTCGAATATCCGCGGTATTCGAGCCAATCAGGATGAATTGTCCATCCTCTCACGATACTACTCGCCGGTCATCTTCTGTCTTCAGGAAACAAAGCTGCGTCCCCATGACCGCTTTGTTCTCCCTCATTTTCAGTCCGTCCGATATGATTTCCCCTCTGTTGAAGGCACTCCAGCACATGGAGGACTCATGATTCTTCTCCATGAAACTCTCCAGTCTCACCCCATCCATTTAAAACACTTCCTTCCAAGCTGTCACCATCCGTCTTTCCCTTTCCGGATACACGTTCTCTCTTTGTACTGTATACATTCCATCGTCCACACCAATGACACGAGCTGATCTCCTTCATCTTCCTGGTCAGCTTCCACCCCCATATTTACTGGTTGGGGACTTCAATGCCCACCACCCGCTTTGGGGATCTCCTTGTCCGCGTGGCTCACTATTGCTAGACTTCTTCCACCAAGTGGATCTTGTTTGCCTCAACACTGGGGACCCTACGTTTTTGTCTGCCTCCACGACAAAATTCTCTCATTTGGACCTTTCGGTCGGTACTGTTCTGCTAGCTCGGCACTTCGAATGGTTCGCCCTTGCTGATACACACTCGAGTGACCACTTTCCATGCGTCCTTAGATTGCAGCCACAACTGCCATATATGCGCACGAGACGCTGGAAGTTTGCCCAAGCCGACTGGACACTTTTTTCGTCTCTAGCGACATTCGATGACCGTCACTTTCCTAGCGTCGACATTGAGGTCATTCATATTACAGACGTTATTCTTACAGCTGCGGAACGTTCAATGCCTCGCACCTCCGAATTGCCCCGGCGCCCCCCCCAGTTCCTTGGTGGAACGAGGCATGCCGTGATGCAGTACATGAGCGGCGACGTGCTCTCCGCGTTTTCCACCACCATCCTACTTGGGCCAACTGTATCCGCTATAAGCAGTTCTGTGCGCGATGCCGTCGCGTCATCCGCGATAGCAAGAAGGCAAGCTGGGACTTCTTTACTAGCTCATTTAACACCTTCACTCCCTCCTCGGAAGTTTAGAGTCGGATTTGACGGTTATCAGGCGCGCCTAGTTTCTCCGCGGTCTCTGGGCTCACTGTCGCGCATGATACATTAGTGGACCCCGTTGCAATTTCTAACTCATTGGGTCAACACTTTGCTGAGATTTTGAGCTCTTCAAATTACCCACCAGCGTTTCTCCCGAAGAAACGTGCAGCGGAAGTGCAACCTCTTGCTTTCTCCTCTCAAAATCGCGAAAGCTACAATACTGTTTTCTCCATGCGGGAACTCCAACATGCACTCTCTTCTTCTTGCTCCTCCGCCCCAGGACCGGATAGTATCCACATCCAAATGTTGCTGCATTTATCATACCATAGTCTGCGTTACCTCCTTCGCCTTTATAATAGAATTTGGACCGACAGTACTTTTCCCAGACGATGGCGCGAAGCTATCGTCGTTCCTGTTCCGAAACCTGGAAAGGACAAACATCTCCCCTCTAGCTATCGCGCCATTTCTCTCATGAGTATTGTATGTAAGGTTTTGGAGCGTATGGTGAATTGCCGTTTAGCTTGGTGGCTGGAGTCCCGCAGTCTTTTAACACCTGCCCAATGCGGTTTCCGAAAGCATCGTTCTGCAGTTGACCATCTTGTTGCTCTCTCCACTTATATCATGAACAATTTTCTCCGGAAACGCCAAACAGTAGCAATATTTTTTGATCTGGAGAGAGCATACGGTACCTGTTGGAGGACAGGCATCCACCGCACACTGTTCTCCTGGGGCTTTCGCGGTCAGTTGCCCCTTTTTTTTCGCGAATTTATGGCAGAGCGCACATTTAGGGTGCGGGTGAACACTACTCTCTCCCGTACTTTCTCCGAAGAAAACGGGGTACCCCAGGGCTCCGTGCTGAGTGTTGTACTGTTTGCCATTGCCATAAATCCAATTATGGATTGTCTCCTTCCTGATGTCTCGGGCTCCCTCTTTGTGGACGATTTTGCGATCTACTACAGCTCTCAACGGGCCAGCATTCTTGAACGACGTCTTCAAGGCTGTCTCAATCGCCTCCACTCTTGGAGCATCGAAACAGGCTTCAGCTTTTCTCCCAGTAAGACGGTTTGTGTTAATTTTTGGCGTCGTACGGAGTTTCTTCCACATTCCTTACATCTAGGACTTATCAACCTTCCATTTTCGGACGTCGCTAAATTCTTGGGTCTTATGTTTGACAGAAAACTGTGCTGGTCCTCCCAAGTTTCCTATCTTTCGGCTCGCTGTCTGCGATCCCTGAACACCCTCCGTGTCCTGTATGGTACCCCCAGGGAAGCGGACCGAGTGGTCCTACTCCACCTCTATCGCACTTTAGTGCGCTCGAAATTGGACTATGGAAGCATAGTTTACTCCTCTGCTCGGCCGTCTATTCTTTGGCGTCTCGACTCTATCCACCACTGTGGATTACGTTTAGTGTCTGGAGCTTTTTAAACCAACCCTGTGGAAAGCCTTTATGCTGAGACTGCTGAACCTCCGCTGTCCAAACCGCGATCTGTCGTTCTAAGTAGTTATGGTAGCCATTTGTCTTCCATGCCTGCTAATCCGGCCCATGACATTTTTTTCGACGCCTCCTTGGATTTAGAGTATGCAGGTCGCCCTTCCTCCCTACTACCACCGGGAGTCCGCTTCCGTCAACTGCTCCATTCTCTTTCCTTCCGCTTTCCTAAAACTTTCTTGACAACTTGGTGTACAGCACTGCCTTGGCTCTGACCCCGGACCTGCCTGCTCCGTGATGTTTGTCAGTTTCCCAAGGATGGTACCCCTTCACTTGTTTATCGTCGGGCGTTTTCTGCTCTATGTGCACAAATAAAGGAAGCCACATTAATTTACACTGATGGCTCAAAAACATCGTTTGGTGCAGGGAGTGCCTATATTGTTGGCGACACCCCAAATCGATTTCGGCTTCCCGACCAGTGATCGGTTTATACTGCGGAGCTTTACGCTGTTCTCCAGGCTGTCCAATACATCTGTCGCCATCAGCGGATACAGTATGTTATGTGTTCAGATTCTCTCAGCTCTCTCCTCAGTCTCCAAGCTCTCTACCCTGTCCACCCTCTGGTCCACCGGATTCAGGATTGCCTATGCTTGCTCCACTTGGGGGGCGTCTTGGTGGCATTCCTCTGGATCCCAGGACACGTTGGTATCTGTGGAAATGAGGCAGCCGATATCTAGCGGCCAAGGCTGCATCTCTCTTCTTCGGCCAGCTATTCGCACGATTCCCTTTGCCGATCTATGGAGTGTTTTGTCGTCGTGTTGTTCTTTTATGGCACGCACATTGGTCGACACTTCCCCATAATAAATTGCGGGACGTGAAAGCTCTTCCCTGTGCTTGGACCTCTTCCTCCCGAACGCGTTGTCGGGAGGAGGTAATTTTAACTAGACTCCAGATAGGGCACTGTCTTTTTAGCCATCGATATCTTTTAAGCGGCGATCCTCCCCCACTCTGTCCCCACTGCTCTCAGCTGTGGACGGTAAGACACCTTTTACTTGAGTGCCCCTAGTTTACTCCGTCTACAGCTGTCGCCTGAAACATCATCCATTTTAGCAGATGACACGCGCTCAGCCGATCGCGTTCTTGAGTTTATTAGTGCCAGTGACATGACGTCAGCCATTTGAAGCTCTTTTTGGGGACAACCAACCCCTTTCTGTAGTGGTTTTTTAAGCTTTCCTTCTGCTTTTAGTTTCTCCAATTTTTTTGAGTTTTTTTCCCATTGCTGCTGGTTTCCATTTTCGTTTTTTTTACCTCTTTCTAAGTCACAGACCGGGCGCTAATGACCATAGCAGTTTTGCACCCTAAAAAAAAAAGTCCCGGCCTGTGTCAGCTGGACAGTTATTAGCAAAGAATTGTTTTATGGTTAGTGAACACTGTATTTTTCACTGTAAGTCTGTCTGTAATATTGTCTGTCTGGAATATTGCAATCATTTACTAAGTAAAGTGTCTGCAATACAGGTTGGGGAGTAGACACTTAATATCAGTTCTCTTTTTTTTTGCTCTGGCCCAATAATGTATTTGATTAATACAATAAGAAAGGGTAAAGTATGAGATGTTGGAGTGACTGGTGGTTGTGGGAGACAGCTTCAATTGTGGTCTGGTTTGGGAGTCCTCTTCATACCGGTGAAACCCCAGACAAGTGTTAATTTCAAACATTTTAAGATACTGTCATAAACTTGCTGCTCGAATTAAAAAATGAATAAATAAACAGGTAGTCCTGTCTCATGTTCCCTTATAAACACTGAAAGAATCATTAAGCTGTTGTCATGCAGTTTCTCTAATTTTGTTGTAATTTCTAATTTTAATAGGTTGTAAACTTCAAGGAGCCATTACGAATATTTTCCAACCAAGAATTGGATGATCTTGGTCTAAGGTACTACTCACCTGAAGCACATCGTACAGCTTTTGTGTTACCTCGCTTTGCTCAAAAGGTGTTGGAGCCGATATGTACAAAAAAAGAATAGGTAAGGTTGTGTTACATTACTGTACCTGTTTAAAGCTGTAAAATTTCACCATGGATAATGGTTCTTTTTGTATTTTAATTTTTTTCTTTCTCTTATTGTTACAGGAATAAATGTTGTTTAAGAAAGGGCTAGACATTCCTCTGTAAACATCTGCAGTGCTAATACTCAATGTTGTAAGGTTCATCCAGTCCTACACTCACTGGAAAATATTTTTTTAATCATGTGAAATGTGGTGTCAGATCTGTGTCGTGTTTGTGTACTTACTAGAAATAAAATTTTTATTTAAACTTTTCTGGAAACATAAGTGACACACAAATCTTTCCTAAACTACAAATGCCATTGAAGCACCCCATACTTACAACTTTTTTAGTGGTATAATTTTCTTATAATACAACAATTAGTGTTTTCACCTCAGTTTTATTACCGGTTCATTAGAAACAAATTGTCTTTTATAGGTTTTTAGGACTATATATAATACTATAGTAATCTGTTTCTTTGGATTTGTTGCATGCACATAGTTTTTTCCTTCTCCAGAAAAGTTGTGAATATTGCCTTAATGCTCCATTACATTCAATCATCATTGCCTGCCAAGCATTAATGGAGAACTCTAGTATTATCTATCATTGTTTGTTTTGAAAACTTCCCAGTGTATGTTTAATTTTCTTCTTCCTGATTCCACACCGTGCATTTTGCTGTATGCACTGCAACTGAGAAATTTGAATTCTTATTTTTTTATTTATTTAGACATAGTTTTCAGGTGTGGGTAGAAAAGTCAGTACAAACTTGAGTATCTCCATTCATATCAAGTTCATATATGCCTGCAGATCGTGTGTCACATTTGCATAGCCCGATTCTAAAGTTCTGTTTGAACTGGCATTATGGTTCTTACACTGAGTTAGCTTAATCACTGAATACAAACTGTTGAGCCTGTAATGACATTGTGGCAGCTATCTGTTGAGCCTGTAAGGACATTGTGGCAGCTACCTGTTGAGCCTGTAATGACATGGCGGCAGCCATGAAAGTGAAAGCTTTGCAATTTGACCAAAACTCCGTGATCATACTTACTAGCTGAGCAGAAATCATCAGGTTAACTTTGATAGTTTAACCATAAAGCAACACTACTTCTTTGATTATTGATTAGATTACCAGTTACGCAGGTGAGAAGGCATCCTACAAACATTGGGAATATTTTACTTCCCCATAACTCTTGACTACTTTCTATGTCAGGAAGACATTTTAGTTTGTAAAAAGTCCAGTGTGATATTGGAGACTCCTTCATAAACCAATGGGAGGTAATCTTTCTCTGTTTCAAGTGACTGCCTTAGTAGCACATGGTTCTTGTTCCTGTGATCCCTGTGCCGCCGTCTTCCTCCAACTCTACTGTTAGAAGAGGATTCATTCTTAAAAATGTAGGTTTAGTCTTCTATTAAGAGTGGAACAAATGTTAGGGATAACTTCTGTAATGCAAGAACTAATTTTTCTGAAAACAGGTCATTTACCAGAGATTATTTGTAAGCTGGGTGTGCATTAGATAATGGTCAACATTGGAAAGTGTTGGAGCAGTTTTCATATTTTCAAATTCAAATGCAGACCTTCTTTATTTTTCACACGACATGATTTTCATAGAAAGTTTTGGTTTGATTTAACTAGTTCTCTGTAGCAAAATAAACATAATCGATGTTTCTCTGTGGTATCTCTCTCTAGAACCTAAACCAACCTAAGTTTTAACCAATTGATATTGTGGCAAATGGTGCAGTAGGAAGTTAAAAAGTTTCAAAAACTGTGTATTCATTCGCAGTAACACCATGAATATTAAGGTTTTGTTATGATTTTTTGCTGAATTTCATTCTGGCCATTAGCAACCGAATTAAAGAAGACAGAAGAAATGCTGGCAAAGTGGAGTAGTCAAACGGGGAGTTTTGAACTGACAGACAGCATGGCCTCTGTATGATAGAAAGAGAGTGCTCCAAGCCAATGACACACTGGTGCCTGGTCAACACACCATAATAGGGGTTATATCATTTGCAATGTTATAGTTGAGAACTTACATGTAGATTGACATCCCTGGAGACAAAAATCATATCTGTTGTATCTTACAAGGGATTATGAAGTTAATTTTGGAGCATAGTTTGGTGCTACACCTGGAAATAATTGGGCAGTCACAGAGTCGCCACATGTTTCCTATGATGTTGAAAACTCTGAATTATGTTAGTAGTCATAAGAATGTTACTATAGCCACGGCCATTTCTGGTCTTAGGCAGGTCTGTCCTGTAATGCTAAGCACATTCTGTGCTGGTACACCATTAGGAATGAGGCCCACTTGAGTTTGAGCAGAGGGTGTTGGCCACTGTGCTGATGAACAATAGTGTAGCTTTCTGAATAGACAATGTATACAGTGGATTGAAATTCCAGATTTTCTCAGAAACTATTTGGCTTTATACAAGACATGTCATCTTCATATGGTCCAAATTTATCTTGACCTTGAGTCAGTATCTTGTATTAATAGTCAGTTATTTCCCTAGAGTACACAAGGCTATTTCAATTTTAAAAATCCTAACCCACAAAAACTTTGAAGGGACTGTCACTGACAGAAGTTTTGATGTTTTCTGTAATTTAGGAACTAGAAACGGAGGAAATTTATGGAAGCAGAGACCTATCTGATTAGTATAATTTCTCTGTCGTAAACATAGAGTTAAAGATGTTTAAAGTACACCTATACATTTCCTTGTATCTGCACCTGGCTACACAGCTTCGTCTGTTTTTGTGAATGTTTTTGTTGTGGTCTTCAGTCTAGACTGGTTTGATGTAGCTCTCCACGCTTTTTGTGAATATAGCAGTGTAACTGATTGCTGCAAATATAGAGTAATATGTTAATTGGAGCTCTTCATATGTTTACTCTTATTGCAATACTATCTGAGTACATGCCGCTGACTGGGGATGTGTATGTCCCCATCTGCTATTAGTCTGTGCCCTCCCCTCCCCCCCCCCCCCCTCTCTCTCTCTCTCTCTCTCTCTCTCTCTCTCTCTCTCTCTCTCTCTCTCTCTCTCTCTCTGCCTAAATCCTCCCCCCTCCCCCCACCCACCACCCTCCTGGCTCTCACTTGGCTACCACAGGGGCCCTGCCTTTGCAGCATTACTTCCTTTCCATGTTGCAAGCTTACACTTTCACAACCCCTTTCCCCCTGTGCCTCTCCATTGGATAGTTTTCTTGGTGCAGACCCTGCTTCGAGCTGGTGTATGACTTACGACTCAAGTTTCCACTTCTGGTTTTTTCTGCAACTTTTCATTAAATAATTACATGGTTCCCATTGTTTGGTTTTACCTGCCATCAGTTTTCAAAATTCTCCAGAAGTGCAGATTGTGCAGGGAAAGTCGCCCAATGTGGTGTATGCTCCACCTTTGTGCCTTTCTGTCTTTGCACCCATCCCTTTAATAAGGTGGTACACCCAAAACCTAGCACTGTAGCCATCTCGTTGTGGGGAAGGGGGTGTGGGTTGTCAAGTACCTGCACAGTGGTAGCTCCTTGCCCATGCAGGGATTGCTCTGTTGTTACCTGAGCTGAAAACTGTCCATGTATGCAAGGGGGAGGAACATAGGGCTAAGCGTCAAGCAGAGAGATACGACCCTAAAATGTTCCCTTCCCTGGCTATGCTGTGGGAGGAACGTAGGGCTAAGTGTTAAGCAGAGATACTCCCCCCCCCCCCCCCCCCCCCCCTCCAATACTTGATTTGCACAAGGACTGAGTAGGGATTCCTTCTGGCCACAAATATCTTATTATTTGTGGAGACCATAGAAGTCAAGTTTGGGGAAGTGGCAACCATCTCTAAAATGAAATATGGGTCAGTTTTGATCAAAACAGCATCCCCTGCCCAGTCACAGGTGCTGCTCAGATGTAACAAGCTGGGTGACCTACTGATGACTCTCACTCCCCATAACAGTCTAAATATGGTTCAGTGCATCATTTTTCACCGAGACCTGCTCTTGAAATGTGATGTTGGGTACATGACGACTTGGAGTGACAGGGTGTACACTTTGTCCATTGTGTCCACAGGGGGCCAAAGGACAAAAGGGTTGCTACCGGTGCCTTCATCTTGGCCTTTGAGGGTCATTCATTGCCTGAAAAGGTCAACATGATGGTATACTGAAGCGATATGAAACCATATGTCCCCCCCCCCCTTTCCCCTCCCCTCTCCCCCATGCGGTGCTTCAAATGTTTGAAATTCTGGCACATGTCTTCTTCTTGCAAATGTTGGCCCCTATCTACAGAGATTGTGGACGACCACTGCATGTGAACATTCCTTGTGACCCTCCCCCATCTGTGTCAGCTGTGGAAAACACCATTCTCCTTACTTGGCAGTTTGGACTGTGTTCCAGACAGAGGAGAAAATAAAATAATATAGTACTCTGGACAAATTAATTTACTAAGAGGCCAAGAAAAAGTATGAGTGGTTGTACCCAACGCTTATTACAGTGTCATATGCTACAGCTACGATGATGTTTACCCTTTGGCGACTGTACTCCCACCCATTCAACCTCCCACAGCGGGCCCTCAGGGCTGCCCGAACATGCCTGCACCCCTGATGGTTAGGGGTTCTCCTCTTACTGCTTTCCCCACACCGACTTTGGGGTCATTTGCTTACCACCCAGTGGGGACATTGGTCCCCACATCCCAGCTGGAAGTCTGTCACCTTCCTCCAGTTTCTCTCGCCAGGAAGGAGTCCCTTGGGGCACTTCCTTCCAAGGTTTCTGCAGTCTACAACCAGACTGTGGTCAGTGGCTATAGGAGCCAAGGCTGCTCGTCACAGGGCTTTGCGATCATCATTACTACCTGAAACAGAGAAGCCCTAACAATCATTGTAATCCTCTAAGCAGAGGAAAGGTAAATAGTAGTCCTCAAAGGATGAGATTCTGGTGGCCCACATACCACCACCAAAGCCCACCTGTTCCCACTCCTGTGGCAGAGGCAGAGAGTCCAGCAACATTTGAGGCCTCAGGTTGCACCACACAATGGAACCTGGGACCTATGTATATTGATGCCATAACCCCTAAACCAGTGGTGGCAGGTGACCCTAAAGCATAACCTGCCTCCTTGGTCCCTTCATGCCCTCACTGAACATTGACAACATTATTCTCCTGGGGAATCGTAGTGGCTTTTTCCACCAACTGGCTGAGCTATGACATGTTTTAAAAGCACTTCTCTTGCATTTTGCATTGCCCTTCAGGAGGCATGATCTCCAGCAAAGTGGACCCTGCCCTCCACAGATACCAGGGATATTACAAGAATCATGCTACCTATGACAGTAATTCCTGAAACCTACGACAGGGTATCGGGTTGTGGGGCGGCGGGTGGGGTATAGTTGTTTAAAAATATAGAATGTAATGTAGTAAAGAATGCATTTCCTTGCCAATGCACCAATTGTGGGGCGGCGGGTTGAAATTATATGTTGTTATATAATGTAGAATGTTATGTAGAAAAGATGCATTTCCCAGCCGTTTAACCATATGTGGGGCAGCGGGTGGAATTAATTGTTATATAAATGTTCCTATTATTTATGCTGTCTTTTGCCGTTCTCAACACTGGCCCTCTAACTACAATACTGGCAACCAGAAAGTGATTAGCAAAACGTGAAGCCTGTAATTAGAATTCCTAGTGCCCACTTAATCTGAGAAATACACTTACAGCTACAGCTTAAAGCTCTGAGGAATTAAGAGATTGTCGGGGATTCATAATCAAAAACGATCGTGTAAAAACATTCGCTATATTCTGAAAGTCACAGATGGAAAAAAAAAAAGAAACCACACAATCCAACTACCAGAGCAGTTCAGAGTCTAATGCGCTGATGCAACTATAACTGTCCAAATTAAATGTTTAAGTGAATGCTCGCCATAATTTGATGATAATGTTCATCAAATGCCACGCTAAATAATGGTAGAATGTCTGTCCCACGACGGCACGTGAAAATACAACATACGCAAACTGAAGATAGATCATTAAAGTCATCCCAGAATTAACACTTCACTCGAAAATTATTTCATGGTTATGCGTATCCCGAGTAACTTAATACGGCATCCGAGGCTGTTTATAGCAATGATACCGACGCGACGCGACTCCCCAACACAGATGGTGTGCTATTCAGCGTCTGGAGAGAACTGGGGCCTTTTTTCCTCGTGCAGCGTTCTTATATATAAAGCCGCGGTGCGGACGGCTAAGGGAACGCCTGATCAAATCGGCTCTCCCGACTAGTCGCTGGGCTAGTAATGCACCACTTCAAATTATTGAATAAATCATTGCTTCCTTTGCTGATGGCCGATGAAGCTCTCAATTTAAATGTGCATTCAGCGCACAGGTAAGTAATCGTATAAAAGTCTGACGTGGCTAAGTCAATTATGTTGGGCGAGAGAATTAATTTAATTACACTACATGCAGTAGACGAGCTCTGAACTTGCCCTTTGGAGATACGCTACTGCTATAGTTTTATAGTTATTCAATTGAAACTTCACATCTTTATGATTATAGCGGATCTCCATTCTACTTAAATATAAACATCCTAGCCTTATTTATTAGCCTACTTAATCTATCTTGCTTCCTTAATTTTTAAGGCAAAAACCAGAAAATCATGAATTTCCACTAAAATTTTAATTTGTGAGATCCAGAATACTGTTTCTACTAAATTGTTGTGAAAAAGGAATCTAAATATAAATTTTTAAGTCTCTAGCTCTTTTCTGTTGCGCCAATGATTTTTACAGAAAAACGTCCAAATTTTGAAAATGGTTAAAGTTATTGAACTGACATTCAACACATATTGATTTAGTATTACTCCTGACATGCACACAATGGAAAGACTGATGTGAATTTTATACGGTGTGAGTAGGCTGCTTCCCTACAGGGTGGAGTTTCATATATGTTCTAGACACACTATATAGTGAACTTTTGCCTCTTAATACACATTTTGAGGATGCTGCTGTTTGGGTAGGGGCATTTCAGGATATTACCATCTGCAGTGTTTACCTCTCTTTTGAAGGCGAAGTTTCTCAGAATGTATTGTTTGCATTGGTTTCTCAGCCCCCCCCCCCCCCCACCACCTATCATAATCTTGAGTGATTTGAACGCCCATAATGCTTTGGGGTGGAAAAATGATCACTGGGCACAGTAAAAACCTGAAAAGCTTTCTGGCCCAACTTGACCTCTGCTTCTTGAATATTGGTGCCCCACACAGTTCAGTGTGGTGCATGGAACTTTCTCAGCCATTGACCTTACCATATGCAGCCCTTGCCTTCTCCCATCCATCTGCTGGAGAGTCCACGATGACCCGTGTAGTAGGGACCACTTCCTGATCTTCCTGTCCCTCCCTCACCGTCAGTCCGCTGGACGCCTGCCCAGGTGGGCTCTCAACAGTGTTGACTGGGGTGCTGGTGCCTTGGGGTGCTCTCACCTTGGCTCCCCGCCACATGGCAATATCAATGAGGCAGTCCAGAATAAAACTAAAGCTATTCTTTAAGTAACTGATTTAGTAATCCCCTGTTCCATGGAACTGCCTCAACAAAATAGTACCTTGTTGGTCATCAGAAATCGCAGAGGTCATTAGAGATCATATGCGGGCTATCCAATGCCATAAGTTGTACTCATCAATGGAGCATCTCATTGCCTTTAAGTGACTCTGTGTCTGGATCTGTCACCTTACAAAACAATGGAAGCGAAAATGCTGGGAATGGTATGTTTCAACCATTAGACCACATACCTCTCCTTCGCAGGTTTGGGCAAAGATGATACTTCTCTGGATACCAGACACTTGCAGGTGTACCTGCCGAAAATTTTGCTCTGCATTATGCTCAAGCCTCTGTGTCTGAAGTATCAACCTGCCTTTTGTGTCCTAAAACAGTGGGTGGAGCGAAAGTAATTATCTTTTACTATATACCATCTGGAGCCATATAATTCTCCATTCAGTTAATGGGAATTTGTCAGTGTCCTAGCCCACTGCCCTGATACAGCCTCAGGGCCAGACAATATCCACAACAAAATGCTCAAGCACCTAGTGGTCGACGGTCAGCATCATATCCTTGTCATCTTTACCTACATCTGGAGTGAAGGAGAGTTCCCATCACAATGGCAAGAAAGCATCATCATTCTTGTAGTGAAATTGGGTGCGCACTTTCTAGAGATGCAGTTATTGCCCAATTAGTCTATCCAATGTTCTCGGTAAGTTGCTTGAATACATGGTGAACCAGTGGCTGTGTTGCCTCCTTGAGTCTTGGGTCTTCTGGCTCTGTCGCAGGGTATTTTTTACCAAGGCCATAACCTGGAGTTTGCCATCTGAACAGCTTTTACCAACTTCAACAACTTATAGCCACCTTCTTCAACCTGCAAAAGGCTTGTGACACCACATCGTCGCTACCTTACATGAAGGGGGGGAGGGGGGGGCAGTGTCTGCTCCCAATTTTTATCCAGAATTTCTTATCTCATCAGATTTTTCAGATTCAAGTGTGTGTCTCCCATAAGTCTCCCCATATCCAGGAGAATGGGGTCCTGCAGGGCTCTGTACAGTGTGTCCCTTTTTCTACAAGGTCCGGCAGAAAAACCTCCCCTTTAAGGAAAGCTAATAAAAACAAAACCAAATAAGGTAGAACAATTTTATTTATACTAAATAAAAGTACATATTATGCCATTTTAGAAAATACTCTTATGGTCTTACTTTTTAAATAAAACATCCCTTAAATGGCTTCCTGCACTGTCGACACACTGTTTGAGTCTTTCCCTGAAGTTATTCATTACTCTTTGAGTCATTTCAGGTGGAATAGCTTCAACCTCTTGTGTAATTGCTTCTTTCAGGGCTCGTAAAGATTGTGGACGTTGTTCATAAACTTTTGCTTTTAAATAGCCCCAAAGAAAGAAATCACAGGGCGTAAAGTCCGGCGATCGTGGGGGCCAGCCAATGTCTCCACGCAACGAGATCACATGTCCAGGAAACATTTCCTTCACCAATGCCAGTGACTGCCGCGCTGTGTGGGCTGTAGCACCATCTTGCTGGAACCACACGTTCTCTATTTCACTGAAAAGCTCCCTTAGTTGCGGTTGGAGAAAGTCGCGGAGCATGGCACAATAGCGTTCACTGTTGACGGTTAAATTCCTGTCATTTTCTTCGAAAAAGTAAGGACCGATCGCTCCGGAATTGTAAACAGCACACCATACTGTTACTTTAGGGCTATGAAGTGAAGTGGTCGTTGATGAAGTTCTTGGGGATTGTGTTCACACCAGTACCTGCAATTTTGGCTGTTCACTGTTCCGGCAAGGTGAAAGTGTGCTTCATCAGAAAAAATCACAATATCGTTGGGACGAATGTTCCGAAGAAGGTCTTGGCACAAACTTACACGGACACCACAGTCTCGTTCACTCAGTTCCTGCGTAGTTACAATTTTGTAAGGATGCATTTTAAGATCTCGATGCAAGATTCTTCTCACACTTCGATCAGATATCCGTAATGCTGCCGCATGCTTTTTAGCGGATCGTCGAGGAGATTGTTGAACTGAAGCTCTAACTGCATCAACATTTCCGGGGCCTGTTGCAGTCCGTGGTCGTCCAGGTGGTTTCCTTTTTAATGCGGAACCTGTCTCACGAAAGTTAGCAACCCAAGAATAAATTGTTTTCTTATCGGGAACAGGGTCTCGTCGTCCGAGCGCAAAGCGAACGCGAAAAGCACGTTGAGTATTAATAGGCGATTCGCCATTTTGAATAAAATCTTCCACTACGAAGGCACGATGTTCACCAGACCACGCCATGGCGTACACTGAAAACGGCACGTAGGCAGCTACTTAACGACGCGCCCCCCACCACTCTGCTCGTTCTACTGTCCGCTGCACGTTACTTTGTAATCGGGGAGTTTTTTATGCCGGACCCTGTAGTAGCCACCAATGGCCTAGCAGCATCTGTGGGGTCTTTAGTCTCTCTCCCCTTGCATGCTGATGACTTTTGCCTCTTCCATTACTCCTCTAGTGTGTGTGTGTGTGTGTCACTACATATTGACTGCAAGTTGCCATACGAAAGACGCAGGCATGGCCACTCACCCACGACTTTGTTTTTAGACACCAAGACTCGTGTCGTGCACTTCTGTCGGCATCATACTGCTTACCCACAACCAGAACTTTACCTCAATGAACAACTACTTAACACTTTTTGGGACTGGTCTTCGATGCTTTGATGACACGGATTCCCCATCTTCAGCGCAAGTGATGGCTGTACATTATCCACTTTGGTGTCTGAGTAACACGAGGTGGGGTTCACTACCCTTCTCCAGCTCTACAAAGCCGTGATAAAATGCTGTCTTGATTATGGGAGTCTGGCGTACAGCTTGGCGTATCATCGTCAGTGTTGCGAATCGCCCAGTGGGCTCGCCACCTCTTTGGCGGGTTCATGCTTGGCTACCACAGGGCCCCAGCCTTTGCAGAAATTTTTTCCCTTCCATGCTGCATGTCTATCCTCTTGCTATTCTTTTTCCCCTCCCTTGGGGAACATGTCTGGAGTGATATTGGCAGTGTTCTGCATTGTCTGTCACTGACATAAGAACAGTCTCATCACTGTTTATTCGTTCCCATTCCCTTTTCCTGTTTTTGTTTCCCTTGTCCTCTGGTTCCTCCACTTTGGGGTTTGGGGTTCCTCTTTTTCTTCTTCCACCCTGTGTGCTTCTGACAGCCGGCTCATGCATTGACACACAACAGCTGACTCATAATTCCCATACCAGATCGACAGATAGGGCTCGCACATACCCCGTGCTACAGGCCAGGCCGTGAGAGGGGTGATTGCCAGAGCTGCTGTCTTCCCAAATTGCAGAATTGGTCCCTCTGTCAGGCGTTCGGGAGGTGTGACCTGAGGTGTGAACAGTCACCTAAAGCGGCTGTGTCCATTGTGAAGGGGGCCCCCAGTTAGGAGTCACCATCAGAGATGCTGGCAATCATGGGGGATTTTCTTGCAATGAGCCAATCGTCTTCACAATCAGCGTCTGCAAAAAGTAAATGGAATGAGGCTAACGATTCAGGTAGCCTTCCAGCTGCAGCACGGTTCCTCTTGGTTTCATGTTCTGAAGATGGTCAGTCCTTCGCAACAGTAAATCAGTTTATTATTCAGAAAAGTGTTGATGCCATGGCTGGCCCTGCGAAATCCTGCTCTCGTTTACGGAATGGCACTTTGCTTTTGGAGACTACTTCTGATTCGCCATCTCGCTTCTGTTTGTGTTGAAGCCCATAGAATTTTGAATTATTCCCGTAGTGCTATTTACACAAGACTGCTAGATGGTCTGACTGAGGCCGAAATCCAATCATACCTCACTAATCAGGGTGTCATTGTCATCCATCGGGTGATGAAAAAGGTAGATTCCTCCGTAGTGCCCACCCGCAGTCTTTTTCTCACCTTTGATAGAGTGGTGCCTGTGTCCAAGATTGAGGTAGGCTATGAAATTATCGCTGCCCGCCCATACATTCCGAACCCGATGCGCTGCTACCAGTGTCATCATTTCAACCGCACTAGGATGTCTTGTCGACACCCAGCCAAATGTGTAACCTGAGGTTGGGATGTGCAGGAGGGTGATTATGTCTCCCCTTCTCCCTGCAGTGTTAACTGCAATGGCGGCCATGCCGCCTCCTCTTGGGATTATTCCTCGTATCTTGATGAGTGGGCTGTCCAGAAGGTCTGGGTAAAGCAAGAAGTACCTTACCCATTAGCTCGCAAGTTCTTGGCTAGTCGCAAACCCTGCGTTTTCCTGTCTAACACTTACAGTTCTGTTCTTGCTACCTCTCACTCCATGAAGGACATGGCCATGCAACCTCAAATTCAGCTCTGAGGTTGTGAAATCGCCCAGTGTCAAGTTAGCATCACCATCCCCCATTCAGCTGTGCAACAAGCCATCACTCGCTATCACTATCGCAGAATATTCCAGTGATACTGCATGGACAGTGACGATGTAGTGGATGAGAAGATACCAATTAAGCCCTGTGCACCACTACTCTCCTCTTCAGTGTATAATTTAACTGCTAGTGGTTCGAAACATTTACATATTGGTGGAAGCGACCACAGACAGTGTGTGGCGTATTGTGATAGAGATTGAGAATGCAGCTAAAAGTATTAAAGTGCAGTGTACGCAGGTGGAATGGGATGAACTCTGTCGTGAAAAGTGTATATCTCGTGCAGCAGTTGACTGCCGAGTATCACCCGAGCCGTCCTCCTCCGGACATTTACTGTGCTGCTCTAACTCTATCCATTACAACAGTGTACAATGACTCTGCACTCCATGTGAAATCAGGTGACACATCCATTTATCTACAGCACTCATCCGTTCAAAACTTTTTCGACCTACAGATGGTACTATCCATTCTGTTGTAAAGACTGAACAGATGGCTGCCTTGTGTTAAAGCTGTGTCTAGAGACATTGCAGAGTATCTAAGTACGAACAGTGTGCATGTAGATGACTTCAGTGGGTCAGTATGGTGCCGGTGAAAACTAATGTACTGCCAATAAGTTTGAGAGGAATACATGCTGAATTCTGTGCTTACAAGAAGGTTTTATTTTCTATATTCTGTACTGGCGCTAAGCTAAAGAAAGAACCAGTTGATGTAGTGCATCCTGTGTATGATTACCGAATAAAAAAAGTATGATGTATGTATTTTTTATTTCCTACCTCTTATTATATTGCAAGTACTAAAGCTATTGCCCAGTATATTCGCTGGAAACAGGCAACAGCAGAAAATTGTCATTTAACTAAATTCTCCGTAAAACCCATTTGCTTGCCAGTACCTGAAATGGTCAATATCCTGGAAAGGGCATAGCGTTAATTGTTTTCTATAAAAACCCCATTGCACGTTGGTACCTGACATAGTATCATGGCAGGGTGGGTGAAGCATCAAGACTTCATTGTAAGTGACTGGAGCTGTGACGGCACGCAAGAAAACCAGAAGAAGAATGGCGCACTCCTTCCCAACAACATACGTGCAATAATTGTAGGTTCATCCAACTGCGGCAGGACAAATTTTCTCATGTCGCTGCGAACACATCCGGATGGAGTCTGCTTTGAGCATGTATGTGTATTTTCAAAAACACTATTTCAGCCCAAATATCAACTATTACAGGGGATTCTGCAGGGTGTAGATGGTGTGACACACACGACATTCAGTGAGAGCAGTGTTATCCCTCCGCTGGAAAAAGTAACGCCATACACAGTGTTCATATTTGACAATGTTGCTGTGGAAAAAAGATCAAATTAGGCGATATTTCTGTTTCGGTCGCCATATGGCTGTTGATGTATTTTATCTGAGTCAGACATATCCCAGAATCCCAAAACAGCTAGTGAGGGATAATGCAAACCTAATTATAGCATTCAAACAGGACAATCTGAATTTAAAACACATTTACCAGGCTCATGTAGGAACTGACATGTCGTTCAATGATTTTGTGAAGATATGTGTAGATTGTTGGAATCAATCACTGTACAGTATGGATTTCTCGTTATTGAGAAAACTGAATGATTGCAGGTAAAGAGGGAACTTCCAGGAGTGTGTATATAATATATCTCCATGCAAAGAGGTGAGTATATCTCTATATATGCATCACCATGGATGAATTCGCACGCATGCCGGGAGCTCAATTTGATAGGATGGGTGTACATACACAAAACATTCGCTTGTACGTGGACGCGAAAATTCAAACACCCGAACATAAAGTTGGAGGTGTAAGCAAGGAACTAGACGTATTTTCAAACCTTTCTGAGACTGCACAGTACACTGAATGATCGGGTTAATGCAATTGAGAAGAAAATAAACGGTTTAACTGAAGGGGGGGGGGGATAGCGGTAATTGAGAATGGGACATTGTACGAACGGGTTAACGCAATTGAAAATAGGCAACTTAACTGAAGGGGAAATAGCTGTTACCGGGAAGGGGGAACAGCATAAGGAAGAAGAAGATCGGATATATAAAACCTCGCGCTGCACCGAAGTCCGATCAGTATACACCGAGAAGTAGACTAAGCATAAAGTCATCAAGACACGGAAGGCCGTTCGCGAGAAATCGTCACGGTTGCTGAGGTTACGGAATTTGAAGCGGGAACAGACATTGCGAGAAACTTTCAAACCAGTTACTGAATCTCTCTAAGAATTCTCAGCGAAATTTCGCAACGACGACGATGACGCTGTTGCCAAGTCCATTAACCGTCACAGCGACGCTAGGATAGACAAAACATTGGTGTCAGTGATGAGAAACATTACATGTTGGGCACACAGCCTATAACTTTAAATGAGAACACGATACAGATAGGCGATAAACAATTTCAAAGAACACCCGGTCTACTGAAACTTTTTGTCCTAAGACCCGCAAAAACTGTAGATTATTCGCCTAAAGATCTGGAAATGTATCGTGAAATATTGTTTTTAACTGATCTGCATAAGAATGCAAAAAGTTGGAGCAATGTCAAGTACAAACCCATTATAAGCCCTATTTTGGATCGTGAAAAAAATAGCAGTGGTGATGGTATTGACATTAAGCATAAGAGTGAGCAATCGACTCCCGCAGTATGTATTTTACGACCCCAACGAACTAATAGACCGGCTACGACTGCTCATGGCATCAGCTGCCGCTGGCAATACAGCTCGTTCCAATGAAGTTGTTTCAATAATTTCTGAGCTTAGGGAGAGAGGCATCATCGAATAAATATGGGGACTGTTGTTCGAGAAATGCACAAACCAGCAAGTAAAACACACCCTCGAAGATATGTTATGATTTAAGATTTGGGCGACCTGTGGCAGGCGGATCGTGTCGACATGAGAGAATATTCAGGTGTGAATAAGAAATTCAAATATATTTTAATGGTCATTGATACTTATTCTAAACATGCCTGGGCATTGCCTGTGAAAGCGAAAACAGGGAAGGAAGTCGCGCATGTGTTTGATGGATTGCTGCAGACGAGGACGAGTCGAAACCCAGACAACCTTCAGACAGATCACGCCGGTGAGTTTCACGATAAATACTCGTATTTCAAGGCAGTGATGGAGCGGTATGAAATACATCACTGCTCGACGTTCACCCATCTCAAGGCGAGTATCTTGGAACGTCTGAACAGAACAGTGAAAACCCAGATGTGGATGCAATTCAATCTTCTTGGCTCACACAGATGGATCGATATTCTCCTGAAAATAATTGCACATTATAATCGAACCAAACATCGCACAATAAAAATGAGGCCAATCGATGTTCGTGATAATAAATTTCTGGATACAGTGGTCAATCGTATGAAAAAGGTAGATCCGAGCAAACAGGAATTTTTGTAGGTGATTTAGTACGTATTTCAAAACACAAGACAACATTTCAGAAATCATACATGCCAAACTGGTCAACCAAGATATTCACAGTTTCCAAAGTTCAGAGAACGAATACTAGAACCTACCTCTTAAAGGACAACAGTGGTATGGAAATTGCAGGATACTTTTACACACAAGAGTTACAGAAGAGACTGGAACCAGATGTGTATCTCATAGAGAGGGTCCTACGGCATCGAAGGAATAGAGCGTTGGTTAAATGGCTTGGTTTTCCCGCATCACAAAGCAGCTGGATCGATGCTGACGATTTATTATATAACAGGGAGCGCAGACCACATGCACCTCAGTAGAATAACACGCGTGATAGGAGGCGGCGTAATTCTCAACAAACTACCAGTCGAATTATACATTCCTGGATATAATTACTGTGGACCTGGAACAAAACTTCAAAAAGGATTTATAAGGGAATGAATCTATTCGATGAAGTGTATATGGAACACGATATCGTTTACGCAGCAAATAAAGATCGTCACACCGCCAATCGAATTTTAGCTGATAAAGCTAAGGTGTGCGAGAAAAGAATTGGTATAGGTCACCGCATAGCAGCATTTGCAGTTGAAAAAACTATACATGGTAAAGTTAAGTTGGGTTTGGGTGTGAAGAAGTTCAGCCAAGATATGAGCGCTGCACGTTGGCCGCTAAGGAAGAAGATGAAAACCAAAGGGTGCATGAAAAACTGTATCCTAAGAGCGTTGCATGCAGCTAAAAGCGCTCTGAAGCAGAAAAGAGTGAGAAAAAAAGACCGATTAAACCACCCAGGTCTTCCCCAAAACCCAAGACGTCAGGTGGAATTATTCCCTTCATGCCTTAGCCAGTCTCTCAGTGGTGGATTCGCTGGCTGGGGGTGCTGCGACAATTGCCAGGGCAGTCAAGAATGCACAAAGCTCTCAGGAGCAACTGCAGGAGGCACAAAGACATAGCAGCATCATAGTGGCAGCAGCCATCAGAAAAGGGCTATACTTGAAACCATACAAGAAAGGACTAGGTCTCTTCATAAAAAAAAGGCCCCTAGCAGTCCTACCAGACAGGGCGCTTACAAATACAGATCTGCTTAACTTTGTTACGAAGAAATTCAACATAGCCAGCCGAAGTGGCCGAGCGGTTCTAGGCGCTTCAGTCCAGAACCGCGCGACCGCTTCGGTCACAGGTTCGAATCCTGCCTTGCGCATGGATGTGTGTGATGTCCTTAGGTTAGTTAGGTTTAAGTAGTTCTAAGTTCAAGGGGACTGATGACCTCAGATGTCAAGTCCCATAGTGCTCAGAGCCATTTGAACCATTTTTTGAAATTCAACATTCCGAGGTGTTTTTATCTGGAATACATTACTGAAGACTATGTAGAAATCAGAAGAATGAGGAATTGTGAATCTGGATGTAGCAGGAGGACCTGGAACTCACTGGGTAGCATGTGTTAAAAAAAGAAATACAAATAATGTTTACTAGCTCGACTCATTCGGTGACCTGCAACCCCCAGAAGAAATACAACGATACTTCACAGGCAGAAGACATGCGTTGTACAATTTTTGACCCTACCAAGACTTTGATACGTTCCTGTGTAGTCATCTATGCGTCCTGTTCCTTCTGACTTTTACGAATGATATATAAGGCTGGGTATTAAGCACCCATTCACCAGTCGACGTTTAGATGCAATGTCGTATCCTCTGACATTAAAAAAACTGGAGACCTTATCATCCCAAATATCACAGAGGCTAACAACAAACTGCATCTGGAAATTAATGGTAAAGAAGAAATCGTAGAAATTGAACCTGGTTCATACGATATTGACGATTTAAACGAAGTTTTAAAAGAGAATGGAAAAGGTATTCGGCTCTGTTCAAACATCAATACACTTAAATGTGAAATAATTACGGTGAATGCTTCGATTGACTTTAAGCAGAAAGGTTCAATAGGCCCACTACTGGGTTTCACAAAAGGACAGGTTTTGAAGATGGATCCCAATAAATTTTACAAATCTGAATAGACCGTGGATATTCCCCCTGTCAGTACAATCTGTGTTGAGTGTAACATTGCAGCGCACTCATATCTCAACGATAGATTGGTTCATTCAATTTACGGATTCTTCCCACCAATCGGAACAGTGTATAAGATTGTTGAGACCCCTACCACCGCTATATACCTTCCAGTGACAGTTCAGACATTGGACTATCTGAAGCTGCGTATTGTCGATCAGAATAACCAATGTGTTGACTTTCGTGGTAAGGAAATCATTGTACGACTACATCTACGACAAGATGGGCGTAAGGTGTAAAACCAGCGCACGCAGTGCACAGCATAGCACTTCGCAGCAGAACTGCAAGAGGATAACACGTGCGAACTACAAGTTTCCTAAATCAGTAGTCTTGAAACCTGGCAATGACGTCGTCGCTCAACGCATCTCACTCGGTGGAATATGATGAGCGAATCATACGCCAGGAATACTTCTTGCATAAACCTTATGCTGCAACGACATTTAACAAGAATGATGAAGTTAGGATTGTCATCTAGCATCAAGACGCTTTAACTCTTCCATGCAAGAGTTTCATATATTTGGATGGAGCCTTTAAGGAAAAGGATAGTAGTCATACAGTGGGGTCAAGGCTTATACGTAATACTTTGGCATTCCTGTTCCAGGAAATATGTTATGAAAGTAATGAGGTAGAGATTGATCGTACACGTAATGTCAGCATAGCATCAAACCTTAAAACTTATGTCTCATTGTCACCTTCGGATTTGAATGCTTAGAAAATGCAGGATGGTTCACAGACGAACCTGTGGGCAGAGCAGCAGAAGAGTACCGCCGATTTACTGCATGCATACCACTAAAAATGCTTATGGGGTACTTTGAGGACATGGAGCGAGTTATTATGAATGCTAAACAGGAACTTATTCTGGTACAGAGTGCAACAGATAGCAGCTCTTACATTCAAGGAGCTCAAGAGGGGAATGAGATCATCATCAATAAAATTATATGGAAAATGCCGCACATCACTGTGGCAGGCGAGAAGCGTTTGAAGCTTTTAAAAGTTCTGAATACCAGTACATATCTATCATTAACTTTCCGCTCATGGGAGGTTTTTGAGTACCCGGTGCTACCGACAGCGAACAAACAAACATGGGTTATTAAAACCTCAGTGCAGCTGGAAACACCAAGATTCATCATACTTGCATCCCAGACCAATAGAAGGGGGAATTTAGTAAACGATTCCACCGTATTTGACAACTGTAATTTAGCTAATGTCAGAGTCTACTTGAATTCCGAATTCTATCAGTATGACAATTTTCTGCTACAGTGGGATCCGAATGTATACAGTCTAGCATTCGACATGTATGCAAGATTCCGTGCTTCTTACTATGAAGGTGTTGAACAAGAAGGATGCCTACTCAGTCCACGGAAATTCAAGGAGCTGGTACCAATCATCGTGATAGACTGTTCTAAGCAGAATGAGATAGTTAAATCAGGACCGATAGCTGTATGAATCGAATCTGAATCTTCGTCAAATTTCTCAGAACACACTGCGGCGTATGCTCTAGTCCTACATGACCGTGTGATTAACTATTGCCCACTTACTGGTGTTGAGCAGCGTGCTGTGCTGTGGCATGCCCAGAGCACTGACAATGACAACTTGCAGTGTGAACATCGTTGCCGACATTCAAGGTTTCTATGATGAGTGTAGACAATTTGTATTTAAAGAAGTTTCACTCGTGGTATACAGAGAAGATGCTGCTATAATAGAGACATTCTCAGCAAGAATTGCATCACCGAGGTGTTTCAAGGATGTGAACTGTGCTAAAACACGGAAGAATGCAAAGTGGCTAACACGTTTCTTTCGTGGACTCCACTGGGACGATCCTGGTATACCTTATAACGAAATAATGACGTCACTTCGAATATAGATCATCCTGAGACCATCATCTACATCAAAGTCAAGGAGAATATCGCATGGATGCAGCGAATCTTCACGTTTGCATCTATTCAAGACCTGGAATTCTACGGGTGCCCTGCAATCCATAAGCTCAACAAGAAGAAGATATGTGAAAATAGTGTTGTGTGTGCTTATGAAAATTTCAAATTACTTTTAAGCAGGATTAATGAAAATAAATGAATTTTTTACCTCGCATTCTTTCTTTCTACCTAGCTTCTACTTAGATAGTACGTAGCTTTGCCCAGATCCTGTGTATGTGGCTTTGTTCAAGCACAGGAGATATAATTTCAGCCACGGTTGCTATATGTCTGTGGAAGCGGACATGCCGCCTATTCCTAAAAACGTGTACGTGCAGCACGATAGGTGAAATCCCATGCAATCATCACATATATTTTGTTTTCATCAATCTTAAACGTCACCCTCCTCATGCTTTAAAGTAACGTCTTGTGCGTCTCGCACAGCCTTTATATTCATTTGTAAGTGTAGGGATTTGTGAAATAACAACAAAGACGTATGGTCATGAATAACAATTTTTTATTCAGACATATTCACAGTAGTAACGCAGCTTTAAATCCACAATTTTTTTTTATTTTTTTTATTTTTTTTTTTTTTTTTTACAGTACACCAAGTAACACAGCTTTTCAATTCACAGTTCTTGTAACTGTTTGAATTTTTTAATTTGAAGTTCATAATATTTAGAAAATAATAGTACTGATCGAAAATTTTTTTGTGCTTTACATTGCAGTACTGGCTACAGCCATTGCAGAGGCATAGTTTCTCTTACACTAGTACTATTACTAGTGAAATTCCACCCAAACAGAAGACTTAATTTTTGCTTTGAACTGGGTGGCTCTAAACATTTTCCACGTCAAGCAGCTGAAATAATTTATTAATACAATGAAGCAGATGGCCCTAAAAATGTTCATCCCAAACAGCTGCACTAAAATGAACTGGGTGTAACTCACACTTAAAACTAGTATGACTTGGATAGCTAGCGGTAGGTGAAACTTAAAAATTAATGTATTTACACATGCATTCATCCACTCACACACGCACATGAAGTTCAAAAGCGAGAAATAATAAGGTAAATACTTTTTCCTTCATTTACATTTTTTTAACTTTTTTGATGATTTTGGTTCAATTTCTTAAATCTTTTATATACATTGCACATTTTTAATTTTTTTATAATTTTTTTCCCAGCACATACTGCTTATATATAGTCCTGACTAGGTATTATGGTACGGTACTTATTTAGAATATATATACAGGGTGATCAAAAAGTCAGTATAAATTTGAAAACTTAAGAAACCACGGAATAATATAGATAGAGAGGTAAAAAATGACACATGCTTGAAATGACATGGCGTTTTATTAGAACAAAAAAAAATTCACAAAATGTCCGACAGATGGCGCTCGACAGCAAAACTGCTACCGTGACGGGTGAGAGGTACGCCGATATGTTACAGAATCGCATCACCCTCGCCTCGCTGATAAACACCACCTGGAACGTACGATGTTTATGCAGGATGGCGCTTCACCACATATTGCTAGACGCGTGAAAGATCTCTTGCGCGCGTCGTTTGGTGATGATCGTGTGCTCAGCCGCCAGTTTCGTCATGCTTGGCCTCCCAGGTCCCCAGATCTCAGTCCGTGCGATTATTGGCTTTGGGGTTACCTGAAGTCGCAAGTGTATCGTGATCGACCGACATCTTTACGGATGCTGAAAGACAACATCCGAGGCCAATGCCTCACCATAACTCCAGACATGCTTTACAGTGCTGTTCACAACATTATTCCTCGACAACAGCTATTGTTGAGGAATGATGGTGCACATATTGAGCATTTCCTGTAAAGAACATCATCTTTGCTTTGTCTTACTTTGTTATGCTAATTATTGCTATTCTGACCAAATGAAGCGCCATCTGTCGGACATTTTTTGAACTTTTGTATTTTTTTGGTTCTAATAAAACCCCATGTCATTCCAAGCATGTGTGTTAATTTGTACCTGTCTATCTACATTATTCCGTGATTTATTCAGTTTTCAAATTTATACTGACTTTTTGATCACCCGGTGTATGTATATATATATATATATATATATATATATATATATATATATATATATATATATATATATATATTCACACACAGGTGTACATATTTACACAGATATCCACACTCAAGCGCACTCACAAGCTACAAATACACACACATAAGCACTCTCACATTCAGGCATGTCATACATCACACATACGATATTTAAACTATGATAAAAGAGCCATGCTGTTAGGTACAAGCTCTCATTCAGCTCACTCAATCACTCACTCCTCTCTCTCATTCGCACTGTCAGAGTTCCCCACCCCCTCTCATGCTTCAAGTAAATAATGTGAGTACAGGAGAGTTTCGATCTTGTCATCACAAATGGCTGTTTTATCATGATGAGATGATAATCTGACTTTAGATTGCAGCACAGTGTACACCTCGTGACCTCGCAATCGATGTTTGCTGTACCAAATGTGGCGGAGCACTACGAATTCCGCCATACAAGCACTGCAAGTAGTCTTCGACCATGAGGACACGTGATGCCGCACGTTGCATACCCTTAGCCTACCTCTGGGTGGCTCCATATATTGTACAATATGCATACATTTTGGACCTTAGACTCAAAAACTCCACAATCGGCAATCCACCTGCCTCATCTTTCATAAGCTGATAACCTTCTTGGTCTGAGGAACAATACTGTAAGAATTATTGGCTGCATATCCCCATGTGTCGAATTCATTACCGTGGCACCTAATTATTTCATATGGATCACAATTCGTCACCCAGTAGATGAAGCTATCTGTATCCATATAAAGTAACTTTGGCTCCACAAAATGAGTTTTAGCAAACAAATAGTGGAATCGCTACATGTGGGGTTTGGAGATGTCCAGTATACACATATCCAAATAGATTGGTTTCGTAAACTCTATTGAAAGCTTCGACATCTCCACAGCAACAAAGTTCTCATTGAAAATTGTGACACGCTTAAAATTTGGGCTGGCGATGCAGTTTCTTATGCCCCAACGCCCATCCCATTTGGTCCTAAGCAAAATATCGCGTTCATTTCTCACATTCTGCATGGTTTTACCGTAAATGGAATTATTCATTAATTTGTAAGTCTTTTTTGAAATCAGTAGTCGCAACCGCCCTCTTTCCGGTATTTAATTCAATATACTCCTTCAACCAGGGGGACTGATTGAAGGACATAGCTGAGACACTGCTGGAGATTACGATGATAAATTACATACCTTTGCTTGTGTCCAACAGTAGTCATCAGTTTAGGGATAGTCCTTCCTCATGGAACTTGTTGCTCTGGACATAACAGCAAGTCGCTTGTCACTTCACGCGAACTAACAGGGTACATGAGGTCTGCCTCCACCACATACCCTACATCAGAATCAGCCGCCAGACCCAATATTTTTCCACCTAATCCCTCTAATTCGTTTTCGGGCACCCATTGAAACCCACCAACTGGCAGTGGCTGCATTATGGCGTGTCCATATAAGTTATTCACATCCAAATATAGAATATAACTTGAATCGAGAGATGCGTTAAAACCCGCGCCCATACGTGAATTATTTGCCTTGGCGTGTCTATGGACACACTGGCAAAGTCCTCTACAGATCCTGCGCTCAAAGAAAAGAAGCATATCGGCATCAGTCAAAAGTTCGATGCTGCACCTCGTTTTCTTGAGCATTGCATTCCAGGACAACCCAGGTGCTGTGGTAATAAAATGCAGGATCCAGAGAGTATGTGGCCATACATAAACTCCGGAACTTTTCAAAAACATCCACAAGCAAGCGCATGTTAGTGTCCATTTATAGACTTGCATACTCATCCAAATTAGGAATGTTGAATTCCCATCAGACATTCATGGCATGCTAATAATCTGCAGTAGTTATGGCATCGCCTGTGAGAGTACTGGTAGATGCACAAATGTCGGGTAGCCTGGATTCGTCGAGTTTCGCCTTACTATCCAGATATTCATAAGGGAAAACTCCTTACCTATTCACACGCTGAAACTATTCCTTGCCGGGGTAAGCAGATTGGGTTATGTGCATATCCTCTCGAGGTAGAGTTTCAATGAGTTTCTGGAGTGGCGCCCGTATAAAAACTAGCATGTCAAGGAAGCGGAGCGTAATTTTTGGCGTCATTCGTTTGGAGAATGAAATACGAGGTGCATTCAAGTTCTAAGTCCTCCGATTTTTTTTCTCCGGACTGGAAAGAGATAGAAACATGCGCATTGTTTTAAAATGAGGCCGCATTCATTGTCAATACGTCCCAGAGATGGCAGCACCGTACGGCAGATGGAATTTTACCACCAGCGTCGAGAATGAGAACTGTTTTAAATACTTAAAATGGCGACGTTTTCCTTACTTGAACAGCATGCAATCATTCGTTTTCTGAATTTGCGTGGTGTGAAACCAATTGAAATTCATCGACAGTTGAAGGAGACATGTGGTGATGGAGTTATGGATGTGTTGAAAGTGCATTCGTGGGTGCGACAGTTTAATGAAGGCAGAACATCGTGTGACAACAAACCGAAACAACCTCGGGCTCGCACAAGCCGGTCTGACGACATGATCGAGAAAGTGGAGAGAATTGTTTTGGGGGATCACCGAATGACTGTTGAACAGATCGCCTCCAGAGTTGGCATTTCTGTGGGTTCTGTGCGCACAATCCTAAATGACGACCTGAAAATGCGAAAAGTGTCATCCAGGTGAGTGCCACGAATGCTGACGGATGGCCACATGGCTGTCCGTGTGGCATGTTGCCAAGCAATGTTGGCACGCAACGACAGCATGAATGGGACTTTCTTTTCGTCGGTTGTGACAATGGATGAGACATGGATGCCATTTTTCAATCCAGAAACAAAGCGCCGGTCAGCTCAATGGAAGCACACAGATTCACCACCACCAAAAAAATTTCGGGTAACCGCCAGTGCTGAAAAAATGATGGTGTCCATATTCTGGGATGGCGAGGGCGTAATCCCTACCCATTGCGTTCCAAAGGGCACTGCGATAACAGGTGCATCCTACGAAAATGTTTTGAAGAACAAATTCCTTCCTGTACTGCAACAAAAACGTCCGGGAAGGGCTGCGCCTGTGCTGTTTCACCAAGACAACGCACCCGCACATTGAGCTAATGTTACACAACAGTTTCTTCGTGATAACAACTTTGAAGTGATTCCTCATGCTCCCTACTCACCTGACCTGGCTCCTAGTGACTTTTGGCTTTTTCCAACAATGAAAGACACTCTCCGTGGCCGCGCATTCACCAGCCGTGCTGCTATTGCCTCAGCGATTTTCCAGTGGTCAAAACAGACTTCTAAAGAAGCCTTCGCCGCTGCCATGGAATCATGGCGTCAGCGTTGTGAAAAATGTGTACGTCTGCAGAGCGATTACGTCGAGAGGTAACGCCAGTTTCATCGATTTCGGGTGAGTAGTTAATTAGAAAAAAAAATCGGAGGCCTTAGAACTTGAATGCACCTCGTATACTTCTCAACACTCTCAGGCAGGACACTGACCTGATTTTTCTCCCAACTGAAATTAACCAGTTGCTCAACTAGAAAGCGAGCATCATACCTACTTAAGTTATGGAACAAAACAGGTATGTGTCATGGTAACGGATACTTAAATTGCATGCACTGTGAGCTGCACCACAGTACTTCCCTGTAAGATGAGAATGATGTCAATGCGGAATTTCAGCTTTTCTATCTAATGACAGCCCACAAATATGACAGTTAACTGTATCATTGTATAATTTTTTACTCTCCACCAATTCAGTCATGGGGATGTTGGTGCTTTACAGCCTATCAACATCCCATGAGAGTTTCTGAAGCTCAATGAGCAACCGATCCCTGACATAAGATTAATAGTGGTTAAGACTTGAATCATATGAACATGCAATTTGGTATGCTGCTGCATATGGTATGAGTTTTTACATGAATGTGGTATGTGAGGCTAAAAAGTTCCCTTCACAGCTGGTAATAGGGGCAAGGAGACATTCAAAGTCTGTGTATACGACAATTGGACATCGTTCCTGGTGGTGAGCATTCTTGAATTTAATGAACTTGTTTTCTTCTGTAGGGTTAACAACACGAACCGGTTCCTTGGATTCACAGTCCACCAGATGTCTTTTTAAATACCTTTCTTCTGAAAAGGTATTTAGACATCTGAAGCAAATGTGTTTTTATTGTTCGTGTTTCGACAATTCGCTGTAAAGGAGGCGGGACATGTCTTTGATCCATACATAATGCAGATTATCACCTTCAGAGAAGACAGCATGTTTATATGAAGATCACGCCCACCTGAATATTTCGAAAAATGGAGTGGTACAACTTTAGTATGCTTGCCCCGGTCATCTGGCTTGCTTTTCTGCTTCTTCTTCAGGCTATAAACGTGAACCGATATTCCGAGATTTTGCGCCTCAAATTTTGGTACATTCTGAATCTTTATGGGGAACTCGATACCATCAAAGTTATAACATCCACAAATGTTAAGATCTATTCTGTATCGAGATGTGAGTTAGGTATGCTGTTTAATTTTTCTTTCACAAGCCAGGATTGACCGTGCAAAACAAGCATTATCTTTTTCATTTTGAACGTTAATGCAAGTCCACTTCTTCTTAATATCCTCAGGGAGGTCGATATAACTGAACGCTTCATTTAACGGAACATAGACATGAATATGGATGAGGAGGTGTGGTATTTGGCTGAGTGCTTCAGCTGATCCTCGTACTTCCATCTCAGAAAACCAGGCCAGTATAGCACCCAAGACGGATTCGCGATACCACTCGGTGGTTGATATACTCCAAGATATAACGCTATTATCACCCCAGATGTAATGTAAGGTTTTCTCCTCAGCAGCACCCTGCTGTTTCGGTGGGTGGGTCAATTCGCAACAGAGCACTGCATTACATTTAATGGCAATATATCTCGGATCGTCTAGGGCTTTCAGGAGCACCGCCACTAACACCGGGAGGCATGATTCTAAAAAACTGGCTGGGTCACGATACCCCCCAGCCGGATTCTCTATTCTATCAAATGAGATACGCCCCTCAAAGTCCCCAGAAACCACCGAGTATTCTAGAGGAGTCATGACGCCGCTAATCTAATATCCTTCACTATCAGGGCGGGAAAGAGCACTACCGCTAGCCACAGGTTCATTATCATTAATAATACTACAACTAGGTTACGACTGCGTCCAGCCGGTGGATGAGGGCGCTGGGGATGAGGCGCCTTCAGGTGGGAGGGGTATGCGTCTAGGTATACATACCTTGCATGTACGTCAATTACGACAAGGCTCATACAAAGATGATGATGATGACGGAGGAGGATGTTACGATGTTACCGGGTCAGTGCGATGGGAACAGCCAGGCTAGAGCGATGGCTCCTGATGCTGTTGTATACCCAACCCGGTGATTTGAGGTGTGGTGGTTCGTTGTTCTGCACACGGACGCCAGAGCGGCGGTGTTCGGGCGGCGGCAGTGACAGTGGCTTCGGCGTAGCGAGTAGCGGCGCCATTATAGGCGAGGCGTGCCTTACCAACACCGACTCGAAGGAAGGCCTCGGCGCTTCTTCGTGACGTCACGTCAGCTAGGCACGGCGAACGCCAGGTCTGTTGCAGGCGGAAACGCCTGGGCGTGCTTATCACTAGAAATATCTTATTTTTGGACAAAATGCTGTTATTGTTTTGGATTCTGCAGTTTTATTTAGATGAAAGATTTTCTTACTATTGTAAAGCTACAAATGAAGATCATAGTTCTGTATTACTGAATCCTTTCGAAACAAGCGTAGATCAATATGAGAAGATGCTTTGCCCCATTGCAAGCTTCGGAAATTTTACATTCAAGTAACTATATTTACTTGATCCATTTTGTTATCGAAACTTACCCCAACTCCCTTACAATTAACTCGTTTCTTTTATTTATTTATTTATTTATTTACTTTCGTTTGACATCGTCACTGGAAATGTGGACTAATTTACATGTGTAAATGTCCAACTGTTGCCAGTCAGTAGATTACAGTCGTTTTCAACGAAAGGAATTCTAAACAGGAAACAAAATAGGTTCATACATCGAAAATACTGCTGAGTTTAAACTTTTTTAAACATGCACCTTAGAAAAGATAAATATTCCCCTCCTGCAACTGAAAGGAGAAACTTTATAAGATAAAAAAATTTTATTTGATAAATCAAGTATCTCTCTTTTTCCTCTTCTTCTGTCCCCCACCCCCTCCCCCAACGTGTACAATCGCAAGATATTTCATTAACATTCAGTGCTACTCATCCCACAGTCAACCAAGATACCTAAGAAGAGCACCAATATGTTCACAGTTTCTTGTAAAAGCAACCCAGTACAAACGTACTTCCTCAGATTTACAAATAAGGTAAAGAAGCACGAATTCTGTTGCTGCTGGACCATGAAGTTGTTTTTGTATGTCAATCCTTAAAACAGGTGGAAATTTAAGTTCAGGAGTACACTATTTGTTAAGAAGTGTAATGAATTGCGCAATTAATTGATTGCAGAAATCTCTCAGAACAATGTGTGTTGGTCAACTACCGGCAATAGTTTCACATTTTCCTGTGTCAGAGAGGGAGACACCACCATTATGAGTATGTCTGCTACAGACCTGGCGTTCGCCGTGCCTAGCTGACGTGACGTCACGAGCAAGCGCCGAGGCCTTCCTTTGAGTCGGTGTTGGCCTTACCGGGCGCTGCTTTGGTGAGCAAGACGGTTTAGCCGCCACCGGTATGCGCGTCACACTGCGTTCAGACGCGACCGCTGTAGAAGAAGAGATAATATAAATAATAGTTAAGTACAATGTTTACCGTTGCTGGTGCGGTGAAAGTAAGAACTCTGACGATCACATGGTTATAAGCAGAGTGAGTAATTACCTTTTTCGTTATGGCTCCAGGGCATAAAGAATTGATCGGGCGTCTCCACTGCACCCTCAAAAAAGTCATCATAATTATCATCTAGTAGAGCCAGATCTGAGCGCCTTTGTCGGTCCTTGTCTGTCTCGCTTACAACAACAACAACAAACAAGATATATAAACCGATTTGTTACAGAAAAAAAAACTCCTGTGCTACTATCATTACTACTAGAGGCACGTAATCTTTTTACAAGTATGCTGCCTGGGCATCTCATTATTTGCTAGAGGCTCTTCCTGCATCTGCTGATGAACAGCCTCCAGCTGCCCGTCCAACAGATCCAAGTCCTCTAGAGCTGTTTCTGTAACAGGACGAGACATAATTTTATTTATTTTGAATGTCGAGTTACACTGAAAGGTCGCACATGGATATTTTTTCTATACTTACGTGGCTGCTGTTGTGGGCTATCCACAGCTGGGAGCTGTTCCATGTAGCGTTGCTGTTGCTGTAGTAGATAATTGGTTTCAACCCCAAGCTCTGCCTCCAGCTCAATTTGCATTTGCTTCAAGTGATCTAGAAAAGAAAAAAAGAAGTATGAAACAAGAAAATTTTGAATCGCTACTACACAAGAACAAATTAAAATGAAAATTATACTCACAAGGCAATTTTAGCTGTGAACCCAACACAGAAGGCTGGACTTCCAGAGTCTGCTGCGGACCAGCCCCCTCCTGTCTCTCCTCACACTCCAAGGAAATCCTGGAGTTCTACTATAACAAGAAGGCGGAATTAATAAGGCGAATTTAAAATAAATACGAAAATTTAGACTGAAAATAGAAATTATTTACTCACTTGGAAATCCTGTCTCCAGAACTCTAAGCCTCTTGCCACTGCACTCAAGCGTTGTTTGCAGATACCTCTCTTCATATTGTGGAGAGAAAAGAAAGAGTAAACACACAGACATGATGGAACGCAAAACCAGGCGGACAGCAGGGGACTGAGGACGATCGAGGTTCGTTGTGGGTTTATACAGTATATAGACCGAGGCGACCAACGAGAGAGTTTCATTTGAATGGACAGCCAATTAGAAGCTTTTATCTAACGTCACTGTTTCTGGAAGGGCTTGATGCGACCATCGCCTCTCTCTCTCTCTCCAAGTAACAAGAATGTTTTTATCATTAATGGTGTTTCCGCGAGCGTGCACAGTTATGATGAAGGCTTTTAGCGGTGAGAACGTTTAATGTTTCTGAGACATATGTTGACAGCACGACATGACGATTTCCAGGAAGGGAACACGTGATGTCTTGCTAGTACCATTGGGAAGAATGCAGTCATTGTTATTCTGGGATATTTTCGTGTAAACAGTTTCCGAAAGCAGTTCAAAATATTTCTGCAGCATGCATCTGTCCAGAGGGACATTTGACTGTCAGCTTAACATTGACAACCTTTTAGCAATGACATGCTTTTGTTCCTCGAAGGCAGGAATTTCCATGCAGACAAGCTGGGACGTCACGGAAGCTCCTACAACAAAAGCGATCATTAACTATTTCTGCAGCACTTTATGATTTATGGGACGGGGTGATATCTAATGGACAGGCTGTCACGTTAGGATCGCTAGGAAGAATGGGTCCTGTGCTATTCTGGGATATTTTTGTAAACAGTTTCTGAAAGCAGTGCAAAAGATTTCTATAGCATGTCCAGAGGAAGTCTTGGCTGTTATTTAAATAGACATGAGATGTCAGTATAACACTGACAACCTTTCCGCCATGACTGCAAGGGTGGGTCGCTAGGAAAACATCTCACTCGGCAATTAGGCCGTGTCATAGAGCTGTCACGTAGAGTCGTCGTTCACGTGACGGGTGGCAGTCAGATGCGTCTCGCCTGTGGGACAGGCTGGCATGCATAGCAATTAGAGGAGCGTGTCTCCTAATGTTGGCACCAACCCATGCTGTACCCACAGGTGCAAAGGTGATGCATCAATGCGCCAGCCATGGTGGCCAGATAAACACGTTACCACCCTCTCAGGTGTGCACACCCAGACACGTCTCACCTGTGGACAGGCAGGGCTGGCATGTGCGCCTGACCAACACCGACTCAAAGGAAGGCATCGGCGCTTGCTCGTGACGTCACGTCAGCTAGGCACGGCGAACGCCAGGTCTGTTGCAGGCATACTCATAATGGTGGTGTCTCCCTCTCTGACACAGGAAAATGTGAAACTATTGCCGGTAGTTGACCAACACACATTGTTCTGAGAGATTTCTGCAATCAATTAATTGCGCAATTCATTACACTTCTTAACAAATAGTGTACTCCTGAACTTAAATTTCCACCTGTTTTAAGGATTGACATACAAAAACAACTTCATGGTCCAGCAGCAACAGAATTCGTGCTTCTTTACCTTATTTGTAAATCTGAGGAAGTACGTTTGTACTGGGTTGCTTTTACAAGAAACTGTGAACATATTGGTGCTCTTCTTAGGTATCTTGGTTGACTGTGGGGTGAGTAGCACTGAATGTTAATGAAATATCTTGCGATTGTACACGTTGGGGGAGGGGGTGGGGGACAGAAGAAGAGGAAAAAGAGAGATACTTGATTTATCAAATAAAATTTTTTTATCTTATAAAGTTTCTCCTTTCAGTTGCAGGAGGGGAATATTTATCTTTTCTAAGGTGCATGTTTAAAAAAGTTTAAGCTCAGCAGTATTTTCGATGTATGAACCTATTTTGTTTCCTGTTTATAATTCCTTTCGTTGAAAACGACTGTAATCTATTGACTGGCAACAGTTGGACATTTACACATGTAAATTAGTTCACATTTCCAGTGACGATGTCAAACGAAAATAAATAAATAAATAAAAGAAACGAGTTAATTGTAAGGGAGTTGGGGTAAGTTTCGATAACAAAATGGATCAAGTAAATATAGTTACTTGAATGTAAAATTTCCGAAGCTTGCAATGGGGCAAAGCAGCTTCTCATATTGATCTACGCTTGTTTCGACAGGATTCAGTAATACAGAACTATGATCTTCATTTGTAGCTTTACAATAGTAAGAAAATCTTTCATCTAAATAAAACTGCAGAATCCAAAACAATACCAGCATTTTGTCCAAAAATAAGATATTTCTAGTGATAAGCACGCCCAGGCGTTTCTGCCTGCAACGGACCTTGCGTTCGCCGTGCCTAGCTGACGTGACGTCACGAAGAAACGCCGAGGCCTTCCTTCGAGTCGGTGTTGGCCTGACACAGTCGGTCATCATTCCGTCATGGACTTCTGTAGGAAACAGGTCGCTGATACGTTGTGGTTGAATTTGTTATCGATAGTTCGAAAGTGTTTCTACATGCAGTGAGTGTTTGTGCACTGCATTACTTCGGCTGTTTAAGCGATGTGAGAGTGTTTGCAGAGTGTTATACATGCATCATTATATTGATAATTTTATGTGCAGGAAGGTGTCTGCACATCAGTGTACTGCATTATTTGGTGAACAAGTCTTTAGGCTGTGCCATGCACTATTTCTGTAATTTACGAATTGTTTTCGTGTCTGTACATCAGTGTACTGCATTATTTCGGTGATTTACGAGTAGTCTCCAGGTCTGTGAACTGTATATTGTGACGCCAAGCAAGGCCAGGGCGAGTGTTTTGTATCAACATAATAAATAAACTATGTGAAATCAGTCCCTAAATAAATTGTTCCAAAAATAAGTAACGTACACTTCTTCCTCTCTCCAGCAGCTCAGAACAGGCTGAGTCCTTTTCCCGCCATTTTCTTAGGTTAGTGGAGGTAGCCCAATTGACCTTTCTTCCCACCAAAATTTGAACATCTCGCCAAAAGGGTAGGTTGAAAGGGGGGGCGGGGGACACGCAGCTGGGAAAACATGTGATGTCATCCAGAGGGAGGGGTGGGCGTGACCGGGGGCGGGGGGTGGGAGTGGTTAGCTGATCAATTTAATTAATTTGCATATCAATTTGATATCAAAATTGCGACTCATATATAATTCTGTGTTCTGTTGTGACTTAGAGTGCTATCTACTAGTAGTCATTAATAGCAAACCGCTCCATATTGCAGTCAGCACAGGACTTGCAGCGCATGTGTAATGAAACATGTCCATCAAGCAGATGGGAAATCTATGTAAGCGAGGTACTCAATTTCCCTGCCACAGCTTGGACATAACTTGAGTCTTCAGTTTCATAACTGTGGTGATTCTAAATTAGTGACAGGGATTTGTGAGGTACTGCAATCCCTGTGTATATGTCTACCTGACAGACGTGTGTGGAAGAGACTGTATTCTGTTCATGGAGTTAGTGCAGCATGGCAAGTAATTCGATGTGCCAAGCACTGCTGCAATGCATTTGTCTATTACCTCATAAGATATCGTTGTTTCATGCATTTTCCGTCTCTGACGATCATTTTATAGGACAGATGTGAACATTGCACAATTTCTGAACCATAATAGGATGTGAACAGTGGGTGCTATACATCTCTGGAAAGCCGTATAGTGCATATATAGCAAAGAATCATTTTTTTCCTTTGGTGTAGAAGAAGGTAGCAGTTGTATCATCTTCAAGGTGCTTACCATAGTGAGTGTGACAGAAAACATGAGGGGTCAATGTCTGTCAGGCGTTGGAAATATATTTTCTGCTTTTTGAGTATTAACAGGGTTTCATTCCACATGACTGAAATATCAGAAATTAAACTTTCACATTATAGCAGGCTTAATTGCAGAACTTTGTAGCCTTAGGAGTGTGTGTTTATGTTCTATGATCATTTCTCTCTTCCCAGTACCTTTTTAGTATGGTATCCAAGTATTACAAGAATACTACACAACTGATAGCACAAGTGATTTATGTAAAATGTTTCATCTCCTTCCATATGAAGATCCCTCATGCATAAACCATACATTGTTTCTTCTTCTTAATCGTCTGTTATATCACCATGATGTTCTCAAATGTATCAGGCTCATATATACTATACACCAATAAGGAGCACTTACCTCTTCAGCATGCACACATCTAGAGAGATCATGTATGACACAGCACATGGCGAAATTTGGAGACCGAAGGGGCAGCTTATTTCGAAATACAGGGCAGAGTGTTGCTATGGATGTGATTCGCTTGTTGGTGCTGGTGAGATCTTTCACTCTCCAACTTTATCTTATGAATGTGGGAATACTTTGTGACTCCCATCCACTTAGGGTGAGATGGTAAATATGTAATAAAATATTTCTGAATATATAAAGTGTTCTGGCTAAAAAACTTAGTTTTTGCACCTCCTCTCAGCTGGTGGCTATTTCCTACACTAAGAAAAAGTGTTTGTTTCACATGATGTAGGCAGTGTAACAGGGTTTGCGATATGTCCACATGTATATGACCCTCGCAAAGTAATGGAGGGGGTGGTTTAGCAACGACGCAGAAATTCAGAACCATGTTGCAAAGTCATTGGCTGATAGCATCATGAGATCGACATTAAGAGACGTTTTACTGACGTGACAACTCGTCGAGAGTGGTGGTTTGAACCTCGAGCAATTGGGTAAAATGCGGGTAAGTTACAGAAAACATGGTAAATTTACGAAAATTGATGGAAAATACGTAAAGTTGACGGAAATAGACAAAATTGTGGGTGGATAAGGGTACTTAAATGTTTGCCTGGGCATATGAAAATTATTCCATTCCTCCACCAGTGGAATTGAAAACTGATGATGCATATTATGTGTGCTCTATTGCTTTAAGTCCTGCAGCACACCATCTTGTTCCACTTTTGGTCATGTATTGTAAGTCATAAAAATGAAAGACACAGTGCCCAAAGATTTGAAGGTCAAGATGACTGCCATGTAGGACACCGAAACAGCGATCGTATACCTTGGTGCAATATGCACCACCAATATGAGGAATCAATGATCTGGGTCTCTTTGAAAATAGAACACTGATACACCTGCTACCCCTTCATTGCGGAAGATGAGATTGAATGTGGAGGGTATCACCTTCAGACAGCTGCTTGGAAACGCTCCACAATGCTGCATACTCTTTCAGTTAACATATGTTGCAATGTCTTCCACATTTTCGTCAGTAAGAAACACCGCCTCTATCTTTTATTTCAACCATCCTGTGTGTTGTGGAAACAGCTTAATTTACACCATGCCATGCCAGCTTTCTGTGTGAGCCAATGGATCGAAAGGTGTTAATGTCGGATTAGCACTGGACACAGACTTCAAAGTCATGATGGGAAGACAAAATGTATGTCTCTGTCCACAGCTGTAGTCATAACTGCTTCACTGTGTTACAATAAAAATCAATGGAAGAACCTGTATTGTCTTTGATAGTCTGTGGGATATGGTCTTCCTTTAGTACAGGCGACAAAATTCCACACAGGTCTGTGGAAATGACTTTGATCACTGGATGCCTGCTACAGGGGACCAATACATGTACAGAGGGATATTTATGGACTATCATTGGGTATCAATGAATTGTAAGTGTTATGCTTTTGAATTTCTTTGTGCAGTCCTTGTATACTATGCATGGTTGTCAATTTCCTCCTGTATAAGTAAGTGTGCTGTTTTTCTCATTGTGATAGCTCTGTACAGGACAGCCGGATTGGAAGTTGGTGGGCAGGAATGAACCATTAGGAAGATTTTAGATAAGTCTTTTATTCGCATTAAATGCATTTCTCCCTTTTTATAAAGCGGCTTTACTACTGAGTACTTTAATCGCTCAGGAAACTGACCATTCCTAAAGGAAAAATTACAAATATGGCTACATAAAGGGCTAACATGTGCAGCACAGTACTTTAATATTCGGCTAGACACTCCATCATAACCATGAGAGTCCTTAGTCTTCAGTGATTTAATTATTGACGCAATCTCCCTCTTGTCTGTATCACAGAGGAGTATTTCAGACATCAATCTCGGAAAGGCATTTGCCAAGAAAGTTATATGATTTCCTGTAGAAACTAAATTTTTATTAATTCACCAGCGATGCTCAGAAAATGATTGTTAAATACTGTACATATATCTGATTTATCAGTAAAAGAAATACTTTTACTGAAAACTCACTTTTTATCGACGAACTTGTGCTGCTGTCCATGCACTTCCTTCACAAATGACCATATGGTTTTAATTTTATCCTGTGAATTAGCTATTCTGTTTGCATACCACACACTCTTTGCCTTCCTAATAACGTTTTAAGCACCTTACAATACTGTTTGTAATGAGCTTCTGTAGCTTGATTGTGACTACTTCTAACATTTTGATATACACTCCTGGAAATGGAAAAAAGAACACATTGACACCGGTGTGTCAGACCCACCATACTTGCTCCGGACACTGCGAGAGGGCTGTACAAGCAATGATCACACGCACGGCACAGCGGACACACCACGAACCGCGGTGTTGGCCGTCGAATGGCGCTAGCTGCGCAGCATTTGTGCACCGCCGCCGTCAGTGTCAGCCAGTTTGCCGTGGCATACGGAGCTCCATCGCAGTCTTTAACACTGGTAGCATGCCGCGACAGCGTGGACGTGAACCGTATGTGCAGTTGACGGACTTTGAGCGAGGGCGTATAGTGGGCATGCGGGAGGCCGGGTGGACGTACCGCCGAATTGCTCAACACGTGGGGCGTGAGGTCTCCACAGTACATCGATGTTGTCGCCAGTGGTCGGCGGAAGGTGCACGTGCCCGTCGACCTGGGACCGGACCGCAGCGACGCACGGATGCACGCCAAGACAGTAGGATCCTACGCAGTGCCGTAGGGGACCGCACCGCCACTTCCCAGCAAATTAGGGACACTGTTGCTCCTGGGGTATCGGCGAGGACCATTCGCAACCGTCTCCATGAAGCTGGGCTACGGTCCCGCACACCGTTAGGCCGTCTTCCGCTCACGCCCCAACATCGTGCAGCCCGCCTCCAGTGGTGTCGCGACAGGCGTGAATGGAGGGACGAATGGAGACGTGTCGTCTTCAGCGATGAGAGTCGCTTCTGCCTTGGTGCCAATGATGGTCGTATGCGTGTTTGGCGCCGTGCAGGTGAGCGCCACAATCAGGACTGCATACGACCGAGGCACACAGGGCCAACACCCGGCGTCATGGTGTGGGGAGCGATCTCCTACACTGGCCGTACACCACTGGTGATCGTCGAGGGGACACTGAATAGTGCACGGTACATCCAAACCGTCATCGAACCCACCGTTCTACCATTCCTAGACCGGCAAGGGAACTTGCTGTTCCAACAGGACAATCACGTCCGCATGTATCCCGTGCCACCCAACGTGCTCTAGAAGGTGTACGTCAACTACCCTGGCCAGCAAGATCTCCGGATCTGTCCCCCACTGAGCATGTTTGGGACTGGATGAAGCGTCGTCTCACGCGGTCTGCACGTCCAGCACGAACGCTGGTCCAACTGAGGCGCCAGGTGGAAATGGCATGGCAAGCCGTTCCACAGGACTACATCCAGCATCTCTACGATCGTCTCCATGGGAGAATAGCAGCCTGCATTGCTGCGAAAGGTGGATATACACTGTACTAGTGCCGACATTGTGCATGCTCTGTTGCCTGTGTCTATGTGCCTGTGGTTCTGTCAGTGTGATCATGTGATGTATCTGACCCCAGGAATGTGTCAATAAAGTTTCCCCTTCCTGGGACAATGAATTCACGGTGTTCTTATTTCAATTTCCAGGAGTGTATTTAAGTGGTGCTCTGATATACCAATAATTTCAGAGCCAACATCTATTAGCAGTTCACTAACTTTATTTCTAATACCTCTTATATTTTGATGAAATATGCTAATTCCTTCTCTACTTGGAAACATTACATCCTCTGAAGGTGAGCCCTTAGTTAGAGGGAATTCCTTTAAGCAGGTATACCTATCACCTGACTTCAATCTAAAAAAGGTGCAGCTCTAACCCCAACTACTACAGGAATTTTTCCATGAGTGACACCACCACCACCACCCACTACACTGTCACCCATAAACTTAGCCAGCCTCCCCTTCCCATACCTATTGAGGTGCAGGCCATGCCTAGTGAAACCCGATCTACTGACAGACCCAACTGGCACCACTGAGATGTGATCCATGCCCTCTACTATCAGTGCCCTCCCCAGCCCCACATTAACGCGCCTCACAGCCGCATTAAGGTGAGGCCGATCATGATACTGAAACAGTTGCACGAAATCCACATTAGTGCCACCAGTTTTTGTAGCTATTTTTACCACGTCACCACCTACATCATATTCCGCGTCCCTATCGAGACTGTTCCCTGCTCCACCCACTATCACTACCTGATCCTCCTTTGTAAAATTCTTACATAACTCCCCTATGCTTTCAGTCACCTCAGCCAACCCTGCACTGGGCTTCACAATGCTGGTGACCTGGTACTCACTCTCCAACACTTCCTGCAACTGCTGGCCCACACCTCTACCATGGGAACTACCTAGCAGCAGAACCTTCTTTCTGCTAGACTTTGCAACTAACCTAGGCCTTCTAATTGCTGAGGACTGCTGCAAGTTCCCTACATCTACAGCTACACGAAGCTCCTCGCCACTCAACTCTGACAGTTGGTCGTATCTATTTCATATATGCAAAGTAAAGCTGTCTGAATGCGTCCTCTTCCTAACTGCCTTCTTGCCAACTGCCAGTTCCCATTCCCCACCACCCTTCACCCTCCTCAACCTATCTAGTTCCTCCTTTGCGCATTGTAACTGCACCTGAAGGGCACAGATCTTACGCTCCTGCTCCTCTATCAATTTGTTTCTACTACAGATTCTACATTCCCAGGAGAGGATTTCACTAAAATGACTACTGGCTTCCTCATTGCATTCCTCCCAATGAAAATAATTTGAACAAATCCCACACCGTAATCCACTACTCACTAACCTAAGACAGAGCCCACACTTCTCATTCATGGTAAAATTTTACAGTTACTGAAAAAAAAAACTATACGTCTATGTTACCAAAGTTCAGTTACACCAGTAGAACTATTTAAGAACTAGCAATAATGGTCTCGAAATTCTCTGCCTACTAAGAAAGCAACTACTTGTATTAATACTACTACAACACAGCCAATACCAACAAAACTTCACAAAATTATTAGGTAAAACCAAAAAATTCAAATGGCCACTGCAACACTAAGCGAAGTTAAAACACTGAAATATTTCACTAGAAACAACAATAAACGTCAGTTGAAAACTAAAGGACGAAATTTACTAAACGACTTCAACGCACTGAAAACTCTAAAAAACACAGTGAGCAAACGATTACAAAAGTTTATTAAGTCGTTATTTCGCTACAAACGGCACGCAACACCGTAAGGGGAATTAAGGGTTCAACGTGGAAAATTGTGATAACTATAAGGGGGTGAAAGATTTTACGTGGAAAATTATGTCCATTCATAAGAATGGTACAGATTTTCATATTTCCAGGGCCTCAACCATCAGCTGGGGGTATTGCTGACACACTGTTCATTGTTGAACTTCATCAGATTGCAGCTGCTATCGTAATATTTAACTGTAAGTACAGTGAAAAAAAAATGTGGTTGTTTTCCTGGGACGATTCTGCTTGTTGCGGCATGGCGGTAACAGCCTGTGTGCCAGAACGATTGACATTTGCCGGCCGGTGTGGCCGAGCAGTTCCAGGGGCTTCAGTGTGGAACCGCGCGACTGCTACGGTCGCAGGTTCGAATCCTGCCTCGGGCATGGATGTGTGTGATGTCCTTAGGTTAGTTAGGTTTAAGAACCATTTGACTGACATTTCTGGCTTATGATAGGAGCTGTCTGAACTGGAGAGGCTGGGGTATTATATGCAGCTGATCTAACCATGTTGCCCTCTACGTGGCTGAATAGCGAACTAATACTCAGCATGTGTTCGGCAGCATTCGTGATCATGTGTGTTGGGAGTATTCTCCATGGAAGTTTGAGAAGATTCAATACGTGTGTGTGTACATGCTGGACAATTATTCCCTCCCATATAAATTGTCTAGTTGACTGCTTGTGCTGCCGTTCTCCACATTTTCTGTCTTTATTTGGTTGAGAAAATATCGTTTGTGATGTGTGTTGTGTGTATCTAGATGGTGAAAAACAGGTGGAAGAGACGTCTGCTGGGTCTCTAGACATGAGAGATATAACTTCCACTCTTTATCTTCGGAATTATACTGTGCAAGCAGTCGGTAGCATACTGTTATGTGCTTGATATCGAGAACTGTCGCGTGAATGGTATGATATTCCGGCAAACCATATGAAAATACAGGGTGTTTCAAAAATGACCGGTATATTTGAAACGGCAATCAAAACTAAACGAGCAGCGATAGAAATACACCGTTTGTTGCAATATGCTTGGGACAACAGTACATTTTCAGGCAGACAAACTTTCGAAATTACAGTAGTTACAATTTTCAACAACAGATGGCGCTGCGGTCTGGGAAACTCTATAGTACGATATTTTCCACATATCCACCATGCGTAGCAATAATATGGCGTAGTCTCTGAATTAAATTGCCCGAAACCTTTGACAACGTGTCTGGCGGAATGGCTTCACATGCAGATGAGATGTACTGCTTCAGCTGTTCAATTGTTTCTGAAGGTCTTTCAAGTGTCCCCACAGAAAGAAGTCACAGGGGTTCATGTCTGGCGAATAGGCAGGCCAATCCACGCCGCCTCCTGTATGTTTCGGATAGCCCAAAGCAATCACACGATCATCGAAATATTCATTCAGGAAATTAAAGAAGTCGGCCGTGCGATGTGGCCGGGCACCATCTTGCATAAACCACGAGGTGTTCGCAGTGTCGTCTAAGGCAGTTTGTACCGCCACAAATTCACGAAGAATGTCCAGATAGCGTGATGCAGTAATCGTTTCGGATCTGAAAAATGGGCCTTTGGAAGAAATGGCGGCCCAGACCAGTACTTTTTGAGGATGCAGGGACGATGGGACTGCAACATGGGGCTTTTTGGTTCCCCATATGCGCCAGTTCTGTTTATTGACGAAGCCGTCCAGGTAAAAATAAGCTTCGACAGTAAACCAAATGCTGCCCACATGCATATCGCCGTCATCAATCCTGTGCACTATATCGTTAGCGAATGTCTCTCGTGCAGCAATGGTAGCGGCGCTGAGAGGTTGCCGCGTTTGAATTTTGTATGGATAGAGGTGTAAACTCTGGCGCATGAGACGATACGTGGACATTGGCGTCATTTGGACCGCAGCTGCAACACGGCGAACGGAAACCCAAGGCAGCTGTTGGATCACCTGCTGCACTAGCTGCGCGTTGCCCTCTGTGGTTGCCGTACGCGGTCGCCCCACCTTTCCAGCACGTTCATCCGTCACGTTCCCAGTCCGTTGAAATTTTTCAAACAGATCCTTTATTGTATCGCTTTTCGGTCCTTTGGTTACATTAAACCTCCGTTGAAAACTTCGTCTTGTTGCAACAACACTGTGTTCTAGGCGGTGGAATTCCAGCACCAGAAAAATCCTCTGTTCTAAGGAATAAACCATGTTGTCTACAGCACACTTGCACGTTGTGAACAGCACACGCTTACAGCAGAAAGACGACGTACAGAATGGCGCACCCACAGACTGCGTTGTCTTCTATATCTTTCACATCACTTGCAGCGCCATCTGTTGTTGAAAATTGTAACTACTGTAATTTCGAAAGTTTGTCCGCCTGAAAATGTACTGTTGTCCCAAGCATATTGCAACAAACGGTGTATTTCTATCGCTGCTCGTTTAGTTTTTATTGCCGTTTCAAATATACCGGTCATTTTTGAAACACCCTGTACATATGATCTTGTAATCCCAGAGTCTGGAGACAGCTGTAGAAAGCATGGCAGCAAGTAAGCAAGCATTTCAGGGCCAGGAACAGTAAAGTCTTTGTGCCAGGGGAACCAGCCCAGCTGTTGCACACCAGTTAGGAGAGTGACCATGGTCCATCGAGAGCGCTCTGACCGCACATCAGGCCAGTGTGTGTGGCGGGCAGTTGACTCATGACCGTTGGCTGCCGTGGATGTCCGACCAATATTGTGCGAAATATGTAGTGCTGCGATTTGTTTGTTTCGCGGCCGTTAGCCACTAGTCACTTGAATCGGCAGTTGTCTTGTGACAGCCAGAGCGACAGCACCAGCAGCAGCGAGTACTGTTTGTATAAAGCGTTTTTGTACTTATTTGCTGCGCTTAGCTTTTAAATAGTTTTTCTGGGAAAACCTAGCGTAGTTTTCGCGTCTCGTATTTCAGTGAGTGTTTCTTGATTATCAGAGTAGCTCATCAGAAGATTATCTTGGGAATTTGTCACCGTATAGAGTAGGGTAAACATAGTCATGTGTAGGGGCTGTGGTTGTTGTGAGCGGACGCAAGGAGAATTGGCCACTCTTCGGGGGCAGGTGGAGGCTTTGTCTGTTAGGCTCATCGAGCTCGAGGCGCAGGCGTCGGCTCGTAGTGGCGTTGGGGCAACTGTGGTGAGACCTATGCCTACTTCGGTGGCCTTGGAATCACATGGAACCCCTGATGTCGCTGCGTCTTCCGGCAGTGAGCATCTTACCGGTCAGCCATCACTCCAGGGTGAATGGCGGACAGTGGTGGGCTCGCGCGTGCCTGGCCGAAAGGCGAAGGTGGGATCTGGCCGCGTGGCAGCTGCCTTACCCCTTTCCAACAGGTACGGGGTGCTTCCTAGTGGTGATGACATCGTTTCCGAGCCACCACAGGGTGCCTCGCCTGTTGGGCCAGTGGCCGATTCTCCGGCAAGGTCCCGACAGTCACAGAGGGCGGGCCTATTAGTTATAGGGAGCTCCAACGTTAGGCGGGTTATGGAGCCCCTCAGGAAAATAGCGGGTAGGTCGGGGAAGAATGCCAGTGTGCACTCGGTGTGCTTGCCGGGGGGTCTCGTCCGTAATGTGGAGGAGGCCCTTCCGGCAGCTATTGAACGCACTGGGTGTGACCGGCTGCAGATAGTAGCACATGTCGGAACGAATGACGCCTGCCGCTTGGGTTCTGAGGCCATCCTTGGTTCCTTCCGGCGGCTGGCTGATTTGGTGAAGACAACCAGCATCGCACGCGGAGTGCAAGCTGAGCTTAATATCTGCAGCATAGTGCCCAGAGTCGATCGCGGTCCTCTGGTTTGGAGCCGTGTGGAGGGTCTAAACCAGAGGCTCAGACGACTCTGCGACTATAATGGTTGCAAATTCATCGACCTCCGTTATTGGGTGGAGAACTGTAGGGCCCCCCTAGACAGGTCAGGCGTGCACTACACACCGGAAGCAGCTACTAGGGTAGCAGAGTACGTGTGGCGTGCACACGGGGGTTTTTTAGGTTAGAGGGACCCCCCCTTGGGCGAAACGATAAAATACCTGACGGCTTACCAGAGAGGACATTATCATCGTTGATAAAGAATGTCCGTCCTCAGAGACCAAAAACAGGAAAAGTTAACGTAATATTGGTAAACTGCAGGAGTATCCAGGGCAAGGTTCCTGAATTAGTATCTCTTATTGAAGGAAATAGTGCGCATATAGTATTAGGAACGGAAAGTTGGTTAAAACCGGAAGTGAACAGTAACGAAATCCTAGACACAGAATGGAATATATACCGCAAGGATAGGATAAACGCCAATGGTGGAGGAGTATTTATAGCAGTAAAGAATTCAATAATATCCAGTGAAGTTATTAGCGAATGCGAATGTGAAATAATCTGGGTTAAGTTAAGTATCAAAGGTGGGTCAGATATGATAGTCGGATGCTTCTATAGACCACCTGCATCAGCAACCGTAGTAGTTGAGCGCCTCAGAGAGAACCTGCAGAACGTCGTGAAGAAGTTTCGTGATCATACTATTGTAATAGGGGGAGACTTCAATCTACCAGGTATAGAATGGGATAGTCACACAATCAGAACTGGAGCCAGGGACAGAGACTCTTGTGACAGTATCCTGACTGCCTTGTCCGAGAATTACTTCGAGCAGATAGTTAGAGAACCAACTCGTGAAGCTAACGTTTTAGACCTCATAGCAACAAATAGACCGGAACTTTTCGACTCCGTGAATGTAGAAGAGGGTATCAGTGATCATAAGTCAGTGGTTGCATCAATGACTACAAGTGTAATAAGAAATGCCAAGAAAGGAAGGAAAATATATTTGCTTAACAAGAGTGATAGGGCACAAATCGCAGAATATCTGAGTGACCACCATCAAACGTTCATTTCTGAGGAAGAGGATGTGGAACAAAAATGGAAAAAATTCAGAAACATCGTCCAGTACGCCTTAGATAAGTTCGTACCGACTAAGGTCCAAAGCGAGGGGAAAGATCCACCGTGGTATAACAATCATGTACGAAAGGTACTACGGAAACAAAGAAAGCTTCATCATAGGTTTAAGAGTAGTCGAATCATAGCTGATAAGGAAAAGCTGAACGAAGCGAAAAAGAGCGTAAAGAGAGCAATGAGAGAAGCATTCAACGAATTCGAACATAAAACATTGGCAAACAATCTAAACAAGAACCCTAAAAAGTTTTGGTCATATGTAAAATCGGTAAGCGGATCTAAATCCCCTATTCAGTCACTCGTTGACCACGATGGAACCGAAACAGAGGACGACCGAAGAAAGGCAGAAATACTGAATTCAGTGTTCCGAAACTGTTTCACTGCGGAAAATCGTAACACGGTCCCTGACTTCAGCCGTCGCACGGACGCCAAAATGGAAAATATTGAAATAAACGATATCGGAATTGAAAAACAACTGCTATCACTTAGTAGCGGAAAAGCATCCGGACCAGACGAGATACCCTTAAGATTCTACAGTGATTATGCTAAAGAACTTGCCCCCTTTCTATCAGCAATTTATCGTAGATCGCTGGAAGAACGTAAAGTACCTAGCGACTGGAAGAAAGCGCAGGTCGTTCCCATTTTCAAGAAGGGTCATAAATCAGATGCGAATAATTATAGGCCTATTTCGCTTACGTCAATCTGTTGTAGAATAATGGAACATGTTTTGTGTTCTCGTATTATGACGTTCTTAGATAATACAAATCTCCTTCATCATAACCAACATGGATTCCGCAAACAGAGATCATGTGAAACTCAGCTCGCCCTATTTGCCCAAGAAATTCACAGTGCCGTAGACACTGGCGAGCAGATTGATGCCGTATTCCTGGACTTCAGGAAGGCATTTGATACGGTTCCGCACTTACGTTTAGTGAAAAAAATACGAGCTTACGGAATATCGGACCAGGTTTGTGATTGGATTCAGGATTTCCTAGAAGAAAGAACACAACATGTCATTCTTAACGGTTCAAAATCTGCAGATGTAGAGGTAATTTCGGGAGTACCGCAGGGAAGCGTGATAGGACCTTTATTGTTTACAATATACATAAATGACTTAGTTGACAACATCGGTAGCTCCGTGAGGCTATTTGCAGATGACACGGTTGTCTACAAGAAAGTAGCAACATCAGAAGACTCGTACGTACTCCAGGAGGACCTGCAGAGGATTAATGCATGGTGCGACAGCTGGCAGCTTTCCCTAAACGTAGATAAATGTAATATAATGCGCATACATAGGGGCAGAAATCCATTCCAGTACGATTATGCCATAGGTGGTAAATCATTGGAAGCGGTAACGACCGTAAAATACTTAGGAGTTACTATCCGGAGCGATCTGAAGTGGAATGATCACATAAAACAAATAGTGGGAAAAGCAGGCGCCAGGTTGAGATTCATAGGAAGAATTCTAAGAAAATGTGACTCATCGACGAAAGAAGTAGCTTACAAAACGCTTGTTCGTCCGATTCTTGAGTATTGCTCATCAGTATGGGACCCTTACCAGGTTGGATTAATAGAAGAGATAGACATGATCCAGCGAAAAGCAGCGCGATTCGTCATGGGGACATTTAGTCAGCGCGAGAGCGTTACGGAGATGCTGAACAAGCTCCAGTGGCGGACACTTCGAGAAAGGCGTTACGCAATACGGAGAGGTTTATTATCGAAATTACGAGAGATCACATTCCGGGAAGAGATGGGCAACATATTACTACCGCCCACATATATCTCGCGTAATGATCACAACGAAAAGATCCGAGAAATTAGAGCAAATACGGAGACTTACAAGCAGTCGTTCTTTCCACGCACAATTCGTGAATGGAACAGGGAAGGGGGGATCAGATAGTGGTACAATAAGTACCCTCCGCCACACACCGTAATGTGGCTCGCGGAGTATAGATGTAGATGTAGATGTAGACTATAAACGGTGCATGTGCTGATGTTTTTCAGGATCTGTCTCTCTTCACATTATATGTTTGAGTGTCTGGTGGCCGACAGCTATATGCAGGATGCAGAAGTGATGATTTCGTGTGGTTCAGGATACGGATTGTGTTTACTACATCGATATAGTATGATGGTACAGTCGTTTGTGGTGATATTGCCCGGTTGGAGATCGGTTTCACACCGAAAAATTCAAGTTTTCCTCGACAGTAGTAAAGCAGTGTAATTGAGGAAGAGTCTTTGGTGATATTTTCCATATTTCATGATCTGTAGACCACTTTTGCAAGATTTAACTCTCTGTACGCTATGACTGCTGTATGTTTCTTTCGATTGTTCAAAATAGTACTGCTGCTGAAAGTCTCGTAATTTGTCCGTCTGCAGAAAATGGCGGACAGTGGTCCCACACTGGCAGCAGCAGCAGTTTGGCGGGTTAATTCAGTAAGAATCAATCAGAGTGCTCCATTCACAGGAAGTTCCATGGTGTCAGGGAGTCACAAGACATCCTTTGTGTTGGGCATAGGAGCCTCTACAGACTGGTTTGAACAAAACAGGGGCGAGGTACCTATGGAAAATTCTGTGACATTTGAGAGTGATGAGATGTCTTCTCTTCAAAGACAAGTCCAAGCAGTCCATCGTCCTCTGGTTTGCATGGGCAGGGATGCTGTCCCTCCCACTCACCATTGTGGCTTGAAAGCATCTCCAGATCAGCAGTTGTAGGACATCGAAAATTCGCCAAAACTTCCAGGCCTTTTTCTCGTCTGTAGGACAGTGCGTCGAATTCTGTTTGTGTTTTTTTCTCGATCTATTGTGAATTCGAAATATGTATCAACTTTTAGATACGTTATGTTTTGATTTTCACATCTGTGCTTAGACGCCACAATCATGTGCTTCGAGAAGTGAGGAAAATAACATCCCTGACTCCAACAGCAAATATAAACTAAGCCCACTCAGCGTCTCAGAAAAGTGATGGAAACCACAGCAGCTGTAGGACTCAGAAATTTTTCTCCCTCTGACAGTGCCTTGAAAGAAGATGGGGAGGGTTGATGAGAGGGGAGGGGGAGAGTTTGGCTAGTGCAGACAGCCCAATTGACCTATTTTCTCAGGAAAATTTGAACTTCCCACCATGACATCAGTTCGGCATCGCCACATCTATTGCCGGCATCTTGGATCCGCCATCTTGAAAAATCTGGCAATTGTGTAGCGTGGGAGCGATGCTCTCTTTGTTCCACAATTGTCTAATTTTTAGTAAGACTGCAGTAGATGTGAGGTGCCTAGTTGCTTCCACTGCCCTGAGTGGAATGCATAAATTCTGACTCATGTTCACTCACCTGCAGTCTTCCACTGTAGTTGTCCCCTGTGCAGAAAACAGCATGTAGGTGTTAATCTGTTACTTTGAGGCTGTAACATATTGTTATCAAGGAACTAGTGTTGTATAAATATTAAATTTAGAACTAGTTTGTTTAAATGGAGTGCCACTCTCTTTTTATTAGCAAAAATGTTCAAATGGCTCTGAGCACTATGGGACTTAACTGCTGAGGTCATGAGTCCCCTAGAACTTAGAACTACTTAAACCTAACTAACCTAAGGACATCACACACATCCGTGCCCGAAGCAGGATTCGAACATGCGACCGTAACGGTCGCGCGGTTCCAGACTGTAGCGCCCAGAACCGCTCGGCCACCGCGGCCGGCTTTATTAGCAGAATACGAAAAACTGCACAACTATAGTCCACTTAATGAATCATAAATAATTTCCATTCATCACATTTTCACAGAGAATAAACAAAATAATGCACTGTGTGTTTTCATCATTACTATGAAACTCAATTAAATATCCAAAAAACCAGAGATTGCTGATTAAGTTCTTAACCAATACCGACGGCATAAGACAAACACCTCTGTCCTCTGGGTCTGCCAAACATTCTCCCATATTTATGAGCCAGAGATTGCTAATTAAGTCTTAACAGATGCCACCTGTAGCAGACACAATGCCTGTCATCCGCGATGGCTGAATGAACTCTGATCATACAACTGAACCATCTCACTTGCTATCCAATTAGGCGCGACCTGAAGATCTCCGAAAAAGTGCTTTGCTTGCATCTTCGTTTAGCAATTGTTTATTATTGTGCTGGTGATTATTAAATATTTTGAAATAATGGAATTAGACCCTGCTTTGATCTGAAAGACAAATAAATTGAATATTTAGTTTTTCTAATATTAATACCAGAAGTTTATCATTTTGGCCCGCTACTTCCGAACACAGGTGCCAATTGCGGAGAAGGGCCATAATTTAGGTGGTCTTTCTCACGATACACATACTGGAGAAACCATCTGTCACTGGTACCTTACATCGCATTACATCACCTTCCCACTGCTGCCTTTCCAGCTGCTCCAACAAGAAAATTACTCCATTCCAGCCGGCCGGAGTGGCCGAGTGGTTTTACGCGCTTCAGTCTGGAACCGCGAGACCGCTACGGTCGCAGGTGCGAATCCTGCCTCGGGCATGGATGTGTGTGCTGCCCTTAGGTTAGTTAGGTTTAAGTAGTTCTGAGTTCTAGGGGACTGATGACCTCAGATGTTAAGTCCCATAGTGCTCGGAGCCATTTGAACCATTTTTTGAACTGCATTCCATCTTGGTGTGGTCATACAGCAACCTTTTCTTACTGCTATTTAAAAAAATTTCCTTTATTATTCTTATTATTCTTTTCTTATTTTTTTAGTATTGTTCTTCATCAACTTTTTTAAATAAATAGTGCTCTAAGAAGAGTTTCTTGTAGCTGTATGTGATGGCTGTCAAGCCAGAAATATTACAGGAGCTGATGGCAAGGCTTGAGTGCAGCGCAGACTCCATGAAGCCATGGACCCAGGAGCAGTAGGGTAATGGTGGTACTGGGGTATTTCGTTAGTGCAGGTTGCGTACATTAAGGGGAAAGCATACATACAGGGGCAAACTCATCGTCATACTAATTGATTTATGACACTCCTGGATGATACCACCCACTGTAAAATAATCCATCATGCTGAAATACCCCACCCCTCCCCCTCCCCCTTCCCCTTCTCCCCCACCCCTCTGGGAAATCCGCAATCCTTTCTCTGTACCTTATTGATTTAAGCACACTTTTGATATCAAATTTATTGACTTAATAAATTGATCAATTAACTACCCCCTCCCCCTCTGGGAAACCCCCAGCCCTCTATCCTCTCCCCCACCCCTTCCCCTCCCCATCTGGAAATTGGTGGGCAAAAGACTTTGTCTCTGGTGAGCTTCGGGAGATGAAGGGCATAGGGTATTTTATTTTCTTTATTTTGGATGCTACCCTGTTGGAAATAGGTGGGAAAAGCTCAGCACCTCCCCTCCTTCCCCCCCTCCTCTCCCACATCTGCAAATTGGTGGAAAGCACTCAGTTTATGCTGAGCTATTGGACTGAAAGGTGCAGGTATTACTTTGACCAGCAACTACATCCCCTAATTACGTAATTACACTGATGCAGATTGGAGGTGTTGTCTTGTTGGAAAATTTTCGTGTGTGCACTCACCTCGATGTGTGGGGATCGACTGAGGTAGTTCACAATGCCATTAACAGAGGATGTCCCACCCTCACTTGTTGCCTTGTCCCTCCCCACTCCTCCTAGAAAAAATTCATGGGAAAAACCACTGATCTGGTGGACTGGAAAGATCCCACGACAAGAAATTCAACTTCAATGTATAGGGCATAATAAAATATTGTTTATTTATAAAGTTCAATTTGCATACCAGCTTATAGGGGTTGGATCTCTTTATTTGTCATGTAAAGCTCCTCATTCTCGGCAGTTTAATTAATTTTGGAAGGTGTAAGTCTTGTAAAATACAGGGTGATCAAAAAGTCAGTATAAATTTGAAAACTGAATAAATCACGGAATAATGTAGATAGAGAGGTACAAATTGACACACATGTTTGGTATAACATGGGGTTATATTAGCACCAAAAAAATACAAAAGTTCAAAAAATGTCCGACAGATGGCGCTTCATATGATCAGAATAGCAATAATTAGCATAACAAAGTAAGACAAAGCCAAGATGATGTTCTTTACAGGAAATGCTCAATATGTCCACCATCATTCCTCAACAATAGCTGTAGTCGAGGAATAACATTGTGAAGAGCACTGTAAAGCACGTCCGGAGTTACGGTGAGGCATTGGCGTCGGATGTTGTCTTTCAGCATCCCTAGAGATGTCGGTCGATCACGATAGACTTGCGACTTCAGGTAACCCCAAAGCCAATAATAGTACGGACTGAGGTCTGGGGTCCTGGGAGGCCAAGCATGACGAAAGTGGCGGCTGAGCACACGATCATCACCAAACGACGCGTGCAAGAAATCTTTCACGTGTCTAACAATATGGGGTGGAGCGCCATCCTGCATTAACAGCGTACGTTCCAGCAGGTGTTTATCAGCCAGGCTGGGGATGATGCGATTCTGTAACATATCGGCGTACCTCTCACCCGTCACGGTAGTAGTTTTGCTGTCCAGCGCGATCTTTCAGACATTTAGTGAACTTTTTTTTTGTTCTAATAAAACCCCATGTCATTCCAAGCATGTGTGTCAATTTTTACCTCTCTATCTACATTATTCCGTGTTTTATTAAGTTTTCAAATTTATACTGAATTTATTTTTGATCACCTAGTACATCGAAAGGAAGTAATTAAACGCGGAAATAGATCGCTTCTTCCCACTGTGCGAGGAATGCCGTCATGAAATCGATGTCAACATAACTCACCACACATAACTGCACTGTTAAAAACCTTCGAATCACGTCCTCGTACCAGCCGCAGGGCAGACGTTCCGGGAGTCGCAGCAGCGCCATCCGACTCTTGTATTCCCACGCGCACAGGTCAAGAGAGAGGCCCGCACACAAGGCGGACTCATGTGGTGCACTCACCAGAAGTTGCGCCAATCTCCCAAACAAAAGCTTCAGGTGGCGGTAACCCTTTGATATCTGCTACCTGGGCAACCACCTCCTCCACTCTCTCTCAAGTGGCTACATTCTATTTATGTGTGAACCAACTGGTCCAAACACACATATGGAGGTTTTCACCTTTCCTCAGAAAACTATGTTCCTGTTAGCTAATACTGGGGACAAAGGGAGAGATGACGCAATTTCGATATCAAAAATTGAGAGAAGTGTCCATTTGCCCAACCCTACAAAATTAATCATGTAACTATTTACAGGAGTCAAACAGATCGCTTAAAAATCTCATCACCACCTTATGATGATTCTTTTTTGTAACGAAATATATTTTCAACGTTTGAGAATCACACACAAACATCTTGCAAATCAAGTAATTACATTGCCGCCTCAAATAGATCTCAGCGCTAAATATATCTGACATTTGACAACACAATGTTTACACTAAACATATCTGGTGAAAAAATACTTTCCAATCACACATTCTCGCGATCGCAAAGAGCGCAACATCCGCTGACTGCCGGGACATCACGTTGTTGCACGGGCACTGATCACGAGAGACCTGCACATGCACCGAGCATCCCGGAAGCTGCATGCACGTCCCCCCAGTGTCCACGGACTGACCCTACCGAACACTGAGAGGTCGGAGAAACTATCATCAAGCAGCCAACCAATGATTTACATGGTGGACTAATCGTCCAGTGCAAACACCCATCATAATGAACGTTCTCACGCTTCTGTCGCCGCACACCCAGCATACTGGTTACTTTGGCTAGTCAACATCCCGGGAGTGCTGCTGCCAGGACTTGACCCCACGGCCGAGGCCAAACCTGAGAGGTTGGAGCATTCTTTGTAACTAACTCCCCGTCACAGGGTAAGCCATGGCTTCTGGTCGACTGAAGCCTTATCCCCTCTTGTGCCGCTGGCTGTGATGCTCTGCAAGATAAGTGGCTGCAACTTGGATGTATAGTTCTAATTGCAGTACCACCCAGACACAGACCATCCCCAGCTTAAAAAGTGGGCTTTACCCAGTCTGAGACATGGTTGTTGTTAACCATATAGGTCGAATTTCTGACAAAAATGTAGATTACTGCCTTTTACAGAGCTATTTTCGAAGACAGAAGCAATCGGAGCGTACTGGCGTTTTTACATCGCTAAAATATCGTTACTTGTTGTGAAAATCCTTCAACAGTATGGCATAGGCTATGTTTCCTCTTTTAGTATTCCGTCATCGGGTAAAACAAATCTGTTCTAGTCAGCTTAATATCCGCTACATCCTGCACCACAGGTCTAGAATACTAAACTCATTTTTGGCTAATGATGGAGTGCTAAAAGCATTCTCTAACTCTGTCCCAGGATGCTTCCTCACTTTCGAACTGTCGTGAACCAAATGCTTCATCACAAAGTCTCTTAAGGTAACAGCACAGAGATGTTGTAAATATCAGGTTTATACTACATATCACTTTACAAATTCGGTAATACAGCTGATTTAATTACGATCGCCATCTCTCCCTGTGTGGGAGGAAGACTGCAACGACAAAATGCATGATTACCACTCCAACTCCGCACTAATATCCGTGGTACTCTAGCCTTCACTTCCAGCCACCCGGCAGCACATCATTGTTATGAAATTAATAGTCTAATTAATTAATTTGATCATGAGAGTCACTTTGCTCAGTGAGCAATTATTTTCCAGCAGTCGGTTTACACTCGCAAGGTGGTTCAGATGGGAATCCCTGGAGAGAATACGATGTTCTTTTTGAGGGACATTATTGCGAACTGACATTTTAACTTGACCGCAAGCAATGTACATTTCACAGAAGGATCACAAAGATAAGATACAAGAAATTAGAGTTCATAAGAAGGCATATAGGCAGTCTTTTTCCCTCACTTTGTCAGTGGAATAGGAAAGGGAATGACTAGTAGTAGTACAGGGTACCTTCCGCGCACACAATCCATTTGTAGACACACAAAACTCATGGAAAAATGTGGTCTCCAATGTATCAAGACAACAAAAGACAGTGCTTATGCTGCTAACTGTCTCTTGGTAGAAATCTTCATATTAGCTGCTAATTTTCTCATTGCAGTTACTTTGCAAGATGTATGTGAGACGTTGTAACATATTTGCCCACAGCAATTAGAAGAAGCGGTATAGAGCACACCTATAGAGCACACCTATCAACTCCACTTTCGTCATAGACCCTACTAATTCTCTCGAAATCCATTACGTTCCGACAGCACTGTTCCATTAGTTAGAAGGCTGTCTAGATCTCATATGTTTTCACATGCCCTGATCTCCTGTATCGTAGTCTTATGATTACTACATCACAAATACGACAGTGTAATGGTGTCAGAGACATCGTTGACAACAAAGTCTTCTTCTCCCGTCTTTATTTTTATAACATCCAATGGAGTAAAACTACATGCTATAATAATTTCACTAACATCACCTGGTAGAGAACTCAGTAAGATATTACTGCGTCCCTCTCTTCCGATACATCAAATACAAATACAGTCTGCATGTTGACATCGAGTATATATGGTGATCCTATTAAATATACATATATTGCTGGCCGGTGTGGCCGAGCGGTTCTAGGCGCTACAGTCTGGAACCGCGCGACCGCTACGGTCGCAGGTGGGAATCCTGCCTCGGGCATAGATGTGTGTGATGTCCTTAGGTTAGTTAGTTTTAAGTAGTTCTAAGTTCTAGGGGACCGATGACCTCAGAAGTTAAGTCCCATAGTGCTCAGAGCCATTTGAACCATTTTTTAACATATATTGGTCCATTGGACAAGGTGGCCAGTGATCGCAGTCACTTGCACAGACCTGTAAAAAATTTAATCACTCATACTGTAGGAGAACGATATCCCACAGACTGTCAGTCACAAGAGAGGGTTCCTGTATTGTTATTTCATTAGCAGTTTGATGTATTATTTTTCTGCTGTAACCCATCCAAGCAGTGTATGACTACAGATTTTTACAGCCCATACATTTTGTTTTTCCACCATGACTGTGAGGTGTGTGTCAAGTGCTAAACCGGCATTAACATATTTCGATTAATCCACTCTCACAGAAAGCTGAACATCACGTGGTGTTAAGTTAAGCTGCTCCCAAAACACACAGGATGGTTGAAATAATAGGCAGCGGCGGTGTTTCTTATTTAAAAAAGTGTGGGGGGTATTTTTCAGGATTTAATTCCATAGGACACGAATAGTATCGATGAACAGTTGTCAGTCGCAACAGGGGATGGAATGGAATGACTTTCATACACCCACATGACCATGTAAGTACCATTTTTGTCGTATTTACATCGAATTTCGTAATTTTACCAGGTTCCCCATAATTTAAACGCATTTTACCCAACTACTCGAGATCCAAACCACCACTCTCAACAAATTATCTTGTCTCATAACGCTATCAGCCGATGACATTGAAGCATGATTCGTAATTTCTGTATCATTGCTAAACTACTCCCTCCATTATTTTGTGAGGGCTATATACATGTGGACATATTGCAAACCCTGTTACATCACATGACAGAAATACTGTTTCTTAGAGTAGGAAACAGCCATCAGCTGGGAGGAGGTGCAAAAACTATGTTCCTTAGCCGAAACTCTTTATGAATTTGGTAAGCTTTTATTAGATTGGCCATCTCTCCCTATGTGGATGGGAGTCACAAAGTATTCTTGCATTCGTGGATCCTGAGCAAAACTATAGATGATATCTCAATGGACCTTGGAACTATTCCTCTGTCCTTATCCAACGCTCCCAGCAACATTGTCTGTGATTTAATTTGGAACTGACCAAAAGTAGGAGATAAAAGATAAATAACCACTACAATCGACGTCTCGTTAAGGAACAGAACGAGATGAGTTCCACGTAATCAATACAGTTCGATATTTTGCTTTTAGAAAGAGCAAAACAAGTGTCCCAAACTTTCACAACCAACTGATGTCTGTGTTATAGACCAGTATTCTCATTCCAATACCATTAAGTGCCATCTCGCGAAGAATGTTCTGTACCAATCTTACTCACATCAACCATCAAACTACACACGATCTCTCTAGATGCATGCACGCTGTGGAGGTTAGCACCTCTTTTTGGTGTATAGGAGATGTGAGCCTGATATCTCTGGGAGTGTTGTGGTGGTATAACAAACGATTAAGAAGAAGAAGAAACGTATGGTTTATGCGTAACAGAGCTCCAAGTGGAAGGCATTTGTAACATTTTATGTAAATCAGTTGTAATATAAATTCTGTAGTATTACAGATGTGTTTGGATTCCATACCAAAAAGGTATTGGAAAGAGAGGAAGGATTGTACAAAAAAACACACATGGTTCTGCACTTAAACATGCTATAATTTTAAAGCAGTGTGGTTTCCAATATATTAGCAATGTTGAATGCAACGCTGTTAATACCGCAATGCAGCTAACGTATTTCCAGCATGTGACATCCATTCACCCTGCAAGTTATCTATTCCATTCACAATGGCAAGAAACTTTAAGATGATAAATTTACTCCCTTCTACACCAAAGGAGAAAGCTTACTGGGGGTGTAAAGCACTCATTGTTCACATCCGATTATGGTTCAGAAATTATTCTATGCTTGCATCACTCCTATAAAATATCATCAGCAATAGAAAATGCATGAAACAAACTCATCTTATGATAAAACAGACAAATGTGCAGCAGTGGTGTTTGATGTGTGAAATAACATGGCATGCAGCAGTAACTCCATGAACAGCACAGTCTCTTCCACACACAACATCTGTCAAGCAAATGTTTACACATGGATCACATAACCTCACAAACACCTCTCACTAATTTACAACCACTGCAGTTATGAAAAAGGAAGTAGTGGGACAAGAGGGATGCCACCCCATGCTGCAATGTTGCCAGTTGTATTCAAGATGGCGTATCCAAGATGGCAGCCATAGATGTGGCTACATCACAGTGATGTTATGGCAGGAAGTTCACATTTTGGCAGGAAAGTAGGTGAATTGGTGTACCTCCACTAACCTAACCCCCTCCCTGCCCTCCCTCCCCTCCCCCCCTCCCCTCCCCATATGGAAATTGGCGGGAAAAGGACTCAATCTGTGCTGGGCTGCTGGAGAAGTTGGATGCAAATCTTTATTTTGTATACATTGTTTATTTAAACAATTTGGTTTGTCACAGGCAGTAGCTCCATCCAGTGTGATCACCATGAGGACCAGAGTCCAACTGACCTAATTCACAACACTGCCACCAGAGTGCACTGTCGGCCCTCCCTCACCCCTCCTGTGATGTAATCCAAGATGGCGGTCCGCAGAAAAATGGAGGGAAAAGGACTCAATCTGTGTCTAGCTGTTGGACTGGCAGGACGGACGTAATTGTTTACTGTGTTCGGTAGATGTGATGTCTGTGGTGGAAATGGAGGGGTTTAATGGGTATATTAGCTGTGATCCTGCAGCTGAGGACTGTGTTAATAGAAATGATATTTGGTGAAGACCAATATGCTTAATCAAACAATGAAGATGCAGCAGGATGGGGCTAAGTTACACTTTGCAACTGAAGCTGATAAATGCGTGTGCTGTAACTGTAGATGATTTGATAAAAGTCTTCCAAAGTGCAAGAGGCAAGATATTCACCCTGGAGCGTGTGCTCCCTGCTCCCAGAGGCCACGTGCCGGCTCACAGCACGGCCACAGAGTAGCCGCAGAGATGGCCACATACTTCTTGTCATGTTGAAAATACCTACAGCCTTCCTCCTTCCCATCCCCAGCTCACGGATACCCTTTGTCGTTGAACATGAACTGCTTTGGTAGTTATTACATCTGGTGTTTAAGCAATGTGCAGTATATTGTCACATACATAACACAAAGATGTCACAGGAATTAAATAGAAAGAGAGAGAGGCAGAGAGAGTTTTACAGATGACATAAGAATATTTAAACAATTTAGATGTATTTACACATGTTATTCTGAGGAATACACACTTGCGAAACCATCCTTGAGATACTTCACGCGCTTTTGTGGAAAATGCCCTTGTCTTTGAGCATGAGCTGCTTCAGGAGTTTCTAAATCCAGTTGAATCTGGATCTAAATACACTTTAAAAAATTTCGCAGCGTGGTAGTTTGCTTCAATGTTGCAATATAACCGCCACACATGAACACAGATTCTCAAAAGATCGTGGCCCACTTTTGAAACCTCTCAGTCTTCCTCCACTATTCTGGAATATCTGCGTGCATAAATAAATTAGGTAAAGTATTTAACACCTGAATACATTTCCAAATATTGTCTTAAACAATTTGTTTGAAATACACTCGCACATAAAACACTGCACTGACTTCTCAGCTACACATGGAATGAAAATACATATGGCAAAATACGCTCGAAAAATACATCACTAAAATGAGCGCAAATATACCTTGTCGAAACTCAGAAAACGATCCTGCGTCACGTAAAAGAAATATGGTTAAATACAGTATCACAGTAGTTTGCTACACGAGGCACGGTCGTAACTGGGGAACCCGCAAAGGGGCGGCTCGTCTATCAGCGCCAGCAGCTGGCCACAAACTGCAGACTGGAAGTGGGGTTTTGTGACCGGATCCACGAGCGCTCGAAAACCACGGCCAGCCAGACCAGCACCAACTTGTCCTGCATGCCCAGAGCAGCATTCATCTGCAGGTGGGGTAGAATGCCGCACTCCTACTGGCTCCCTGCATAAAATGTCTGGTGGAGGTTCTATAAACCCTGTTGTAGTGCAGTCGCTCTCATTCAATGCTGAGATGTCTTCCTGTGTGGACTGTAGCGAAGAAGCAAAGGGATGGCGGATCGCCGTCCGGCAGATCCAGCTCTGCCGGTGGCCCCATCCGGCCCCCCACCGATGACGAACCAGCAGATGACAATGGACCTCGAGATGGCTACTGAATTGCGCTCGAGAAGTCGTTATGCGCCGCGGTTTCGGCCGCGGGAGCTAGTACTGTGGTGGATCGCCGCTCAGCAGAGCTTGCTCTGCTGTAGGCCTCATCCTTCCCACTACCGGCGCATGGACTCAGAGAATGAGAAGAACGCCACTACTTGGTCGGAGCGGCTTTATATGGAAGCAGCCTCGGCTGTGCAAGCAAGTGGTCCGGCTTTTTGCCCGCCACCTACGACGTTACGACCCAGGAAGAAAGGCGCAACATATCAGAGATGGCGCGCGGATTCCGCGGATGGGAATTTTCCCCTGAACGCTTTAGGACGCGTACTGGATGTAGGAGGACGACCTGACTCCTGTCCCACCACTATGAAGTTTCGGCTTCACACGCCACGGCGACTGTCTGCCGGCCCACGACCGCCAAGCACAGCACACCACCGCACAGCGCGCCGTCTGCGACAATCGCTGACACTACGCGAGAGGCAGAGGAGGGCTTTGCCCTACTGCTAGGCCTCATACCAGGGGCAAAACCGGCTGCTAAGAGGACGGAAGTGGAGCAAGCTTCGCGAAAGAGCCCAGCTGAAGCGAATGCGAACACCACCAGCACGAAACGCCCTGCAGCAGGCGCCGCCAGCGGCTCCTCCACACTCCGCACGTAGCAAAAGACGTCAAGGAAGGGGACCAAGGCCCCACACACGATAGACGAAGATGGATTCGTGAAGCCAACACGCAAACACACCGCCAGGGCGGTGACGCTCGCAACAGCAGACAAGATCAACACCATCAACCGATTCTACGACTTTCAAAAATGGTTCAAATGGCTCTGAGCACTATAGGACTTAACATCTGTGGTCATCAGTCCCCTAGAACTTACAACTACTTAAACCTAACTAACCTAAGGACATCACACACATCCATGCCCGAGGCAGGATTCGAACCTGCGACCGTAGCGGTCGCGCGGTTCCGGACTGAGCGCCTAGAACCGCTAGACCACCGCGGCCGGCTCTACGACTTTACTGAGGAAGGCGGGGCGAATATGAAGAATCAAGAGCAGAAGAAGATGCTCCCGCCCCCGCCTGTCGTCAACCAGTTCACGGGGGCCTTCGAAAAATTCTAAGGAAGATAAAATCGGTCGTCAAAGGCCACTTCACAACTTGCGTGACAGGACGTGAGCTGTATAAAGTTGTCACACACACAACCAAAGACTACAAAGGGCTCATGGACCTCGTGAAGAAGGAGGGGCTGCATTGCTTCACTTACTTTTTGGAGCTGGTGAAGACGCTGAAGGTAGTCAGTCCTCTGCAAGCTCCGCTTCAGCATGGTCCCAGTATACTTAAAAGAGCTAATGGAAGAAATGGGCTACAAGATTCAGCCTACCTCGCGAATCAAGGCACCCAGAGACAACTCTTGTACACCACTCTTGCTGGCATCCTGGAAGACAACTTGGAAAATAGGAAGATTTCCTACGTCAAACGAGAGGGTAGTGTCGGAGTTGCTGTCGAAAAACTTCGCAGAAGACGAGGGCCTGCACAGTACTTCAGCTACCAGGGCCTTGCCCACATCGCGAAGTTCTACCAGATACGCCCACGGTGCGTGAAGTGTGCAGTCGGGACTGCACTATCCCAAACACAGACCCACTATGATGCTACAACTGTCAGCCGCAACACGTGGCGAGCTACCGAGGCTGCAGCGCCTTCAAACGCGAAGCTGCAAGCCAGAGAGGAAGGGAAGGAGTTAAGGCCGGTTCCCACTACAGCGCGGCGTGCGGCAATGACAGCGGCATGCGTTTTCCGCTTAGACGCGGCGGCTCGCGGAATAGGCGTTCCCATCTGGAAGTGGCAGACGCTAGCAGTAGCCAATGACGGACAGCCACTGAGGTACGGGGCGGGACCCACTGAAACGCCTGGTGCGTTTGATTAACTATATCTTATACCTACATGAAGGAAAGACGAAGTTGGGTGAAGACATACCAATTTTTCATTTTCTGTACAATGTACTCTTTCACATATTTCATTATTCACGTTTTCTCATTTCATCATAAACAGATTTCATGACTACCGTTCATGATTGCTCACTATCTCCTAACACATTGAAACAATGTATGATAAAAGAAATTATTCAGATAGTTAAGCGGTGACAAAAATTTAAAATGTGATACGGTAGCAGGTACACGAAAACAGTAAGAACACAAAGACTAGGGGGAAGGGATGAAAGTGGAAGATAGAATTTCCCACAGAGCATAATGCAATCATCGCCAGCACCTTGCTTGAGAATCAAGACAGAATAATATATATTTGGAACAGAGTTTTCGAAACCAGATTTTAAATTATAAGACATTTCCCAGAGCAGACGCAAACCTGCAATAATTTATTGGATACGAGCTGCAGTTTACAAGTAAAGATACAGTAAACGGTAGCAAATTAAGGAGATGGAACTTGAATAAGTCAAGACCCACAGTTATTCGATAATCTTGAAGTTACCGTAATGCAACGACTGAGTGAAACATAGGAAGGAATCCGCTAGAATACGAATGGATATCTTTGAGAGAAGAATTAGTGAATGCAGCAGAGTATGTGAACGGGAAAAAGGTACAGTAGAAATCGTTACATAAAATGTTATATATTAAATTTGACAAGAGGGAAAAATATAAAAATGCAGCAAATAAAGTAGACCATGGGAAATAGAAATGTCTAAACATGACGTTGACAGAAAGTCCAAAATTGCAACGCGATTTTGCACTTGGAAAACATAGGAGAATGAAAATGAGAAAGAAGAAAGAAAAGTTTGCTCAAAGGAGAAGCAACTGTCAAGAACTCACTTGGCAAGCCAGAACTAAGAAAATAAGAGAAAGCTAAAAGTGGAAGGAATATGTAGAGTGGAGAGGGGGGGGGGGGTATACAAACTACCATAAGCACAATGTTAGATTCCTGTGAAATGTCTGAACATGCAAGGGAATACTGATCTTACCACTTTGCTAAGTAGACAGACTGAAGAACTGTGAAACTGTGTTTATAGCATTTGCATGTTTAGAGAAAGGTTTTGACAATCTTAATTAAAACATTCTTTGAAGCTCTGGAGATGTCATCGATAAAATACAGGGACGCAAGATTATCTACAACTTGTACACAAACCAAACTGCATTTCTAAGACTTCAATGACCTGAAAGGGAAGCAGTAATTGAGAAGGCAGAAATAGAGAGGATATAAAATGAAGACTGCCAATAGCAAGAAAAGCGTTCTGAAAAAGAAAATTTGTTCACATCGAATATAAATTCTAATGGTTGGATACTATTTTACAAAGGTATTTGTGTGGAGCGCAGCCTTGTGTGTAAGTGAAACGTGAACAATGAACAGTTCTGTCAAGAAGACAATGGACGCTTTCAAAACGTGGTGATCAATAAGAATGCTGAAGATTAGATACGAGGATCGTGTAACTAAAGAAGAGATACGGAATTAGAGGAGGAAGAGGAAATTACGGCAAAACTTTGACTACAAGAGGGTTTAGTTGACACGACATACACTACTGACCATTAAAATTGCTACACCAAGAAGAAATGCATATGATAAACGGGTATTCATTGGACAAATATATTATACTAGAACTGACATGCGATTATATTTTGCCGGCCGCGGTGGTCTAGCGGTTCTAGGCGCTCAGTCCGGAACCGCGCGACTGCTACGGTCGCAGGTTCGAATCCTGCCTCGCGCATGGATGTTTGTGATGTCCTTAGGTTAGTTAGGTTTAAGTAGTTCTAAGTTCTAGGGGACTGATGACCTCAGATGTTAAGTGCCATAGTGCTCAGAGCCATTTGAACCATTCAATTATATTTTCACGCAGTTTGGGTGCATAGATCCTGAGAAATCAGTACCCAGAACAACCACCTCTGGCCGTAATAACGGCCTTGATACGCCTGGCCATTGAGTCAAACAGAGCTTGGATGGCGTGTGCAGTTACAGCTGCCCATGCAGCATCAACACGATACCACAGTTCATCAAGAGTAGTGACTGGCGTATTGTGACGAACCAGTTGCTCGGCCACCATTGACCAGACGTTTTCAATTGGTGAGAGATCTGGAGAATGTGCTTGCCAGGGCAGCAGTCGAACATTTTCTGTATCCAGAAAGGCCTATACAGGACCTGAAACATGCGGTCATGCATTAGCCTGCTGAAATGTAGGGTTTCGCAGGGATCGAATGAAGGGTAGAGCCACAGGTCGCAACACATCTGAAATGTAACGTTCACACTTCAAAGTGCCGTCAATGCGAACAAGAGCTGACTGAGACGTGTAACCAATGGAACCCCATACCATCACGCCGGATGATACGCCAGTATGGCGTACACCATCGCAGGCGCTCTCTGTTGTCTTGCAAACGTCCTCATCTGTTGACTCAGGGATCGAAACGTGGCTGCACGATCCGTTACAGCCATGCGGATAAGATGCCTCTTATCTCGACTGCTAGTGATGCGAGGCCATTGGGATCCAGCACGCCGTTCCGTATTACCCTCCTGAACCCACCGATTCCACATTCTGCTAACAGTCCTTGGATCTCGACCAACGCGAGCAGCAATGTCGCGATACGATAAACCACAATCGCGATAGGGTACAATCCGACCTTTATCAAAGTCTGAAACGTGATGGAAAGCATTTCTCCTCCTTACACGAGGCATCACAACAACGTTTCACCAGACAACGCCGGTCAACTGCTGTTTGTGTAAGAGAAATCGGCTGGAAACTTTCCTCATGTCAGCACTTTGTAGGTGAATGCTCTGAAAAGCTAATCATTTGCATATCACAGCATCTTCTTCCTATCGGTTAAATTTTGCGTCTGTAGCACGTTATCTTCATGGTTTAGGAATTTTAAAGGCCAGTAGTGTATTATGAGGCCTCAAAGAGTGAGGGGTTGGGTGATAGTATTTGATAATAATCATCTGTTGAAATGCTATTCTACTATTTTATCTACACTCCTGGAAATTGAAATAAGAACACCGTGAATTCATTGTCCCAGGAAGGGGAAACTTTATTGACACATTCCTGGGGTCAGGTACATCACATGATCACACTGACAGAACCACAGGCACATAGACACAGGCAACAGAGCATGCACAATGTCGGCACTAGTACAGTGCATATCCACCTTTCGCAGCAATGCAGGCTGCTATTCTCCCATGGAGACGATCGTAGAGATGCTGGATGTAGTCCTGTGGAACGGCTTGCCTTGCCATTTCCACCTGGCGCCTCAGTTGGCCCAGCGTTCGTGCTGGACGTGCAGACCGCGTGAGACGACGCTTCATCCAGTCCCAAACATGCTCAATGGGGGACAGATCCGGAGATCTTGCTGGCCAGGGTAGTTGACTTACACCTTCTAGAGCACGTTGGGTGGCACGGGATACATGCGGACGTGCATTGTCCTGTTGGAACAGCAAGTTCCCTTGCCGGTGTAGGAATGGTAGAACGATGGGTTCGATGACGGTTTGGATGTACTGTGCACTATTCAGTGTCCCCTCGACGATCACCAGTGGTGTACGGCCAGTGTAGGAGATCGCTCCCCACACCATGATGCCGGGTGTTGGCCCTGTGTGCCTCGGTCATATGCAGTCCTGATTGTGGAGCTCACCTGCACGGCGCCAAACACGCATACGACCATCATTGGCACCAAGGCAAAAGCGACTCTCATCGCTGAAGACGACACGTCTCCATTCGTCCCTCCATTCACGCCTGTCGCGACACCACTGGAGGCGGGCTGCACGATGTTGGGGCGTGAGCGGAAGACGGCCTAACGGTGTGCGGGACCGTAGCCCAGCTTCATGGAGACGGTTGCGAATGGTCCTCGCCGATACCCCAGGAGCAACAGTGTCCCTAATTTGCTGGGAAGTGGCGGTGCGGTCCCCTACGGCACTGCGTAGGATCCTACGGTCTTGGCGTGCATCCGTGCGTCGCTGCGGTCCGGTCCCAGGTCGACGGGCACGTGCACCTTCCGCCGACCACTGGCGACAACATCGATGTACTGTGGAGACCTCACGCCCCACGTGTTGAGCAATTCGGCGGTACGCCCACCCGGCCTCCCGCATGCCCACTATACGCCCTCGCTCAAAGTCCGTCAACTGCACATACGGTTCACGTCCACGCTGTCGCGGCATGCTACCAGTGTTAAAGACTGCGATGGAGCTCCGTATGCCACGGCAAACTGGCTGACACTGACGGCGGCGGTGCACAAATGCTGCGCAGCTAGCGCCATTCGACGGCCAACACCGCAGTTCCTGGTGTGTCCGCTGTGTCGTGCGTGTGATCATTGCTTGTACAGCCCTCTCACAGTGTCCGGAGCAAGTATGGTGGGTCTGACACACCGGTGTCAATGTGTTCTTTTTTCCATTTCCAGGAGTGTATTAATGTAAGCAGTGAATTTACTCTTTCATGAAGTCCTCCACAAAACATTTAACCCAAAACTGAAATCAGCTGAACACCAAATCTTTCAACCACTGTCTGACAACTACTGCATTCACTTTCAACTTTCTGTAACTATCACTGGCTAGCCACACACACATACAGATATAAGGAGAACAGAAATAAACAAACATTAGTTTTCAGCATATAATTCTTTAGGTTGCCAACATGTACATAAACAAACCAAACAGGAAGGGACATGTGGTGAACACACTGTAGTTACGACTTCAGATCAGAGTTTTTGCTAAAATGTCTACAGCTACTGACAGAAGAAAAAAAGAGCGAACATGAAAATGTGCTTATGTTCCATAATCTAAGTTTTAGTTCAACCTCCAGCATGTGACCAGGTGAGGGGAAACGCAGATGTCTGCCAAAAACTCGATTCACTGTAAGTAATCAGTTATTCACGTAAAAAAAGATGTTAACTGTTTTATAATCTGCAAGTATCACATATCAAAACAAAACTGAATCATTCTAGATTCCACCGAAGATGCCTTAAAGTAAAAGGCGAAATGCGTCTTGAACCAATAAAGTGCACTGGCGCAAGAAAAAAACGTTTGTTACTTACCAAAGGAAATAATCAATAGCTGTAGATACTTAGCAAATTACATCTTATGACATACCAGAATATTAGTTTCAGTTTAACTTCTCATTCCACATGATATTAAATGCCATTTTACTTTCATATCTCGGCAGATAAATAGATTTTGGGTATTTATCATGCGACAAAATACATGACTTTTTACAAGTTATCGTTTCCAAAAAAACACGTTTCGATTTCTTGAACCATTTACGAAATTTGCAGTTGATACAACCACACGGTTTACGATGAGCAGGAGAAAGTGTCGGTTGCATCGTGAGCGATCGGCACACGGTCACGGCGCAGCCCGTCCGCCGAAATATCTTTCAATGTCTTGAGAACGGTGATAGCTATCATTCTGCTCTCAGCTTTAAAAACAATTTCGTTATGTTGACTAAATTACATACGTAATAATGTATTAGCTAAAATGAACTGTACACAAAGTCCATGCAATGCGTTTTTACCGCTGTACATTTATTAAAATTTCGTGTAAAGGTTTATGTAAATGCGATACAGCAAGTAACCACAACGAATAACTAAAAGAAATTCGGTCGTTTATCGAGAGAAGATATCAGGCTGTAACATGCCCAAGAATCAAATTTTTCTACCGAATAGTTTCCTTGGAAGCGGATGATAAGTATTTCATAGCTGCCGCCGCGTCCGCGTCAACGGTTCGACGAAAGTTCGTTTGGCCCGGGGTTCCGAACCTGACGTCACGCTCAGCGCGTTCTATGATTGGCGGCGCGAACCTGGAACGTGGCACGCGGCAGCGGCAATAGTTCGACATGGGCAAATCGCGACGCAGACCCCGACGCTCCGCGCCGCTGACGGCGTTTCCATGGCAACCACGCTGCTGCCGCGCAGTTTTGACGCGCGGCAGCCCTAGTGGGAACCGGCCTTTACGCTGCAGCAACAGCAATGAGACCAACGCCAGACAGGCCATCACAATAACGTCCAGACGCCGCCACAGATGTCCAGAGCCGCGGACATCGGATGGAGCACGCTCTCATTGCGGCAGACGCGATCGTGGGCGGACCACTGGCAGAGCAACTGACACCAGCCAGGGTGGGCCAGTGGCGTGCTAGGGTAGGGCAGCGGCCACCACAGGTCGCCACCGACTCGCAATCCGCCGATCAGGCCAAACAGACGACACTGCACGAGGAAAAACCAGCTGCAACAACTCAGGGCGACGATAAACGAGTTCAAACAGCTCATCATGCAGATTCCGCAGCTTGTAGTGGCTGCAGTGCAAGCAGCCATCCAGGTCAACACTACAACAGCATCCACAATGCTCGACACGGCTAACACACCGAAACTGGGGATCACAGCCTGCATCTGGGATGCAAATGGCATTCGCACTCAGGAAGGCGAGTTCCGGCACGGTCTGTGTGACGCAGTGGATATATGCCCGATCACAGAAACTCATCTAAAACCTGGGGTCAACGTGCAGGCAGTGAATTACCGTCGCTGCCGCAGGAACCGAGAAGCTGCATCCTGTGGGACGGCGGTGTACGTCAAGACATCACTGCAACACCACCCGGTATAACTTCCTGACCTGGCGACGGTGGAGGCGACCGGCGTGGCCGTCAGTACTTCAGCGGGGAAGATAACGTTCATTGTTGCGTACCGCCCCCTGAGGGGGACACTATGACCTGCAGACTTCGAGGTGTTGCTGGGTACATGCAGCAACCTCTTCATCGGTGGTGACCTTAACGCAAACCCTCGGAGTGAAACTCCCGAGTAACGTAGTAACGTACGACAGTGGACGGCGGCTACTCTGAGAGGCCGGGAACCACAATACGATTGTGGTAGGACCCTATGACCCTACCATATACCCACGACGCGGCCTCCCTGACGTCCTCGACGTCGCCATCCTCAAGGGAACCGCCCACAACGCAATTGCGTCTACCCGCTGTGTCCTGCCGTCAGACCACTTGCCAGTGATATTCGACCTGGACACAGATGGTATAGCATCACCGTAAAGCCGCAGGACACTGCGCAACGTCGACTGGAAGCACTTCTGGGTGCACCTGGCACAGACGGTCGCCGCCACTCCCGACCCGGACGTCATGGAAGCAGACGCGGCCATCGCGACCTTCAAGCGTTACACACACGACGCAGCATACGCAGCCACGCCGCAAGGACCAAGGAAACCAAGGGACCGCACACGCCAGCTGCCTCCTGACATCATAGACGCCATGTGGGAGAAGAACCGGCTCTTTCGTGTCTGGCAAGTCACAAGAGACCCCTCCACGAAACAAGAGCTAAACAGACGTTACTGCCACGTTGCGGCCGCAATAGCCGACTAGTGGAACCGAGATTGGGCGGGCCTGATTGCAGCTCTCAGAATTGACGACGGCAGTGCGTGGAAAACCACCGAGAGATTTCTGAGGCGTCGCCAGCGCATTCCGCCGCTGCAGGTGGGGCATGACGTCTTTGCAAAGCCCGACGCCAAAGCCGGCGTGTTAGCAGACGCGTTTGCGGCTAAATTCACGCCAGTGGAAGACGTCATCGACGACGGCCACATCCGCCTGGTGGAGGAGCGACTGCCTGCCTTCCTGGCTGTCAGAGCAGAAGATGATGTGATTGAAGAAATCACATCAGAAGAAGTTCAACAACAGCTCGCCCTCCTGCCAACGAGGAAGACAGATGGCTGCGAAGATGTCAACAACACACTGCTGAAACTACTGCCGTCTGGTGGAGTGCGCATCCTGACAGCAATTTTCAACTCCATCCTGAACAGCTGCAGCTACCTCTCGGCGTGGAAGCATGCTAAGGTGGTGGCCATTCCAAAGGCAGGGAAGGATTCCAGGCTGACTTAGAACTACAGCGTGATCAGCTTGCTGCTGCCCACATGAAAGATCTTCAAGCGTCAGGGAAGAAGGCCTGCTTCCCGACGAGCAGTCTGGGTTCTGCAGAGGGCACTCGACACAACAGCAGCTGCTACGGCTTGTGGAGCAGGCTATGGGGATGCTGGAGGGTCGCAAGTACCTAGAGACTGTGCTTCTGGACGTTGGCGGCGTCTTCGACTACGTGTGACACAACGGCCTTCAATACAAGCTGCTCGTGTATGGGGTTCCAGTGTCGCACATCCGCCTGTTCCAATCATATCTACAAGAACGCACCTTCCACGTGCGAGACGACGACGTTATGTCAACAGTACGTCCCAACAATACCACAGGGGTCCATCCTTGGTCCCCTACTTTATTGCCTCTATAACAGCCGACGTCCCAAAAACGCCAGTGTAAATCTGGCGCTTTACACGGACGATACCGCGCTGTTTGCGAAGAGTATGAACGCGCAACTGCTGCGTCGCTGCCTGCAGCTCGACGGCGACGAACTTGGAGCTAAGGCCACCAAATGGCGGCTCAAATTCAGCGCAGGCAAGAGCCAGGCGCTGATGTTCACGCAGAAGTAGGTGCCAGCGGACATTCGGCCGGCGCAGTTCGTGGGTGGTCCCATCCCACGGTCACGCACTGGTCGGTAACTCGGCGTTACACTGGGTATGCGCCTGACGTGGAAGGCCCACATCCGGGAGTCGCAGGCAAAGGCGCTGGCCAGGATGCGCCTTCTGTACCCGCTGCTCAACCCAGAGACGACGCTACCCCCAGACTGCGTCAGGAAACTACCTAACGCTCATGAGACCCGTGTAGGAGTACGCCGCCGTAGTCTGGAGAAACGCGGCCGGCACATAGATGAAGTTGCTCCAAACCGTGCAGAGCAAAGCCTTTAGGCTTGCACAGCATCTGCCACGAGATTTCCCCACGAGGGAACTGCACCAACTTGCCGGAAGACTGCCGCTAAAACAGCGCATCCGGCAACTAACAACGAGATTCAGTGACACTGAGAAGAAAATCCGAAACGAGAAGGAACGAACACCATAGGCAACAGTAGGAAGAGCTTATGAAGCCACGATGGGCAGTCGCTCTCATTCTGCCTTCGTCTGTGTTCTTATCAGCAATCCCAGTCTTCGTTTGTTCGCTTGTGTGCTACTCATTTACATTACAAGATGAAACATTCAGCCAGCGACAACATCAGCAGCAGCAGCAGCAAACGCCTTCGCCAGTACAGTCTACCATGTAAGTTAATTGTTCTAATCATTCAATGCACCTATTAATGCAAGTAATTTTAGTAACTATCACGGCACTTGTTTAGGTCGTAGTCGGTAGAGCCATACCGCCGTACCACCGATCTTTTGAACGACTCATTGCGGTAATTTTAGTGTGTGACGAATTTTTATTCTGTAGTTGGTACTACAGCTCTTATTTTTTTCTTATCGTTGTAGCCTTCATCCCTGAGGTGCTGGCTGATCTAGATCGGCAGCTGGAGGCTGAGAGACTACTGCACCAAAAGCCTCTAGCAATATTAATCGAGTCGACGCAGCAAGAACGTAAATGCATTTATTTTTTTAACATGTGGCTCTTAGAGAATTTTTTGTAAGTAGCAGAGTACGATTTTCAAATTCAGTGTGTTTCATATATAAGAAATTTCACTGAACTAGAGACTACGATTTTCTGTTTATATTCAAGTGAGTCAACGAAAACGTTTTTCATACGATTTTCTGTGTGCATATGTCTAACATTTGCAAGAAATAATTATGTTCAATATCGTATTGTTGAAGGTAGCGTCAATGAACAAGATAAATGCCCCCGAGGCGAGGATGAAATACCAGAGTGGGTACATGATATGGCAGCTGCTGCAGAGGAAGCTGAAAGGCGGCACGCCATCTTGCCCTTTCGGGGTAGGATGAGAAAATACTGGGATGGGTGAAAGCGCTACTGGAAAACCCGACTGAACTGCTCAATCTTTGGACCCAAAGTAGAAAAGGTGATTATAATGCAACTATCGTCGTTACATCATGTAATTAGTATTCTGAAATGTTAGAGCTTGTTTACAAAATATATATTCTTGAGTATTGTAATAAATTTTTTGTGTTATTCGTATGTTACAGAGGTACCACAGTCGCCACCAGCACCACAACAGCTAGCTGTGGCACGAGTGCCGAGAGCGGTGGTTGTGGGGGTTGGAATGAAACACGCGCCCGAGCGGCACGCACAGCTGCACGCGAGGCAGCAGCATCAGCTGTGGCCGCTGCAACGCCTGCCCCTGCACCATCGCGTACCCCCTGGGGTCCATGGGTGGTTCAGTCAGAAAAAGAAGAAGAACAGCAACGATCTCCCATCCCCAAGGCCGGCGGTGGTGAAGGCCCTGGCATGTAGCAGCAGCAGCAGCATCGCCGGACACCGTCGCCGCTACTAGGGTGTTCCCAATGGTCCTCACTGCCGTCACTTCATCCTACTCCAGTTCTGACTGGTGCCTCGGCGCATACCCCTGTGCACCTCGCCGCCCTCATCGTCGCCAGGAGGGACATCATTACCCTGTAGTAGTATTATCATTGGTAATAGAGAAGATCCAGTAGTTAGCAGCAGTTCCCTACCCCGTCATCACGAAACTTTCCTCCAGACCGAGCGGTACAAAAAGGAACATGCATAACCCACTGCCTCTGAACCTATCTTGCTACTCTCCCACGCAAACCACACATACTTAAATTACATGAAATACATCACACTGGCAACATACATCACAAAGAATAGTCACAACGTTAGGATCACTTCACTTTCAGCTTTCCCACTTCAATTAGTATTCATCCCAGTTTCACACGACACTGCCCCACTTCGTAACTTTCCTTTCCTACTACGAACTCTGGAGGATATATACACGTCTTCCTGTGCAATGCAAGCCACGTGGCGTTGCTGGATAGATGGCTGACTCACCCTGCTTCTCTCTCAGAGTATTAGAAATTGAATCCAGCGTCACACGGAAACATAACACGCAAAGTAATATTAAGAACATATTCGTCACACACGCGAGTCATCAACTGATACCATGGACGAGTACTTCTCTTTATCCTTTGTCTCATACACAGATTGAGACTCACACAGTACTCACCACGTGGAAGTACTCGTCTCTAATTTCAAGTCCTGCACACACAATTTCTTAAATATTTCCAACTTATAGTACACACGCCAGTAATTCAGCTTAACTTTAGCACTCGGAAGTATTTCAACTTAGTACTAGCACTCACAAGTATTCCAACTTAGTTCTAGTACTCGCAAGTATATCAACTTATTGCTATACGTGGTTTCACTGTGACCGTTGGTCACTTCCGAAGATTACTACGATCCCCTTAATATTACCTGCCTGCCATTTAATTCTCCCCCCAAAAGTTCCTGAAATAGAGAAATAATTATTCCAAACTACTCTTAAGTATTCCACATGCATACCATTCTCTCCACTCTTTTGTCTTTACGGAGCACACCTGAGACAGGTCTTACCAACACAAGATCCAGTGCCAGAGTGCTGAAACATGGGCGTTCTTCACGTCATCTCGCACCTCCACCGTGGTGGGGGAGCACCTTGCTACCGTATTGGTCAGCCACGTTTCAGACGCTCAAAGCTCAGGTAAATTTCATCTCTTTGGTTCCACCAAAGGTGACCAAAGGATCGTCTCAAAGATGATCATATATTGCACGTTCACTATCTGCGGTTAGCAGACGACCATACACTCATTCATTTCACAGATCTCACCAAATTGGATGTAGGGATTTACTGTGTGGGAGTGCACATGTGATCAATTAAATAAATAAATTGTCATTCTTTCCTACACTGGTGTCCAACTTCGGTGTATTAAGTGAAATTGAGTTATTATTACAAAAAATATGTTGTTCTGACAAGAATAACGAAGAATGTTGTTTCTATTTTCAATGTCGGGCGGTACTGTACCCTTTCACGTTATCATTGGGGCGAAATGGTGTGAAAGCGCGGAGTATGTCAATCGCCGAGTGGTTTCGTAAATACCACTGGGCCAGTATATCACCTTGAGTGCTATACTGGTCCAGTTTTCCAAGATGGAAGTGAGAGGGTCAGCTAAAGCACTCAGCCGAATACTACCCCTGGACATTCATACACATGTCTCTGATGCGGTAAATGGAGGGTCTAGCTATATCAAGCTCCCTAACGATATAGTAATAAGCAGACATGCATTAACGTTGACAATGGAAAGAATCACGCTTGTATTGCACGGTCAATCCTCCTAGAGAAATTACAACTACACAGATCATCCTGAGTGTACCGGTACATACTGTGTAGGTGATAATATTCGTGGGTGTTATCACTTTGATGGTATCACGTTCCCTGTCAAGATCCAGGACATACCTAAATTTGAGGCGCAGAATACCGGAATATCGGCTCATGTTTATGGCATGCAGAAGAAAAGCAAGTCAGATGAGCAGGAGAAGCATACTGTCATTGGCCCCCTCCATTTCTCAAAATTTTCCAGTGAGAATGAGATGCATGTAAACATGCTACTCCCTTTCTGAAGGTGATAATTATCATTATGTTTGGATCAGAGACATGTCCCGACTTCTTTACAGCCACCTGTCGAAAAGTAACATAAAAAGCATATTTGCTTAAGGTGCCTGAATTATTTTTCCTCAGACAAGTTATTAGTGGCACATATAGTAGATTGCACTTCCACACACCCGGTACGTGTTATTATGCGTACAGATGAAGACAAATTCATAAAGTTTAAAAATGCTCACCACCAGGAGCGATGCCCATTTGTAGTATTAACGACTTTGAATGCCCCCTCGTCCCTGTGACCCACTGTGAAGGTGACCCCACGACCTCATATACCACCTTTAGAGGAAAACACGTACCATATGCGACAGAATACCAAATTTTATCGTCCTATCATTCGAGTCTTAACTGCTACAAATCTTATGCTGTGGATAATCCTGCGGTTTCGGTTCTCACTGAGCTCGAAAAACTTTCATGAGAGGTTGTGTAAGTGGGCTGTTTAGTTTTTCTTATTGGTAACGCCACGTAGCGCTCTGAGTGAGAATCATTGGCTGTGCTGTGTGCAGTCTGTGTCTAGTTTGCATTGTTGTCTGCCATTGTAGTGTTGGGCAGCGGCAGCTGGATGTGAACAGCGCGTAGCGTTGCGCAGTTGGAGGTGAGCCGCCAGCAGTGGTGGATGTGGGGAGAGAGATGGCGGAGTTTTGTAATTTGTCATGAACTGCTATATATATTATGACTATTGAGGTAAATACATTGTTTGTTCTCTATTAAAATCTTTCATTTGCTAACTACGCCTGTCAGTAGTTAGTGCCTTCCGTAGTTTGAATCTTTTATTTAGCTGGCAGTAGTGGCGCTCGCTGTATTGCAGTAGTTCGAGTAACCAAGATTTTTGTGAGGTAAGTGATTTGTGAAACGTATAGGTTAATGTTAGTCAGGGCCATTCTTTTGTAAGAATTTCTGAAAGTCAGATTGCGTTGCGCCTAAAATATTGTGTGTCAGGTTAAGCACAGTCCTGTACAATTTTTCAAAGGGGACGTTTCATATGTCGACCCCTAGCCGAGGATACCTCACTGGAATCTTCTGATTTTTTTTCTTGTAGTTTGTGTAATTAGTGTAGCTTTTGTTTATTGCCAGCGCGTAATTATAGAGAGAATTTCCATTGTAGTTGTAGTTTTTCATTGTTGTACAGTAAAACATTTGTGGCATGCATGTAGATTTGCACCAAGTATTTCGCAGCTGCGCTTGCAATTAACTACAAATTATTTTCAGTGCTATGTTAATGTGTTCTCTTATTTTTGCTCTCCAAATTGTGCTTTTCTGTGTTATCGTGTGAAATATTGTGACAATAATGGCGTGTGAAAAACGTAACACTAGGCTCCAAAGTAAACTGAGAAATAATAGTGACGACGAGCGTAGCTTGCCAGCACCACTATGTAATGAATTAACAGACGTTCAAAGTAGTAATTTGGTAACTGTGCATAGCGAAATGGAGCGGGCTGCAAACAATGGCGTAGACAGTGAAACAGGTAGTGAACAGGGAAGCATTATCGATCGATCGCTCGGCAACAGCTCGCCTCAGGAATCCGAAATGACAGGACACAATTTTGCAAATACTGTAGATTCAGGTTTTGCGACCTCACCGTTTTCTCAAATGAGTCAAGACACATTTTCCGCTTGTCAAAATGTGAATGTTGCCGGTGCAAATTCACTGCCGAAAAGCACTGAGGAACATGTTTCAGACACCAGTGCATTGTTATTACAATTAATGCAACAAATGGGACAAAAGCTTGAAAAGTTAGACACAATGGAACAAAATCAGAGACAAACACAGCAACAGTTAGACACAATGGAACAAAATCAGAGTCAAACACAGCAAAAGCTACAAAAGTTAGACAGAATGGAACAAAATCTTCAAAAGTTAGACACAATGGAACAACACCAGAGACAAACGCAGCAACAGTTAGACGCAATGGAACAAAATCTTCACAGCACGCTTGAACAAACACGTGAAGATTTAACTACTGAGTTACATAACATTGAATCGAAATGTCAAAAAGTCTGTAATGACGTAAAAACTCAAATTTGTGAGCATTTTCAACCTATTTTTTCGCGGCATGAAAATGCATTACAGAATCACGAAGCAGCCATAAAAGAACTGCAAACTATTGTTCATGAAAATCATGAGACCTTGCAAGCTAAAATTGACTCAGTTGCGTCTACCGATTCGGTTACGCAACTTGCAAAAACTCAGGAAACTTAAAGGACACAGTAGAAAGACACATGGAGGAAATTAGTACATTATCAGAGAAAGTAGTTGAACTTTCGGATCAGCTAAATAATTTATCTACGAAGGTAGATGATAATCTGAATGACACAAAACTGGTAGTCTTTAATGACACAGAAGAGTGCGAACAAATTAGGAAATTCAAACAAAATCAGAATCAAATTAATACGCAACACCAAAGAGAAATTCGCGAAGTACAAGATCAGCTGACACAGGTAATACAAGAATTACGTATTTCAGAGGACACTCGCGCCCCAATACGGGAAGAGGGACATAGAAATACGGAACAGCCACAAAATAATAACACAGCGCATTTCGGAAATTATGAAAGAAATTGGCAAGGTGCACCGAATTTTGAAATGGAACCACCGAAACGACGTAACAATGACCGATATCCGACTCGCCGACATGATGACTTTGACTATAAGCTGTTCATTACTACACGTAAATTCAAAACATTTAAGAATTCTGGCAACGACATTCATCCACAAGCATGGCTCCATCAATTCTCTCATTGTTTTCCTCCCAACTGGTCGTTAGAACACAGATTAGAATTTATGTGTGGCTATTTAGAGAATGAACCAGCTGTAAGAATGCGATCGGTCATTCACGATTGTCAGAGTGAAGGAGAATTTTACCATGCCTTGCTCTCAGCATATTGGTCTCAAGCTACACAAGACCGAGTAAAACATAGCATCATGATGATGAAACACTTTGAACAATCTGAATTTTCCAGTCTTGTCAAATATTTTGAAGACATGTTGCATAAGAATCAGTATCTTTCAAACCCATACAGCCCCTCAGAACTCATCCCCATTTGCTTACTCAAATTGCCTGAAAATTTACAACATATTGTTTTGGCAGAGCGTTGCAAAGACGACATTGAAGCTTTTCAAGGACTCTTACAAGAATTAGAAATTGACACAGACAGTCGGGGGATGCGAAAACAGGAAAACAATCACTACAGGTCACATCCGTCACAATTCCGTGACGACAGAAACAATAACTGGACACGACAAGCCTATTCTTACATCGTAAATCGTGACCAAAACAGACACCACCCGTATGACAACCACTGGCAGAGTAATAATTACAGGGAAAGATCACCTCTCCGCAGTAATGACTATCACAGAGAAACAGACAATATGGGAACCAAAATAATTATTATTACGGGAGACAGAATAACTTTAGACGCAATGGTCCAGCGCGCAGTTACGACTCAGGGAGAAATTCTCCACCATGTGACCGACAAGAAAGAAACTATGGAATCTACCGACATGACGACAGACGGTATGATCGTAACGACAGACCTGAACTGCATCAGAACTGGCCGGATTTAAACAGGGCAGGGCCCTCTCGTCACGGTGAATTTGTAGAAGTTAGGTCTCCAAATCCCAATAACGGCGCGCGCCAACAAAGAGACAGACAATGACTCACACAGCAGGCAGCCGCGTGCGCCCGCTGGCTCCGAGAAAAATAACATAAGACGCTAGCCTTGAAAAAAATTTTAGCATTCTTTACCGATGTATACAACATGATAATTGCTTTGAAGTTGAAACTCTGTGCACTAGGAAGAGTAAAGGTTTACACCACATTTCACATGTAAAACCGTTTATTGAAAGATAATCTGCTTTTTAACTTTGTCTTTGCCATAAAACTTTTCACTTCACATTTCTAGTATGCTTTGTCAGACTTAAGAAACTGTTAACATGCAACAATGTTTGCAGTTAAATATCCAGTCTAGAACCTAGGGAACATTTTTAAACAGAAATTACGAATGGATTGTTATAGTGAACAGACGTCACAGTGTTATTGTGTGTGTACATTCTTGCTTGTTAGTTGCACAATTACGTAACGACTATAAGGCTCACATACTTAGAACATTTACCAGTACTGCTAATGAGATTTTAATGCAACATTTTAGTTTACTTGAAATTTGGTGTATCATGAGGTAAGTACATTGGCTTCTGCAGAACTTAGCTTTCGGAGGACGATAACTACGACACTTCCACAGAGATTATCTTACAGCAAGACGGACATTTAGCGCTACAGGACACGTATTTGAGTGATTAATGTCGCACTTAAAACATGCATTTTTTAAGATATTTGAAGTACAATGATAAAAGGGTTTTCCGTGATATATTTCATTCCATTGCTGTAATCTGTAACACCTGAGGGTATAATTACATTAATCCTCAGGGGGGTACACGCCTACTTTGTGTACCATGTGTTTGGCAAGCACAAGGAGCCCTAGCTAATATGGTATTTGCTTATACAACTTTACACATCGGTACCATATTTCTCTAACACACAAATTACACAGCTATCTGATCATTTAACTGAGAGATAAACTTTTTTCTACTACGTCAGTGACAGATGTTTATGCAATTACACAGTTGGATAACTTCACACTTACGAAATTGTATTTTGTCTGTACTTTGCGAAATGCTCATATTTTTCGGAACCATTGGGATACTATGAGAGCTTTGAATGATGTATTTGGTATGGGATCATGATTTTTAAAGTACGTTTGAGGCAGATGACACTTTTGACATGAGCAGAGAATTTTTTTAGGTTTTGAAATTATTGGAGGAAGCTACGACGATTTTGAGATTTGACTGAGGTGTTATGATGTTATTTTTATGACGACGATGTGTATTATGCTGTTGAGGTATGTTTATGATCAATAAGATGATGCTACCATAAATGAGGAATTTGATTATGCTACGTATTTATTATGATGAAATATTGAAGAAGTGTCGACAAATACGTATATGAATAATGAGTAGTGGTTAGGGACTCTGATTTGTGGAAAAGGATGTTGGAAACCAAGAATCGTACTTTAAGAGTTATGAAATGTATGTAAATGTGTGAATGTATTACAATGCCACTGAAAATTTTTTGGACTCTGTTATATTTACAGGATTTTGTTTCTACAGATTTGTAACGCAAATTCTTGACCTGTGAAATATTTTTATATGAGACTGTCACTGTAGCGGAAACTGGTGTCGTAAATATTTCGGTAAGAAAGTTAAGTGACCACCTGCACGTAATGCGTCGTGGGCACCCAACTGGGCGACAGTCGCCTGGAAAAAAGCCATTAGCGTGTACCCCTTTCAGAGGTACAGGTGGAAAAAAAAAGGGAGGCCATTATCCTCGCTATTGACGTTCCTTTGTAGAAAGCATCGCAAAAACGACATGGTCGAACTTGAAAACATATGATTACACTGTGGAGCTCTTAATTTATGATATTTACTGAAATGCCTAATGAAATGACGAGAAATATTTTTATGTCTATACACCTGATTATGACTACTGTCTCTCTAGTTGAGAGATTTTTCTACTAACTTATGAAATGCCTCATGACTACTGAATGATGTTTCATGCCTTCCTTTGTACATATTTGCTCATTTTCTTTAATATCTAGTTTCTAGCTGCACTGCAGCATTGGTTAAAATAAAATTTAATATATGTACTAATATAAATATTTTATGCCTACAGATCCAGTAAATAATTTTATGATCTAATCAAAAAAAAAAAAAAAAAATGAAGGCGCATAAAAAGACATTTCCCTTCACAGGAATTGCATACAGAATTTTCTTTTCAACTACTTGGTAATTTTTTTGGTAGAATAACTTCTTGTGGTGCACCACTTTAATTACATAGACATTAAGATGTGAATAGACGTTTCCCTTATATGCATTGTTGTCTTTAGTGTACTATTTTTTCTGCTTGAGCTTTGTCATGTTTAGGTACTAGTTATATCATTTGCTGCTGCTGATTACCAGGCATAATGTTACGGAATTTGACTTTGTATTCGCTGTTAAGCCAGTTTTACTACGGATTTATTTTTCTTGTTTGCTGCACAGTGCCTTATATTAGTTGTAATATTGCAATTGCTTTGCTGATTTCTATATGCTGCTTGCTTTGCAAATTTGAATTTTTTGTCATTGATTTTTATATTCATTGTTTTATGCTGCTGCATTGCCTCGTCCCTTAGTTTAGCATCTGAGCTCAGTAGATTTAAGTTAGCTTAAGAGGGGGTAGACTATATAAGAAACTAACTATGATGAATTGGAAGAAATGCATTGAGAAGCTATAAGAAACAGATTTGGCAAAAATGAGTATTGTGCACTGAGAAATAATTATTTTGAAAGAAATATGAATAGAATACAGGAAGGAGGTATAGATAGGACTTTTTGGGAATAATGACGAATGAAGGGAGATCTCCGAGAAGTAAAGAAAGTTTTGTTTGCAAAATACTGCAGTAAAAGAAACCCTGTCCTTTCCTTGTGTTATCCCACTATGTGTTTGTGTTCCCTTGTGTATTTGTGGTTTTCCTGTCTTTATGTGTTTAGCTAATAAGATTTATGTTGTAGAATTTTTCAAATACTATGTTATTTTCTTCATAAAGGTGTTTAGACATTATTAATTCTGTTCTGTTTCTATGCTCAAGTGTGAAATTAATGTTTCGAAAGCTATTCTCATTATTTTATATATTTACTTATGTCATAATTCCTGTAACACTGATGTACATGTTTATTTCTATTCTTTTGTAAAGCCTGTTTTACTACAAATGTTGTCTGTATTGTTATGTTCTTTAATGATGTATTTTGTACCTTTGTTATTGTATTTTTATGTTATAAAATTGTAATTGACACCAGTTCATCAAATTAAGTAACTTGTAAGTTACATTTCACTGCACACGTTTCTGTTGGTCATAGTATATGGACAATATGTGAGACGTAGGGACTGATAGTGTTTGCACGTGTGTTAATAATTCAGCAAGGGACTGGATAACAGCATTGCTGGTTCTAAGGACATGTCAAACAAATTTTTTGTGAGTGGACAAGTGGTGGTTTATGGACTTGCTATATTCTCCGCAAGACTCTTCGATGGTGATTGTGCACCTGCACAGTCGCAACAGATCGCAACAAATGGCTGTTGGCCATCTCTACAAGGACTACAGTGGGTCTACATCTTTGATGACCCACCAATACCATTATCTCTACAAGGACTACAGTGGGTCTGCATCTTTGATGACCCACCAATACCATTATTTCTACAAGGACTACAGTGAGTCTGCATCTTTGATGGCCCACAAATACCATTATTTCTACAAGGACTGCAGTGGGTCTGCACCTCTGGTGACCCACCAATACCATACTCTCTACCAGGACTACAGTGGGTCTGCTCTGTGATGACCTACCTACCAATATTCTTCAAAACGTCGAATGACTCTGCTGTGGGTTTGCTCTGTTGTGGCCAATTACCTGTCAGCATGTCAAGAGTCAGCACTGTCTTTCCGTTGGAAGGACACTACTTCTTCAAGACTGCATGGAAATCCACTACTTCTGTGTGCATTCTCTTTTACTGTTCAGACTTTGAAAAAAAAAAAGAAAAACACTGTAATTTTACTGTGATGAATCAGGACTGTCTTTATAGACTGTGAGAAAATTTTAGCTTTTGACCAACATTGTATCAATAAGTGTGTGCATTTGATATCTTTGTTATTGTAATTATGAAAAATTTTATCAAATCATTATTGGCCACTGCCCAAAACAATTTGTAAAATTTTTTGTGGGGAGCATGGGGGCTATGTAAGTGGGCTGTTTAGGTTTTCTTATTGGTAACGCCACGTAGCGCTCTGTGTGAGAATCACTGGCTGTGCTGTGTGCAGTCTGTGTCTAGTTTGCATTGTTGTCTGCCATTGTAGTGTTGGGCAGCGGCAGCTGGATGTGAACAGCGCATAGCGTTGCGCAGTTGGAGGTGAGCCGCCAGCAGTGGTGGATGTGGGGAGAGAGATGGCGGAGTTTTGTAATTTGCCATGAACTGCTATATATATTATGACTATTAAGGTAAATACATTGTTTGTTCTCTATTAAAATCTTTCATTTGCTAACTATGCCTATCAGTAGTTAGTGCCTTCTGTAGTTTGAATCTTTTATTCAGCTGGCAGTAGTGGCGCTCGCTGTATTGCAGTAGTTCGAGTAACCAAGATTTTTGTGAGGTAAGTGATTTGTGAAACGTATAGGTTAATGTTAGTCAGGGCCATTCTTTTGTAGGGATTTCTGAAAGTCAGATTGCGTTGCGCCTAAAATATTGTGTGTCAGGTTAAGCACAATCCTGTACAATTTTTCAAAGGGGACGTTTCAGTTGATAAACCTTACAGCGACAACGTTCTCATGACCAAATCGAAGGAGAATGGAGATTTGCACAATAACGAGGCGGGCTGTCATATTTGTGGGCTACTGTTAAAATAGAAAAGTGGGATCTCCTCAGAGAGAGCACTGTCATGCTACGGGAAGTTCCATGGCGCAACTCACAATACATACAATTTGAAGTAGCCGTTAGCAAGGCACATACCTGCTTTCTTCCATAACTTAACTGGGTGTGACGCTCACTTTCTAGCTGAGCACTTGGCTGATTTCGGCATGGAGAAAGATCAGGTCAGTGTCCTGAGAGTGTCGAGAAATACATTTCATTCTCCAAACGAATGACGCCAAGAATTGGTTCAAATGGCTCTAAGCACTATGGGACTTAACTTCTGTGGTCATCAGTCACCTAGAACTTAGAACTACTTAAACCTGACTAACCTAAAGACATCACACACATCCATGCCCGAGGCAGGATTGGAACCTGCGACCGTAGCAGTCCCACGGTTTCGGACTGCGCGCCTAGAACCACTAGACCACCGCGGCCGGCGCCAAGAATTGCTCTCCGTTTCCTTAACACACTACATTTTATGCAGGCGCACTCCAGAAACTCGTTGAAACTCTGCCTCGGGAGATATGCATATGACTCGAGCTGCATTTTCCGACGAGGAGAAGTTTCAACTTGTGGCTAGGAAGGGGGTTTTGCCATACGAGTAGATGGATAGTATGGCAAAACTCAACGAAACCATGCTACTCGACATAACTGCACTCTCCAGTAACCTTACAGTCGATGCCATAACGGTTGAAGAGTATTAGCATGCTGTGAACGTCTGGCAGGAATTCAACATCTCCGCTTTAGGAGAGTATGCACGGCTTTACATGGAAACAGATGTGCGCTTGCTTTTATGACCACATATTCTCTGGATCCTGCCTTTTGTTACACGGAACCTGGATTGTATTGGGACGCAGTGCTCAAGAAAACAAAATGCAGCATCGAATTATTGACCGATGCTGACATGATTCTTTCCTTTGAGTGAGGGAACCGTGGGGGACTTTGCCAATGTGTCCAGAGGCAAGCACAGGCAAATAGCCCTTGGATGGATGACAAGTTTAATGCATCTCTTGATTCGATTTACATTATGTACTTGGATGTAAATAACTTATACAAGCATGACATGTAGCAATCACTGCCGATCGGTGAGTTTCAATGGGTGCCCAAACACGAATGCAAGAGATTAGGTGGAAAAATCATGGGGAGTATGGCAGCTGATTCGGATGTAGGGTATGTGGTGGAGGCACAATTCACATACCCTATTAGTTTAAATGATGCGCAGGCCGATTTGCTGCTGCATCCAGAGCAACTACACTCCTGGAAATTGAAATAAGAACACCGTGAATTCATTGTCCCAGGAAGGGGAAACTTTATTGACACATTCCTGGGGTCAGATACATCACATGATCACACTGACAGAACCACAGGCACATAGACACAGGTAATAGAGCATGCACAATGTCGGCACTAGTACAGTGTATATCCACCTTTCGCAGCAATGCAGGCTGCTATTCTCCCATGGAGACGATCGTAGAGATGCTGGATGTAGTCCTGTGGAACGGCTTGCCATGCCATTTCCACCTGGCGCCTCAGTTGGACCAGCGTTCGTGCTGGACGTGCAGACCGCGTGAGACGACGCTTCATCCAGTCCCAAACATGCTCAATGGGGGACAGATCCGGAGATCTTGCTGGCCAGGGTAGTTGACTTACACCTTCTAGAGCACGTTGGGTGGCACGGGATACATGCGGACGTGCATTGTCCTGTTGGAACAGCAAGTTCCCTTGCCGGTCTAGGAATGGTAGAACGATGGGTTCGATGACGGTTTGGATGTACCGTGCACTATTCAGTGTCCCCTCGACGGTCACCAGTGGTGTACGGCCAGTGTAGGAGATCGCTCCCCACACCATGATGCCGGGTGTTGGCCCTGTGTGCCTCGGTCGTATGCAGTCCTGATTGTGGCGCTCACCTGCACGACGCCAAACACGCATACGACCATCATTGGCACCAAGGCAGAAGCGACTCTCATCGCTGAAGACGGCACGTCTCCATTCGTCCCTCCATTCACGCCTGTCGCGACACCACTGGAGGCGGGCTGCACGATGTTGGGGCGTGAGCGGAAGACGGCCTAACGGTGTGCGGGACCGTAGCCCAGCTTCATGGAGACGGTTGCGAATGGTCCTCGCCGATACCCCAGGAGCAACAGTGTCCCTAATTTGCTGGGAAGTGGCGGTGCGGTCCCCTACGGCACTGCGTAGGATCCTACGGTCTTGGCGTGCATCCGTGCGTCGCTGCGGTCCGGTCCCAGGTCGACGGGCACGTGCACCTTCCGCCGACCACTGGCGACAACATCGATGTACTGTGGAGACCTCACGCCCCACGTGTTGAGCAATTCGGCGGTACGTCCACCCGGCCTCCCGCATGCCCACTATACGCCCTCGCTCAAAGTCCGTCAACTGCACATACGGTTCACGTCCACGCTGTCGCGGCATGCTACCAGTGTTAAAGACTGCGATGGAGCTCCGTATGCCACGGCAAACTGGCTGACACTGATGGCGGCGGTGCACAAATGCTGCGCAGCTAGCGCCATTCGACGGCCAACACCGCGGTTCCTGGTGTGTCCGCTGTGCCGTGCGTGTGATCATTGCTTGTACAGCCCTCTCGCAGTGTCCGGAGCAAGTATGGTGGGTCTGACACACCGGTGTCAATGTGTTCTTTTTTCCATTTCCAGGAGTGTAGTTTCACGAGGAGGCTCCATCCCAAAACTGATGACAATGCTGGGGAATAAACGGAGGTACATTATCCATTACCGATATCACCAGCAGTGTCTCTGCTTGTTGACGGAGCTGGTTAGAATCACACAGGTTATCTCCTTCAAACAGTCTCTCTGTTTGAAGGAGTATATTGACTTGAATACGAAACAAAGAGCTTCCGCAACATGTGACTTTGAGAAAATTTTTATAAATTAACGAATAATTCAATTTTCGGTCAAACAATGGATAATTTGAGGGAACAAAGTGAAATTTTGATTAGAACCGAATAGGATGGGCGTTATGGCGTAGGTAAATGCATTGCTAGCCAAATTTCAAGCAGGTCACCATATTCAATAAGAACTTTGTTGCTGTGGAGATGGAGAAGACTGCAGTAGAGTTTACGAAACCTATTTATCTGGGAATGTGCGTACTAGACCTATCCAAACTCCACATGAACGGCTTTCATTATGAGTTTCCGAAAACTCATTTCATAGATCGTAAATTACTTTAAATGGATACGGATAGCTTCATATATTGCATGAAGAACTGTGATGTGCATGAAGTAATGAGGTATAATAGCAATGAATTCGACATGCCCTCATACTTGGCCGATAATACTTATGGTATTGTTTCGCAGGACATGAAGGTTATTGACCTTAGGAAAGACGAGGTGAATGGATTTCTGATTGCACAGTTTGTAGGTCTGCCATCAAAAATGTATGCGTATTGCACATGGAAGGTGCCACCCAGAGGCGGGCTAAGGGTGTGAGTCATATGGCATCTAGAGCCCTCTCTATCGAAGACTATTTGCGGTGCCTGTACAACGGTGTTGAAAGTGCTGCACCGCAGACGCCACATACGGTACAGCAAACTAGTATTTGATCGAGAGGACACGAGGTGTACACTGTGCTGCAGCCTAAAAGGGGCCTGTCGCCACATTACGATAAAAAGGTCATTTGTGATGACGGGATTGAAACTCGCCTGTACTGACACTACTCGCTTGTAGCGAGGCAAGGGATTGGGGACTCTGAGAGGGAGAGAATGAGATAGAGAGAGAGGGGCAGAGTAGTTGTATGACCCTTCTATCACAGTGTAGATAATTTTGTGTGTACGATGTACACGTGTATATACACACACCATGTGTGGAAAAAAAAGATGAAAAGAAAAAATGTATATATATATATATATATATATATATATATATATATATATATATATATATATATATATATATATTCTCTCTCTCTCTCTCTCTATGAGGTAAAAATTGACACACATGCTTGGAATGACATGGGGTTTTATTAGAACAAAAAAAACATCAACAAAGTATTGCTAAACGCGTGAACGATCTCTTGCGCGCGTCGTTTGGTGATGATCGTGTGCCCAGCCGCCACTTTCGTCATGCTTGGCTCCCACGTCCCCAGACCTCAGTCCGTGCGATTATTGGCTTTGGGGTTACTTGAAGTCGCAAGTGTATCGTGATCGACCGACATCTCTAGGTATGCTGAAAGACAACATCCGACGCCAATGCCTCACCATAACTCCGGACATGCTTTACAGTGCTGTTCACAACATTATTCCTAGACTACAGCTTCTGTTAATGTATGATGGTGGACATATCGAGCATTTACTGTAAAGAACATCATCTTTGCTTTGTCTTACTTTGTTATGCTAATTATTGCTATTCTGATCAGATGAAGCGCCATCTGTCGGACATTTTTTGAACTTTTGTATTTTTTGGTTCTAATAAAAGCACATGTCATTCCAAGCATGTGTGTAAATTTGTACCTCTCTATCTACATTATTCCGAGATTTATTCAGTTTTCAAATTTATACTGACTTTTTGATCACCCCGTATATATATAGGGTGGTCCATAGTGACCGGGCCAAATATCTCACGAAATAAGCATCAAACGAAAAAACTACAAAGAACGAAACTCGTCTAGCTTGAAGGGGGAAACCAGATGGCGCTATGGTTGGCCCACTACATGGCGCTGCCATAGGTCAAACGGATATCAACTGCGTTTTTTAAAATAGGGACCCCCACTTTTATTACATATTCGTGTAGTACGTAAAGAAATATGAATGTTTTAGTTGGACCACTTTTTTCGCTTTGTGATAGATGGCACTGTAATAGTCACAAACGTATAAGTACTGTTGAGCAGTGGATTTTCCATTATTCCCTCTTACCTTCTTCCAAATGGCTTTAAGACGTCGGGCCAAACCTTTCACGTCTTTGGATTTAGTTCCAGGGGGCAATTTGTCAATCTCAAAAGGCGAATTCATAGGGCGGCCGTATACCGCTTCATAAGGGGAGTATCCTGTAGCTTCATGGACACGGCTATTGTAGGCCGATGTGACGTATTGGACATACCTGTCCCAGTCCGAGTGATTTTTATTGACATAGTAAGAGCATGCGCGTAACGGTGGGATGGACCCGCTCCAGGCGTCCGTTCGGTTTTGGGTGAAATGGTGTCGTTCTCCAGTTTTTGATTCGCAACAATCGACAGACTTCTGTAAACAATGCGGACATAAAATTTGTGCCTTGATCTGTAAGTACAGCTTCAGGACTTCCATAGGGTAACACCAAGTGGGTGACAAATGCACGAACTACGGTTTCGGAAGACATATCTGGTATGGGAACAAGAATTAAGAACCTAGAGAAATGATCTATGATGGACAAACTATACCTGTTATTTTGTGGGCTCAAAGGGAAAGGACCGACAATATCTGGTGCTACGAAAGCCCAAGGACAAGTGGCTTCTTCTACTTGCTGTAAGGGCACTTTCTTCCGAGGTGGCAATGACCTCTTAACACGAGGCAAACAATTTTGTATACGGGCGGCTATTCGGTAATTGGTGGCATCAAAACCATTATGACATGCTTGCAGGCTATCGTGACATTGTGCTATTATTTTAGGACGTAGTGCTTTCGGAATTACCACTCGTTTACCCAAGGGGGTCTTTCGATACAAAATTCCATCTTCAACAGAAAATTCAGGCGAAGTTTCATATTTCTGACATTCAACATCTCTTTGCTGTGCTTCCCTGAATTCTTCAATAGAAACATCATTAGTTACAATCACTCTGACTTTCCGGCTTAGCGCGTCGGCATTCTGATGCAACTTGCCCGGTTTGTGTTTTACCTCATACTCAAATTCGCTCAATTTTAAAGCCCAACGAGTTAACCTGCTGCTAGGGTCTTTTAAGCTGAGCATCCACTGTAACGCGACATGATCAGTGATGACAGTAAATTTCCTCCCATACAAATAACATCGGAAATAGGTTGCACCAAACATGAGCGCTAAAAGCTCCTTCTCAGTGGTACTGTAATTCGATTCTGCTTTGTTAAGCTGTCGAGACGCATAACCAATTGGTCGTTCTACGTCATATATTTCTTGTGACAGAATGGCTCCTACAGCATAGTCGGAGACGTCTACTGACAGAATGAATAGTTTTTCAAAATATGGCTATGCTAGCACAGGGGCTCTAGTTAAAACATGTTAGATTTGTCACATTGCTTCATCACATTCCTTGGTCCAGGTACAACTAACTCCTTTTTTTTTCAATAATTTAGTCAGGGGCTTCGTAATGGTAGCATAATTGTTCACGAAACGCCTGTAATAATTGGCAAGGCCTAAAAATGACTGTAATTCTTTGACATTTGTTGGTGTTGGAAATTCCTTTACGGCTGTGGTCAAACGGAGATCCGGTTTGACACCTTCTACACTTATTATATGTACCAAATATTGTACCTGCGTTTGGGTAAAGGTACACTTTTCCAGTTTCACACCCAAGTGAACTCCTTTCATCCTTTCCAAAACATCCGTCAGTCTTTCTGCATGTTCTTTGATGCCGGTCGCGATGGTCGAATGGTTCTAGGCGCTTCAGTCCGGAACCGCGCGACTGCCATGGTCGCAGGTCCGAATCCTGCCTTGGGCATGGATGTGTGTGATGTCCTTAGGTTAGTTAGGTTTAAGTAGTTCTAAGTTCTAGGAGACTGATGACCTCAGATGTTAAGTCCCATAGTGCTCAGACCCATTTGAACCATTTGTTCTTTGATAGTTTTAGATAAAATAATAATTTCATCTAAATATACCAAGCATGTAGTGGGTTTCAATCTGCGCAACAACAAATCTGCAAATCTTTGAAAAGTGGCGGGTGCATTCCTCAAGCCAAAAGGCATTCTTACAAATTCATATAATCCTGTAGGTACGACAAAAGCAGTTTTACGGCGGTCCTGGGGTGCAACAGGGATTTGATGATATCCAGAGTGTAAGTCAAGACTGGTGCCTAGGCGGTCTAATGTATCGTCAGTGCACAGTAACGGATACATGTCTGGTGTGGTTACTTGGTTAACTTCCCGCATATAGACACATAGACGATAGGCTTTCTCTCCATTTACGGACTTTTTCGGTAGGACGGCCACGGGGGACGCCCACGAACTTGAGGAGGGCTGAATAATTCCTGCAGCTAATTGCTGCTGAATCGTATCTTCGACTACAGATTGCAAATGATACGGTATACGATATGGTTTTTGCGCAATCGGCCGCGCTTCACCCGTCGGAATTTCGTGCTGAACCAAATCCGTGGTCGGTAGAAATTGCCCCTCTTCAAACCAAGAAAATTCCTCTAACACTGGCTGCAACACCTTTTTCTCCTCACTGCATAAATGGTTTAACTTCTCTGTTAACTGGTTCCTTAATGACGACGCACTTCTCTAGCTGGGCACTTCTTTTTACCCCGTCGCTTCTCATCTTTACTTCGCGGAATCTCAACTCCTCCTCCTTCTTAAAAAATTTCCTGTCCACTAGCAACAACAGTACATCTACATCTACATCTACATACATACTCCGCAATCCACCATCCGGTGCGTGGCGGAGGGTACCTCGTACCACAACTAGCATCTTCTCTCCCTGTTCCACTCCCAAACAGAACGAGGGAAAAATGACTGCCTATATGCCTCTGCACGAGCACTGATCTCTCTTATCTTACCTTTGTGGTCTTTCCGCGAAATGTAAGTTGGCAGCAGTAAAACTGTACTGCAGTCAGCCTCAAATGCTGGTTCTCTAAATTTCTTCAGTAGTGATTCACGAAAAGAACGCCTCCTTTCCTCTGGAGACTCCCACCCGAGTTTCTGAAGCATTTACGTAACACTCGGGTCATGATAAAACCTACCAGTAACAAATCTGGCAGCCCGCTTCTGAATTGCTTCTATGTCCTCCCTCAATCCGACCTGATAGGGACCCCAAACGCTCGAGCAGTACTCAAGAATAGGTCGTATTAGTGTTTTATAAGCGGTCTCCTTTACAGATGAACCACATCTTCCCAAAATTCTACCAATGAACCGAAGACGACTATCCGCCTCCCCCACAACTGCCATTACATGCTTGTCCCACTTCATATCGCTCTGCAATGTTACGCCCAAATATTTAATCGACGTGACTGTGTCAAGCGCTACACTACTAATGTAGTATTCAAACATTACGGGATTCTTTTTCCTATTCATCTGCATTAATTTACATTTATCTATATTTAGAGTTAGCTGTCATTCTTTATACCAATCACAAATCCTGTCCAAGTCATCTTGCATCCTCCTACAGTCACTCAGCGACGACACCTTCCCGTACACCACAGCATCATCAGCAAAGAGCCGCACATTGCTATCCACCTTATCCAAAAGATCATTTACGTAGATAGAAAACAACAGCGGACCTACCACACTTCCCTGGGACACTCCAGATGATACCCTCACCTCCGATGAACACTCACCCTTTGGTATCACAACATCTTTCACACCAAAATTATCTATACTCACCGGTATTGCAAAACCTTTCCGTTTTCTTTCCGGTCGACAAATACTTCTCTTTATATGCACTGATTGACGATCTAATACATCATTCTGGATGAGCGGATCCACCAGAATGTCTGTCTTCGGCTGCGCCCGATTTTTGACATCTAGCCAAAGAATTTTTCCACTTCCACCTTTTATCCTTACAGGGTCAGTAGTTTTTATAGCCCACATCCGCGGTTTTATGGGAGACTGTGAATGGCGCCTTTCACAGCTTCCTCGCATTTGATGGGTTAGTGCATTGCCGAAACAGTGAATTGCTTCGCCAAACTGCACAGTTTGCGTTCGATAGTTCACTGTTCCCTGATAACGGTGCAAGAAGTCATTCCCTGATATGATGTCAAAATCACCTTTCTTTAACCTCACCACTTCCATCTCTTGACTGTATTTATTCTCGTCTATTTGCAAATTCACTACACACGAGCCTGAAGGGACAATTATTTCTTCACCGAGGCCACTGATATGAAATTGGGGTGGCTGTAGCACCCTTCGATAATTTTTATCTACAAATAATACACTAATTTGTGCACCAGTATCAACCGAAATTCTAATTATTTTGTTCTCAAGTATGCCATTTAAACTAACATGTTCCACTCCTTTACATTTTCCGGTCCTCACCGGGTGTATTATTTTTGTCGGGGGTGTGGGTGGGTGGCGGGGCCTGCCCCTCACGCGTTTCCCTGATTCGACCCCGCATTGCGGCAGTGGTCGCGCATCTGATTAGAAAATTGGGACCTGGCTGGACAAACATTATTAGTATGACCTACCGTCTGACAGATGGTGCAGAAAGATGCGCGACAGTGCATTGCCGTATGGTTGGGTATCCCACAATGCTGGCAAAATACTTCCTTTGCTAATACCGGTACTGCATCCGGCGGACGCGGTACAGCAGCGCAGAAGCACAATACATCTTCGCGTAAAATTGCCAAATGAACAACTTCAAACAAAGAGGCGGGGAAGGCTGCTTTAACTTCTCCTCCGATGAGGGGATCAATACTGTGAACAAATGCATCAATTGTACGCGCTTCTGCTTCCGAGTGCAAAATCCTATTTTCACTGACATTTTCGCCTAGCTTGTAGGTACGACAAGATACGGCTTGTAGGTGATCTGCAAAAGCATCAAAATCCTCATTAGGCTTCTGCCTAAGGGTTGATAATTAATATCTGTAATATCTGGTACGTCTGGCGTCGGAATAACGTGTAGTTAGTCCGTGAGCCGAAACTTCAAAGTCACGCATATCACGCAATTCGTCCACTGTCTCTATAAACATTCGGGCTTGCCCTGTCAACTGTAATCTGGCTACGTTTACCAATAGATCATTCGGCCGGGCACAAGTGCGACCCACATCGCGAATATTCTATATGAACATAGCCACATTTTCGTTCAAAATGGTTCAAAGGGCTCTGAGCACTATGGGACTTAACTGCTGTGGTCATCAGTTCCCTAGAACTTACAACTACTTAAACCTAACTAACCTAAGGACATCACACACATCCATGCCCGAGGCAGGATTCGAACCTGTGACCGTAGCGCGGTTCCAGACTGTAGCGCCTAGAACCGCTCGGCCACTCCGGCCGGCCACTTTTTCGTGGGACTTCCCAGAAAAGGTGGGAATGAAATCAGCTGCAGGAAAATTACTTACGGTCGCCATGTTAGCGAAGATTGTGGCAGTCGCATTAGTGACCGAATTAGTGTTAGTGGCCATGGGTTGTGCACTTGTTAGACGTGTGGAACTAGCCACAGCTACAGAAGTTCGCACTCTGGCTTCGAGCGTCTGTTTCAAGACGCGGTTTTGCTCAAGTAATTCTTGATTTTGTGTGAACGATTGGTGCATTTGAGCATTAACAGCTTCGAGCGGATCTTGCAAGGCTGGTCCTTCTGCGGGAGTATCCCGTTCTGTCTCTCGTGTTCCCATCGGCATGTTTACAAAATTAGGGGGCGTTAGCGACACAAAAAAATGATTATTACAAAAAAGAAAGGTCACTAATAACCTATTCCCGCAGCAGACAGCTCGATGTTAAAGTTGGAAGCATCGCGGCGACTTACATGCAGGTGGAGTCGGCGCGACGCGTTGGAGGCGGCGACGGTGTGGCGGAGTGGTGGCGCTGGAAGACGAGCCGACAGTGGACGTAGGTGCGGGCGGGTGGCCTCGGGCAGCGGCAAATGTGTTGGCGGCAGACAACGCTGGCTCGGCCAATCCGCGACAGCGGCAGGCCCCTGTTGGCGGCAGCGGGTGGTGGTGGTGGTGGTGGCGGCATCTGGCTCGCTTAGCTGTTGGACTGGGTCACTCATTCCGGCGGACTCCGACGGCCGCGTCACTACAGCGCGCCCTGTGCGTTTCTGTGGCCACGGCCCGTGCGGGGCGAACATGTCAGCCGGTTGGCATATTCTACGCACAAAATGCTCGGTGCTTCACCAGAAAAATTTGGAATAGCGACAAAGTCGCTTTGGGAATGCATCCCAACTTCTGACACCAGTTGTACAAAACGGGCAGATGGGGAGGCGGTGGGGGTAATTAAATCGTCAGGATAATATTTAGACAAAGGTCATTTATTGGCGAAAGCACGTTAAGAAGGCGTCACAGAGCCAGGCCTAGGTAGGCGAAGGTGAACCAGAGCGTAGAGTTTGGCAAAACGTAGTTCGCGAAGCTAACGAAAGTTGGTGTCTGCCAATCGGGCAAGATCGAGCGGAATGCCGGCTGGCCGGCCGGGGTAGCCGAGCGGTTCTAGGCGCTACAGTCTGGAACCGCGCGACCGCTATGGCCGCAGGTTTGAATCCTGCCTCGGGCATGGGTGTGTGTGATGTCCTTAGGTTAGTTAGGTTTAAGTAGTTCTAAGTTCTAGGGGACTAATGACCACAGCAGTTGTCCCATAGTGCTCAGAGCCATTTGAACCAATGCCGGCTGCGAAACTAAGTCCACAGTGCCACAGCATCGGGAGAAGTCAGCGATCTTCACTGTTACCAGAGATCTTCACTGTTACAGGGCACGTGACCAAGAGAGAGAGCCCCGGTGGCGGACGGCTAGGTACATCCAACGCGGCCACGCATTTTCCTCCGCCCTGATTGGTCAGAAGCCGAGGAACCCGCAGGGGCGGCATGGAAATTTCCAGAGTGTGTCCTGGTCAGCGTCGCATAGACGGCGTTACTTTGTCAGCACATGAGGGAGGCGCGTGACCGAGGTAGCTTTCCTTGGTGCTGACTTCCTGTTGCCAGACCGTGGGACGAGACAATTTACAGGCAGCCGACACTGCTGGCCGAGGCTTGGCCATAACAAGAAAAATAAAGTTACCTTTTGAAAGCTAATAAACTAAGGTAAAATCCCCTACTGTCTGGCTCATCCTTACAGAACCATCTGCCTCTAACTTGACACGGATTTGCATTAAAGGACAATAGAAAGTAGATGGAGTAGTTGGTTGAGAGGGGTTGCAGCGAGGTATGATTTATTGATAGACTGATGATTCATTCTAGGTAGAGGGAGCTGTTGAAGCAGGTCATTTATCACATATTTAACCATTTCTCTCTGTTGTTCTCTTGAGGTGAATCAGTTGTTTAATATAACCTGTGTTTGACCTGTATCCAATCTACACTACTGGCCATTAAAACTGCTGCACCAAGAAGAAATGCAGATGATAAACGGGTATTCATTGGACAAATATATTATACTAGAACTGACATGTGATTACATTTTCATGCAATTTGGGTGCATAGATTGTGAGAAATCAGTACCCAGAACAACCACCTCTGGCCGTAATAACGGCCTTGATACGCCTGGACATTGAGTCAAACAGAGCTTGAATGGCGTGTACACGTACAACTGCCTATGCAGCTTCAACACGATATCACAGTTCATCAAGAGTAGTGACTGGCGTATTGTGACGAGACAGTTGCTCGGCCACCATTGAGCATACGTTTTCAATTGGTGAGAGATCTGGAGAATGTGCTGGCCAGGGCAGCAGTAGAACATTTTCTGTATTCAGAAAGGCTTGTACAGGACCTGCAACATGCGGTCGTGCATTATCCTGCTGAAATGTAGGGTTTTGCAGGGGCCGAATGAAGGGTAGAGTCACGGGTCGTAACACATCTGAAATGTAACGTCCACTGTTCAAAGTACCGTCAAAGCGAACAAGAGGTGACCAAGACATGTAACCAATGGCACCCCATGCCATCACGCCGGGTGATACGTCAGTATGGCGATGACGATTACACGCTTCCAATATGCGTTCACCATGATGTCGCCAAACACGGATGCGACCATCATGATGCAGTAAACAGAGCCTGGATTCATCCGAAAAAATGACGTTTTGCCATTCGTGCACCCAGGTTCGTCGCTGAGTACACCATCGCAGGCACTCCTGTCTGTGATGCAGCATCAAGGGTAACCGCAGCCATGGTCTCCGAGCTGGAAGTCCATGCTGCTGCAAACGTCGTCGAACTGTTCGCGCAGATGGTTGTTGTCTTGCAAACGTCCCCATCTGTTGACTCTGGGATCGAGACGTGGCTGCACGATCCGTTACAGTAATGCAGATAAGCACCTGTCATCTCGACTGCTAGTGATACGAGGCCAATGAAATCCAGCACGGCGTTCCATATTACCCTCCTGAACCCACCGATTCCATATTCTGCTAACAGTCATTGGATCTCGCCCAATGCGAGCAGCAATGTCGCGATACGATAAACCGCAATCGCGATAAGCTACAATCCGACCTTTATCAAAGTCGGAAACGTGATGGTACGCATTTCTTCTCCTTACACGAGGCGTCACAACAACGTTTCGCCAAGCAACGCCAGTCAACTGCTGTTTGTGTATGAGAAATCGGTAATAAACTTTTCTCATGTCAGCACGTTGTAGGTGTCGCCACCGGCACCAACCTTGTGTGAATGCTCTGAAAAGCTAATCATTTGCGTATCACAGCATCTTCTTCCTGTCGGTTAAATTTCGCGCCTGTACCACGTCATCTTCGTGGTGTAGCAATTTTAATGGCCAGTAGTGTACCTTCCATTGTTAACAGCAAACGTATCCATATCACAGACAGCAGAGGACTTCCAACAAATATGTGATGAATCATGTCCACCAAACCAATGCTAAACCTATTTTAGCAACATCCTCTAGATAAACGAAGATGTATGCAAAGTGCTCCATTTCCCTGTCACATCTTGGACATAAATTGAGTTTTCTGTTTCATAACTGCGGTGATTCTAAGTTAGTGACAAAGGTTTCTGAGGTACTGCGATCCATGTATATACATTTACTTGACAGATGTTGTGTGTGGAAGAGATAGTGTGCGGTTCACGGAGTTAGTGCTGCATGGCATTTAATTTCACATGTCAAACATCGCTGCTATGCATTTGTCTGTTTTATCATAAGATGTTTTTGTTTCACGCATTTTCTGTTGCAGACAATCATTTCATAGGACTGGTGTGAGCATAGAATAATTTCCAAGCCAAAATCGGATGTGAACAGTGAGTGCTACACACTTCTGGTAAGCTGTCTAGTGCATATAGCACAAAGAGTCTCTTTTTGTCCTTTGACGTAGAGGGGAGTAAATTTATCATCTTAAAGTTTCTCGCCATAGTGAATAGATAACTTGTAGGGTGAATGGATCTCACGTGTTGGAAATATGTTACCTACATTGGGGTGTTAACAGTGTTGCATTGCACATGACTAATATATTGGAAATCACACAGCTTTAACACTATAGCATATTTAAGTACAGAACCATGTAACCTTAGGAGTGTGTTTGTTCTGCAATCCTTTCTTTGTTTCGAATACCTTTTCGGTATGGAATCCAAACATTACAGCATTACTACAGAATTGATAGCACAAGTGATTTATGTAAAATGTGACAAACGCCTTCCACCTGGAGCTCTGTCATGCATAAACCATCCGTTTCTTCTTCTTCATATTCGTCTGATATACCACCACAACGCTCTCAAATCAGGCTCATATCTACTATACACCATAAAGGGGTGTGAACCTCCTTAGCATGCATGCATCTATAGAGATCGTGCGTAATTTGATGGTTAATGCGAATAAGAGTGGTACAGACCAGTCTTCGTGTGATGGCAGTTACAGTATTGGAATGAGAATACCAATCTATATCTCAGGCATCAGGCAGTTGTGCAAGATTGGAACAAGTGTTTTGCTCTTTCTGAAAGCAAAATATCGAACTGTATCGATTAAATAGAACTCAGCTCGTTCTGTTCCTTTAACGAGATGTCGAATGTAGTTGGTATTTTGCGCTCGTACTTCTGGTCAGTTCCAAATTAAATCGGAGACAATGTTGCTGGGAGGGTTGTTTAAACACAGAGAAACAGTTACAAAGTGCACAGAGAGACCATCTAGAGTTTTGCACAGGATCCATGAATGTGAGAATACTTTGTGACGCCCAGCCACATAGGGAGAGATGGCCAGTCTTACCAAATTCATAAAGTGTTTTGGCTAAGGAATGTAGTTTTTGCACCCCCTCCCTGCTGATAGCTATTTCCTACACTAAAAGAAAAAAAACCAATATTTTTGTCATGTGATGTAACAAGCTTCACAATATGTCCACATGTATATAACCATCACAAAGTAGTGGAGGGACTGGTTTGGCAATGATACAGAAATTAAGAGTCATTATGCTGAGTCATTGGCTGATAGCAAGACAAGATGAGACTTTTGTTGTGAGTGATGGTTTGGAACTCGAATAATTGGGTAAAGTGCGTTTAAATTACAGAAAACCTGGTAAAATTACGAAAATTGATGGAAAATACGTAAAATAGATGTAAATAAGACAAAAATGTCGATAAATGGTGGTACTCACAAACTTGCTGAGTGTAAGAAAATCATTCCATTCCTTCGTCTGGTGCGGTTGACAACTGTTGGTCAGCTCCACCTGTGCCCTATGGGTTTAAGTCCAGCAGAATAGCCCCTTGTTCGACATGTGGTTATACATTGTAAGCCATAAAAAAGAAAGGTGGTGTCTCCAAAGATTTGGTGGTCATAATGGCTTCCACCCTAAGTCACCAAAACAGTGATTATATACCTGGGTGTTATATGCTCTGTCAATATGAGGAATCAATGCTCTTAGTCTCTTTGAACACAGAATACCAAGACATCAGCTACCCTGACACTGTGGAACATGAATTTAAATGTAGACATCATTACCTTTGGAGAGCTGTTTTGAGACTCTCCACAATGCTGCAAAGTCTTCTAGTTTCCATATGTTGCAATGTCTCCCACACATTTTTCGATAAGAAACATCGCCTCTCTCTTTTGTTTGAACCATCCTGTGTGTTGTGGGAGCGGCTCATCACCATGCGATATCCACCTTTCTGTGAGAGCTGCTGGATCGAAGTGTGTTAATGGCAGTTCAGCACTTAACACACACCTCACAGTCATGGTGGAAAAAGCAAAATCTATGGCGGTATAAAAAGCTGTAGTCCGACAGTGCTTGGATGTGTTACAACAGAAAAACAATGTATCAAACTGCTTATGAAAGAACAATACAAGAAAACTCTCTTGTGATTGATAGTCTGTGGGATATGGTCCTCCTACATGTACGGGCAATAAAACTTTATACAGATTTGTGCAAACAACTTCGATCACTGGCCACGTGATTCAGTGGACCAATACATGTATATTTAACAGGATCACCAAATACACTCCTGGAAATGGAAAAAAGAACACATTGACACCGGTGTGTCAGACCCACCATACTTGCTCCGGACACTGCGAGAGGGCTGTACAAGCAATGATCACACGCACGGCACAGCGGACACACCAGGAACCGCGGTGTTGGCCGTCGAATGGCGCTAGCTGCGCAGCATTTGTGCACCGCCGCCGTCAGTGTCAGCCAGTTTGCCGTGGCATACGGAGCTCCATCGCAGTCTTTAACACTGGTAGCATGCCGCGACAGCGTGGACGTGAACCTTATGTGCAGTTGACGGACTTTGAGCGAGGGCGTATAGTGGGCATGCGGGAGGCCGGGTGGACGTACCGCCGAATTGCTCAACACGTGGGGCGTGAGGTCTCCACAGTACATCGATGTTGTCGCCAGTGGTCGGCGGAAGGTGCACGTGCCCGTCGACCTGGGACTGGACCGCAGCGACGCACGGATGCACGCTAAGACCGTAGGATCCTACGCAGTGCCGTAGGGGACCGCACCGCCACTTCCCAGCAAATTAGGGACACTGTTGCTCCTGGGGTATCGGCGAGGACCATTCGCAACCGTCTCCATGAAGCTGGGCTACGGTCCCGCACACCGTTAGGCCGTCTTCCGCTCACGCCCCAACATCGTGCAGCCCGCCTCCAGTGGTGTCGCGACAGGCGTGAATGGAGGGACGAATGGAGACGTGTCGTCTTCAGCGATGAGAGTCGCTTCTGCCTTGGTGCCAATGATGGTCGTATGCGTGTTTGGCGCCGTGCAGGTGAGCGCCACAATCAGGACTGCATACGACCGAGGCACACAGGGCCAACACCCGGCATCATGGTGTGGGGAGCGATCTCCTACACTGGCCGTACACCACTGGTGATCGTCGAGGGGACACTGAATAGTGCACGGTACATCCAAACCGTCATCGAACCCATCGTTCTACCATTCCTAGACCGGCAAGGGAACTTGCTGTTCCAACAGGACAATGCACGTCCGCATGTATCCCGTGCCACCCAACGTGCTCTAGAAGGTGTAAGTCAACTACCCTGGCCAGCAAGATCTCCGGATCTGTCCCCCATTGAGCATGTTTGGGACTGGATGAAGCGTCGTCTCACGCGGTCTGCACGTCCAGCACGAACGCTGGTCCAACTGAGGCGCCAGGTGGAAATGGCATGACAAGCCGTTCCACAGGACTACATCCAGCATCTCTACGATCGTCTCCATGGGAGAATAGCAGCCTGCATTGCTGCGAAAGGTGGATATACACTGTACTAGTGCCGACATTGTGCATGCTCTGTTGCCTGTGTCTATGTGCCTGTGGTTCTGTCAGTGTGATCATGTGATGTATCTGACCCCAGGAATGTGTCAATAAAGTTTCCCCTTCCTGGGACAATGAATTCACGGTGTTCTTATTTCAATTTCCAGGAGTGTATACCAGATGCCAACATGCAGACGGTATTTGTTTTCGGTGTATCAGAAGAGAGGGATGCGGTAATATCTCATTGAGTTCTCTACCAGGTGAGGTTAGTAAAATTTTTATAGTTCGTAGTTTTACTCCATTGGATGTTATAAAAATAACTAGGAGAGAGAGAGAGAGAGGGACTTTGTTGTCAATAAAGTCTCTTACACCATTACACTGTCGTATTTGTAATGCAGCAATCATAGGAATATGATAAACGAGATCAGGACATGTACAGGGTGATATTTATAGATTGTCATTTGATATTGATGAACTGTAGGTGTTATGCTGCTAATTTATTTGTGCAGTCCATGTATGCTCTGACTGGTTGTGAATTATCTGATATACGTTAGTATGCCATTTCTCTCAGTGTGATAGCTCTCTACCTAATCAGCGACTGGTGGAGGAATAGACAGCCTTATAACTAACGGAACAGTGTTGTCGGAATACAATGGGATTTAGAGAGAATTATGACTTCTATGACTTGGTTGGGTGACATCTCTTACTTGTGGAAATCATGTGGATCCAAACGCTGTACATCGAAAACTGCCAGATTCGTGAGAATATGGCGGGTAAGCGATATTCTGACGAAAGTGGAGTTGAGAGGTGTGCTCTATACCGCTTCTTCTAATTGCTGTGGGCAAATATGTTACAACGTCTCACACACATATTGCAAAGTAACTGCAATGAGAAAATTAGGAGCTAATACGAAGATTTCTACCAAGAGACAGTTAGCAGCATAAGCTCTGTCTTTTGTTTTCTTGATAAATTGGAGATAATATTTTTCCATGAGTTTTGTGTATCTGCAGGGTGTTACAAAAAGGTACGGCCAAACTTTCAGGAAACATTCCTCACACGCAAAGAAAGAAAATATGTTATGTGGACATGTGTCTGGAAACGCTTACTTTCCATGTTGGAGCTCATTTTATTACTTCTCTTCAAATCACATTAATCATGGAATGGAAACACACAGCAACAGAACGTACCAGCGTGACTTCAAACACTTTGTTACAGGAAATGTTCAAAATGACCTCCGTTAGCGAGGATACATGCATCCACCCTCCGTCGAATGGAATCCCTGATGCGCTGATGCAGCCCTAGAGAATGGCGTATTGTATCACAGCCGTCCACAATACGAGCACGAAGAGTCTCTACATTTGGTATCGGGGTTGCGTAGACAAGAGCTTTCAAATGCCCCCATAAATGAAAGTCAAGAGGGTTGAGGTCAGGAGAGCGTGGAGGCCATGGAATTTGTCCGCCTCTACCGATCCATCGGTCACCGAATCTGTTGTTGAGAAGCGTACGAACACTTCGACTGAAATGTGCAGGAGCTCCATCGTGCATGAACCACATGTTGTGTCGTAATTGTAAAGGCACATGTTCTAGCAGCACAGGAAGAGTATCCCATATGAAATCATGATAACGTGCTCCATTGAGCGTAGGTGGAAGAACATGGGGCCCAATCAAGACATCACCAACAATGCCTGCTCAAATGTTCACAGAAAATCTGTGTTGATGACGTGATTGCACAATTGCGTGCGGATTCTCGTCAGCCCACACATGTGGCGGTGAATCGAGGAAGTACAGTTCATACTGACGAAACTAAAATGAGCTCTAACATGGAAATTAAGCGTTTCCGGACACATGTCCACATAACATCTGTTCTTTATTTGTGTGTGAGGAATGTTTCCTGAAAGTTTGGCCGTACCTTTTTGTAACACCCTGTATAAACGGACGGTATGACATCTTAGTAGGTAGACTAAATATACATTTACATCTATATGCTTACTTCTAAAGCCATCATACGGTGTGTGGCGGTGGGTACCCTGTACCACTACTACATATTCCCTTTCCTATTCCACTCGCAAAGGCCGGCCGCGGTGGTCTAGCGGTTCTAGGCGCTCAGTCCGGAACCGCGCGACTGCTACGGTCGCAGGTTCGAATCCTGCCTAGGGCATGGATGTGTGTGTTGTCTTTAGGTTAGTTAGGTTTAAGTAGTTCTAAGTCCTAGGGGACTGATGACCACAGATGTTAAGTCCTATAGTGCTCAGAGCCATTTGAGCCAACCACTCGCAAACAGAGTGAGGAAAAAAGACTTCCTATATATCTCCTTGTGAGTGCTAATTTCTTGTATCTTATCTTTGTGGTCATTATGTGAAATGTATGTTGGTTGCGGTAGATTACTTCTGCAGTCAACTTCAACTGTCAGTTGTCAATAATGTTCTCAAAAAGAGCATCGTCTTCTCTCCAGGGATTTCCATTTGAACTACCTCGCGAGTGTAATCCGACTGCTGGAAAATAATTACTCACTGAGCAAAGTGGCTCTCATGATCAAATTAATTAATTAGACTATCAATTTCATATCAATGACGCGCCGCCAGGTGGCTGGAAGTGAAGGCTAGAGTACCATCGGAGGTGACGGTATCATCGGAGGTGAGGGTATCATCTGGAGTGCCCCAGGGAAGTGTGGTAGGTCCGCTGTTGTTTTCTCTCTACGTAAATGATCTTTTGGATAGGGTGGATAACAATGTGCGGCTGTTTGCTGATGATGCTGTGGTGTACGGGAAGGTGTCGTCGTTGAGTGACTGTAGGAGGATACAAGATGACTTGGACAGGATTTGTGATTGGTGTAAAGAAAGGATTTTCACAAGTGCCGATATTTTAGTGATATGAAAACGCGTGTATAGCCCAGCTTCTTCTGTCTTCGAAAATAACTCGTATAGAAGGGAGAAATCCACATATTTATGAGAAATTCGAGGTGTGTTGTCAACAACAACCATGTCTCAGATTGGGTCAAGGGGATTTTTTAAACTGGGGAGAGGCTAAGTCAGGGTGGAAGTGTGATTAGAATTATACGTCCAAGCTACGCATGCTTGATTTGCAGTGCAGTGCGGCCTGTGGCGCAAGCGGGTACGAGGCTTCGGTCGACCAGAAGCCGTGGCTTACTCTGTGATGGGAGGTTAGTTACAAAGAATGCTACAACTTGTCGGCACTCTCTGGACGACTGACTAGCAATGTAACCACTATGATGGGTGGGTGGCTACAGAAGTGGACATGTGTGTTGTCTGAGAAAATTTAGTATGACAGGTGTTTGGGTCGGTAGGGCTGGTGTGTTAATGCCAGGAGATGGGCGTGCAGCTGCCAGCGTGGTCGATGCGTGGGCGGGTCTCCCCCGACTGGCACCCGCACACTGTCCTGGCCGGCAGTATGGCCGTGGCTTCTGGCTGTCGGCGGACTGTGTACTATTTGCGATAGTGAGTGTTTGTGATTGAAAAGGATTTTTTCACCAGATATGTTTAGTGGAAAAGGGAGCTGGTGTTGTCAAATGTCGGTGCATACAAGAACTCAGATATATTTATCGCTACGATCTATTTTTGGCGGAAATTTAATTATGTGATTTGCAAATTGTTTGAGTGTGATTCTCAAACGTTGAAAATATGTTTTATTCTGAACAAGAATCATCATAAGGTTGTGGTGAGTGTTTTAAGCGATCTATTTTACATCTGTAAATTGGTAAACAATTAATTTGATTGGGTAATGCAAATTGACTATTTCCCTCCCTTTTTTATTTCGAAATTGCGTCAGCTCTGTCTTTGTCCCCAGAATTAGCCAATATAAACACAGTATTCTGAGAAGAGATTAAAACTTTCGTCTGTGTATTTGGACAGGTTACCGGCCCGAGTGGCCGAGCGGTTCTAGGTACTACAGTCTGGAACCGCGCGACCGCTATGGTGGCAGGTTCGAATCGTGCCCCGGGCATGGATGTGTGTGATGTCCTTAGGTTAGTTAGGTTTAAGTAGTTCTAAGTTCTAGGGGACTGATGACCTCAGACGTTAAGTCCCATAGTGCTCAGAGCCATTTGAACCATTTGGACAGGTTGATTCAAGCATAAACATAAAGTAACCGCTTGAGAGACAGTGGAGGTGGTTTCCCAGGTATTAAATATAATATGAACCTGACGCTTTTGTTTGGGGGATTAGCGCAACTTCCAGTCTGCGCACCGCACAAGTCAGCCCTACGTGTGGGCCTCTCTCCCGATCTGTGCATGTGGGAATACGTGAGGCGGGCGACGCAGCTGTGGCACGTCTGTCATGTGGACAGCGCGAAGATGCGACTGTAAGGTTTTTAAAAGCATAATTACGTACAGTGAGCTATGTTGATGTCATTTTATGGCGCTATTCCTTGTGTGATCGGAAAAATGCGGTCTATTTACGCATTTAATTGCTTCTTTTGACGTATTTTACATGACTTGCATCTTCCAAAATTAAATAAACATCAGAGAATGGTGAGCTTTTCTGCCAAATAAAGAGATCTAACCCCTGCAAATTGGTATGCAAATTGAATTTTATAAATAAAAAATATGTTATTGTGCCCTCTGCATTGGAGTTTAATTTCCTGTCATGAGATGTTTCAAGTCCACCAGCTCAACGATTTTTTCATGCCAATTTGTTCTGGGAGGGGATGAGAGGGGAGAAAGTGGGCGAGGTATGGGGATGTGATGTCCTCAGATGGCAGCATTGTGCACTACCTTAGTCGATCTCTGCATGTCGAGGTGATCCCACACACGAAAACATTCCCACAAGACACCACCTCCAATCTGCAGCAATGTACTTATGTAATTAAGGCATGCAGTTGCTGGACAAGTTAACACTTGCATTTTCCAGTCCAATAGCTCAGCACAGATTGAGCGTTTCCCACCAATTTGCAGATGTGGGAGAGGAGGGGGTGGGGGAAGGGAGGAGCTGAGCTTTTTCCGCCTATTTCCAACAGGGTAGCACCCAAAATATAGACAATAAACTACCCTATGTCCCTCTTCTCCAGCAGCTCAGCACATACCATGTCTTTTTCCCGCCAATTTCCAGATGGAGGGATGGGGGTGGAAGAGGGAAAGGGCTAACCTTTTCCCCACCAATTTCCAACAGGGTAGCATCTAAAATAAAGAAAATAAACTACCTTATATCCTTCCTCTCCAGCTTGTGAGCACTGACCGACTCTTCTTCCCGCCAATTTCCAGATGGTCCAGGGCAGGGGGTGGGGAAGGAGAGAGGAGGGCTGGAAGTTTCCCAGCGGGGAAGGGAGGTAAGTAATTGATCGATTTAATTAATTAGTCAGCTGATTTGATATCAAAAATGTTCTCGTGTCGGTGAGGGGGAGAGTGGAGGGTTGGGAATTTGCCAGATGGGTATGGGGAGCAGGGGAAGAGGGAGTAGTGGGGGTTTCTCAGAAGAATGGATTATTGCCCAGGGAGTCATAAATCAACATCCAGGAGATCATAAATCAGTAAGCATAACAGTATATGTTCCTTAATATATGCAACCCACACTAACAAAATGCCCCAGTACCACCATTATCCTTCTACTCTTGGATTGTCAACAAGGCACTGTGCAAGCTGGTGGTTGTTCTATAATGATATGGGTTGTTTTTACATGGAATGGGCTGCGTCCTCTCATCCAACTGAACCCATCATTGACTTGAAATGGGTATGTTTGATTATTTGGAGACCGTTTGTAGCCATTCATGGATCTCACGTTCCCAAACAACAAGGAATTATTATGGATGACAATGCATGATATCACTGGGCTTTAACTGTTTGCGATTGGTTTGAAGAACATTCTGGACAATTCGAGCGAGTGATTTGGCCACCCAGATCGCCTGACATGAATCCCATTGAACATTTATGAGACATAATCGAGATGTCAGTTTGTGCACGAAATCCTGCTCTGGGGACACTTGCGCTACTATGGACAGCTATAGAGGTAGCATGGCTCAATATTTCTGCAGGGGACTTGTAATGACTTGTTGAGTCCATGCTACGTCGAGTTGCTGCATTACGACGAGCAAAAGGAAGTCAGACGTGACTTTTGTCGCCTCAGTGCACGCTAGTCGCAGGCAAGTCATCTCACAGATGATTCAAGTAAGTATCCAGCTAGAGCAAGCCGGAACAAAAATCTTTGCATTCATTTCTGATGGCAGTTAACCGGAAAAAAAAGATCTGACAATGTCTACGAATTAGTGTCATAAAAAATACTTGCTCTATATCAAATCTAGTTGACGAAACCTGAAGAATCCGAACATTTTCAGACGCTATTCACATAATAAAATTCGAAAGAAATAATTTTTGTGGTAAAGCTGAGGTACTTTTAAACGATGATATCGTCAACCACGATTTTTATCGAAGAATTTACGAACAAGACAATTCCCCAGAATTTGGCGGATTAAAAGTTTGCCACAACTTAACTTCCAGCCACTTGAATGTGACGTCATTTCAATGAATGAACGTTAAGTTAGCTCTGTAGTTATTCAGTAACTCAGTAGCCAACGGAATTAAATTCTTCGGGACACTGAAGCAGCAGGATTCGAAGGTAGTGAATGAACAGAATCATTCACTAGATGTATGAATAACTTACTGGACGCACTTAACTCTTCGTGTCCTAAGGCTGCTTTGTACAAAAACTCGGAGGCTCACAGAACGTTAATGAAATGGAGACTATTCTCGCCAATAGAAATAACAGCTCTGCTTCCGTAAGAACTCTCCAGTCTCAAAGTAATCATTGAAAGTACGTTAGGAACATCTGAATATTTGTGGAAAGAGGTTTCAGCTATGTTCTGACAGCAAAATTTAATCACTTGAACGTCTTCTCGGTATAGTAAGATGTGAAAGATGGAGAGATCTGTAGAGACTGAATAAGAGTCCCTAACCGTTCTTTCCACCAACCTGTCGTCTTCTAAGGTTGTGTCCCCAGCGCAGAAGACAGCTCGTCGGTCGTGGGATCTTCTTCGGCGGAGGCCGCTATGCTGTCATTTCAAACTTGAACCTGTGATTGTGCTTTTTTATGGGATGCCACTTGCCCAGGTTAGTCTCTGTATCTACAGAGGCCAAGATCAGTGGTACTGACAATGATGGTAGGTGACACCTCTCATTAATGTATTCTGTTCGTTTATATTTTAAATATCGCTTTCTACACTGTCTTCTACAATACTCCACATACCTATCTTAATAGTACGGTAACTTTTCTGATAACTTCCGATATAGAGTACGACATGTTCGTCCGAAACAGAGATACACATCTGGCTCTGAAGAACACCCGGAACAGAGCGACTAGCGCAGCCAAAGTACTTCGTCTCCCAGGCGCGCCAAAGCGACCGGAAGGTGTCCGAAGCACTTCGGTTGTAATATCATTATTCTTATGTTTCTCAAAACTAGTGAAATTTAATAAACAAAAACGATAGACTCGTAGGGTAACCATGAGAGACTGTCATACTGAAAACTGGGTTAAATACAATGAAAGTATATAAATAATTAATAAGAGAAGTTAGGCGTTTTGGCGCCTAACACCAGAATGTGCCGACCAATCAGAAGCAAGTTCAGAACAATTGGCGGAGTCTCCCACTGGAATGGTACATACTGTACCATCTGTTGCTTGTACCTCACTCTACTTTTGTACCATATGCTACTTCACGTGTATCAAGCTGCATCAAGGTGAGCTTCTAGCAAGATAAAATACGGGCGGTCACAGCCAGGAATATCACAAAGGTCCCTGAGTTATTATGATCATCCGTTAGTAACAGACTTCCAGCTTTTCCGTGTAAGTGTGTTTACATTCCTGTTAAACTTTCATTATCTTCCGGTGGAAACTGTGAACATAAACGTGAATTTCTTTGACGTCATACGTAAACCAGACGCGGACGTTACCTAAAGTTTTGCAGCAAAAGAACAGAGACAGAGTTCTAGAACTGGAAGATATAATTTTAAAAACGCTGTATGTTCTACATAATTTCACAGACGCTCAACTCGATCCACAACATATGCCACCTTGTCGACAGCCTGAAAGCTCCTTGGCAAAAGAATGTCTAGTTCATTATCCGGCAGGTTACGTGGGGCATCAAGCAAGAAGCATTACAAAATGCCTTAAGTGTTTTTGTCTTCAAAATGCGAATTCGATTGACATGCCACTCTCTTTACTGACGTCTATTAGAGATTACAGCTCGTCTACAGGAAAGACATTGCTCACATACCCATCGAAAGGCGTCTTCAGTGTTCTTATCCGGGTGGAAAATATCGTCGCGATGAAACTCCGCGAGGACAGTTTATGAGGCGACATTTTTTATGAATGTTTAAACAGTTTGGATCATGAAACTTCCTTGCAGATTAAAACTGTGTGCCCGGCCGAGACTCGAACTCGGGACCTTTGCCTTTCGCGGGCAAGTGCTCTACGATTTGAGCTACCGAAGAACGACTCACGCCCGGTCCTCACAGCTGTACTTCTGCCAGTATCTCGTCTCCTACCTTCCAAACTTTACAGAAGCTCTCCTGCGAACCTTGCAGTTTGGATCATATTAGTGCTGAAATATCGAACGCTGAATGCTGCGAAGATCAAGTGATGGACACCGTTCCTAAGTTCATTCTTCATTATATGAAATATCGGTTTTTCACGGACATTAAACAAATTCAGAAGGAGCTGAAGTCTTCAAAAACTTCCGAGACTGCTCGCAAACTGTCTAAACTAGCGGGCAATTGATATCCTCTGAGGTATGTTAACTATACCACGTGCTTTCCATTTAGTTACATAAAGTTCATGAATGAATCAGTTCGTGTGCTGCGTTTGCCGTGGCGACGCCCGCTAGTATTCTCCCAGCCTCCCCACTTGGCCCTGCATCTGTGTAATTCAGCGACAGCTCGGTGTTTTGAACGCCCCACAAACCAATCATCATCATCAGCTCGGTGTTACAGCCTTCGCCGCTGTAACTTTAAGAACATGCAATAAACCCTAGCTGGACAATACTAGAAACAAGAGTGCAAACGGAGTAAACATTGTGTTCTGTTGTTTCTCTGTCTAGGTTTATTTTATTACATTATTTATATTACTGAGGTGTGATACAGGAATTACGGTAGATTTATTTCATCATAAGGAGCTATGTAACCGTAGTAATTTATTATAAGTAACCATTACACAGCTTACATGTATCCGATGTACATTCGTGTTTCACATGTCCTCTCTGATTTGCCATCAGTTGTTTGTTATGATCTTGCCATACATTACAATAAAACAGTGACGTCTCGTTACAGGTTTCACTTTACCTACAGCAGTGGTTTATTGCTGTGTGCCTTTTGCACGAGCCGAAGTGGTAAAGTGAAAGAGGTTTCATTTCACGAATTTCCCAGTCAAAGTGATCTAAGCAAACATGGCTTAAAACATATCAAGAGCAGATTTCACACCCAATTTAAACATTAGATCTTGTGTGGTGTGCAGCCTTCATGTCTCAGAATCTAACTATCGACATGGATTAAAGATGAAGAAACTGCAGGACGCTGTTGTTCCCCCGATTTTCCCTTTTTATCCAGCTTATAAAGTCGGGCAAGTCAAACAAGACCAAACATTCATTGAATGGAACATGCAAAAAAACGAAAATATGAACGCACTCAGCAAACCGATGACCAAAACATTATTTCAGATGTCTCCCTGCACGAATATCACGTCAATAATAATCGCCGTTCTTCTGTTCACATCAGCTGTGACATTTTAGACGAAAAGATGATCAAAATAGAGCAAAATAAATTGTGACTGAAACGGTGGAGAGCGAGGGCTAACCTTTTACGTTTTGAAAAGAATCTCAATGAAACCACTCATGAGTTGGCACCTTATAATAACAATTATTACAGAGCTTTGTAGCACATAATTAAAACTGCAGAACGAGGTCCATCAAATGCAAAATCTTCCTTTCTTCTTGTGCAAACAGTAAATTTCAAGAATTCTTCTCCCAGATGGTTAGAAGATACTATAAAATATGATATAGTGTGGGAATCAGTACCACCCAAGGATAAAGGTATGCTTGAAAAAATATCTTTCAGTTGCCTTCTACTAGCACACTATCCCGCTATTTGGGTGACACTTCAAGCGAAACAGGAGTTATGAACCTTGTAAAAGAGAGATTAACATTAGAAGCTAAAAGTTTGTACGAGGTTGAAAGATTTTGTTCCTTGATAGTGGATTAAATTACAATGAAACAACAATTACAATTTGATAGCTGGATACTTTCGTTGCTCATAAAACGACACCTGTTAACAAAAGCTATCGGAATATTAGCGATAATACATTCGAAGTTAAGAACGAGAAGAATGTGAGCGAATGCGGAATTCTCGCCAACAATTTGCTATGTTTCATGATAGTGGGTTTATGCACTAAGTAAGGCTTCCTGCTGCATACTTCTTCACCAAACAAATCTCAGGCAAGGAACTACATAATCTGACACTGCCTGTTAACAACAGATATCGAGGAGTAAGAATTTCTTATAGGTACTGACAATCACAAGACCAGTATAAATATGACGAGACGTCTTGCCAATGATAAGGTTTTGAAGACACAAAATACTCACCTAAGTAATCTGAAGCGACCACTATTTCTTGCGTTTGACCAATGCCACATTTTAAAAACTATAAGAAACATATTTTTGGAGAAGACCATGTTTGATGGAAAAGACGAAATAAGTGGCTGTCACGTGAGAAACCTCTATGAACTGCAAGCAAATAAAGTCGTAGAACCTGTCCACTTTTTGATCCGAAAACACATAAGTCTTAACAACATATAAAAATGAATGTGTAGCAAGCGAAGAATATATTTTCTACATCAATAATAACAGTTATCGAATATTCACATTCTGGAGATCCAAAGGCCAATTAGTTCCAAGACTGCACAGCGACCGTATAATTCATGAAAATGATTCAGAAATGGTTCAACATCCATGATGTTAGCAGTTACAAAAACGCTAAGATTTGTCCTGTCAAGAGCCATTTTTTCAACACAGATGATGACAAGCTCCATCGGCTGGAAAATGAGTTCCTTACGTAGCTTCAGGATGCGAAAAAAGCATGCCACGAGCAAGGAGTGGTTTTCCACGGCAACGAGACTTACGAGGCAATTCGTTTGAATACGTGTTTTACAGTACCGTGAGTTCGATATTTACTGACGTCGGGCTTTCATTTCGTGTTAACAAGAGTTTTTAATGGCGATTCTATAGAAATGTTCTTTAGCACTTTGAAGAGGACCTCAGGTATCATTGACCTGCTGGATTCAAGAGCCCCAGACCGTACCCCGAAAAGAATCTTGAAGATAGGAATTCCTTTGCAACAACAAATCATATTGCTCGTGAGATGATTGTTATTAGCTGAGCTAGTTTCATCGGAAGTTATATCTAAGGTCCAAGAAACAGTGACAAAAATCTTGCAGAACGTTAATGGGCCCCAAGGTATGCATAGCTTCAAAAAGGTTTTATGGTGATAGTGCTATAAATAATAACAATATTATCATTACAAAATAAATCTAATGTCTTTATTTTGTTACATGGCTGGAAGAAGTAACTATTAAACTTGCATTGCTTGTTTTTCTCGGTGATTTCGGTGTGAAGGGAGTTAAAAAAGGAGTCACTTGCGAATCGTGTCGTAGCCTAATTCAATAAGAAAAACGTAGTTCTCCGTTAATAGACATTATTTTTGAACAAGATGACTGCAATTTTTTCTCCAATCTTTCACAATTATTAGTGTGCAGACTCAGATTTAGAAAGGGGGGAAAGGGGAGGCAAGCTGGGGTATCTGACCAGCAGAGCAATTTCAGAGGGCGCCAAATTCATATTCTTATAGGCGGGGAAAAAAAGAAACGTGTGTTTCACAAAGCGCCTGGCATCCAGCGCACGTTCGTCTATGGATTATTCATATGATCTTGAAAAGCATCCCAGTTTCTTTTTGAAGATTTTTGAACACTTGCTACGTTGATTTCTGAACGAATCATAAGATTATTTTTGAATGCGTGCATAGTGTATGTGATGTCCCTGCCAGGGGAATCCCCGTTGCATCTAAAAAGAGAAAACTTTCTTGCAGACAAAAGGAGACGGGGCTATAAGGGCTGAGCCCAGTGAACCCGAATTGATGAATGGCAATCACTGTTTGTTTATGTGGCTAACTGGGCATGCGAATGATCAGCGTCATTATAATTATTACCGAAATCCATAGTTTCAGACTACCAGAGTGGAAAAAGAAACGACTAACAGATATAACAGGTAAGAATGGTTACATATTATCTTTGCGGTGTATCCAATAAAATGCAATTTTGACAGAAAAATTTTGCCAGAAGGCTACTAAGGGCCAGTTGTACAGTCCCCGGTTAGCAGACGTAGTGGGACAAGGCTGGAGTCACCCCACTCTGCATTGTTGCCAAATTTATTGAAGATGACGGATCCAAGAAGTGGCAATAGATATAGCAACGTCGCAATGACGTCATGGTGGGAAGTTCAAATTTTGGATGACAAAAAAGGGCACTTGAGCTACCTCCACTAACGTAAGAAAATAATGGGAAAATAGGTCACTTGGGCTACAGCCACTAACATAAGTCGTCCGACCGCCTCATCATCCTTGGAATTTGGGGGAAAAGGACTCAGCCTATGCTGCGCTGCTGGATAGGATGGACATAAGACTTTATTTTGCAGGCAGTCTTAATTTAAACAATTTGAGGCAGTAGCTCCATTCAGTGTGTTCACAATGAGGTCCAGAGTCCAACTGACCTAGCACACAGTAACATCACCAGAGGGCACTGTCGGCCCTTCTGTGATGTAATTGATGATGGCGGTCTGTGGGAAAAATGGCGGGAAAACGACTCAGACTGTTTTGGACTGCTGCATAGGAAGGACTGTACTTTATTTATCTTGGAACAATTTATTTAAGGATGGATTTGACATAGTATATTTATTACACTGATACAAAACACTCACTCTGACGTGCTTGGGGTCACACTACATAGCCACAGACCTGCAAACTACTCGTAAATTATCGAAATAATGCAGTACACTGATGTACAGACACGCAAACTACTCGTAAATCGTGAAAATAATGCATGTAAAAGGCTCTGCAAATATGCTCATAGTCGAAATAATGCATTGCACAGCAGAAACTGTCGCCGCATCTTTCGCAAAGCTGGTCGTAGGTGATGCTCCAAAAACTAACAGTAATATGACTTGAGTCCTTGTGATGAAGGAAGCACTTTCTTGGCGTTTGCTTCAGAACTGTTCCAGAGATTCGACAGGCAGTAGACCTCTCCATTCACACCATCAACAGAACAGGCTCTGCTAACGGTATACTACGCCTTCCACAACGCTGGTGACCACTTTGAAGGACAGTAACAGGTGCAAACATGTAACACTTTTGTGTCGGTTGTGAATAAATAGTTGCCACTATTTAAGTTCCAAACCTTTTATATTTATTATACTGGGATAAAACACTCGCTTTAACGTGCTTGGGTTCACACTACATAGCCACAGACCTGCAAACTACTCGTAAATTATCGAAATAATAAACTACACTGATGTACAGACACGCAAACAACTGGTAAATTACCGAAATAATGCATTGCACACCCTACAGACCTGCAAACTACTCGTAGATCACCGAAATAATGCATGTAAAACGCTCTGCAGACGCGCTCACTAATTGTCAGCTGTCGAAATAATTCAGTAAACTGATGTACAGACACACAAACTACTCGTAAATTGACAAAATAATGCATGTAAAAGGCTCTGCAAACATGCTCGCTGTCGAAATAATGCATTGTAAGGCCTACAGACCTGTCAACAAAATAATGCAATAGACACGCTCACTATGTGTAAAATTGGGAAAATAATGCTGTATAACACACTGCCAACATGTTCACAACGCTTAAACAGCCGAAAATAATGCAGTTCACAAACACTTATTGCACGTAAAAAAACCTTTCGAACTATCATCAACCGTGACATATCAGCAAAGTGCACCCCTACAGAACTCCAAGGTGCGGTCACACTGACGCCGCCGACCCCGCACGTGTGCTTTGCAAGGCTAGCTGGACACAAGCCACTGCCAGAGAGATGAACGCTGGGGTGTGAGACATCGCTCTCACACAGCAGCCTCTTACAGCCAGCAGGTGAAAGTCATGTCTATTTTTGGGTATACAGTTAGAATTCTTCATGTGTTATACCGACGTCACAAGTATATGTAATTAAGGCCAAGTCACTCTCTGTACGCGCATGTGTTCACCTAACCACCATGGCTGAGGTGTACCTGCCGATGCAGCACTGAGAGAGATGTTTGCATAGCGGCTCACTCTTGCAGATGGACATAATAGGTTCTCAATGTTATACTGATGTCACAGGTCTATGTAAATATGAGCCAAGTCTCTCCTCTGAACACACTATAGAAATGTGTTGCAATGCTTCCCAGAATAGCAGAGGGTGCATTCACCCCAGCGATCCTAACGGGGCATGTGAGACGCCTCCAGCTGCATATGTGTTTACTCAGCTATGCATGTGTTTACCTGCCCATCGTGACTGATGCATCACTGCAAAATGTTCACGTAGCGACGCAACATCACAGGTGCAGCTAAAAGGTTCTCAATGTTCTACTGATGTCACATGGCTATGTAAATAAGAGCCAAGTCAACTTCTCGGAAATCGTAAAGTGCCACAGAAATAGTTAACGGTCGCTTTTGTGGTAGCATACGTGATGTCTCAGCTTGTCTTCATGGAAATTCCTGTCCTAACAGAACCTCTTTACAAAAATAGCCCAGTATAAAGACGAATGCATTCCTCCTGATGGTCCTAATGTGGCAACCCATCGATCAACTATTACCCTTCCTGCTTTCAACAAACATCTCAGAAACGCAAACGTCCTCATTGTTAAGTAGAGGCTGCTATGTCCCAGCACAAAGAATGTCTTGCGAATGAATGGAGCATTGTGATTGGCTCTTCCTGAATTTAGCGGCCAAATTACTGATGCTGCCGGTGTGTAAGCACTATCTGCCTTTTTCTTCCTGCAGACGAGACTATCAGCAGCAAAAATTTTGTACAGATCGCCATATTGCACTGACAGTTAAGCCCTGCAAAAGTGGCCTACATACCGTCAAATACAGAAAGACTCTTGCTCAATTACATCTCTGCCACTGAGTACAGAAGCTTGAATATTCAGTATGAAACCTATCTCCACGTACCATAACTATGTATTAAACACACAATTCGTATGCTGGACCATACAAAATCGCCCCTTTTTCATCATGCATATAACTATCGACTGCCAGACACTTGTACATATTCTGCGAAGACAGACAGCATAAGCACATGCACTGTATACACTCCTTGCAGTACTAGATATTTCCCATGAGGTTGGGCAGTCATTCACTGCAGCCGATGGTCAGAACTCATCCGCTCCCGACGCATGACGAGAGCGTCCTCAGCGGACCGAAGTCACTTTCCGAACTGTTGTACAAAGTTCCCCTCATTTCCCCTCGGCACAGAGGCGTTACTGTTTCTGACCTCAACATGCATACTTGCTTGCTTTCTACATCCATCTCCAGGCCCTGGGATTACAAGAACACATGTATTTTCACATGGTTTGCCAGAATATTATACCATTTACGCGGTACTTCTCGATATCAAGCACACAGCAGTATTGCTTGCATAGCAGTATCACTCACACAGTATAATTCCGAAGATATAGACTCGAAATTATTTCTCTAGAAACTCGAAACTTTAGCGAGGTGGAGCACGCAGTAAACTAGAAACTTATCCCATCTGCGAAGACCTTTACGTGACAACTTGAAAAAAATAGAGGACTCTGATATTTCCACTAGCAAATTCCAATGTCCGTGATGTAACAGATTCCAAATCATCCTTGTAATTTACACAGCCAACTAAGGTGTTTCTCAGTGCCTACCCAGTTAGCCATGCCAGCCAGTCTCTGGATGGTTTTTAGGTGGTTTTCCATCTGCCTCGGCAAATGCAGGCTCGTTCCCCTTATTCCGCCTCAGCTACACTATGTCAGTGATAGCTGCACAATCAAGTTCTCCATGTACACGTACACCACAATTACTCTACTATGGAAACATAGGGGTTACACTCATCTGGTGTGAGACGTTCGCGGGAGGGGAGGGGTGGGGTCCACCAGGGGCCGAACCGCACAATAAGCCTGGAAGAGTGGTGCGGTGTGGGACAGATGAAGGGTGAAGTGGACTGCAGTAGTCGTCGTGGGGTTGTGGACCACTGCGGCTGCGGCAGGGACGGAGCCTCTCCATCGTTACTAGGTCCCCGGTTAACATACAATTCAAGGTGTTTCTCACATCTAGAGAACCAGCAAAAGTGTTCCGCCCGTATTTCACCTGCTAGATGCACAAACTACAATCAATGTCCCCTCAACTAAATAAAAGCACGAAATGGGAAGAAGCTGTAGTGGCAACTTCTGGCACTGAATGTAACAGCAACACCAAATGTAGTGGTAAGAGGCAGAAGGCACCATATTAAGACTCTTCCAAGACTTCCAAGTGTTTTATTGTTTCCAACTACAGTGCCCCCATTCCTATCGATCTGCATCACTGGGTCCCGCAATGCTGAGGACACCACTTTGCTGTCTGTGAAACGGCTTGGCACAGAATGACTGCCTCAGCGACCCATGCACACACTGCTGTGAGTCGGCCTAGGCGGGCAGCGGAGTTGATGCGCTGTCAGGATGCTGGCAGTTGACTCAGGGGTCTGCGAGCCTGCCAACTCAGCACCGCTCGGTGTGAGCCGCAGGTGTCCAGCTGAGTGCTTCTCATCAGTGTGTCTAAGATTGCGGCGACAACAAACGCTCGCAATCTGGAGTCTGAATCTGCGGCCCTCACCTTAGGATGCCTCTGGCATGTGTTGGAAGCCACGACAACTGCCTGCGGTAGCGAGCCGTGGAGTGGCCCACCGCTGGCTGGCTACGTGCCCTGTGTCGAACCAGCGACCCGCCGTGGACTGGAGTGCTGGGGCCACATCTGCTGCTGTGTGTAGCTGGTGGTGTGACATGCCCCGCTATCCAGGAGAGCTGTCACATTTGAATGAATCTCGTTAGAAACCCGCACCTATTAATGTGCAGCTGCGCACCTCTGTTTTGCAATATGCGCTGCTTCGCATTGTGTACTCATAACACACTAGGTCAGCCAGTGGGCCCCTTCTGCCTGCGATTTGCGACATGCAAAACCACTACGTATACTCTTTCAGCAATTTGATGGCCCTGTGGCCTCCATTCTACTTTACAATTGTTGGTATGTGCAACTCACTGCAACTATTAGAAAACTTAAATGTGGCCTAGTCCCCCTTAAACCCATGACATGAAACAAAACGTAAAAACTCCTTACTGGGCGACCAACCCCTTACCTACTCGTCTCACACCCTCGGTATCCAATCCACTGGCACTTGGACTACCCTTGGTTCTCTGTTGGAATTAGCTCTCCATCCAATCAGAAAGAAAACAACACATAACAAAGTTAAAGCTGCGTTGACCCTTGGCACAGACGTGCTCAAAATGATCATTATTTGCCATTGCCTTTCCCTATACTGAGCAACATGTTGCACAAGCTGTTCACTGATATGCGCCCCTCTTGCTCTAAAATGAACTGGTTTATGGATCTCAACAGACCTGGCTGCAGAGTTTGATTTAACAAGTTCAGATTCTGTCTTGGAAAAAACTCCAAAGTGGCTTCTGGCCAGAACAGCTGTGGCTGCATAACATTCAATTGCGTGACGCCTGACATTGACGCTGGCAAGTGGAAGGTTGGTCCTATTATGTTACACGCAGTTCCATTTATAAAAATTTCGCTCCCCTCGAGCTCTATACGTTTCGTTTCTGCAAATACTCCCCGCTGAAAACAACTTGTTACTACTACCAAATTCTAGTAGGTGGAGAAGATCCAATGCATCCCGACCCATTACAAGCTCAATTTTGGCTCCACAATGTCCCTTGGACAGTCTATTACTTTCCCCCTGGCTAAAAATAACTGCACCATGCATGTGTCCAGATTGGTACTTACCACCCTTCCCTCTATGGCAGCTTTGTGATTCCTCCCTTGCCACTTCCTTCAGAATTCCCTTGACCTGTGCACACTGCCTAAGCACTTTGAACATTTCCTCAAGCCCCATTACTTAATTCAGCATTTCCCATACGTTCAATACCAACCTTAACGCCCACTGGTGACTCGGCACCACCACATCTTCCTGCCTTGAGCACAGCACACCCCCATCCAGGTGCTGCACCCGTAAGGCATCCACCCCGATGATGAAGAGATGAATCACTGCCAACGATCCCCCTTTCAGTGACCTGAGGACAGGGATCACCATCACCCTTCCTCCCTTTTCAAAAGGACTGCTGTCCGCAGCAGGCTATATTCGAAAATACATACAACATATGAAAATACAATGCCTAATTACTCTACACAACCCAATGGTACATGACAAGAAAACAAAAAAACTACAAATACTCTATTACTTTCTGGATCACAAAGCATACGGTACTTCATGTTGTACTCTATCTTCCTGGTTTTCTCTGTGCTTAGCACCTCTCTTCATTCTCTCTTTCTTCCTCTTTCCTTCCTGTGACATGCCTGGAATCACATCCGGGCCACCCTTAAATGGCCGTAACCGCCCAATGTGTACTATCGTTGTTCTAGTTGGCAGCTGAAGCTTAACATTAACAGGGGATGTGGTTTCAACAACTTGGTATGGCCCTTGATACCTCGTGAGGAACTTCTTCATTTTCCCTTTTTGCATATAGGGGCTGGACACCATTACCCATTGACCCACTCGATGCTGATTTAAACTTCCTTTCCACTTTATTGCGTCTTCTTGCTTTTGGAAGCGTTTGTATTCGCCTTTTGTACCCATTTACAAACATCCCAAATTGTTCTTGCGAATTGACATACAGATGCACCGATCCATCCTCTCTGTAGCCTCACCAAATAAAACGGTGACGGCATTCTTCGCCCATACACTACCTCATATGGAGACAAACAGGAATTTCTATGGACTTTTGCATTGTATGCACATACAATATGCTTCAAATACTCGTCCAACTAATGGTGATGAGAATCCACATAAAAACTCAGCATCTTCCTGATTGAGCTGTGTACCAATTCTGTCCTTCCGTTGGCCTGTGGATGCAACATGCTCGTCCTCAACTTTTTTTACGTTCAACAATTTACACAGTTCCTTCATTACATCCGATATGAAGTTGTTGAGTAATTCCTCTCAGCTGCATTATACTGCCTAGACGCATAGGCTACAGGGTGTTCTTTCCCATCAATTTCCTGACTAAGAACACACCCTAATGCTTGATTCGATGCATCGCATGCTAGTATAAACTCCTTTTCAAAATACGGAAACACAAGAACTGAACTTCATGTTAACACTTCTGTCAGTTTGCCAAACGCTTTCTGACAATCTTCTGTCCACTCAAATTTCGCACCCTTCCGTAACAATCGCATCTACGACTGTGCTTCACGAACTTTCGCTAGAAATTGCAAATTCTGATGAATCACTGCACTTCCTTAACTGTTTTCGGTTTCCGAAAATCCCTTAGAGCCCGTACCAATCTCGGTTCTGTTCGCACTCCGTCCTTAGTGATAATATGACCCAAATATTTTATTTTTTCTAATGCAAAATGACACTTCTCCAGGCTCAACGTCGAACAAGGTGCTCTTAACCTCATAAAGACTTCCCTTAACCGCTGTCTATGTTGGTCCATACTACTTGAAAACACTATAATGTCATCCAAATAGACCAGACACTGCCGTGGTTTCAAACCCCTCAAGACACTGTCTAGCAACCTCTGAAACGTTGCCGGAGCGTTTTCCAAACCGAATGGCATTCTAATGTACTGGTAATGGCCTCCAAGAGTTGAGAAAGCAGTTTTTGGACGATCCTCTGGAACCACCTCTAATTGATGATAACCACTTGTCAAATCCATCGTAGAAAAATACTGGCACTGTCCTAAGTGATCCAAAGTCTCCGATATGTTTGGAATGGGGTGTGCGTCCATTACTGTCTTGTTATTGAGGTATCGGTAGTCACAACAGAACCTGTATTTCTTAGTTCCATCCACAGATTTTTTAGGCACAACTACAATACCCGCTCCCCAGTAATTATTACTATGCTCTATAATACCGTCCGGAAGCTGCTGATCAATGAAATCCACCACAATCGGCTGCAAATACCTCGGTATTCTGTATGGTTTACGGTAAAGAGGTGCTTCATTCCCTGTTGGTATCCCTATGTTGAACTAATGGAGTTGCTGGTAACGGCCCTTGTGGAATAAACAAATCCTTAAATTCCCACAATAATTGTTCCACATGCTCTCTTTCTCCTCCTTTCAAATGCTTAATTTTGTCACGCAATGCAGTTTTATTGGCAGTTAGTGGTTGATCGCTTCGCCTACCTCTCGAACACGTCTTCGTCATCTGGCACATTTAAATATAATACTAAAACTCCTTTCCTCAAATTCGCGTCTACAGCGCTAAAATTATCCAAGTTCACGGGAACTACTAAGCCATCGTTCCCCTCCTGTATGCGTACAACACTACATTTCACAAAACAACCCAATGGACCCAAAATTTCATTATCCTCCAATGGTTCAATAACACATACTGTACCCAAAGGTAGATTTGACTCCACACTTACCCAAAGCGACTTCCCAATGCCACTACACACACACACTCATGCGAATTAAGCCTTAATGCTAATTATGCAGTTCAGTTGGTTTGTTCATTACGTTGAACGCCCCTCACGACAGCTCTGCATTGACAACAGTTTCCCCTAGCTGAAATAACATTCCACCAAGTTCCAAAGTCCGTTGTCCAAGGTCAATTTTGGCATGATGTTGATGCAAGAAATCTACTCCTATACTCCATTCACCGAAACAAGAGACGTACTGTAAACACGGCAAGGCGCATGACCACGGCGCTGCCGTCGAGGGGTGTACAAGACAGGGGCGTCAGAAATTAAAAAAATGAAAGTCGCGTTTTTTATAACTTGGCACCTGAACATGATAAAGTGATCCGAGAACTACCTTCCCACACCTATTTTTACATTACATTAAAATTTATTGTCACTGAAAAAGAGAAATATTTAAGCTTTCAGGAAAAGTTGTTTTTTCGTGTTACTCTATATTTATCACGCCATATCTCCTAAACTGTGTGTTGCACAGCGAAATAATTTTAAATTGCCTTCAGTACTATATGTTGACGACGTCTACAAATTTTCTGCCCAATAGAGTCAGTAATAGTGAAGTAATAAATTAAAATCTCACGTCTGATGCAGAACTTATACCAAATCATCATCCGAAAAATAGCAAGCGGCAAACTTTTCCCCTTTTTTGCGGGGGTGTAAGCGAGAAAAGTTTCAGAAAGGTTTGAATTTAATTTTGTAGTTTGTTCGAATGCGATGGGTGCAACCGTTTGTCCTTTATGAGCGATGCATTGTGCGGTTCGCAGGCCCGGCGCTCAGTCAGTGTGGCCGTCTCAGTTGCAGGTGTGAGCTCGTTAGTGGGTGTTGTACAGCGGCGATTTCATGATAACTCAAACCAATCCAAAAGCAATTAAATGCCACGAAAAAAAAAATCTTACTGCCCCAAATACCCTAACGCTTATTCTGACCTATTTATATGTGGCTGTGCACCTCTATTTTACCATATGCGCTGCTTCGCGCCACGTACTCTTAACACGCTAGGTTGGCCAGTGGGCCCCTTCTGCCTGTGATTTGCGACGTGCAAAACCGCTACGTATACTCTTTCAGCAATTTGATGGGCCTGTGGCCTCTATTCTGCTTCGCATTTGTTGGTATACGTAACTCACTTCAATCCGGCCCGCACCTGGCTGTAACTTGTGCTCAGAATACTGCACAAAACCAACTTTCCCTATCCTAAACGGTGGTGACTCTACAAAGCAGTCAACCAGACAATTTAGATGGGGGGTGGGGGGCGAAATCACATGTCCATATTGAATCTTCTCAAATTTCCACGCGATCACGAAAGCTATCCAACACATACTAAGTATTAGTTCGCTATTCGGCCGTCTAGAGGACGACACGGTGAAGTCAGCTACATTCCTGCATCAAAACAGGCCTTTCCATTTGGACGGCTCCTGCCGTTAGCGGGAAATGTGAATCATTCCCGCCACAGGCCACAGCTGGCGCGCCACGCTTCCCTAGACAGAATCGTCCAAGGAAACCGGCCACATACATATTTGATCGCTATACTTACAATTAAATGTTACGATTGCAGTGTCAATTGAACGACATTCGACAATGAGCGAAGTACCAGAAATACACCCTGCTGACGGCTGTGGCTATGAAAATAGAAATGTCTCTACCCTTCTTATGACTTGACACACTCCTCCTTTGCTATCACAATATTCCACGTCAAATCCCTACCTTCCTTACCACGGGACATAGTCATTTCCTTTGCACATGTCAGAACAGGACCACATGCTTTACAAACCTGATACTCAAGGTGAATCCATCACGCATCCTCAACTACTAAGTATAATACTTCGCCAATTGCTGGAGATACGAAATAATACTGATCGAAAATCAGTGATGGGTGGACATATCTCATGAGTTTTTCTTGTGTGTCGTACCACTGTGTCTTAGAAAGAGAGGCGTAATCTTCTTACAAACTGCCAGACGTCAAAAAACACAATCGCAACAACTACTGTATGTTGCTGTCACAAGCATTGTTGGTTCCACAGGTGCACACAAGTGTCCGTGTTAAAAGCTGTACTGGCTTTATTTATCGAGGCATGGGATTACCTCCGAATGAAGTGTGTTTTTTTTTTTTTTTTTCAAACAAATACCGTAACACTGAATATAGACGGTGATCACCAGAGTTTATATTATCAGACCAACAGTGCGGTTGAACCGTCACCAACGGTGCAACCCTGTAATAAAGTTACCGAACTTACAGAGAGTGATTCGGTTAAGGAACATGGTATGAAACTGGTATTTGCAACTCTCTCATGCCGCAGCTAGATATTTCTCCAGTATTTGTTCAAATGGCTCTGAGCACTATGGGACTTAGCATCTGTGGTCATCAGGCCCCCTACAACTTAGAACTACTTACACCTAACTAACCTGAGGGCATCACACACATCCATGCCCGAGGTAGGATTCGAACCTGCAACTGTAGCGGTCGCGCAGTTCCAGACTGAAGCGCCTAGAACCCCTCGGCCACCAGGGCCGGCACCAGTATTTGTACTGGATTCTATCTCGATGCCACGTCAGAGGTTTTGTGATATATTGACTGGGTTATAGGCAATGGTTGATTGAGGAGGATCACAAACACTTGATGGTGTGCCGATTGAGGTCATAAGAAATATACACTATAGTTTTTCCGATCTCTAGTGCTATGCTTTCCAATAGGAATGATGTCTATGATTTGGACTCAAGTCTTTCCATTCATCGAGATACCTACATCATATCCTATGGCGAAATCCTTTAATGATTACAGCCAGTAGTGAATCATATTTCTGGCACTCTCATATCTCGAAACGAATCACCTTTTTTCAGACCTATCTGCTACAGTAAAATTTCAGATAGTTTCTACGCTTCTTGCAACTGCTACCATTTCTCCAGCTTTGCACATCTGATCGTTCCAATTTAAGCCGGAACTGAACAGACATCAAGAGAGCTATATCACCACCTTCTGCTACCTGTGTAGAAACAGAGTGATCTGAGTTAGTGTGACAGAACTGTGATTTGATCATTTGGTGGAAATGGGAACAAGTTGTTGTAGCTCTGCCAACAGTGTACGATGTATAAGGTCAGCACCAAACGAAGCCTGCTCCTGCAACATGAGGTAGTATAAAAGACAGTACGTGAACTGGGAGAAGGACAAGGATTTTGCAGGGGCAGGGTGGAGGGTAAAAATCATAGAGGGAGACCAAGAGATGAATACAGTAAGCAGATTCAAAAGGATGTAGGCTGCAGTAGGTACTGGGAGATGAAGAAGCTTGCACAGGATAGAGTAGCATGGAGAGCTGCATCAAACCAGTCTCAGGACTGAAGACCACAACAACAACAACAACAACAACAACAACAACCCGAAAATAGACGCGACTTTCACCTGCTGGCTATAAGCGGCAGCAGCAGCGTGAGAGGGATGGCTCGCACCCCGGCGTTCGTTTGTCTGGCAGTGGCTTGTGTCCGGTTAGCCTTGCAAAGCGGGGACGGCAGCGTCGGCGTGTGCACGCCTAGGAGTTCTGCAGGGGTGCACTTCGCTGATATGTTGTGATTGACGATAGTTCGAAAGCGTTTTTTACGTGCAATGCGTGTTTGTGCACTGCATTATTTTCGTTTGTTTAAACATTCTGGAGCAAGTTGGCAGAGCGTTATACAGCATTATTTTGTCAATTTTACACGTAGTGAGCGTGTCTGTTGCATTATTTTGTTGACAGGTCTGTAGGCTTTACAATGCATTATTTCGACAGCGAGCATGTTTGCAGAGCCTTTTACATGCATTATTTCGACAGCTGACAATTAGTGAGCGTGTCTGCAGAGCGTTTTACATGCATTATTTCGGTGATCTACGAGTAGTTTGCAGGTCTGTAGGGTGTGCAATGCATTATTTCGGTAATTTACCAGTTGTTTGCGTGTATGTACATCAGTGTACTTTATTATTTCGATAATTTACGAGTAGTTTGCAGATCTGTGGCTATGTAGTGTGACCCCAAGCGCGTCAAAGCGAGTGTTTTGTACTAGTATAATAAATATACAAGGTTTGGAACTTAAATAGAGGCAACTATTTATTCACAACCGATACAAAAGTGTTACATATTTGCACCTATTACTGTCCTGCAAAGTGGTCACCAGCGTTGTGGAAGGTGTAGTATACCGTTAGCAGAGCCTGTTCTGTTGATGGTGTGAATGGAGAGGTCTACTGCCTGTCGAATCTCTGGAACAGTTCTGAAGCAAATGCCAAGAAAGAGCTTCCTTCATCACAAGGACTTAAGTCATATTACTGTTATTTTTTGGAGCATCACCTACGACCAGCTTTGCGAAAGACGCGGTGACAGTTTCTGCTGCAACACACCCATCATTTTGCACGATAATGCGCGGGGGCATACAGCACAAGCTGTGGCTGCTCTGTTCGGTCAGTACTGTACCATCTACCATACTCCCCGGACTTAAGCCCTTGTGACTTTGATTTGATTTCAAAGATGAAGGGACCACTTCGTGGCATTCGCTTCAGAACTGTTCCAGAGATTCGACAGGCAGTAGACCACTCCATTCGCACCATCAACAGAACAGGCTCTGCTAACGGTATACTACGCCTTCCACATCACTGGCAACAGGTTCTACACAACGCTGGTGACTACTTTGAAGGACAGTAACAGGTGCAAACATGTAACTCTTTTTGTATCAGTTGTGGATAAATACACTCCTGGAAATGGAAAAAAGAACACATTGACACCGGTGTGTCAGACCCACCATACTTGCTCTGGACACTGCGAGAGGGCTGTACAAGCAATGATCACACGCACGGCACAGCGGACACACCAGGAACCGCGGTGTTGGCCGTCGAATGGCGCTAGCTGCACAGCATTTGTGCACCGCCGCCGTCAGTGTCAGCCAGTTTGCCGTGGCATACGGAGCTCCATCGCAGTCTTTAACACTGGTAGCATGCCGCGACAGCGTGGACGTGAACCGTATGTGCAGTTGACGGACTTTGAGCGAGGGCGTATAGTGGGCATGCGGGAGGCCGGGTGGACGTACCGCCGAATTGCTCAACACGTGGGGCGTGAGGTCTCCACAGTACATCGATGTTGTCGCCAGTGGTCGGCGGAAGGTGCACGTGCCCGTCGACCTGGGACCGGACCGCAGCGACGCACGGATGCACGCCAAGACCGTAGGATCCTACGCAGTGCCGTAGGGGACCGCACCGCCACTTCCCAGCAAAGTAGGGACACTGTTGCTCCTGGGGTATCGGCGAGGACCATTCGCAACCGTCTCCATGAAGCTGGGCTACGGTCCCGCACACCGTTAGGCCGTCTTCCGCTCACGCCCCAACATCGTGCAGCCCGCCTCCAGTGGTGTCGCGACAGGCGTGAATGGAGGGACGAATGGAGACGTGTCGTCTTCAGCGATGAGAGTCGCTTCTGCCTTGGTGCCAATGATGGTCGTATGCGTGTTTGGCGCCGTGCAGGTGAGCGCCACAATCAGGACTGCATACGACCGAGGCACACAGGGCCAACACCCGGCATCATGGTGTGGGGAGCGATCTCCTACACTGGCCGTACACCACTGGTGATCGTCGAGGGGACACTGAATAGTGCACGGTACATCCAAACCGTCATCGAACCCATCGTTCTACCATTCCTAGACCGGCAAGGGAACTTGCTGTTCCAACAGGACAATGCACGTCCGCATGTATCCCGTGCCACCCAACGTGCTCTAGAAGGTGTAAGTCAACTACCCTGGCCAGCAAGATCTCCGGATCTGTCCCCCATTGAGCATGTTTGGGACTGGATGAAGCGTCGTCTCACGCGGTCTGCACGTCCAGCACGAACGCTGGTCCAACTGAGGCGCCAGGTGGAAATGGCTTGGCAAGCCGTTCCACAGGACTGCATCCAGCATCTCTACGATCGTCTCCATGGGAGAATAGCAGCCTGCATTGCTGCGAAAGGTGGATATACACTGTACTAGTGCCGACATTGTGCATGCTCTGTTGCCTGTGTCTATGTGCCTGTGGTTCTGTCAATGTGATCATGTGATGTATCTGACCCCAGGAATGTGTCAATAAAGTTTCCCCTTCCTGGGACAATGAATTCACGGTGTTCTTATTTCAATTTCCAGGAGTGTATTTGCCACTATTTAAGTTCCAACCCTTGTACTATGTCAAATCCATCCCTAATTAAATTGTTCCAAAGTAAATAAAGTACAATCCTTCCTATCCAGCGGGCAACAGCCTTGCCGCAGTGGATACACCGGTTCCCGTGAGATCACCAAAGTTAAGCGGTCGGGCGTGGCTGACACTTAAATGGGTGACCGTCCAGCCACCATGCACTGTTGCCATTTTTCGGGGTGCACTCAGCCTCGTGATGCCAATTGAGGAGTTACTCAACCGAATAGCAGCAGCTCCGGTCATAGAAAACCATCATAATATCAGGGAGACTGGTGTGCTGATCACATGCCCCTCCCATCCGCATCCTTAACTGAGGATGACACGGCAGTCGGATGGTCCCAATGGGCCACTTGTGACCTGAACACGGAGTACTTTCCTATCCAGCAGCCCAGAATAGGTTGAGTCGTTTTCCTGCCATTTTTCCCACATACCACCATCTTCAATAACGTCACGGAATGGATGACAGTGGCCTCTGGTGGCAGTACTGTGAACTAGGTCAGTTGGACTCTGGACCTCATGGTGAACACATCGAATGGAGCTACTGCCTCAAATTGTTTAAATAAAGACTGCCTGCAAAATAAAGACTTACGTCCATGCTAACCATGTCCGAGCACAGGCTGTCCTTTTTCCGCCAATTCCAAAGAAGATGTGGCGGCCGGACGACTTAGGTTAGTGGAGGAAGCCCAAGCGACCTATTTTCCCACCATTTTCTTAGTGCTCGTTTCCCCACGAAAATTTGACCTTCCCGCCATGTTCTTGGGGAGGGGGGGCTAAGAGGTTAGGGTAGTGGAGGTAGCCCAGTATTTGCCTGCCAAAATTTTTACTTCCCACCATGATGTCATTGTGACTTTGCCATATCTATAGCCGCCATCTTGAATAAATTTGGCAACAATGTAGAGTGGGGCAATGCCGGCCTTGTCCCACTACCAGCAGCCGCTAAGTCCTATTCTCGGAATAGAGTGGAAAACGCACTGTACAAACCCGGGATAACTGAACCGGTAATTCCACAAGGATTAGTGAAGTTAACTGGAGAATACGTTTTGACAATGGCAAGTACAGTTACAGAATTCCTGATGACAAGATTGTTTGTTAGAAGGAGAAGAGACAGGCAAATTACATGGAAGGTCTAATAGGCATTTGATACTGGAACTCCGTAAATTAGTTTCTGTCGTGTTATTTACATAAATGAGGTACATAAAAATGACCATTTGTGACAAAACAGCCTTGCTTATTTGGCGCGCGTTACAATTGCTGCAATATTAGAAAGACCCATTTCGTTTTATCTAGCAGACAGTGGCAAAATAGATGTAATCAGCTCGAGACTCCACACCAGTCTTGGATAATATTCCTAATAACAGCTTTTTAAGAATTAGATAATGACATTTTGATTTTTCATATAGCAAAACGTTTGGCGATGTTCGATGAGGTAATAGATTCTGAAACAAAGGAAAGCACGTCGCATAAAGCTGTAGTAGGATTAGTCGTGTTCCCTTATAAACACAGAAAGAATCAGTAGGCTGTTGTCTGGTAGTTTCTCTCTAACTTTTTTGCAATTTCTAACTGTAACATGTTGTAAACTTCAGGGGGACATTACGAATATTTTCTGACCAAGAATTGGATGACATTGGCCTAAAATACTACTCACCTGAAGCACACCGTACAGCTTTTGTGTTACCTTGGTTTGCTCAAAAGGGTTTGGAGCCAATATGTACAAATTATATAGGTAATGTTGTGTTACAGAACTATAGCTGTTTAAAGTTGTAAAATTTAAAGCACGTCAAATAGTTCACCATGGACAGTAGTTCCTTTTCTATCATTTATTGTTAGAGGAATATATGCTGTTTTAGGAATGACCACACATTCTTCTACTGACATCTGCATCACTAATACTCAGCCTCATATGGTTCATCCAGTTCTATGTACACTGGAAGTTTTTTTATCATGTACAATGTGGTGCCAGATCTGTGTCATGTTCGTGTACTTATTTGAAATAAAATAAAATTGTATGTCACTTATGTTTCCAGAAAAGTTCAAATAAAAATATTGCTACAACTACAAATGCAATCAAAGACTCCCGTAGTTACAGTTTTGTTAGTGGTACAATTATCTCGTTATAAAATTACTATTTTAATCTTTTGATCACTTTCTGAAATGCTGCTACACTGTTTTTCAATATCCACACAGTAAGTGACATTTCACCTCAATCATAGCACCAGTTCATTTGAAACAAATTGTTTTCTGTGTGTTATTGACTTACTTAGATCAGTTTACATCTCTCTACACTTTGCAAGAGGTCTGATAATCATAGTATTGTTGTCTCTTTTAGTGCATTAATAGGATATAGAAAAAACCATTTGTGCAAGGAAATAAACGGTTTTAGAAATCAGCATTAATTAGTATGTATTTCAAAGTGAAAATTCCTTCTAGCATTTGAGTATAATTTTATACAACAGATATCAAATCATATGGCTCTGTTGTAAGTGAAGTACGGAATCATTTTTTATTGGAGTTCATCTCAATCCACCATTACCTCTACAGGGTCAGCCACCTTGGTCAAATAGTATCCTTCACTGGAAGTTCATCTAGAGGTTGGTGGACTAGTTCAAAAAAACATGGGAGCATTTCATGACCAAGTGTTGACCTCTTGTGCTTTTTAAGAAAATCTCAACATGGTACAATCATATTCTTCTCAGGGCTACAAAAATTAAAATATTCTGGTAGGCATATGACAATGGCTAGTTTGAGCCTGTGGCAATTTTCAAATGTATTGTGTCAGTGATGCCTGTCATATTTAAAACCTGTTTCATGCTATGTAGGAACACAATTGTTCCCATGTAGCACATAACAGGTTTTAAATTACACATGTATCCCCGATAAAATACATCTGAATCTGGCCAGTAATGTCATATACAGGGTGACCCAGAACTCCACCCATAAACTTTGAAGTTGTTAAGGCATACCTTCCGAGTATTTTGTTGTAAGTGATTACAGAGTTATTGCTTTTTGTCTGATTTCTTGCCACAATTAACTTTTTATCTGTATTGCACTGAAAATAATGCTCAACAGAGGAAATGTTGACGGTATTATGGTGTAAAGTTTTAGTGATGAAGAGTTGACCAATATGCACCTCGTCTATGGGTTCACTGGATTCAATGTAAGAGCAGGATGACAGCACAGCTGTTCCTGTACCAACAGCAACCGCATAACAGTACTTTTGCATCTGTCTGAGGATCGTTGTATTACTCTGTGTTTTGTGTTGTACATTTTGGTTACTGCATATTACAGGCTTGTTGACTGTTATGAAGGTATTTTTACAGAAACAAGGGTGATTCCAGTAATAAACTGGATACAAAAATACTCACTTGGTATCTGTGGACAACACCTGGAAATTTGTCATAGTTCTCTTTCACCATATATGTATATGCTGCAATAAAATATCTTGCATAATAGAACTGCCAACCTACAGTGATTTTTTTAAAATAGTTTCATCATTTAGGAATTATGTTGAGGCTGTGGACCCACACATGAAGATATTTAAAGGTAAAAAAGACACAGGAAAATAAAAGCACACACACTTTTGACTATTTCATTTTGGGTGGAGCCAGTCACGTTGTATTATGAAATTATATTTTCACCAACTGACTGACTTTGGCATGAAATTCTATTGGATTAGGGCTGAAGAGGTTTCCAAATGCTTCTGCAATATTAGTACATGAATTTTAAAAGTGTATAATTCATACATTTAGAAACATTTTTTACTCGACACACCTTAGTGCATGAGGCAAGACAAATAAAACACAAGTGCAAAGACGTTTACGATAATAAATACCTATCTAAGAGATGATGCATTGATCTTTTAGTATAAACTAAGGTTTTGACAGAATTCTTTATTCAGTATCAATTTCAGGACAAAATATATATTTTATTAGATATTTTTAAATATAATTCTTACAATAATGTAAGAGTATCATGGGAACACATTTTTATAAGACACATTGTTTTTTATTCATTAAAAAAATGTGAAGATGAATGTGATGGTATTTTCATAGATTGTAATGTAAGACATATTTGTACCATGACCTATATGTTTTAAGAGGGCAAAAGTTACCAACTAATATTATGACAACAAAGACAGAATGTCTGGGTCTCAGTTTTATAAATTTCATCCCCAAGATGCTCTTAAATTTCTTGTATGAATTATATAATGTTAAATATTTTTACAATATATGTTGTTACAGAACTGATGCTGAATAAAGAATTCTGACCATTCCCTATACATGTTACCTCACAGATAGCATATATGCTATGTATTACTTTGAACATATTTACATGCATCGATCAATCAGTGTACCTTATAAAGTCACTTATGGGTAGTTTCAGCATTGAATTCACATGTGTTACATAGTAACGTACAAGTTATGTTGTTCTTCTTCCCTAACATTTGCATTCCTTTTTATATAGTTAATGCATACAACCATACTGTCAAACATCTGGCACATTGTTCCGAGTTAGATGGAGATGTGTTAAAGTGCTTCTGATTAGTCTAATATGATAACAAATCAATCAATCATGTGTTTTTAAAATTAATATACTTACATGTCATTGTATTGTGGAACCACATGGAAAATTAACAGTGGAATAAATTGAATAATGTATCATAAACTTGTTTTCAAAAATGTTATCATTTCATAAGAGAGAGAACCATATCTCTGCATTCTGACCAGACATTTATAAAGGAACTGTGTGCATTCCATCTATAGAGGTTGTGTTCTGATCAGATATTTAACCTGACCTGACAGATTTGAGATGGGTCATGTCATAGACAGTCAGATTTCATTTCAGTGTAAATGGCTGCCATGTGGAAGTTCTGGGTTTGATTCCTGGTACTGCCAAGGATTTTTCCTTGGTGAGAGGACTGGTAAGCGGTTCACTCTGCCTCAGGACGCCAACTGAGGAACTAGTTGACTCAGTAGTAGCGGCACCTCGGTCTGTAAAGTCTGCAAAATGACCAGGAGAGTGGTGTGCTGACCACATGTCACTGTATACCACATCCTCAAGATGCTGCAAGGTAGAGGATGACATGGTGGCTTTCAAGGTCTGGAATGGAGCTTGTTATATTAGACATTGCTGCATATGAGTTTGTCACTCATAGAAAATTTGTTTGGAAACTGTATACCTTTGAGCCACCACCTCACAGATGTAGATCTTCGGTTGCCCTCACCAAGCTGAGTGCACCCCTGTTGTAGCCCTCCCACTAAGGGGGGAGAGAGGAGAGGAGAAAAATCAGTATAAGGAATCAAGCTCAGGTTGTCCACATGGCAGACCCATTGAATTGAGCAGATAGTTATATGCTACCACAAACAAAAGAAATGTCACCATAAAGAACAAAATTAGTCAGTGCAGAAACTAGAGAAAATGTTCTTTCATTTGGCAGTGACAAACAACCAACTGGTCAGATAAAGTGTTGTTGTGCAAGCTAAAACTTTTGCATCAACAGCATTTGAAAACTTTGAAACTTGGCAAATTAGGAATATAAACCAACAGCAAGGAGAATATAACATTGAGTGATGAGATACGTCTCTCACAATGGCACTCTCGGTACTGCAGAATAAAGCTTAATCTGTCACCAGAATGTGATCTGTAAGCTTATTAGTAATATTTGGGATGTTCTCAGCTTCTCACCCTTGATCTGCGCTGCTAAACTGCAGAGTATGCATCACCCATCTGGAATAATCACACTCATATAAAACAGACTCAGATATGTAATATGGCTGATCAGTTAGTTTCTTACCCTAATCCCATATAACAATTGCTCCTATGCAATATCACATACTTTCACACTATTTATTTTATTGGGATGCACTTTGGCTGAATTGTAGCGACATGACAGGAATTTTGCAGTTGTTAACAGTCTTTAGCTATGCTGAGACTTCACATTATTACAATAGAACTCTGCTGATGCTTACTTTCAACTGCTTACAGATGTGCTGTTCTTTGCAATGATTTTCTCTCTCACTTTGTAATTATCTGATGCTACTGTCAAATTTTATTAAATGTCCTTCAATGTTATAAAGAAAACCATTTACTGCTACAAAACGCACAAACAATTTTGTGGGGAGTGGTGATCCTGGATAATGGTGGAAGAGGTTTCTAGTGTAAATGATCTTCCGAGTGATGGTAGTGCAGAACTTCAAAATAACTGAGCCCCATTTTTACTTCAACTTGATGATAATGTAGCATTTTAACGTTCATGGTTGTAGTAGTGTCAGCTTCTGTTTTCACCAGGAGACTGTACTCTGAAACAAAATGATGATGTATCATACAGTTATACGGCTGTCAGTCATTGCTTGCTATGATACTGGTTTAACTGAAATATTACAACTAAGGGCTAAAGATTAATATATGGCACAAATAGTGAAACAAAGCAACTGTGAACCTAGCCTTTTCCATTAATAGTGTAACACACATATGGAACACTGCCAGGTGACAACCCTTTTAACAAAAGTCAACAAATGCCATTTACAGAATTTTATAGGAGAGGTATTTTTTAGTTGTACTTAATATCGTTGATTCAAAAAATTTCAAAAATATATTATGGGTTATCCATGGAGATAATGGTTCGTGAAGGAATAATTGAAGTTCATCACTAACCTCTGTTATCGAGGAAAAAAGTTAGAAATGATAATTTTTTACAAAACTCAACATATCCACATTATTTCTTCTTTGGTGCTATGGATACTTTCACACTTTTATTTTTATCTTTGCACAAATAGGTGAGAGAATTCTAAAATGTGGGTGCTCTTTTCACACAGAAATTTATGCTCTCCATCTTTCATGTATGACATTTTTCATTTGCAGTATCCGTTTTAGAGTTGCGTGCATTGGAACATAAGCGTAACTCACTTTTCCACCAAGCTGCTAAAATAATTTTCTTGAAGCTGTCAAGTACTTCAAATAATGCATTGCAAACAACAAGCTGTATCAACACAACTTTATAACTATACTGGATTCGCATCATAAAACCATCATTGGAGGTAAAACCAGAACATTGGTGCTTTACACATACATATCAGTAGAATGCCACTTCAGTATAAACTTGCCTCTGCCTTGGTTCAACCAACATTTGCTGATCATTACAGCAACTTGCATCAGAAGATCAGGATCACAAACTTGAAATATTTTACAAAACTCAACTTAAAATATTTCAAGTTCATGATTGTGATCCTCTGAGACAAGTTGATTAGCAAATGTTGTGCAAGCCAAGACAGAGTCAAGTTTATAGTGAAGTGCCATTTTATTGATATATATGTGTAAATCACCAATGTCTAGCTTTCCCTCCAGTGACGATGGTTTTACAAACCAAAACCAGTACGGGAATGGGGTGTTGGTACAGCTGGTGGTTGGCAATACATTATTTCAAATTGGTAAAAATTGTCAATCTTTGATTACCAAATGCAAAATTTTGTGTTCTTTTCAATATTCACAATATTCACATTTTCATTTGACAGTGCAATCGTGTACTTCTCTGATGGTGCAATCGTGTACTACTCCGTCTTTTTGTTGACAACTCCTGCTTTATCTCGCACTTCTGAACTCCAGAACTCTTTCAGACTATTATGGCTCTTCCAACATCTTAATAATGATGTTCCAACAAAAGTGTACTATAACAGCTAGTAAAATAGTGGCTGAACAGGAAAGAGAAGTGAGATACTGTGCATTGTTGTCCAACAAACAATTACCAAATAGTTGGTTTATCATGTAGGATGTTGCGCAGTTGAGTGACAAAAAATGCAAGTGCACAGGCTATTAAATTTAACTTTTAAATTTTATGTTTTAAGTTTCAAACATGCAGTATGAGGAGGAGGATTAGTTGAAACCTTGAAAAAAATGAAGACCTATAGTTTTGTAAAAATTTGCTATATCCATGCTCATTTTACAATGGCTAATATTGAGTTTTGTCGTATTTTCTTTCAGTCATTGTATGACACTCTTATTAAAGTACCAGTATCTGTTAAAAAACACATTTTGAAAAAATGGCATTTGCAGAGTTTGCTAAAACATTCATCGATTATGGGGGTGTGGGGTGGGGGAGTACGGATACTGTGGAATCTTAGGTATTTAACACTCTCCTACTTTGCAAAAATACAGGCTAGTTTGTTTTGGAGGCAGGCAGTTAATAGTTGGAATCGGAAACTTGAGTACATAAAATGAAAAACAACTATAATGCGTGTTCCAACACAGGGGCACACAGTTACCTGGCGATATTGGAGTTTCCATTCGGGTACAAAAATAGTGTCTTCTTGTGGAATAATGCTGCATTTTCTCCTTGTTTCAGAGCAATTTTGACAGGTGATGATAATGTATAGTACCCAGACAGGTCAAATAACTCTGTAAGCTACAATAGGGAACATTTTGTCAGTTATCAATGTAAATTTATTAATCGATAAAAATAACTTGAAAAAGAGAAATTGTACTTGGCATACCTCATTAACAAATTCATCTAATTTCAGAACAGAATTGTTAGGATTTTCTAAAAGAACAGTTCCCCTTTCACATCTGCCATTCAAAATGTATTCCACATTTGCATACCTAAAAATAAGAATAACCGGTTAAACTGAATAGTATTATAAAATTCTTATTTGTACATATGAATATAATAGAGGGAAACATTCCACATGGGAAAAATATATCTAAAAACAAAGATGATGTGACTTACCAAACGAAAGCGCTGGCAGGTCGATAGACACACAAACAAACACAAACATACACACAAAATTCAAGCTTTCGCAACCAACGGTTGCTTCATCAGGAAAGAGGGAAGGAGAGGGAAAGACGAAAGGATGTGGGTTTTAAGGGAGAGGGTAAGGAGTCATTCCAATCTCGGGAGCGGAAAGACTTTACAAATGTCTGCTTGTGTCTGTGTATGTGCGGATGGGTATGTGTGTGTGTGCGCGCGCGCGCGCGAGTGTATACCTGTCCTTTTTTCCCCCTAAGGTAAGTCTTTCCGCTCCCAGTATTGGAATGACTCCTTACCCTCTCCCTTAAAACCCACATCCTTTCGTCTTTCCCTCTCCTTCCCTCTTTCCTGATGAAGCAACCGTTGGTTGTGAAAGCTTGAATTTTGTGTGTATGATTACGAGTCTATCGACCTGCCAGTGCTTTTATTTGTACATATGCTTTACAATTCATTACATAGAGGAGAGATTTTTATCAAGTGTGAATATATATGTAATTTTGTGTGTGTGTGTGTGTGTGTGTGTGTGTGTGTGTGTGTCGTTTAAACAAAGCTTGAGCTCAGAAAAACCACTTACAGCTGATGTTGACAATTAGTATTTATGATATAATTCAACTTGAAGACAAGCCCTTTTAACTTAGAAAAACATTTATTTTCATAATACAAGCCAGAAAAGTACACACAAAGAATGGATGAATGAGCCACATGTTAAGATCTCTCAACTTGAGAGAGAAATTCAAATGCAACTCAAAACTGTAAGAATACTGGCTCACCTCAAATGATGTGTAAATCATTATGGCAACGTACTAGATCTCTTAGAAACGAAAGTCCCGAGCAAATAGTGTGTCTAATGATGGATACAGGAATTAGTAACCACTAGGTCATTGTAGTAAAACAGAACACCATTATATCCAAACCCTCCAAAAACAAACCTCATATGGTGAAAGGTGGAAACACATAATGCACCCAGGAACTTGGTCTTTCTTAGTGATCCAGATGTCATGGTGTGGGGAAGCATACTGTTGCATGGGCGTACTGACCTTCAGATATTTTAACAAGGTACACTGACCGGATAACATTATTGTGACACAGTACTCCTTTCCAATGTGCATCTTTTCAGGGGTGCTCTGACTTCATTTTTATGGATGACTGCTTCAAACTGCACAGATGGAGCAACTCTTGCAATGAGAGGATATTTGGCGAATGGACTTCCCTGCCTGTTCCCCCAACTTAAATCCCACCAAGCACAACGGGAAGCATCGGAGAAATGCACTGCAGCACATCCACATGCACCAATAACCATCCAACAGTTGCCATCCCCATTGGTGGAGGAATGGTACTCCCTACCACAAAGAACTCTTAACGAACTTTGTGGCCAGCATGGAAGCATGTTACAGAGCATGCATTGCTGTCCACGATCACACGCACCCTATTAAGAACCATATCTCCTGTCTTTTGTAAATTGCAGTGATTTCCATGTAATTATTGTCTAGGAATAAAAGTATCATTTCTATATGTCTCATTGTGTAATTTCTACTGTTACCTTTTGTACTATACTCTAAAATTTCTTTGTACGTATGGTTTCATCAAGCTATGTTACTCTGCTGTGACAAATCATACAACAGTTACTTTCGTCCTTAAGCTTTGCACACCAGTGTATAAGGTGCGATCAAAAACTATCTGTTCAAACGCTGTATCGTCCACAATCAGTATGCTAACTTAGCAAAATCACTATGAGCATTGAGGCAATCATCCCACCGACTCACCAGATTGAAGATACCTGTTTGGTAAAACACCGTTTCCTATTGTGTGAAGAAGTTTGTTACTGCCTGCTGCACATTCTTATCAGACAAGAATTGTCAACCCTCCAAGAGCTTTTTTGAGGGACTGAAGGCATGATAATTGCACGGGGAGCGATCACGATTATAGGGTGGGTGCTTGAGTGTCACCCACTTGAGTGGGTTTATCTTCTGCATCATCACTTTTGCGGTATGAGGACATGCATTATCATGAAGCAGCAGCATTCCTTGGTGCACCATTCCGCAAGGGTGGGTTTCAACAGAAATGCTGCCCCATACACATTCTCCAATGGATATCAACCAGTGTTTGTCCTTTGGCAAACAAAAAAAGAACAACAGCATGCTGGTCCTGTTAGGACGCATTTGGCTATAACATCCCCATAGTTCACATTTCCACATTTATTGCATGCACGTCGGAAGGACTTAAATGCCACACTTATCTCTTGGCTACATGTCAGTGCTTAAACACCCACATTGGAGTCACACTACATTTCATATACACTGCAGCAATGCCATCAAACGGAAAATATTTGATTGTCCTTCACAGATACACTTGGTACACTGAAGCAACTTAAGGCATTTAATAAAGGCAACTCTTCCTGTGCAGATTATATACCAGTTAGGTTCCTTTCAGAGTATGCTGATGAAGCAGCTTTATTATTAGCAACTGTATATAACCACTTGCTTGGCAAAAGATCTATATCTTAAGAAAGGAAACCTGCGCAAATCACACCAACACACAAGAAAGGAAATAGACATAATCCACTGAATTTATACCCATCTCATTGACATCAGTTTGTAGTAGGATTCTGGCACATATGATGCGTTCCAACATTACGAAATACTCTGAGGAAATTGTTCTGTTAGCACAAAACCAGTAAGAATTAAAAAAAAAAAAAAAAAAAAAAAAACATTGTTTTTGTTACACAACGGCTCTTTATTCAAACAAACTGATGAGTTCTATTGACAGGGGATCTCAATTTGATTCCATATTTCTAGATTTCTAGAAAACTGTTGACACTGTTCCTCACAAGTAACCTCCAATCAAATTGTGTGTCTATGAAGTATCGTCTCAGTTGTGCGACAATATTCACGATATTCTGTCAGAAAGGTCACAGTTTATAATAATTGGGGGAAATCATCAAGTGAAACCGAGATGATATCTGGGATTCTGGCCCACTGCTGTTCTTAGTCTACAGGGTGACTCAAATATTTGTTAACATTTGTAAATTCAATACTTCATGAAATAGTGTAGGTAGAGGGGTAAAAACTGACATATGCTTGAAACGACATGGGATTATGTTGAAACCAGAAACAGTGCACAAAATGACCAACACATAGTGCGTCAAACAACACAATAGCAATAATTAACATAATAACTGAGTTTTATGGAAGAAAATGTTCTCAACTTGTCGGCTGTCATTCATAAAGGGTCAGTGCTGTGAACAGCACTGCACAGTGTATCAGTATGTATGGTGAGAAATTTCTGTCACATGCGGTCTTTTAGCACCCTTGATGAAGTAGGCCAATCGTGGAAGACTTGCAACTTGAGGTAACCTAACAACCAATAATCTTACAGATTGAGGTCTGGGGACCTGGGAGGCCAAGCATGATGGAAGTGGTGACCGAGCATGCCATCCTCACCAAATGATGTGTGCAAGAGATCTTGCAGCAGTAGTGGATTCTCCATGCTGATCGTAACACTTCACTAATAATGCCTTTTCTGATAATATCAACATGCTGTGATTCCTGGCACACCTGACTCCCTCTATCACTACAGCTCATTTTATACACGATTTTCATGCAGGAATTGCAAAATGATTTAGACAAAATAGCTGCATGGTGTGAACAATAAAAAGCGAGAGGTCCTCCACATTACACTAAAAAGAAAATTTGTCACCCACAGACTTAAAGGTCGTTGATTCAACTACGTACCTATTGACGTCATATAATGTAGATCGGAACCATCACACAAAAAATATTGTGGGGAAGGCAAACAAAGGCTGTATTTTACTGACACAACACTTAAAGTGATGCAACAAATCTGCTAAAGAAACTGCCTACACTACACTTGCCAATCCTTTTTTGGAATATTGGTGAGTAGATTGACAGAGGAAGTCCAAAAAGTTTGAAGAACAACAACTTGTTTTGTATTACCATGTAACAAGGGAAAAACTGCCATGGTTATAATCAGTAAATTCAGTTGGCAATCAATAAAACAAAAGTTCAATTTTTATTTTTTTTTTGGCAGTGAAACCTTTCCACAAAATTATAATCACCAACTTTCTCTACAAATCTGAAGATAGTTGACTGCCAGATACAGGGAGAGAAATGACCATCATGATAAAATAAAATTTTTAAAATTAATTTTCCTCATGCGCTATTCAAGAGTGGAACAAGGTTTTGGCTACATTTAAATCTGTGATTAAAGGATCGCTCCACTGTTTTAGATTTCTGACATGGATTTCAAACCCTGTCGGCCTCTTTCATCCCTAACAATCCTGTTTAGAATATACCCATCTAGAGGATGCTGTACAAGCTTATCCATTGATACTGCACATTTTCCGTATTAAATTTCGTGTTCACTGGGCACATTGCAGAAACTGAACTGCTGTATTCTCTGTAATGTTTACAACAGGAATGCACGCACTAGGCCATGCCACCAAAGCTGAGCGGCTAAAAATGTGGCCAGCATTGATGAGGGGGCTACACACACAGCTGGAAGAGTGACAATATACAAAAATTTTACATAGTGAATTCATGACACCAAATTTAATATCCGCATTTTGGAGGTGGGGGGAGGGGGGGGGGGGGTGCAAGGGTGCAAGGACTTAGCAGTGTTCATTGTTCGTTGAGTGTACCAGTGGATGGGTGAAACTTTTGTTTTAGACATGTAATAGTGTGAAGTATTTGTGGTGGAGTAGTGGTGTTAGTAGCAGCCATTACATTCTAGAGAGTAAAATTTGGAAGTTAATAAAACTAGTAGCATAACTACTGTCACATAAAATTTTTACCATGTATGAGAAGTGTGGACTTTGTCACATGTTTGTGAGTAGTGGGTTCCAATGCGAGACTTATGCAAAGTATTTTCATTGAGGAAGAAGTACAGTGGGAAAGCCAGTGGACATTCCGGTGAAATCCTCTCCTGAAATTCCAAGATACATAGCAAACATAAGTTAACAGAGGGCCTGGAGCGTAAGATCTGTGCTCTTCAGATGCAGTCAGAAAACGTGAGGGACGAACTAGATAGAATGAAGAGGGAGGAGGAGCTAGAGAAAAAGTGAACTGACACTTTGTAAGAAGGCTGCTACGAGAAGGGTTTATTCAGTCAATTTCACTTAGTGCATCACCAATGCTGGGGTTCAGTGGAGAGGAGACTCTTGTATGTGTAGGAAGCATGCAGCAGATCTCAACAGTTAACAAGTCTAATTCAGTTGTAAATTCAGATAGAAAGAGGAAGGTTCTGCTGTTCGGTAATGAGTACCAAGCCACCACAAGACAGAGCAAACCAGAATTTTCCATCTGCTCTTCTAATATCCCTATTAATATTTTTGCTATTTTTATTGGTATTTGGTTCTGATTTTCTGAATTGTGTATATATAATGAATGTATGAAGCTGTCCACTTATTATTAAATCATATTTAATTCTGTTTCATCACTGCATTTAAAAGTCTTGTATCAGCTGACTGTTAAAATATAATTAATTTTATTTACAGGCATGTTTATTAAAAGTTATGCTTAATTAAAAAATCTACTACAGTAAATAATGGCAAATTTCGTGTGAGCTTTTGTGTATTTATGGACTCAGTGACGGCACTCATTAGAAAGACTGGTTTTGCGACTTTTCAGTGACATGTTTCAATATTTGTGAAAATAATTAACCCAAGATATAATTAACATTCAAGTGTGTGACCAGTTACATTTTCCATGGCAGATTTTGCTTCTATGCTTGTTAAATTCTTACCTTATACTTTTTTTGACCTGACTTTTATGTACAAAGTGACAACTTTCTTATTGATTAGGTCATTAATTAAGATTTTTTGCATAAATTTCAATACAGCAATTGTACCTGTAAACAGGGTATTCTCAATGCAGAGATATGAAACCGTTTCATAAATCTTTGTAATTCCTTAGACCACCACATATTTCATAAACCAAATTACTGTTAATACTTACAGTCCACACTGAGTAGCTAAAGCTAATCTATCACTCTTTCAAATGATTGTACAGTTTCCAAAATCACAATATTATAGATGGAAAGCAAAAAGGGACCTCTTGACGGAGAAGAAAAATTTTCAGTAGAAGCAAAATCATTTGATAACATTTAAAACATCTGTTTTTTCACTTGTTTGTGTATTGTAGTAATTTACTTCATTCTGTACATGCTTGTATTGATCTGAAAGTTATTTGAATCCAACAGTAGTCTTCTGGAAATGGACCTCTTCTCATTATTGGAAAATAGCACTGGCTCAACAAGAGTCCTCTTTTCAAAATCTCACAGCTGTGTATGTAATGCTTCACAAAGCAGCATCTCCTAAATTTTAGAGGCATTTCAAGGAGATCAGAGTAGCCTTGTGTAAAAGAACATTTTCTGATTACAATAATGTCAAACAAGACAAGTGTTCCCTTTTTATATGAAAACTATAAATGCCTATGGACATTGCTGATTTGCAATTGGCCATAATATAGAATAAAAATACCAATTTGTTGCCAAAAAACAGCACAGGGCCACAATTTTTTTTCAATTTGGGCCCAATTTACTTGGTTTTAAATTTGTGTGTTCTGTAATGTGCTATAGGTCTGAAGGGAGTAACCCCATAATCTGTAACATTAACTTAAGAAACTCTCTACCATTTCAAAAAGGACATTTTAAGGGTAATATACGAGGTGGAATCCAAAATTTTCAGGACTGGTGCTGCCATCTGTTGAAAACCTTACCTTTGGACTAATGGTCACCATCACCCTCGAAGTAGGTCCCATCCGCACGTACACACTGGTCCCACGTTTTCTGGAAGTCCTGTTCTTTGAGGGTGTTGTTATCACCGCCAGCGATGCTTCTTGAATCTGCTCTAGAGCATCGAACCAACGACCTTTCAACTTGAATTTCAGTTTTGGGAATAGTGTGAAGTCACAAGGTGCCAAATCTGGCGAGTATGATGGGTGGGGCGCAACTGCCATGTTGTTTTTCGCCAAAAAGGTCCTGGTGAGCAAGGATGTGTGACAGGGCGTGTTGTCATAATGCAGCAGCCAGTTCCCTTAACACCAAAGTTCGGGCTGTCGTTGCTGCACATTTTCATGGAGCTGTCGCAAAATGTCACAGTAGTACACGGAATTCACTGTTTGGTTGGGTGGGATGAATTCTTTGTGCACAATTCCCTTGGTATCAAAGAAAATGAAGATCATGCTCTTCACCTGTCTCACTTTTCTGGGTCTTGGAGGGACTGGGCTCTTCCACTGGGATGACTGTTGCTTTGTCTCTGGGTCATAACTGTAAATCCAGCTCTTGTCACCGGTGATAACCCATGACAAGAAGGCTGGATCATCAGATGTGGTCTGACGAAGGTCTGTTCACACTTCAACACGCTGTGCCTTCTGATCGGCAGTCAAGATCCTTCGCACAAATTTTGCGGCAACACAATGCATGCCCAATTTGTCAGTCAATATTCGTTGACATGTCCTATAACCAATACCCGCTTCATCCGCAAGGTCTGGAATGGTTTGACGTTGATCCAATTGAACCAATTGTTGAAGTTTGGCAACAATATCTGACATTGTGCGGCTAACGGGCCTTCCAGTGTGAGCATCATCTTCAACATCTGTACAGCTGGCCCTGAACCGAGCATGCCACTCAACCACACACGTATGGCTCATGCTCTGTCCCCCAAACACTTGTTGAATCATTGCACAGGTCTCTGTAGCACTTTTCCTGAGATTCGCACAGAATTTGATACACACGCACTGCTCTGTTTGTGGATCCATCGTAAAATCGCCACACACCAAACACAGAGTATTACGGAAATCACTGTGGACACGTAACACGTCTTCCCAGCTGAATGCCACTCCAGACACTGACTCATCATATATGCAGCTCTTGCTACCTAGCGGTGCAAAGATCTACTTTCCAGATGGCAGCACCAGTCCCGAAAATTTTGGATTCCACCTCGTACATGCAGAATTTGTTTCTTAAATATGCCCAATTAAACAATGGTAATAAAGTGATTCTTTAAAATGCATTACCTCAAAACACCTCTTTTCCTTAAAAAATATTCAACCTTTCATAACTCCCTTAAATTTAAAGATAGATTTATTTTTTTTTTTAATTTTTTTTTTTTCAAACTGTTCAGAATTTAATTCTGAGTGTAAAAATTACAATAACTCAAAATAAAAAAAATTTCAACAAGAGGTCTCTTTTCATCTTAAATATGTCTTTACACCGGTCTTTGTGAGACCCATCCCACCTCCAAGCAGGCTGAGGGGAGCCATTCACTTTGGCAACATCTCCACATTACTCTTATGAGTAAAGTGGTCAGCATTTGAATGTGAACGTACTAACATTTCCATGAAAGTGCAAGTGTCAGTATCTGAAAAGACTTGGTAATATCGGTGCTTAAGAACCCACTGGTGAGTTCTCTAATGCAAGTCTGTGATTACTCTGACTAAATTGTGTTGTAAATAATAGAAAAGTTAGACCATCATTGTCATTGGAACACTACGACTGTCATTAAGGAATGGACCAAGTGAAATATCTATGTGCAACTTTATTTTGATAGATTACTGCAAGGCACTGTCTTTACTGTCATGCATGATGTAAATGTGAGCTGTGTTCTGTGCCACACTCAGTATTTTGTTTTGAAGACTTTTAGAACAACAATCAGTCCAATGGTACTATTTCTGAAAACCATGCTTTAATAACATTATGATTTAGGTGATAAACTCTGCCATTGGACTCTTGTTGGATGAGAGAGTTAATCTGAGTTAGGCATTACCTGTATCACAAAGTTAGGAAACTGGTCATCGTCTCAACAATATGACATCAAGTTTGATAAATGTGTGAAAAACTGAACCCAAAACTATGAAGTTGTATACATTATTAAGTAAACACCAACCACTATTCATTACGATTTTCAGTTTCACAGCTACAGACTGGCGCTCTACTAAAGAGGCAAAGAAAAAGAGATGACAAAAAATCAGGTTGGTTCCATTTTTTATATGGTACTCTCAGTTGTAGTTGACAAAACATCATGATCTAACAATTTTAGGCAATTATGCAGTGTTTGGCTATGCTGCACATGGAACTAAACAAACTAACAGGCCGTAATTGGGAGGTCTGGGATTAATTCTAATTGGAGGTCAGTAACAAAGAAATTATCTGGGTGTAACTGAGGGTCCTGAAATTCAGTTAAATGAAGGTTGCATTGGGTTAATTTATTTGCGGTCAACATGTCAAGGTTGTAACTGCACTCAGTATTTGTAATCATTTTGCATTTTAAAATTAAGTGAACTCACAAATATAAGCACTATTATAGTGTGTCACTTTGCTGAGCTGCTTACAGGGCCTTCCAAACTGGTAAAAGGGGCTGTTCACTGGTATTTTCCCACTTCCTCTCCTTGCCTTTCGTGCTGGGTCACCAGATGTCTTCCTTTCAGGAACCATGAATTCACATAATCTACAGATTAGAATATTCTTAGTGGAATTTGATGAAAACACAATTTGGTATTGTATTAAGATGCAATGATGTTCTTGTGGAGTCAAGATAAAGTTCATTTAAGAGAAGTCTTTTTCACATTCACTTGTTGAAACTGGGATGCTACTCATGGCGATAAGGGGCAAGAGATACATTGCAAATTTTCTTCTAAGCAAGTTATTCATGGAAACCTCTTAAGATTTGTCTTTCACAGAGCTTGATATGTTTACACAAGTTTCTTACTTCTGCTTCTCCACTAGTGACATCCCAATTTTCTGTCCAAGTGGTAGTGTTCAAAACTGTAGCCAATTCTGGGATTTGAATTTTCTGATATTCACACCTGTCCAGGCACTCATAAAACTTCACAGCATCAATGCAATTCCCTTTATTTCTTGCTCCTTTTTCAAGAGTCAAGCCTTTAACCATTAACAGTCCTGCTGCTTCTAAGGCTTCCATGTAGTATGGACCAGGTTTTGCCTTTCTTTCAGAAAACACCTTACCTTGCTGGCCTATCTTCTAATGGGCTGAATAAACTGTTACGCCACTAGCTTGCAAGTCAACACTGAGGTCTGCCAACTTCTGAAGAGTATCACACATCAATGCAAGGTCTAATACAAAGTTGACATGGGTTATGGGTTTAAGGGGATCTGGACATCATGGTCTGTAGTTTTAACTGGTATTTTGAAATTTAATAATTAAAAAATCTAACAGATATTGGAATAAAGCTTTAACCAAATAATTAGTATATTGTTACCTCTATATGAAAAAAAATTAAAAACTGTGGAATACATGGAGTGAGTATTGATTTTTATCTTACATACTGAGTTACAAGTAATTTTTATTTTAGGTATACTGTGCTTTCACGCTACTCAAAATGAAACGTCAAAACTGATTTTATTTTTATAATTATTAACTTGTTGAAATAGTAAGCCAAGAATATTTACCAATTTGTTCTTTTGTTTATTTTTAAAGAAAGCCATTAAAATATTTAATACATTATTGAATAACGTGGTTCACTGTTAGGCAACCATTATATTATTATTTATGCAAAATTTTGTGTTCATAGCTTTAATTTTGAATGAGATAATGATACCTAAGTATGAAAAAATGTTGATTGTAGGAGACAGAAACTAAAGATTCGTATGTCATTTTCTTATCAATGATAAAATTTCAAAACATTCAGCTCCATATTCTTGTTGATTCTGAGTGTCCTTTTCATCATCTTTAGTTTTCTTTCTCTTCTTTCTTATCCTGGCCTGAAAAGCTGACATGCCAACAAAAACAGTTTTTGGCAAGTGTTTCCAAACACAACTATTGAAGCTTTCATTCAGATTCCGTGTTTTGCCACGTAAACATTTTTACAGGAGTGTAGAATCTGAAAGATCTCTATATGTTGGCTTCAGTTCTACCACAACAGTTTCTGGAATGGGGTGTGCCTGTTTATGTATTTGTCCATTTGCATCAAACCTATTACATTTACACTATGAAGTATTTCCTTTCGGGCACAGGTCATGCTGTGGATATTCATCAAAGGATATTCTGTGAAAAGAGTTGCCTAAATTGCTTTTCTCATATCACAGACACTTTCGCTGTTTCTCCTGATGGCTAGATCATAATATTCTGTGAAGTTTTCTATTTCTGATCTGGTGAGTCTGCATTGTCCACCAATTGCTTTGCTATCAGAGAGTTTTTTTCCTGCAATGTACTTGCAGTGTTTTCTAAGTCTTGCCAAATTTTCTTTTGCACATGTCCTAATACATTCCAATTTTTATTTTTATTTCAGTTTCACGATATGGTGTAGCAGCCTTAACATCATTGAAGCCTTTAGAGCTACCATCACCAAGGCAGTGAGAGTACTGCACACCACATGTAGCAAGTGACCTACTAAAAACGGCAACTGCCCCCTTGCTTCCCATACCACCAATGAAACCTTCAAACTTTTGTCACATTTGTGTTCATTTACCTTATTGGCACAATCTTGGCAGTGTTCTGCCTGACATTCACTATCCAGCACCTTGTCTGTATCCACAGAGGGAAATGTGACAATTCCATTCAGTGATGTATGGCTTCTCTTTAGCCAGGAACCATACAATGCAGCAATAATATCAGTGGATTGACAAAATATACGGTTTCTTTTGCTGCCCTCTGCATAGATGCTTCACTGATTTCTGTTAAGGCATTATAATACCTCTCAAATCTGACAGATAGAGATGGGAGATCCTCCATCATAGCACAAAATATCTGGGCTGCTTTTCTTCCATTCCCAATACACCTTATGGCATAAGCAAGGTAAATATTCACTTCACTAAATTTTGTGCATGTTAAACGATATGTCATTGTACATTTTGTTACTTTACACACTTGACATTCCACTACAATTTTGCTGACTAGGCCTCTTTCCTTACTTATGTCTTCACGAAATGTATGGAATCTCTCACTATTACAGTATTTACATTTAGCAACAGACAGAAGCAATTCTGAAAGCTTGCACTTACTAATTAAAATGTAACCATTATTTTCGCTATTTACAACACCAACATCTTGTTCATTTTCAGTAAGATGCTTTGACTTGCATTCTGAAGCACTGCCTGGTGAACTTTTAGTCCTAACCATACTTCATTGCAGCATAACAATTTCTTAATTTTTACTATTTCTGACAACAGGCATTCCATAAAATGTATGACTTATTAAACTCCATTTTTGGCTTTTTACTGTGTAAAATGGTTGAAATACGCAATCACAACAACAAGTTTACAACATGAATACACATGAAAGGCAGAAGTGAACTCAAGTAATCTACTTGTATTGACAGAAAGATCGATTGTAATAAATGTCTGATCATAGCATAGTTGATACATTCTTCAAGGATATTATACAAATGAGTTACTATGGAAACAGCAGCACCAAAACTAAATAACGAGACACTAGGCAAGGTTTTGTGTTCAATAGTAGGCATTCAAATAGCCCATATGCTTTAGAAAGACATTTAAACATGAAAATGATGAGGTACTCTACATAAAGTATATATTTTTAGAATCAGGAAAAAATCACAGAATTTTATTAAATTAAAAAATACATTTTTCGGCCCTCATGATGTCCAGGTCCTCTTAAGGAGTCCTCCATACGGAACTTTATCAGTTTTGTCTCTTTTGGGATCATCATCTTTGTCACTTATGAAATGTGTCACTAAAACTTCAAAATTTTTCCACACAGCTGAGACTGCTCTAAAGCTAGAAGCAACCCATCTTGTATATTAAATCCTTTCTTTTTTTAGACTACAGTTTCAAGTTCCTCTGCATGAACTTTCAATTCACTGGCATTTTTATGCAACTGGTGATAAACAGTTTATCAAGGAAAGATTTAAAGTGGTTTACATGTGAGGGAAAATCTTTACTCAAAACATCAGCTATAGAAGCCCTAGCCTGTAAGAACAACAACTGGGAAATTTTTGCTTTATTAAAGCAATTACATCTTTCTTCTTTCTTATCATTACTGCATCCCCATCAGTTGAGACTGCAACAAGATTCTGTTTCAGAAACTCATCATTGAACCATAGTGCTCGAGAAACATACCAATATTTTTTCTTAAACAATCTACAAATGTTTAAGGGGCACACATGCTTCCACATTCTCATATTCTTCACAGAAGGGACTGGGGGTCGGGTGGGAGGGGGGGGGGGGCGAGAAGTCACAATCTAGCTGCTGTACCCCATTAGAAACAGTACTCCAATGTTCTTAAAGCACTATTAGGAAGGTAAAAACCATGTGATATTCAAATAAAATAGCAAATTCTATGGATAAAATTGAAACCATATGATCAATCACAAATGAAGTGCCCAGCCAACAGCACAAGGTCGAGGATATAGATAGTATATTTTTGTTACTGACAAGTCAGATATGTACTTTATTTAACAATTACTTTCTGAATATAGCAGGTGAATTAAATAAAATCTTAGTTACTATAGGGAAAGATATAACTCTAATAGAAAAAGGCTTTTCATGACTGCTATTCAGAATACACCTTTGTAATAATGACAAGGGAGAGATTGAGGCAATAATTAAATAGCTGAAGGCTAAGGATTCTCATGGATACGATATGGTATTTAGCAGAAAACTAAAGCACTGTGCTGCACATATTAGCTCAATACTTAGCCACATTTGTAATTTTTCCTTTACGAATGGTCGGTTTCACAAACGACTGAAGTACTCAGAGAGTGAAACCAATTTATAGAAAAAGGGAAAGGGATAATGCAGACAATTTTAGACTTATTTACACATCATCCGTGTTTGGAAAAGTTATTACAAAGGCTGTATATTTAAGCAAAATTGATCATTTCTGTTCATATAACTTGCTATCAAACATAGTTTGGTTTTTAGAAGTGGTTTAATGACTGAAAATGCTATATTCTTTTTTCTTTGTGAGGCACTAGATGGATTAAACAAAAAACTGTGAACACTGGTCATCTTCCTTGAGTTATCTAAGGTGTTTGATTGTGTCGATCGCGAAACTTTCCTGCAGAAGTTGAATGGCTATGAGTTAACATCTCATTGGGGCATTATTAAGTGGAGGAAGGGATTGGGGGGGGGGGAGGGGGAGGGTTGACTCAATAGTGGTCCTAGCACTGACCCCTATTTCTTTTATATAAAGGATGAGCCAGAACTCCACTGAGAAACTTTCAGAAGTGGTAGTATGGATCAAAGTCAACGTCTGTACCACAGTGGATGCACCAGTTCTTGTTAGAGCATGAAAAATTGCAAGGAAAGTGGTGTAGTACCCCCTTGCTCATCCATACCCACAGCTGATGACGCCAGTTGGCCGAGGATGACACAGTAGTCAGTCAGTATCGGTGGGCCTTGGGAGTGCTGTTCGGATGGATTTTAGTTTAGTTAGTATGGACCAAAATAGAAAAAATTTCTAGTAAAAAAGGATTCTAAAATGCATTTCTTAAGAGCAATGAGCACTTGTTCAGTAAAAACGATGTGCTTCACAGTAACAAAAATGATCAACTGCTCATAGCTCTTGAGACATGAATTCTAGAATCCGTGTTTACTAACCTGCATTTCTTTACTGCCACCTCTGAAAGTCTGCTGGTGGAGTGCTGGTTCACACACATTGTGTGTGTGTGTGTGTGTGTGTGTGTGTGTGTGTGTGTGTGTGTGTGTGTGTGTGTGTGTGTGTGTTCCATTTGCTGATGACACTGGCTTAGTAGTGAAGGAAGTCGAGTGCAACATTGGCAATGTATGAAGTACCGCAGTTCACGACGTAAGTTGGAGGCTTGTAGAAAATAAACTGATGTTAAATCACTAGAAGAGCCATTTTTTTACAGTTTTTAAAACCCAATTCAACCAAAACTTATGTTTTGATTACACAGAAAGGAAGTATGATTGGCAAGTCTGAACAACCCAAATTCCTAGGTGTTCAGATAGATGGCAAGGCATCATGGAAAGTTCATGTTGAGGATCTCGTTCAAAAACTGTATGCTGCCATATTTCCCATTACAACAGTATCTGCAATAAATGCTTGTCCAACATGAAAACTAGCCTATTTCAGTTATTTTTATTTGCTTATAACATACAGTATTATATTCTGGGCTGCTCTTCCCATTCACAAAGTGTATTTTGATTCAGATTTGGGCACTACAAGCAATATGTGGTGTAAGGTCGTGGATCTCTTACTGACACCTGTTCAGGAGTCTGTGAATTCTGACATTGGCCACTCAATATATACACCGCCAGAAAAAATGAAATACCTACAGGGACAAGGACATTATAGTGAGAAGTGATGTGTTAGGTAATTCATCATTGTAGGAGTACACAATGACAAATGCAGACCCGATGGAACACCCATCATAGTAAAGGATGACCAAAAAATTGTACAACATAGGCATGTACTCTCCTAAGCAAGTATAATAAAGGTGACTGTCCCAAGTATCTTGTACCCTTTGTTGCAATTTGGCAATGGTTCTTGCAGGCTCCGGAGAATGATTAAATTTCTGCTTCATCATATCGCATTTGTGTTCAATTGGCGAGAGACCTAGTGACCCTGCCGGTCAGCGCAGTTTCTGTACATCACAAAGACCATGTTGCATAGTAGCAGCAATATATGGATTTGCACTGTCCTGTTAAAAAAAGCACATCACCTCCCAGCCAATACGGCAGTAGTATGATGATAACAACCTGTGGAAAATAGCGGGCACTGCTTATTTTACCCTGCAGAAACATCAAATGTGACTGCGAGTTTTACTGATGTCACTGCCACCCCACCCCACCATGTGTGTGTGTGTGTGTGTGTGGGGGGGGGGGGGGGGCAATGCCATCAGTTAGAACTTGCAGTCACATCTGATGTTTCTGCAGGGTAAAATAAGCAGTGCCCGCTATAAAGCAACATGGTATTTGTGACATACAGAAACTGCGCTGACCAGCATGGTCACTAGATCTCTCTCTCTCTCTCTCTCTCTCTCTCTCTCTCTCTCTCTCTCTCTCTCCCTACACACACACACACACACACACACACACACACACACACACACAAAATGAAGCCTGGAGTGGGACTGCTACTGTACACATGTATATCCATCACTTGTATACAGATAGAACCTACTCCCCTCACTGAAGACAACAAAGCACCATTCCACTCTCCAGTCAATTCTTTCACAATTCAAGAGTACCTGTGCTTGTCAGTGGTAGCCTGGCTAGATGCACATGTGATCTTCGTACTGCTGCAGATAGACTGTCCCCAATTGCCTTTAGCGACAGCAGGTGCAACACAAGCCCAGATTTCTTCCCTGGATGATGTTCAGTGAGCCAGTGCCACTCGCACAACGCATAAATTTTGACATCCATCCGTACTACATGGATGTCCAGTACCTTGTCTATGGGTGTGGCAATGTTCCACAGGCCAATGCTATCAGAACTTGGTTGTACCCAAGAATTAATGTTGCAAACAATGTTTGCCTCTAAATTCAGCACAGTTACTGCCTGCAGAATCAAAACAGAGGGCAGACAGACAGGTCTCCTGAGTGTCATCTGATCACTGACAACTTCAACAAATGAATCACAAACACTACACAACAGCTCAATATGTACGATGACAAAAGTCATGGGATAGCGATATGCACATACACAGATGGTGCTAGTATCGTGTACAGAATGTATAAAAGGGCAGTGCATTGGTGGACCTGTCATTTGTATTCAGGTGAGTCTTGTAAAAAGGTTTCTCATGTGATTATGTCCATATGAATGCAGATTGGTGGTTGGAGCTAGACACATCAGACATTCCATTTTGGAAATCGTTAGGGGATTCTATATTCCACAATCCACAGTGTCAAGAGTGTGCTGAGAATACCAAATTTCAGGCATTACCTCTCACCATGGACAACGCAGTGGTCAACAGTCTTCACTCGATGACTGAGAGCAGCGGGCATTGCATAGAGTTGTTAGTGCTAATAGGCAAGCAATACTGCGTGAGATAACCACAGAAATCAATGTAGTATGTATCACAAACATATCTAATGGACAGTGGTGAAATTAGGCATTAATGGGCTATGGCAGCAAACGAACAGTGCAAGTGTCTCTGTTAATAGTACATCACCTGCAGCATCTCTCCTGGACTCGTGACCATATTGGTTGGACACTAGATGACTGGAAAATCGTGGCTTGGTCTGTTGTGTCTCAGTTTAGTTGGTAAGAGCTGCTGGTAGGGTTTGAGTGTGGTGCAGACCCCATGAAGCCCTGGACCCAAGTTGTCAGCAAGGTACTGTGCAAGCTCCTGGTGGCTCCATAATGGTGTAGGCTGGGTTTACATAGAATGGACTGGGTAATCTGGTCCAACTGAACCAATCATTGGCTGAAAACGATTATGTTTGGCTACTTGGAGACCATCTGCAGCCATTCATGGACTTCATGTTCCTAAACAATAATGTCATTTCACAGGACGACAATTGCTTGTGACTGGTTTGAAGAACATTCTGGACAGCTCGACCGAATGATTTGGCCACCCAGATTTCCTTACATAAGTCCCATTGAACATTAATGGAACATTATACAGAGGCCAGTTTATGAACAACATCCCACACCAGCGACACTTTCACAATTATGGATGACTTTAGAGGCAGCATAGCTCAGTATTTCTGCCAAGGATTTCCAATGACTTTTTGAGTCCATGCAATGTCGAGTTGCTGCACTATGTCGAGCAAAATGCCGCCCATCGTGATATTAGGAGGTATCCCATGACATTTGTCACCTCTGTGTATTATACCCTGGTGCCACTGAACACAATTTCTGAGCATGTTGTCTTTTTTCTGGGAGAGTGTTTTCTTTAATGTTATTTCTTGTTAACAATATCAGCTTCTTCCTAAGAATTAGCAGTTTTCACTCAGTTAACACTAGGCAGAAATCCTAGCTGCATTCAGATCACACCTTTCTTGGGCAGAAAGGCATGCTGTTTTCTGCTGCACCCATTTTCAATAAGCTACCACAAGAATAAAAAAAAAATCAGCAGTAATCCTGACTTTTCAAGTCTAAACTGCAGAATTTCTTCATGGCTTATTCCTATTCTGTCGGGGAGTTCCTAGGAAAACATTAAGCAAATACCTGTGTTATATTGTTCATGATTTATTTTTATTTATTTACACATCAAGCTCCATAGGACCAAATTGAGGAGCAAATCTCCAAGGTCATGGAACATGTCAATACATGAAATTACAACAGAAATATAATAACGGATAAAAATAAATGTTTATGAACCTGAAAAAAAATCAGTCCATAAGTTTAAGTAAACACAATCAACTATACAATAAGAATCAGCTTAATTTTTCAAGGAACTCTGAAGAATAGAAGGAATGACCTACGAGGAAACTCTTCAGTTTCAATTTGAAAGCGCGTGGATTACTACTAAGATTTTTGAATTTGAGTGGTAGCTTATCAAAAATGGATGCAGCAGTATACTGCACACCTTTTTGCACAAGAGTTAAGTAAGTCCGATCCAAATATCCAAATATATATAGAGAGAGAGGTCAATGTCAAAATACCCAGACTCGTGAACAGGGGTCGACAAGAAGTTCGTGAACTTACACCACTTATTGCCCAAACCGCCCGCTTCTGAGCCAAAAATATCCTTTTCGAATGGAAAGAGTTACTCCAAAATATAATACCATACGATATAAATGAATAAAAATAAGGAACATAGACTAATTTTCATGTTGAACTCACTTCTGATACTATTTGAATAGTAAAAATGGCAGTATTAAGTCTTTGAACAAGATCCTGAACGTGGGCTTTCCACGACAGCTTAGTATCTATCTGAACACCTAGAAATTTGAACTGTTCAGTTTCACTAATCATATGCCTGTTCTGCGAAATTAAAAGGTCAGGTTTTGTTGAATTGTGTGTCAGAAACTGTAAAAACTGAGTCTTACCATGATTTAACGTTAGTTTATTTTCTACGAGCCATGAACTTAGGTCATGTACTGCACTATTTGAAACCGAGCCAATGTTGCACACATCATCCTTTACTACCAAGCTAGTGTCATCAGCAAACAGACATATTTTAGAGTTACCCGTAATACTAGAAGACATATCATTTATATAAATAAGGAACAGGAGTGGCCCCAACACTGATACCTGAGGCACCCTCCACTTGACAGTACCCCACTCAGATCCCACATCACAGGCGTTATCAACATTGTGAATAATGACCTTTTGCTGCCTGTTGCCAATGTAAGAGGTGAACCAATTGTGAGCTACTCCCCGTATTCCGTAACGGTCCAACTTCTGGAGCAATATTTTGTGATAAACACAATCAAATGCCTTAGTTAAACCAAAAAATATGCCTAGCGTTTGAAACCTTTTGTTTAGCCCATCCGGTACTTCACAGAGAAAAGAGAATATAGCATTTTCAGTTGTTAAACGACTTCTAAAGCCGAACTGTACATCTGATAGGAAATCGTGTGATATTATCAATTATGCTTAGATACACAGCTTTTTCAATAACTTTTGCAAACACTGATGGTATAGAAATAGGTCTAAAATTATCTACATTATCCATTTCGCCCTTTTTATAAAGCGGCTTTACTACTGAGTGCTTTAATCGTTCAGGAAACTGACCATTCCTGAACGAAAAATTACAAATATGGCTAGATACAGGACTAACATGTGCAGCACAGTACTTTAATATTCTGTTAGGCACTCCATCAAAACCATGAGAGTCCTTAGTCTTCAGTGATTTAATTACTGACTCAATCTCCCTCTTGTCTGTATCACAGAGGAGTATTTCAGACATCAATCTCAGGTAGGCATTTGCCAAGAAAGTTATATGATTTCCTGTAGAAACTAAATTTTTATTTAATTCACCAGCAATGCTCAGAAAATGATTGTTAAATACTGTACGTATATCTGATTTATCAGTAACAGAAATATTTTTACTGCAAACTGACTTTATATCGTTGACCTTGTGCTGCTGACCAGACACTTCCCTCACAACTGACCATATGGTTTTAATTTTATCCTGTGAATTGGCTATTCCACATACTCTTTGCCTTCCTAATAACATTTTTAAGCACCTTACAATACTGTTTATAATGGGCTACTGTAGCTTCACTGTGACTACTTCTAACATTTTAATACAATTCCACATTGTTCTACATGGTATCCTTACCCAACAAGTCAGCCACCCGGGCTGCCTCTTACTGCTAGTACCCTGTTTAGAATGTTCTAATGGAAAGCAACTCTCAAAGAGCATGAGAAATGTGTTAAGGAAAGCATTGTATTTATCATCTATGTTATTGGCACTATAAACATCCTGCCACTCTTGTTCCTTGACAAGGTTTAAAAAACTCTATTGCTGTTGGATTAACTTTCCTACATAGTTTGTAATTAAATGTGACTTTTTTTTAGTACTAAAGCCTTTTAGTGTTAAAATTTGTGCATCATGTTCTGAAAACCCATTCACCCTTTTACTAACAGAATGCCCATCTCGTAATGAATAATGAATAAAAATATTGTCTATGCCTAAGCTACTATTCCCCTGCACCCTGGTTTATTCCCCTGCACCCTGGTTGGAAAAAAACACTGTCTGCATCAGATCATATGAATTTAGGAGATCTACCAACATCCTTTTTCTTGCACCATTATATACAAAATTAATATTGAAGCCACCACATATAACTAATTTCTGGTAGTCCTACAAAGTAAATCCAGAACCCTCTCTAGCTTGAGCAGAAATGCTCTGAAGTCAGAGTTAGGGGACCTATAAACAACAACAATTAGAAGTTTAGTTTCACTAAATTCAACTGCCCCTGCACAACATTCAAATATGTGTTCAGTGCAGTGTCGTGATACCTCTATGGACTCAAATCGAATACCCTTTTTTTTTTTTTTTTTTTTTTACACGCATAGCCACTCCCCCACCCTCCAAGGAACTCCTTGACGTCAATATATACTCAGCAGCAGGATTCATGTACATTTTATTTTATCTATTATTAACTTTTCTGATGTTAATTTCATGTACTGACCTGTTCCATGACTATTGAGATTTGCTCATCAATTTGGTCCTACATGTATAGGTGTGTAAAACAAAAATAAAAAATGAATGATGCAATACTTATCACTCTTGTGAAAAATTATGAGGATTTGTTTTAACTTAAAACAGCCCAAATACATTGATTACCAACAAAGAGACAGCAACAAAGATGAAGCACACTGTAGTACATAGTATTCAAAATATACAGTTGGCTTCAACCTTTGTACAAGATAATTCCGAATTGCAGCAAGAAATAAATACTTTTTTAAATGAATATTATACCAGTGTTGTTTGTGTTTACATTCAAAATAATGATGAATTTACTAATACTGCCACTACTCCGGGAAAATAAATATTGCCACTACATCAGGAAAATTAAGTTAATTATTAACAATTCACAGCAGCTGTTCTTCAGGAATATTTGGAAAGTAAAGAAGAATAAGAGAGAAAACAGAAAATGACTGAGGATTAGCAAACAAATCTCTGTCAGTATGGTACAAATGACAGACTAAGATGTTCTTATTGTGGGACCAAACTGTAATCAAAGGGAAGGTATTTAACATGTTAACTACAACAGAAGTACGGAGCACCAGAAACTATTTTCCGTAGGAGCAGTTTATATCAAAAGCTATCCGTTACTGAGTTACATAAAAAACAATTAAACTTCTAATATGGTATTGCCTGTTAAAGCAAAATATAATGTTATGTTTAAATGTGTGAAAACTAAAGTATGTGATAGTGTCTCCTTTGGTATAGCAGCTTTTCTGAATTGTATATTCTGTATGGTTTGATCATGCAAGCATAAGCAGGGTGTATACGTGGACAAGGAAAAAAAATTCCCGGATTTTTCTCGGATTTCCCGGTTAAAAATACACTTTCTCCCGGGTGAAAATACACTTTTGTTAAGTGACGATATACTCTTATTTGGCACTGTAAAACTCATCAATCCTTTGAATGTTAATGGTTTTATATACCGGAGTAGAATTTCCCGGCACTTTAGAAAACTTAACTCAGGGGGGAAAAACACGTTTTGAAAGACCTTTGATGCGCAGCAACGTGTACGCTGTATATTTTCGTATTACGAAGGTATAAATTCGAATCCCACCAAACACTGCATGTCACTTTCCGAAGCATTGAAATCAAGATTGCAGTGCGCTTTTTAAGCCAGTTATAGCTCATGTCACTTGATCTCGCCAGCTGATGACACCATAGGACACATGATGTAATCAGCCAATAGCAAGATCACTCTTAAGTAGCGCGAACACACAAGTAAGAAAAGTTAATGGTCTAAATTAATATACATAGCATTCACCTATAATATTGGTCTCGAAGATTAATAAGCTGGAAGAGAAGCTAAGCTTCCACATATAATGTTGATCTTTTCTGCACTTGTTACGCTTTAAGATACATCACACAAATGTGTCAGTAAAATTTTTAATGACGACGTAAATGTCTGATCTTCTGGGCTCGAAATTTGGTCGTCCTCAAAGAGTTGATTTTTAAATGAGAGTCAAACGCTTTGTGATTTAAGAAATTTATCGTACATTCTCGCACATAGCTCATCTTACGTAACAGGAAATCTCCTCTGAATGTAACGCTTTTCAAACCAACATTCACAATATTTTCCCGCGACCTGTTAGAAATAGGTTTGTTTCATCAGTTACAAGAGAGCGCCAGGTAACAAGCGTCACGCGCTTGCGCAGCTACGATGATGCAGGAAGCCCATATGTTCATACGTGTAAAACATTAAAAGATCTTACATTATGTCATAAAAGAAACAAGACATTAGAGGATACTTCAAGAGTGTCGGAATTTCGTGAACCATACTAAAATGCATAATTCGGCTTAAAATTTTGGTTCTTTATTATGGCATAATGCCATACGTGCACTTGAAATGCAGCGAACAGCTGAAACTAGCCAATAGTGTGAAATTAAACACTTCGCTTCAAATAAATTGACTGCCTCAACAGAAAAGATTAACAAAAGCGAAATCTCTTTAGCAAACGGGCCAAAATAACTTCATTGTTCTGTAAGGCGATTAATGTTTGACTGTCAGAAAGGTGGAAATAAAATCTAAAACTAATAACATATTTTAGCCTTCCGTAATTAAGCGAACGTATTTTAATTCATTTGATAGCTCCCGGCCACAAAAATCCGTTTTTTTTATCGTTTAACATGAGAACAATAAACGAAGAGGAAACAACAAAATCACTACACATAAACACAGGTCACATGGAGACGACCCACTCTGTGCATCAGTCCCAGATTTACTAATTTCCGAACCGGGGCAATATTAAGTAGTGGCGCCCAGCCACACATCTGTAACGAGAAGCAGTAGAAGGTACTATTCAAATGCGATTCAACTGAGCATGAGCAAGAGCCCGCCCGCAACGGCTCAAATGAATCTAATTCAAAAAGTTGTCACGCCACGCTCATCGAAGGCAATTTGTTGTTATAAAGCATTGCATAGTCTTCCTAAAGCCTTTGACACACTTTGCTGTTGGCAGACGCTTGTATGAGCACTGTTTTGTTGTTGTATACGGCGCATTTCCTTTTTATTTCCTTTCTTTTTTTCTCCTGTTCATGTTTTGTTGCTGCAGTATTATTTTGCAGTAGCAGGATACAGTAATATCCTTTTTTAGAGTATTGTTTCTTACCAGTCAAAATCACATAAATTTAACTGAAAACTAAAACAATGAAAAATTCCCGGAATTCTAAACAATTCCCGGGTTTTCTCCCGGATGAAAAAATTCCCGGGTTTTTCCCGGATATCCCGGGTTGTATACACCCGGATAGGTCAAACAATGACACAAGCTCCACATGTGTTATTCAATACTACTGTTCTGAAAAAATACTGTCTTCCATCAAATCACAAATACAGTATGAAACATTCCACAATCATATTTTTTGATACGGATGAAAAATCTATTTTATCTTTTCTTCTTCTTTTCCTGTTTATCTATGAGTATGCACAAAAATAATCTCACGCCTCTCACTTAGTACTGTACCAGAAGATGAATTGTCACATTCAGCTTAAAACTGGACACTGAGATAACACAATGCAAATACTTTCTTTCTGCACTGTTGATACTGGTTAGTAAATACACCCCCTCAAATAATATACCTATGCAGCACATGTGAACTTCTCCAGTGAACACTTTATATTGAGAGCTTGGATAAGCAGAATTATTTTCCTAACATCCACCACTGAAGTCAAAACAGACTGTGGTGTGTGTACTGTAAGACCTTCGGTACACACACCATCAGATTATTTGACTTGTCGCTCTAACGAAGTAGGCGGGTGTCTGCAATATGTCTCGTGGTCTTTTCGTGGCGTGTTTATCTTCTGCCGTTAGGTCAGACGATAGAAATGCCACTTGCACGCTTAGAGTAGCAGATTGACGGTGACCAACTTTAAACAGAACTTGATTAATTTTCACACACATTTATTAAAATAATAAAAAGCATAGACATTATGTAACTTGATTTTGGATGCTGTTTACAACTCACAATCTGAAGTTCCTTTGGTCTTGGTACGTTAATCTTAATCTCACATATCTCTGATACTTGACAAAGTGTCTATACATTTATCTTCATGGCTATGTACAGGAATATGGTAATCTTATTAGGCGAAGACTGAAACTTGACTATAGACTGGTACAGACAAATGCAGACTGGTGCAGACAAATGCAGACTGACTAATCAGAGGTCTGTACACTCGTTATAATACCTCGCGCGTTCAGGTATCACTGCGTGAGTGTAATCCGCGAGGAGAAAAGGTTCTACGTTAGCAGCAATCTCATTGGCTGCGTTACATATTAATGCGCGGATCGGCGGAAGCAGAATTTGGTCCGTCTCTAAGGCAGCGCCATCTCGTAGTGCGGAGAAGGATGAGCACTGCGCTATTGTGTTTAGCAGGGCGCGCTCTAGTGGGAAAGTTGTGTACGTGCTGACTACGTGGAACTATGTACACAACACAGACTTTATGGTGACTAATTCCCTACTGTACACCATCAGACTTGAGTCTGGGTCTGTTTGTGATCAGAAGATTATGATTATCCCAAGATGTTACTTCTCTAATTATCTGCTCCAGGCAAATTTCAGGTAAGAAATTTAATACAATATTACATAATAAATATGTTCAAAATGCCCATCTCTCTCTCTCTCTCTCTCTCTCTCTCTCTCTCTCTCTCTCTCTCCCTCCCTTTCCCAACCCATAGCTGTCAAGATGAAATCTGCCCCCCCCCCCCCCCCCCCCATTACCACAGCACAATTGGGAAATTTAGATTTTACATCCCAAAGTCTTCACTAAAGCATTTCCCCACTACAACTTGCCTATTACATGAAACTACAATTTTTTATTCACCAGTAACATTTACTTCCACCCAAAATATTTCACATTCAGAAAGGAGCAATCATCTCATTTGATGTAAACAGGTTTTCTAGATTCTAATGATATATATATATTCCATATGGAATTTACAGTTTCACAATTATTCCTTTCTAGGTTCAAGCAACTATCTGTTCATAATACTATGAGTGCATCATTGCCACTCATAATTAAGGCAAATTCTGGGGCAATTATCTGATATCATATTAACTACTACTCTCTCTGTCTACTATACTGCACATACCTGGTCATCAAGCCTATGGAGTAGTTTTCTCTAATCTATAAATATGAATGGGCATGTTGTGTTCTCTGTTACCTGGGTAGCTTGCTTGACCTGTTCAGAGGAACCTTACAATTATTATAACCTTGCACTACACGTTAAGAAAACTGCATCTGAGGTCACTACAGAAACACATTGCAGCCTCCAAATCAGAGGACAGTGTGTGGTTCTGGGGACAATCCTGCAAAAGAGGCTAATGGTGTACACCACTCCAGCCAGGCACTAACAGGAACCAAGTGTGGCATCTACACTCAAATGCTGACTTCACTGTAGTAAAGCGAATCCAACTAGTGTGCTCAGCAGCTCCTGACAGAGTCTCCACCAAATTTTTGCACAAAACTAGAAAAGATAACAAGTGCACAGTGGAATTTCTTCTCTATATGACAGCTATGTAACTGGAAGAGCTCCATTATCTACATATGTTGGAGCTGCCAATATCTTGCACAATCATCCTCTGTGCTTTAGGAAAATTTACACCAGTCCCAACAGACAAGGTATTTCATGCTGTCTAAGACATACTTTCAGGAACAGCTCATACCAGTTAAAACAGATGGCTACAACCATGTGGCAACTACCCACATTCTCCTTCCAGACAGAAATCTCAGATCACACTATTCATCTCTCAGATGAGGATGGAACTGGTAGGTCAAGGCACAGAGGCACCCAGAATAGAAGCTTAGCAACACAGCCTTCGCAAGTCAACCACATAGACAAGTTTATAGTTTGGCGTCTTGAAGCCAACAGTGCGGCAAATTATTGATAAGAGACTTAAAAGTAAGCCCTGCAAAGCTGATCTGCATTAGAAGCTTACTGGAATGGACAAAGATGCGAGTCTTAATTCCTACTTTGAAATAGAATGAAGGGATGAAATGGAGTTTTGCAAAGATATTGGCCACGTTATTTAAGGTGGACACACTGAACAACATTTGTAACATAGGTTACAAAACTTTTGTGAGCACTTTTATTTCAGTTCTATAAAACTTTGATATATTAAATACTTCTTTTCTTACAAATTATTTAAATAGTTTCACAGACACATGAATAACCCCGAATAATCATATGATTGACAGAACATGGACGGGGATGGAAATCAGCCATGTTGCTTTCAAGGAAACCATCTTGGCACAGGCTGCAATTGATTTAGAGAAACCCTAGACTGAGAATCGGAACTGATCTGAAGAACTAGCGACAAGATATGAAAATGAGCTTATTTGCCTAACTCTCAGCTTTTCAGTGTTGAAATTGCACAACTGTGACACTACAGGCACAACAAAGCAACACATCTAAAATACGAACAACAAAGAAAGAAAATCACGTGAGGTTTCATGTCCATTTCATGAAGATTAATTCTAACAAAACATTAAAAAAACCTAACTGCAGCTACATAGTATGCACCGAACACAAGGCACTGTGCCCAGGCAAAAATTATGAAGCTGATGCATGGCAACATCAGCACCAGTGCTAACTTTCAGAGCCATTTGGAGTTAATTATGGAATTTCTGTATCCTATTTTCATGGCATTCTCAATCAAATTACCAGCAATCTGCTATTGATCATCATTCCAAAATCATTTTAACTTTAGGAAGCCCCTTGTGAATAACTATTATACAGTGTTGGTGCAAAAAGTGCCCTCCAGTGACTTAGCTTTTAATTACAACTGTTTCTTCAACAATAGTGGATTTCTCTCTTATGGAAACTATTTTCATTGGGAACTGTATAGTTGTAAATTTAGTTAAGCTTGAGCAATTATGCAAGAAATACATAGCTGCAAGTTCTCTTGTCAGTTGCCCAAATAAACACTGAATGTATATCTCAGTGAAGTCATCTTTCCAATACCGGGTGATTCTAAAGTCACTATACATTTCAGTGATATAGTAACGGAATCTTTGTTTCTTTCACGTACTATGGCAGAATGTTAATCGAAGAAGAACGAATCGCTGTTGTTTCTTCTCGTCTTCGTGGAATGACGTATGAACAGGTGCAGACAGACTTTGCCCGTCGATTCCGGAAAACAGGCCCCATCAGGCTTGCTATCAAGACCCTGTCAATAAATTCCAGTGTACTGGTAGTGTTGCAGATGAAGAACATCCAGGGAGGCCGGCCATAATACCAGACACCGTGCAAAGTGTGCAGGATGCGATCACACATAGCCCTTCCGCATCTACCAGGAGACTTAGTAGGGAGCTTGGTATTCCTCAAACCACTGTATGGAGAGTTCTTCATTACAAGCTGCACAAACATGCGTACCATATCCAGGTCGTACATAAGCTTGAAGCGGAGGACTACGCAGTCAGACAAGCCGTGTCATGACCTGCTACAAGCTGTGGAAAATGATAATTTGATGAAAAATGTCTTGTTCAGTGATGAAGCTACATTTCATACCTGTGGACATGTGAACAGACACAACTGCAGGATCTGGGCAGACGAACAACCGAGCGTACTGCAGGAGAGGCAACAGGACACAGCAAAAGTGAATGTGTGGTTAGGGATAATGCAGTCAACAGTGTACAGACCCTTCTTCTTCACAGAACAAACTGTTACTGGAACCACATACCTAGATATGTTGGAACAGTTTTTGGAGCCCCAGTTAATATCTGATGGGATTATGGCTACTGTTGTTTTTCAACAGGATGGTGCACCACCTCATTTTGCCCTCGTTGTTCGGGATTATCTGAGTCAGGCATTTCCCGGCAGATGGATTTGTCATGCCTCTCCACGGATGTGGGCACCCCGCTCTCCTGACTTGACACCCTTAGACTTTTTGCATGGGGGTTTATCAAGTCTAAGGTATACCAGGTGAAGATCCGCAGCACTGAAAACTTAACACAGTGGATTCGAGCCCCAGCTGCTGAGATTACACCAGATATGCTTGGCCAGGTTTTTCGGTCTACAGTGGAGCACTGGGGGACATGCCTAGACATGCAATGTGGTCACATGTGAAATGCACTGATATTATGTACTATTGTAACATAAGTTGCAGTGCCATTACATATTGGTTAATAAAATTTGTTTAAGTACAAAATTTATAGTGACTTTAGAATCACCCTGTACATTTTACACTTAAAACTGTAATCATCGATGTAAGGCCACACTAGCATATACATTATCCAGTCACATTATGATCACTGCCTATGTTTGATGGGACCACCTCATTGAGCTTTTTGCGCTGTGGATCCTCAACTAAGAAACCTAGTGCAGTTGGCAACGGCACTGAAGTCGGTATGGCTTCACATCTCTGTCAGTTCCTTCCATAACCTTGTTAACACTCTTCCTGCATGTCCACACTGCAAAAGGTGGTTATTCGGGTTTTTAAGAGGTGGTCAGATTAATGTTACTTGATCATGTATGAATGCACTGTAATTTGCTCATTGGTTTCAGGTCTCAAATTTCCACACCAAACAGTGTTTCCATCCTCCACAACTGAGAGCTATGTATAAGTTATTTAGTTGACCACATTCACATACGCCGCTTTCACTTGAGTGCGATGCAGCATAACACTAACATTTAAAGGATACTTTACCGTACAGATATATCTTCTTTCAGAAAATTAGCAGTATTGGCTTTTCCTCCTGGTTGATTAATCAACAGTGTCCTCGTATGTAATTCTGTGACATCATTCACACAGTCCAGATCACCGACACCAGGCAAATGTAACTTGAATTCATCATCCAGAGAGAACAGTACTTTTACCTGCAAGACACTATGATTGGTTATTCTCAGTTCATAGTAAACAGGGTGTATATAAACAATGTTTGCAACATACAGTCATACCTGTTGAACAATTTCATGAAATGAGATGAGTTTTCCAACAGGATTCTCAAGCAACACTGTGCCATACTTCGTCGGTCCACTTGTATTCAGAATCACATTTGTATACCTAGAAATTTAGTGCAATTGTATGAACACTTCTGAGGTTGTAATAGTAAGAACTATATGTAAAAATAAATACAAATAGAATTGAGAATCATGGAGAGTTGATGTGAACACGGAGATGCAGCTTCATATAGACCGACAAATCTACAAAGAACAGTATTTTCTTTTTAAATTACATTAGTCTTCTATAATGCAATGTGAAATGTGCACAGTGTTCCATGGCCCAGTGAAACCCTGTAATTGTTTATAGGTAATGGCTTAAAGCAGTACACTACTCCAAATTAGCTACCTTGTTGGTGCAGGTTATTTGATACTACCATTTATGCATAATTGTATTAAGGATTTCCCCAGTCTCTCAGGTGTGCTCAGATTAGTAAAAGTTCTTTAGACCATTACATGCTACTCTCAATTCATTTGTGCCATAAGTAACTCACTCTCACTGTATCATCATTGCATTGAGTGACCAACACACAAATAAACAAGGTTTAGCTTAGCTACGAGTTCAGTCTTGTTTACCATATTTACTTGAATCTAAGCCCCACCTGAAAAAATGAGACTCGAAATCAAGGAAAAAAAATTTTCCCAAATCTAAGCCGCACCTGAAATTTAAGACTCGAAATTCAAGGGGAGAGAAGTGTTTTAGGCCGCACCTCCAAATCGAAACAAAATTGGTCCGTTGTAATATGAGACACAATTTAGGTCGAATGGATGACTACACAGCTACAGTAGTTTGGTTTGAGTCGTAAGCTTAGCAGTTAAGCTTTACCAGGTAGCAATTGCTACGCATCAGGCGCTCCGTCCGTATTTATACGGCTACCCTTCCTTTTTCACGTGCTTCATCTGGTTTGAATCGATTACGTATTTTTGTTTGATCTGATAAGTGCCGTTCTCTTTGTTATAGGTGTTTATGTCACTCTAAGCTGAAAACGCATTACTGTACTGTGTCATGCATTGTTTGTCGCATTCTGATAATGAGTGTTTACGGCCTGTTGCCACTCGTGGCATGACTTGCTTTTGTGCACGCTACCGCCGCTTACAATTAAAAATAAGAGAGGAATCGTCTCATTAGCGAAACAATGGCAAGAGACTGCTATTTGTTGTTACTTACACTGCTGCTTTCTTTGACAATGATGGACAAGAACCAAATAATAGACTGCGTATGATAGATGATGTTCTGAACGAGAGTTTAGCAAAAATGTTTCTCCGTTTGAAAATCTGTGCAGATGCCTCTTTAGTACATTACAGTCTGCACAGAAATAAGAGTCATCTTAGATTTAAAAATCTAGTCAATTGTCGTGCTTCATTTCTGCCTGTATCACTATTAGGCATAAGAATAATAGGAATATAAACATGACATGATATGTATATTCTTCCGCGTTTACTGTTGTCCACTCTAGTTTCGTAGTTTATTAGGCAGACAGTATTTAAATGAGATAGCAGCAAATATGAAAGAATACACGGCAAAATGTTTATATTCATATTATAGTGAAGAGAATACTGTATGTGGTTCACAATTCATAAAAGTTCCTATTAACAACCATCTCTTCTCATAGGTAGGAAAAAATTCAGAACGTAGAGTTGGCCATATTGACAAACATCCCAAACAGTCTTGCCAGTCGGATTTTTGTAGTACATTGAAATACTGCTACATTTGTAGATTAACAATACGGAATTTGAATTTACTTCGTTGGATAATGTATGAAAATGCAGTGGTCGAAAACTGAGGCAGAGAAAAAAGCTCATCTTCAACCTTTTTTTTAAATTTCTTTATGGACGCAGAGGTTTTGGCACCAGTATTTATCTTTGTGCCTGCCAAGCATGCCTGTGTAGCGCTACATATATTCGATGGCAGAAGTTAGTTGTGGCGGCACCTACCAGCATTTTTCAGAACTTCACATTACTTTGCACTCGATTCTCAGCCGCAGGCGGTTTTTTGGATTACAAAAACCGGAAAAAAAGTGTGGCTTAGATTCGAGTAAATACAGTATGTATCTGATTCCTACTGAATACCTCAGATGCTACTATATTAAGTTGTTGCTGTATTCCAGCCTGTCCTTTCCATCATACTACAGTTTTCTCTTCTCATTGAAAGTATTCCATCTGCCTGGTATAATATTTACCACTCCATTCCTTAACTTCACAAATAAACAGTTTACAGATTTGTGCGTATTATAGTAATCTCTGGGCACAACTTACAAAATTACTTATAATGCACATATTGGTCTCAAAGTATTTGTTGGGGGAAGGAGGAGAGAGGTGGTGGTGGTTAGAATGGTGTTTTAGGGAATTAGAGAAAAAATAAGATTGGTGGTGGTGGAATGATATAGGAGGAAAACTATGTCTTCTGGTGTGAACATAGGAATACACAATGAGGTTCTAACTTCGCAGTTCAGATGCATCAACCAATGCTGCACTTTTTCACCAAAGAGAGACAGTAACTTTCAAGGTAGGCACACACTATTTCACAGTTTCATTACATCTATACTGCAAAGGAACAGTCTCAGTAATCCAATGAAGGTATCCCCTATTCCCTAAACTCATCAGATTCTAAATCCTACTGAGCACTTTGACTGTGTGGAACAGCACATGCTACAAAACAGTTCCTCTTCAGTTTCAGCTGGGGTTTCATATACCAACACCGTGTAAACCTATAGAAGTGAAATCTAATGACAGCACTGGCCATGCGACAGGGCTTCCCCTTTGATCCAAGGATGAGGGTACCTGCTACTTGGCGCTCACAGACATTCATATTGAAGCGACATGATGTGTCATTGTGTCGAAATCACATCCTCTCACATATAACAAGAGACACATCCTCCAACAACTGTGGAGCACATTTAGAGTAAACAGCAGGTAACATGCAACATTCAAACAGGGTTAGCTGACCCTGTGCTATTCCAGCATAGCACCACTTCAAATATTCACCTAAGCCCTTTCGTTCCCAATCTCAAAATACTTAGTTTTGCAATCTATGTAACTTTGGCAGTAAGTATTTGGGATACACTTTATAAGATGTAAAACATCTTCAAGCTACATACACATACAGTTTGTTTTCCGAGTTCCAGTCCACTAAAGACTGCAGCTGTTCACATGGATTAATGATAAGAATTCACACATTATGGGAAAGTCCTTCATGGAATGTAAATAATTTAAGGAGTAGAGGAAGTAATCCAGTGAATAATAGTGTTGCTGAGCACTGACAGGCACATAGATGGCTTTCAGATGAGTACTTCTCAGAAGCAAGTGAACTCCTCCCTCCCTTTACACATACCAGTGTGACCTTCTAGAACCCACATTCCTATCCCATGAACCTGCTGGCTCTCCCACCTAGGCACCAGTTACACTTCCACAACCTCTCTCCACCTCCCTGTCTCCTTTCTCTCTCACCTACTCCACTCAAGTCAGCCCCTCAACTCAGTCTAGCAGGCGTCCCAGCAAGATCCATTTCCAGTTGCGACACTATTTTAGCCACACACTGTGATGCACGTGTAACACATATTGCAGCAGAACAATGTCTGCAGAAACCCTGGAACATGTATTCTCTTCTGACAAAGTGCCATTCTTGTTTTGCAATGGTCTTAGCACTTTACATGTGTAACTTAATTTCTGAAGTCCCTACATATTTCCCAATTGTATGAGTGGGGCCCACCTGTTACAGGATCAAAGTTATTGTAATTAAGTCTACTGCAAGAGTTCTGTAAGCCCCCAATCAAGAGAGTACTCTGTTCTCCATTACCGAAAGAAATGTCATTGGCAAACTGCCTTAGACTGTGGTTTCACATTCTGTATCCAAACAAACTTGCAACCAGCAAAAGTGCTTTCTGACAAATTTTTACTATGTCAGACTGGATTAAATACTGTACAGAGACCATAAATTTTGAAGCCACTGTAAACACTCCTGTGATGTTTACAATGTGAAACCTCAGAAATTTGCATTTACTTCTTAACAGAAAGATTGGACAAACCTGATGGTGGAATTTTAGGTCTTGGACAGACAACCCTTCAGATGATACAAGTGGTTTTGTTCGTTGTTACAAGCACCTCTTTTTCTGTTCACCATTATATTTTTCACTTTCAAAAGTGTTGTTCCAGAAGTCTGGCAGCTACTGACTTGTGCCATTGGGCAACAATGGTAAATTACAACTACATGGAAGTACTCAAAGCAACACCATTTTGAAGAAATCCCTTGAATACTTAATGGGAAGTTTTTGCAAGAAACAAAAGACTCTAGGGCGTTCACAATGTGAAGCATAATTAGATATCCCACCCCCCATGAACCATGGACCTTGCTGTTGGTGGGGAGGTTTGCGTGCCTCAGCGATACAGATAGCCGTACCGTAGGTGCAACCACAATGGAGGGGTAGCTGTTGAGAGGCCAGACAAATGTATGGTTCCTGAAGAGGGGCAGCAGCCTTTTCAGTAGTTGCAGGGGCAACAGTCTGGATGATTGACTGATCAGGCCTTATAACACTAACCAAAATGGCCTTGCTGTGCTGGTACTGCGAACGGCTGAAAGCAAGGGGAAACTACAGCCATCATTTTTCCCGAGAGCATGCAGCTTTACTGTATGGTTAAATGATGATGGCATCCTCTTGGGTAAAATATTCCGGAGGTAAAATAGTCCCCCATTTGGATCTTCAGGCAGGGACTACTCAAGAGGACGTCGTTATCAGGAGAAAGAAAACTGGCGTTCTACGGATTGGAGCATGGAATGTCAGATCCCTTAATCGGACAGGTAGGTTAGAAAATTTAAAAAGGGAAATGGATAGTTTAAAGTTAGATATAGTGGGAATTAGTGAAGTTCAGTGGCAGGAGGAACAGGACTTTTGGTCAGGTGAATACAGGGTTATAAATACAAAATCAAATAGGGGTAATGCAGGAGTAGTTTTAATAATGAATAGGAAAAAAGGAGTGTGGGTAAGCTACTACAAACAGCATAGTGAACGCATTATTGTGGCCAAGATAGACACGAAGCCCAAGCCTACTACAGTAGTACAAGTTTATATGCCAACTAGCTCTGCAGATGATGAAGAAATTGAAGAAATGTATGATGAAATAAAAGAAATTATTCAGATAGTGAAGGGAGATGAAAATTTAATAGGCTTGGGTGACTGGAATTTGGTAGTAGGAAAAGGGAGAGAAGGAAACCTAGTAGGTGAATACGGATTGGGGGTAAGAAATGAAAGAGGAAGCCGCTTGGTAGAATTTTGCACAGAGCACAACTTAATCATAGCTAACACTTGGTTCAAGAATCATAAAAGAAGGTTGTATACATGGAAGAAGCCTGGAGATACTGACAGGTTTCAGATAGATTATATAATGGTAAGACAGAGATTTAGGAACCAGGTTTTAAATTGTAAGACATTTCCAGGGACAGATGTGGACTCTGACCACAATCTATTGGTTATGAACTGTAGATTAAAACTGAAGAAATTGCAAAAATGTGGGAATTAAAGGAGATGGGACCTGGATAAACTGGCTAAACCAGAGGTTGTACAGAGTTTCAGGGCAAGCATAAGGGAACAATTGACATGAATGGGGGAAAGAAATACAGTAGAAGAAGAATGGGTAGTTTTGAGGGATGAAGTAGTGAAGGCAGCAGAGGTTCAAGTAGGTAAAAATACGAGAGCTAGTAGAAATCCTTGGGTAACAGAAGAAATATTGAATTTAATTGATGAAAGGAGAAAATATAAAAATGCAGTATGTGAAGCAGGCAAAAAGGCATGTATGGAAGTGAAACATGGACAATAAATAGTTTGGACAAGAAGAGAATAGAAGCTTTCGAAATGTGGTGCTACAGAAGAATGCTGAAGATTAGATGGGTAGATCAAATAACTAATGAGGAGGTATTGAATAGGATTGGGGAGAAGAGAAGTTTGTGGCACAACTTGACTAGAAGAAGGGATCGGTTGGTAGGACATGATCTGAGGCATCAGGGGATCACCAATTTAGTATTGGAGGGCAGCGTGGAGGGTAAAAATCGTAGAGGGAGGCCAAGAGATGAAAACACTAAGCAGATTCAGAAGGATGTAGGTTCCTGTAGGTACTGGGAGATGAAGACACTTGCACAGGATACAGTAGCATGGAAAGGTGCGTGAAACCAGTCTCAGGACTGAAGACCACAACAACAACAACAACAACAACAACAAAAATCAGATATCATCAGCTTAAATGTTACAGAAGCAAATTTACCTGCAGAAGGGTTCCTCATTCCTCTGAACATCAGGTTTGGGCCTTCTGTTGCATGATACCAAAGCTACTTGCAGTTCGGCATCTTTCACCTAGAATAAGATGAAACTTCATTAACCATGAATTCAAAATTGTGGAAAATTATACTAATGAAAAACCACCAAGATCTTTCTAAATGAATTGCAGCAGTTTAGATAAATAAAACTTCTGTGAACCTTGTGGTAGAGGCTATTGATTTGTGACAAATATCAACTTTAATCTAGGGTTCAGACCAACTACCATTAATAGAGACACCCACACTGAGGATAAAGTGAAAGTTATCAGCCTGGCACAGAGAAGATGCTGATATCAATTAATTTTTTTGGTTTTTGTTATACTGGTACACGTACAAAACAAAAGATAATTATAGTGTTGTTTACGTAACTTATTAACACTGTTGTGTACTTTGTTAAAATTAATAAATTTTAATACCCAGCTGCCCCAAAATTCTCTCTCTCTCTCTCTCTCTCTCTCTCTCTCTCTCTCTCTCTCTCTCTGTATCTTTGGCAGTTTATACAGCTGGTGAATGTTTATAAGGAGTTCATTTCTTCATTTACAACAATTAAAAATTGGTGGCAAAAGACAACATGAGAGTGCACAATATAGCTTGGGATTGGCAACAATGTATAAAAATAGGTGGTTACATAGGCACAATAATGGGTATTTTACATTTTTTATGGAGGACCAGCTATTTGAAAGCTTTTATCAATGACATGCCACATTTGTTAAATGAAAACTAAACACAAATGTGGGACTTATCTGTTCGAATGTCTGAATCATTTTAAAAAGAAATCAAGTGATTCTGTGTGCTGTTACAGTGGATGAGACATGGGTTGCCCACATCCCGTCAGAAGTGAAACATGAACTGAAGCAAATTTTTTATCGATTTTCTTACACAGGGTAAAACAATAATTGGTGAACAGTATACAAAAGTCTTTTGGGTCACCAGGATATGAAATAATTGCATGATAAGAGGTGTGGATTCCGAAAGAAACAAACTTTATTGGTTATAAAGATCACCCATTTGCCAACACAGGTGTTTTAGTGGAAGAAAAACAGGGATTTGAAGTAGGAATTGTTGGAAGAGCAAATGTGTCTGCCATTTTCAGTACACAGACATTTGCATATTCCCACATCTGAAAGAAAAAGAAAGAAAATGTGTCTGGAAAATGTTTTGGGAGTCCAATTGGAAGGCAATGACAGCTGTCAATGAGTATTTTGCAGATTTCCATCATAATAAACGGTTGAAATCTACTCTCTAAAAATTTTTGGACAAAGTAGACATACTTAAAAGGGTACTACACTGAAGCGCTCTGCTGCCAGGATAAGGATTTTTAAATTATCCCACTTCTTTTCGCAAATGAAGAGATGAACATGTTAAGAACATTACAATTTAGTGAATTGTCAGAATTATCGATGACAGTTTGGAAGAGCACCACCAGTAAAAGCAAGCATAAGGAAGTAGTTCAAAACCTTCAAAGAGACAGGCAGTATTGAAGACATTTTCCATAGTGCCTACCCATTTATTAAAAATGTGTTGAAAGAGTACAAGCTGCATATCAACACAAACTCTAGAAGTCAATTTCTTGTGTCTAATACAAAATGTAGGGAGCAAGGTAATCTAGAGTCCAAATAAGTGGGGTGTGTTGAATGACATTTCCTGGAAAGTGGATGGGTTGTGATTGTACAATTATACGGCCCCCACTTTCTCCAGTGTCATGCCATTAGACAACTTTTGTAGGATTATGTCAAGGATTGCGTGTACACAACGCCAGGCAATGACTTGGCTACCCTTCATGATGAATTGACAAAACAATCAAAACTGTCTGTGTGTTACCTGAGGCGGATGCTGCCATGCTGACCCATATATGGGCAGAACTCTAATACAGACGTGACGTTCTATGAGTGACTAGTGGGGTTCACAATGAAATTCTAGCATAACAGAAAGAAAAAAAAAAAGAAAAACTTTGAGAGCTGCTAAAAATTTTACAACAAATGACACTGCTCTATCTCTACTAGTTTCCAAGTTATGATTTTCTGAAATGATAAAATGCTTGTGTTGGCACCAAAACAGACGATTTTAAAATGAAGACAGAATTTAGTAATTCAATCTTCTGAATAAAAAACTCAATTTTCTTCTTTTTTGCCACATGACAGATAATATAGGAATGACTGAGTGCAAAATTAAGAACAACTGAAGATGGCCAACAGCAAGAAGGCTGCCTGACCTTATAGAGTACTGTTAAGATTCTATATCAAATATGTGGATGATGTAGTTTCCCTTCTAATAACAGTCTAGATATTTTTTCATTCTATACAGAAAGTCAGATGATGGATGTGTAGAACTACAGATTTACCTCACTGTAGAATTATGAAAATGGAAATGAGCACTTGGCGCATTGGCCAGGAGGCCCCTTGCGGGGCAGGTCCAGCCGCTGTAGTGGAGGTATTATTACATTCAACGCCACATTGGGCAACCTGCGCACCGAATGGGGATGAAATGATGATGAAGACAACACAACACCCAGTCCTTGAGCGGAGAAAATTCCCCGACCCAGCTGGGAATCGAACCCAGGCCCATAGGACGGCAATCCGTCACGCTGACCATTCAGCTATCGGGGCGGACACTGTAGAATTATGAAACATTTTATGCTTGCATTTGATGACACTTTTGGCAACTGAACAACTCTATAGACATTAATACACATTTTGCACGCATCAATTACATGACACTCAGCTTCCTCTTTTCATTTACAATGTGAAGAGAGCAGTACATTGTGGAGCCCTAACTGTGACTATGTACTTCACTTCCAGTTAGCTTTCAATACAGTTCTGCAATAGGATGGAAGACTTCTCAGCCATTATTAATGGGGAGACGATGACAGAAGCAAAAATCGCTTCTGATGCACGTCTAAGAAGTGTGATTGGACACTAACTCTTTACATTATATGGCTGTGATGACTAGTACTAAGTATCTACAGCTGGATTACTAGTAAATTACATAAACAAACCTTTCTCATGAATCAGCCAACCTATTAGTGAAAATTGCATCAAAATTCCTACCATAGTTCCTGTGATTATCCTTCACATACAGACTGAAATGCAGTGGGGAACTGTAATTTATAATATGCACACATGTACCCGATCTGGTACACTGTATCTTAGCTTGCTGAGCCTGTTCACAAACAATATAGCTGTCTATGAGGTGGTCATGTAGTAAGAAAACATTTTATGAACTTTACGAGAATATGAAAATGATCAGCACCTGGTGCAAAGACTGGCGGCTGACCAATGACATGAACAAACAGTGGAATGTGTGCTTTAAGCACTTACTCCATAGTCAGTCACTAGAATCAAGTCATAACCATCAAGTACCTACGAATATCGATCCATACTGATTTAGTGAGGAACAACATGGACCTGGATGAGCATAAAGCAGATGATAGATTGCGAATTAGCAGAAGAATCTTATGGAAATGTAATCCACTCATTCACAAAACCCAAATTTGATCAACTCTTTAGCATCTTTTGTCTGTCTGGCACCTATACCAAATCATGTTAATGAAAGAGAAATAGGTAAGCCGGGTGCCTCATCACAAATGGGTAAGTGCACCAAATGCTCAACAAACTGCATTGCCGAGAGTCCTAGCCTCACAATTCCAGGTGCTCAAGATCCAATACAAGTCAAGAAACACATTACTTTGCTAAACCTGTACGATCATAACATTATTTTACGGTTTGTATAGCCCATCCCAATGGTACTGAATGGCTATTACTGACTGTCGCAGATATTTGAGCTTAATACAGTATTTCAGCTGAAACAGGTTGTGTTAAAATCAGTTAACATTTCTACAACCTCTATTCTTAAACCAAGCATGAACTGTTCACCAAAGTCCATTTTGCTTTGCTGTCATCAACTTTTCATTAATCTACACCAAAGTTCAACTCAAATAACTCTCCTTCCATCCTACAGCTCATTATTTTAATCCCAATGGAAGAATATACATGCCTCAAGAACACTTTTTACTGAACAATAATCTACAGAGCCATCAGACAGAGGGAGATGCTACAGTTGTTAAGGCTGGTACCATATTCGGAACTATGCTGTCTTATTCACTTTCTTTTTGACAGCTTACAGTGAATGAAAATCCATCCAAAGTCAGTAAAAGATTATAATGAGTCTGTTCCTTCATTTTCAATGGTTAAATGATTGCCAGCTGAATTCAAATGTGGCAGTATTACTCTTGAAGAAGCTCCATATGAAATCAGTTTCAAAACAAATTACAGATGAAAGCAGCATCAATCGTGCAGTATGCCACTAGATAATCGACAATTGAAGGTGTACAAAATAGCTGATGCCAAATATGTATCAGAAGAATATGGTAGGAAACTTATGTAAGAATGTAAATATTTTAGGAGTAAAGGAGACCATTCATCAAAAAGCTGAACTGCCACATTGTTGACAGTTGAATGCAACCGCGACCCCCCCCCCCCCCCCTTTCTGCTTTTCAGTGAGTGGTCTCCTTTACTCTTAAAGTATTTACAGAAGAAAATATGGTTTATTTTGCACAAAGACTTCACACAGAGAATTTTTTTTTATATAAATGAATCTTTTAGCAATGTATGGACTAGATACAGAAATGGATTTACCTTCCCCAGGATAAAACATAAAATAATGAATGGTGTATATTACATACCTGGATGAAAAACACGTCATGAGAACAGCGATTGCATCTATCACAGGACAAGGCACTTGGGTGCTTTGGCAACTACAAACTGAATAATTTAAAGTACGTACTGTTGAACATCCAGCCTTTCCACTAGACTGGGCACCCTCTGACATAACAATTCCCACACGTAAAGAAATTTTTTGCTGTAAAACGTCTTGATAAGGAAAGGATGAGGATTACAGGTTAACATCTTGTCAACAAGGGCATTAGAGACGAACCATCCCGCTCTTTACCTTCAGTGACATAGGGTAACTGCTTTGTCTTACCACTGCATGACACCACTTGGTGCTCCAATGAGGAGGTTATAGCATCTGTATATGAGTATTTTGCAAACCTTCTAGAATTTCACTTCCAGGATGCACTTTACTTATTGGAAATACATTGTACAGAGAGCACTGTAATAAAAGGGCACTACATAAAAAAACAAGCACTTCTTTGCATGAAAAACAGTCTTTCAAAACCAGGTTGAGCAAATTCAGCTTGCCATTGTGTGTGTTTTTTCCTATGGTGCGATGTTCACTCATACAAAAAGTTGCAAATCATTGTCTTTCCAAATCTTTTTCTCTCTCATAAGTTTCACAAGTATATATTTAACTTCAAAAGATGAAGACTAAAAATTATTTTAAACATTATCTTGTTGGAATCATATAGCTTTCATCTTACTGTAAGACAACTCTACTTCTCACAAGCAGTTGTGAACATTAATATTTAATTTCTATGCATTACTCCAATTAAAATTCACATTTACTTGCCTGGAAAGTTTGTTCCTTTATAATATCAGCATCAGGTGGAATACTGTTAAGGTGCCTGAACGGCATTTTAAGAGTGCCATATATATATTCACTGTAGTGCTCAGCAACACTACTGAGTTCACTTTTAGGAGGCTTTACATCATAATAAATAACAATTTCATCCATTGGCAACAGCCCCGCATTCTTACGCACTTTTTGAACTCTATTTACTATTTCACGAGCCAGTCCCTCTTCTTGGAGATCCTTTCCTGCCTCCATATCCAACAGGACTATAATCTGAAAATATTATCATCATCAGCAACAATTCATTCAGTTAAACTTAACAAAATGTAAAATTTGAAACACTTAATTAATCTATAATTAATAACTTATTTTATAATACAAATCTGAACTGGGAAGAAGAATGAAGGAAAATAGGGAAACTAAGAAAGATTATGTATAATGTCCCACTGATGATGAGGTCATTTGAGATGGAGCAAATGCTTGAATTAGAGGAGGGTGGGAAAGTGCTTTCAAAGGGACCACCTACAAGAAGTACAGTGAGTTGAAGTGGAAGCCTAGAAAAATGAACGGTAGCATATTGTAATCAGGTTCACAACTATCAGTCCAAGCTCCTCAACAATCAGGAAGCTGACAAAAAAGAAAAGGACTGCTCACGCAGCAATGGAACAAATATTTAAGCTAACTGGACATCACAGCAAGCAAACAACAATCTGCGATAATGGAACAAGGCGGCTCCTATTTGCAGCATCCTGAAACATGGCTGAGTGTTCCTCACAATTCCCACACTAACACTTTCACAAAGGGCAATGAAAGTCACATCATGGGGACATTTGTAACCAACTGAATTGTATGTTGATCGCTGCAAGACGAAAGTCACACCTACAATTAAAAAGATATCACAGTCTTTAAAGGTCTGAAAAGTGCAACAACAGCAAGCATTAATGTGAAATGATAAAGAATGCAGTGGAGATGTCAGCAAATGAAACACTTGAAACTGACATGATATTGAGCATGAGACAGTGAAAAAGAAAAGTGATGAAGCACACAGAGGAACACTACAATGATGGAAGTTTATAAAGGAAAAAAAAGGAGGACTGAGAAAGAGAACCCCTTAATGAAAAACAAGAAATGGATGAAAGCAATCATCAAAGAATTGGAGCTTCTTAGGGATCAGAAAGATATGAGGAAATTTAGAAATTTTATAGGATGCTAAATGCTGTCCAGAAACCCTTCAGTGGAAAAACCAGATAGTTAAAGCAGTAATTTACGAAGAATTCCACTAACAGCTGGTAAAAATGTTGCTTGTTGAAACAACCGGTTTCACAGCCTAGAGCCGCATCATCAGGTGCAACCTACACGGCAATGAGCAATGTACACTGTCACCACTTCGTGGATATTAAAGTTAATAAAGGAATGTCTAAAATATACTCACAACATTAAAAGGTCATTAGGCATACCCATCGCTCCTAGTCAAAATTTACTTTTCAGTGAATATTGTCTATACTATGGTGACTGAAAGGTAATGAAGATGTGCTCCATTCATTTTGGACAAATTGCTGATAAGTGAAACTTGCAGTCACAGAGGCATGTTTTAAAATTTGCCTGCATCTAAAACAAAAAAAAATTATACTGAGAGGATGCTAAAATATTTTTTAAAAAGGGCAAGACAGGCAATAAAAAACTGTCACTGCAAACATAATTAGTTGCAGTACTGTGTAAATTACTGTGCGGAATGTATCAGGTGGCAGTACATGACTTCACACTGTCCAGACCGATAGTTTCCATTTCAACAGCTATCTAGCCTCTTTTAGTCATTTGTGAGGGCCACTTTTACTCTGCCCAAGTCTGGGTTGCCCTGCCATCACACCAGTAAGACAGTGCCATCTGATACACTGCACACAGTAATTCATATAGTGCCATAGCTAACTATGTTAGCAATGATAACTTTTTTATTGCCAATCCAGCCCTTTTAAAAAATATTTTTAGCATCCTCCCACTATGAAATATTTTTCTTTTTTGAGGCAGCAAATTTTAAACCATGGTTGTGTAATTGCAAGTCCCACCTATCAGCATTGACCTAAATGAAGGGAGCACATCTTTGTTGCCTTTTGTTTGCCATAGTATTGACAATAATCAATGAATAGTACATTTTGACTACGAGTGATGGGTAAGCCTTTGACCTTTTAACACTGTGAGTATATATTAGATATTCCTTTATTAATTTTAAAATCCACAATATAGTGATACTGCACATTGCCTTTACCATGTAGGTTGCACCTGATGATGTGGCTAAAGGCTGCAAAACCAGCTGTATTTCAATAAACTACAATTTTACCAGTTCTAGAGAACAGAGGCGGAACAGAGAAGAGAGGAAGGGGGGCTGCGAGAGGAAGGCGGGCTGCGAGAGGAAGGCGGGCTGCGAGAGGAAGGCGGGCTGCGAGAGGAAGGCGGGCTGCGAGAGGAAGGCGGGCTGCGAGAGGAAGGCGGGCTGCGAGAGGAAGGCGGGCTGCGAGAGAGAAAAGGAGCAGGTTAATAACGTATTTTTAATTTTTGTATAAACATAATTAACAAGAACCACAAGAACATTTTTACAAAGTCAGTGTCATGCATTTTTAAAGACTCTATCAGAAAATAAAATGAGGCCGCAGTACAATTTATTCTATGATACAGAGTATGATTTAATACGACAGCTTTCATTACAAGAGAATTGTGGAACATCAAAAATTAAACAGGTTATTGCCAGTGAGAGAAGTTCAATTGTTGCTAACAGTACAATTGCTAAATTAATTAAAGTACGTGTGGAAGCAAAGTTTTAAAATCTAGATGACAATGTTCATTCAAACAAGACTACACTTACTCAAATGATGCTAGGACTGGAAGCAAATTGAAGAAAGCCTCTGACATCTGTTATGTATGGTCCTTAATTCAGGCATGAGATTCCAGACAGCAACATTAACAGTATTTATATAAAGAGGATATTTAACACTCATCCAGTGTATGAAGTGTAAGAATGTGACCAATGTCGTATAGAGCTAATTCAGTGCACTTTGTAGTTGGTGGCACCTGCCACAGACAAACAATGTGAACTATAGCTAACTGCAACTAACAAGCACTATAATATTGACTGTCATGAATGTATTTACTGGTGCTCATACGAGGGTTAATAAGCTGCCTGCATTAACAGTGGTCAGAAATAGTGTACACTGAAAGATTGTGATTCATTTACTGGAAAGTTCATAATCACAACTGAAAAAAACCCTTGGCAGAACTGGGAAAATGCCATACTCACATTGTCTTGGCTGTCTCCTTCAAATTTTCCTTTTCCAGTCTTTGTTCTCACTACATCAAAGTGGTGTTTTATAACAATATCAGATGATTCCAGTCTGTGACCGAAAAGAGTGACATGGCCATTTTCAATGAACTTTTGAATGTCATCTTCTGAGAAGTCCTGTAACAAAAAGACAGAGTGTTGGTAAAACGAGTTAACTATTACATACTACAATCTTTTTTACATACTTGTGTTTTTGGTACCCATAACAAATAATTTCTCCAACATTAATGACTGACACTAATTTACATGCTGCAAATACATTTCTCCATAAATTCCAGCACCATAACTTCCTTCTAATCTTCAATTATTAGAGAAATATAAAATATGGTCATATCACAAAATATCACTACTGTCTCATATCGTACAATATATTTCCTGGATACTACATTCATGTCGAGGTACTTCAAGATGTGGGACATGGTATTCAGTGTTGCCAAAGAGAATTTGAAACTACAATTATCAACACATTCCTTGTATATAATTAACAGAAGCCCACGAAAAGCATGGGAAAAATGTGACATATGAATATGGTCAGAAGTGTAGCACTTAATAAAGCCGTAAAATTGAAACACAGTTAAATCAGAGTCCTCCTCTACCATTTTCACTCACAATTACATGCATTCAAACTGTAAAATCTATTTCAAATATTTATTAATGTTCATATTATTTTAAGACCTTCTTAAAATTCACATACAACAACAACAAGGACGCTAAAATAGAACAACTCAGGATTTTACTACAGACTGGTCCCTTACAAAAGACTGCATATTTCACAGAATATTAAATGTCATAACTACATTAATTTCATTGTCTTCTGAATTAGGGACCAGATGTGCAAGTTAGCTAGCCTCTGACTTTTGTCTGAAGATAAAATATAATCATCTAAAATATGGTACGCTGTAATCTAGGCAACAAAAGCAACACCCATATGAAATTTCTCTTGCTGGAGCAACAAACCAGGCATCTTCCACTTGAATGATGATGATGATGATGATGACATTGTCTTCATTCTCAAGATTGGTTTGATGCAGCTCTCCATGCTGGTCTATACTCTGAAAGCCCCTTCATCTCTGCAGAACTACTGCATGATATACCCACTTGAATCTGTTTATTGTACACAAATCTTGGTCTCCCTCTGCAACACTCGTTTACCTATCCCTCCCTCCATACCATCCCCCCCCCCCCCTCCCCCATCTTCCGCCATTACCTAACCAATGATTCCTTGATGCCTGAAGATGTGTCCTATCAACTGGTCACTTATTTTAGTTAATTTGTGTCAACTTTCTTTACTCGCTTCTCACTAATTCATTTTGTAAAAAGTCAGTGAAACTGTCACTAATATGAAAGTTGGTTTGAACACTACAGTGCTTCACTAGACACATCCCTATCAGAGGTGCTATACTGTTGCCTACCTCTTACTGTTGAACTTAGTATCCCAGGCAGTTATTGGGATTATGCATCTCTACGTTATTTATTGCTCTACCTATCTACAGCATTCTTCTGTAGCACCACATTTGAAAAGCTTATCTCTCTTCTTGTCTGTACTGTTTATTGTCTCCGTTTCCCTCCCATATAAGGCTACACCACAGACAAATACTTTAATTAGTTATCGTAATTTAATTCTTAAATTCCTTGCATGTTTCTTTACTTAACTGTAATCTTAGGTGTTTTTGTAATTAAGAAGTGTAATCTCGTGTTTTAGTAACTGTAAAGTGTATATTTGTGATGCCTGTAGAACAGTTATTTCTTTTGAATGGTCAGTAACACAGCTCAGTAAGGCATCAGCCTCCATGGTGACATCAGGAGGATAGCAAGTTACACAGTCAGCTTTATGTGTTTTTTTATACTTAATTCTTAAGTTAGTAGAGCTTGGACAGGTAGAATGGTGCAGGTGGCGCTGGCTGCAGCTCATGAACAGCTGAAGATGCTTTTGGCGACTGTCAGTCACCTTCCGGCTGTTGCCTCGGGGTGAGTATGGCAATGGCGGAGAATCTATCGTGTGTCGCTCATTTTGCCCACAGGCTTGGCTGCAGAGGTAATCTGCAGTGTACTTGATGGGGTGGGTCTGCCCTCACCACAGGTGAGTAGTGGTTGGTAATACATTTTTGGTGCTCGAGGTGGAGAGTCAATGCAGAGGTTGCCCATCTGGCCTCACTTATTTACCCTGTACTGGTCCTTCAGCAGGGTCTGAGCAGGCAAACACAAGAGTGGGGTGGGGGATTTGTTACTTATTGGGAACTCCACTGTTAGGCACATTACAGAGACACTTAGGGAAATAGCATCCAGGGCCACAAAGAAATATAATGTGTACTTGGTATGTCTGCTGAGGGGGGGGAGGGGAGGCCTCATCCAAGATGCGGAGGAAGCCCTGCCTGAGGCTATCCAGCATGCAGGCTGCAGTCATCTGCAAGTTGTGGCTCATGTCAACACTTATGATGTCTGTTGCTTGGGCTCTGAGGCCATCCTCAATTTGCATGGGTGGTTGGTGGAAGTGTTAAAGACTGCTGGCCTCGTGCACCGTGTACAAGCACAGCTCACAATTTGCAACATAGTTTCCAGAATTGATCAGGGTCTTTTGGGTTGGAGCCGAGTGGAGAGTTCAACCAAAGGCTTTGGCAATTCTGTGATTGTATTGGCTGCAGATTTCTGAACCTGCATTAGGACTCCCCTTTATGAGTCATGGATGCACTACACAAGGAAAGAAGCAACTTGGGTATAAAGACTAGACTGTAGTTTGAAGTTAGCTGATATGCATAGAGCAAAATCAGAACGCATACAACATAAAGTCAGAATTTTAACAGTAAATTGTAAAAATTTGTAACAAAGTTCCTGAATTTAATCCCCCCAGAAAACCTTTCATACTCAAATTGTTCTCAAAACAGAGAGCTGGCTGAAGTCAGAAGTAAAAAGATCTGAAATATTCCGTGAGACATGAAAAGTATATCAAAAAGACAGATTAAATGCCACAGAATGGAGAGAATTTGTTTATTGCAGTTAACAAAAATATTGTGTCTACTGAGGCCGAAATTGAGTCCGACTGTGAAGCTACCAGGGTGCATGTAACATGTCTAGGTGAACACACGTTAATTATTGGATGTTTTTAGATAAATTCCGCTGTGACAGTTTTACAATCATTCGAAGGAAGTCTATGCTCAGTAGCACAGAAATACCTACATCACGCAGCAGTAGTTGGAGGCAAGTATAGACTGTGACACCTATGGATTCGTTGCAGGTGGTATAGACAAGCAGTCTTGTGAAGTACTTTTGAACGTGTTTTCTGAAAACTGTCTGGAGCAGCTGGTTCAACAGCCCACAACCAACGGAAATATTTTAGACCTTGTAGCTAAGAACAGGCCAGGCCTTGTCAAACTGAGTCACCAGAGACAGGGATGTCACCACAGTGATGATGGTTACTGAAGTTAATAAATCCCTCAAGAATGCTAGGAGAGTACTTCGGCCGGAAAGAGCAGATAAGCAGTTTTTAGCATCCCACTTAGACAAGGAACAGACATCATTTACTTCCAATAGGATGGATGCAGAGGAATTATCGGCAAATTTTAAACGGATTGTAAATTGCACCCTGGATAAATATGTGCAAGTAAGTGGATTAAGGCCAGGAAATAGCCTCTATGATTTAATAACAAAATTTGCAGAATCCTGCAGAAGCAAAGACTGTTACACCCTTGTTTCAAAAAAGAACCTACCAACAATAACAGACAAAAGTTAGTACAAATGTGTGCATCTCTAAACAGATCGATGAATAAAGCGTACAACAACTACCACCATCATACCTGAGCAAAAGATCTTGCCAAGAACCCAAGAAAATTCTGGTCCTATGTAAAATTGTTAAGAAGGTCTAAAGCTGCTACCAACTCACTTGTTAACCAGCCTGGTGTGGCGATAGAAGACAGCAAAAGGAAAACTGAAATTTTAAATTTTAGATTTAAGAAATCATTCACACAGGAGGATCGTACAAACATATGGTCATTTGTCAGTCACACAGCCTCCGACATGGAAGACACAGTAATAGGAACCCCTGGCATAGATGAGCAACTGAAGGAATTGGATACAAGCAAGTCATCAGGTCTGGATGGATACCAGTTCAGTTTTATATAGATTATTCTTTGGTATATGTCCCTTACTTAGCTCACATTTAGTGTGAATCTCTCGTCCAGCACAAAGTCCTAAGCAACTGAAAAAAAGCCCAGGTGACTCCTGTACATAATAATTACAGACCTGTATCCTTATCATTAGTTTGCTGTAGAATTCTAGAACATATTCTCAGTTTGAATATAATACATTTCTTTAAGTTGGAAAAGCTTCTGTCTATTAATCAGCACAGTTTTAGAAAGCACTGCTCATGTGAAACTCAGCTTGCCTTTTTTTTCACAATATCCTGCAAACCATAGGTGAAAGGCAACAAGCAGACTCTATATTCCTAGATTTCTGGAAAGTATTTGACATGGTAGCCCAATGTAGACTGTCACTGAAGTTATGAACATAATGAATAGGTTCCCATATATGAGAGTGGCTTGGAGACTTCTGAAGTAAGATAGTTGTCCTCGACAGCGAGTGTTCATCAGAAACACATGTATCATCAGAAGTGACACTGGAAGTGAGATAGGATTACTCGTATTCCCTTTATACATAAATGATCTGACAGACAAGGTAAGCACCAATCTGTCACTGTTTGCAGATGGTGGTGTACAAGAAGGTGTTGTCATTAACTAACTGTTGGAGGATATAAGATGATTGAGACAAAATGTCTAGCTGTTGTGATGAATGCTAGCTTACTGCAGATGAGTAAGAAAACAATCCTGCAATGCTCGAATACAGCATTAGCAGTGTGCTGCTAGACAGAGTCACGTCAGTTAGATGTCTGGACATAATGCTGCAAAGCGGGATGTAATGGAACCAAGTGACGATGGTAATAGGGAAGGCAAATGGTGGACTTCAGTTTACTGGCAGAATTTTAGGAAAGTGTGGTTGTTTTGTACAGGAGACTGCAAACACAACACTGGTGGGACCCATCATTCTTGAATACTGCTAGAGTGTTTGGGATCCCCACCATATTGGATTAAAGGAATACATTGAAGGTCATTCCACATCAAAACACGAAATAATTCAACAATTTGTAACCTTCTATTTCAGATTTTCACACAACTTTGCACATTTGCTTATACTTATATGAACTTCTGCAAAATCTTTTTGGTCTCAGACCACAACTTTATTTTATATATAATTTTAAATGCAGTGATATTTGATAATTGGGCTCTGCAAGAATGTCAACGCAAAATGGTACTTATCTACATAAATGGCCATAACTCATGTGTTTATGAAGCTTACAATTTGGAATTTTCTCAGAAGTTAAGTAAGGCACATAGTTAACAGATATCCAGTTATTGAAGCAGTAGAGTTGCAAAGAAATTTTTAAAAAAATATTAATGTATGTCATTGTTTATCTCAGAAAAATTGCGAGGACATGGAAAAACACTTGTCTCACATTTCTCCAACCTGCTGGGAACCTGATTTTGGTCTTAAATAATCTCCTAGATTGTAAGCTTTCTAATAAAATAAAATTTTTAATGGGTCTTCTGCTAATTGACACACACACACACACACACACACACACACACACACACACACACACACACACATCTGAAATCAAAATACTTTTTTCTAGATCTGAAATCAAAATACTTTTTTCTGTGATAGAAAAGTAGGTTCATCCACTCACTGTTTCACTGCCTCACATGCAAGGGTATCAAATTAGTAGGTTGGTTGGTTGGTTTGTGGGATTAAAGGGACCAGACTGCGATGGTCGTCGGTCCCTTTTTCCAAAAAATTAAAACCGCCCAAAGAGAATAAAAACGAACAGCAGGAAAGATGTCAGACGACACAGGACAAGAAAGACTCCGACAGAGATCAGACAAAACAAATTAAAACACACAGAGAGTGACGGTGGTTGGCCGACCATAGAGAAAAAAAAAAGAGGAAAAGCCAACCACCAAGAACACATTAAAAACTCAGTTTAAAATCAGAGGCTAAGAGCCAGAATCAACACTAAAAAACATAAACACTCAGATTAAACGATAAAAACCCCCTGCCCGAATAAAACACAAAACTAAGTCCACCATGGCAGAGTCATCTAGTAAAAGGGCAGGGAGCGTATCAGGCAGCGCAAATGTCTGCCTGAGCACAGTTAAAAGCGGACAAGTTACTAAAATGTGCACCACCGTCAAAACCGCACCACAGCGACAGAGAGGCGGGTCCTCACAACGCAATAAATAACTGTGAGACAGTCGGGTGTGGCCAATGCGGAGCCGACAAAGAACAACTGAATCTCTGCGAGTGGCTCGCATGGATGACTGCCACACACGCGTCGTTGCCTTGAGAGAACGGAGTTTGTTTGGCGTCCCAACCCAAAGCGAGAGAACTTCGCGGCGGAAGACTGCCCGCAAATCAGTCTCCGGGAGGCCAATGTCCAGGGTGGGTTCACTGGTGGCCTGTTTGGCCAGGTAGTCAACATGTTCATTGCCCGGAATACCGACATGACCGGGGGTCCACACGAAGACCACAGAGCGGCCGCAACGGGCAAGAAAATGCAGGGACTCGTGGATAGCCATCACCAGACGAGAACGAGGGAAACACTGGTCGAGAGCTCGTAAACCGCTCAGGGAATCGCTACAGATGACGAAGGACTCACCTGAGCAGAAGCGGATATACTCTAGGGCACGAAAGATGGCGACCAGCTCAGCAGTAAAAACGCCGCAGCCAGCTGGCAATGAATGTTGTTCATAGTGATCCCCTAGAGTCAGAGCATAACCAACATGACCAGCAACCATCGAGCTGTCGGTGTAAACAAATCCAGAGCCCTGATACGTGGCCAGGATGGAATAAAAGTGGCATCGGAAGGCCTCCGGAGGGACTGAGTCCTTCGGGCTCTGTGCCAAATCAAGCCGAAGACAAGGGCGAGGCACACACCATGGGGGCGTGCGCAGAGGTGCCCGGAAAGGAGGTGGAACTGGGAAAAACCCAAGCCCAGAGAGGAGCTCTTTGGCGCGTACGGCGATCGGACAACCCGACCGGGGCCGACAGTCTGGCAGATGGACGACTGACTGCGGAAACAGGACACGGTAATTTGGATGCCCAGGCAAGCTAAAAACATGGGCAGCATAAGCCGCCAGTAATGTTGGTGCCTCAGTTGCAGTGGAGGGACACCTGCCTCGACAAGTATGCTGTCCACAGGGCTGGTGCGGAAGGCACCAGTGGCAAGTCGGATCCCACTGTGTAGTATTGGGTCCAGCACCTGCAACGCAGATGGAGATGCTGAGCCATAAGCCAGGCTCCCATAATCCAGATGGGACTGGATTAACGCCTGGTAGAGCCGCAACAGGGTAGATCGGTTGGCGCCCCAGCGGGTGTGGCTCAAGCATCTCAGAGCGTTTAGATGCCGCCAACATGCCTGTTTAAGCTGCCGGATATGAGGCAGCCAAGTCAACTGGGCACCGAAAACCACCCCCAAAAACCTGTATGATTCCACCACTGAAAGAAGTTCGCCGGCAAGATAAAGCCGCGGCTCCGGGTGAACAGTACGTCGCCGGCAGAAATGCATAACGCAGGACTTGGCTGCCGAAAACTGAAAACCACGCGCTACAGCCCAAGACTGCGCCTTGCGGATTGCGCCCTGTAGATGACGTTCAGCAGCTGCAATGCCAATAGAGCTATAGTAAAGGCAGAAGTCGTCAGCATACAGGGAAGCGGAGACAGAATTGCCCAAGGCCGCAGCGAGCCCGTTAATGGCTATTAAAAACAGGCAGACACTTAAAACAGAACCCTGGGGGGTAATTCGCAGAAGTGGAACTCATAGCAAAATGCTCTGCTAAGCGGGTTGCAATGACGTCGGAGTCAGTACAAACTGCTCCATTTAGTGAGAGCGCAGGGACGCTGACAGGGGTCTGATAGCCGTAGACGCGTTGAATCTTGGCCCAGACCTGCGATGGAGTGACATGGAGGCCAATGGTGGACACATACCGCTCCCAGCACTCCTTCTTGCCTTGGCGGATAAGGAGGTGGGCCCGCGCACGCAGCCGTTTGAAGGCGATAAGGTGGTCTATGGAGGGATGTCGCTTGTGACGCTGGAGTGCCTGCCGGCGATCTTAAATCGCTTCAGCGATCTCAGGCGACCACCAAGGCTCAGCCCTCCACCGAGGGGACCCAGAAGAACGGGGAATGGCAGATTCGGTGGCAGTATCGATGCCGGTGGTGACCGATTGAACCACCGCATCAATGTCATCACTAGAGAGAGGCTCAATAGCGGCAGTGGAGGAAAACAAGTCCCAGTCAGCCTTATTCATGGCCCATCTGCTGGGGCCCCAGAAGAGTGACGTGGTGGCAGTGACAGAAAGATCGGAAAGTGGTCACTGCCACACAAGTCGTCATGCACACTCCATTGGACAGACGGGAAGAGGCGAGGGCTACAGATCGAAAGGTCGATGGCGGAGTACGTGCCATGCGCCATGCTGCAGTGTGTCAAGGAACCATCACTTAGAAGTGAAAGATCGAGCTGTGCCAATAAATGCTCAATGGTGGCGCCTCGACCTGTCGCCACTGACCCACCCCACAGAGGGTTATGGGCGTTGAAGTCGCCCAGTAACAAGAAAGGTGATGGCAATTGGGCTAGCAACGCAGCCAGCTCAGGCTGCGCGACATCACCATCCGGTGGAAGGTAAAGACTGCAGACGGTAATAGCCTGTGGCGTCCACACCCTGACAGCAACAGCCTCTAAAGCTGTTTGTAGAGGGACAGACTCGCTGCGAAGAGAGTTAAGGACATAGATGCAGACGCCACCAGACACCCTTTCATATGCTGCTCGGTTCTTATAATAACCCCAATAGCCACGGAGGGCGGGGGTTCGCATTGCTGGAAACCAAGTTTCCTGAAGAGCAATGCAGAAGAAAGGGTGAAGGCTGATAAGTTGGCGAAGTTCAGCTAGATGGTGGAAGAAACCGCTGCAGTTCCACTGGAGGATGGTATTGTCCATGGCTGAGAAAGGCGTGACGGGACTGGGAAGGCAGATTAAGCCGCTGGGTCACCTGCTGCCTCCGATTGAGCACCTGTGCTAGTGCTATTCATGGCGTCTGAGGGACCGGCGAGATCGAGGTCCTCAGCGGATGCAAGAATCTCCACCTCGTCCTCAGACGCAGAGCTGGAAGGTTGCGGTGGGGTGGCTGCCACCGCGAGTTCCTTGGGCTTAGAACTCTTCTTCTTGGATTTCTCACGCTGCTCCTTGGGTTTAACTGGCCGCGAGGGCTTCACCGATTCAGTCTCCGGGACTGAGGAGGATCGTGAAGCCCTTCAACCAGCTGATTGTGGGCACTGACGCCACTGTCGGTCGTCAGCCTTCCCGCTGGTGGAAACCTGGGAAGGGAAGGACCCAAGGGAGCCCTTGCGAGCGTGAGAAGCCGAAGAAGTTGGACACTTCTCCGGCTTAGAAGCAGGGACGGACGTCCCCGATGGGGGGGACGGTGTTGCTCCTGAGGTAGGAGGCGCAGGAGCAACCCGGTGGGTAGAGCCCCCCACTGGCAAGGGGGCAGGAGGAGTTGTACCACTCGTCGATCCGGCCAGAAGTCGGGAAACTGATGGGGCGAGCACAGGTGTTGTAGTAGCGGCGTAGGAAGATGTCATTCTCACAGGATGTAATCGGTCGTATTTCCTTTTGGCCTCAGTGTAAGTCAGTCGGTCCAGGGTCTTATATTCCATGATTTTGCGCTCTTTCTGGAATATTCTGCAGTCTGGCGAGCAAGGTGAATGGTGCTCCCCGCAGTTGACACAGATGGGAGGCAGGGCACATGGAGTATCGGGATGAGATGGGCGTCCACAATCTCGACATGTGAGGCTGGAAGTGCAGCGGGAAGACATATGGCCGAACTTCCAGCACTTGAAGCACCGCATCGGGGGAGGGATATAGGGCTTGACGTCACATCGGTAGAATTAGTATATTTAAGTATAACTCATTCTAGGCAGGGAAGATAAGTGTGAAAATTTATTTCCTTTCATTTGACTAATTCAGTAATTTTTAAAGACTGTGATATATATGATTCCTGCTCACAGTGATAAAAAAAAGTGTACTTAGACAGCATTAGCTTGTTTGAATCCTTTACAGGCATGAAAATAACAAAACAACTGCTGAAATTCATTGTTGAGAATAACTGACGTGCAACAATTAGTCTATTTGGCCTCAGCTCCTCTTTATATTTCTATGAGACAGGTCATATGTGTTTGTGGTGTGGCCCTGTCATTCCACTTGTATAAAGTATGTTTTAAGTGAATTAGTGCTCAGTGAATTGCAATGGAAAATGTGAATTCATGCACTGCTGGAAAATTACTAAAAACATAATATCATGTGACAACCTATATCTTAATTAAAACTCTGCAAAAAAAAATAGAAGAGCTGAGTGGGAACCAACTAGATCTGATATTGCTGCAATCCGATACCAGCTTTCCACAAGGTCAAGGAAGTGCTACTATATGTGGACGTCACAGATACTATTACTTAAAAGTTTCTGAAAGTCATCAGAGAACTTGTCATGATCCATTCAAAACACACAGACAAATAGTTAAAAAACTTCGAGGTCATTTTGCCTGTCTTTGTCTACAACATTAAGTACTATAAGAATCTACATAAAACCACGCCAAAAACTGCGCACAACATGTCGTAAGATCTGTGAACAGAAAATTGACTCAGTGATAGAAATGAAAGTGATGCAGATGACCCAGAGGTGACATTTCACTAATCACTACTAAAAAGTCAAGGTATTGAGGATGCAATAAAACTTCACATGATTTGGGGTGATCACGCCATTCCAAATCGCAGCAAGGCTTCATATCGAAAAAAGAAGGTAGACAAAGTGAAGCATGTTTTGGAATGAAAAGTGTGCCAGGCATTAATTGCATTACTGAAGATTCTGACTGTAGAGAAGAAAAATTTGATGATGAAAGATTTTGATGTCATAATATTCTTAATGAAAGAAAAACTGGCTAGTGTAAGAGTACCTGAAGAAATTCAAATTTTAACTTTAGCTCTACCCTCTCAGTCAAAAGAAAACAATGTCAGAATTCAATGTTAGTGAGTATGTGGTTCAACAAGCAAGCATTTTTGCATCCACAACAGTACCCAGCATCTAATTACTACCCTGTAACTCTGAGGTGGAGTTTTTGTGCAATTGTTCATAAATCAAATGACGAAGTCTGTATCTGCCTCATCCCATGATGATCCCCTGTCTAGTTTCCTCGCCGCGTGCCAGCAAACACTGGTTAATGGGTGCAGTCTGGCAGAACATTTGCATGGGTGCCAGCCAGGTGCAGGGTATTTACTCCAAGTCGCAGACCCCGGTCCGTCATGGCACATTGCATCTTCCTCATGAGGCTGCTGTTTGTGCCCAGTCTTCTAGCCAGTGGGGTAGTTTCTGGGTGTAGTAGTAGTCAGCTGACCCGTCATCCCAATCACTTGTATCTCAAATTGCTGGACCCTCAATGCCACCGTCTCCTAGCCAGGCAGGCGAGAGGGTCAGTCATGGTGTTTTTACAATGGGAGGCTCCCAATCACAGCAGAGTGCTCATCCAGGGCCACCTTCACCGTGCTCTCTGCATCCTACCTTCTACCATGGAATAGGGTGCTGGTAGAGATGGCTCCCTTGATTACTGATGCAGAGCCCATGGAATTTGAACCACTGCCCTCCATCCCCCAGTCACCAGAGGATGAATCCTTGCCCCCCACCCCCCCCCCACCCCCCACCCCTCTGATGCTGATGGACCAACTGTCGGGCCCTCTCCAGTTTTGCAATGGAGGTTGCAGCAGAACCCAGGCCATTTTGGGCCCTATATGAACTTTTCAGGGGGAGGGGGGGGGGGGGGGAGGGGTAATACAGTATCCCCACCAGCAGACACTGAGATGGATGCAGACGAGCTGGCTTGGTTATAGCTGTGGAACAGTGCCGAATGCTGTCACGGAGGGCGTGCACAATGTGTGGTATGTGCAGAGCCACTGACCCAGGTGTGATGTCAAGCAGACATCAACTACATCATGCCTGGCCTTCATTTCACGCAGTGCTCTGTTCGCTATGTGCTTAGTTTATTCAGTTGCTGATGTTGGTTGCATTGTGTTTTGCTCCGTGCTCATCTCTAAGCAGTGTTCAGATACTCTGCTCCCCTGCAGACTGACCTGGATGTTGATTTTTGTTCCCTCTTCCCAAGTTCAGCCCCTTGGCTTGTAATTGAGCCACCATCAGCTATTAAGTTATATTCTGTGTTGACAGCGACAGTTCCACAGCATTTTCATATCTGTGCAGATACAAAACCTAAGGTTCTGACTAACCAGCAATAATGTGTCTCAAGTGCAAGTTCTGAACTTGTTTTGAATTTTTTTTCTCAAGATCATTACTGGTCATGAGACATAGTGCTGTGGTTATGACCACAAAACCATATGACAATTGACCACACTGATGACATACATGTGCTTAAGTAAGATAAAGAGAAGAAATAAATTTTAATCTCAAGTTTATTAAAAATTAAAAATAGAACAGTTAAATTAATTGAACTGATCACAGACCAAAACCACTCTTGGGAAGGACACACTACTCATCTGGGCAGCAAACTAGCTGATGTATTTTTTTATTGTCTAAACTACTGACCCACCCCAGCTTTGACCAGGTAATCAATGTCTGCACAACTTGTCTGGCATAGTAGTAATAAATTACATACACAAACCTTTGCATGAATTGTCTACCTATTAGTGAAAACCCTATCGAAATTCTTAAAAGCAAGGCAGGGAATTTAATTTAGAATATGTATGGATTAAGAAACAATGCGAACAAACAGTTGTTACACGATTCATACTATGCTTTCTTCCATTCTCATCTGCAGTAGGGAATATTGCTTTGGGGAGATTCCCCATGAACTAAGATTTATTTTTAGATGGCAGAAGAAAGCAACCTGACATAATTTAGGATTAGCACCTCGAGATACCTGTTCAAACAACTTTCGATGTCCTGGCATAATGACAGTGCCTAGCCTGTACATTTACAAGGTAGTGCTCAATTTCTATTACAGGCTTCTAGGGGTTGTGGAGGGGGCTTAGTAGAGAAGGTTTTGATGAGGAACCCATGTTCAGAAATGTACCGATGGATGTAAAATAAGTCTGAAGGTCAGATAACTTTCAAATCTTGTGCTTCAAAGTACACACATGGTGGAGGCAATGAGCTCTGACTTTTGTTCTCTTTAGGGGGCCATGTCATGGGCAATGTTTCGAGTACTTGCCCATGGGTTCTCTTCTATGTGATGAAGGATGTCCTCATCAAAGCTGAGATTGCAACACATCCACAAAACACCACAGGCAACCCTCCTACCTGCAAATGTACCAGTTTCTCACAGCCACTGTTATAGCGGGATGAAAATGGTATGTGTTATAATTACAACAGAGACTGATGATGGTGCCCTCTTCTCTGTTTGTGTATATATCATGAATTGGGAAATCTAAGAGTGATCTGATCTTCAAACTTATTTTGTATTTGTACATTTCTGGGCATGGATTCCTCATCAAAACGTTATCTACTGAGTCGTCTTTATAATCCCTAGAAGCCTGTAATAGGAACAGCAAAATACCCTGTACAACTGTGTAACATGTGCCAGAGAAACCTGGAAAAAAATCAACATGAGATGTAAACACATATGCACACAATACTGGACACAGTCACTTGTGGGCTTTGTCTTCCTATAGTTCATAATAACTGTAAGTACATAAGCATAGCATTTTTTAGTAAATTATCATACTGAGCTTGTACACAACCAATAAATAAATAAATATAAAAGCGTATTACAAACTTTGGTAAAACAGTGTATTCTATTCAACTGAAGAACTCCTTGAAAATAATCATTATAATATACTACTGACCCAGCCTGGCTTCACATGCATACCACTGAGTAACTAGATAGCACTAAGTATCTATGGCTGGATGAATTGTGTGGCACAGCAATAATCTTTTTATAGCCACTGCATGGAATTATTAATAATGTTTAGAGAGCAACATTTAGCAAGTGAAAAAAATCACTTCCGTATAACTTAAACAATGTAAGCTGCGCATGGCAGCAAAGTTCTCAGGAAGCACGTATGTCCCGCGTCCCATATTTAATTGGCATTTGGACTGACATCTCATGGGAATGATGGGAGTTGCGAGCTATTACACCACTTGGGAAACCATGACTCTGTCTTATCTGTTACTGAAAACCGTATCGAAGTCCCTAAAGCAGTTTGTGAGATTAGCCTACACATACAGACAGGAAAAAGCAGTGGGAGCCTTTAATTTATAAAATGCATAGAAAAAGATATGTATACATGTATAGAATGTGGTACTAATAGTTTTGTGTCACTCAATGGTCACTAGTGTAAGTCTTTCAATCAGATGCCACTTTACATGCGTACTGCAAAATACTGTCTTCATCCACAAAGATGTGTGAGCAGCATAAAAGAGTAAAAACCCCAGAATGGATGTAAGAAGCCTACTCGCTTATTCACATCTAACATGGTCAAGTATCTCTCTAAAACCAGCTGTGTTAATATAACTATGGTGATCAGATCAATGTTTATGCTGCACATGTTAGAGGGGGCATCTTACTTCCAAGGAGCATGCATCTGAAAACTAAAGATGAAACTGTGTGCCTACCAGTACATGTGCTATGAAAAGCAACTCACTTGACATTAAAATTCTTCACACTCAGTTCTAATAGATATGAAAAGGATTCTAAAGGCTACACTGACTTCATAGAAGTGAAAAGTTTATTGTCTCTATTACAAGCCACGCTACATTCCTAATGTTCCTAAGCACACTTACTGATGCTCCCTCTTATTTCAGCTTGTTTTTTACCTTTCTGAGGTAACCACTGCTTCTACCAATCTTTGCTAATGACTCGCTTCTAATATCAATGAGTCCTCAATCCTGTGGATGAACACTGTAACACTTAACCGATTTATTGAACTTCCCAAAGCAAGCATCCATGTATCGTCCTACCATGTCTGATGTCCAGTCATGACTCCCCACTACTACTTGCCTTCCACACTGCCCTTAATGATTGGTGCCAAACCAAGCAGCTCGATCATTGAGGGTTCACCTGCCGACAGTGCTGCTGCGCTAGGCTGCTCCATGTAAGGTACACATATCGATACACAAGGTGTAATTATATCTGTAATCTTACATGGAAAATGACAATAAGCCACACAAACATGACAATGGTATCTAAGAACGAATGTGTCGCCACTGCAAGGAGCAGTGAACACCAAACAGATGCTCTTGATTGAGCAGCAACAGCCTGTGCTGCAAGTTCTGCCATTCATTGGTAGATGCCAATGGCATTGTTTTCTAAGTGGTAGTTGACGTTGGTACATCACAGTTATGTCAATTTGTGCAAAACATTTTTGAATTACACAAACAAACCTTCCTTATAAATCAATCTAGCTATAAATAAAAACCATTATCAAAATCCCTACAGTAGATCCTGAAATCAGCAGCAACATGCAGACAGAAGCAAACAGGGGACTTCAATTTAGATATGTGTGGAGATGTTTTTCCTAAGTAATAAAGAAGACCTTGTAGTTCTAAAACAAATTATTTTCTGTGATCATATATGTAAATTGATTATATATGAAAGTTAACTCTATTGTGAGCTTACATGGATACAATTGTATGAAATATACTAAGACGAATACAGAATTTGATTAAAAATAATAACAATAATAATAATAATAATAATAATAATAATAATAAAAATGCCAGCCATCAGTTTTGATGAGAATAAAAATGCTTCCAACAATGGATTCACCAAAGGGTGGACTTTACAATGTGGAATACTTTGAAGGTTATAAGGTTTTTTGTAAAATTTGATTGATATATATACAGCTTTTATCACTTATTTATGGTACCCTCTTGTACATGAAGCTCATGGAGTACTAAATTGTGTACAATACTTAAAGGGGAGTATTATAAGAAGATTTGAGTACCTTTACTGCTTCTGTGATTGTCTTCAATTCACTCTTGAAACGGACTCCTAGTTCCTTGTAATTAGGCTCAGCCTTTCTCACTACTCCATAGCCAGCCATATCAGTTGTCAAGGTCACGTGGCGAACATTGAGCTCCTCAGCAATGTACCTCCTCAGACGCATCAGATCTGTTATGCACTTTTCATCTGGGTGTATTATTATCATGCTAGGCAGTGGGTACTGCAAATGAAACAAGGCTATTCAAAACTTTCCACTAAAAAAATTACCTGTCAAATTTTGTACCATACTTTACCTTCACTGGAACTGTCTTCCTATCACGTATTACACGGCCCAAGTCTATTACAGTTTGCATTCTTGCAACAGTTTTTTCTACATCACTATCAATGCAGGTTTCTCTGAAAAACAAAATGTTAAGTATTAACTGTGTTTCCCTCCACTAACAACATTATTACAGTAACCATTAACCACTTCTGTGAAGCGTGTATAATAATTGTACTTCTATTACACTGGCATACATGTCATGCAAACATCACCAGTTGAAGAGTGGCACCGTATTTGCAATAACTTTTACTCTCCATTGCAATTATGTACTAAATGTTAAATGCAATGCAAAAACCAGTCAAAATATAGCGCAGCTTATTTGATGCCAATGGAAAACTACAGGGTGTCCCAAATTTTAGGTCGAAAATTATGAAGATTGTACATGATCCCTTTCATCATATCAAACACAGCTATTGTGGCAGTTGAGAAGACTGTCATGGTTAAAAGAGGGTTCATATTTAAACAGCACAAACTGTAGGAACTTTGCCACAACAGTACTGCACTAGGTAATGCAGATGTGTGTGTCCAAAATCATTCAGCCCTTTATTTACGGTAAATGAGTAACTGCTACTCCACCAGTCCTCCCCATATTATATTCATCAGAGAGTGCATTTTGTGGACATGTTTATAGATATTTATTGATGAATCTTTTCCCACATGATCCAAAACCACCTCCCCAAATTCTATTTTATGAACGATTCTTTGTTGAGACTCTCGCCCAGCTTTCTGTGGCTTGAGTGGCTCTATTTCTCAAGCTTCCATCCGTAAACTCATTCAGTTTTCAAGACACTACATCATGCTGCACCATACATTAAAATCATGTCTTGATGTCCCTGTAATGAGTGATGCTCCATTTTCTACAGATATGAACTGTAAACGAGAGTAAACTACGTTAAGAAAATGTCACAGAGAAATGCATATTGTCTTCTGAGGCAGCATCACCAATGCTGATGTTGTATATTATGAAAAAATAAGCAATTTGAAAATATACACTTCATACACATTGCTCATTTGAGACCTTGTACCTCTTGAAATTGCCCTTTTATGACCAGTGGTTTCTTAGCTCCCAATATATAGAATAGCATCCTCTACAGACTGCACAAAGGTTTTTGACACTGTGCAGAAGGTGATTAAGTCAATACCAAAGACAGACAGTGTCACAGAAGCCTATGAGCTGCAACAACCAAGGTGACTTCTCAGGAAGCAGAACAGATTCAGATGCACATATGAATTATGGTGTATTACGTTTCTGGATAACTGTAGTGTACGTAAAATATCAAACTAACAGTACGGATGACATAATAATAAGCATCCTTGGCATAGAGAAACAACTGAAACAGCTGAAACTAAGTAAGCTGCCGGGTCCGGATGGAATACCAATTCAGTTTTACAAAGAGTGCTCTACGTCACTGGTCCCTTACTTAGTTTTCATTTCTTGCGAATCTCTTCACCGACGCAAAGTGCCAAGTGACTGGAAAAAGCACAGGTGACTCCTGTATATCAGAGGGGGAAAAGAACAGACCTGTTAAATTACAGACCAATATCCTAAACATTGGTGTGCTGCAGAATCCTAAAGCATATTACGAGTTCAAATATAATAAATTTCCTAGAGACCAAAAAGCTTATGTCCATGAATCAGCACCGTTTTTTCTCACATGATATACTGCGAACTATGGATGAAGAGCAACAGGCAGATTCCACATTTCTAGATTTCCGAAAACCATTCGAATTGGTAACCCACTGCAGACTGTTAACGGAGGTACAAGTGTATGGAATAGGTTCCCAGACATTTGACTGGCTCAAAGACTACTTACGTAACTGAACCCAGTATGTTGTCCTCGTGGAGACGGGTAACATCAGGGGTGCCCCAAGGAACTGTGATAGGATCATTGCTATTTTGTACATACATACAAGATCTGGCAGACAAGGTGCAGTTGTTCACTGATGATGATGTGGTGTAGAGGAAGGTGTAGAAGATCAGTAACTGTAGGATGATAGAAGATGACCTACACAAAATTTCTAGTTCGTGTGGTGAATGGCAGCTGGCCCTAAATGTAGAAAAATATAAATTAATGTGGATGAGTAGGAAAAACAAACCCTTAAGTTAGGATACAGCATTAGTAGTGTCCTGCTTGACATAGTCACATTGTTTAAATATCTGTCCATAACATTGCAAAGAGATATGAAATGGAACGAGCATGTGAGGATTGTGGTAGGGAAGGTGAATGGTCGACTTTGGTTTATTTGGAGAACTTTACGAAAGTGTGGTTCATCTGTAAAGGAGACCACGTACAGGACCCTAGTGCAACATATTCTTGAGTACTGCTAGAGTGTGGGGGATCTGCAGCAGGTTGGATTGAAAAAAGACATCAGAGCAGTTCAGAGGCCAGCTGCTAGATTTGTTACTGTTAGGTTTGATCGGCATGCAAGCATCGCAGATGTGATTCAGGAACTCAAGTGAGAATCCCTGGAGGGAAGAAGTCATTTCTTTCAAAGAACCCTACTGAGAAAGGTTAGAGAACTGGCATTTGAAGCTGATTGTAGAACAACCCTACTGCCACCAACATACATTTTACACAGTGACCACGAAGATAAGGTACTAGAAATTAGACCTCATATGGAGAAATATAGACAGTCATTTTTCCTTTGCTCTACCTGTGAGTGGAACAGGAAAGGAAACGACTAGTGGTGTTATAGCACACCCTCCATCACACACTGTACGATGGCTTTCAGAGTATATATGTAGATGTAGGACATCTGCGGTGTGAGGAAGGCTGTAGGATATGCAACTGTGCACCAGATGTTCCTTTGGCACATTCAGGTCAACCCAGTACTTAAGATACTGGATAATGTTTTCATCACCTGCAAGAGAATTTACCAGTAACTAGTGTCACTATGTATCCCGTCTGTTAACTGCAGTCCGCAAGTGCACTCACAACTATAAACAGTCATATTACAGACTAGCGAATGTATGTTAGGAATTGCGAATGACAAAAATAAAGGTTACAATTTAAAATCTGGCCAATTTTTTTTGGGTGGGGGGTGGAGAGGTAGGATGGAGATCGTGCTTGTAGTGCTGTGACAATGTAGCGCTCTCTCTCTCTCTACTCTCTCTCTCTCTCTCTCTCTCTCTCTCTCTCTCTCTGTGTGTGTGTGTGTGTGTGTGTGTGTGTGTGTGTGTGTGTGTGTTTTAATCAGTCTTGTTTATGTGCTTATTTAAAAGCTCAGCATCTCAATTACTTGGCACGTGTTTACCTTTCCTCTTGGCATTCTTTTCCATCAGTTGGGCAGAGCTGGTGGAAGAAAGCAGCTATTTGTTACCCATTAAAGTAACCATCACGCCAATTACATGAAGAGATTTAGAGCAATAGCAATCCTGCTGCTGCTGAAAGTAAGCCCAGTGTCTTAATCACTGTACCACCTTGCATCATCCGCCAAGTCAATTTCAAACTGCAACAACATGCCAGACTTCACCTCAAAAAGCTATCCCACCTTCTCCTAAACTACCTGAACAGAGGTATTTCCCTTACTGTCCCTCTGCAGCGCCCTGAACAGCCACACCATCAACCACCGCCACTCTCCTACAAACCGAGCTAGGCCAGCCTCCTTAACATCAACTCCTTCACCACTGCCTCCCAGACCCAGACCAGACCCATAATCCCACAAACCAGTTACAACAGTAAAGTGTCCTTAACCTCTCATCTAAAGCACTATTCCCTCCTGAATTATCTGTTTTTTCTAAGGGCCTCACTTTTAGCCCTACACCTGCAATTTATCATGCTGCTTTGGTGAAGGACCTCCTTTCCTTCACACTTAATGTCCATTGGAAATATCACTTTGCAACCCAACCCAAAACCTTTCGAACAGCAAACCTGACATCGAACCCTGCCTTGAACAGTTCATACCATGATCCCAACTTGACTCACCACCACTACCTCAAAATCATCCCTTACAAGCCTTCCAAGAACTCCTCACATCCAGGATTGCCTCACAACCCTTCCTCAGGTCCCTACAAACATGACCCTAACCTGTCCTCTGCAGAACTCCAGGCTCTACATTCCCTAAAAGCTGATGACTCCATCATTATCCTCCCAGCAGACAAAGGATCTACTACTGTAGTAGTTGACCGAAAGGAGTATGTTAGTGAAGGTCTACGCCAGCTGTCTGACACCTCTACATACAACGTCTGCCATCAAGATCGCATCCCTGTGATTCAAACTGACCTGCAATCCCTCCTTAAAACCTCAGGACCCTCACAAGGACTAACACCATAATCCACAGAACTTCTCACCCCCACCCAAACCATGCACCCCCACCTTTTACCTTCTTCCTACGATCCACAAACCCAATCATCCTGGCCGTCCTACGGATGCTGGCTTCAAAGCACCCACCGAATGTATGTCTGCCTTAGTTGATCAACACCTGCAACCCATAGTACAAAAACTCCCCTCCTACATCAAAGATACCAACCATTTCCTAGATCATCTGAAATCCATGCCCGTCCCACTCCCACCACACACCTTGTTTGTCACCAATGATGCCACCTCCCTCTATACAAATATTCTCCACGTACATGGTCTGTCTGCTGCTGCTGAACATTTCCTCAGTCAGTGCCTACCTAATTCCAAACCTATGACATCCTTCTTACTCACCTTAATCAACTTTATACTTACCAACAACTACTTCACCTTTGAGGGGCAGACATACAAACAGACCAGGGGTATGGCCACGGGAACCAAGATGGTTCCTTCCTATGCCAATCTTTTCATGAGTCACTTGGAGAGGCTTTCCTGGGATCCATAAGTGTTCAGCCCCTGATTTGGTTTAGATACATTGATGACATATTTACCATACGGACTCATGGTGAGGCTGACCTGCTAAAATTCCTGGAATCTCAGAATACCTTCTCCCATTTAAATTTCACATGGTCCTATTCCAAATCCCATGCCACTTTCCTCAATGTTGATCTCATACTCAATGAAGGCCAGCTACACACTTCTGTCCACATTAAACATACCAACAAAGAACAATACTTACATTTTGACAGTTTTTATCCTTTCCATGTCAAATGTTCCCTCCCATACAGACTTGACATCCGAGGCAAACATATTTGCTTGGATGCAAACTCTTTACAGCAATACACCACCACTCTCACCTCAGCCTTCACTGCACGTAATTACCCCACCAGCCTTGTTAAAAAGCAGATCTCCCGGGCCATCACATTCAATCCTGGTACTGCTGAGCCCACCACAAAACAGCTTCGGAGCACACCATTGGTGACACAGTATTATCCTGGTCTGGAATGTGTTAATCAGCTACTTCGACAGGGCCATGACTTCCTAAAATCATGCCGTGAAATGAGATCCATTCTGTCTAAAATTTTGCACACCACACCTAGAATAACTTTCCGTCACCCTCCCAATATTCTTATCAGACCCTATGCTCCTTCTGCATCCATATCCCTAACCCATGGCTCCTAACCCTGTGACAATCCCTGCTGCAAGACTTGCCCTATGCACCCTCCTACCTATAATAGCCCTGTAATTGGCAAAACATATACTATCAAAGGGAGAGCCACCTGCGAAATGACACGTCATATACCAGCCATTATGTAAACACTGTATAGCCTTCAACATCGGCTTGACTACCACCAAATTATCAGTTAGGGTAAATGAGCATAGGTGGAGGGTATACATTGGCAACTTGTAATATCCTGTTGCAAAGTATGCCCTATAACGTGAAATTTGTGACCTCGGCACCTGTTTCACCACAGACACCCCAGACACCAGTTTCTCAGAACTCCACAGATGGGAACTAGCACTACATGTCCTTGGTTCTTGCCACCCACCTGGCCTTAATTTACGTTAATTTCTTCCGTCTCAGCTTTTCTTCACTGTAACTAGTCTTTTCTTCACTCTGTTTTAGTTTACTACATCTTTCATTGTCTTTCCCGTCTATTTTTCACCACTCCCTCCCACCTCTGTTACATACAATGCACTTAGCTTCTCACTCTTATTAACTTGTGCACAATGTTTTAGTAGTTATCTCTTTCTTCCATATTATCCTGCCTCCCACTTTTAAGCTCTCAGGTTTTCAAATCTTGTCTGATGCAGTCCCCAACAATCCATCTTTTCTTCTCATCCTGTACGGTAAGTTGTTCCTGATCCATAGTGCTGGGTGACTTTCCCAAAATCTACCCCTTTTCCTACACCTCTCCAGTCCCTTTCCTTCACCCTCCTTCCTTCCCCTTCAACCCTTCTGCCTGAAGAAGGATCAACTGGCTCTGAAAGCTTGCCAATCACAACAGCCGCTTGGTGAGTAAACACTATAAAACCAGTAGTAATAATGATAGTTGTTACCTCTTCATAACATTCCTCTATATTATGTCCATTTTTTTTGGTCCTGACCAAATGCCCATACACACTATGCTAAATTTTCCTGCATACTACTTTTCCTCTGTACAATGATTTAATGTATGTGAAGCTCAGTTTCTTCTTCTTTTTCTTTTTTTCTTATTTTGGGAGCTCTAATCAATTATTCCCTTCTTTACGGTGTTTAAGTCACTGGATGTAGACACTTTATTTTCCATTGTGTGGATCTGCACACGTTTCAAACGACCATGCTCGGTGAGAGACACACACATCAGCATCAGCGCCAGAGTCATGTGATATGTAAGGCACATTGTTTTTGCTGCCTGTCTCGTTGGCACCACTTTATTATTTTTAGCATCACTAAATGGTGAACATCTGTAGTGAAAACAATGTTGGATATAGTGCAGTGCAGTGAATTGGAGGAAAGCGTAGGTTGGCAATATAACATTTTTGGAAGAGTTTTAATTGCCATTCAAAAACAAATTATCACAAGGCTTAATCTTTACTGCAAGCTCTTTCCTGTAAAGACTTTCTACTTATTTAACCTTTGCATTTCCTCACCAATTTCTGCCTCTTTGGCGTGGGGTTCTCCTCGAGATGTTAGAATGTCATGGTTCCTGCAATACACAAGTTCAGTGATATGTGGTTGAAATGGGGAATTTATTCTAATCATATTTTCTGCTTATTAATTCTGTGACTACAAAAAGTAATCATATGGCAATTGCCATGAAATTCACAAGACTGTGAACAGTGACTGTTATTGAGCTGCAACTTTATACTTGATTTACATGTTTTGGCCATACTTGACAGCACTGGTGTATAAAACGACATCTGAACACTTAAAAATAATTTGTCTCAAATGACAACCTGGTGGGGCACTGGGAATAGGCAGTATGCTAATTGTGCTTGTACAATGAACAGATGTTTAGGTTCACATCACAGCATTTAAAGTGTGTGTGAGGGCAAACACTTGTACATGCTCTATCAGGACTTTCCATTATTGTACCACATTAATTGTAAGTTTTTATTTGTATATGTTCAGTTATGTGCACCATTAACATTAAATGTACTTCACGATGGGATGATAACCCTGGACGTTTGACTGCCCCCCCCCCCCCCTTCTCTCTCTCTCTCTCTCTCTCTCTCTCTCTCTCTCTCTCTCTCTCTCTCTCTCTCTCTGTGTGTGTGTGTGTGTGTGTGTGTGTGTGTGTGTGTGTGTGTGTGTGTCAAGAATTTCAAATGCAACCACCACACTGACGTAGTTTTGGTCCATCTTTTAACAATAGCATGTATGCCAGTAAAGTAAAACGCACAGTCCTGCTTCCACAGCCATTGATGCACAGACATTTTCATGGCCTCCTCATCTTTAAAGTGTGTACCACAATGAGCTTCTTTTAACAGCCCCAACATATGGAAGTCTGATGGTGCCAGGTTAGGGCTGGATCGGGGATGAGGCAAGACTTGCCATCCAATTGTGACTAGTGTGTGGTCTCACACTGTGTTGCAAAAGAATAACATCCATCACAGTTTTTGTTGGGCAAATTCACTGAAGACCTACGTTACTTGTTTGATGGTTCTGACGTATTAGACAGAATTTATTGTGCATCCCTGTTTGTTTGTTTTTTTTTTTTTTTTTTTTTTTTAAACAAACAACAACAACACACACACACACACACACACACACACACACACACACACACACACACACAACTGTAATCATACCCTCAGCATCTCAGAATAATGTAGCCATAACTTTCCCTGCCAATCTTAAGTTCTGAATTTTTTCTTCATCAGCAAGTTTCTGTGATGCCATTCCATTGACTGCCTCTTTGATTCTGTTTCAGAAAGAATAACCTATGTTTCATCTCTGGTCACTTTTTTTTTCAGACACTTCTCTCCCTCTAAATGGAAGCACTGCAAGAGTTGACAGGCAATTGTTTTTCTTGTCTCTCTACTCTGGTTGCTTAGCATTCTTGGTATCCAAACTAGTTGTTGAATGATCATCATCACACTGCTTCTACTGAGGGGAGTAATGCAACACAAATCATCTGCAGTCACTTTGCATGACGTCATCAACTCAATGAATGTCGTGCGGAGTCATTACTGTCAATGCCCTGCTTATCCGCGTTTCATCAGCAAATGCTGCCTCCCCTTCAGCTTCATTACAGTGACAAACCCATCACCTAAAAGTGCTGATATCCAGAGTTGCATCACCATACACATTTTGCAGCCTTGCATGAATGTTAATGGGCGTTTCACCTCCTGCACTTAGGAATTTATACAGAACGCTGTCTAATATAAACATCAATATCAGCCATTTTGTGAGTCACTGCAGTACTGGCATCTGTTAATAAAGGAAGTTACAACCTCAGTGGCTTGGAGAAGAAGCTTTACAGAATTAGTGCCAAATTCAAATTTTTCACTTAAACTTTATTTACAGACAATAAAAAATAGGAGGTATTACTTTCTGACTGACCCTCTTAATTTGAGAATGGTACCAGTCTTCTAAACTGCCATCTATTACTAATGAGGCACATAAATTCACTCAAGTTTGATTGTATTTACAGGTTTTGATTAAGCAGAAATTGCACTTCATTTGAAAAAAATCCACAGAAATAAACTAGATCTCAAGTTTGTAACAGTGAATCACAGCCATAAAAATCATGGAAAACCACTCACCTCACTTTGGGAAAAGGAAGATAATGTACACTTTCTGTATTATCACAGCCTTCAAAGTTCTGTTTCTTTAGTGCCCTTCTTAAATTTTGGTACATTGTTTCTGTAATGAATGGTGTAAATGGTGCCATTATTCTAACCATCAGCAAAAGGACAGCGAAGAGCACATTCAAGGCACCTGTACACTCTTCTACTCCAAAAGCTCCCTGAAAAATCATACCATGAAATTACAAAGCAACTGACAACTAACTTGTTATTGGTAATCTTGAAAGTACCATATTTACCCGAGTATAAGATGACCGTGAAAATAAGATGACCCCTTTTTTTCTAAGAGGCTCCTTGAGACAAATTTATTTTTTAACATATTCTGACTAATCACAATTACGAACTGTAACATTATACCTACTCTAACATGCCGTTTATTAATTGTCTATGTTGCGATAATACAAGGAGAAATAAAATAAATCAAAAATAAATTGTTTAAATTAATTTCTAAATAAAACAAAAAGAAACTGTTTACATTAATTTCTATCTTCACTGCTGTTTTTGTTTACTTAGCTCTCATATGTGGTATCACCATTTTTAATCATCGTTGTCGTCATCCCGACAGGACGGTTGTGAAAGTTATATCTCTGTTGTCATAAATATTTGGCTGTTTCTTCCAAATATGTTGCGATTTCTGTGGATTTGGTTACTGTGGAACAGGAGGACATAGCCCTTTTTTTTTTTTTTTTTTTTTTTTTAAAAAAAAAACATATAGCAGATTGTCCCTCTATACCAACGTATGAATGTGAGAATGTCTATTGCTTCCAAACGTATTGTCTGCCCGCCAATCTCACTGTCTGTGAGGCTGACACACCCCCAATCGTTCCAGTCATACCTCATGGTGACTGTTGACAACATTGCTGTATAAAACACATAAGTACGCCACTGGCCCCCCACCTAGACTTTAACGTTACCTGCAGACACGTATGCTATTGTTGAGTATTTCTCCAATTTTGCAGTCAATTTGATTCCGAGTGAAAATGGATTCAGGAAAACTGCAGTTTAATCATTTAATAATTCATAAAAAGCCAAAGTACACAGCACACATTCCCATGGCTGGCTGCATGACAAAATTTCTGCTAGTTCAACACTCTCCTCCTCACACTCATAGTTCTCAGTCAATCTGGGTCACTGTCCCCCCTGTAACTTTCCATAGTTTTGTGCCTGAGCAACAGTGAAACATCATCTAGGGTGCAGGTTGTATGTACAAACAGCAACTAATACATAACTAAAAGATTGCAATCACTATTCAGTCCAATCATTATTGATCTTTCACTCATCCCATGATCTAGACACATCTGTCTGTACTATCCCCTCAACAAGTCTTTCCACTGTAATTTATTCTTGTGAGAACACTTACAGTCAGTTTAGACATTTCATTCTAGAAGATAATTTGCCTTCTTGTTTCATCTGAATGCCATCATCTTCTTCTATAAATGATTAAAAAATGGTTTCAATTTTCTCCAGTATTCTAATTTCTCATTTGCAACCCCTTAGCAAATCATTTCAGTGTCTCACAGCCAAATAAAATGTTGTGTCTCACAGCCAAATAAAATGTTGTGTCTCAGAGCCAAATAAAATGTTGTGTCTCACAGCCAAATAAAATGTTGATCTTGGTTCAGAATCAACTAATGGTTTGTGAAGGCAAAGATTGTCTCCTTTGAAAGTTAAATTTATTTAAAAAACAGCATAAATGTACATATACAGTATCCAAACATGTATGAGAACATTTATTGCAATCCAGTTCAAATAAAATAAAAGTTTTTAAGTTGATAGAATTTAATGTTATTACCTCCTGTGTTTCATAAAACTATCAGTTTTTAAGCAGAGCATTATACTGTTGTAGTGGCTTGCTCGTAGTTTCTCGCATATCCCTTGCACTAGTGCCACAAGTCAAATTTCACATGTTTGTTCGAGCAAAGTAGATACCATATCGAGCACTTCAGCATATCAGGAAATCTCGAATTGTTCGATATGTCCTACCCTTCGGGATTGTTCAAAATTAATCTGTACAAAACTTCAATACAAAGCTTCCTGTGTGAATGTATGATGACCCCTACATTAATCATTAAACAACGCAAAAACATTGAACTCAGCAGCAGCAGTTTGATCTCGACCCCGTATTTTTAGAATGACAATTTGGGGAAAAAGCCTTGTCTTATAATCGGGTAAATATGGTATGTCATTCTGATGTGTGTTTGATTCAAGTTATTAGTCCAGAAATATAATCAATGCTATGATTTTTAATAAGAAAAGTATGTGACAAAATTTTAAGAGTCTATACATTAGTGGAAGGCAATAAAAATTTAAATTTCAAGGCAATAGAATATATTCAAATAGAAAAAGTGAAAAGAAAACTAAAGTGTAAAGAAAGTAGTAAAATGGGATTTTCTCCTCTCCTATTTCATTCAAAAATACCATTAATTTTTTGTAGATTTTTGGAACCTTGAATGCAAAATGGAAACTAAAGTGGACATATCATTGACTGGAAACAATACTCATGTTTTTACTACAAGCACTTTCCTGAGTTTTCACACAGCTCCTTCATTCTTTTGCAGTATTTAGGCAGAAAAATAACTGGCGAGGGCTAAAAATAGGAAAGTCAATTTGCAGATGGGCAATAACAAGAAAAGCATGTATATACAACAAGAGAAAATTGTTGGCATTGAATATATATTTAAGTGTTAAGGCATGTGTCCATTAGTAACTGAACTTCCTGAAGTCACCTGCAAAATTTATTCCTGCAAGTTCTTTGACATAGAAACTGTGCCAGCAAAGTGACTTTTGCAAGTTTTGTGGAATTAAAGAAGCAGTAGTTTGTGGAAACAGTCTCTTGCATGTTGCTGCAATTACTTGCTGAAGTTGTCAGCTGTTGAGTGTGATTTTCAAACTTGACTAAGTGTTCCATGTTCATTATCAGTACGAAAATGTCAATAACAGAAAGGAGAATGCCACAGATACAAGTGGACTGAAACAAATGAACATTGGAACCCCTAAAAATACATAATAGCCCACAGCCAGTGAAAGAAGTGGGAAATGAATTTGCTGCTTACTTTGTTTCAGCAAAAGGGGAAGGGGAAGGCTTGGGTGTCTAAAAATGTTAGCTGATTTTTTTAAAATGTTAATTTAAATGTAAATGCATTAAATTTGTAATAAAATTAATAAATACCATGTCTAGAAATTCAAGAGTAATTAGAAGGTGATTTCTTGGTGATGTAGCTTGACACACTATTGTATCCTGTTTTGGAATACTTGATTGTACAACAGTCCTTGAAACCTTAAATATGCATGCCTCTGTATCCATTACTTCACCCAAACACTGTGTTTTTTTCTTAAATTATTGTTAATGGGTCATTCCATGCCAACTGGTCTAGGGGTTCTCACATGACCATCACAGACTTTGATGAAATTTTGTATGAACATCTGCACATGTTCCCAGTACACATTGGTAAAGTTGCACGATCAATCCAATACTTCCAGAGATGTAGTCATTTGTTTGACCCCATAGCCCATTTATCAACAGTGCACCCATGAGTTCTTGGCAACTTAGAGACATAATGTCTCTGGCAATATTTTCTTGAAAGAAATAAAAATAGGTCACCTTGTACAACTTTTTGCACTCTCTTAATAAAATAATAAAAAAGAAATTTCCTGACCAATTTCTATACGAATAATTTGAAGCAAAGTTGTTCGTAAAATAGACACCCAAAAAAATGTTAAATTTAGCTTTTTATATCTCTGGAAACAACTTCTTGATAAGCCTGAAACTCTGCACATAGAGAATTACCAATACAAGGTTGTAGCATATAAAATTTTGTTCTCCTATTTCTTTCCAATAGTTTAGAAATTGAGGGCAAGGTTGAAAATTTTTCAAAAAAAAGTTTTTGCAATGTCAGCATATAAGTCTCTTAAAAAACGACACTGGGCCATCACTCCATTGGTACTCAAATTTGACATCTTTCATTATGTTCTTCAATCATTGAGTACTCTCTGTGGAAGATAATATCAAAAGTTCTGGTTACTAGCAAACGAGCTTGAGTCACAAAAACTGCAAATAAGTAGTCTCTTTTGTGTTTTTAAACATCTCTACAGCATTCAACTCTACAAAATTCTTTGAATAAAAAACTGAAGTGGCTAAGAGTCCAATAAAGAGAATAGTTTTCTCTTTTTTGTGATAGTAACAGTTTGAGCTAATCACATCAGTAAATTATAATTTTTTAGGTTCTTTTGTGCCAAAATTTCTTTTCAAAAAATGCCATGAGTGACATCATCTGGCCAACAGCATTGTTTCCCTCATGACATTCTACAGCAAATTAATGAAACCCTTTAAAAAATTCAAGTAGCTTGAAGTAAACCTAAGCTTAGGATCCTAAAAAGAGACCTTTTCTAGCTTTTGCCCCTGATGCTTAAAGAATTTTATCAGGCTTGGGAACATGGGGTAAAGAAATCCACCTTTGTTTGCTGTTGCACAGCTGTCAGGCATGGCCCGTGTGGTGATGCTGGTGATGGTGATGCTGGTTTTGTCACTTTAAAAGGTACCAGCAGTGTTTAAGCAACTGTGTACCATAGTAGCACAGTTATGTTCCCTCATGACATTCTACAGCAAATTAATGAAACCCTTTAAAAAATTCAAGTAGCTTGAAGTAAACCTAAGCTTAGGATCCTAAAAAGAGACCTTTTCTAGCTTTTGCAATGAAAAATGTTGAATTTAATTTGAGTACCAGCAGAACATGGACCCATTTTCAATGCACCTGAAACTAGTCATCTTTTTTTAGGCCTTAATTGCTCGAACTACAAAATCAAACCTAGTTTTCATGTGGTTTATAACATAGTATTTCTAATGAAAATGGTTTAAAAGAGGATGCAGAAGATTCCTTTTTGTAAAAGTGGGCCATATATAACCATTTTTGGCAAATATTGAAAAGCAATAGATGAATGAAAATTAATATTTTTAAGAACTTTCATTGGTAAGTTTATACGAGCAAAGTTTCACGTTTATGCTGCAGTTACTTTCAGAGATATAAATGGCTTAACTTCACACTTTTTTCTAGCAACTATTTTTTTGGCTTCACATTATCATTGCTTTTTAGGGTCTTATATGCTTGCACTGCAAAAAGAAATATAGTTTTTTTTAGATGGTTTAGAACATGGTCTTTCTAATGAAAACAGTTGCCATTTTTGGCATTTTTAGAAAAATCTTCAACTTTGTCTCCAATTTGTAAACTATGGTTATTCTACAAACTTGTATTGGTAAGTTTGCACATGAAAATCTCACATTTATACTACAATTACTCCCTGACATATGAAAAATTAAACAGCATATTTTTTGAGTGTGTACTTTTTTGTCTGACTTTACTTCAAATTATCCATATGAAAATTGGTAAGGAAATATTTTTTTTTATTATTTTGTTTAACAGTGAGCAAAAAGTAGTACAAGATGGCCAAGTTTTGTTTCTTTCAAGAAAATATTCCCAGAAATATTATGTCTCAAAGTTGCCGAAAACTCGCAGCAGCATTATTGATAGGTGCGCTACGGGGCCAAACAAATGACTATATCTCTGTAAGTATTTAATTGGCGAAGGTAAAACTTTACCAATGTTAACTGGGAACACATGTCAATGTTCACACAAAATTTCAGCAAAATCCGTGATGGTCATGTGGGAACTTTTTCCAAAATTTTGCACTTGGCATGCAATGGCCCTCACTACAATTATTATTTAATAATAATAATAATAATAATAATAATAATAATACAATGGTGGCAGCTGCTCTGGCTTTTAAGCACTACACTGTAAACTTCCACTTGGCCACCTTACATCATCACTGGTGGAAATAATTCTGCAAGTACTGGCAGCAAGTTCGTCAAATTCACTTGCCCAAGCAACTTGCGAAAGTAAACATGTGCAAATTTTTGCTCTAATGTAATAGCTTTAGCAAGTATTTGCAGAAATTATTTGATAGCAGACACATGCGTTTATGAAGTCTTTCCTTAATGTATTTGTCCGGAGCAGAAATGAAATGTGGATGTTCAACAGTTTAGACAAGAAAAAATAGAAGATTTTGAAATGTAGTGTGGCAGAAGAATGCTGAATATCAGATGGTTAAATTAGGTAACTAATAGAGAGATACTGAATTGAACTGGGACACAACACCACCACTTTCCAAGTAAAGCATCTCTTACTCACCTTTAGTCGTTTCCTGTTCATACGCACATACCAGTTGGTCAAATTATCAATGAACTTGATGAGGCGAGGAACAACTGTATAAAGCCTATAGTGCTCCATTTCGTTTTTCACAAACTTGATTAATGAATATGTGAAAGATAGAATCCATCTATCCATTATATTTGTTGAAGACTCTTCCACTCTCTCATCTGGATCAAATTTTAAGTCCACACCTTCCTGACAACCAAAAGAATAACATACTGAACTTCATTGTGGATTAAAATCAACACGCACCAACATTTTGTAAAGTAGATAAAAATACACAAATGTAATAAATGTTTAACTGCTTGGGAAAATTAATATCCAAATTAGTTCTTAAAAAATGAAGGAGTCTTCCTTCTGTTAATCGTAAACATTACACTATGTGGGAACAACAGTGGCATTCATCTGGGATGGTTTGTGAGAAACTTGGAAAACATGTAAAAGGATAAGTGGGTCAGGTAAATGAGAAGAGACACACCTGCCATTTGCCTGTTTGTCAAAGCATTAGCAACACCCTTCAAAATTGTTAAATAGCAGCTGTACACACTAAACTACAAGTCGTTTCCAGATGCATAATCTAATCTGATTCATGTGATGTTCCAGAAAATGACAATTCTTTCACAACCTTCCGGAAAAAGCTATGTGCTTGCGAGGTAACCTAACAATTAGTTTGTAGACTGTCATCACAATTCAATAATCCTGGTTAGTTACTGCCGTGACTCCAGAAAACACAACTCAGTTTAAAATCTTCCCAATAACATCACCAATCATTGCACAAAGATTGCTCCAGCTGTGAATTTGGCTCCCCCCAAAAATACTCTTGAAGGGCTATAATTGAGGCTGCTTCTGTGTTTTCAGGCTCAAAACTCAGTTTTTGAATGCATAATGTGAATAAACATTTGAAATTCATGGAGATATTTGTTTGAGCACGTTTATGTGATACAGGGCACAAGGACATTAAATGAAGAGTGTAAATGGATAATGTTCTGTCATTTTTTTCGTCCAAAAAAATGCATTTTCAATGCTCCTGTGTTCTCGTTACTCTGCTGCATGTTCCTACACTTGATCCATGTGCGAAACCAAGAAAAGAGTCTTTCAAACATGCATTAGTAGATGTTGCATGGTCTTTGTGCCAAGCTGAGCTTTGCTCTCAAGTTCCAAAATTTTAAAAGTTATGAGAAATAGTTTTTGTTGACTACAGTCCTATTAGTTAAAAACCTAATGCTGAATTTCTGTATTTGTATTATCACAAACTAAACGTATTAATGACACTTGGAACAAAAACTTTCTTCCCACTATTTTTCCAACAACTGACATTTTTCGAGACCATGATTGTGTACAAAATACAAGTTGATTCCCGCAAAGAAGAAAGCAGCAACAATGCTATTCATTTACCCAAATAGTACAGTTAACAGTTTTGACCCAATTGGCTGATTTTCAGATGGCTGTTTATGTTTCTACTACATTTGTTGTTGTTTACATTATTTGTTGGAGAAAAACTGCCAACAACATGTGTAAACAACAAATGCAATAAACGAGGGTGTGTGTAAAAGTAATGTGCCTGAATTTTTTATCTGTTCTCAATTTCAGTTGAGGTGTTTACAAGTCATGCATATTACTCGGCTGACTTTCCCATTTCAGTGATGCAAGTTGCAACCCTCCGTCACAAGAGCACTCTGGATTTTTGTGTGTAACATGATGGTGTGTAAAGTAACTATGTCAGTGCGTGAGAAACAGCATGCTGTAATCGAGGTTCCAACTGCAGAAAACATGCCTCCAATTGAAATCCATAGAAAAATGAAGGTTGTGTATGGTGATGATGCCAGACTACAAACAAGTGCTGCAACATCTGCAACAATGCAGTGCCTTGGGTCCACTGTCATTGATCATGCTCCATACAGTCTCTACTTCTCCCCATCCAATTTTCACCTGTTTCCAAAAACTGAAAGAACACCTTCACTGACATTACTTGGTGTATACAGAGGTGAGTTTGTGGCTCAATCAACAAAGTCAAACATTCTACAGTGAGGGTCATCAACAAATTGGTCTCTAGAACGAGAATTTTCACTCTGCAGTGGAGTGTGTGCTGATATGAAACTTCCTGGCAGATTAAAACTGTGTGCCCGACCAAGACTTGAACTCGGGACCTTTGCCTTTCGCGAGCAAGTGCTCTACCATCTGAGCTACCGAAGCACGACTCACGCCCGGTACTCACAGCTGCGAACCTTCGCAGGAGAGCTTCTGTAAAGTTTGGAAGGTAGGAGACGAAGTACTGGCAGAAGTAAAGCTGTGAGTACCGGGCGTGAGTCGTGCTTCGGTAGCTCAGATGGTAGAGCACTTGCCCGCGAAAGGCAAAGGTCCCGAGTTCGAGTCTCGGTCGGGCACTCAGTTTTAATCTGCCAGGAAGTTTCAAATTGGTCTCTCATTGGGAGAAGTTGGTAAACTGTCAGGGTAACTATGTTGAGAAATAAATATGCAGACATGAAGATTAATGATGTACAATGTTCCTCAAGTTTGTTTTATTTAAAATCTTTAAGAGTGTTCACATAAAAAACTTTGAGGCATTACTTTTCAGCATGCCTTTGTAAACTGAACAACAGTCTGAAGATGAATCTGTTGGTTCGAAACTGGTAACAGCACTAATAGTGTAAATAAATTGCATTATTACCAGTAACTGGTTGCTGCTTTCTTCTTTGAAGGAACCAACTTGTAATAACTTTCTTACTGACACCTAGAACCAGTCAGTTTCCTGGTATGGCTCTTATAATGTTCTGAATTACGTACTTAATTTCTAATTTGTCTCATTTTTTGCAGTATTTCAGTGAGCAGTATAATTCTGTGATAGCAGAAAACCTTATCAGCTTTCTGGATACAAATTAGTTATCTGCAGAGAGAGAAGTTGGTTTTTCATTCACCTGACCAATGATGATGATATTGATTATTTTAGGTGAGGGATGCTCAACATCATGGTCATCAGTGCCCTGACGAAAAGTCAGCATGCCGATCTCATAGATGGGGATGATGGCTGTCCCCACATGTGGACCAGTTCCTAGGTGGGGACGAAGGCTGTCCCCACATGTGGACCAGTTTCTAATGAATTAAAGTCTGCCTCCCTTCCCCACCAGTTTAGGTTTGAGGCCTGACAGTTCACAAAACTTCACCACTCTTGTAACACTGAAAACATGAGGATTGTGGTCAGATCTCCATTGAGACAGAGGGTTGTCCTGGTATCAGTGTATAAGACACACATTGCCAAAATGTGCTGACCTGAAAGTGGCACACTACAAACCTCACAGAGTGGTGGATCCTACCACTGGAGGAGGAAGCCATGTGTTAAAGGGCTATGTCCAATGCACAGCCTGGTAAGCAGAACCTCCTTCCGGTGGTGAGGCTGGCGTGAAGTCCACCACAACTGTTTGGTTGATTTGAGCGACCACAGTTTGTTTTCTGTCATCTTCAACCATTCAGTCTCCCACTGACACATGATGCATCTGTTAGAAAATGAGATGATGGTATGCAACGGGATAAGACACTGATGGAATTCACCATCTCGACATGCTTCCTTGGCTACTTTGTTGGCCACGTCATTTCCCTGTATCCCGACGTAGCCAGGTACCCCCCAAAAGACCAGTCCCTTGCCATGGTGATGGAGCTGCTTTAAAGAGTCATGGATGAGCTTAATCAACTGGTCTACTATACACATTTGGTGAAGTGCTTGTAGTGCACTAAGTGAATTGGAACAGACAAGAGACCTTGTATGGTGATGTCTGCCAATCCTCTCCAGTGGCATCATAATGCCATGTAACTACGCATCATAATTTGTAAGTTGTTCCACAAGACACACTTTGAAAACCCTATCCGGGGAAAACAGTGGAACAACCAAGGACAATATCTTGCTGCGATCCATTTGTATAAAAGAATGATAAAACTGTGGTATGTATTTAAAATGGAAGAAAACGAAGTTGTAAAAACGTAATCTGGAGTACAAGCTTAAAATCACTTTGAGCTTCTGAAGACACCAGGTGGCAATGTGTTCCATCCCTGTGTGTATTCGGATGTCTGATAGATCCAGATCTTCGAGACAGTCAGTAGCACATATCCTGAATGGCTTGGTCACATTGGCCCGATTCCTGAACAGCCATTCAAAGTTGGGTTGGACTGCTACACTAAATGCCAATGACTGAGGCTACACTGAGATTTTCAGTGCCTGTAAAGCCAAAAGGATACATCACTGAATCCAAAGGGGTTGTTCACCAGCCTCTGCATACAGACTCTGTCGATATCCGAATGCCCTCGTGGTGGACAGCATCTATCACCTTGAGGTAGGAAATATGAGCTGATCCACAGACCATGCTGCCATAATCTACACATGATCAAACAAATGCTCTATAAAGCTTCAGGAGGTGGGACCTGTCAGCTTCCTATATTTTTCTGCTAAGGTATTTCAAAATATTCAATGACTGGAATCCCATTGCTCATATGTCTTTTAGGTGTGGGGGCCGAGTTAATTTCCATTCAAATAATAAACCCAAAAAGTGCACATTTTCCTGAAAAAGTAACATATTGTCCCCCACTATGAGCACTGGTTGGTTAAAACTTTTATGAGCATGGTTAAAACTGACACATGTAGTCTTCTCTGATGAGAACCGAAAACCAGTTGTCTTGGGTCAGGTTTCTAGCCTCCTGATCAGCCATAGTTACCTCATCATCACTGTAAGATCAGAGGAAGAGTAGAAGACTGCGAAGTCACCCACAAACAAAGATCATCTGACAGGGCTCCTGACTGCAGAGGAAATGCCGATGATAGCAATGGCAAAGAATGTGACACTGAATATACTGCCTTGGTGGACCTCACCCTCTTGAACATAGCAGTTGGACAAGGCATCACCAACGTGATATCAAAAGCACCAGTCCTAGAGGAAGAACTGGGTAAGAAGTGGCAGACGTCCACATAGGCCCCATTAGTGAAGTTGGCAAAGGATGCTGTACCTCCAAGTGGTGCTGTACGCTTTTTCAAGGTCATAAAACACACAAACCAAATGGATTCAGTGTAAGGATTCCTGTATCACCATCTCCAGAAGAATTAAGTTGTCAAGGGTCGATGGTAACGCACGAAAATGCATTTTCAATGCTACATTTCTTGACAAGGCTGAAAGAGACATACACTCTCTTTGCCTGAAAACCAGCTTATTGAATCCCAAACTTGCGCAGTGGGAATGGACCGATTAAAGGAAGATATAAATTCCTTCCTGGAACCCCTCTTCCATCTTTTATCACTCGCTTTGGATGTGCTCTCACATATCTGAAGGCAGGAAGGTTTTCTGTAGATGGATGGTGTTTGAAGTTCCACAGAGCTGTTCATCTGGCTCCGACTGCCAAGCAATGGACGTCATTCCGCCAGGGTACAGTCCGTCGTCTGAGGTGGTTGCTAGACCAGGTGAGGGATTCTGTGGCAGCCCATTGGAGCTCATAAGTGATGTGGGTCACTGTCTGCTGTGCACAATCCTTTTGTTCAAAAATAGCCTGCCAATAGTACTGCAACCAACTTGCCCTTTGAATCATCCATCTTCGTGGTCTCCTGTCAACCATGGTTTAAGTCTGCGGACAGATCCACATTGAGAAGTGGTCACTAGAATGTAAACCTGTAGCCACTTTCAACTGAACCAAGTCTACAATAGCTAGTGAGGAAAAACAAAGGTCAATGGTTGAAAAAGACCCTGTAGCTGTGGAAAAAGTGTCATTTGACCAGAGTTCAACAGGCAGATATTCACAGAATGGACAAGTCGCTCAGTCGCTCGATAATTCAACCCTTGGGGCAAGTGGTTGCTGAGCCCCACAGCGTATTCTGTGCACTGACCCCCCCCCCCCCCCCCCCCCCCCCCACATGGAGGAATGGGCATGGGAGTGCCTGGGAGAGTTCGATCAAAGCATCGGCATCCACAGGATCATGAGGTGGAAGATGTAAAGAACACACCGTGACGATAAATGGTGCTAGAACTTTCACGACAATTGCTTGTATGGTCACAGTACAAAGGACAGGAGTGGCATCTGTCATCAATGAAAACAACCACTGCGCCTTTAGCCACATCTCCAGTAATATCATCCTTCCTGTAGGGGTGATAACCCCTTAATGCAGATGTGTCGGTGATTTTAAAATGAGTTTCTTGTAAGCACATGCAGAACAGTTTCTCCTGGACCAGGAGCTGCAATTCTTCCAAATGTGATCGGTATCCATTTAAATTCCACTGCAACACAGAAGTCCCCATTGGAGTTGATCAGAGATGGTTGGTCCTGTCTTTCTTCCTCGGAGGTGGAGATTTATCTGTGAGGTCAAGGGAAAGTTAGCAGGTGCCCGGTTCTCTGGTTCCTACAAGTGGAAATCCATATCCTCAAGAGTAAAGTCTTCATCTGAGAGGGAGAGGGATTGCCTATCTGAAGATTTAACTGCCACTTTCTTTGACTTTGAACTACTTTTTGAGCAACATTTCTCCTTGCTTATGGCAGGAGTTGATTGCTTGGGCTGAGGGGATGGCTTAGTGGGCTTCTTGCAGTGGGCAGCAGTATGTGACTTAGGTTGTAAGCCCATTGCCAATGGCTTCCAAATAATTTCTGGTTCAAATGTAGCTTTTCCCCCAAACAGATGCACCGACAAGTGCATGTGCTAGTACTTGAATCTATGGTCTGAGTTTGTGTGGACACATCACACTTGGTGATTGGCTTGTTAAAGGCTCATGCAAAAGTAGCAGCAAAACTCAGAGGTTGCATAGCTTTGACTCGATTGAAGACATCCAGGCAAATACGGAGAGTGTCCTTAACAAACTTCAGGAAAAAAAATTCCAGGAATGTTTCCAAAAGTGGAAACACCGTTGGAGTCAGTTTGTTCAGTCAGAAGGGGACTATTTTGAAGGAGATGCATCACCATAGCATGTAAGTACCACCATTGTACAATTACAATCCCATTCTTAAGACTTTCCAATCACACCTCGTACCAAACATCACTGTAACAGAGCACTCTCCTGCAAGAACCAACTAGGATTTTTTTTTAAAATAGCCTTTTACATTAATATTATCTTAAATACTGCGCAGACAGTACAAAAATTTAAGTTGTTTTACTATGCAGCATAGTTTGCAGTAATATGAGCAGTTTGTTGTTTGTAGAAGATCAGTTGTGACAGATACGTGATCCTGTAGACCAAGTTGCTACCATATATGCCTGTGAGGTTGCACTTGACTTGGAGGAAACTGTGTTGAATCTTGATGGTGGATTAAATTTTCACCACCTATATTTGGCAGGTAAAGGCATAAACGATGGTGGCATACAGCCCTCAACACTATGCTTGGGGTAATGACCAGGTCTAAATTTCAAAACCTTTTGCGATATCTTACTAAGTAAGGTGTGTGACACTCAGTTTGGCAACATTTCAGAACAGTAAGCTACATGCTAATACTGGGTACTCTCCTACTCTCCCTTCTTCCCTTCTCTCTCACTGTCATCAACAACAAACAACATCAAAACTCTAAGTGCAACCCCCCCCCTTGCCCCTCCACACACACACACACACACACACACACACACACACACACACACAAAAAAAATCAATTTCATTATTTTTTACAAAATAAAAACAAAATTAAAATAATTTTAAAGCTTGCTGGAAAGATTAAATTTGAGTCATATGACGCCTGTGACATTAGTGGCTAGCATGCTGCTCCTAATGTCATAAAGCTCATTCGCAGTGACGACTTGTTTTGGAATTTCCACAGCAGAAAGTGGGTGGCAAATAGTGAGTAGTATCACATTGTAGAAATACATTTACAAAATGAATGAAAAGATGCATAAAATGTGCTTGCAACACATTCATAGAGATCCAAATGAGACAGCAGTCACTATGTGTATTTATTTCTGTCAGGATCATTCTGATGTAAGTAAAAACACTCCATAACAACAGTTTCACTTGTAGCATAATCAATAGCATGCTGGACTACTAAAGCTATGTTCTCTAGACTGATCCTTATTCGGAGCAACTTCTTCTTCTTCTTCTTCTTTTTTTTTTTTTTTTCACTTGATACATTGTTCTCTTCACTTGATACACTGTTCCCTTAAGTGTACTTTATTCGTAATACAATGAATATAATAGAGGGAAACATTCCACGTGGGAAAAATATATCTAAAAACAAAGATTCTGTAACTTACCAAACGAAAGTGTTGGTATGTTGATAGAGACAATAACAAACACAAACACACACACAAATTTCAAGCTTTCGCAACCCACAGCTGATTCATCAGGAAAGAGGGAAGGAGAGGGAAAGACGAAAGGATGTGGGTTTTAAGGGAGAGGGTAAGGAGTCATTCAATCCTGGGAGCGGAAAGACTTACCTTGGGGGGGGGGGGGGGAAAAAGGGACAGGTATACACTCGCACACTCGCGCGCGCGCCCACACACACACACACACACACACACACACACACACACACACACACACACACACACACACCACGCACGCACGCACGCACGCACGCACGCATCCGCACATATACAGACAAGCAGACAAGTCATTGAACACAACAAATTTGTCACTTCCAACCATCTCCACTGAGGCTGTTGTAAAGTTGTATAATTTTGACAAAGAGAAAAATAGAAAACTGCTTGGAACCTATAAGGAAATGTTATAAGACCAGGGCAGTATGATGTAATGCAAGTTGGTCCTGTTTAAGCACCTTTAAATCATAGTGTTTCAGCAGCAGTTATGCATACAGTAGGACAACAGATATTTTAAGGTTCTGCTGCGCCAACGGTATATTTTATAGACATACTTTTCTGGTGGTTTAAATTGATGACCTGGAGGAGCAGAAAAACTGCAATGTGTAAAGCTGTTGAAGGTAAATATAATGATGCTCTGAAGTCCTGTCTGTGCAAACTAAGCTGACACACAGCCACTGCACCAAATGTCAACTCAGTTCCCATGGACATTACTCCCTGGGTATTACTATGCTGTATGAAAATTTGAAAGCTGAGAAAAGAGGTACCTGGAAAACAGTATTGGTTGGGGAAATAACCACAGCAATTAACAAAAAGAATTACCTTCTGAATGAAAAAGTTTCCTCTGTGTTTTACTGTGTGTGGTTTCACAAGTTGGCCCGGAAAACATTTTCAGTTGGTCCGAGTAAATAACCCTATTCCAGATTCTTTCATTTTTGAGACAGTTCTGCGATTTACTGCTGTGTCGCAGTACTTCCATCCCAGTTGCCTTGCAATGCAGTTTCATGTTTCTTATTTACGGAACATAAAAATCTGGATTGTCTTTGAAGAACAAAGAGCACACAAACGCATCAACTTTTGGAAGGTTTCCACTATTGCCCTTCACAAAATTCCTTTCCATTGTTACTTAAGAGTTGTAAATTCATTTTGTATCAGTAAGTAATTAAACAGTTTGTAGAAAAAATACAGAAGAACATTAAGTAACTTTGGCTAACACTCCTATAACAAGTGTATAGCTTCTCCTTGCTCCTAGCCTGTGATGTCAGCAGAGCTTCAGCCAATAACAGAATGTTTCTGATCATGTTACCAAATCTTCAAATTTAATGATTTTTGAGCTTTAATTACGTAAAAATGACAGATGTTTTGTGAGAAAGTTGACCAAATATGTTACGTTTTTAAGTGCTATGGTCATTCAGAATAACAATCTGAACCATATTTTTAACATAGGAAAATATGCCTATTATATGATTGAACCTGTCCATAGAAAGCCCTCAACCAACAATGCCATACAACTTGACAGTAGTAGTAAGAGATGAATACTGACAATGACAGTGCTTTAGTACTTGGTTAACTAAGCATACCTTGCAGCTTGAATCTCTCACTTTCCCCTTTTCACTCCTCTTCCAAACTAAACTAGATTCATATCAGCACATACTACACCTAACAGACTTTTGTATTATGGTCTATCTTCCTGGGTAACTGAAGGTTAGAAGGAAGTAAAAGTGTAAGATTCAACTATCAATTTTTTCAATAAGAAAAAGAATCTATGTTGTAAACGACACCAGAAGCTTTATTTATGGAGCATGAACACATGTTGTTCTATATTCACAACTAGTACAATTTGTGTAGACTATTTTTCTTGTTGTAAATGTGACTATGGTTGCTGCACATCATTGTCATGGAGTGGGAGGATATATATTAAATTATCAGTTACAATGCCACATTTACCCAATTAATTCGAAGACAGATTGCTAATGCAAACTTCCTGTTCTTGTTCGAAAGAAACACTCGCTGCCCCATTATTCTATATAATAAAAATTGCACATTACTACATTATAAATTTCTTTATTTCTGGGAATGATCTGGAACAATACTGTCGTCTTGAGGATAAGTAAAATATTTCAGTGGGTACAGAATATCTGTAGAATTATGACTGTGTAGTATTTTGTGACAGCAGCATAAAAGCTTTAAATAAAGTCCTATAACTGTTCAAACAGACATCACCAGCAACATGCTAATGCTATTTTGGAACAATTCAGTTAGTTATTATGACAGTATTGAATTAAATCCAAGCTGACCAGTACTAGGTAAATAAACTGAAACCTTCAAATGCTGCTTGAATAATTTTGATCCATAAAGGCAATCAGCATTCACCTGACTTTTTTTATGTACAAATATCTCATACTAAATTTCAAATCTTTGGTAACTAACCTATCTGGCTGCTTAGCAAAAATATTTATGTTTCAATTTTCAGTTTAGCAATAGTATCTGTCCAGTCAATGATAGAAAGTAATTAAAGACTCAAAGTGAATTCGTACTAAGAAACACAGTTGTGTAAGTTCCATTGCTACCAGGTGCTCTGCCAGGGAAATAATGACAACAATAACAACTGAGCAATCAATGGGCACATAAACAAACAGAAAACATTTCTAACCTTCGGATGAGTTGTCATTCAGAGCTAAACACGTGCGCGTGTGCGCCCACACACGCACGCACGCACGCGCACACACACACACACACACACACACACACACACACACACACACACACACACAGAGAGAGAGAGAGAGAGAGAGAGAGAGAGAGAGAGAGAGAGAGAGAGACCCACACCTGACTAAACTGCATAAGCACTGCTCCTCCCAATATTTATATCCCACCAAGGATATTCCATTACCACATTCAGAAGATTAACGCCATCATAACACAACATTCACCACCAGTTGCACTGAGCGGTAAATAAAAAGCATCAATAAATGCACAATGAACTGTTTTCAGCATACTTGTAAACATTTTGAAATAAAGTACACGGACTTCCTTTTTTTATTTAACATCTAAATTACTGAAATAAAAAAGTGTTTCAAATTCGAATTGACTTCAGTAATCACAGGAAAACCTCTACAAATTTTTGTACGCTATTTTAAATGATACATTGGTGAAACTTACAGAAAAAGTGATTTATAATCACATTAGTAAAAAGGTTGGGATACAGAGTAAACAACAGGCTAACAAAATCAAAACTTAACTTTCAGGCTGCAAAATCTGTTCCCATGGCTGCAATGAATGACATTATGAACAGTAAGATTTAGTAGTACAAAGCGCAGCAAAAGTACACACACGAAGGACAGGAAAACTGGAGAGCTGTACAAACTAGCTGTAAAACTGCCTTCCAGAAGTGAAAACTACAGATAATCTTTCTTCTTGTCTTGGGTGGCAAGGAAAAGGAGATAAAGGTAACAAAACTTTGCACACTGCTCTCCAAACCCTTGGTTAACAAAACCTTTGCAGATAACTCTCCAAACTGTCAGTTATACAAGAGCTGACTTATGCTGCACAAAATTATGCACATAAGCCAGATAATAATTATCCATGCCATTTTATGTAGAAAACAATATCAGTTTGTGATACCTGCAGAAGAAATTACTTTAAAAAACTGGGTTTCGGTGCTATTATTCAAATATGTAATACTACCACCTGTCAGTCCAGCAAGAGAAATCAGAGTTGTTTGATGAAACAATAAATAGTTCAAACACTAATGAGACATTCAAACAGTCAAAGAGGAAAATGGACAGGAAATGGTGAAACAGATTCCAGAAGAAACTATTTGTTAATGGAATGGAAAGCTGAACTAAACTATACAAAGACTGCCTTACAATGATAAAAAAAATATGACGCTGCATCTTCCAAACAACGAAAACATTTCAAGAGAAAGAATAGTTTTCTTTTACTGGTACATTTCCAAAGGATTAGAAAAAGTTTTTTGTATCCACTGTATGTATGTCCCACAAACAAATGCATCACCATAACTGCATCATGGTATATTTGAGCCTGGTGCAGCGATAAAAGGTCAATACAAACACCAGTTAGCCTTGTTTATTCATTGCTCTTGTCATTGATCACACTTCGTGGAGACTACAGGATTGTCCTTTATGAAGTAACTACACTACTGTTCCTACTTTTCAAACTCTGGTTTACTATTCTGACTTCTATTGTGCTGAAATATCTCTGACCATCGCTTTTACCTGCATTTGATCATGGTTTATCTGTTGTATTACTGGTGGAAAGGTGTATTTAATAAAAGAGTCTCATGATGGTTTAAAAGTATATAAAGAGAGACACATGTTCCATCAATCCAGTGTGTTCTGAAGTATAGTGAAGAATAATATCTACAATAACACAACTGTTTGGGTGAAAAATTACACAAGTGATATTGCAACAGACAACAATGAAAGTAAGAAAGCAACTTATTGAAATACACCAATAAAACATTGGATAAAATATGTAAATAGTACTTACACCTTTGAGCTTAACAATATTTTGGATAAGGAAACGGTATGCATTGTACCACGGAAGAAAAACGTCTTTGTGCAGATCTCTGACACCCTGTTCCTTGAATCTGAGATTTTCAGCTCTGACCACAGGGGAATTGATCAGATACAATCTTAGTGCATCAGCTCCTAAGGCGCTGACAACCTAAAAATACAGATTTTCAATTCAAACATTATTCAATGTAAAAGAACAACTGGTTGAAAACAAAGTTTATTTAGAAGCTAGTCAGTACCTCTCATGCATAACTGAAAATCTGTTTACAGCAAGAGATAACTGAACCATTAAGATTTAATTAAACACATTCTGACAAAGCACTATTAAAATTGAACAAGAAATCATCGTCATCTTTTGCTCACGCCGTTGTCCCACATTGGCACACGGTCGGTATAGTTATTAATGGATTTGGCATGGTAAATGTAAGGGGTGGCCAGATGCCCTTTATGTCGCAACCCTGTTCCCCCTGGGATGGCATATGATTACCCCAACTGGTAGTGTGTTGTAATCCCATAGCTCGTTTCGCTCTAAATGAATGTCTTTACGTGAAAGTCTTTGTAACTAAATCTTACAAATTGGCAGAGAATTAGTTACAAAGATTATCACCTAAAGACGTTCATTTATAAAGAAACTGGCTGTGATGTAATAAATGCACCTGACATACAGACGTGTTTTTTTGATTAACATTTACATTATTTCACTGTGGAGGCACAAAATGATCGAGATTATACTTAGCATGCACTAATGAAGTGCAGGGTCATGAACCATTCTTCTCTGCGACAGTAACTGTGAATAATTAAATTGAAATGTCTTTATTGGAGCATATTATGAATCGTCGGGTATGTGACATGCAATTTATTGTTTCAGTGAAGTCTGATCCAGAATTAGACATAATGGAGGCACTTTCCTGTCCGTATACTACTATACACTTTGTTTCCTTTTGTGGGTATATGTGAAGCATCTGATTATCAAACTAGAGGAGAAAAAACACTTGGTTTTAGTGACACATGAGCAATGCCACTGCTCAGAGACCCAAGACATGCATGAAAACAATTGTTAGTGAACTGAATAGAGTCTTTATACCCTGCCTAACAAAAAGAGTGAAGTGCCCAGAAGGGAAGGAGGAAATGAAATGAAACTTCATGTGTTGAGAGCGTATATGATGCTATTACAGTAATTATAAAACTGATTCAAATTTACAAGTAACTTGGCAGTATGGGCCCACTTAACAATGTTGCACCCTAACTGGCCTGGATGCATGCACCAATTCAGTTGGGGAAGGATGTCAAAGCCATTGTACCCTCTCCTGAGGCAAATGGGCCCACAAGTGTTGTAAATGGGCCTTGATATCAGTGATAATGGTACCGAGACAAGAGTTGACATCCATGCTGATCCCATGAATGTTGTATTGGGACTTATCTGGAGATCTTGCTGGACATGTGAGTACCTCAACATCCTGCTGACAGTTCATAGACACACACGAGTGGACGAGCATTGTTTTGTTGAAAACTGGCACCATAATACTGTCACTCGAGAAAAAACACATGGGGATGCAAGGTGTCCATGACATACCATTGTGCCACCAAAGCCGCCTCAATCACTAACAGCCATGACGTGAAATCATAACTGATGGCTCCCCATACTATGGCATCAAGAGTAACATAATATTGGGAGAATGGGGCCTCTCCCCTGGTCACCACCATACTCGTCAACAGTGGCCATCTGTGGTTGTGTGGAACTGTGATTAATTGCCAGACACAATGTGAAGCCATTCATCATCAGCAGTCCATGCTTCCCAGTCACAGCAGCACTCCAAATACAGCTATTTATGTTGTGGTGTTAACAGCAACAGGGGACGGTAATTCCCTGGTCTGACTGCTGCTATCTCTGACCAACTGTGTGAGATGACATAGAACTTTGCTGGGAGGCCATTACTTGTCCTCTGATCACAGGCAGAGATGAGAATGCTTTGTGCACAATATGTAAGTGCAGGAAAAAATCGTTATGTTTTGCCAGTTTCAGAGTTATTTTCTGATGGTTTATTTTTCCAATTACGGTCTTTATTTTTGTCATATTTCATGGTTTTTTCAGTCATATGTTGGAAATGAACAAACTATCAATTGTATTACATTCACTGACATCACAGATCTCATTTGATTTCAATACTAAAGGCTTTACTTAAAACCCGTTGAAAAATACAAATTAAAGAAGAAATAAATTTGCATCCAATGCATCCAAACAAAGTTGCAAGTTTTTCAAAAGAAAGCACTATCATCATTTCAAATTTCTATTAGAGACAATATGCTGTCAACACAGGATGCCCCATGTATTTTGAACACCCTAAATAACTTTTTGTCCAGAAGCAAAATAAAAAATGTCTCAAGGCCTCAAGGCATTGTTGTTTAGCTACAAGGGGACCTTAACCACAATTATTATCTTTCTTTTAACATTGTTCAGTACAAAGATATGAACAGCAGTGTGTGTTTTTTGAATACAGGGCCTGTCCCAAAATTCCTGGAATGATTTTTGGTAGTTGGCAATGCTGGCTGATGGGGCAGAGCTTTGTGCGGAGAAGCTGGTGGGGGATCTAAGCTTCAAAACAAGACTGGAGTCGGTCGCCTGCGGGCAGTTGCTGAGGTACAGTCACACTCCATGCAAAGGTATCTATTGCACCCTCATCAAGCAAAAACTGGACCAATTTTTTGAGTGTTGTTATGCAATCAAATTCTGTATGAAACTGGGGAAAAATGGGACAAAGATGATTGAAATGCTTTGCAAAGGCTACGGTGACAGGGCAATGAAACAAAGCCAAACTTTCATGTGGCACAAGAGGTTCCACAAACATTGGGGGTCCGTCAACAACAACTGCTTGGGATGCCCATCAACATCACAAATGAAAAACCTGTTTAAAAAGTGCATCAAATTGTGGACAAGGACTGATGATTAAATGTTCGGATGATTGCAGAGGAGTATGGAATGCCCAAAACAATCATTCACCACATTTTAACTGAAGATCTTCAAATGAGGAATGTCTGTGCAAAAATGATGTGAGATGAAGGAGCAGTGTTTGCTGAAGTTCCAGGAATTGCATGAGCGCTACAAAATGGACCCAGAATTTTTGGGCAGAGTGGTGATAGGGATGAGACAGATTTTTGAGTATGAGCCCAAAATAAAGCGTTGGAGCAGCCAGTGGCATATACCAAGGAGCCTCCTTACCCGAAAAAAGCGGAGATGAGCAAATCGCAAATCAAGGCAATGCTCATTGTTTTCTTTTTTGACAGAAAAGGTGTTCATAGTGAATATGTGCCACAAGGTCAAACGTCGACAAGGAGTTTTACTGTGAAGTACTCAAATGGTTGTGCAACAGATTTAGATTTGTCTCAAAAGAAGTTCATGACAATTGGATTGTGCACTATGACAATGCGTCAAGCCACACCACACTCATTGTCTCCGTGTTGCTGGCCAACATGGGTGTGGCAATGCTGCCACAGCCACTGTACAGCCCCGAGCTGGCAGCAACAGGCTTCTATTTGTTCCCAAGGATTGAAAGAATCCTGAAAGGAACTCAACATGTGATGCTGGAGGCTGTAAAAGCAACTTCAACAACCACACTAAAGGAGATTCCCGTTGACACTCTAAATGACTGTGTGAAGTGTTGGCAACAGTGCACTGAAGCAGGGGGAGAATACTTCGAAAAGTTCTGAAAAGACTGTAAACTGACATGGAATAAATAATTTTTAAAAAAATTCATTCTGGAAACTTTTGGTAGAGACCCTGTAGTAACTAGTAATTTTTATGCAATACTCTCTTCCAGACCTGATCAGAAATGCATCGCTGTGAACCATTCACATAAACATGATGTTATAACACAAAACTGACTGAGTCTTCTGTAGTAGCACACAGAGAAGGAACATGGGGGTAATATAGCTCGTCCAACTGCAGGTGTTGACAGTAAACAAATGGAAACACGAAGAAAATGCACACAGCTCATTCAGTCAACTGTTCTCATTCGAAGGTTTGTGCAGGTGCAATGTACACCTATGAAAAGAAGATAGAAATGCTACTCATCTACGGAGAATGTAAGTTAGCAGAAAAGAAATTGCACTAAGATAGCTTCTTGTCAGGATATCGCTCTCTGCGGAGTTCCTCTGCCTGTGTAACATTACACCTATTTTCAAAAACAGTAAATGGAAAGTAATGATGCAGTTTTTAATCAAGGACTGCATTTACTGCCCAAAACATATTGATTAAAAGTTCTACAGAAGTGCACTACATGTACCTGTATCATAAAGAAGAAAATATTATTGTTCTGTTCACTGTCAACTCCAGCAACTGGATGAGTTATGTTACCTGGGTACCTGCATTGTGTGCTGCTCCAAGAGAATCAAAGACAGTTTTGTGTTATGTTTTAATAACATCATGTTTATAAGAATGCTACTCTGTGGTATATTTCTGAGCAGGTGTTGAGGTGACAAAGTGAATTACCAAATAAAGAATACAAGGTGCTATTAAAAAAAATGGGTATTGCTGTTCACATCTTCATAATGAACAGAGTCAAAAGAAAGCCAGTAATGCTGGTTATGTCTCCCCCTGAGCAACATTTGCTTGATACATATTTTATTTTCCTTCTGGAAAAAAAGTTATATGTTGTGGTCAAGATAAACGAGACATTGCATATGGTATTAAGACTGCCATTTGGGGGTCTACATTTGAACATGCACACAGAAACTGCCTTTAGTACAACAGCAGACATTTGACAACATCCACATTTTCTACTGGTATGAAAAGTTGCTATTTCACTGCATTTTGAAGGGATTTGTATACCTTCAGAATTTCTATACCGCAGACACCTGTCATTCCAGTGTACATAACAGGCTCTCTGCCACATTTTCATTAACAGAGTTCACGATTATCATTCTGTTGTTGCAACAAGAACCTGCTGCTGTGAACACAGACTTGTATGCATTTGTGGCCATGAATGTTGGCAGGCTAGTTTGAAGGAGCAACACAACATATTTCACTCTTTCCTTCACCACTTCCTAAAGTACTTTTCATCATGGTTTTCAAAAGTTTGCTAGTTTCAAAATTAAAAATTCCTTTTCTCATAATAATGAATCCATCTTATAACAATTTTAACTTGGAATAAAAGAAACAGTTTCAACTCCCAACGACATATTTCCTGAAGCTTTTGCACAGCAAACCATAGTAAAAATTGCACATTTTGGAGAGATTTTTAATTTTGCACATCATCAAACTGCTTGTTTTAATAAGATATACATGTAAATACAAAAAGTGCCAAAGATGACACTTCAGCTTAAAAAACACATGAATCAACATGGCACCTACTTGGTTTGCTTCTACCAAAAAATAACAAAACAGGACATGTGAGATCATGAAAACATGTTTCTGACAGTAGAACAGAATACAGATGTTGCGTTTTGAAATAGTTACTCAATATTATTTTTACTATTATGTTAAATTAAGCCTAGGGTGACAGCATGATCCGTAGAGAAAACAACAGAAACAACAAAACAAACATTCCAAATTCAAACAGACGCGTAATTCCCAAGATTAGCGATCTTTTACAGAAGCTCGAAATTTAGCGCGTACTTCAATGCAAGATGCCTATAACAGTTTCCACAACGAAACTTTGTCTCCAACCTGACAGAAAATCCAAAGCGATTCTGGTCGTATGTGAAGTATGTTAGGGGCAAGAAACAATCAATGCCTTCTCTCCACGATAGCAATGGAGATACCATCGAATACAGTGCTGCCAAAGCAGAGTTACTAAACACACCCTTCCGAAATGCCTTCACTAAAGAAGACGAAGTAAATATTCCAGAATTCGAATTGAGAACAGCTGCCAACATGAGTAACGTAGAAGTAAATATCCTCGGCGTAGTGAAGCAACTTAAATCACTTAATAAAAGCAAGTCTTATGGTCCAGACTGAATACCAATTAGGTTCCTTTCTGAGTATGGTGATGCATTAGCTCCATACTTAACAAACATATACAACCGTTTGCTCGACGAAATATCCGTACCCAAAGACTGGAAAGTTGCACAGGTCACATCAATATTCAAGAAAGGTAGTAGGATTAATCCACTAAATTACAGGCTCATATCGTTAATGTCGATACACAGTAGGATTTTAGAACATATATTGTGTTCAAACATAATGAATTACCTCGAAGAAAACAGTCTATTGACACACAGTCAACATGGGTTTAGAAAACATCGTTCCTGTGAAACACAATTAGCTCTTTATTCACATGAAGTGTTGAGTGTTATTGACAAGGGATTTCAGATCGATTCCATATTTCTGGATTTCCAGAAGGCTTTTGACACTGTACCACACAAGCGGCTCGTAGTTAAATTGCGTGCTTATGGAATATCGTCTCAGTTATGTGACTAGATCTGTGATTTCCTGTTAGAGAGGTCACAGTTCGTAGTAACTGATGGAAAGTCATCGAGTAAAACAGAAGTGATTTCTGGCGCTCCCCAAGCTAATGTTATAGACCCTTTGCTGTTCCTTATCTATATAAATGACCTGGGAGACAATCTGAGCAGCCATCTTCGGTTGTCTGCAGATGACGCTGTCGTTTATCGACTAATAAAGTCATCAGAAGATCAAAACAAACTGCAAAATGATTTAGAAGAAATACCGGAATGATGCGAAAAGTGGCAGTTGACCTTAAATAACGAAAAGTGTGAGGTCATCCACATGAGTGCTAAAAGGAATGCGTTATACTTCGGTTACACGATAAATCAGTCTAATCTAAAAGCCGTAAATTCAACTAAATACCTAGGTATTACAATTACGAACAATTTAAATTGGAAGGAACACACAGAAAATGTTGTGGGGAAGGCTAACCAAAGACTGCGTTTTATTGGCAGGACACTCAGAAAATGTAACAGACCTACGAAGGAGACTGCCTACACTATGCTTGTCCGTCCACTTTTAGAATACTGTTGCGCAGTGTGGGATCCTTTACAGATAGGACTGACTGAGTACGTCGAAAAAGTTCAAAGAAAGGCAGCACGTTTTGTATTATCGCGAAATATGGGAGAGTGTGTCACAGAAATGATACAGGATTTGGGATGGACATCATTAAAAGAAAGGTGTTTTTCGTTGCGACGGAATCTTCTCACGAAATTACAATCACCAACTTTCCCCTCCGAATGCGAAAATATTTTGTTGACACCAACCTACATAGGAAGGAATGATCACCAAGATAAAATAAGGGAAATCAGAGCTCATACAGAAAGATATAGGTGTTCATTCTTCCCGCGCGCTATACGAGATTGGAATAATAGAGAATTGTGAAGGTGGTTCGATGAACCCTCTGCCAGGCACTTAAATGTGATTTGCAGTAGATGTAGAGTAGCCTGAATGACTGAAATGAGCAAAACAACAAAAAGCCATGTCGATTTACGTGTTTACAAAGCTCAAGTGCCATTTTTGCTGGTTTTTATATTTATACATGTGCATTATGAAAATAAGCACTTTAATTAATGCACCACACTCAAGATCTCTCCATAATGCAATGTTTTTTTGTTTGTTTTTTCTTTCAATTTTTTTTTACGAAAAGATCAGGAAAGCTGATTTTGGCAGATGAGATTTTTACTGGCTGACACTACATCGAGGTGTCAGCGTATTAAACAAGAAATGAACAATCATTTTAAAGTTAACTCATACCTCAACCTTGACCAGAAAATTCAAGATCCTATTTCAACATTAAATAATTATCAGCAATCAATATCAGTAAACTGCTGCCTTCAGATTTATAACAGGAAAAAATGCTAAATTGAGATACTTCTTAAATACTATCAATTTTGCATTATGTCAGTAAGAACAGCTTATTTCGCCTTATTGTTTACACCCCTAACAATATGGTGATCCTGACATCCAAATTCCCACAAATTCGGATAGAACACAATTTGATCACTGGCCAAATGGAGGTCGAGAATGAGGATCCCTTCAATCTCAGTTACATGCTGAAAACACTGTTCTACGCAAATATACAACATCTCTGTGTCCTTCACAGTGATCACTAAACATCTGACATTGTTCACATCCCTTATATACCCTATCAGCCCTGCTACAACATTAAACACTAGTAACACTAATGAACTCTGGTGGTCATTCCACCTGTCATACGGAATTGCAAATGCATGTCATTTACATATCCACCAAGGGTGTGCATGTATACGAAGTTACACTGACATCCACCCATATCTTTTGTGTGTGTCAATTAAAAAAATAAAAAATAAAATTAAAAAGAAAATAAAAATAAAGTCTCTGGTTAGAACTTCATAAATTTTACCTAATTTCCTATTCTGAACAACAAAGTTTGTTTTCTTCAATTCAAAGTATCCTTATTTAATGATGCACATGTAAAAGGAAGTCCCCTTTATTTTCAGTTTGCCCCAAAATACACACACCATACCACAAAGACCTTTATAGCCAGTGCCCTCAATAAAAACTACACAAAAAATCTAACAAATCACTAACCTTCATAGGGTCTGGATAATTCTTTTTCCTTTTTGACATCTTCTGGCCATCTTCTGCCAATACAAGGCCATTTGCAATTAAATTCTTGTAAGCTGGTTTATTAAATAATAATGTTGAAATCACCAAGAGAGTATAAAACCTGCAAAAAGAACAATTTTTTTTCTTCTATTTCCAGCTGCTACCGAATAATACATCAGATAATTCCAATTATAAAGTCATGCTGGTAACTGCTTTAGCAAAAGTTTGTGGAGTCTAATCCAGCTGGGGAAAGGGCATTTTCGTGATGTGCAAACCTGTGATACTCAACGCCAATAAGATTACATTAGACACAAAAAGACTATAGTGTCTAGAATAACTCACAGAAAAATAATATCTGCTATGACAATATTAGACACAAAATGTTACCAACTCTGCTCTGTGTTGGTAGGACATGTTCTGAGACATCGAGGGATCACCAATTTAGTATTGGAGGGCAGCGTGGAGGGTAAAAATCGTAGAGGGTGACCAAGAGATGAATACACTAAGCAGATTCAGAAGGATGTAGGCTGCAGTAGGTACTGGGAGATGATGAAGCTTGCACAGGATAGAGTAGCAAGGAGAGCTGCATCAAACCAGTCTCAGGACTGAAGACCACAACAACAACCACAACAACAATAACAACATGTAATCAGATAGACAGGCAATACTGTAATACCACAGTTTGTTACATAGCATGGGAAACTTAAGTAATTGATGCCTCTGAAATGCATAGGAACAACTGCTGTAGCATTTTTTGTAGGTAGCACCTGCTGTGAGGGCATCCACAGTAACTCACAAATAAACTACACCACAGCGCTTGCTGCAGTTCCCATTTGCATTGTATAGGGAGCAGTAAGGCACTGTAGTAGGGAGTTTGGATAATAGGCCAACAGCATATAAGAATGTCAAGACGACTGAAATTCTTCTCACTGTTTTACTGTGTTATTGTATAACATTTAAAAGCCTTCAAAATATATGAAATATAAAACTCACACTTCGGTCATATTACAAAGGCTTTTCTCAGGGAAGGCTTGCAGCTTGTAGGACTGGAACAGCTGGCAACCAGGACACCAGAAGTTTGTAGCCATCCTCTCTTTTAATGTTGTCAGGCTGCTAAATAATTTCAATTGCCCTTAATATTCTGTGTGTCACACCCATGACTTCCACCAGTACACAGGCTTCCTGGAACACAATAGGTTATCTACAACCATGATGGTGTTCTCCTATCACCTATTTTTTGTGCTGTTCTAATTGCACAAAGCATTACCTTCTGTTGTGTGCACTGACTGACCTTCCTGTGTCCCCTACACAGACTCCACACTCAGAGTGCAGCTCATATACTCCTGCAGTATTAAGGTTGCCCACGGCATCCTAGGTCATGGCTTCTATGGTTGTTGCAGAAAATGTCTGAAACCTCATCAGCAGAAGACATTGCCTTGTGATTCACTGGCACCCTTCACATTTCCTTAGTGCACTATGGAAACTTCTCTTGCCTCCTCCTCTTGTTTTATTCCAGTTGGCTTTGGTTGCCTTGCTTATGATGTTGCTGTCACACCTGTTGGCACAAAAGGTGTAGTATAGTTCCCTCAGTTGTTCTCCAATATTATTTAGCGTCATTCATTTGGTGGGCTGGAGCAGCCAGTATAAGCACGACAGAATACTGAGCTGGGCAATGTAGGCTGTCCACATGCATGTACTGACTGGTGCGTGTTGGCTTCCAGTACACCTTGTGTTTCATTCTACAATTGGTGTTTGTTTATACTCCCACACCCAAAAATTGTATCTTACTGTCATTTTCAGTTTCGTGCTTGAACTATATGTTCTTATGCAGGCTGTTTAAGTGTTGAAGGAAGTTTCTCAATTCTGCTTCTCCATGTGGAAATGGGTTGTCAACATACTTTAACCAACAACGGGGGCGTAACATTACAGAAGCTACGGCCGTTCGCTCATAAGCTTCCAAGAAGAGGTCTGCAGTGACTGGAGAGAGGGGGGCACTCACTGGCACTACATTTAATAGCTCATAATATCCCTCCCCCACCCCCATAGGTGAAGTAAGCTGATGACAGACTATGCACACAAAATCATATATATCAGGTTGGATCTGCTCCTGTAGGGTGTGGCTGGTCTTCACTATAGGTACACTGGTGAACAGACCATGTCAGAACTAACCATAATGTCATTTCCTTTATCAGTTGTACAAAGTGGGAAGAATCCTTCACATAAGTGTGTTCATTCGAACAGGCAATGCAATTTTGGTGCGACATGTTTCACTATATAATAAGTTGGTGTGTGACTTCCATTTACTATAGGCCTCAATGCATAACACTCTTTGAGGAGTTTAGGTACTTGATGAATTCTAGGAGGTACAGGAACTTTGGTGATGAGATTCTTGGCTGTGCCAGGAACAATCCTTGTATCCTTTAGGAGGGCCTTTGTATTCTTGACTATCTTCACAGTCTGATTACTCCTTTAGTTTACTTAAAAGCTCTTTCATTTTCCTTTCATATTCTGACGTATCCATCATAACTGTAGCATTTCCTTTGTCCACCTGTAGGACCATAATATCCTTGTTATTCCTGGGCTCTTTTATGACCTGACTTTCTTCATATGTAATATATGTCTCGGTCAATTTGTACCTCGTAGGATTCTCATGATTTCCTGCCTAATCATTTCCACTTCAACCTGCAGTATTTGTTGGTGTCATGTTCTGTAGGAATCGTTGTGGACATAACTGCAAAGTTTAGCTTTTGGACTGTAGTAACACTGTTCACGTTTACGTCACACTTCACTTGGCGTAGACCGGAACTGTGTGTTAGGCATGCCCGATGTTAACTGACTGGGCACGGCCCGTGCTGCCGGAGTAGTAGTTGTTGTTGTTGTTGTTGCTGTTGTTGTTATGCCGGCAGAGGTCGCGTCCGAATTCTCACGTGCCCTCTGGTGGACGGGACTCTACTTGCGGAAACTACCATCCGTGACGCGCCGTGCCAATGTGCGCCTCCCGCGATCTTTCTGGTGGCTACTGCATGGACAGAACTGATGCCACTGCCTCACTGATGCTCTGTGTTGATATGTTTACCACTATACATGATACATCCGGGCTTGGCTGTGTATGTTGTTTGTTCCTATTAGCTCCGGAAATTTCTTGTTCTGTCATCTGCTGACCAGATCTTTCTTTAATCAGGCTCACTTGCGAGTTATTCCATTGATGTTATCCAAGTAATTCAGTGACAACTTTGATGACAACCACGAATCTATGGAGGCGACATTTTGCAACAATTAGGGGCACCTTTCCTCCAGTATACCAGTCTTGTCCTGTGGAAGGCCACTGTAATGTGTCTGAAACATTGGTTTTATAGTTTAAATATATTTCATACAATGATGGGGTACAACACCCTGAAGAATTTCAATCATCAGAAAGTGAATTTTCCCAGCACTGGGGCAAAAAAAAAAGAAACACAACAATGAGAACCAATGGGAAGAACGGAAGAACTTAAAACAGAAGACCCACAGGGAGTGATGTCTACAAAAATTTGCAAATAAGAACATATACACCAATTCTAGATGGTTGTTGTAAAGCTAAGTACTGATAAACATATGTGCGCACTGTTATACAGTAATTAAATTTAATAGTTTTCAGTGGTGTTCCACGCTGTTTGTGGCGAAATAACGATTTAACAAACTTTTGGAAATGTTCGCTCACTGTGTTTTTTAATGTTCGCTCACTGTGTTTTTTAGAGTTTTCTGTGCACTGAAGTCGTTTAGTAAATTTCGTGCTTTAGTTTTCAGCTGACGTTTCTTATTGTTTCTAGTGAAATATTTCAGTAAAATTTTCGTTCAGTGTTTTAACTTCGTTGAGTGTTCCAGTGGCCGTTTGAATTTTTTGTTGTAGCTAATAATTTTGTGAGGTTTTGTTGGTATTGGTATTAGCTGTGGTGTAGTAGTATTAATACAAGTAGTTGCTTTTTAGTCAACAGAGAATTTCAAGACCTATTGTTAGTTCTATAAATAGTTCTACTGGTGTAACTGAAAAATCTCCACCACTAAATCCTCCTCCCCCTCCCCCCCCCCCCTCCTCCTCGATCTGAAAGATTAAAGTATTCTCTGCCTGTGTCCTACAATAAGCTCTTGATGAGGACTACTTTGACACATATATGTGGTTATGCGGAATGAACCTGGAACTATAAGCACAGCTATGGAGATCACCATTACAAAAAGTTAAATGACAAAACATAATTTCTTGATTTTGCTAAAGCAAATTAGTTCATAATCTCGAACAAACTATTCCAAGACATATACTAGCCATCTCACGACCCATAATATTATCCATTTCATATTCTGGTCACAATGCATGACAAACATTGATGTGTTGTATATCGCCAGAACTATGGAAATGTCTACTGCTAGATGATATATAAATACTACATTTGAATTGAACTGAGGGTGACTTACATGGTAATATTTAAGAGACATTGTGCTTTTTCGAGCAATTTTCACGAGTGTCAACTTTGAAGGCTCGTAGAAGTCATATTGTAATTAGGAGAAAAATTTCCTTCACATAATTTACAGAGACAACCTTTTTATATTTGCAGGAAAATTTTCTTCATTTTCTGATAAGTCGTTTTATCACTATAATGTCAAATGCAAGATGCTGTGATTCAGCTTATCGTATGTCATTACTAATGAATACTTCCGTGTTTGTCAGTTAAGAGATTTTAAAGCAGTTGCTTTAGTAGCTGCAATCCATGGGAGGGTGTGGTGGAGCATAGCTGGCATAACCAGTGCACTACCGTTGCTGTAATGTGTGATAAGCATCTACTCAACAGCAAAATGTAGCAACTTCGTACTAGCTTTTCAATACTGCATTACCACATTCAGTTGTTGTCATGTGGAGAGAGCAATAAAATGAGAAATTGCAAGCAAACATTCAATACAAAAGCAGTTCCCAATAAATGAATAATGTAGTGTACTGTACATTTCAACTGTAAATGAAAAATCAACTACCTCAAACTTTGTAGGAAACAATGAAATGAAACTTACCTCAACTGGTTTTGCTACTGACAGAGGTCTCGCTGCTGCTATTTCAGTCGTCTATTCTGATCAGCAATGGTTTTATTGGGGCTCTTTGTGCATATATGTTTTCAAGTTTGTGCACATGACACAGTGAATTCCTCTAGGCGCTTTGGGGAACACTTTCCAGAGCAGAGTGACAACTGTAGTGTGCCATTTATCTCAAAATTCTTGTTCTTGTTTAATACTTTGTTCTTGCAAAATCCCAGAATAAATTCAGTGATGTTGAATTCACAGTGCATCACAGGCAACCGAAGAAGTTTAATCTCCTAGTCCACTGAGTGCAAAACACTTTACAAGAGGTAATCTTGTGAACTGAAGTGCAGTCACATGTGTTCCAGTAGGCCTATTTTAGTATATTCCCCATATGATGCAGCGTTCGATGGGAGTTCTACGTAATTGCTTTCCATCCACTCAATAACATAATCCTCCCTCCATTTCATAGATGGATTTAATGATACTGGATTTATTATTGTGTGATACATACCCTGGTCTAAAACAACTGCAGATCTGTTTCATAATTTTTTGAGGACTCTCTTAAACCATTCTTTGGTCTAAAACAACTGCAGATCTATTTCATAATTTTTTGAGGACACTCTTAAACCATTCTTTGGAGTGTCTGGCATTCATCTCAGAATGATAATCTGCACCTCCTTTTTGTCGAATAAAACATAAGCCAGCATCTTGCATGAACCCATCTTCATCCCCAATGTGGCAGATTATAATCCTTTTTCCAGAATTGGAAAATGTTTGAATTTCTCCTTATCAGCCATTCAAACTTCCCTGTGATAATTGTAGATATTTTCTGATGCATAAGGCATTTTTCTTTCCTGCTATCCAAACCTTCTGCATTGATTTCCATCACATCAACATTCATCAGAGTAATAGTCAATTCAATGTTCCACAAGTGTTATTTCCCACAAGAACTCATCTCTTTTTTCCTGATACACAGTTATTTTCCATTGTACCTGAAACCCAATTTACAAATAGCATGCCATAGGGTTGTTTCACTCACACAAGGAAAGTATTCCCCTTCAGTCTTCAACTTTTTAAAATACAGCTGCTACTATTAGAAACACATATTATGTTCGAGTATAATGACTTTGCTGGAGACTAGAAATCTACTCTGTAGGAATCAGCATGGGTTCCGAAAAAGACGATCGTGTGAAACCCAACTCGCGCTATTCGTCCACGAGACTCAGAGGGCCATAGACACGGGTTCCCAGGTAGATGCAGTGTTTCTCGACTTCTGCAAGGCATTTGATACAGTTCCCCACAGTCGTTTAATGAACAAAGTAAGAGCATATGGACTATCAGACCAATTGTGTGATTGGATTGAAGAGTTCCTAGATAACAGAACGCAGCATGTCATTCTCAATGGAGAGAAGTCTTCCGAAGTAAGAGTGATTTCAGGTGTGGCGCAGGGGAGTGTTGTAGGGCCATTGCTATTCACAATACAGGGTGTTACGAAAAGGAACGGCCAAACTTTCAGGAAACATTCCTCACACACACATAAAGAAAAGATGTTATGTGGACATGTGTCCGGAAACGCTTAATTTCCATGTTAGAGCTCATTTTAGTTTCGTCAGTATGTACTGTACTTCCTCGATTCACCGCCAGATGGCCAAATTGAAGGAAGGTAATGTTGACTTCGGTGCTTGTGTTGACATGCGACTCATTGCTCTACAGTACTAGCATCAAGCACATCAGTACGTAGCATCAACAGGTTAGTGTTCATCACGAACGTGGTTTTGCAGTCAGTGCAATGTTTACAAATGCGGAAACGGCAAATCCCCATTTGATGTATGGATTCGCACGGGGCAATAGCCGTGGCGCGGTACGTTTGTATCGAGACAGATTTCCAGAACGAAGGTGTCCCGACAGGAAGACGTTCGAAGAAATTGATCGGCGTCTTAGGGAACACGGAACATTCCAGCCTATGAATCGCGACTGGGGAAGACCTAGAACGATGAGGACACCTGCAATGGACGAGGCAATTCTTCGTGCAGTTGACGATAACCCTAATGTCAGCGTCAGAGAAGTTGCTGCTGTACAAGGTAACGTTGACCACGTCACTGTATGGAGAGTGCAAGGGGAGAACCAGTTGTTTCCGTACCGTGTACAGCGTGTGCAGGCACTATCAGCAGCTGGTTGGCCTCCACGGGTACACTTCTGCGAATGGTTCATCCAACAATGTGTCAATCCTCATTTCAGTGCAAATGTTCTCTTTACGGATGAGGCTTCATTACAACGTGATCAAATTGTGAATTTTCACAATCAACATATGTGGGCTGACGAGAATCCGCACGCAATTGTGCAATCACGTCATCAACACAGATTTTCTGTGAACGTTTGGGCAGGCGTTGCTGGTGATGTCTTGATTGGGCCCCCATGTTCTTCCACCTACACTCAATGGAGCATGTTATCATGATTTCATACGGGATACTCTACCTGTGCTGCTAGAACATGTGCCTTTACAAGTACGACACAACATGTGGTTCATGCACGATGGAGCTCCTGCACATTTCAGTCGAAGTGTTCGTACGCTTCTCAACAACAGATTCGGTGACCGATGGATTGGTAGAGGCGGACCAATTCCATGGCCTCCACGCTCTCCTGTCCTCAACCCTCTTGACTTTCATTTATGGGGGCATTTGAAAGCTCTTGTTTACACAACCCCGGTACCAAATGTAGACACTCTTCATGATCGTATTGTGGACGGCTGTGATACAATACACCATTCTCCAGGGCTGCATCAGCGCATCAGGGATTCCATGCAACAGAGGGTGAATGCATGTATCCTCGCTAATGGAGGACATTTTGAACATTTCCTGTAACAAAGTGTTTGAAGTCATGCTGGTACGTTCCGTAGCTGTGTGTTTCCATTCCATGATTAATGTGATTTGAAGAGGAGTAATAAAATGAGCTCTAACATGGAAAGTAAGCGTTTCCAGACACATGTCCACATAACATATTTTCTTTCTTTGTGTGTGAGGAATGTTTCCTGAAAGTTTGGCCGTACCTTTTTGTAACACCCTGTATACATAAATGACCTTGTGGATAACATCGGAAGTTCACTGAGGCTTTTGGCGGATGATGCTGTAATATATCGAGAGGTTGTAACAATGGAAAATTGTACTGAAATGCAGGAGGATCTGCAACAAATTGACGCATGGTGCAGGGAATGGCAATTGAATCTCAATGTAGACAAGTGTAATGTGCTGCGAATACATAGAACGAAAGATTCTTTATCATTTAGCTACAATACAGCAGGTCAGCAACTGGAAGCAGTTAATTCCATAAATTATCTGGGAGTAGGCATTAGGAGTGATTTAAAATCGAATGATCATATAAAATTAATCATCAGTAAACCGGATGCCAGACTGAGATTCATTGGAAGAATCCTAAGCAAATGCAATCCAAAAACAAAGGAAGTATATTACAGTACACTTGTTTGCCCACTGCTTGAATACTGCTCACCAGTGTGGGATCCGTACCAGATAGGGTTGATAGAAGAGATAGAGAAGATCCAATGGAGAGCAACGCGCTTCGTTACAGGATCATTTAGTAGTCACAAAAGCGTTACAGAGATGATAGATAAACTCCAGTGGAAGACTCTGCAAGAGAGACACTCAGTAACTCGGTACGGGCTTTTGTTGAAGTTTAGAGAACATACCTTAACTGAGGAGTCAAGCAGTATATTGCTCCCTCCTAAATATATCTCGCGAAGAGATCATGGGGATATAGAGATTAGTGCCCACACAGAGGCATACCGAAAATCTTTCTTTCCATGAACAATACGAGACTGGAACAGAAGGGAGAACCGATAGAGGTACTCAAAGTACCCTCCGCCACACACTGTCAAGTGGCTTGTGGAGTATGGATGTAGATGTAGATGTAGATGTAGAAAGTGCTTTTCTATATAGAAGTTGTGGATTTTCCTTTTTACCTCTCCCTGAGTAAATGTGTCCTATGCAAACTTGTCACCTGCCAGAACTCCTTTTGGAGATAAAAGATGTGAAGTTTCTCTGTATTATCTGGAAATTTGCTTCACTGTACTTTCACTAAACCCAAGACATTCAGAAGTTCTCTTTACTGACTGTGATAGAGAACTGCTCATGCCGTGTTCCTTTTCAGCCTTGAAGTAAGCACATGCGCTGTTCCCCATGGACTTTTCATAACTCCATAAATGATGCATGGTTTTACACTAGTACAATGCTTCACTTGAGTACACAACAACAAATGGCAACATGATTGTTTCCTATCTGACACGAAGCTCCAATGTAAACACTACAACAATGAATAATGAAACTGAAATACTTTTCAGAAGTCCGGCAACATAGCATATGCGAACACGCGGTGCCTAAGGACGCAAAAGCAAATAAATTAAATACATGGTATTAGTGTTTTATGTAGATTTATGTGCATAAAAAAATACCAGCAGTGAAAGGCAATAAAAGAGTCCGCATTTACATTTTTCGCCTTGTTAATCTGTATCACCATTACGTGAACTGCACCAATCTGCATACACCAAAAAAGGACAAAACAACTAATCTGAAAGCAGCAAAAATTTGCCTGTAAGCAGAGAATGGTTGTATCTTTAAAATATGCACAGGAAATTTTTCTCCTAGTTACGGTATGACTCCTATGACTCAACAACACTGACACTTGTCAAAAACACTCAGAAAAGCATGCTTTCTCTGAAGTATCACTGCATATATAGTACCTTTTACAACTAAATGTAATATTCATATGTCTAATAGAAGTTGGCATTTCCACAATTCTGGCAAGGTATAACACATCAATGTCTCACACCCTTCTCAATTACCGCCAATCTTTAATTCCTTCGACTATTGTGACTGCAGTCTATTTTCTGTATCAGTAGTAGATAACTTTTTGCTTCCTGTGTTTTATATCTGCTACCTTCAGAGGTTCAGTAAGTAGTCCATTCAATATTGCCAAAAACTTACTCTAAATCTAAAAATCCTCTAAATGTATGTTCGCCTTTCTTCAATTTATCAATAGTGCCATGCACATGCCTACACTGTTAGGAAATACAAATTGATCCTCCCCCTGGTCAGCTTCTACCAGTCGTTTCATTCTCGTACAGGTAATTTGTGGTAGTGCTTTGCAACCTTGAGTTACTAAATTGACTGATTGGTAAGTAATATTCCCCTTATTAATGTCTTCCTTTCCTGGTATTAAGATTATTACTTGCTTCTTGAAGTCTGAGGGTATTATCCCGTCTCGTGTATTTTGCACACCAAATGGGCTGTAATTGTTATGACTGGTTCTTCTAAAGATATTAATAAATCTGAGGAAATGTTGTCAAATTCAGTTCTGTTAATCTGATATAGGTCTTTCAGTGTTCTGTCAAATTAATCTCACAATATCATACCTCATGTCTAATATTCAACCATTTCATCTTCCTTTTAGTCTTTCTTTTTTCTTTTTTTTTTTGCATAGCAGTTCTATATATACTTCAGCCTTTCAGAGTCTTTCCTTAACACTTGCTACTCATCTCACCTTTTGATATTCGTACAACTGCTTCTCTTTTCTTCACCAAAGGTTTCTTGAATTTCAAACACACTGCTTCTAACTTTCCTAATGTCACGCATGCTTCTACAGCTTTGTATGCCACTTCTTGCTAATAATGTAAATTGGTTTGTTCTACAACATAGCAAAAGACCAGAACTAAGAACCATAGTCACATGGGCAGATACTTACCAGCCTCTTGTTTGGTCTATGCCTTCAGCAATAAAATCAGCTGGGAAACTATCCTTAAACTTTTGTTTGTTTTCAAATGGATAATGTAACTGAGCATATGGCATTGATCCAGATTCAAACCAGCAGTCAAATACTTCTGGGACTCTCTTCAGAGGAGGACAGCCTGGCCGCTTTGATGGTATTGTTATATGATCAATGCTGGAAAAGAAAATCTGGTTGTGAAAATTCAAACACACATGAATACAGTTAACTCAGTGTACTAACTTATGTTGTTCTCCAGCCCTTCAATAAAATTTTAAAAGGATGCTCAATTAATGAAATTTTTTCCTTAAATATTAACATACATAGTCAAAGTAAATAAATACACAACACTCACCTTGCTTACTTTCTTATCTACATCTGTTTGTTGGTGACATGGTTAGACGTAAGTGCTTATTGGTGTGAGTAACATTCATGTGACTTTCAATGACTGCACTCTATAGTTTAGGACAATTTTGCATTTGATAATGTTATTTAAACCCTGCCTTTACATCTCAGTCCACACTGGAATTCAATTTTGAAGTGGAATACACTTATTTAGCCAAGACACTCTTATTATAAATATTTGTCCATTTCAAACTTTGCTTCCTACCTTAGTCAATCATCCTGTCACTGACACGAAGTAAGGAAGATTAGGGTTTTAATGACCCATTAATGGCAAGGTTATTAGAGAAGGAAGGAATTTGGCTGCATATTTTTCATAGGAACAATCCAGTTATTTGTTTTAACCAATTAAGGAAAGGCACGGGAAACTTACGTCTTAACTGCTGGATGTGGATTTAACTGCCACCCCCTAAATGTCAGTCTCCCCTAAATGTAAGTCTAGTTTCATAACCACTCTGACACCTCATTAAGTCTCACCAACATAAATTTGCTTTGAGAACAAAGCCACAGTCTGATCTGGAGTAAGACTGTTTTTCTACGAGGCGGTCACAACTATTATGGATCCCAAATGGTAAATAGCTGGCCACATTCATTTAACTGTCTTCAAGTCTACCTCACAGCTGGTGTGGGATTACTGCAGAAAGTATGACTTCATAAACACGTAATGGGTGCACAGCAGTTTTGTCTCAGCTTGTCTGAGACAGACAACAATGCCTCTAGTGAAAACAAGAGACTCTGTTTGCTGTTTAACTGCAAAACTTACTATAATGAACTTCTTATTTCCAACTAATTTGACTGACAGACATTTTCACTTCTGGCAAGACAAAGTGCTCATTATTTATGTAGTTGTTTGTGCTTATCTTTTCTCATTTATAACTGTAACTTGAGCTTACGCAGTCCCCTTTTTCCTATCTAAGTCAAACAACTTCCTTCTACATTCCTGCTGGCCCCACTGGATACATATTTCTTTACTTTACTTCATGACAATGCTAACATACCGATTTTAGGATAAATTTCATTTAACTCCAACAGCTTCAGAGTTAAATGCACTTTCCATAATTCTATGTTACAATATAAATAATTACTGTTGTGTGTGAAAGGCTACAAAAGTGAAATCAATCATGGAAATAAACTGAAGCATTTACAATTAAATAATTTTATAAACATTATATACTTTCTCGAAGCTGAACATGCATACACAAGAGAGAGAGAGAGAGAGAGAGAGAGAGAGAGAGAGAGAGAGAGAGAGAGAGAGGGTGTGTGTGTTGGACCTTAAGGGAACTCAACACCAAGGTTATCAGCACTCTTACACATATGAAAAGAAACAAACTAATGTTAATAAAATGTCTAAAATTTTTGTCTCACAGTGAGGAGGAAACCTATAAAATGACACTATTTCACTCATTCCCACCCCACTCTCGTTGACCCACACAACCACTCTATCTTACAGGCCTTAACACAATGGAGACAGGTGAAAGGTGCTATTCTTGGAATTAAAATAGAAGTAAACCCACAAAAGAGATAAGAGAAAAGAAAAGTACAGGGAAATCTGACTGATGGACATTTACAAAAAACATGGGTGAGCCAGTCAGCCTGTTAAGACAAGTTGGGTTTATCACAAAACCTTAAAACTCTAACTACATTCATTTCAGTGTCACTTAAAGCAAAGGGCAGATCGGCCAGCAAAAATAAAACATACACTAGTAAAATGTGGTGCACAATTATCTACACGCCACAAGCACCACACATTGGAGGATCTTCTCACTGGAGCAAGAAGCCATGCGTCAGAGGGCTGTGGCCTAGGCGAACCTGATTCCATCTTCAACGCCGAAAGGAGGTGCATCATGGCCACATAATGGGCTTTACTAGACACAGCTTATTATCAGTGACTTCCAGCCTCTCGTCTTCCCACCGACACATGACTCCATAACTCAACAAGGTGATAGCATGCATGGGGACAGCACACTGAAAAAACTGAGGATCACTACATGCCTCATTGGCTGCTACATCCGTCCTTTCATTCCCTGGAATACCCGTGTATCCTGACACCCAGCAGGAAGACACCTCCTTCTCCAGTCATCATAGTTGAAGGAGGGCAACCTGGCTCTGAGCACTATGGGACTTAACATCTGAGGTCATTGAGGTCATCAGTCCCCTAGAACTTAGAGCTACTTAGACCTAACTAACCTAAGGACATCACACACATCCATGCCCGAGGCAGGATTCAAACCTGCGACCGTAGCGGTCGCACGGTTCCAGACTGAAGCGCCTAGAACCGCTCGGCCACATCGGCCGGCTTATTCTGAACTACTTTATATGCTAGGTACAAGTGTTGTAGAGAATGAAGGGCATTCAGAGAATTTGAACAAACAAGGAATTAGCACTTGAAGCTTGCCTCATATGCTCCGGTGCCTGCAAGATCGTGGACTGTTCCGCGCTGAAGACAGTAAAGTCTCAAGGCAGCCAGACCTTGAGGACATGTTCAGTGAAAACAACAGGGGAAACCAACAGAGTCCCCCTGTTTTAACCCATCTGTAAAGACAGCCGTAGAGTTTTCAGACTCAGTTAAAATGGAAGAAAATAAAGTATTAAAAACATATGCAGGTGCGCAATCTCTCCTGCACTGCACTACATATAAAATCACACTGAGCCTATGGAGTAAACATGGTGGCAGACAGTTAAACCCTGGATTTGAGGTCACATGTTTCACACACCAAGTAACTCCAGTGCACACTGCACATAGATCCCAAATGGCATTGTTGCTCGTGGACGATTGGAGAAAACGTGTGCCAAAGGTGGACGAGCAACAGTATGGTATGCAGGTAAATTTGGAGCTATGAGGATCTTACGTGCTTCGCAAACCATGAGGATCTGCCAAGGGATGGTAAGTGGCAGTTCCGTAGCCTCCACACAGAGACTGGGTACAGGGCTGGTACTGCAAGCACCTGAGGCCAGGCCTAATCCTCTCATGGCAAATAGAGTCAATAATCTTCAGGTAAGAAGGCCTCGCCGACTCAAACATTGCGCCTTCATAGTCTAGCCATGAATGCAGAAATGTCCTATAAAACTGGTGCAGACATGCACTGTCTGCTTCCCAAGACCTGTGGCACTTCATGATATTCAGGGCCTTCTGGGTTCTGGATATCAGGTCTCTGAAGTGTGGTAACCAAGGTAGTTTGGAGTCAAAAATGAGGCTCAGAAAACTCACTGAGTCCTTAAAATGTAGAATGGTGACCCCAATAGGCAATTCAGGTAAATTAAAGATATGACAAGAATGATTAAAATTAACACACACACACACACACACACACACACACACACACACACACACACACACACACACACAACTGCAGAGAACTGAAAACTAGTCTTTGCACCCCTCTCCTCTAACCTTTGCACTATAAGCTGTAACTGACAGGTTGCTGTTGCAACAGTGGAGGATGAACAGAAAACAGCAGAATTGTCCACAAATCAGGAGCACTGTACAGGGCTCCTTACTGTGGACATGGTACTGTTTATGGTTTTGGCAAAGTGAGTAACACTTAAAATGCTGCCCTGGGGAACACCGTTCTCCTGCTCAAAACGGTTCGATGGCACATCACCAACTCATGGCCTAAAAGAAAGCTTAGACAGGAAGAATCATATATGGAGTTGCATCATCAATTAGTGTCATATGCCTTATTGATATCGAAGAATATGTCAAGACAGTGGTGTTTATGTAGGACAGCCTGCTGAATAGCTGCCTATAGGAGGGTCATGTTGTTGACAGTGGACCGAAATCCTTGGAATCCACACTGAGAGGGGCTAAGGAGTTGCCTGGTCTATAACAACCAGACCAGGTGACGGTTAACAATTCACTCCAGGGTCTTTCCTATACAGCTCATTGACATTCTGTTAACTACTGGGATACGTGCAGTCCTTACCTGATATGAGAAGAGGTATCAGAATTGCCTCTCTCAAGTTGGGAAAGTTGCATGTCTTTCATATAAAATTAAAACATTTGAGTAGGATTTCCTTTAGTGCTGCTGGCAAATGTCGAAGCATGCAGTACCAGATTTAGTCAAGACCAGGTGTAGTATCAAGAGTCTCAGATAGTATCAATTCCAGATCCCACATGGAGAAAGGGCAGTTGTAAGACTCAGAATTGTGGGATCTGAAGACCAACAGTCACACGGTAGTGGCAAAATGCTGGATCCTGGCTGGTGTCGGCAGTAATCCCCACAAAACACACTGCCATCGTCTGAGCAATGTCTCCAGGTGTTGTTTGGAGACACCCCTGTTTCAGCACCGCCTGTTATTGGTAAATGACTGTGTTTATTGGAAATCCTCCTGGTGGCGTCCCATACTTCTTTGGAACAAGTGGACCAGTTGATGGAGTCCAGGAAAGCTTGCCATGACTTTTTCTTGCTCTCCTTAATCATGCGTCAGCCTCGGCTCTCATTACACGAGAGGCCGTGAGGTTATCTGCTGTTGGGTGGTACTTAAACTGTCGAAGAGCCACATACCTGACCTGGACTGCTGAGCAACACTCACTGGTCCACCAAATAACAGGTTTCTTCCTAAGATGACCTGAGGACTTTGGGATTGATAAGTCAGCAGCATGATGGATCACTCATTCCTGGATGCTGTTGTGTTCAAACACAACTAGGTGGGTCACTTAACAGCATCCAGTTAGCCCTACTGATCATCCATTTTGGTGGCTTCTGTGTAGATAATGCTCCATCCAGGAGATGAATGCAGAGTGGGAACTGGTCACTGGAGTGAAGGTTGTCAATTGCTTCCCACTGAACAGAGTCCTGAGGGCTAGACAGCACGAAGAGAGGTTGATGGCTGAGAAAGACACTGTAGCAGCACAGAAATGAGTGCGAGTGCCTGTGTTGAGGATGAACAGCTCGTGACATGTCATGAGGCTCTCCAAAACCTGACCCTGAGGGCAAGTAGAGGTCAAAGCCCACAATATATGACAGGCATTGAGGTCTCCCAGTATGAAAAATGGTCGGGGAAGTTTCTCTATAACACCTGTTAGAGTCTCAGAGTCAATCGCATCGAGTGGAGGTAAATACGGTGAACGAACTGTGATCCTCCGACATACATGAACTGCAACAGGTCAGTAGCTTGGGGGGAGAGCAGAGGAGTGGTGCATGTTATGGATAAACACAGTGACCCCTGCCTTGGCCCTTTCCCCAGTCAGGTCATCCCTGTGACAAGAGTGTATAGGTCCACAGGACAGGGGCATCAGACACTTTAAAACACATTTTCTGTATACAAATGCACAGCGAGCGTTCCTGTGTCAGCAGCTTCAGTTCCTTCCACAAGTGTTCTGAAAGATATCTATATAGTGCGAAAATTGGCAATTGACCTTAAATAATGAAAAGTGTGAGGTAGTTCACATGAGTGCTAAAGGGAATCAGTTAAACTTTCGTTACATGATAAATCAGTCAAATCTAAAGGCTGTAAATTCAACTAAACACCTCGGAATTGCAATTACGAACAACTTACATTCAAAGGAACACACAGAAAATGTTATGGGGAAGGCAAACCAAAGAATGCATTTTATTGGCAGAACACTCAGAAAATGTAACAGATCTACTAAAGAGACTACCTACACTAAGCTCGTCTGCCCTCTTTTAGAATACTGCTGCATGGTGCGGTATCCTCACCAGATACGATTGACAGAGTACATCAAGAAAGTTCGAAGAAGGGCAGCACATTTTGTATTATCACGAAATAGGGGAGAGAGTGTCACTGAAATGATGCAGGATTTGGGGTGGGCATCATTAAAACAGTGAAGGTGGTTTGACGAACCCTCTGCCAGGCACTTAAATGTGATTTGCACAGTATCCGTGTAGATGCAGATGTAGATGTAGAACCCATTAACATTCTACTGTAGGATGGAAGCCATCTATCACGGGGTAGCACTTTCATTCAGACTTTCTTCTGTAGAGGGGAGCCTGTAACGGGTGAAGGTGAGGGCGAGATGACTGACTCAGTCTGACATCAAGGTCCATCACCTATGAAGAAGAATCGAAAGAGACGTCAGAGAGGATGACATCGACATCGTCTGCTCTTTATTTCCTGATTCCATCAGTGGTTGACACTTTGCCTTTGATAGGCTCCGGAAATACAACTGTGCTATGGTTGTGGCAGCACTAGATGTTTTTCCAGACTGAATCTTTGGAGGGGCAGGAAGCTCCACAATGTTGGCAACCACTAACTTTTCTGAAGTTCGCAGGGGGTGGGGTGGGGGGTTACAGGTGTTGAAATAACGGCAGCACCACAAGTGCATTGACAAACGCAGGTAATACTGCTCAAACTAGCAACCTCCATTTGTGTAGCAGCACTGGCTTTCTACAGCAACTGTTTTAGAGGTCTTTTTTGGCCTCACCATACAGGACATGCTTTGTAGTCTTAAGTTCTTGTAGTTTTCATTCTTCTAGATGCACACTGCAGCCCCATTTCCATATAGAGTGAGCTCCAGGGCAATCACACACTTAAATGGAGATGAACAAGGGACTCATTTGTGGGTGGCCTTGCCACATTGCCACAAGCATCTTCTCCATGACACCCAAGAATATTATGCCCAAAGTGCTGGCATCTAAACAGAACACTGCATTGGGGACATTCGGCCACATGCTTAGGTGAAGGAAACCTGCTGTAAGATGCTCAGAAAGTTTCGTGTCATTAAACATCAAGATAAAGGAGTCAGACTTGATAAGACCCCCCCCCCCCCCCTTTCATGATATTCTGCATGTCGACTATATCTTCTGGGGCCTACTCATTTCATTTCCTCCTTGGAAATGTCTACCAGATCCCTGCAAGTCACAACACCTCTGCTGTAATTCAAGGTGGTGTACACCTCAGTTTTGATGGCATATTTCCCAAGGCACTGAGCTTTCTGGAGGTTCTTAAATTGTTGGGTACTAGATGTCTCCACCAGCAGCGCCCATTACACAATCGCTTGGCTGATTTTAAATTGTCGGCAATTCATTCTAACCCTTTTGGAGTACAAAAAGTTAAAATTTTCTTGAAGCTCCTCTCTTTCCTTTTCACTATTAAAAACATATTCTGAAATGTGGGATGTACTTTTTAATTATGTACCTGTTTTTAAATATGGCCACTGCAGCACCGAAGTTGGCAATCCATGCATGCATTTTGAGTTCTTACACTTCAGGTTTGTTCATAATCCCTCAATTAATTCAAAATTCCATTGAAAGTGAAACTCATTGGTAGATTAGTAATGCTTAGTTAGGTTGTTTGACTGGGAGGTTGAGAGACTAAACAGCAAGGCCATCAGTCCCTTGATCAACAGAAGGGTCATCTGGAGTTACTAACATCAGCCAGAAAACTGAATTATGAAATTATATAGGAGTCGTAAAATCAAGGCATTGAAAGCAATATTGATGCCCGAGTGGAGAAATAATTTTAAAAGAGGTAAAAGTATATGGGTCACGCCAGTATGCAGCTCAGGGAACAGATGAGGACTCTCCAGGGTTCATCTGTGGCAAGAGAAAGGTCACTCACATCTGACATCCCACCAACCCAATTATGGGCTAAGACAGTTATGGAGGAAAGGTCTTCTAGGAGGCTGAAAATGGAATGTCCATCAACTGTACCAACAATAATAAAGTAAGGTGAGAGAAATAATCAGGTCAGTATGTGGGTGGAGTCAGACGAGTTTCCCCCAGGGCTCTGCATGCAACAGGAATCGTCCTTCCCACAGCCATCCCACCTCCAATTTGTTATAGTCAAAGTGTTAAAGACAGGAACAGCACCCACTAACTCTGAGGAAGCATAAAACCTGTTCTTTCTTCATCAGCTAGTATCAAGGACAAGGAATCCTGAAGGTCTCACCTTCACTGGAGTTCTACCCCAAAAACGTAAAACAGTGTGCAGCAAAAACAAGGGATAATCACATCTATAGCAACTGAAACATGAGTAAAACAGGGATGACCAAGGCAACAAGAAGAGGAGGTGGATTTGAGGATCCCCAGACCCAGCATGCAACGGGAGATTCCCGAACCTTAACCACTCTGGCTCCACCCCAACATTACTTTAAAATGTTACATACAAGAATAAAAATCTCTTTTTCGGGGCAAACAAAAGACCAGTTCAACCATTCATACATCATCCACCAATATTAGAAGTAAACACTTAGTGAGACATTGCTTAGCATGGAGAGCCAGTAGGATGGTGCATTCCACTAGGATAAGAGCTACTGTCTGTGAAGCTCCACAACCACAATGTACGGGTGGCTCATTGCATAAGATAAAACTATGAGTTCATCTGATATGACTGATGTAAAGGTCATAGAGGGCAGTGGATTACTTCTGAGAGGAAAGGAAGAAAGAGTGTCATACAGTAGTAGTCTCCTTAACAGTGTGGAGTTTACTAGAGGGAGCAGTAACCCATGAGATTTTGTTTCACTTCCAAGTGAGGAGAGATCTTATTTATGCCTGAAAATCCACACCTCAGATTGTCAAAGCAAACATTGGCTTCTCGAGTCAAATGGTCGGCCATTTTATTCACTGAGATACCCACATGGCTTAGGACGCAGTGAAGTACAACTCAGCAGACAGTACAACGAATGTCAGAGACAAGATCATGAACAGCAGTTATCACAAGGCAACAACAATAACACTGACCAATAGCCTGGAGACTGCTCGATGAGGCATTATAAATTAAATTGTGGCCAGGGAACGTCTTTCTAATAAAATTTAGAGCGCTGTTAAGGACCATCAGCTCCGCTGTAAAACACTACACAGTCCCAGAGGCAAATGTTGTTCCTGACTGGTAGGGGAAATAAAAGCGTATCCCATCCTACCATCCTATCCATGGTTTTACTACTGTCAGTGTAAATGATAGTGGCATCCTGACAATCCCAAAGAACAGAGAGAAACAGATACCAAAAGGATGTGTGTGTGTGTGTGTGGGGGGGGGGGGGGGGGATGATGGAAGTTTTATGTCCTTGAAACAGATCAGTCCTAATTCATGGTCATGATACTAATCAAGGGGAAGGAGGGGTGGGGGCACATGCATGATGAAAATATGACAAGCATGTTCTAAGGGGGTTATGTGGAGGTTCTGGCTGAGGGCCTTGAGGCGCATTCCAGCTGGTGTTCCCAACCAACACAAGTGCAGAGGGTCAATGCCTCTTGTACGCAAAAATAATCTACATCAACATCTACAGGATTATTCTGCAGTTCAAACTAAGTGCCTGGCCGCGGGGTGGGGGATGGATACATCGAACAACCTTCACAACACTATTATTCCACTTTTGAACAATGCACAGAAAAAACAAACACCTATTATATCTTTCCATGCAAGCTCTGATTTTGTTCATTTTATTATGATGATCATTTCTACTTGTGTAGGTCGGCATCAACAAAATATTTTTAAAGCTGGTGTCTGGCGTTTAATTAGAAGACCCCGCTGCTACAAGAAATGCCATTGTTTTAATGATGTCCACCCCAAATGCTGTATATGTCCATAACAGTCTTTCCCCTATTTCTCAATAATACAAAACTTGCTGTTCTTCTTTGAACTTCCTCGATGAACTCCATTACGTATCTGGTAAGCACAGCAGTACTCCAAAAGAGGTTGTACACGTGTGGCATAGGCAGTCTCTCTTTATTAGATCTGTTGCATCTTCTAAGTGCTCTGCTAATAAAACACAGACTTTGGTTTGTCTTCCCCACAACATTTTCTTTGTTTTTTTTTACAACTTAAGTTGTCCGTAACTGTAATTACTAGGTATATAGTTGAATGTACAGCCTTTAGATTTGATTGGTTTATTGTGTAATTGAAGTTTCCTTTTAGCACTTATGGATGACCTCACACTTTTCATTATTTATGGTCAACTACCAATTTCTGCACCATACAAACATCTTACGTAAACTGTTTTGAAATTGGTTTTGATATTCTGATGATTTTACTAGACAATAAACAACAGCATCATCTGCAAACAACCTAAGACAGCTGCTAAGATTGTCTCCTAAATCTTTTATACAGATAAGGAACAGCAGAAGAACTATAACACTACCTTGGGGAGAGCCATAAGTCACTTCTGTTTTACTTGATGACTTACCATCAGTTACTATGAATTGTGACCTCCCTGACTCCAGTCACATAACTGAGACAATATTCCATAAGCACACAATTTGATTACAAGCTGCTTGTTAGGTACAGAGTCAAAAGCCATCTGGAAATACAGAATCAATTTGAAATTCTTTGTCAACAGCACTGAACTCTTCGTGTGAGTGAACAACTAGTTGTATCCACAAGAACAACATTTTCTAAGTCTCTGCTGACTGTGTGTCTATAGTCCATCCTATTGGAGGTAATTCATGAAGTTCAAACACAATATATGTTCCAGAATCCTACAGCATACTGACGTTAGTGATATGGGCCCATAATTTAGCGGATTACACCTATTGCCTTTCTTGAATATTGGTGAAACCTGTGCAACTTTCCAGTCTTTGATTACAGATCTTTTGTTGAGGGATCAGTTGTATATGATTGTTAAGTATGGAGTAATTGCATCAGTGTACTCTGAAAGGAATCTAATTAGTATACAATCTGGACCTGAAGACTTGCTTTTATTTAGTGATTTGAGTTGCTTCACTATTCTAAGGATATCTACTTCTAAATTACTCATGTTGGCAGCTGTTCTTGACTCAAATTCTGGAATATTTACTTCGTATTATTTGGTGAAGGAATTTCATTAGGCTGTGTTTAGTAACTCTACTTTAGGAGCACTATTTCCATTGCTATTGCGCAGAGAAGGCATTGACTGTGTCATGCCACTAGTGTACTTTACATACGATCAGGATCTCTTTGGATTTTCAGCCACGTTTCACAATAAACTTTTTCTGTGGAAACTAATATAAGCATATCGTATTGAAGTTCATGCTAAATTTCAAGCTTCTGTAAAAGATCGTCAATCTTAGAGATTTTGTGTTTGTTTAAATACGGCACGCTTTTTTTGTTGTTTCTTCAACAGTGTTCTGAGCTGTTTTGTGTACCAAGGAGAATCAGCTCCGTCATTTGCTAATTTATTTGGTATATATCTCTCAATTGCTGTCAATACTATTTCTTTGAATTCAAGCCGCATCTGGTCTAAAATTACATCATTAATCTGGAATGAATGCAGATTCTCTCTCCAGAAAGTGTAAAATGAATTTTTATCTGCTTTTTTGAACAGATATATTTTTTGTTTATTTTTGGCGGATTTGAGAGTGACTATGACAACCCTGTGTTCACTAATCCCTGTATTCATTTCGATGCTTGTTATTAGCTGAGGATTTTTTTGTTGCTAAGAGGTCAAATTTATTTTCACAACCTTTAACTATTAGAGTGGTATCATGTACAAATTGCTCAAAATAATTTTCAGAGTATACATTTACCACAATTTCGGATAATGTTTTATGCATACTTCCATATTTAAACATGTATTTTCGCCAACATACTGGGAGCAAATTGAAGTCACCACTAACTATAATTGTACAAGTTGTGTACACTTTTGAAATTTGATTCAAGTTTTCTTTGAACCTTTCAGCAATTGTATTATTTGAGTTGGGAGGTCAGCACAAGGATCAAATCATTTTATTCCAGTTGCCAAGAATGACCTCTACCCCTACTAACTCACAGGCGCTACCTTCTTCAATTTTGCTACAAGATAAAGTACTTCTAACAGCAACAAAGATGCCACTGCCAACTGTGTTTAGGCTATTGTTCGTTTCTGAACATCATAGGTTTTCCACAAAAATTTCATCTAAATTTATCTCCAGCTTTAGCTACCTTTCAGTGGCTGTCACAATCTGTGCATCAGTGCTTTCTATTAGTACTTGGAATTCTGGTACTTTCCCAACACAACTACAACAATTTCTAACTGTTATACTCATGGTTCCCAGATATATGTTCTTCATGTATTCGCCCTGCACCATTTGAGACTGAAGCCCTTTCTGTGTTTCGTCTTCGACCTGCACCATTTGAGACTGAAGCCCTTTCTGTGTTTCCCCTGGGACACTCTAATCTAAAAAACTGCCACTGCATACCATACAGCCCTTGCTACCCATGTTGCTGCCTCCTGCTTGTAATGGACTCTTGACCTATTTATCAGTACCCAAACCCCCCACCCTAAGGCCAAATCAAAGGATCTGCAGCCTACATGGTCACAGAACCATCTGAGCCTCTGATTCAGAACCCCCATTCTGCTCTGTACCAGAGGGCCGCAATCAGTGGCAGCCTTTACCATTTCAGACAGCCACTTGAAACCAAAAAAAAATCTCTTCTGATCCAAAGTGACACACATCACTGGTACCGACATGAGCCACCACCTGCAATTGGTTGCAATCTGTGCTCTTCATGGCATCTGGATGGACCTATTCCACATCTGGGTTTACTGCACCTGGTATGCACACAGAGTGTACACTGACTTTCTTCCCCTCATTGGCAGCCATGTCCCTAATGGGACACACAACACATCTAACACTGGAGCTCCCAACTATCAATAATTAACTCTCTGTGACTGCCTGGAGGCTGAAAGGTTTCCTCTGAAATAGAAGAAGTGACTGCATCTGGTCAAGGGATACTGTCAGCTACAGATAGCACCTGAAACCTGTTTTTAACACTAACCAGAGGGGCCTTGTGGTGCAGCATCAAAAGCCTTCTGAAAATCTAGAAAAACAGAATCAATTTGGAATCCCCTGTCAATACCGCTCAACATTAGTGAGTGTAAAGAGCTAGTAGTTTTGCACAAGAATGTTGTTTTCTAAATCCATACTGACTGTGTGCCTATAGACCTTTTTCTTCGAGGTAATTCATAATGTTCAAAGACAATGCTAATGAAATGGGCCTGTAATTTAGTTGATTACTCCTATCAACTTTCTTGAATTTTGGTGTGACCTGTGCAACTTTCGAGTCTTTGTGTATGGATCTTTCGTCGAGCGAGCAGTTGTATATGATTATTAAGTATGGAGCTCATCAGCATACTCTAAAAGGAACCTAACTGGTATAGAGTCTGGACCAGAAGACTTAATAAAAGTAAGTGATTTAAGTTGCTTCACTACTCTGAGGATATTTGCTTCTACGTTACTCATATTGGCAGCTGTTCTTGACTCGAATTCTGGAATATTTTCTTCATCTTCTTTGCTGAAGGAATTTTGGAAGGGTGTGTTTAGTAAATCTGGTTTGGCAGCACTGTCATTGATAGTATTTCCATGGTTATTGCACAGAAAAGGCATTGACTCTGTCCTGCCACTAGCATACTTTACATACGACCAAAATTTCTTTGGATTTTTTCCCACGCTTTGAGACAAAGTTTCGTTGTGGAAACTACTATAAGCATCTCGCATTGATGTTTGCACTAAATTTGAAACTCCAGTGAAAGATCGGCCATCTTGGAGATTTTGTATTCATTTTTAGTTGAATTCTCAGCCTTCAGGTTTATGTGATTTATCGTGTAACCAAAATTTAGTGGGTTTCTTTTAGTACTAATGTGGATAACTTCACACTTTTCATTATTTAGAGTTTGCTTTTCACACCACGCAGGTGTCTTGTCTAAATGATTTTGCAATTTGTTTTATTCATTTGATGGCTTTACAAGAAAGTAAACGACTGCATTATCTGCAAACAATCTACGAGGGCTGCTCAGATCGTCTGCGATGTCATTCATGTGGATCAGGAACAGCACAGCACTTGTAACACTTAATCGTGGGATGCCAGATATTACTTCAGTTTCATTTGATGACTTTCCATCAATTACTATGAGCTGAGACCTTTCTGACAGGAATTCACGCATCCAGTCACACAACAGAGGCATGCAATTTGATTAGAAGACGCTTGTGAGGAACGGTGCCGAAAGCCTTCTGGAAATCTAAAAATATAGAATCAATTTGACATCCCCCTCTCGATAGCACTCAACACTTCATGAGAATAAAGAGCTAGTTGTGTTTCATAAGAACAATATTTTCTGAATACGGGCTAACTATTAGTCAATAAATCATTTCTTTGAAGTAATTCATATGGTTCAAACACAGCATATGTTAAAAAATACTACTGCAAATTGATGTTAATGATACAGCTCTGTAATTCAGCAGATTACTTCTATTTCCATTCTTGGGTATTGGAGTGACTTGTGCAACTTTCAGTCTTTAGGTATGGATCTTTCGAAGAGTGAGCAGTTGTATATGACTACTAAGTATGGAGCTACTGTATCAGCATACACTGGAAGGAACCTAACTGGTATACAATCTGGACCAGAAGTCTTTATTTAAGTTGCTTCACTACACCGAGGATACCTACTATAAAGTTACTCATGTTGGCAATTGTTCTAGATTCGAATTCTAGAATATTTACTTCATTTTCTTTGGTGAAGGAGTTTTGTAAAACCCTGTTAGTAATTCTGCTTTAGTGGCACTGTCATCAGTGACATCATCATTGTTATCGTGCAGTGAAGGTATTCATTGTGTCTTTCTGCTGGTGTACTTTACATCATGATCAGAATCTCTGGGTTTTATGCAAGATTTCGAGACAGTTTTTCATTATGGAAACTATTACAAGAATCTCACATAGAAGTTGGCATTAAATTTTGAGCTTCTGTAAAACTTAACCAATCTTGGAGATTTTATATTCTTTTAAATTTGGCATGCTTTTTTCATTGCTTCTGCAACAGTTTTCTGGCCTGTTTTGTGTACCATGGAGAATCAGTACCACCCCTTATTAATTTATGGGCTATACATCTCTCAACTGCCGTCAGAATGAGTGGAAAATGTCTCTTTGAAAGGCATCAAGCGAATTTTTATCTGCGTTTTTAAATAGATGGACTTTACATTTATTTTGTGTGGGTTTGGATGTTATGATATTTGTCTCAGTAAATCTGGTCTGTATCCATCAAGATGCTCCCTATTTGACCAGGATTATTTGTTGCTACAATGTCAAATATGTTTTTATAATCATTTACACTTCGAGTAGGCTCCTGAACTAATTGTTCAAAATAATTTTTTGAGATAGCATTCATTACAATTCTGGACTATGTTTTATGCCTACTGCCAGCTTTAAACGTGTATTTTTGCCAACATATTGATGGTAGATTGCAGTCACCACCAACTATAATTGTGTGAGTGGGATACCTATTTGAAATAAGATTCAACTTTTCTTTGAACTGTTCAGAAAACTGTATCATCTGAGTCAGGGGTTTGGTAAAACAAACCATCTGAGTTTGTATGTCAAAGTCTTGTGGTTCACTCATGATATGAAGTGGCTATATGTTTCTAGGGTGATGTTTTCATTCTCAGATTGTATTGTAGATTAATTATTTCACATGACGTATGAATTTTAAATTGTATACCAAAGCATGTACAGTATATTGCATAATGCATATGTGTAAGAGCTGAAAATGACAGTGCCAAAATTGTCAAATCACACAACGAATAAAAGACATAACTGTACAACCTACTGTGAACAATGTTTTCTTCCAAAAATATTTTTTTGGAGGCTTTGGACCCATAATAAATTGGATCAGAGTGTTTAATGATGGTTGTACTAATGTAAAGAATGAAATACTAAGTGGGCAACCAACCGTTAGCATTGAAGACTTGGTGCAGAAAGTTGATAGAGAAGTTAAAAAAAAGAGCACCTAATGTCACCACTTATTGTCACACATACCCGAAAAAACGTGTACACACTCACCAAAATGACGACAACATGACAATGGCCATTCAGGAATGATAGGAAAATTAGGCAGCATATTTTTATGAGAATGAAATTCAGTAGTTGGTTTTCCATTTTTCAAGGGGCCTTAAATATTGGTATAAATTGTGTGAAAAAGTAGTTCAAGATATAGGTTTTCATGTAATAATAAAATTGTTTTAAAATATATTTGTGTCTGTGTTTAACATACAAATGGTACTTACTTAAAACACACACGCGCGCGTGCACACGCACGCATGCACACACACAACCTCATGTGATAAAGGTTTAATACATTTTTGAAGTTGTATTGCAAGTTTTGCACATTTTACCTTTCACGGTGTATATCTGAAATTTTCTGGCCACTCTTCTGTTGCAGTTCTGCAATGCTTCCTATGGACACAACCTCAACACCATCCTCAGAAACCCAAAGAGGTATAGGAGTCCCCCAATAACGATTTCTGCTTATAGCCCAGTCTCTAGCATCTTTCAACCAGTTACCAAATCTTTTTTCTTTAACAAAGTCTGGAACCCTGAAACAATTCATATTCTGTAAAAATTGAAAAATTAATATCCACATATAAAGGACTTTTACACAGATTGAGAATACTTTGAACAATATGCACTTAAATACATAAACTCATGAAATATTAATGAATCAGATCAAAAAGTAAAAGTAAGGAAGAGAGGAAGAAAGAAACATAGTTATAATAAAAATGTACCAGGTACCCTATTTAACCAATGAATACGGCTTTTTATTCATGGTGTAACATTTCAGTCAGTAGGTCAACAACCACTACTACAACACTGCTCATGATAAAAAACCTAGAATAATGCCCATGATAAGAGTTTGGCAGATTAATCAGTATGAGCAGTGCCGAACTCATAGCTAAAGAGAGACCCTTTTCTACACATTTTCTTACTGCTATATCCCCAAAACCTACATCTACATGACTATTCTGTGTTTGGCAGAGTATTCATAGAACCACATACCTATTTCTAGACCATTCCTCACACTAACAGCACACATGGAAAAATGAAAACCTATGTATATCTTTTTCTACAAGTTCTGATTTCTCTTGTTTTATTACGATGGTTGTATATTCCAATGTAGTGAGAGTCAACATAACATTTTGGCATTCGGATGAGAATGTTGGTGACTGAATTTTTGTGGAAAGATACTGCCACAACAAAAAATGGCGTCTTTTAGAAACTGCCATCCCAACTCTATTAGTGCGTCCAGGACCTCCCCTATTTTGTGATAATACAAAATGAGCTGCCCTCCTTTGAACTTTTTCAATGTCCTCCGTCAATCTTATAGTAAGAATCCTGTGCTACTTTGAAACACTCGAGAACAGGACGAACAAGTGTAGGGTAGGCAGCCTCTTTAATATACTTGTTGCAACTTCTGCCAATAAAATGCAGTTTTGGTTTCAATATATAATTAAAGCAGTTATTTGTGCTTGCTTTATATTGTAAGTCTGCTTCTCCAACAACACAGACTTTATTAAGCACAACTTATTTACGATCAAATCAAAGAAAGGAACAGCTTCAGACTCTTTCAGAAATACATAAACAAAACAACAGCCTTCTGGAGGTGCTTACCTTCTGGTCAATACAGTACTCTCAAGGCTTTTTTTAATAACACACACATCATTGTTGGAAAACACTGTTTCTACGTTTGACTGGGAAACACACTGATATGAACCATGCTCTTTGGTGCACCCATACGCCATTACTTTGTTCATTTGAAAAAAAATTGGTTGATAGAATGGTGAGCAAAGACTGTTCTGCATTAGACAAGCAGACAAATCCATGTGCTGACCAAATGATGTCATAGGTAACAACAGAATCCAAATCACAAACCAAGACAAAATAATGTAGCATAGTGTTACTGTTAAAAGATACAGGGGCAGCTTGTTATAAAAATTGGCTGGTTGACAAGAGAGCCCATTCCAGTCCCCAGCAGCCCTTAATTATGCTGTAGGTATTTTACCAAGTGATCTGGTGCTGGAAAACATACCTTCTGTGCCAAGATGAATGAACTCATCACATGTATGCATAATTACAGTGGAATCTCATTAGCACATTCCTTATTACTGCATTTTCCTGCATAGTATGTTGATTTTTGAAAGTCCCAACCCCAATTGCATTAAAAGCAACACTTGTGTGTTCTCCCTCCCCCATTAGTGCGTTCGGATTTGGCAGTATTGGTACTGTTTGGCAAATGCAACTATTGCTGTCGAGAGTTGTGAGAGAAGTGGGAGGAGGATATTTGTGGCAAGGTTGTGCGGAAATGTGCAGGGAGACAGTGCTACTCAGTACTGACAACTTTTGCAAGTTAATAAGAGTGTTTGCTATGACAGAAATTACGAACAGTAGCAGTTCGTGTAGGTTGGCAGTAGCTCCGATAACTTCCAACTTCTGTAGTGACCAACCAAACTGAATAGCATGTAAGTCATTCACTGACATCCTTAGTTCATGTTTATATTTCATTGGTGCTTACTCCATGATTTTTTTATTTTTTATTTTATTTATTTATTTATTTTTTTTTTTTTTAAGTCTGTGACTTTTGTGTTAAACAGTATACCAGTTCATCACACACAAAATTGTAGTGAGACAGTTAACAAATAAAGAAAAGAGGATTGTTATTCAAGAAATGGACAAAAATTCACACATGAACCATGTTGATATTGTACAAAAATTGAACATTCCTCCACAAACATTAAATACAACAGTGAGCAAATGAAAAATAATTGAAGCACCACGTTTGGAAGGAAGAAACAGGAAACAAAACAAGTGTGTGATGCTCAGTTTCCCGAACTGGAAAGCTCTGTGCTACTAAAGTGGATGAAATGAGCTCATTCTTCATACATTCTTATTGATGGTGCAGTGGCTCATGCTAAAGAAATATACTCAAAAAATGAAGCACCACAAAGGAATCATCTGAATGGAATGGAAATCAGTAGATGTGATGTATGCATTCAGGAAAAAAAAAAAAATTAATAATAATTAAAAATTCAGAAAAACTGGATGGTTTATTCAAGAGAAAGATCTTCATAAATTAAGCAAGTCAACAACAAGTTGGTCCACCTCTCATCTTTAACATTATGTATTTTGTAAGAAGCACCTAGGATTCCATGCAAGAAAGCACAATCTCATAATGCTTCAAGAAGGCTGGCTTTCATCGTATACTCACAGAAAAGGAAGTAACTGCAGCTGAACACTGGCAGAAAATAACGGGTGCAAGAAGAAAACACTGACTACCTTAGTGTCCATGAATATGTTGATCATGAAGAAGGTAGTGCCATCTGTCGGTCCATGACAACTGCTGAAGTGTTTCAAGAACAGATGGCAGAGAAACAAGAGGAAAGTGAAGACTAGGATGAACTGGAATCTTGACTAGTTCCCACAATTAAGCGATATGTTTTGAGTTTTGAAGTCAACGACAAAGTGAAGAACACACTAAGATGGACAAAAGGGTATTAAAATTATGACAAAATAAACAAGTCAATTATTGACACCTAAAACCTTTGAGAAGACAGGACTACACATGTTATTGTGCTATAGTGTAGTTACGCTAACAACATGTACAATATACCAACACGTTGGTGAAATGACAACCCTTATTCAGTTACCATTAGTGATTCACTACTGGAGGGATTCTAAATGAATGACGTTCATCTGTTTTGAGAATTGTAATCAAATGTACAATTTTAGCATATTTTCATTTTTTCTACATCACATTCCAGGTATGTATTTTGGATGCTAGAGATTGTGCTCTCATATCACATGACATTCCTACTTTCCAGTTGGGTGATAGCAGAAGTGTACTATGTCCAATACATTGAATTTTGCCAATGACACTGTATTTAACACATTTCTGCTTCTTGTATACTAACACACAATTCTGAGAGTTTCTGGGTTTGATATTCCAAATGTAATCTTGAAAAGGCACATTTTGAATTATTATATATTGATTACAGAATGTTGGGAAAAGTGGCGTAGTGAGATACCATATTGCCCCAAATATGGCACCCTTAATTCTGTATTTTCACAAACAAATTGAATATTACCAAATTAGTTATCTTTTGGTAGTACTTTTTCCTCCTTATGTCATTAAAATATGCAATCCTTTAAAAAACATGCTAATGAGACTCTACTGTATATCATCTGATCCATAGATACATCTGACTGATTACAAGACTTTATACTTCTTGCTCCATGGTCCCATTTATCCAGCGTCCAGCCTGTTACTTGTCCACTTTCCCGTGTCTTTCCACCATTCTTCTTCTGTAACTACTTTGTTACAGCCCATATTCTTTCTTTATCAACTGGTCTTTACAGACTCAAGCTATATACAACTATTACATGCTGCTTGAATGAATACTTATTTAACTGTTTCTTGATGCAGCTGAATTTCTCAGCAAATACCATGAAGTAATGAGCATTACTTTCACTGTCAATGTCCATATGACATAAAATGAAGGGCATATTTTTCATTTCTGGAATTTCAGTTACTTGGTAAATTGCAAAAAATATTGGTACTGAGTAATACTATTACAAGAAAAATTATGTTTTCCCTTTTATTTAATAGTGCTGCTAAGTATGGCTGTTCACAGTCTCTCTGCTATTTCATTCAGCCATGCTGCAATTTAAAAGTACTTGCCACTGGGACAAGAGTGCTCATACGATTGTAGACAGGGTGGGCTATACCTGGGGGTATGAAGTATTTTTAATATTTAGAAATAAAAAATGGTACTTGCAAGTAACCATAAGAAGGTTCTGGTTCTGAACCTGTTAAAAACCTATGTAATACTGACTCTTAAATCATTTTCTTGAAAGAAAAAACATGTGACTACACTATTTCTTTTTCCTCCCCCTGAGAGCATGGATGAGGAGCGAGTGGGGAGGGGCGACCCCTGCCCCCCCCCCCCCCCCGCCCCCCTGTCCACGGTATGGATACCATAGCACTGGAATAATAAATTTAGAGAAGGTTACACAACAATTCTAGTCTTTCTTAAGAAAGGGCATATTAATGGGACAACATTATAAGCAGCTGTAGTTAGGAACATGCCAGGTATATTAAACACCTCAAGTACCTCAATTTAAAGAAAATATTTGCTAGATACACATTGATAAAAATGAGAGAGACCGTAATACATATAAATGTGTATCAAGATTACTTATCCCATAGAAAAATGTTTACAAGGGCATTCAGATACAACAAAATTATAGATATTACTTGCATAAAGTCATGTTTAAGAGAAAGAAAGTAATCAAGTGAAACTGCGTGCTTATGGAATATCGTCTCAGTTATGTGACTGGATTCAAGATTTCCTGTCAGAGAGGTCACAGTTCGTAGTAATTGACAGAAAGTCATCAAATAGAACAGAAGTGATTTCTGGCATTTCCCAAGGTAGTGTTATACACCCTCTGCTGTTCCTTATCTATATAAATGATTTAGGAGACGTTCTGAGCAGCCGTCTTAGGTTGTTTGCAGATGATGCTGTCGTTTGTTATCTAGTGAACTCATCAGAAGATGAAAACAAATTGCAAAATGATTTAAAAAAAAAAAAGAGATCTGAGTGGTGTGAAAATTAGCAACTGACCCTAAATAATTAAAAGTGTGAGGTAATCCACATGAGTGCTAAAAGGAATCCATTAAACTTCCGTTACACAATAAGTCAGTCTAATCTAAGGGCTGTAAATTTAACTAAATACCTACGAATTACAATTACGAACCATTTAAACTGGAAAGAACACAAAGAAAATGTTTTGGGGAATGCAAACCAAAGATTGCATTTTATTGGCAGAACACTTAGAAAATGTAACAGATCTACTAAACAGACTGCCTACACTATGCTTGTCCATCATCTTTTGGAGTACGGCTGGGCAGTCTGAGATCCTTATCAGATAGAATTAATGGAGTACATTGAGAAAGTTCAAAGAGGAGCAGCACATTTTGTATTATCGTGAAACAAGGGAGAGAGTGTCATGGAAATGGTACAGGATTTGGGATGGACACCATTAAAACAAAGACTTTTTGTTGCCGTAGAATCTTCTCACAAAATTTCAATCACCAGCTTTCTCCTCCAAATGCGAAAATATTTTGTTGATGCCTACCTACATAGGGAGGAATGATCAACATAATAAGATATGGGGAACCATAGCTCGCATAGAAAGATATAGGTGTTTGTTTTTTCCACGTGCTGTTTGAGAGTGGGATAATAGAGAAATTGTGAAGGTGGTTCAATGAACCCTCTGCTAGGCACTTAAGTGTGATTTGCAGAGTATTCACGTAGATGTAGAAGGTATTCCATATCTGTCTGAAGAGATTTTCACCTTCAAACTTACCAGTAGGTATCTCGCACACATTTCAAGAGGTTTTCAGTCATTTCCTGCACACGGATAAACCAAGATGGCACACACTTGTAGATAAGAGGTGTATCTGAGCGCCAACAGAATGGGTACTGATGCACAGTTGTTGAGTTGTCAACGAGCCGGCCAGCCTCTTTCACCCATTTTATAATATTTTTATCTGCATCCTACAAGCAGAGCAAGAGAAATGAAGGTCCTTAGGCCTTTTATATTTACTGAGTATTAAATAACAAGAACTGAACATTTCTTACAAATACTATACAGCAAGTACGAAAAATGTCATGACAACTTAAGAAAATTTACTGCTTCCTAGAACTGCATCTCAGTGACCTACAACACATCATTCCATTCACTTTCCCCTTTCTTCCTCCACTGAGTTTATGAGTTCAATGTTTCTGTCTTATCAGTTTTCAACCTGTACTTTACTACTTGCAATTACACAATCTAAAACAGATTTGGATAACATTTAAAAAATCCAGTCCTCTTCAAGTTCCATACAGGTTGAATTTGCATGGTATTTCTCTTTACTATAAAAATTGAACATTCTAACCATTATTTTAGTGCTTCCAACATATACTGCTACACATTCTTTTACATGTTTATGTCTTAAGTTTACTAATAACTTGCGTAAACAAAAAAAAGAATTCGTACAGTAAAACAAAACAAAAAATTCTTATCATTATGGAACAGTACTGAGTAAAGCACATTAATGGGAGATGATAAACATCAAGTATCTGGAAACTTATGTTTCCAGCTTTAATTATCCTTTTCTTTGTATAGTTCCAAAAAAATAACGCACAAATTTACCTATTTACTTTGCCAACAAAATATAAGCTAACCTAATTTCAATGGAACTACTTTCTAATTGGACTGAAGACCTCCACGCAAACACAAATCACTATCTTAATCTCAATGGGAAAAATTGCCAAAAGTGACAATAGTTTTGGATATACCAAATGAAGTATTACAGCACTATCACAGTTTCATTGTTCACTGTATAAGCAAAAACGCCAAATGGAACTCCAGTAGTTCATTCATAGAGGCTGCTGCTGCTGCTGCATGTAAGTAAATCACAATGTCAGAGCCAAAGTAAGGAAGAACTATGGCGGATAGCTGCTTGGTGCAGGGACTGGCAGCTAACATTCAACGGTAAGAGATTAACATATTGGGCATAAATGCATGGAAAGACTCAATGCTGAATAAAATAATCTAAGACTTTCAGCCTCGTCAAGTTATGATACCTCCGAGCACCCCTCAGCTATTGTTGTCAAGTAGTAACTTACTGCCAGTTGGTTGCTGTCCACATCAGTGTGATCGAGTTTCCTATACATACTGGCACTGAGACACCCATTGTGTCTGCAGCAAATGGGGGTGTAAAGGAGAGGCAAGGCACACACTTTTTCTACCTTCACCACAAACTTTATGCAGTTATGGGTACTACTGAGATATTCCAATAACTCTCCCAGTTCCCCCATGTGCTAATTACTACACAATGAATGCATTGTCAACGTAGCAATAAAATTAAGTTGGGTTTGTGGTAGTTGTGACCAAGGTGCTCTCCTTCAAGTTCTCTATGAACAAGCAATATTTTGCGCAGGCAGTCTTGATAGCTTTCAGGCACTTGAGAAAGATCTTCGTTTGCTGACAACAGCTGCACTTTTTCTTTCTTAAACAATCAATTTCAGTCAATTTAGGACTATCTTCAAGATACATATGAAGCAATTAGCTGAGTATCATACTTGAACTTCTTTTTAAAACAGTTGTGTATTTACAATACCACTGAATGGGATTATAGAGATGTAACTCACGAGGGCAATGTCTCAGATTATTTGATATTCAGATGCAAGCGTTTCACTTCAGTTAGCATAGGCTGTTATTACATCTGTGACTAGTGATGAAATAAATTTAAATAAAGGTAGAAAATATTTCTGCCCGGCAAATGTGAAAGGATACAGATTGCAGATTATCTGTGCAGTCAACATCAAACATTCATCTCTGGGGATGAAAAATCTAAGAACAATGTACAATACGCCATACACATGTAAATGCCAGGCAATATTGTGAGGGATGGGAAACACCTGCTGTGACTCTATAGCCATGTTGGAAAGTTAATATGAAAGAACAGGTGCTCCATCATAGACTTAAATCTATATCTACATTCCACATACAAGCCACCTTGCTATATGTAGCAGAGAATATATTGGTTATATAGAGGGAAACATTCCACGTAGGAAATATATATCTAAAAACAAAGATGATGTGACTTACCAAATGAAAGTGCTGGCAGGTCGACAGACACACAAACAAACACAAACATACACACAAAATTCAAGCTTTCGCAACAAACTGTGAAATATGTCTGCTTGTGTCTGTATATGTGTGGATGGATATGTGTGTGTGTGCGCGCGCGAGTGTATACCCGTCCTTTTTTCTCCCTAAGGTAAGTCTTTCCGCTCCCGGGATTGGAATGACTCCTTACCCTCTCCCTTAAAACCCACATCCTTTTGTCTTTCCCTCTCCTTCCCTCTTTCCTGATGAGGCAACAGTTTGTTGCGAAAGCTTGAATTTTGTGTGTATGTTTGTGTTTGTTTGTGTGTCTGTCGACCTGCCAGCACTTTCATTTGGTAAGTCACATCATCTTTGTTTTTAGATATATAGAGAATATATTGGTTATCACTAATATTTGTCTGTCCCTCCCCAGCCTCCTTTCCTTCAAAACTATGTTACAGAGCGCAGCAAGAGTAACTGCTGATATGCCTCCTACGAGCTCAAATGTCTCATTTTTATTGTCATGCTAGTTTCATAAGATATATATGGGAAGTAGTAACAAATTGATTTGACTTTTTTCAAAATGCATATTCTTGGAACACCTGCCATGAGTAGGATGAATATCACTGTGATGCTCACACTCTTACTAAACAAATCCAAGACAAAACATGCTCCTCTGCTTTGGATCTTCTCTATTTCCTCTATTAATTAGACATTGTAAGGGTTCCAGAAGGAAAAGCAATATCCACAAATCAGTTAAGTAAGAGTTTTGAAAGCAAAAAGTTTCATGGGTGAATTGCACTTTGTTGGTATTCTTCCAATAACTTTCAATCTGACATTTGATTTACATAAATTAATTTTACATGGTCATTCCACTTACATCACTCTGGATGCAAACTCTAGTTATTTTCCAGTTGTCATTGTTTCCAAGGACTGATCATCGATCACCTAATTGAACAATGATGACTATTTTCACTCTGTCACATACAACACACTACATTTGTTTACACTGAGGGTCAACTTCAGATACATGAAACAAGTATTGTGAAAATAAATGAATGTCTAATAATTTGCAAGTAAACATACAGGAAGTATTTGTGATTCATACATTCTATTCTGCACATTTAAAGTTATTAACACACCAGTAACATTACCTTCACATACTGGCCTTTAAAATCTACAACAGGATCAACAAAGCAGCCACTTTCATCAACTGGGCACATTAAATTTTCATCACGGGTGAGAACACCAGCGGCTAAACTAATACGGTAATCATCTTCCCCAAAAAATGGAGCCTGATGAACAACACCTGTACCAGATTCTTCTGTCACATAGTCATCTGTCTGGACACGGAAAGCTCCTCTCGATTCATACTAGAACAAAAATTGCAATCAAATTTTGTCTTTCTGCACACTATACCAACATTATGAAAATGTGTGTTTTTTCTCACTTAATAAAAAAAAGGACTATGGTTACAATTATCAATCTTACTGTATCATTTGTTGGAAGATATTTTATTTATCATATTATACTTCCAAATTTCATTTATGACTTATTTCCCAACTTAAAAAGTTATAATTGTAATTACAGACGAGCAAACTGATCATCCTTAATGGTACATCCACACTAATCCTAGGAAATATATTCCCTTGGATAGTCACAGAAACTTTCAGGGCAAGTGAACTGACTAAGAGATATTAATTCAACAGCACAACCTACTTAACAAACACTGTTCATTGCACCTTTCCTATGATACCCCAACACATCAACTGAACAGTATACCACAATAAATTCATTAGTTAGTTAGATTCATGACCCATGGATCATTTTGCACGATAAATCATAATGATGTGGAATGAGTCATTTTACATCATAAATTAATTTGTAAATGTGGCTACATGCTGAACATTTATACATTTACTTTATTTATTTATTTATTTTAAATATACAGATGTGAGCTAGTAATTCCTACCCATCACTTTTTATGCATTACAAGAATAGAAATTCTTGTATAGAACAGAAGGAGTTGTCAAGGAGAAACTTTTTCCATTTGTTTTGCTATCTGTCAACATTTTAAGTTCCTTGGTAAGTGATCTAAATTTTTGTTGCAGCACTGTACACCCCTTTTTGTGCTAAAGACAATCATAACATGGAGTAATGAATGTCACCATTTCCTTCTGGTATTGCAATTAATACATCATAGTTCCTTTCGAACAGTAGTGAATTACTTACAACAAATTTCATGAGGGAATAAATATACGCCTATCATGAAGCAGTAGTCAGAATGACTATCTTCTTAAACAGCTGTCTACAAGATGAAATGAAATGTCGTGTGGCTAGGGCCTCCCATCGGGTAGACCGTTCGCCTGGTGCAAGTCTAGAGTTGACATCACTTCAGCGACTTGCGTGTTGATGGGGACGGGATGGGATGATGATGATGATGATGATGATGATGATGATGATGATGATGACACAACACCCAGTCCCTGAGTGGAGAAAATGTCCTACCCAGCCGGGAATTGAACTTGGGCCCCTTGGCATGATATTCCGTCACGCTGACCACTCAGCTACCGGGGCGGGCATCTACAAGATGATCGTCAGTGATCACTACATATTATTCTTACAGCATGTTTCTGAGCAATGAAGATTTTCTTCCTTAAAATGAGTTAACCCACAACATTGCTCCATATGACATTATTGAATGAAAATATGTAAAATATGTCATCTTACTGACTCATCTTGCTGCAAGATTTGCAATTATTCTAAGTGAAAATGTGGCTGAACTAAGTTGTTTTACATGTTCCAAAATGTGCTCTTCCAGTTTAGATTCTGATCAGTACGGACACCTAAGAATTTTGAAGTTTCCACCCTATTTATTATTTTCTTCGCATGTATTACACTCACTGGTGTAGCACTCGTAGATGTGCAGAACTGATTATGTTAGGTCATCTTAAAACTGAGGGTGATACCATTCACAGAAAACCAGTCAATAATACTTTTAAGAACACTGTTTACCATTTCTTCTGTTTCTGTATGTATGCTTGAATTGATTACAGTACTAGGATCATCTGCGAAAAGAACCAATTCTGCTTGTTGTATATTAATCGGAAGATTGTTTACATACATGAGAAGCAATCATGGTCCTGTGATTGAGCCATGGAGAAGCCCATATGTGATTCTCCCCAGTAAGCTGCCAGAGTGTAATCTTTTATATGTAACTTATCTTCAGTTCAGAATGTTTTCTTCACAACAGCCTCACATATATTTTTTATATTTCCATGTATTATACACACAGCATAGCTATGAGTGGGCTTACTACCTTTCTTTAAAAAAAGAAACTACCAAACTTAAAAATAATGCTGTCAGTGAATCACCCACAGTTTAAAAGAAAGTGCTCCTTACAGGTGACATCACAAATAAATAAACCACACAATATATTTTCCAACACAAAAGAGTCTACAGTTGAAAGTGTATGGTTGGAGCACAGCACTGGATGAAAGTGAATCACAGAATATGGGGAAAAGAGAAGAGAAGAGAATTGAAATGTTTGATATGCTGAAAACTAAGTGGACTACTTATATGAAATAAGGAGGATCTCTGATGCATTGGCAAGGAATAAAATGTGTGGAAAACACTGACTAGAAGAAAGGATATGATGACAGGACATGTGTTAAGACATTATGAAATAACTTCCATGGACCAGTGAGCTCCGTATAGTGCAAAAAAGTAGGAAAAGACAGAGACTGAAGTAGATCCAACAACCAATTGAAGATACTGGTTGCAAGTTCTTCTATGAGACGAAGAGATTGGCAGAGAAGAGGAATTTGTGGCAGGCCATTCCAAACAATAACATTTCCTGGTGCCTATCATCCTGTAATGGGCTCTTTCAAGGCAGTTTAATTAGATCCCCTCCTCACAAGCAATACACCTTCAAACTTGACAAAGAATAATTCATTAGCTCAACAGAATCAATTTCTGATGCAGTGACAGGAAATTCATCAATCTCTCTCTCTCTCTCTCTCTCAACTTCGCAGTCCATATGTGGTACAAACTTCAAGACATCCACATTCTATTCTCTATACACTTTTGGGCAATGCTTACTATCCTTCAGCATACATTACTACTAACACTGAAATATTACTGGTTGACACATGGTATTCATTTTTCTCCAAATTTTCAGTCGGCCCCAATGTAAAATGTGTTTAACATCCAAAACTTCACACCTCTTTGCACCAGTACCACATTCACAGGTCATAATTTACGGTAAATAGTCAGGGTTTTAACAAAGCATTCTGAACAGCACAGCATATTTTAAAAAGATTCCTTGTACTTTTATAAATCTGTCAATCTACATCATCTGAAGTACCCTCTTAATTATCTGCACCAAATACCCGCTGCTGATTTATACTGAATCATTGAGCACGTGAGCATGTAAATGTGACTCTGAACATGCACATTACAAAGGAGAAAATATATTCCTGTAACTATTTCTTAGCTTTATTTTCATATGCCATTTTCTTGTGTATGCTTTCCATTTCATGCAACTGGAAATTAACATATTTTTCCAAGCTAGTGGCCTCTTACAAATTAGGCAAAACAGTCCACATTTGTTCCAGCTTCAGTACAATACAAGAAAACCATAACAAACATTTGTCAACTGAAATGAGTTAAATGCAAAGTCACAGAGATACAGCAAAAATAATTCATTTTGTAAAAAAATGGATTGCTAGACAACTATACCAATGTTGACATAGAGGACCACCAAAAATTAAAGGATAATGCCAAAGCAGCTGAATAAACACTCAAGTTACAGAGATAATTTTAAAATGTTCTATAAAGAAAATACTTACATTAAGAAAGTACTTAAAAAGTGGCTTGTATTGTCTCCCCTTTAAAACACATCCTTCAAATTCTTCTAATATTGTATACTGATCTTTCTTCTTGTATAAAGATTCAAGTCTAGCTTTCATGAGGATAAAGACAGACTCTCTCTTCTTGTCTAAAACAAAAAAATAAATACCATCAAACAGTACTGATATCTACAATGTTGAAAATTAAAATAATAAAGAAAAGTTACACAAACTGAATTTTGCTGTATTGCTGGAAAAATTTTAAAATTAGGATTTTTGCATGCTGCTAATGACATGGGTACACTGTGTAACTAATGAAGTGGCACTGAATTAAATTGGGGATATATGGGACACCGTCACCACAAGATGGGACTGGTTGGTAGGAAACACCGTGACGCATGAAGGAATTGTCAATTAGGTAACGGAGAGAAGTGTACAAGGTAAAAGTTCTAGTGGAAAACTAGGGGTGAACACAGTTGAGGAATAAAGTAAGCAGGTTCAAATGGATATAGGTTGCAGGAGTTATCTGAGGATGAAAACATTTGCACATTATAGACTAGAGTGGTGAGCTGCATAAAACCAGTCTTCAGACTGAAAACAACAAGATTTTTGCATACATCATAAGAATTTAATTGATACTTTGCAGATACGAAAAAAATCACCAGTGTGAGATGTGTAGCTTTCACCACACCCAAACAAATCAGTTAACTGGCTTCCCATTATTTTTATATCAATTCTTTTACCACAGAACAGACATGTTTATATCAATAATAGAGTATATATATTTTGTTAAAGAAACTACAATTTTCCATCTATTCTCTGCTCTGAGCAAATGAACACTACAATGAAACAGCTACCAATTAGAAGACTATGCTACAAACACATTTTATTTTCCTTTTGAATTGGAGAAACTGTAAGGGGTCTACTGAATGAGATATTGCTGCTGATAAACTCATGTTAGTCCTGATCCAAACTTCATTTATGCAATCACCTGTTTCTGTCCTCCAGTTCCACTAATTTCCAGGACAGACATTTGTCATTGTATCTCAATCACAAAGATTCTTGCAGAATACTCAAAGATAAAGCTTAAAAATCAAAAACTTTACACATAGTGGTGTTGAAATAACATCACACTTATTTTTGGAAAATTATACAAATGTGTGGACTGAAATATAGCCCAATTCTCTGTCCACTCTGTGGGACAAGGATTTCACAACACTACTATGCAATGTGGCAGTATTTCCTACTCACTATCAGAACAACTACAGTAATGACAACACAAATATATATATGTTCATCCAATATTTAGCTTAGCTTTCACTTCACATAAACTTATCTAATTATGAAAACAACATACCTTTCACTTTCACATAAACTTTTTTCGCATTTACGCACAGCAGCATATTGCTAGGGAGAGTCCATGGGGTAGTAGTCCAAGCAATCAAGGAAACATCAGGTTCATCAACCAATGGAAAACTAACAATAACTGCAACATAAACACATGCAATGGACTTAGTAAGCATCTAGCAATTATGTTTCAAAATACTCCAGGTAGCCTAGGAAAGAAACTTAATACATGTCATCACTGTTATTTGTTATGGATTAACTTGCTTAAATAATATTTATTTTCCATTTGACGAATACTGTAACTTCTGTTAGCTATGGGAAGAGCTTTATCTATAACAAGTAGCTATAAAAAAAATATCACAGGCGTAGCTATGAAGTTTAACAAACTCTTTGGAGCAGGGTATGTAAGCTAAAGTCACTTACTTCAGTAAGTCTTTTGATCCAGTTTATGATCATCGTAATAATAGAAACTTATTCAACACTTCCTGGATCACCATTTTTATTCATGATTATAATCCAACTTGCGAGAAACGAACTTCAATACTATAAACTTCAAAAGATGTATTTGTAACATATTCTGTTCATTAGACAAAAAGGCACAACTACATCAAATACCCATCAAAAGTCGAAGTACATAACAACAATCTAGTCACCGGTATCTATTACCTCGTGGATTTCATAAACAGACAGAACAAGCTGGTTTTCACAACATTTGTGAAATCCCTGATGATTCCTACAGATAGATTTTCGGTTTCCAGAAATGTCATAATACATAAGCTTAAAATGTGTTCCAGAATTCTACAACATAATATAATACTGCTAGAAGACGGAAGGAAGATTAGAGCTTAACTGTCCCATTGATGAAGAAGTCATCAGAGATGGAGCACAAAGTCAGGGTTGGGAAAGTTGATAAGGGAATGTGGACATACTCTATTCAAAGAAACCATCCCAGCAAGTGCCTTAAGCAATTCTTGGAAATTGAGGAAATACTAAGTCAAGGTATCCTGACAAGGATTTTAACCATCATCCTCCCAAATGCGAGTCCAGTGTCTTACCACTGTGCTACATCACTTGGTTGCTGTTAGAAAAGGAGCAAGTCATTTCACATACACTAGACAGAATTGTATATGTATCTCATCGAGTCCTAGTCTTTACCCACTGTTGAGCAAATTTAGTTTATTTTGCATCCCAGTAACATATCTTGCATTTGTCATTTTGGTGTTGATGTAATGATTGAATGGAGAAATTATTGTAAAGCATTCCGTAACGAAACAATTTCAGAAAAACAGAACTCAGCATTATGCTGATCCCTCCGTTGTCCTCCATTTTGGTTCCAGTATGGTCACTGTGTGACTGTATCCATACCTGCCCCATTCATCCATTTACTCACTTAAAGCACAAACAAAACTTCTTAGGATTTTTGCCAGATTCATGAACAGAAATTTACTTTCAAAGTCATTGAACTCTTCAGGCATGCCACTCTTTGTACAACTTTTGCCTTTTTTCATTTTTGTCAACAAGGTATTAAATCTAGGCTTAAGTTTGCTTAGCTTTCAGGGGAACTTTCTATCATGACTGTTTTATCATGGGGGATCTTTCCCATTCCTCACAACTTTGCTCAACACACATCAGTCTGCTGTATTGTACAACATTATTTGTCATCTTATACTGCATATTTTCAGTCTACAGATAAACGTAAGGTGACTACCTCCTTCTAAAATACACTATCTGATCGAAAGTATCCAGATACCTGGCTGAAAATGACTTACAAGTTCGTGGTGCCCTCCATCGGTAATGCTGGAATTCAATATGGTGTTGGCCAACCCTTAGTCTTGATGACAGCTTCCACTCTCACAGGCATACATTCAGTCTGGTGCTGGAAGGTTTCTTGGGGAATGGCAGCCCATTCTTCATGGAGTGCTACACTGAGGAGAGGTATCGATGTTGGTCGGTGAGGCCTGGCACGAAGTCGGCGTTCCAAAACATCCCAAAGGTTTTCAATGGGATTTAGGTCATGACTCTGTGCAGGCCAGTCCATTACAGGGATGTTATTGTCGTGTAACCTCTTCGCCAAAGGCCGTGCATTATGAGCAGGTGCTCAATCATGTTGAAAGGTGCATTCGGCATCAATGTAGGCCTGTGCTGTGATACTGCCATGCAAAATAACAAGGGGTGCAAGCCCCCTCCATGAAAAACACGACCACACCATAATACCACCATCTCCGAATTTTACTATTGGTACTACACACGCTGGCAGATGACGTTCACTGGGCATTTGCCATACCCACACCCTGCCGTGGGACCGCCACATTGTGTACCGTGATTCGTCACACCACTCAATGGTTTTCCACTGTTAAATTGTCCAATGCTTACGCTCCTTATGCCAGGCAAGGCGTCGTTTGGCATTTACCGGCGTGATATGTGGCTTATGAGCAGCCGCTCAACAATGAAATCCAAGTTTTCTCACCTACCGTCTAATTGTCATAATACTTGCAGTGGATCCTAATGCAGTTTGGAATTCCTGTGTGATGGTCTGGATAGATGTGTGCCTATTACACATTACGGTCCTCTTCAACTGTCAGCGGCCTCCATCAGGCAACAGGCAAGGTCGACCTGTACACTTTTGTGCTGTGTGTGTCCCTTTACATTTCCAGCTCACTATCACATTGGAAACAGCAGATCTAGGGATGTTTAGAAGTGTGGAAATCCCTATTACTGATGTATGACACAAGTGATACCCAATCACCTGACTACATTTGAAGTCTGTGAGTTCCGCAGAGCACCCCATTCTGCTCTCTTATTATGTCTAATGACTACTGAGGTCGCTGATATGGAGTACCTGGCAGTAGGTGGCAGCACAAAGCACCTAATATGAAAAACATATGTTTTTTTTTTTTTTTTTTTTTTTTTTTTTTTTTTTTTGGGGGGGGGGGGGGGGTGGTCTGGATACTTTTGATCACAGAGCAGTTGTTCTTGAGCCCAGAGGAATTCCTGCTGCTGGTAAAGTGGTTCTTGCTGCTCTTGTAGCTGGTGATTTTGCAGCTGATACTGATATTGCCACTGTTGTAACTGTGCCCTCAGCAGTTTCAAATTTGAGCCTGACAGTGGACCAGTCTCACAATGGGATCACCACTTCTGGGATAAAAATATGCATAGGTGCATATTGGCATTCTTACCACAGGTAGACTCCCACTCCCCAATGTGGAAGTGTAGGGCACTGAGCCACCACAAATGTATGATACTGACCACTCCGGTAATCTGCAGTCTATTTCTTGTCGCTGTTACTATGCAAAGATATCTTCCCCTTCCTTAACATTTACATTGATGCCCGCAGTCAATGATGTTACAATGGCCTTATGATTTCAGACTCTTTTTTCTATGTTAACTGAATCAGTAAGTTCGGTCTTATGTGTAACCAGGAGATATAATATGTAACCTTTATGAGTCAGTTCTATGACTACTTTTTTTTTGGTTTTGGTTTTAGGGCGCAAAACAGCTATGGTCATTAGCGCCCGGTCCGTGACTTAGGAAACAGTAAAAAACCGAAATTGAAAACCAGCAGCAATGGGAACGAAAGTCATAAAATTGGAGAAACTAAAAGCAGAAGGAAGGCTTAAAAATCCACTACAGAAAGGGGTTGGTTGTCCCCAAAAAAAGCTTCAAATGACTGACGTCATTTCACTGGCACTAATAAACTTGAGAACGCGGTCGGCTGAGCGCGTGTCATCTGCTAAAATCGACGATATATCAGGCGATAGCTGTAGACGGGAGCGTAACGGATTAAAATAGGGGCACTCAATTAAAAGGTGTCTTACCGTCCACAGCTGAGCAGTGGGGACAGAGTGGGGGAGGATCGCCGCTTAAAAGATGTCGATGGCTAAAAAGACAGTGCCCTATCCAGAATCTAGTTAAAATTACCTCCTCCCGATGACGCGTTCGGGAGGAAGAGGTCCAAGCACAAGGAAGAGCTTTCATGTCCCGCAATTTATTATGGGTAAGTGTCGACCAATGCGTGTGCCATAAATGAACAACATGTTGACATAGAACGCTCCGTAGATCGGCGAAGGGAATCGATTGAATAGCTGGCCGAGGAAGAGAAACTGCAGCCTTGGCTGCAATATCGGCCGCCTCATTTCCACAGATACCAACGTGTCCCGGGAGCCAGAGGAACGCCACCGAGACGACCCCCAGGTGGAGCAAGCGCAGACAGTCCTGAATCCGGTGGACCAGAGGGTGCACAGGATAAAGAGCTTGGAGACTGAGGAGAGAGCTGAGAGAATCTGAGCAGATAACGTACTGTATCCGCTGATGGCGGCGGATGTAGTGGACAGCCTGGAGAACAGCGTAAAGCTCCGCAGTATAAACTGAACACTGGTCGGGAAGCCGAAAGTGATTTGGGGTGTCGCCAACAATATAGGCACTCCCTACACCTAACGATGTTTTCGAGCCGTCGGTGTAAATAAATGTGGCGTCCGTCATTTGGCAACATAGAGCAGCAAATGCCCGACGATAAACAAGTGAAGGGGTACCATCCTTGGGAAATCGACAAAGGTCACGGAGCAGGCAGATCCGGGGATGGAGCCAAGGCGGTGCTGTACCCCAAGTTGTCAAGAAGGTTTTAGGAAAGCGGAAGGAAAGAGAATGGAGCAGTTGACGGAAGCGGACTCCCGGTGGTAGTAAGGAGGAGGGGCGGCCTGCATACCCTACATCAAAGGACGCGTCGAAAAAAATGTCATGGGCTGGATTAGCAGGCATGGAAGACAGATGGCTAGCATAACGACTCAGAAGGACTGCTCGCCGATTGGACAGCGGAGGTTCAGCAGTCTCAGCATAAAGGCTTTCCACAGGGCTGGTGTAAAAAGCTCCAGACACTAAACGTAATCCACGGTGGTGGATAGAGTCAAGACGCCGAAGAATAGACGGCCGAGCAGAGGAGTAGACTATGCTTCCATAGTCCAATTTCGAGCGCACTAAGGCGCGATAGAGGCGGAGGAGGACCACTCGGTCCGCTCCCCAGGAGGTACCATTCAGGACACGGAGGGTGTTGAGGGATTGCAGACAGCGAGCCGAAAGATAGGAAACGTGGGAGGACCAGCACAGTTTTCTGTCAAACATAAGACCCAAGAATTTAGCGACGTTTGAAAACGGAAGGTTGACAGGACCTAGATGTAAGGAGGGCGGAAGAAACTCCTTACGTCGCCAAAAATTAGCACAAACGGTCTTACTGAGAGAAAAACGGAAGCCGGTTTCGATGCTCCAAGAGTGGAGGCGATCGAGACATCCTTGAAGATGTCGTTCAAGAAGGCTGGTCCATTGAGAGCTGTAATAGATCGCAAAATCGTCCACAAAGAGGGAGCCCGAGACATCAGGAAGGAGACAATCCATAATTGGATTGATGGCAATGGCAAACAGTACAACACTCAGCACGGAGCCCTGGGGTACCCCATTTTCTTGGGAGAAAGTACGGGAGAGAGTAGTGTTCACCCGCACCCTAAATGTGCACTCTGCCATAAATTCGCGAAGAAAAAGGGGCAGCCGACCTCGAAAGCCCCAAGAGAACAGTGTGCGGAGGATGCCTGTCCTACAACAGGTATCGTATGCTCTCTCCAGATCAAAAAATATTGCTACTGTTTGGCGCTTCCGGAGAAAATTGTTCATATTAGTGGAGAGAGCAACAAGATGGTCAACTGCAGAACGATGCTTTCGGAATCCACATTGGGCAGGTGTTAAAAGACTGCGGGATTCCAGCCACCATGCTAAACGGTAATTCACCATACGCTCCAAAACCTTACAGACACTACTCGTGAGAGAAATGGGGCGATAGCTAGAGGGGAGATGTTTGTCCTTTCCAGGTTTCGGAACAGGAACGACGATAGCTTCCCGCCATCGTCTGGGAAAAGTACTGTCGGTCCAAATTCGATTATAAAGGCGAAGGAGGTAACGCAGACTATGGGTTGATAAATGCAGCAACATTTGGACGTGGATACCATCCCGTCCTGCGGCGGAGGAGCGAGAAGAAGAGAGTGCATGTTGGAGTTCACGCAAGGAGAAAACAGTATTGTAGCTTTCGCGATTTTGAGAGGAGAAAGCAAGAGGTCGCACTTCCGCTGCACGTTTCTTCGGGAGAAACGCTGGCGGGTAATTTGAAGAGCTCGAAGTCTCAGCAAAGTGCTGACCCAACGAGTTAGAAATTGCAATGGGGTCCACTAATGTGTCATGCGCGACAGTGAGCCCAGAGACCGGGGAGAAACTAGGCGCACCTGAGAACCGTCGAAGCCGACTCCAAACTTCCGAGGAGGGAGTGAAGGTGTTAAATGAGCTAATAAAGAAGTTCCAGCTTGCCTTCTTGCTATCGCGGATGACACGAAGGCATCGCACTCGGAACTGCTTATAGCGGATACAGTTGGCCAAAGTAGGATGGTGGCGGAAAACGTGGAGAGCACGTCGCCGCTCACGTATTGCATCATGGCATGGCGACATGTTCCGCAGCTGTAAGAATAACGTCGGTAATATGTGTGACCTCATCGTCGACGCTGGAAAAGTGACGGTCATCGAATGTCGCTAGAGACGAAAAAAGTGTCCAATCGGCTTGGGCAAACTTCCAGCGCCGCGGGCGCATGTAGGGCAGTTGAGGCTGCAGTCTAAGGACACATAGAAAGTGGTCACTCGAGTGTGTATCATCAAGGGCGAACCATTTGAAGTGCCGAGCTAGCGGAACAGTGCCGACCGCAAGGTCCAAATGAGATAAATTTGTCGTGGAGACAGACAAAAATGTAGGGACCCCAGTGTTGAGGCAAACTAGATCTGCTTGGTGGAAGACGTCTAGCAATAGTGAGCCACGTGGACAAGGATGTGGAGATCCCCAAAGCGGGTGGTGGGCATTGAAGTCCCCAACCAAAAAATATGGGGGTGGAAGCTGACCAAGAAGATGAAGGAGATCAGCTCGTGCCATTGGTGTGGACGATGGAATGTATACAGTACAAAGAGAGAACGTGTATCCGGAAAGGGAAAGACGAACGGCGACAGCTTGGAAGGAAGTGTTTAAATGGATTGGGTGATAATGGAGAGTTTCATGGAGAAGAATCATGAGTCCTTCATGTGCTGGAGTGCCTTCAACAGAGGGGAGATCATATCGGACGGACTGAAAATGACGGAGAACAAAGCGGTCATGGGGACGCAGCTTTGTTTCCTGAAGACAGAAGATGACCGGCGAGTAGGATCATAAGAGGATCGAAAATTCATCCCGATTGGCTCGAATACCGCGGATATTCCAGTGGATAATGGACATAGGGTGAACAGAAAATGGAGGAATGTGACCAAGGTTGCCGTCAACTCAACGACTGCTCGGAGCTTGCAACCGACAGCATGGAATGGCATTCAGCCGAAGGCAGAAGATCCTGATCCATAGGTTGTTCAGGAGCAGCTCCTGCCACCAGCGATCGGCCGATTGATCGGCCGCCAGCAGTGCGCCTCGGCGACACAGAAGACGGCCGAGGGCGATTTCCGCCAGGTGGTGCTGTAGATGGGACACGCCTTGGCGGAGAAGGAGAGGAACTGGGTTTCTTTGTAGCCTTCTTGGAAGTATGATGTTTAGATGAAGGAGGAACCGATGGTTGGGAAGTTGCGGGACGTAAAAGCTCTTCACGAGTATGCTCTTTTTTCGAAGTCTTGGTGTCTGACTTTTGGGCTCGAGATTTAGCAGAACCCGACGAAGGGTGAGCCAGAGAGTGGGCAGGCGAAAGTGGTGAGGTTGAATGGGCGATCTTTGCGCTGGCCGATCTGATGACCGTGGCACTAAAGGTGAGGTCGCAAGTCTGCGTGGCAGCCTCCTTTGTTGGCCGAGGAGAAGCAAGGACAGTGCTGTATTTTCCTGTCTGAGGCACGGTGGGCTGTCGACTGGCGAATAATTTTCGAGCAGCAAAGGTCGACACCTTCTCCTTCACTCTGATTTCCTGGATGAGCTTTTCGTCCTTAAAAACGGGGCAATCTCGAGAGGAAGCAGCGTGGTCACCCATACAGTTGATGCAGCGAGGGGATGGAGGTGGACAAGCACCCTCATGGGCATCCTTGCCACACGTAACACATTTGGCCGGATTGGAACAGGACTGGCTGGTGTGATTGAATCGCTGACACCGATAGCAACACGTAGGGTTTGGGACGTAAGGGCGAACGGAAATTATCTCATAGCCTGCTTTGATTTTCGATGGGAGTTGAACTTTGTCAAATGTCAAGAAGACAGTGCGGGTTGGAATGATGTTCGTGTCAACCCTTTTCATAACTCTATGAACAGCCGTTACGCCCTGGTCAGACAGGTAGTGCTGAATTTATTCGTCAGACAATCCATCGAGGGAGCGTGTATAAACGACTCCACGCGAGGAATTTAAAGTACGGTGGGGTTCCACCCGGACAGGGAAGGTGTGTAGTAGTGAAGTACGAAGCAATTTTTGTGCCTGGAGGGCACTGACTGTTTCTAACAACAGGGTGCCATTCCGTAATCTGGAACAAGACTTTACAGGACCTGCAATTGCGTCGATACCTTTCTGAATAATGAAAGGGTTGACCGTGGAGAAGTCGTGACCAGACCGAGAAACAACAAGGAACTGTGGCAACGATGGAAGAACTGTCTGTGGCTGAGACTCAGTGAACTTACGCTTGTGAGCAGACATAGTGGAAGGTGAGGAAACCATTGCGGAAGAATCCCCCATGATTACCGGCGTCTCCGATGGCGCGCTCCTCCCTTGTGGGGGCCCTCTCTGAGGGCACTCCCGCCTTAGGTGATTGTTCACACCTCAGGTCACACCTCCCGACAAACGGACGGAGGGACCAATCGGCACTTTCGGAAGGTATCAGCTCGGGTAATCACCCCTCCCTGGGCCTGGCCGTTACCAGGGGGTACGTACGTGTCCTACCTGTCTACCCGGGGCGGGGAATTACGCGTTACCCCGTCACCAGCTACGCATGGATGTGCGTGGGTCGGCCTTCAGACATGCACAGGGAGGAAGAAAGAGAAAGGGAAAGGAAAGAAGAGAGGTCTCAAATGCCGCAGCGGAGAAAAGGGTAAAGAGAAGAGGTAAGGAAAAGAGAAGGACAAAGGAAGGATGAAGACATACAAGCAAGGAAGGCGAAGAATGCGGTACATTTACAAGCGTCCGTCTCCGGACGTAGGCACAAACCATACTCCCAGAGGGGGAGAAAGGGAAGGAAAGAGCCTGAGGTGAGGGGTGGGGGGGGGGGGGGGGGCGAAGATGGGGGATGGGGATGGATGCGGAAAGGGAAGGTATGCAGCCCGGAAAGGAAGGAAGGCCACATTAGCTCGGGGTCCTGTGCTCGCTACGCACGTATCCACAAAAGAGTTGTGGATCCCCTGGGGGGGGGGGGGGGGGTCTATGACTACTGAAGGTCATTTTCAGGTAAGGCATTCATCCACTCATTTTATGGCTGGAAGTCGAAATTTCTCCAAACACAATATCACCATCAGAAAATTTAAGCACAACATTCTCCAATTTTTCCCTGTAATATTCTACCATTACTGTTTCTGAGGTAGGGTTCTACAAAAGCACCCGGTTCCCATATTTTATGCCAGAAATTTATTTTAGATTCGGAGCCTGTATTTAACCTCAAAAAAATGTAGTATTATTTACAGCTATAAACATACATCCATGGCCAGTGAATGGCTGTTTTTACTATATACAAGCACGAGTCAAATTAAAACTTTTTTTCATGTGACTTCCTGAACAGAACTGGAACACAAGTGTGTTATTTATCAACATAGTCCCCTGACATTCAACATACTTCCTCCAGTGCATAGGAAGTCCAAGAATTCCTCTAGAAAACATTCTTGAGGTCATGTGCACAGCCACTGGTGCATTACATGTTGCTCCTCTTCATCGGAACAGAATTTCTTTCCTGAAGTGAAGGTTAGTTATGGTTGCTATTGTTGCACTGACAGTACGAGGCCAAGCATTGTCATGTTGCAAAATGACACCTGAAGTCAGATTGTCATGTCAATTTGGTCTGATTGCATACCAAAGATGCTTTTTCAACAAATCAGAATATGACATAATAGTGATGGTGTTTCCCTCGGCATGTAGTGTTCCAAGATAATGCCTTTTTTATCCCAAGAGTCAGCATAACCTTTCCTGCAGATAGCTGAACCCAGAAGTTCTTGAGTTTAGGTGATCATAAATGGCACCATTTTTTTCTTGCTCTCCTGGTTTCAGGTTGATTGTTGAGGATCAGTTTCTTCTCCCAGAGTGAGTCTTGCAAGGAAGCTGTCATCATCTGCTTCAAAGCACCACAAATTTCTTCACAGGTGTCAGTACATCACCCCTTCAGTTCTAGAATTAGATGATGTAGCACACATGTTGCAGACAGTTTGTGAAACTTATGCATGTCATGAATCATTTGATGTGGTGAGCCATGGCTAATGTTCAAATTTATGGCTATGTCATACATGACAATTGTCCATCACAGTGGCTTCAGCTGCTGCAATAGGCTCTGGTGTCACAATTCAGTCATACCTAGGAAGGGATTACTTACCACAGAAGTCACACTGTTTTTGAAGTTCCTACTCCACTCATACACTTGCTGCAGTAATAAATGTGAATTACATTACTGGACTTTCATTCACTAGGTTTCATACCTTCACTGTTCAGAAAATGCAAGACAGAAAGATAGAATGCTGCTCTTCATTTGTATACACTTTGCTACCACGTGTTGGGTGCTCTTTGAAGCACTAGTAACTCTGCTGCAAACTTACAGACAATGGCACAGGAGATAAAATGTATATTGTATTTTTAAGGCTTTCACTGACCAGCAATTGTACATACTAATTTGAAATTAAAATTTCATTGCTATTCGGTCCAGGTTTCATCAGACATTCCATTCCTGTACTATAGGGCTAGTAGTGTCATTTACAAGTAGAAGTAGTTCCAGCACTATTTGCTGGACCTTTCTGGAGATAACCAATAACATGTCTTTAAGGGGACTGATCGTCTATCCTCCGTGACATCTGTACATAATTTATCATTGGGCCTGTGGACAGGTTTCTTTGCGAAAGAACATATGCAAGCCAGAAGTAGTTTGGTATTCTTCTCCATGTACTGCATGCCTTACCTGTTACAAAGTATCCTATAATTCTCCAACTAATACTGGACATTGACAAATCCGAATCCAAGTTCATCACAACTCTTTTTTATTTTGAAAATATAGACTGTAAACAGATTATGCTATTTGCAGATGATCAGGTAACTATCGCTAACATAGAATAATCTACAAATAGCAGGATATATAATAACAGAAAAAATTGCAACACCAAAAAATAATTAATGTACAGTAATGAAATTTTGGGATTATATTTGTTTATGTTAACATATTTAAGTGATTAACATTGCAACTGCATGTCTGGTGCAAAACATACATGAAGAGCGCTCAGTTTGACCATTTCTCAACCAATGTGAATACCTCACAGACTTTAGCATTATAAATATATAATCTGTAATACCGTAATATGGTGTACTTTAGTTATTTATTGCACTTAATATTGTCCATTGTGTAAAGTGTAATTTCAACATTAAAAACACGTTTGGTGCACATAATTCAGTGCGACTGGATTGTATCTTTGCTCTTAATGTTTAGTTACCTAGGAACTAGTGTCTCATTGCACACACCAGTCAGTTGTTTCCTGAAGATGGCCCAATAAGCTGAAAACTAGTTAGAAATTTAAAAATATTCTGGTACCACGCGCCGCGGAATTTGAATCCGCACCAGACATCATGGACCCATAGAGGTCTCTGCACCATCGCGCCGTAAGCTGTGGCCATGCGTGCCTCCTGGCCCACTTTTAGTGTGAGGGCGCCACAGTGGAACACTGTGGTTCCAGCAGCCAATAGCGGCGCCCCCGATAGCGTACTTAAGCGCCTGCCTCTCGCTCAGCCAGCCAGTCTAATCTCACGTACGTCTGTTGACACAGCGCCTCACGTTAGACAGCTTGCTTACTGGTTCTGTGTACGAGTGGACGTGTTTGTTAGGTTTCCATGTGACTCCGTTGTTCGATCTTGTTGTTGTTCGTTCTGTCCTCCGTTGGTCGTGTCCATCCTCTCCCATTGTGTTGTTGTCCGCGGGCCTCTCCACGGGTCCCGCCGCACTTTCTGTCATTCCTACCCCGCGACTGTCCCGATCACAGTTACTATATATATTTTCTTTTTTTTTTTAACTGCGATCGGGACGGTTGCGGGGTAGGAATGACGGAAAGCGCGGTGGGACCTGCGAACACACATGAATGCGAACACGCACATATATATATATATATATATTTTATACAGTTTGGGATCTCAGAAAGGCATAACCCTACATCATATTGTTTCCACCATCATACTGGTCTCATCACTTCTATTGTCAGCTCTTTTTTTCTGAATAAAGAAAACAGGATCAGGGACTTACAAATGTGTATCAGTTTTATCTTTGATGGAAAGAAAGCATTACAGGGAACAGGACCAATTCTTTATAAAGTGTAAAATTAAAGCTGATTCTACAACACGAAAATAACATTAAACTGCACTATCTGCCCTTACCTGCAGGATCTTGCACCTGTTTGTAATTTTGGCCCGATTCAAAATTAGACAATGGAGTATTGCATGCAGTTGAGAAGGGCATGACTTTAACTCCCTTGTACACTAGACCTTTGTTAAACAATTCTGTGAACACCCACCACACAGACTCCATATAAGCAGGATACATAGTTTTGTAATCATTTTCAAAATCTGGAAAAATACAAATATATTGCTTAGAATAAATAATTAATAAAAAGGGATAAAATTACAATCAACTGGAAATTTCATCTTACCTATCCATCTCCCCATACGAGTTACAATCTCCTGCCACTGAGTAGCGTATCGCATTACTATAGTTCGACATTCTGCATTGTAATTGGCAATACCCAATTTCGCTACATCATCTGGCCCTTTTATTCCAAGCTTGTTATCAATCTCAAATTCCTCAAAAAGAAAAACAGTACAAACGGCTTACATATAGTCCTTTATTTCAATAACATTTATATAAGCAACAATAATTGTGAAATTTGAAAAACATTCAACAATTATGCTACATAAGACACTGTTTAATGGATGGTAGAGGGCACATCACATCATTATAGTCGCTACTTTTCTTATTCTGTTACTGAATGTATCAAAAGAAAAACATGTGGCTACAATCTGCCCCAATACACACTTTGGTCTCTATTTCCTTCGGTTGCTATACAAAGCAGCAGAGTGTGAGCATCATTGCTTTTGAGTCCGTATCAGATACTGCCTCTTGACTTTTATGCAATAATTATTCACGAAACCATTGTCTTCTTACCAACAGTTTCCACATATGTTTCTTGGGTATCTCTTGTTCCCACTAAGCCAGTACGTTACAACTGCAACTTTGCATCTTTCACTTCTTTGTTTCCTGCACTGTAACACAATACTTAATTCTTCCATTACAAATGAAACCTTGAACATGTATATGTTTATGGAGATGCTATTTGCTCCCCAAAGTGGATATTTTGTAGGTCGTCAGTGACAATACTTTCTTATGGTATCATCAGTAAACACTCGAAAAGAATTGTTCACTCCTGTTGGATTGTTTACAAATACATTTTTGACACACATCGCCCTGTTATGCCTCCTGGAGAATATCTGACACTACAAAATTTTTCACCCTGATTAGCACGTATCAAGCACGATAAAAGCCAAGATCTGTCCACTGTTTCTACATTCCTTTTCCTTTGTGGATACTCCATATGATAGTATGTCTGTTTTCAAACCGCAATGAGGCACAGTGTAAAACTTTGCAACGAAACTTGGGAAAACTGAGTCTCTGTCCATGAGCTGTATGAAATTGTATGTGAGGAAGGAAAAATAAGATTAGGGCTCAATATCAAGTCAGGAAGAATGTCATTAGAGATGAAGCACAAGCTCCAGTAGGGTAAGGGTGGTAAATGAAATTGGCCGTGTCCATTTCAAAGGAGAAATTATTCTGCAATTGGGTTACTGGTGGTGGACTTCAGACAACAAAGGAAAACCCAAATGTGGATTGTCACAAAGCAGATTTTAACACCCACCCATCTCAAATGTGCTGCATATGGATAATGCTTACTAATTTAACAAATTTCTAGTGAGATGGCTCGATTGATCATATGATATTGTCATATATGAGGTCATAAAATGTCTTTAGAGTCCAGAAACAGAAGGAAGTTAGAGGCGTTGGTCTATAATTTTGCACAATTGTTCTCATATGTAACCAACAGCAGACACACATGCTGTTTTGTAATCACTCTGTACAATTTATCATGAGAAACAAACTTTAAACATTACGCAGATAGTGGCATCATAATATGGGCTTCCCGAGTACACAAAATTTTTAACGTAGACTGTAACGTGAGACCATTCACTTTGTTGACAAGGTATAGGCCTGTTAAACAAGTGAGTGACTGAAAATTTCCAGTCTGGTAACTGATGGAGCAAAATTTTCTGACGTTCTCTTAAACTTCACATACCGAGAAGGTAATCAGTGAACATAATCAGCATTGCTCCTCTTACACAACCACCACCCGATATCGATATTTGTTTTCAATCATCATGTACTGTCTTTAGAATAACAGTGCAGGAAACTGTTTTCTAGGCACAGTATTTCTGTTACTGCTAAGTCAAAGAGTTTCCTTACTTTTGTTTACGACCTCATTACATAACAAGATAAAATGGCCAATTAATCTAACTCTTTTTGTGAGAGTTATAAGAGAATTAATTTGTTATGCCAGCCTATTGTCTGAAACTGAATGATAGTTTGTTTTCTAATCACATATTATACAATACTATTGTGCACTGTGTTGTCTACTGAAAACCACGTCCTTCAAAAGCTTTTTATTTGTTAACATTTGTATCCATTGATCATCATGTATACACTGAGGTGACAAAAGTGATGCAATACCTCCTAATATTGTGTCAGACCACCTTTAGCCTGACATTGTGCTGCAACTTTAAGTGACATGGACTCAACAAGTCGTTGGAAGTCTCCTGCAGAAATATGAGCCACACTGCCTCCATAGCCATTTGTAATTGCAAAAGTGTTACTGGTACAAGATTCTGTGCATGAACTGATCTCTCGATTATGTCCCATAAATGTTTGAGGGGATTCACGTCGGGCTATCTGTGTGGCCAAATCATTCCCCTCTAATTGTCCAAAATGCTCTTCAAACCAATCGCGAATGATTGTGGCCTGGTGATGAAGCACATTGTCATCCACAGAAATCCCATCATTGTTTGGGAAGATGGAGTCTATGAATGACTGCAAATGGTCTCCAAGTAGCAAAACATAACCATTTCTGGTCAATGCTAATGTAAACACAGCCCACGACATTATGGAGCCATCAACAGCTTCCACAATGCCTTGTTGACAACTTGGGTCCATGGTTTCATGGAGTCTGCACTGCACTCAAACTCTATCAATGACTCTTATCAACTGAAATCATGATTCAACTGATCATGCGATGGTTTTTCCAGTCATCTAGGGTAGAGTCAATATGGTCATGAGCTCTGGAGAGCTGCTGTAAGTGTTAGCAAAGGTCCTTGCATTTATCGTCTGCTGCCATAGCCCATTAACACTAAATTTCACGACACTGTCCTAACAGATATGTTCGACATACGTCCCACATTGATTTCTGTGGTTATTTCGAGCAGTTTGTTTATCTGTTAGCACTGACAATGCTACATAATTCGCTGGTCTCAGTCGTTAAGTGAAGGCCTTCAACCTTTGTGTTGTCCATGGTGAGAGGTAATGCCAGAAATCTGCCCCCCTCCCCCCCCCCCCTCCCTGCACACTCTTGACTCCATGAATCTTTGAATATTGAACTCCCTAACTATTTCTGAAATGGAATGTCCCATATGTCTAGATCCAACATGTTCAAAGTCTGTTAATGCCAGTCATGTAGCCATAATCACTTTGGGAACCTTTACACACGAATCATCAGAGTACAAATGACAGCTCTAGCAATGCGCAAGAAACTAAGACAAAGCGATAACACAGTAGACACACACTGGAGCTGGGGTCACTACACAATGTAAGCAAATACCAGTCTGATTGATCAGTGGCTGTGCAGCTGTATTTATCTTAGCCTTGGTGAGAGCTACTGGATGGAGCATTCATGTGAGGAGTTTGTGGGTGGCATTATGTCGGCTATTGCAGCACTCCATAAGTACTGTCAACTGTGTATCGGCCACATAAGTCCATTTCTTCCAGCGAGAATTCAGATTTGTCATGATGGAATACAAGAATTATGTTAGAATATATTATTTGTCACCATTTGTTGAAGACAAACTTACTACAGGTAAGCATGGCAGTCCCAGCCAAACCTCCGTTCAACATGAAAACCACACTGGTGCATAAAACGGGTTACTATATCTTTCACTGTCCCTGCTAGAATGTGACCATAGTGTGGAAGACCTGTGGCAAATGGTGGTCCATCATAAAAAGAGAACCTGTAAAAAAAGAGACTTGCTAAACAAGCACAGAAGAGTGAAATTATTAATCGGTAAACTTACATCAATAATTATAAAATTAGTGTATCTTATGCTCAAATTTTCTTTCTGGTAACAATAGTAAGTACTGTAGAGAACAAGAACAAGGTGAAATATTCTCAGTCTGGCATAGAGATGGTAGTGATATCAACAAAATTTTGTTTTGTTACATTGATACACTATTAAATGTAATAACAACAACATAACTCAAATGTTAACTTTCTGCACAAAAGTTATGTTTATAAAGCTTTTTAAACTGCCACATTTGGCACATTTCATTCACAAGGGCAAACAGAAATACTGCACTTTTCCAAAATTATCTTTATCCATTTTCAACAGTTAAGAAATGGGTGGGCAAATTCTAGTGAGCCCATAGTTCTCTTCAAGACAATCTGTGTGAAGGACATCCCATATTTGCACCTAGAAATGAAAACATCAAAACAACACACAATACAGTCCTGGACAACTCGTGATTAAAAGGTGTATAAATAGCTAATGCCATAATCATATCTGAAGAAAGAGAATGGTACAGTACATTTCACATGGAGAATTAAGTGTGAGAAAGCTTTGTACACAATGTGTGCAACGGTTGTTGAATTCTGACTAAATTATACTGTCAAAATTAATTGTAATGTCTGGACTGTACTAAGAAGAAACCATCTGATGTGCTAATTTGTTACTGTGGATAACACTCGGGTGTACCAATCCATATCAGAAAGAAAAAAGCAATCAAACCAGTAGCTGGTGGCCCAGTATAGGAACAAGTTTATTTCATTTGCTGAAAGGCTGTAGCCAGCATTTTATGGGAAGGGCAGATGGGGGGTATGCTTTATTCTCAAACTTACTGGAATGACTTCTTTTCATCTGAGTGGCAGACAGAATATTCTCCAGGGCTGTGCAGTTAATTTTACAACCATAAATACATTGTTTTGTTGTTTCCCATTCTTTTTATTATGAACAAGGTAAAAACAGGTCAACACACTTTGTCGAAACATAAGATTCTCCTTCTTTATGAAGTGTAAAGATGAAAATGTGACCAAATGTGTTATACAATTATTGCTGTACCCCCCCCCCCCCCCCGTCCTCTCTCTCTCTCTCTCTCTCTCTCTCTCTCTCTAACTGCTAAACATATTTTGCAAATTTTGTGAGAGTTGATCTCTCAAACAGCATAACTCTGAGTCAGCCATGAGATGTTTACTTACACTCATGCTCATTAATTAAGGACAATGCTGATACATGATGAAACAACTCTCTGGTGGGTGGTTTTCGGGTTTAAATCACCTCGGGATATGACCATGAGGTACATTTGACCTGCGGTCGTCACACAGTACCGCTGGCAGCAGTCCAAATATCCAGAGGTGCGTTGGTGCATGTCAGAGTATGGAGCAGCGAGTAAGTGTGCAGACGTTTTCAGGCGTGCTCATGGTAACTGTGTGTTGAAAATGGCTCAAAGAACACATATTGATGATGTTATGAGGGGTAGAATACTAGGGCGACTGGAGGCTGGTCAAACACAGCAGGTCGTAGCACAGGCCCTCTGTGTGCCACAAAGTGTGATCTCAAGATTATGGCAACGATTCCAGCAGACAGGAAACGTGTCCAGGCGCTACAGTACAGGACGTCCACAGTGTACAACACCACAAGAGGAGCGATATCTCATCATCATCAGTGCCCGCAGACAGCCTCAGAGTACTGCAGGTAGCCTTGCTCAGGACCTTACTGCAGCCACTGTAATAGCTGTCTCCAGACACACAGTCTACAGACGACTGAAAAGACATGGTTTATTCGCCCGGAGACCTCCAATGTGCATTCCACTGACTCCTGGTCACAGGAGAGCCTGTACAGCCTGGTGTCAAGAACACAGTACATGGTCATTGGAACAGTGGTCCCAGGTTATGTTCACGGACGAGTCCAGGTATAGTCTGAACAGTGATTCTGGTCGGGTTTTCATCTGCTGTGAACCAGGAACCAGATACCAACCCCTTAATGTCCTTGAAAGGGATCTGTATGGTGGTTGTGGTTTGATGGTGTGGGATGGGATTATGATTGGTGCACGTACACCCCTGCATGTCTTTGACAGAGGAACTGTAACAGGTCAGGTGTACCAGGACGTCATTTTGCACCAGTATGGCAGCCTTTTCAAGGGTGCAGTGGGTCCCACCTTCCTCCTGATGGATGATAATGCACAGCCCCCACCAAGCTGCAATCATGGAAGAGTACCTAGAAACAGAAGATATCAGGCCAATGGAGTGGCCTGCTTGTTCTCCAGATTTAAACCCCATTGAACACATCTGGGATACTCTCGGTCGACGTACTGCTGCACATCTTCAAACCCCTATGACACTTCAGGAGCTACGACAGGCACTGGTGCAAGAATGGGAGGCTATACCCCAGCAGCTGCTCGACCACCTGACTCAGAGTATGCCAACCCATTGTGCGGCCTGTGTATGTGTGCATGTCCATCGTATCCCATATTGATGTCGGGGTACATGTGCAGAAAACAGTGGCATTTTGTAGCACATGTGTTTCAGGACAGTTTTCTCAACGTATCACCAATACCGTGGACTTATAGATCCGTGTCGTGTGTGTTCCCTGTGTGCCTAGGCTATTAGCACCAGTTTCTTGTAGTGCCACGTTGTGTGGCGGCACATTCTGCAATTATCCTTAATTTATGAGCATGAGTGTATTTCACCAAGCTAAGAGCTGCAGTCTGTAGCTGTAAAGCTGTCCAACACTCCTTGACAAACTTTGAGAACTAAGAAGGGACTTCAAAACGTAGGTTAAAAATTATTATGGCAGACCAAGTTTTTTTTTTTTAGTGGTGCAGTACACTTCAGAGTAACACAGATCATGACCTATTTTTCAATGTAGTCACCAACTCTCTGTAAATAACAATCTGGAAGTTTAAACAGTTGTTTAATTCCTCAATGATAGAAATCCACTCATTGGTCATCAAGCCATCAAAGAACTGTTATGTGAACGTACTCTTCATTTGAATATCTGTCCCCCTCCCCCCCCCCCTCCAACTCAATGATATTTTAGATTGCCAAAAAGACGGAAACCGAATGATGTAATATCTTCCTTTATGATCAGCATCACTCATGTTTATGTGGCCTTGGTCAAATTGTTGGCACCATTTCACTAGGACTGGATGCAACTTTGCATTTGGTCAACATACCGTCAGGATATCACTATGAATCTGTGTGCAATTTAGATGTTTTCCTCACAAGAATTGTACTGTCCAGATTACTTCAACTTGGGAGTATGTTTACAGTTGCTGCACCAATTTAGTTGCATATTGTGATGCACCTTTTATCTTTCTCACAGCAATACATGAAACTTGGAACATGTACTTTCCTCTGACAATGCACCACTTGTTGCAAAATGGTTTTAGCATGGGATGACATGCATAATTTACTTTCTTTAGCCCTGACGTAAATGAAAAGATATGTTTCTATGGATAATGACACCCTGCAGATATAGGATGGTGAATGTACAGTGCTGTCAGAAAAGACATACTAAACTTTTTTTTAAATTAAATGTGGAGAGACATATAATGTGTGAAAGATTAGGAGAAAGTAACACATATGTCTGTGTTAACACAACTTTTCTAATGCCATTTATAACTATTTCTGCACATAGCTCACTTACCTTGGCTTTCCCTTTGACTGTATCAAACAATTCTTGAAAACATTTTTGTCTTTCCAGAATGCTAAGACAATTTCCTCTTCAGCAGGAAAATTAATAGTCTCAGGCACAATTACCAGAGTTTTGTCACTGGAAAGTGAAAGCATATAAATCATAATGAAAGCAAACAAAAAAATTTCAAAAAGTGACATTGTTTTCCAATGTTTTACTGTAGACATTAATAACAGGCTAGCATTAAAGACAGGCAACTTACGACATTTGTGACATGTGCAATAGTCACAACTCACAGGACAGGTACAATTTTCAATTAAATAAAGCTACTGCTTTTCTCGTTACACTTTTCAGTTTGTGATGAGATACTAAAATGTTTGTGTGCCTTTATTTATAATACTTAGTTTACTCATCACACTAGTACAGTAATGCAGACTCTGCCAACTACAACTCTGAAGCCCCCCCACCATCCGTGTGCTTTCAGCTTACTTTGCTAGCTTTTCTTCTGAGACATACAGACACTACATCAAAAACTGAACTGATGAAAATGATTAATATACAGCTCTAAAATAGTAGCTTCTTTCACTGTAGCAACTTCTCTGTCAATTAAGTACAATGTTCATTTACTGCTATTGTAAACTGACACAACTGTATATTTACATTATTAGCTATGACAGTAACATGTGGCTCATGATGTATGACACATTGTCAATGTGATTGATACATTTTCTGTGTGCATTTTACTTACATTTTATGGATAAAGAAAGAGTATTTTCCAACTTAGAAAAAGATGATGTTGGCTTTTGATCAAAGGTGAGCACTATTTATGAAATGGCTAAATGTATTAAATGTTGATGAATACTTGCAACAAATATGTATTCCAAGTAGACAAATGACACCACAGTGAATAACTGCTATGAAAATTTCAGAGTTCCACAAGTCATTGGTGTCTAAGGCGCATAGGTATTGTGATAGTGTGTAAACACCAACTTACATGCTGTGGTGGAACAGCTCATCCAAGTGATACAGGGAATAACCGCATCCATCTCTAATGCAACAGTTCCACAAACTCTGCTGCATTTGGGGATCTGAGTCAAATTGTGACTCCAACCATGTTCAAGACAGTGCACTGACAAAAGAAAACGAACTTTCTTGGGTCAACCAAAACTTGTGGTAATGGTCACCGGCTGTGGCTTGTGACTTAACTGTGTTGGGTTACATGAAGTCATGGTCACAAGGCAATTTGAAATGGTCTTTTGCTTGAAAAGGGCATCTTATAGTGTGTGGTGACACACACTAGTGTTGAATGTCAATGTTACAGAGTCGCTTTCGAGGGTTGTGAGTGAGTGGACGATTGCAGTGTTGTTTGTCAAGATTTGTGGTCAGCGTTGGGACTGTTAGTTGGCCGTGTTGTTAATGATTTGATATCTAATTTCTACTTTTGATTTGTTGTTGTTATGGATATGATGATGAAATTCACTAGGTCATTGCACACCACAATGGGGACAATATGGTGACAATGATGAAAGTTCTTCATGTTGTATGGTCTGCTGGCCACGTATGTCAAGTGCCGTGTTTGTGATGAATTTATGAAGTTAACCAAAGTTGCCACGTTTCACACCATGGTCAAAAATATGTGGTGGTGTACTCATGACAACATTTGGTGATCTGTTTGGATGAGTCCCTGGTTCAAGAAGTCTGAGTTGACCATTTGTGACATAGTTTTATTGATTTACATTATGGTGTGCTGTTAGTTATTATAGTTAATAACGATTAAGGTTTGTGGGTATTGTGGAGTTTGTTCTAGCTATTTTTATCAAGTTAAGTTTTCGATAATCATTATGTCTGAGAGTTTTGCTTTCTTTGGTATTGAGGAGTTTGTTCTAGCTACATAATAGGTGGAGTTTCAATACCAGTCTTTCAACTTGTGAAGTTGTTCTATCTTGCCATCTTTGACTTCATCCTAGATTAGATTAGTACTTGTTCCATAGATCATGAATACGACACTTCGTAATGATGTGGAACGTGTCGGGGAGGGGGGGGGGGGGGGGAGGGGGTTTGGGGAATTACCCACTCACTATATCCAAAAATTCATCTAATGAGTAGAAGGAGTTGCCACTGAGAAATTCTTTTAATTTCCTTTTAAATGCTATATGGCTATCTGTCAGACTTTTGATGCTATTAGGTAAGTGACCAAAGACTTTTGTGGCAGTATAATTTACCTCCTTCTGAGCCAAAGTTAGATTTAACCTTGAGTAGTGAAGATCATTCTTTCTCCTAGTGTTGTAGCCATGTACACTGCTATTACTTTTGAATTCGTTTGGATTGTTAATAACAAATTTCATAAGTGAATATATATATATATATATTGTGAGGCTACAGTGAAGATTTCTAGCTCTTTGAATAAGCGTCTGCAGGATGATCTTGGATGAGCTCCAGCAACTATTCTGATTACACACTTTTGTGCAATGAACACTCTTTTACTCAATGATGAGTTACCCCAGAATATGATGCCATACGAAAGCAGAGAATGAAAATAGGCTTGGTAAGCTAATTTACTCAGATGTATATCGCCAAAATTTGCAATGACCCTAATAGCATAAGTAGCTGAACTCAAACGTTTCAGCAGATCCTCAGTGTGTTTTTTCCAGTTCAACCCATCATCAATGCATACACATAGAAATTTTGAATATTCTACCTTAGCTACTGATTTATGATTGAAGTCTATATTTATTAATGGTGTCACTCCATTTACTGTGTGGAACTGAATATACTGTTTTTTGTCAAAGTTTAATGAGAGCCTATTTGCAGAGAACCACTTAATGATTTTCTGAAAAACATTGTTTACAATTTCACCAGTTAATTCTTGTCTGTCGGGTGTGATAGCTATACTTGTATCATCGGCAAAACGTACCAGCTTTGCATCTTCGTGAATATAGAATGGCAAGTCATTAATATATATTAAGAACAGCAGAGGACCCAGGACCGAACCTTGCAGCACCCCATTATTTATTGTTCCCCAGTTTGAGAAATCAAGAGTTTTTTGCATATTATGTGAACGGTTTATTTCAACTTTCTGCACTCTTCCAGTTACGTATGATTTAAACCATTTGAGCACTGTTCCATTCATACCACAGTACTTGAGCTTATCTAGAAGTATTCCATGGGTTACACAATCAAAAGCCTTTGATACATCACAAAAAATCCCAACGGGTGACTTCCGGTTACTCAGAGCATTTAATATTTCATTAGTGAAAGTATACAGGGTGTTACAAAAAGGTACGGCCAAACTTTCAGGAAACATTTCTCACACACACATAAAGAAAAGATGTTATGTGGACATGTGTCCAGAAACGCTTAATTTCCATGTTAGAGCTCATTTTAGTTTTGTCAGTATGTAATGTACTTCCTCGATTCACCGCCAGAGGGCCAAATTGAAGGAAGGTAATTTTGACTTCGGTGCTTGTGTTCACATGCAACTCATTGCTCTACAGTACTAGCATCAAGCACATCAGTACGTAGCATCAACAGGTTAGTGTTCATCACGAACGTGGTTTTGCAGGCAGTGCAATGTTTACAAATGCGGAGTTGGCAGATGCCTATTTGATGTATGGATTAGCACGGGGCAATAGCCGTGGCGCGGTACGTTTGTATCGAGACAGATTTCCAGAACAAAGGTGTCCCAACAGAAAGACGTTCGAAGTAATTGATCGGCGTCTTATTAGGGAGCACAGAACATTCCAGCCTATGACTCACGACTGGGGAAGACCTAGAACGACGAGGACACCTGCAATGGACGAGGCAATTCTTCGTGCAGTTGACGATAACCCTAATGTCAGCGTCAAAGAAGTTGCTGCTGTACAAGGTAACGTTGACCACGTCACTGTATGGAGAGTGCAAGGGGAGAACCAGTTGTTTCCGTACCGTGTACAGCGTGTGCAGGCACTATCAGCAGCTGGTTGGCCTCCACGGGTACACTTCTGCGAATGGTTTATCCAACAATGTGTCAAACCTCATTTCAGTGCAAATGTTCTCTTTACGGATGAGGCTTCATTCCAACGTGATCAAATTGTAAATTTTCACAATCAACATGTGGGGGCTGACAAGAATCCGCACGCAATTGTGCAATCACGTCATCAACACAGATTTTCTGTGAACGTTTGGGCAGGCATTGTTGGTGATGTCTTGATTGGGCCCCATGTTCTTCCACCTACACTCAATGGAGCATGTTATCATGATTTCATACGGGATACTCTACCTGTGCTGCTAGAACATGTGCCTTTACAAGTACAACACAACATGTGGTTCATGCACGATGGAGCTCCTGCACATTTCAGTCAAAGTGTTCGTATGCTTCTCGACAACAGATTCGGTGACCGACGGATTGGTAGAGGCGGACCAATTCCATGGCCTCCACGCTCTCCTGACCTCAACCCTCTCGACTTTCATTTATGGGGGCATTTGAAAGCTCTTGTTTACACAACCCTGGTACCAAATGTAGAGACTCTTCATGCTCGTATTGTGGACGGCTGTGATACAATATGCAATTCTCCAGGGCTGCATCAGCGCATCAGGGATTCCATGCGACGGAGGGTGGATGCATGTATCCTCGCTAACAGAGGACATTTTGAACATTTCCTGTAACAAAGTGTTTGAAATCACGCTGGTACATTCTGTTGCTGTGTGTTTCCATTCCATGATTAATGTGATTTGAAGAGAAGTAATAAAATGAGCTCTAACACGGAAAGTAAGCATTTCCGGACACATGTCCACATAACATATTTTCTTTCTTTGTGTGTGAGGAATGTTTCCTGAGTTTGGCCGTACCTTTTTGTAACACCCTGTATATAGCATTTTCCGTTGAAAAACCCTTCTGGAAACCAAACTGACATTTTGTTAAAACTTTGTAAAAATAAAGTTGTGAAGCTACTCTTCAATACATTAGTTTTTCAAGAATTTTGGATAAGGCAGTCAGAAGAGAGATTGGGCGGTATTTGTTGACATCAGACGTATCCACTTTTTTATGCAGTGGTTTAACAATGGCATACTTCAGTCTATCTGGGAAAATACCCTGCTTCAGAGAGCTATTACATATGTGGCTAAGAATCCCACTTATTTCTTGGGAACAAGCTTTTATTATCCTGCTGGAAATGCCATCAATTCCATGTGAGCTTTTATTCTTGAGAGAGTTTATTATCTTCCTAATTTCAGAAGGAGAGATGGGTGGAATTTCAATTGTATCAAATGGTGTGATAAGGCCTCTTCCATTAACTGCCTTGCTTCTTCTAATGAACATGTAGATCCTATTTTCTCTACAACATTTAAAAAATGATTATTCAAAATGTTTTCGACTTCCGGCTTGTTGTTTATCAAGTTTCCATTCGCTTTGATGGTGATGCCGTCATCCTGTACTCTTGGTTGTCCTGTGGGGGACAAGGAAGGAGCCTCCACGCGTGCACTATCTGAGATAAGAGACCGAGAGTCATCTGTCAGATAATGCCGGTGTCCCCCGGAAACGTTGCAATAAAAGACAACGGCCAATCCTTCCAACACCGGAAAAGCAAAAAGAATGGGCCCTTCTCAGAGCCAACTCTGACGATTGCAAGCCTAAACGTAGAGGGTATCACCAAAAACAAACAACAAATCATATCACAACTTTGCCGCACGCGCAAATGGGATATACTGTGTATACAAGAAACACACAAGAAAGAAGGGGCAATAAGACCAGAAATAGAAGGAATGAAATTAGCCTTAGAAAATCCACATCCTAAATATGGCAGCGCTGTCTTCACAAAACCTGAGATGGCCATAATATCAACTGACAGAACTACATACAATAACAGAATTACTGACTGTCGAGTGTAGCACCTTCACCGTAACGTCAGTATACAAGCCGCCCGGAGAGAAGTTCAACTTGACTTTGCCGCCAAACATCAACAACCAGAAAACACAGTTAATCTTAGGAGACTTCAACTGCCACAGCATATCATGGGGCTACAAACATACAGACGACAATGGACATAAATTAGAGCAGTGGGCGGAAATAAATAACTTATCCCTGATCCATGATCCCAAGCTACCATGCTCGTTCAGCAGCAAAATCTGGAAGCGCGAATACAACCCTGATGTTTGTTTTTTAAGCGCAAACATGGAAGACCGATGCTTAAAAGCTGCATACGCACCTCTTCCTAAAACACAACACCGACCTATTGGAATCCAAATACACGCTGCTTTGAGAACAACGAAAATACCATTCCGCAGACGCTTCAACTTTAAAAAAGCTAAATGGATAGAATATTCTGTGGAACTGGATGCAGAAATAGAAAATCTACACCCAATTCCAGAAAATTATCAAACTTTCGTAGAGGCCCTCCAAAAGATTTCTCGAAGACACATACCCCGAGGCTGCAGAGAGCATTTCATCCCAGGTCTCTCTGACGAATCAAAGAATATCCTGAGGGAGTACGAAATGCTATACGAACAGGACCCCTTTAGTGAAGAAGTAATCCAATGTGGAGAAACACTAATGGAAATGATTAGTGAATCAAGACAAAGGAAATGGGTGGAAACTCTGGAAAGAATGGATATGACCTACAGTAGCAAAGCCGCTTGGAACTTAATAAAAAACTTAATTGTGACTTTGGGACAGCTAAACAATGCTCTTCAGTAACACCCAATCTAATTGCCCATCAGCTCCTACTAAATGGAAAACCCAACAAGAAATGTAAGAAAATAAAAAAATCAGCAGAATTCAGAGTCAAGAGTCAAGCATGTTCAAAATACCATTTACCATGAAAGATTTTAATCATGCAATGAACTCATTGAAAATCGGGAAAGCAGTGGGAGTCGACGATATATGCGGGGAACAGATCAAACAGCTCGGATCTAGCGCCAAGCAATGGATCCTGCAGCTCTTTAATCATTGCTTAAAAACGTGTAAGATCCCAAAGATGTGCAGGAAATCAAAGGTAGTGGCGCTACTAAAACCTGGGAAAGACTCAGGTCAACCGAAGAACTACCGCCCAATAGCACTACTGTGCCATCTGCACAAACTGAACCGCATAGCAAATATCGCAGACCAAAAGCTCATTTCCCAACATGCTGGATTCAGACCCGGGAAATCATGCACCAGTCAAATCCTAGCACTCACAGAACACATAGAGGAAGGGTTTGAAAACAAACAAATAACAGGTGTAGCATTGGTGGACTTAAGTTCTGCATACGATACCGTCAACCACAGAAAGCTCATGGAAAAAACTGTACTGTACATTTAAGGATCATCAGTTCACGAAAATCATTGAATCTCTGCTGCAAAATAGACAGTTCTATGTAATGCTGGACGGAAAAAAAAGCCGATGGCGTCGACAAAAGAACGGTCTCACCCAGGGCAGTCTGCTGCCCCCCCCCTACTATTTAACCTATACACCAATGATCAACCAACACCGGAACGTACTACCCATTTCTTGTATGCCGATGATCTGGCCATTACAGCACAAGGAAATAGCTTCGAGGAAGTAGAAGGGAAATTAGAAAGCTCGCTACACGTAATGTCTGAATACTATAAAGAAAACTCCCTCAAACCCAATCCATCTAAGACACATGTTAGCACTTTCCACCTCCGCACAAAACAGGCAAACAGGAAGCTGAACGTCACCTGGAATGGCAGCAACAAACTGGACCATACGGACAAACCAACATACCTTGGTGTCGTGCTGGATAGATCACTGACGTACAGACATCACTGTGAAAAAACCTGCCAAAAAGTTGCTGCCAGGAACAATATTTTAAGAAAACTGACGAATAGTAAATGGGGAGCTACTCCGACTGTATTACGAACAACTGCTCAAGCACTTTGCTTCTCCACGGCAGAATACGCATGCCCTGTATGGTCTCGATCCACACATGCCAAAAAAGTCACTACAGTCCTTAATGAAACATGCAGGCTAACAACAGGATGCATGAAACCCACTCCACTTGGGAAAATATACAAACCAGCTGGATTCTCATCTCCTGAATCCCAAAGAATTGCGCACGAACATACAGAAAAATTTAAACAGATTTTAGACGAGTGCCACCTGCTGCATGGTTCTTCATATGGATGTAGCAGACTTAAATCCCTCAAGAGATTTCTCACTAGTGAATAAACATTGGACTTGGCCCGACATTGGGCTGAAAGGCGTTGAAACAAAGCTCCGGACACGAAAAAGTAAAAGTAGGTTGTCCTGTCTCCCTTGTAATAATATTCCAAATTGTTTTGATTTTGTTATCAGAGGTATTAATCTCAGACATGATGCACATGCTTCTAGATTTTTTTAATAACCTTTCTTAATGTAGAACAGTAGTTTTTATAATATTTGGCTGTTTCTGGGTCATTACTCTTTCTTGTTGTTAGATACAATTCCCTTTTGCGATTACAAGATTTTTTATTCCTTTAGTACGCCAAGGTTTTTTGCATGGTTTCTTATAATTAAATTTAACTACTTTCTTGGGGAAACAGTTTTCAAATTCTCTTACAATTGTATCATGAAATAAGTTATATTTTAAATTAGCATCGGGTTCCTTGTACACCTCATCCCAGTCTAACTGCTGAAGATTTCTAATTGTTGAGTTATTAACTGAATGCACAACTTTGGAGGGTAGTTTTGAATTACTGAATGGAGCTATGTCATATACTGTAACTAGCTGAGCATCATGATCAGAAAGCCCATTCTCAACAGGACAAGAATTTATGTTTTTAAACCTATCTTGGTCTATAAAAGTGTTATCTATCAATGTGCTGCTGTCCTTTACTACCCGAGTAGGAAAATTAATGACAGATGTCAAATTCAAAGAACCGAGCAAGACTTCCAGGTCATTCTTCCTATTACACTCTTTCAGTGAATCAACATTGAAGTCTCCACATATAATAATTTGCTTTCCTCTATCTGACAGACAGCACAACAAGGCATCCAAGTTTTCCAGGAATAAATGAAAGTTTCCTGAAGGGGACCTATATACTGTTACAATTATAAAAGAGCCCTCCTTCAGTTTAAGTTGACAGGCACGTGCTTCTATATGTTGCTCTAGACAAAACTTTTTTGTATCTAAGCTTTCTACACAGTGATAACTTTTGACATATATGGCAACTCCTCCTCCCACCTTATTCTCTCTACTCATATGTGCAGCTAGTTTATAACCACTGATATTTACCTTTTCCATATCAGACACAATGTGATGCTCAGACAGGCGTAGTATATCTATTACATTATCAGATTCAATGTCATCTAAAGAAACCAGGAGCTCATCTACTTTATTCTTCAATCCCGGCATATTTTGGTGAAAAATGGGAACATTATTTTTTACTTTACTTTTCTAACAATCTACCTTTTTCTTTAATCCACCAATATTTTGGTTAAATATGGTAACATTATTATTTACTTTACTGTGGTGAGAATCTTGTGAGTTTTGGACCTCTTTAGCACCTGCCTGCCTGAACTTCTCATTGGATGCTGATATTAGTCTACAAAAGAGATACATCCATGAGTACTAGTGTCCCCCCTTATGGATTTTGCTAACAACCCTGCCAGTTTACCCTTCCCTTTCCTATTGAGATGTAGGCCATGCCTTGTGAAATCCCCCCTATCAATAGCCTCGACAGGAACCAATCCAATGTCTGACAAAGTGGCCGCCCAACGCAACTGATCCAACTCCATATTTACTCTCCTGACAGAGCGGTTCAACTGGGGCTTATCATGCCGCGCGAAAGCAGGCACCAGCCCAACATTGGTATGGGTCATTGCCGAGGCTATTTTCACCATGTCACACTCAATGCTGTAGCCCTGATCCCTATCAATACTGTTTCCCACTCCACCCACTATCATCACATGATCCTGCTTTGTGAATCCCTTGCACAAGGAACCTATATCCTCTACCACCTGGCTAAGATTTGCACTTGGCTTGAAAAAGTTTGTGACCTGGTACCGGTCACCTAATTTTTCCTGCAAAATCTGGCCCACACCTCTTCCATGGCTGCTACCTAGCAACAGAACTACATTTACTTCTACTGGAGCCCCTTCCATACTTAACTGTGGTAGCAAGGCAAATCTATTGGTTGTGCCAATTGGGAAACTTTTCTGTGGCCCCTGTTCCCAGCTACCACTTCCCACCACTGTTTGCCCTCCTCCCCCCTTAACCTCTTCAGTTCCTTCCTCGCTCTGTCCAAATCAGCCTGAAGGGCTCTAGCTATATAGGTCAAGTGAAAGTTTCTATACTAGCTTTCAGAGAAAGGGAAATACGGAAGCGTCTGATCCCACCCGTCTGCTTTGACCCATGACGTCACAAATATGGCGGAAACAAAAACAAACACACACACTCCACAAGAAGCCTAATGACACTAACGGGACAAGCGCGGGAAATGGGGTGTTTTGGGTGGGGGGGCAAATTAAATATAAACAAATTTAGACGCCTTGCGTAGCTACAACGTGTAAGTGAAGACAGCCATGCATGAATACCCACCCACCTCCCCAGGGGTCGTAACCCCTGCAACCCATAGAAGATAAAGATGCTTCAGTAGCTGATTAGTGTTTTTTGTCTTTTTGAAAAAAAAAAAAAATCTCACGGGATAGAACGAACAGATCAGAAAAGTAAATAAAATAAGATGAAACAGAACTGGAGACAGCCACACTCAAACCAAACTCCGCGCCGTCATGACGTCACACACGAGAACACCCTTACGTCACGGGTCAAAGCCGACGCGTTGGATCGGACGCTTCTGTCGACCCAGAGAAAGATGCGGTTTTGTAGTATTGAGGACTTTGCTTTGGCTACACAAATGAAATGAAATTTTTACCAGCTTTTGGATAGAATTGTGGTTATGTGTGAGCTGTATAGGTCAAGTGAAATGTCCAATATCAAATTTTCCCAAAGTTATAAATGATTTATTGTGTATAATATTTTTACTTGGGAACTGTATTGGAGATGGGTATTAGTCAGTGGGTCATGTTTAGGGGTAGGGAGGAATAAGATTCACTAATATTTAATACTGCATCAGATCTACAATATCGGCCTGCCATAAGTCATTCAACCCACATATTATAACATGCCTATGAGGGAATGTTTTGGGTGTTGATTTGTGTAGTTTTGAACTATATTTTTAATAAATTTTGAGCAGCTACCAAAGTCCTCAAAGACATTTTTAAATGTCATATCTTAGTCATTTTCACAAATGTTATACTATTCTAGAGTTTCTAAATTATGATTATTACAGTTACGAAACAATATACAGGAGGGTAGTGCTTGTTGAAAATGTCATTCAATGATAAAAGTCATGTATTATGCAGATAATAAAAGTTGCTAATATCAGAAACATTAGGGTCACAGATGAAACAGCAGAACTTCAGTCGAGAAGGCAAATGAAACCATCAAGGATGTTTACAAAAGGACAGCATGTAATACATAAACACTGAACATAAAGACAAATTACAGCATGAGCTTCAGCTTAAATATGTGGAAACAGCACACAAGGATACTGGCAGAGATATCATCATCAGCATATGCCCTTAGGTTTGCATCAGTGAATAACAGGATGTCCCTTTTGGTGACATAACATCCCTATGTACACTCAGTTTTCAGCTATGGGATTTTTTCTCGGGGTTATATACATACAGCAGGAGAATAATTTACAGACTGTAGAAAAAGGCCATACAAATAATAACGAAGCAGGTGCACAGTAAGAAGCCATATAAAAAATGGGTATCCTTAGAGAAGCACGTTAGTTCATTTACCCATTTGTTGTATCAGGGAAAATATTAGTGAGGAAGTCACAAATAGTTATATAGGCCTACATAACTATGGAATAAGAGCCAGTTTGGAATTAAATTTAACTAGGAAAAATAAATGAAAAACTCAAAAATAGCATTTTCTATCGGATTAAAATTCTATAATATTTCATAACAGATGAAACTGACAACTAAAATATGTTTATCTACAAAAGCACTCAAAATAAGGCTCCTAAATAAAGTACACTACAAAATTTCCGATTACACACGTTCACAATGTACAGCTTTTCACAGGACAAACATCTGTAGCTCATAATGATTATGTCTACCATCTACCTAAGGTCAACATCTCACTCATTATGAGAGGATGCTGCCTCTGTTGCTCAGAGGGGCAGAAGGGAAGACTTGGAGATGTAACAGAGGTACGGCAGCATAGTAATGCTGTAGGAGTCACCAGCAAATGCGTATGGCGAATGCAGTGACATTTTATCATCAAACTAAAATGTTTCCAGTGTGCATAAATATACAAACATGGCACACAAAGTATCTTCAATGAGGTCATGCATTTGTTAAGGCACTCAGGCCTCAGATTGGAGAGGACAGAGGTGCATGCTGTGTGTTTTTTCTGCTTTTTCTTTGTATTTAGATGACAAATCACTCCTATTGTAAAATAATTTTTGGGCGATTACAGGAAAGTACGAACTAAATGTGCATTATGTTCTTCAAATATATGCACACAGTGAAACAGATATATCACAAACCTTTTTAAAAAGATGGAATTCTGTAGAGGTACAATCTGTCTTGGTTCAATGTAAGGCAATGGTATACTGTGCTAACCATAAGGTATCACTCCTTTCCTTAATAAGGCATTAAAAATTCTTTAATCAGTGTTTATCATTGAAATGATAAAAGGACTACTATGTGAGGCACGATTGCAAACTGGATGTTGTTGTTGTTGTGGTCTTCAGTCCTGAGACTGGTTGGATGCAGCTCTCCATGCTACTCTATCCTGTGCAAGCTTCTTCATCTCCCAGTACCTACTGCAACCTACATCCTTCTGAATCTGCTTAGTGTATTGGATTACTACCTAAAAATCTGTGATGAATCAACGAAATCGATTTCACTGAGACTTTTAACTCCTTGTGGGAAACAAATGTGAGCTCTGTACATTCGTATGACATCTACTAATTAACAGGCTAACAAGCTACAAGTTTTTTGCTACACAACGTCAGTCAAACTTATAAAACTAGTGTTACCTCACCTCATTATGATTAATAGAAAGATCGTTGAATGTCAATTTACATCCAATAGTCACACATTCACACGACGCGCAAATGAAATGTTCTGACTTTGGGATTTAAGTCAGTTGACAACTACACTTCCATTTTCAAAACATTCACATGTACACAACCACCTACTCAACACACATCACACATGTGCGGTACACGCCACACGGGTACACCGATGCACACTTCCGACTAATTAGTAATTACGGAACATCTTTGGATAGGTCTACCACAGATTAAGGGCCAGTTGTATGATCTCCGGTTAGTAGCGGGTTAAGCTCTATTCTCGAAATAGCGCGAGAAACGCGTTGTACGAATTGGGAATAACGCCTAACCGGAGAATAAACTCCTGGGTATGCACATTGATGAGAAGATTAATTGGAAGGACCATATGGTGAACTTAGCACTAAAACTAAATTCAGCATGTTTTGTGCTTAGAATAATTTCAAGAGTTTGTAGTAATGACTGTACCAGATTAGTATATTTTGGCTATTTTCAGTCCATTGCATCCTATGGGATAGTATTCTGGGGAAAAACAAATTGTCGTCTAAATGAGATTTTCAAATTGCAAAAACGTGCTATTCGGATAATGACCCACAGCCCACCTCAAACACATTCTAGGCCCCTTTTTATAGCGTTGAAAATTTTAACAATTCCATCATTATACATTCTGAAATGTCTGTTGGTGATCAAAAGAAATCAGGACAAAATGAAAAGCAATACAGACTTCCATAATTACGATACATGGCAATGTAAAGATCTCCACATACAAGCTGTAACAAGGACCCGAAGCCAGAAAAATGTATGTAATCAAGGCATCAAACTTTTTAATGCACTACCAAAACATATCAAAGAGCTGGAAAATGAGGATAAATTTAAAACTGCTCTAAAGAACCACATGCTTGACAAATGCTATTACAGCATAAGTGAATATCTCTGCACAACCGTATAAAATATATGTTTAAGTTAATGTGACAAATGAAATTACATCAGTGCATAATAAATTATGTTATAAAAACCCTTATTAGTTGTATATTGTATTAAACATAAGATAGATTAGTATGAATTCAGCACAGATACAAATTTTGTAAAGATATTATATAGTTGTTAAAATGTACCCTGACAAATCCTATATCACAAATGTGATCATTGGGATGATAATAAACAAATAAATAAATAAATAGATAACTTAGTCGGCGATTTCTGGCCTGTTAGCGAGCTATCGGGGAATAACTTTTGAAGATGGCGTGGGATAGAGACAGATGCGGACAGCGATGGCGAGATTTTAGCTGAACTGTTCATGAGAATGTGAAGGAAAAGAGAGAGTGAGACGAAGCCGATTCCGAATTTATATTCAGATTTTGCACTGAGGGAAACGATTAGCAACACCGATGAATAATTAATGTACAGCAGTGAAATTCTGGGAATACATTTGTCTAGGTAACATATTTAAGTGATTAACATTGCAAGATTATAGGTCGATGTAAGTGCAAGATAAGTCATTTAAAATGTGAAATGCTGGAACATTAGCAACATGTGTAACCGCCAGAATGTTGAATAGAAGCATGCACATGTCCATGCATTGTACAGGTGTTGGGTGTCAGTTTGTGGGATAGAATTCCATGTCTGTGGCACTTCGGTGGTCAATACAGAAACGGTTAATGCAGTTTGTCGATGATGCTGGAGTTGTCGTCCAATGATGTCCCATATGTGCTCGATTGGAGACAGATCTGGTGATCGAGCAGGCCAAGGAAACATGTCAACACACTGTAGAGCATGTTGGGTTACAACAGCGGTTTGTGGGAGTGCGTTATCCTGTTGGAAAACACCCCCTGGAATACTGTTCATCAATAGCAGCACAACAGGTCGAATCTGGTCGTATTTAAAGTACACCAGTGGCAAAAAAAACAGTCAATATCGTCACTGCACGACAGCAATGGAAATGTTACCGATGATGGTGCCACTAAAGCGGACTTACTAAATCAGTTACCCGTAACTGCTTCGCGAAAGAAGACGAAGTAAATATTCCAGAATTCGAAACCAGAACAGCTGTTAGCATGAGTGACATAAAAGTAGATATCTTAAGTGTTGCGAAACAGCTCAAATCACTTAAGAAAGGCAAGTATGGTATAGCACTGAGTTTCCTTTCAGAGTATGCAGACACAATAGCGCCTTTCTTAGCAATCATATACAACCGCTCACTTGACGAAAGGTCTGTTCCTAAAGACTGGAAAGTAGCACAGGTCACACCAATATTCAAGAAAGGAAATAGCAGTAACCCATTGAATTACAGACCCATATCACTGACAGCAATTTGCAATAGGATTTTGGAGCATATACTATCCTCAAACATTATGAATCACCTTGAGGAAAATGACTTACTGATACATAACCAACCCGGATTCAGAAAATATCGTTCTTGTGCAACACAGCTAGCACTTTATTCCCATGAAGTAATGACTGTTGTCGTCAAAGGATCTCAGATCGATTGCATATTCCTAGATTTTCAGAAGGCTTTTGACAGCGTTCCTCACAAGCTACTATTAATCAAATTGCGTACATATGGAGTATCATCTCAGTTGTGTGACTCGATTCGTGATTTCCTCTCAGAGAGGTCACAGTTCGTAGTGATAGATGGTAAATAATCGATTAGAACAGAACTGATATCTGGCGTTCCACAAGGTAATGTCATAGGCCCTCTGCTGTTCCTGATTTACATCAATCATCTAGGTGATAATCTGAGCAGCCCCCTTAGATTGATGACCGATGACACTGTAATTTACCGTCTAGTAAAATCATCAGACGATCAATTTCAAATTACAAAATGATCTAGAGAGAATTTCTGTATGGTGCGGAAAGTGCCAAATGGCACTAAACAAAGAAAAGTGCGAGATCATCCACATGGATACTAAAAGAAATCCGATAAATTTTGGGTATACGATAAATCGCAGAAGTCTAAGGGCCGTCAATTCGACCAAATACCTAGGAATTACAATTACGAGCATCTTAAATTGGAAAGACCACATCAAAGAGTGCGCTTTGTTGGCAGAGCACATAGAAGATGCGATAAACCCACTAAAGAGACAGCCTACATTAGACTTGTCCGTTCTCTGCTGTAATATTGCTGCGCGGTGTGGGATCCTTACCAGGAAGGATAGACAGAGGATATCGAAAAAGTGCAAAGAAGGGCAGCTCGTTTCGTGTTATCGCGCAATAGCGGTGAGAGTGTCACTGATATGATACGCGAGTTGGGGTGGCAGTCACTGGAACAAAGGCGGTTTTCTTTGCGGCGAGATCTATTTACGAAATTTCAATCACCAACTTTCTCTTCCGAATGCGAAAATATTTTGTTGACACCCACCTACGTAGGGAGAAATGATCATCATAATAAAATAAGATAAATCAGAGCTTTTTTTTTTTTCTTTATTGTATTTCAATTCCCCATCGGGGTGGGCTGGCAGCAGCATATGCGCTGCTCTTCAGCCGAAAGACATAGAACAAACAATAGAAGACAGTGAAAAATATACAAAGGAGAGAATATGGTGAACATAGATATAAAAAAGGGGGAACATCATGGAAGGCAATAGACAAAAAAAGGGGCGACTGTAAAATGGAGATAAAAAACTGTTTAAAAGTAGCGCACACAAAAAGCCACACACTGCGACAATTAAAAGAACACAAGGCACAGTATGACTGGAGCATAAAAAGTATCGACGGATGGCGTAGCACATAACAAACACAGACGGCGAACCTCAAAGCAGTACACAATTAAAATGACACCTCTCGACGCACAGGAGAAACAGCACTAAACACAATACTGACGTGACACACGGATGATGATCAAAACGGAGGATCTGCCAGGCGCAAGGAGATGAGGGAGACCGGAAGAAGGGTGGGAGGGAGGGAGGGTTAGAGAGTGGGGAGATGGGTGGGAGGGGGGGCGCTGAAGAGGGCCAGGTAGGGAGGGATGTGGGAAGGAAAGAGGCAGAGTCTCGGGGGAGGAGGGGGGGCGGGCAAATCAGAGCTCGAACGGAAAGATTTAGGTGTTCCTTTTTCCCGCGCGCCGTTCGAGAGTGGAATGGTAGAGAAGTAGTATGAAAACGGTTCGATGAATCCTCTGCCAGGCAATTAAGTGTAAATTGCAGAGTAACCATGTAGATGTAGATGTAGCAGATGTAGATCACCAGAGTGACGTCACAGTCTAACATAACAGTCGCGACACTTCGCCTCAATTTTGTTTCCTACCGCGCCAGCAGCTCTCCAAGCGGCTAGTAACTTAAACTGAGTTCGGCGCGATCGTGAAAGCGAATAGTGGTTGTTTATTTTGATTTCTACAATGGTTTTTACACGCGGGAGCGTTTGTAACGCCTTAAATTGCAGCAACAACAGGAAGATGACAACACAGCTATCTTTTTTTAGGTTTCCTAAGGATCCTGATAGGTATATACCATCATGTTACTAAACTGTGTCATCAGGATTCGCTTGCAAACTACGTGTGTATTATTATTAATTTTTCGTTTTACAAGCAGAAAATGGCTAGTAAATAGCAAACGAGAAGACATTATGAAAAAATATCCAGTTTATCAGTATAACAATATTAGGTTTTGTTCGCTACATTACCAACAAAAACAGTTCATGCACGCAGACAACAATAAACTCGTATGGAATGCAGTACCCATACTGTTTCACGTCACAAATAAGCCACCTCAACAGACGATGAAGAGGAAACTGCCACAAAGATTCGACAATCCATCTAAAGCTGTAAATCAGTCCTATGACACAGAAGCAGCCAGTTCAACTCTCCATGTATCAGTGCTAGATTCGTGTGAATCGTCAACACAGACCCGCTTTAACGATGAAGTGGTTAGATTAAGTACAGTTATTCGTGTGTTAACAAAAGCGTAATGTTTGATATGTATTTCACTCACTTCTGTTGTTAGTCACTTAATTTTCCTTGCTTCCTTCGTGTGATGACATTATTTTGTTAGCACCTTGTTCACTGACAGATTGTTTAAAAATTATTCAAATGTTTGGTTTTGCATGAAATGTAATGTAATCAGCTCATTATAATGTTTACAACATACTTCTCCCACTATTTGACAGTTGCTTGTCACACTTAGAATAATATAAAGATGAAGGTCGTACTTGTGGCGTCAGGCGACGACAATGACCAACACAGTTGGCCTACAGAACGATAAATGAGCTGTCGATCGCTTTTGCATGTAGAGGTACATGTCTGTGCTTCTTACGTGTGAATCTGTGTGTTTATATTATTTTGATATCAACGTGGTAAGCTGCAGTTCTATCCAACGTCACAAGTGTTTCTTCACGAATGTTTTGTAGCTTGCCACTCGATTCTCGGTTTTTGTCCATACTTGCGTTTATTTTAGAATCATTTTTAGAAACATATATGCCTTCTTATACTACACAAACACTTGGAGGCAAGAAAATAACTCAAATATTTCGTAAATTACGTAGAAAATGGCTGCAAAACAAACATTATGCTTAAGACGTGTCCGACTTTCACCTTACTCGCCGCTTGGAGCATTAGATTAGATTAGATTACATTTGTTTTTCGTTGCATAGATCCGTGCTGAGGAGATCTTCGTGGATGTGGAACATATCACTTTTTTTAAGCTGAAATAACAATACTAATAGTATGAGTATATACACTACATCATTTTTTAAGCTGAAATGACAATACTAATAGTATGAGTATATACAATACATCATTTGTTTCTATTAAAAAATTCGTCAATGGAGTAAAAGGAGTTGGCACTAGTAATTCTTTCAGGATCCTTTTAAATTGATCTTTATTTTTAACTAAATTTTGTATGTTTGCTGGCAAATTATTGAAGATGAGTGTTCCTGAGTAGTGGACACGTTTTTGAACTAGAGTAAGTGCTTTTAAGTCCTTGTGCAGATTATTTTTGTTCTTGGTATTGTATGTATGAACTGAGCTGTTTGTTGGAAAAAGAGATATATTATTTAGGACAAATTTCATTAAGGAGTAAGTATACTGAGAGGCGGTAGTTAGTATACCCAGTTCTTTGAAGAGGTTTCTACAGGACGTCCGTGAATTTACTCCACAAATAATACGTATTACATGCTTTTGGACTCTGAAAACTTCTGTTTGACTTGAAGAGTTACCCCAAAATATTATACCATATGACATTATGGAATGAAAGTAGGCAAAGTATGCAAGCTTTTTCATTTTTATGTCGCCTATGTCTTCTAACACTCGAATTGAAAATACAGATTTGTTAAGGCATTTCTGCAGTTCTGTGGTGTGCTCCTCTGAACTGAATTTATTATCAAGTTGTAATCCCAGAAATTTAAGACTGTCAACCTCTTCTACCTGCTCTTCTTCATACTTTATGGATACGCTGGGTGGAAACCTCTTACAGGTTCTGAATTGCATATAGTGAGTCTTTTCGAAGTTTAATGTCAGTGAGTTGGCTTTAAACCATTTATTAATATCCATGAAAATATCATGCAATACTTGTGTCATCTGCAAACAAAACAAACTCTGCTTCTGGCAGTGTAACTGATGAGAGATCATTAATGTACACAAGAAAAAGCAATGGCCCTAAAATGGATCCTCGTGGGACACCACATGTAATTTCTTCCCATTCTGATGATGACTGATGACTTAATTCACTAGTCCCTTGCACTGATACCCTTCGTTTCCTGTTAGTGAGGTATGACTTGAACCATTTTGCAGCGCTGCCTGTGACACCATAGAATTCTAATTTATTTAAAAGGATGTTGTGGTTTACACAATCAAATGCCTTTGACAAATCACAGAAAATATCTGTTGCTTGTAATTTCTTATTTAATGAATTAAGTACATTTTCACTGTAGGTGTAAATAGCTTTCTCGATATTGGAACCCTTCAGAAATCCAAACTGTGTTCTTGATAATATGTTATTTGTGGTCAGATGGTTGAGATGCTGCCCGTACATTACTTTTTCTAAAATTTTTGAGAATGCTGGCAAAAGTGAAATCGGTCTCTAGTTTGATGGTATCTCTTTATCCCCTTTCTTGAACAGAGGCTTAACACCTGCATATTTTACCCAGTCAGGAAATGTCCCAGTTATAATTGATTGGTTACACAAGTAACTTAGAATTGTACTAAACTCACAAGAACATGCCTTAAATAACTTTGTTGATATTTCATCATAACCACTAGAATGCTTTGTTTTTAAGGATTTTATTATGGAAGTTATTTCTTTTGGTGAAGTGAGTGACATATTCACGTATCTGAAGCTATTTGTAAAGGCTAGTTTCAGATATTCAAGGGCATTATTTACTGATCCTGACAATCCCATTCTATCAGTAACGGATATAAAGTACTTGTTAAATAGATTTGCCACACTATGCCGATCGGTTTCTAATTTGTCATCTACCCTTAATGCTATTTGCTCCTGTTCCTTTCTGGTTCTACCTGTCTCCTCTTTCACTCCATCTGTCAAACGGTAACAACTTTTACAGCAGTGAGTGTCGCGACTGATGTTAGACTGTGGTGACATACAGATTAACAGACAGGGTGTGTGGGATAACCACGAGAGTCCTCCCTGCGTCATACGAAATCGCACACCAGACCGTGACTCCAGGTGTAGGGTCAGTGTGTAGCACGCAGACAGGTTGGTTTTGGGCCCTCAGCTGGTCTCCTCTAACCAACACATGGCCAACACTGGCACTGAGGCAGAACCGGCTTTCATCAGATAAAGCAACAGACTTCCACCCTGCCTTCCGATGAACTGTCACTTGAGACCACTGACGTCACAAATGGGAGTGGTTTGTGGTCAGTGGAATGCATGCTACAGTGCATCTTGCTTGAACTGTCCTTCAAGTAACCGATTTGTAACAGTTCGTTTTGTTACCGTGGTGCCAACTGTTGTTCCAATTGCCGCTGCAGATGCAGTACGATGCGCCACAGCCATGGCTGAACATGATGCTCTTCCCTGCCTGTCGCGTCACATGCCCATCCGGGACCCGCTCTTCTTGCGACCATGCAATCCCCTGACCAACGCTGCCGGCAGTCATGTACAGTAGCTACATTCCTGCCAAGCCTTTCTGCAATATTGCAGAAGTAATATCCAGCTTCTTGTAGCCCTACTACATGACCTAATTCAAATTCAGTGAGGTGTTGCCTTGAAGGCATTCTTGACTAACATCAGCTCACCACATCCAATCTCAAAGTTAAGAACGCTTGCTCACTACCGTTACAGCGTGTATTTAAAGCAAACCTGATATGCATCCTCACAGTGGCGCTACTGGTGCCGCTCTTCTGCGACTGGGGCGAAATTTGAAAAGCCACCATCTTTCAGCTGTAGAAACACGCCTACCAACTTTCGTTTATGTCACACAATTCCTAATTGGTGTTGTGATTTTCTTCTGTCAGTGTAAATACTCACGATGCCACATGCCACTTGCTCCACCTGTACTAGTGAGCTTCTAGCTTCTACTGCTAGCTGTGAAAAAATTAAGCCTGAGTAGCTAACCATTTAGGAGGTACATGAAATTGATTGCCAGCGAAATTCCACTCTCCCATCTTTCTGGTAGTCTGCCCACTGATTCGTCGCTATTGTATAGGTTGGTCAGAAACAGCCTGAAAAGCTTGTAAGAGTGTTGCAGGGGAGGTTGCGCTGAGGATTAATTCTTATTAAGCATTGAAGTTGGCCATTCAGTTCGTAGCACACGCAAATTCAAGCAGCCTGCCAGAGACGTGTCACTAATTGCATTCTTCGTTTGATTTCCTCAGACCAAACAAACGTAACTTCTTCTCACCTAGCCTTAATTTATCACTTCCGAAAAAGGCACATTTTAACTAGTAACGAGCATTTGAACAAGTGGTAACTTACGTACTCACGGAGACTGCATTGCCGAATTTTAGCGCGCGCAAGTGCTTGAATTTGCGCGCACAACGACCTAATTGCTAACTTCACTGCTAAATAACTCTGAAAAGGCGCAACGTATCGATTTTTTTACCATTATTTCACAGCACAAGCTCCCTGTAATAACCTTTAAAGCTCTTCACACTTTTATGATTACCCTTTACGCACCTACAGGCGCACACAGAGAATACGGTGTTAGCCCACTAGTAAAGTTGCAGCAACGCCCTGTGAGTAGAACATCAAGAAGCTGTGGCTACTCTCCAGTCATTCTTACACTATTTTAAAAGAACTACTCAGTAAAAAAAAAATTGTTTCTTTTCCATCTTATAAGTTCTTTGTCACCTTTACGATGAACTGCCTACCATTTAATTACTGGTCATAGTTATTGTGATGTTTTCCAATTAAGTAACACATTACATAAAATTCAGATATATTTCAATGAAATAAAGTCGATTTTACATTTTGCGCATGTTTGGTCATACATTGCTGCAGATAAAATGTAACTAACACACTGTATTTTTCTTTAAACTTGGGAGGAGATCTGTATCGAGCTCCGTTCTCGAGAAAATGCACGTACGTAGTGTGTTAACTTTCAGTAGCATACGTTAACGATGCAGCGAGAATGAAATATTCATGACATCTATTGTATCTCCTAAATGATTCGAGATGGTGAAATTAGTTTTTGTCAAATGTTAGAGGAGAGTATTTTGTCATATGTTTAACATGGGGAACATAATTCATGATATACAAGTAACTATGGACTTTTTCAATGGAATAACGTAATTTTTTAAGGGTCATCTACAGCCGATGAAATGAGAATTAGTGGGGCTTTGCAACAGCATGACTGAAGAAATTACTCATATATTTTTGTACTGAATGTGCTTTTTCATACGCTATTCACCTGATATGTCCTCAGTCCCTCGTTTAATAAGCCACTGTTTCAATATTCTGTACCAATTGCAACTCCACTAACATGTTAGTGATGTGATATTTTGTAAACTTCGCTGTGTTATGTCAAAAGAAGAAAATTTTAACATGACAACAAGAGAAATTTACGTGTTTCTCACAATTCGCGACGGATGGAGCTTCTATGAAGAAGAAAAAGGGTAAGAAGTATGTGGCAAATAATCACTATTCCTGTTGTAATTTCAGCAGAATGCAGTAATCAAGTGCCTTTTTAATAACAAATAGTCGGGATTGAAACTTACCAAAGTATTTTATTTCTGTACCTCATTGATCTGAGAAATATGAAAACAGTTTACAGCACACAGTGCACCATTGTTGAGATCCTATCCCCATTCAAAGTGAACTCCTGAACTGTTTCCCCTCGCCTGTCTTTCGATAAGTCAAAAATATAATCTGCGAGAGTTGTCCAGAAAGTAAGTTCCGATTGGTCGCGAAATAGAAACCACAGTGAAAACCAGAAACGTTTTATTTGCAACAGTTAGGTACACGTTCCACCTACTTCTGTATATGGTCGCCGCTCCAACTTCGAGTGTTGTCTTAGTGTTGTATCTACTTTCCAACACCCTCGTCATAGAAAGCAGCCGCCTGTGCTTCCGGCCAGTTATCTTTACTGGTCTGCAGCTCGTTGTTTGTGGAAAAATTTTGTCATCATTGCCAATGGTTCTTGTAAGCAGAGATGAGATTCAGGGAGAGCCAATTGCGGACTGTAATGTGGGTGATGAAACACTTCTCTTCAGAAATGTTGCAGGAGCGTCTTCATTGCCCCTGCAGTGTGTGGCCGAGAATTGGCATGAAGAAGGAACTGCTCGACAGCTGTGTTATGTGGGCTGCATGGCACAGGCGAAATCTGTAACCAGGCCCTCATACTTGGCGGGAGACGCTATTTCTACGCATCTTTACATGCTCACTGTTCACTCAAAACTGAAAAGAGCGACGCGACACGATCGACGGGTATACTAGAGACGCTGCCCAACACATCTGTGCAAAGCTTTACCGGATTTTCCCAGTGGTTTCCATTTCGTGACCGATCGGAACTTACTTTCTGGAAAACCGTCGTATTTTCATCTTGATGAAAGGATAAGAGGATGTAACTGCCCAGCAACCGACCGGTATATTAGGGCTCAGGATCAGGCTGGACCATCACTCTCGTGTGTAAGTGAAGCGTGGCTCAGTGTGAGATGGCCTGTGGCCTGCTGTGTGCCTGAAGGCTTAAATAAAACATTATTAACAAACAAACATTTATTGTCCCCAAAAATACTCTGTGCCTTGATTCACGGCAGCCAGCATGCAGCAGGACGATAGTCTCGCCAGAATGGGCTGACACCCACACATGCCATGCCATCTCGGCCACTGCAGTGGTGGAGGGGCGATCTCAGCATCTGGCAACATCACGGCTCCTTGGCCACAGCTTGTCTGGTGTTGTCTGTGCTGTCTCTCGTGTCAGCAGCACAGACTAGTGGGCTACCAGAACACTCTCATGACATTCCAGAGAGAACCCACTGATCCTACACAGAGTGTACAATCTCAGACTGTGGCACACTGAGGCCTCTGACAGCAGTAAGACCTGCAGCACTGGAATATGTCGGCAGGTACAGGAAGCAAGCAGTAGCTGCAGCATGGACCTCTGCGATGACGATTGTTGTCTGTTCCCTGTCCCCGCCCCCCGTTAGGGTTCCAGAACGCCTAAGGGTGAGTCTCGACTCGAATGGCTATCAGTCACAAAGTACTCCTGGCAGGACTCACTGTTCTATCAGAGTTCGAAGAAAGTCTCCACAATCACAGCGTAGACTGACACAAGTCCTACCTTCAGACTGGTAGGCTACGAATTAAGTACAAGTAGATCAACCCACTACATAAGAATAATACTTACACAGAAACTGTCTCACATGCATTGCTATTGCAAGGCGATGATGACTTCAGCTGGTCTGCTATTGACAGGCCAGCTTTCTGTACGCTTAGGCTGTAGCTGTAGACTTTCAGATGAAGTGCAATTTCGGTACTCTGAATAATTGTTCCTATGTCCAAGTTATGACTTGTTACTATATTTCACCTGATCAACACAGTGACATCCTCCTCTCTCTATGTTGTCCTATTGCTGTATTGGCGTTTTTGATAACCATCTCTTATGGTGTGTAACAATTACCTCTATATTTTGGTTACATTGCACGTAACATCAGCAGTCTCTCCTTGTTGACACTCCATCCGGTGGTTGCATATTGACCCGCTTTGCTCACCTCTTGCATTATCAAGAAAAGACTGTTAAAATTCTCCCCCATTTCGAAGCCTATTACTTTGTGGTCCTTTACTCTCCTGCCCATTAACAAATACATCTCAGATTTGATTCGAGGTGTTCCCAGAACAGTGTTGAGAAACATTTACAGGAAAGTTTACATTGTACAATTTAGCCATCCTAGTTTGCTCTAGTTGAGCCTGAACTCAAAGTTCTTGTGCTCAGAATTTATTTCACTAATTACTGTACCTATTATTTACATTTTCTGAGCCATTATTTAAATACTAGCATAATATTTCTCATAACATAGTCTACACGCAGTTACGTTTACAGTCTCATTTACTCTTCACTTCATTAGTAACATACAGGGTGTCTCAAACCTTCTGAGTCAAATTGAAACATGTGACAATGGGTCCATATCCGACTATATTGAGGCAGGGAACCAATGGTCGGAAATGCACATTTATTGTGTCATGGACATTGTAAGGGGACGTCTTCCTCTAGCATTACTTTTCCTCAACAGTAGTAGTCGATACCATTAATATTTATCGAATTTTGGACAGGTCAATATTATTTCAGCTGTTTTCCTGAAGAATTTCATATAATTTTACACACAATATGCTAAATTTTAATCTTAAATTTATGAAAAGGAATTATTTTATTTTCGTTGTTACAGTCGACATGTACAGTTACAATCATTTTTTTAGAAACATTTGACATTACGAAGTATTTGGCGCACTTAAAATTTCTATTATCTATTACGCAATCCAGTACTGTTTATTATGTTTATTTCTGGATTCATAATATAAAATAATCTAAAGTAATAGAAATTCGTTTGTCAAGAAAAATTGTAAACCCTTAGGAATATTGTTATTACCGCAGAGTGAAGTAGTAGTAAGCACGCCTCTGATGTGATCGGGAGTATTTTTGTATTTTGCATGAACAATATAATTTCGACTTTGTTAATGTGAAAATTCAAAAGACAGTGTGATATAGTAAAATGTAAGACAAATTATCGTAAAAACAAAAATTCTGTAACAACATTCTTCAAAATTATTTAGATTAATTGAACCATGAGAACCTAAAATGTGAGAATTTCAGTTTCAAGAATCAGACCCCTAGACATGAAAAACTGGAGCCACAGAAAAGGTAAGTAAAAAGTTTATTGTAAATCTTATTTCTCTCGAATCTTTAGAAAAGACTTTACCATAGTGGACAGTAGCAACAACATGGAGGGAGTGGTAGATTACAACATGCATGCATGGCAATGGAGCATGAAGTTCAACTGCACTGTCTCAAAGATCTCTGGTGTATGTTGTACCAGAGGACAGGCGGCTTGTACCCTAGAAAGCGGGTCTTCACCCATTTCTACAGGTATTTCATACACCAACGTCTTGACATAACACCAGAGGAAAAAGTCCAGAGATTTGAGACCCAGTATTCGCACTGGCCATGGCAAGCACCTCCCCTTCCAATCCAACGATGAGGGTACGCGTTGTTGACGTGCTCATGGACATTAAGGTCTATCTCTTGGTGGAATATTATGTCGTTCTGCTGGATGACTGTCTATTCGTCATAAGCTGATTGGTATGGTACGAGTAACCATACGCATTATAAGACTGCTGTCTTAAGGGAGCAGTTTCTGATGGCGAAAGTATGTGGTCATCTACTCTATTAATCTTTTTATCAGCCACGTTAGTCGTGTGGGATACATGGAACAGGATCAAGACTGGGAACATGTCTGTTATTTGCAGTTACTATGGCTGTCAAGTAAATACCTTCCCCAGAGGTTTCTTGTTAGTGTTTTCAGAATATGGAAAAATCTAGCGGCAGTAATTCTTGTAATGCAAAGGTGAATCCTGACTGTCTTGCTGGTAACGATATAAAATAAATTATAAAATGGTTCAAATGGCTCTTAGCACTATGGGACTTAACATCTGAGGTCATCAGTCCCCTAGAACTTAGAACTACTTAAACCTAACTAACCTAAGGACATCACACACATCCATGCCCGAGGCAGGATTCGAACCTGCGACCGCAGCAGTCGTGCTTTTCCGGACTGAAGCGCCTAGAACCGCTCGGGCACAGCGGCCGGCAACGAATTATGCCTTCCTGATATGTGAAGGAGGCAATGTTTGTCGAGCCGACTTAGACTGTTACCTATTAAAATTTTCGCATATGTAATCCTAATGTTGTTCTGTAATTTGTCTACTGGGAAAGTAACACGAGCTAAAAATATTGAGCACGTGAGCAAGACGTCTTTTTACAATTATGACGCTAAAATTAGAGTACATAAGTATGTACATGTTTTGGAAGACTGTAGTTTTAATGGATTATTCGATAATGGTAAGTTGCACTAATGTATCTCGATACTATATTTAAATAAGGTAATCGGGACCTATAATCAATATACACTGAAGAGCCAAAGAAACTGGTACACCTGCCTAATATCGTTTAGGGCCCACGCGAACACGCAGAAGCGCCGCAACACGACGTGGCATGGACTCGGCTATTGTCTGAAGTAGTGCTGGAGGGAATTGACACCATGAATCCTGCAAGGCTGTCCATAAATCCGTAAGAGTAAGAGGGGGTGGAGATCATTTCTGAACAGCACGTTGTAAGCATCCTGGATATGCTCAATAATATCCATGTCTGGGGAGTTTGACGGTCAACGGAAGTGTTTAAACTCAGAAGAGTGTTCCTGGAGCCACACTGTAGCAATTCTTGACGTGCGGGGTGTCGCATTGTCCTGCTGGAATTGCCCAAGTCCGTCGGAATGCACAATAGACATGAATGGATGCAGGTCATCAGACAGGATGTTTGCGTACGTGCCATCTGTCAGAGTCGTATCTAGACGTATCAGAGGCCCCATACCATTCCAATTGCACATGCCCCACACCATTGCAAAGCCTCCACCAGCTTGAGCAGTCCCCTGCAGACATCCAGGGTCCATGGATTCATGAGGTTGTCTCCATACCCGTACACGTCCATTTGCTCGATACAATTTGAAACGAGACTCATCCGACAAGGCAACATGTTTCCAGTCATCAACAGTTCAATGTCAATGTTGACGGGCCCAGGCGAGACGTAAAGCTTTGTGTCCTGCATCAAGGGCACACAGTGGACCTTCGGCTCCGAAAGCCCATACCGATGATGTTTCGTTGAACGGTTCGCACGCAGACACTTGTTGAAGACCCAGTACCGAAATCGGCAGCAATTTGCGGAGGGGTTGCACTCCTGCCACATTGAATGATTCTCTTCAGTCGTCGTTGGTACTGTTCTTGCAGGAGCTTTTTCCGGCTGCAGCGATATCTGAGATTTGATGTTTTACCGCGTTCCTGATATTCACGGTACACTCGTGAAATGGTGGTACGGGAAAATCCCTACTTCATCGCTACCTTCGAGATGCTGTATTCCATTGCTCGTGCGCCGACTTTACACCACGTACAAACTCACTTAAATCTTGATAACCTGGCATTGTAGCAACAGTAACCGATCTAATAACTGCGCCATACACTTGTCTTATACAGGCGTTGCCGACCGCAGCGCCGTATTCTGCCTGTTTACATATCTCTGTATTTGAATGCGCATGCCTATACCAGTTTTTTGGCGCTTCAGTGTATATTATAAAAATAAGTGTACAATGTGCGTGCCACTGAAACTCAGAAGTGAGTGCCGGTGCGATCAAGGGAGTTATATGGTGCGATAGCCCTCTATCCCCCATCCACGAAGAAGATTCCCAGTTTTATTTGAAAGGCGTTCTTTTGAAGATACAAGGGCTGGGAAGTTTCGCCCTCTAGAAATTTCTAGAACATTCTAGAGTATCCTAGAGTGTTCCACAACATTCGAGAATGTTCTGGAATATTCCACAATGATCTGGAATGTTCGGAATAGTGTGGAACATTCGAGAAGATTCCCGAATGTTCAGTAACATCTCGGAACATCCCAAATCATTGTGGAGCATTCCAGAACACTCTCGAATGTTGTGGAATGTTCTGGAACATTGTGAGCCATTCAAAGCCTTTTTTGTATGTTCTGGAATTCGTCACCGTTTGGCTACCCATTGGTAGGGGTATATGAAGCAAGACCCGTCGTGGGTTCGAACGTGTTTCTTATCAGTGACGAAGGGAACAACCGAAGAAGTAGTGCAGTGAGTGAATAAAAAAAAAAAAAAAAAAAACAAAAAAAAACAGTGAAGTGCGAATAGTCAAAGTGATACAGTGACTGAAAATAAATCTAAAATAAAGTTTGCAAAGTATGTAAAGTGTACTTAGTGTAGTTGTTAATCAAAGTTGATTTGACTTACGTTTTAGACAATTCCCAGACGCAAAATAGGAGGAGATATTGCCAGTTCTGAAGCAAAATGCCGAAAACAAAATGAATAGCGAAGAGTGCAAAGCACGTTTAAGTTCCCAACAAACGAGAATGAGTACCGTGCGAAGTAGAGAAACAGAAGAACAACGAAACGAACGAATTGAAGAATCAAGAATTGTGACACAACCTTATAATAAAAGACTGCCAACTCAAGCCAGCCATGAAAATATCAGCCTCCGAGAAGGGGGCACGAGGACAAGTAAACAGTACAACCTAACAAATGAATCATTCCACCACGACCCGACGAAAGAATATAACAAACACAAAAAAAAGAAATGATCCATGAGCGGAATAAATCTTCAACCCGGCTGGGAATCGAACCTGGGCCCGCTGCATGGTAGGCAAACACGTTATCACTCATCTTTTTTTTCTTTTTTTATCCCTTTTCCCCCTAGATCTCTTTCACATCATGTGTTGGCCCCTAAAACTAACTAGGAATGTTGTTTGCCACCACTTCAGGCTCCGTCCCTGAACAAAAATTAAATACACCTTTGATCGTTTTGTTAAAAAAAGAAAAGGATAAAGGAGTACAATACCTTTATTACATTTTGTTTGTTTCATATTTTGTTGTTCTGTTTTCATTTTTTTGTTTTTTAATTCTCTTCCGGGCATGTTCACAGCAGCCAGTCGCTGAGATGTCCAGGTCGTCTTATCGTTCAGCGAGATTGAAACATCCTATAATTACCGTTGATGTCTCTCATCAGTCCATCATGTGCGTTATCGTCAATCTCTTCTCACACTCGGTACACCCCAATGGTCTGGAGGGCACGTAAACAACGACCCCAAGTAATTCGCAAGGAGCGAACCATATGACACCTTGTGCCGCAAACCCGTGTGGTTGCTCGTTAAAGCGCCAAAAATCTAACGAGCAGGCGGATTATAACAACCATAAACACATTGTAACCGGAAAAATGGATAACATATGCCAATTTTGCAGCGCGAAAGAATTCAGTAGAGAAACCAGGATTCTGTTGCGTGAATGGAAAAATACGGTTACCATCACTGGAAGCAGCTCAGCAGGAACTTTTACATTACATGACCGGGGAAACTCTAGTATCAAAACATTTTCTTCAAAATATAAAAGCGTACAACGCTTGGTTCCAAATGACTTCTTTCGGTGGCACTTTGATCAACACTAATTGTGTTTTTTCCATGCAAGGAGAAATTTATCAAAACATGGGGTCATTACTACCACTATCCAACGAAGACCATCGGAAATGAAGAAACAGAAATTGATCAACGATGTACAAACATTAGTGGACTGAGACGAGAAGTAGCCCAAGATGTTCAAAGGATATTACATAGATATAATCAACTGATTCCCGTATTCAAAACAGCACTAGACCGAATGATTTTTGATGACTATAAGAACACGAACGTCGATTTAATGCACTTCAGATAGATGAAGTCGCATTCGTAGCTGTGAACAATGAAAACACAAGCTGTGACATAATTGTACAACAAATAAGAGAAGGACTATAACGCATTGCAGAGGCACACTGTACAATAATGATGTGGTCCAATATCCATTAATATTTCTGCACGGAGAGGATCGATATTATTTTAATGTGAAACAAACCCCACCAGAAACAGGCGTAGAAACAAACAAAAAAGTCACTTCCGAAGAGTTCTATGCTTACCGTTCAATGATCAGAGACAATGAAACACACAGTCATATTCTCAACACTCGCCGTTTATTCCAACAATTCCTGGTAGATATGTATGCAAAAACAGAAGCGGAATGGATGCTTTACATGAGACTGAAACAGAAGAAACTACGCACGAGAGAATACATCCACCTTCGAGACGCAATCATAAATGACGGAAACGTTGACAACGTTGGAACAATGGTAATCTTACCCTCATCATAGATAGGAAGTCCGAGACACATGCACGAATACACTCAAGATGCCATGACCTACATCAGAAAATTTGAATCATGTGGTCTCTTCATAATACACTCCTGGAAATTGAAATAAGAACACCGTGAATTCATTGTCCCAGGAAGGGGAAACTTTATTGACACATTCCTGGGGTCAGATACATCACATGATCACACTGACAGAACCACAGGCACATAGACACAGGCAACAGAGCATGCACAGTGTTGGCACTAGTACAGTGTATATCCACCTTTCGCAGCAATGCAGGCTGCTATTCTCCCATGGAGACGATCGTAGAGATGCTGGATGTAGTCCTGTGGAACGGCTTGCCATGCCATTTCCACCTGGCGCCTCAGTTGGACCAGCGTTCGTGCTGGACGTGCAAACCGCGTGAGACGACGCTTCATCCAGTCCCAAACATGCTCAATGGGGGACAGATCCGGAGATCTTGCTGGCCAGGGTAGTTGACTTACACCTTCTAGAGCACGTTGGGTGGCACGGGATACATGCGGACGTGCATTGTCCTGTTGGAACAGCAAGTTCCCTTGCCGGTCTAGGAATGGTAGAACGATGGGTTCGATGACGGTTTGGATGTACCGTGCACTATTCAGTGTCCCCTCGACGATCACCAGTGGTGTACGGCCAGTGTAGGAGATCGCTCCCCACACCATGATGCCGGGTGTTGGCCCTGTGTGCCTCGGTCGTATGCAGTCCTGATTGTGGCGCTCACCTGCACGGCGCCAAACACGCATACGACCATCATTGGCACCAAGGCAGAAGCGACTCTCATCACTGAAGACGACACGTCTCCATTCGTCCCTCCATTCACGCCTGTCGCGACACCACTGGAGGCGGGCTGCACGATGTTGGGGCGTGAGCGGAAGACGGCCTAACGGTGTGCGGGACCGTAGCCCAGCTTCATGGAGACGGTTGCGAATGGTCCTCGCCGATACCCCAGGAGCAACAGTGTCCCTAATTTGCTGGGAAGTGGCGGTGCGGTCCCCTACGGCACTGCGTAGGATCCTACGGTCTTGGCGTGCATCCGTGCGTCGCTGCGGTCCGGTCCCAGGTCGACGGGCACGCGCACCTTCCGCCGACCACTGGCGACAACATCGATGTACTGTGGAGACCTCACGCCCCACGTGTTGAGCAATTCGGCGGTACGTCCACCCGGCCTCCCGCATGCCCACTATACGCCCTCGCTCAAAGTCCGTCAACTGCACATACAGTTCACGTCCACGCTGTCGCGGCATGCTACCAGTGTTAAAGACTGCGATGGAGCTCCGTATGCCACGGCAAACTGGCTGACACTGACGGCGGCGGTGCACAAATGCTGCGCAGCTAGCGCCATTCGACGGCCAACACCGCGGTTCCTGGTGTGTCCGCTGTGCCGTGCGTGTGATCATTGCTTGTACAGCCCTCTCGCAGTGTCCGGAGCAAGTATGGTGGGTCTGACACACCGGTGTCAATGTGTTCTTTTTTCCATTTCCAGGAGTGTATTTACATGCAACTTGTCGTTGCTAGAAATCAAAGTACAATTAAGACACAGACAAGCTCGAATGCATCGACATGAGATAATAGCCTGAATTATCCGATAAAAACAAATGAGATGTATTGAAGTCATCACAAAATACATCTTCGAAACCGTTAAATGCTGGATGCACACAATCGCATGAGAAAAACGAGAAGTTCCTCATTCACACAATCTCTTATGGCTACACGACAGAATTCATCCCACGGATGTCGACAAAATCATCATTGCTGAATTTCCCAATCCACGAGAAGAGTCGGAACTGAACGACATAATAGTGAAAAACGTGATTCAAGGACCATGCAAGCTATTAAACCCCAATTCGCCTTGTATGAGTGATGGAAAATGTACAAAAAAGTACCCAAACGACACACAAACTGGAGTTGATGGCTGTTCCAAATACTAGGGTGACCAAATTATTTTCAGTGAAAACCGGGACACATTCACCCGGGTGCCAATGGACACCTCATTCCACATGTACCCAAACAGGCGGATTACTCTTTCAGCTGCTGGAAACAGTGATAACCAGCGAGTTTTCGAGTGACACATTACATTCATATATTCAGTTCCCACATAATCACAGAACTCCTTAAGCCTCTCTGTTCTAACAGTATATATGTAAAAGTGTGAGTATACCTTCATGACGATAGTTTCAACATCACAGCTTAAACTGTCAGCAGATGTGTGCACGCTATTGTGTAAAACATGTGCAGGACACTCTATGCCTTCAATGTTTTCATGCAATGTAGCCTTTAATTTGGTAAATACGTTGCATTTGCCTTGTCTTTTTAAACCACCAAAGTTTGTGTTGGTGTTGTCTCCACAAAATGCCACACATTTATTTTTCTCAAGATGAAACGTTTCGATAGTATTCATACAAAATCTTGAAACTTCGTCAGATGTTTCATTAGGTAGGGAACTCACCTTCAAAAGTTTGGTCTGAATTCCCTGATTAATATCGAAAAACTGAACAACAAACGGAAATATTTTAGTGGCCTTATGACTGCTGGCATCAGTGGATATCCCGTAGAAAGAAGACTTTTTGATGTATTCAAGGCTTTCCTTTACGCTCTGGGGAGCAATAACTCCTTTCACTAAGGCTGACACTTTAGTTCTTGCTGTACTAAACTTTTTTTACAATGGAAGAGGCATCAAACATAATGTTGTTAAGCTTATTAGTACAATCACTAGATCTATAAGTTTGGTGATGTTTTACCGTGTGGTAGGCTAGTGTAAGCTCGGCTGCTCGAACTTTCGTCTCTTCACTTGACTGATGTTTCACAAAATAATTTTGTAGAGTTTTACTGCAGCTCGGTGCACTGTATCTGTTAATGTGTTTCTTTGACCTGATGTGATCAACTATGGCGGAACGTCCACCTTGACTTATACTAATAAAACAGTTACATACGGAACACTCTGCTTCGTAATCAAAACGACCTCTATTAATGAAATTCCATTCCTTGGAATAACAGTCACTAAACACGCAGGCACGTTTCGCCATTGCGTTTCACAGTACTGCAGCAATAATACCACTAATATGAGAAACTATTGCAGTGTGTCTGACAAAACATCAACTACTGCACTGTTCTGACAATGAGTGTGAGAGTAAGTGGCGCAACAATCGGACGGTTTCATAGCTCTGTTACAATAATACAACTTACTACAAATTTTCGGGACACCAGAACACAGGGATGAAAATCGGGACAATCCCGGTTTTCCGGGACGTTTGGTCACCCTACAAATACAGAAGACGATCACCCAAAAACGGTGGCTTCACAGCAAAAATACGAATACGAGGCAGCGACGAATTGGCAATAGATAATCAATGGGTAGTACCATATAACACACTACTTTCCAAAATATTCCTAGGGCACATAAACACTGAATAATGCAATTCAATGAACTCCATCAAATATGTCTGTAAGTATGAGAACAAAGGCAGTGACATGGCAGTATTTCAAATAGGCAAAAACAGCGAACAACAAAACAGAAACGAGATCCAAATGTGCCAAATGGGAAGATACATGAACAGTAACGAAGCAGCGTGGCAGATTTTCGGTTTTCCCGTAGACGAACGCGAACCAGCTGTGCAACATCTAGCAGTACTTTTGGACGAATGACAGAGAGCTTACTTCACAAAAGACACCGTCAGAAAAACTGCAAGCGAACCACCTCAGAATACAACATTAGCAGTTTTTACCAACTGTTCCAAACGGATCCATTCGCGCAAACATTACTATATGTCGACGTCCCTACTGAGGTGTAGCGCCGTATTAACAATCCTGCCTTGGAGGCGGTTAAGTGGGAGATTGTCTCACAAGTCAGAGCTGGATAGTGACAGATGGTGACGCGAGACTGGACGCGCACGTAGTTTATGTATCAGCCGATAGAGGGCAGTACTGGATAGGGGACTGTGGTTTAGTTTCGATCGTGCCCACGAGGTGGTGGTGGTGATTAGTGTTTAACGTCCCGTCGACAACGAGGTCATTAGAGACGGAGCGCAAGCTCGGGTGAGGGAAGGATGGGGAAGGAAATCGGCCGTGTCCTTTCAAAGGAACCATCCCGGCATATGCCTGAAGCGATTTAGGGAAATCACGGAAAACCTAAATCAGGATGGCCGGAGACGGGATTGAACCGTCGTCCTCCCGAATGCGAGTCCAGTGTGCTAACCACTGCGCCACCTCGCTCGGTCGTGCCCACGAGAGTGCACTAAAGTAATAGAATGTTTTTCATAAACTGTTCTAGTATTTTCATAAAGTGTTATTATGTCTTTTTTGCGTAGGTAAAATGTTATAGATGTGTTTTAGCAGTATGAATGATGAGTAAGTGTGGTTTAAGGTTAATATGAGCATAATTGTTTAACGAGTTATGTAGTGGGATTTAGTGTGGGAACATTTCGAAGAGGTATGGATGTGGACAAAGCGGATTTTTGTAGAATAGATTTGTAAAGTAAGATTATGGTAAGGGGAAAGTTAATGCAGGTATAAATAACAATAATAAATAATTTTATGCATAAACAAAACTTCAGCATATTAGATAATTACGTCGGTAAGAAGTGCAGTCGTTAGGTTTACTATTTTGCGATTGGTGATTGATGAAAAGCTCGGATTGACGCGGGAGAATGTTGTTTTGCTATTGGATGTTGAGTAAACTGACCAATGGTAAAGCAATATTCCTCGCGCGCCTTTCTCTGCTGGTAGAGAAGACAGAGTATTCTAGAGAAGAGTGGGGAGCCTAGCCATGAAACAGTTCGGACGTGTGTAGCAGTAGTTCTGATGGAAACGATAAGTTACCGAATCTAGCAGTGTTTCATGCATCAAAAGTGTGGTAAAGTGACGGCATAATTATTCCAATGGGCGTGTAGAAATTTCGGAAATTTTAAGTGAATTTTGTGACGAAAACAGACATATAACCGGGTGGCGTATTGAGCAGGTCGGTGGCTAAAAACTGTGACTGCATTTGGTACCGACAGACTTAATATTTGGCGAGCATTATCAATCAAAAACAATCAGTATTTTTGTAGCTATTACGTTTTCGGGAAATGCAACACCATAAACTTGCTAACGTGAGTGAAAGGGATTATGAGTGGCTGTGTTAAGACTAGCATGAGCGTGGCAGTGATACTTGTTCACCTAAGTTTCAGAATATATTAATTGAGGACAAAATTTCCAACCTTTCATTTGTGTGAAAACTTTCTCCCAAAACGTAGATTAGTGACTTAAATTGCAGCCTGGTTCACGTCGAAGTACAGTAGGTTTCACTCGGCTTTCCTACTGATGATCTGCTGAGACAATGTTCACAGGTAGGTGCAGGTCCGTCGTAAAGGGATGGAAAGAACCGCGCCGCCGCACTATCTATTACACGTGGAACACAACAAGAAAAATTTTTCAACGACCAGAGCAAGGAATTCCAGTAGAAGATCATCCATGAATCATGACAACTGGCGCTCTAGGCCGAGTATACATCATATACCCGAACATCGCCGAATGTTTGTATCTCCGGATGTTGCTACAAGAAATATGGAGACCAACAAATTACACAGATCTCAAGACTGTTGGCGGTTATCTATGCTCTCGTACAGAGAAGCATGCCAACGCTTAGGGCTACTGGTAAACGGTAACCACAGGGAATTAACACTACAAGATGTCTCGCTCATCGCTTCAGCTGAACAAGTGAGAGACTTATTCGCCATAATTCTAACTACATGTGACCTATCGATTCCAAAACAGCTATGTTACACCGTCAAACAGAGTATGAATGATGAAATACTGTACCAAATCCGACAAGTTTATCCTGAACTGACTATCGAATTCAATGACGACATCTTCAATGAAACACTCATTCGCCTAGAACATAAATTTTTAGCAATAAACAACCATAGATTAGTACAACTTGGGATACAATTACCATGAAAAGATGCTATCAGCGTGCTAAACTTCGAAATTACAAAGGAAAAAAGCTACAACATTAATGAACTATTTCAGTACATTGCTCACAAAAAAACCACTCCTGAATGACAATCAATAGGAAATTTACAACGTTATCATGGACCAGATCGACAACAATTCCGGCAGAATTATTTGCTTGGAACACACCAGGCGGCACAGGGAAAACGTTTCTAACAAATCTGTTGCTGGCGGAAATACGTGCTAAACAACACAGCGCACTTACACTGGCATCATCCGGCATTGCAGCCACTGTTATGGAAGGACGACGAACTGCCCCGCCCTACACCTACCGTTGAATATAGTCGAAGAACAATTCCCGGCATGTAAAATCTCAAAAGCATGTGATGGGGTGAACTTTTAAAGCAAGCTAAAATTATCTTGTGGGACGAATGCAAAATAGCACATAAGAAATCACTCCAAGCCACTGGCAGAACATTACAGGACTTGCAAAGAAACTCTGAAGTGATGGGAGGACTTCTTCTTATACTCTCAGGAGAATTTCGACAAACACTTCGAGTTACCCCCAGTCAACACCAGCAGACGATGTCGATGCATGCTTTGAAAAAATCACATCTCTGGCCGCACATACAATACTGCGACTAACAAAAAATATGAGAGTTGAACTATCGAAAGCCGAAACAACAGCACATTTCGCTCAACAACTTTTACAAACAGGCGAAGGCACATATCCTACTGACCAGAGTACTGGCCTCATTAAACTCTATAGTGATTTCTGCAGCATAGCCACTGCTGAAAACGAACTCGTCGACCAATTTTATCCAAATATTGTTCACAACTATACCAATCCGAACTGGTAATTTAAAAGGGTAATTTGGCAACTAAAAGTAATATTGTAGATGATACCAATTTTAATATTGAAAAGAAAATTCCCGACAATGGGAGAATATACTAATCGATCGACACGATGGTAAACGTTGAAGAAGTATGAACTTCCCTACAGAATTTCTAAACTCTTTGCAAGTACCAGGAATGCCATTACACTGCCTTCTACTTAAAATTGGATCTCAGATCATACTACTCTGAGATATCAACTCACCAGAACTATGTAATGGAACAATGGTGATCGTCAAACACCCAACGAATAAATCATCAAAGTCGAACTTATGATCAAATTAGCCTATAGTTTTAAAATTAACAAAGCGCAAAGACAAAATTTAAAATATTTCTGCATCATCCTCAAAGACTCCTGCTTTTCTCAAGGTCAGCTGTCCAAAGCTTGCTCTGGAGTTGCTAATTCGAAAAGTTTGTACATATGTACCCCGGATAACAAATTGAAAATAATGTTGCTTATAAACAAGTATTGTAAATAATTAGAATATGTTTTCAATAAAAAAAGTTCCTGTTATACTTTAACAAGGATGGTAAATAGTTTGAATATGTTTTCAATAAACTTTTTTTTACCTCTTATCCTTTTATTCCAACATCACACAGTCTCCATATCAACTGCCTGAGCGAAGCTGGGTGCCCCAGCTAGTGGTTTATAAGACTATGTGCTGTATGCTTATAGTTTTTATGTGGATATCGAATACACACACACACACACGCACACACACAGTGATAAATACAACATTACAATAACATAGATGGTTAGTGGTAGACATCGTAGAGACTCTTTGAAAAAAACTCAAAGATATTATTTCCACATGTCGGTTGTTTTTACCAGAAATCTGTACTCTTTAAATATTGTACCCATGCGTCACATGTGCTTACAAATTTTCAATGTAAGTGTAACAAAGGAATATTTCCTTAAGAACAGCGAAATTTAGCATTAAATAACAACATTAGAATGCCAGAATGTCAGAAAGTTGTGTAAGTTGTTATTTTGGAGGGACTACTTTGTATGCTGGAAATGTGGCAGAAACAGCGCAAGTGGTGAGGCGCGCAGGCAAATGTTGCTTGGTGTCTTTCCCGTTGGGACAATGCTGGAGTGTGGATGTGAACTCTGACTGGAATTAAGTAATACATGTTTTTAAACTGTGATTTTATTTGACCCAACCAGCTGTGTTCAGTAAAAAACTCATTAAATAACGCTAATAATGGCAAGGAAATACACTATATGATCAAAAGTATCCAGACATGTGGCTGAAAATGCTGAAATGTGTGTGAAATCTTATGGCACTTAACTGCTAGGGTCATCAGTCCCTAAGCTTACACACTAATTAACCTAAATTATCCTAAGGAGAAACGCACACATCCATGCCTGAGGGAGGACTTGAACCTCCACCAGGACCAGCCGCACAGTCCATGACCGCAGAGCCTTAGACCGCTCGGCTAATCCCGCGCGGCTCACGTGGCTGAAAATGACTTACAAGTTCTTGGCGCCCTCCATTGGTAATGTTGGAACTCAATATGGTGTTAACCCACTCTTAGCCTTGATGACAGCTTCCACTCTCGTAGGCATACGTTCAATCAGGTGCTGGGGAATGGCAGCCCAGTCTTCAAGGAGTGCTGGACGAGAGGTATCGATGTCGGTCGATGAAACCTGGCACGAAGTCAGCTTTCCAAAACATCCCAAAGGTGTTCTATAGGATTCATTCAGGACTCTGTGCAGGTCAGTCCATTACAGGGATATTATTGTCGTGTAACCACTTCGCCACAGGCCATGCATTATGAGAAGGTGCTCAATCGTGTTGAAAGATGCATTCGCCATCAATGTAGGCCTGTGCTGTGATACTGCCATGCAAAACAACAAGGGGTGCAAGCCGGGCTTTCACCATACCCACAGTGTGCCATCGGATCGCCACACTGTGTATTGTGAATCGTCACTCCGCAAAATATCTTTCCACTGTTCAATTGTCCAATGTTTGCGCTCCTTACACCAAGCGGGCGTCGTTTGGCATTTACTGGCGTGATGTGTGATTTATGAGCAGCCGCTCGACCATGAAATCCAAGTTTTCTCACCTCCCGCCTGTCATAGTACTTGCAGTGGATCCTGTTGCAGTTTGGAATTCCTGTGTGATACTCTGGATAGACGCCTGCCAATTACACATTACGACCCTCTTCAACTGTCGGCGATCTCTGCCAGACAAAAGACGAGGTCAGCCTGTACACTTTTGAGCTATATGTGTCCCTTCACATTTCCACTCACTATCACATCAGAAACAGTGGACCTAGGGATGTTTAGGAGTGTGGAAATCTCGCGTACAGACGTATGAACCAAGTGACACCCAATCACCTGACCACGAGTAGTAGAACGAAGTTCGTTTTGGCACATTTTATTAGTGCGGGCTGCCTGCATCAGGGGCAGGTATGCACTCAGGGGCAAACCTATTGTTCTGTTAATTCCTTTTCCATGTCACCACAATTAACCTAGTGTTCCCCCACCACCTCCCCCTCCCCTCTGTCCTCAGGAAGGGGGTGCTGGCACATTTTGTTACTGCAGGTTGCCTACATCAGTGGCAGGTATGCACTCAGAGGCGAACCTATTGTTCTCTTTTGACTGACAGGTTTTTAACCGATTGTTCTCCTTTGATTGACAGGTCCTTAGCCTATTGTTCTGTTCAGTGGTTTTCCATGTTGCTGTACTTAACATATTGTTTCCCCACCCCCTCCCACTCCTCTCCCCCTCAGGAAGGGAGTGCTAGACCATTTTGTTAGTGCGGATTGCCTACAGCAGGGGTAGGTATGCACTCAGGGACGAACCTATTTTCTTCTTTGATTGACAGGTACTTAACATATCGTTCTGTTAAGTGCTTTTCCATGTCACCCTAATTTCCTTTTGATTGACAGGTACTTAACCTATTGTTCTGTTAAGTGCTTTTCCATGTCACCCTCATTTCCTTTTGATTGACAGGAACTTGTTGTACCCCCTGCCCCTCCCCTGCCTCTAACACTCTCCCCCCTCACTGCTACAGGTACACCTTCAACTCAGTTATTTGAATAGGTCCCCCTCTCACTCTTATCAATTTTGACTACTTAATTAAATTGATCAATTAGTTAACCTCTCTGGTGGGAAAGTGCCACTAATCCCTGCCACAGCCCCCTGGTGGGAAGTTCAAATTCCATCAGGACAATGCAACCTCTACTAGCACAGGAAGATGGTGGGAAGATAATTTAAGTCACATTGACTAATTAATTAAATTAATCAATTAATTAACCTCTCTGGTGGGAAAGTGCCATGCCCCCATGGTGGGAAGTTCAAATTCCATCAGGACAATGCAACCTCTACTAACCTAAGAAAATGGTGGGAAAAAGAGGACCTCCACTAACCTAAATCATCCGACCACCACCTCCTCCTAGGGATTGGCGCGAAAAAGACTAACTTAATCGATCATTTGGAGGGTATTCGATTTTAGTGTATGGAATATTGTTTAAACAACTTTGACATTGTGTGGAGTATTGTTTATTTAAACAATTTAGTGGATTCAAGTCATTGTATGGTGTATATGGAAACTGGTGGAGAGGAAGGATCTCATAACAGGAAATTCAAAGATATATTGTTTATTTATTTAAAAAAAAAACAGTTTGTGGGTGTTGTATTTCTCTTGCTCATCATTCCCTGCTCTCTGGAAACACGTAGGTCTTGTAAGAAGTAATTACATGGAGCAAACATGATGCACTACCTTATGTTCAGCACTGTACTCTGGGTGTTTTAGCCTAATGTTTGGGCCTTTGTTGGCACCTAACCTACTGTTCTGTTAAGTGGTTTTCCATGTCACCCCCATTTCCTTAAAATATTCTTCCACCATTGATACAAAAGTAAGTAATTAATTATGTCCTCCCACTATTTTATGGTACACTTTTCGAATTTCAAATGCTTTTGAACGCCATTTATGGCGCATTCTTCTTTGCCACACACAACCCTAAAGTTTTATACTGTGTTTTACATAAAAATTATGAAAATTAACCTAGTATTCTGTACTTAGCCTGCAGTTCTGCTCCATGTCACCTACTCATGCACTCCCTCCCATTAACTACAGTACCACTAACACCACATTGATATAAAAAATTTATGCAAATTAATTAAATCAGTATTTTCATAAGTATGGCGTAGTTTTTCTTAATTCGCAGCATCCTAATGGTCGGTGAAACCGATGGAATATAGCTTAAACAAAAGATTGCTAATAAAAAACACACCCCGCCACTCGACGTCCGACGCCGCCGCCTGCCCCGCCGCAGCCGCCACCGCCGCCGCGACCCACTGCCAGACGCAAGCCAGTGCGAGTCATCGCTCTCACACCACTGCAGGTGAAAGTAGGGTCTATTTTCGTGTATACAGTTAGAATTCTTCGAATGTTATACTGACGTCACGGAACTCAAAGGCGCGCTCACGCTGGTCCCATACGCGATGACGCATAGCTGTGGTACGGTCCAGCACCGAGAGAGATGTTCCAGTTCTTCCTAGAATAGCAGAGGGTGCAGTGTTCCTCGTGCAACATGAAAGATGCATCTGACAGTGCTTAACTGCCCAGCATGACTGACGCAACATCGCGAAGTGCATGCGCGTAGCTACAAACCCCCGCAAGGGCATCTAACAAGGTTCTCAATCTTATACTGATGGTACATGACTACGTAAAAATAACAATCGAGTCAACCTCGCGGAAATTGTATAGTGTCCCACAAATAGTTAACGCTCTCTTTCTTGTTGTTTCAGCTTGTATGCACGGAAATTCTTGCCCTTACGAAAATAGCGCAGAATAATGTCGAATGTAGTCTTCCTCACGGACCTAACATGGTGCCCCATCCTTCACGTGTTTCTCTTCCTCTACAGAGGCTCCTATATTCCAGCACAAAGGATGTGAATGAATCGAACATTACGATTGGCTCTTATAGAATTTACCCGCCGAATTACTGAGCCGCCGGTATGGAAGCACCATCCACCTTTTCTTTCTTTCTGCAGAAAGGACTTTCAGCAGTTATTTTACACAGATCGCCATATTGCACTGGCTATTAAATCTTGCAAACTACCATACATATCGTCAAATATGGAGAGACTCTTACTCGTTTACACTGCTCTGCCACTGAAGACAGGAGCTTGAATATTAGAATGTGACACCTACCTGTGACTCATCAATATATCACCACGTGCCCCATGTAACATCAAATATGGAAAGACTCTACTCTATTACACTTCTCTCCCACCGAGCTCGAATATTAGTGAGTGCAACTCATCTCCAACCCAGCAATATATCACTGCATACCGTGTTGATGTAGTAAACATACTACTCTTATCCTTCGCCAAACAAAATCATCCCTTTCACATCATTCGTACATATACCGCGTAGATGGGCAGTACTGTATATATACTCCTCTCAGCACTAGATATTTTCCCCCAGCAGACGTTCACAAGTCATCCACCACCAACACGCGACCAGAGTGGAAAGAAATCGCTCTCAGAACTGTTCTACAAAGTCGGGATTGTTTCCCCTCAGCACACACACGTTACTGTTTCTGCTTCGTACCTGCTTCCTTGCTTGCTCGCTTCTCTACACACATCTCCAGACTCGGGGATTACAAGAACACATGTATTTCTGAGTATGGTTCGCGATAATATTATACCATTTTCGCGGTACTTCTCGATATCAAGCACTAGGCAGCATCATAACGATCGGTAGCGCAACATAATTCCCAAGGTATAGACTGGAAATTAGTTCTCTACAACCCCGAAACTTTAGCTAGGTGTGGCGTGCTGTAAACCACTGACTAACTAGAAACTTGTCACGTCCGCAAAGACATTTACTCGACAGCTCGAAACAAATAGAGGAAACTGCTATTTCCACTCTCGAATACAGATGTCGGTGATGTAGTATATTCCAAATCATCCCCATAATTTACGAGGTCAACTGAAGTCTTTCTCACGACTAGAGAACTGACAAACGTGTCTTCAAAATGGTTCAAAAAATGGCTCTGAGCACTATGGGACTCAACATCTTAGGTCATAAGTCCCCTAGAACTTAGAACTACTTAAACCTAACTAACCTAAGGACATCACACACACCCATGCCCGAGGCAGGATTCGAACCTGCGACCGTGGCAGTCCCGCGGTTCCAGACTGCAGCGCCAGAACCGCACGGCCACCGCGGCCGGCCAAAACGGTTCAAATGGCTCTGAGCACTATGGGACTTAACGTCAGAGGTCATCAGTCCTCTAGAACTTAGAAATGCTTAAACCTAACTAACCAAGGCACATCACACACATCCATGCCCAAGGCAGGATTCGAACCTGCGACTGTAGGGGTCGCGCTGTTCCAGACTGTAGCGCCTAGAATCGCTCGGTCACACCCGCCGGCAACGTGTCTTCCACATGCTAGATGCACACACCATAATCGATCTTCTCTCAACTACATAAAGATGTGAAATGTGCAGAAGCAGTCAACTGAACAAGTTACATGGGCGGGAGTAACGATCCAGCGCAAATGCACCTCCGTATTCAGTCACCTCAAATTTCCACGCAATCACGAAAGCTATCCAACACATACTAAGTATTAGTTCGCTATTTGGTCGTCTAGAGGACAACATGATTAATTCATCTACATTACTACACTCCAACAGGCATCTCTAGTCTGACAGCTCCTACCGTTAATGGGAAACATGAATGACCCCCACACAGGTCACTGGCGCTGTAGGCTAAGCACGTACAGGTAGAATGTTTATCCTAAGAAATCAGTCACATACATATTTTATCCCTGTACTTACAACTAAATGTTATGATCGCCATCTCAAAAACAAAAATGGCTCTGAGCACTATGGGATTTAACTTCTGAGGTCATCAGTCCCCTAAAAGTTAGAACTACTTAAACCTAACTGACCTAAGGACATCACACACATCCATGCCCAAGGCAGGATTCGAACTTGCGACCGTAGTGGTCGCGCGGTTCCAGACTGTAGCGCCTAGAACCGCTCGGCCACCCCGGCTGGCTCGCTGTCTCAGTTGAACGACATTCGACAATGAGCGAAGTATCGGAAATACACTCTGTTGACAGTTGTGGCTCTGAAAATAGAAATATCAGTAACATTCTTATGACCCGACATACTCTTCCCATGCTATCACAGTACTCCACATCAAATCCATGCCGTCCTTACGCCTGGACATAGTAACTTCTTTTACACATGTCGAAACACATACTTCATAAGCTTGATGCTCAAATGCGAACGTATCACGCACCCCCTACTACTAAGTATAATACTTCGTCAATAACCGATAGCTGGCGATACGAAATAATACTGAGAGAATATCAACCATGGGTGGACATGTCTCATAAGTTTTTCTTGCGAGTGCTACCACCATGTCCTAGAAAGAGAGACATAATCGGCCAGATGTTAAAAAACTACTGTATGTTACTATCACAAGTGGTCATGATTCTACAGGTGCACACAAGTATCCATGTTAAAAGCTATACTGACTTTATAAATCAAGGTGCGACATTACCTGTGAATGAGGTGGTTTTTCTATCCAGACAGATACTAAGACGGTGATCGCTGGAGTGTATATTATCAGACCCTCGTTCCAGTTACACCTAGCCCACGATGCAATCTCTTTATAAAATCACTGAATGTTGAAAGTGATTTGGCTAAGGGACGTGGTATGTAAGCAGTATTTGCGACTCTCTCACACCTCCCCAACTAGATATTTTTATAGTACTTGTAACGTATTCTCACTCGATACCATATCAGAGGTTCTGCGATATATTCCCTGTGTTATAGGCGATCGCTGATTGAGAAGGAGCACAAACAGTAGCAGTAGATGATGTGCTGATTGAGGTTGTAAGAAACTGTTTACAAGCTTTTCAGATCTCTGCTAGAAATGATGTCCATTATTTGGAATCTAATCTTTCCATTCAACCACATACCTGCGTCGGATCGCACCCACAAGTGAATCATATTTCTGGCACTCTCATATCTCAAAATGAGACACATTTTTCGAATATGTTTGCTACAGTAAAATTCCAACGTGGTTTTAGTCACCCCCTACGCATCTTGCAACTGCTCCCATTTATACAGCTTAGTGCATGTGATCGTTCCAATTTAAGTCGGAACTGAGCAGAAGTCGGAGAAAGACATATACATCACCTTCTGCAACTCATGTAGAAACAGAACGACCTGAGTTAACGCAACAGGACCGTGTTTTAATGATTCGGTGGAAATGTGCGCAATGTGGTACGTCTCTGAACTAGATCCAGATACTACAGACCGAAGCAGATCCGCATCCATTCAAATATATCAGCCCAACATGCTATCATCATTATTCTGCTCCATCCAACAGAAAAAGATTACGAACTATAAAAGCTCCACTAACTTCACTCGATATAGAATTCACCTGGGCGCCATCCCTCACCTGATGATGCACAGCTGCGATGTGGATCCGGCTCAGAGAGAGTTGTCGCAATGCTTTCCAGGATTGCATTCCTCCTAGCATTCCTAACAGGACACCCAGTCCGTCATCGAATTTACTTGTCGAACTGCTCCTGCCACCTATGTGGGACGGTCCTATTAAATATACAGCTTTTGATCCATTGCAGAGTTCAGTTTAAGGTTTCATCACCCGTAATGTAGGATGATGACTGTATCCCACAGACTATACTGTAACTCGCAAGAGGGACATCCTGTGACCATGTGTCATTGTTTGAAACACTGTTTTCTAACACACTTCGTACGCTACCATACATACGTTTTTCTGCCAAGACTTCGAGGTATGTCTCAGGTCCTAAACTGTCATAGTACTTGCAGTGAATCCCGTTGCAGTTTGGAATTCCTGTGTGACAGTCTGGATAAATGTCTGCCTATTACACATGGCGACTCTCTTCAACCATCGGCGGTCTCAGTCAGTCAACAGACGAGGTTGGCCTATACGCTTTTGTGCTGTACGTGTCACTTCACTATCACATCGGAAACAGTGGAACTAGGGATGTATGACACAAGTGACACCCAATCAGCTGACCACGTTCGAAATCCATCAGTTCCACGGAGCGCCCAATTCTGCCCTCTCAAGATGTCTAATGACTACTGAGGTCGCTGATATGAAGTACCTAGCAGTAGGTGGCAGCACAATGCACCTACAATGAAAAACGTATGGATTTGGGGGTGTCCGGATACTTTTGATCACGTAGTGTATGAATAAAGACGCGTTTTGAAAAATGTGATGTCAGTGGCCAAACATGCCATTGTTTTTCACTGAATTTCGCGAAGTAAACTGATAGTTACAACAAAGGAATTGCTTCTTATCACCTGTTAAAGCACTTTTGCTTACAATAATTCATTTGTTTGTAGATGAAATCAGCTTGTCTCCCCTTCTGTGCGGCAAAATGGTCTGTGACCAGTTCATCGAAATTTGGCTGATTCAGTAGTTCTTTATCGAGAGAACACTTCGCAAGTGCACAAAGTCTGTCCTCATTCATAGTATTACCCATTAATGTTTTCACTCTCGTTAATGTAGAGAAACAGCGTTCTGCCTCTACTGTCGTCACTGGAAAGATTACTATTATCTGCAGAAGTTTAACACATTCGGGAAAAGCTTTTGATAAACTGTTTTCATAAACAAAGTTCAACATTGGCAAATCACCTGAGGCTTTAATAAAATCAGTTCGGTTGTATAGCACATTCAGTTCATGACGTAAGTCTGAACACTGTAATTTAAACAAATTAACAGCTAATTTAAGTTCTTTTTCTGTGGAAACAATTTTATGTTTGGAAAACAATAGCAGTTCAGAGGGTTCTGCACGTGACAGGTGATCATTAAAACTGAATCGATCACTGATCTCAGTCGTGACGCGGTCGCAGATATCTCGTGCACACACCATTCTTGATGTGTAGGTTTGGTTAATTTAGGTTATGCATTTACACTGTAAGATAAAAAAAGGCACATCACGAAGGAATTATCCGAATGAAGCGGAAATCGGTAGATATGACGCACTTTTACAGACAGTTTCAGAAAAATTGGTTGATGTATGCAAGAGAACGAGTTTCACAAATTGAGCTAGTCAGTAATGCGTTGGTCCATCTCTGACCTTATGCAAGCAGTTATTCGGCTTGGTATTGATTGACAGAATTGATGGATGCCCTTCTGAGGGATATCGTACCAGATTCTCTCCACTTGGCGTGATAGATGGTCAAAACCCCAAGCTGGTTCGAGGGCTCTACCCATAATGCTCCGAACGTTCTCAGTTGGGGAGAGATATGGTGGGTTTGCGGGCCAAGGCAAGAATCGGTTCAAATGGCTCTGAGCACTATGGGACTTAACTGCTGAGGTCATCAGTCCCGTAGAACTTAGAACTACTTAAACCTAGCTAACCTACGGACATCACAAACATCCATGCCCGAGGCAGGATTCGAACTTGCGACCGTAGCGGCCGCGCGGTTCCAGACTGTAGCGCCTAGAACCGCTCGGTCACAAAGGCCGGCGGCAAGAGTCGGCAAGCACGAAGAAACCAGTAGAAGCTCTCGTCGTGTGTGGAAGGGCATTATCTTACTGAAATGTAAGCCCAAGATGGCTTGCAATGAAGGGCAACAAAACGGGGCGTAGAATATAGTCGTTGTATCGCAGTGCTGTAAGGTAGGACTGTTGATATTTTTAAAAATATTGGGATTCCGATATATCGATATTTAAAAAATATCACCACTGCCTATTGATATATCGAAGGAAGGTATCGATATATCTACGATAAAGATATTGACAACCAGACTATAAAAATATCGTCTGCACATTGTAAATATACTGCCGGTTTTAGACCTGTATATTTCAGTACTGATTTATTATTAGATGTTCTGTACATCAACAAGCTAGCAGACGGCACATCCCCGTTACAGTATGAGTTGAAAGGAAAACAATGCACGTTCACGCTTGGCGATAACCGCATTGCTAACAATGGTAACTGCATGTAAGTGGCACAATAAAAGGCGTCCGATGGGTCCGTCGTTAGGTTTCGTCACACATCGGATTTGTCCGGAACATTTCATGTCGACTTTCCTGTTTTGTCATTGCTGCCAGCGCCAGGTACCTAGCAGCTGTAGTGTCAAAATTGCGTGGTGAAGCTAAACGTTGCAGTTTCTGTTGGTAGCGCCGAGAGCCGATTACGTCAGCATTTCCCCTCACACATCTCCGTCCACAGTAAACACCAATCTCGTCGTTTACGTTTTTGTTCATCATTTTCAGGAACTGTTTTTGAAGGCTGCCGGTCTGAAGAAATAGCACATTTGCTGCGTTACATTTTTTTTAGCGCAATTAGTGTGCTGTTTCTTCATATCGGAAATCTTGTTATTCCATTCATACCGCCACTCCCCACCCCACCCCACCCCACCTCCCATCACAATCGGACTTCTTCTTTTGTGCCACATATACTTGCTACACATAGTCAAAGAGTACGATTGGATGTGATGAAAGTTGAGAAAGTATAAGATCCCTTCACACAGCTAAGTAAAATTATGTTCTACTGCAGTTTCAATAGAACGACTTCGAATATTTACCGATCATTGTGAAAATTCGCATATATATATATATATATATATATATATATATATATATATATATATATATATGCGAATTTTCCCGCGATATCAAAATGGCAATATCGAGTGCCGATATTTTCATTTTATGTTCTATATATATATATATATATATATATATATATATATATATATATATATACGAGATTTGTACGGAAAATACGTATAAAAGTTGAATAATGTCTTTATGTTGTAAGTTGCAGTCACTGGCAGGTGGGACTACTGCTGTAATCAATCCCATCAACGTTAAGTTCGAGTCAGAGCACTTTGCGTGAAGGTGGGATTGTGCGGCAACTTGTTGACAGTTACCCTTTTTCACCTGCCGTCGGCATGGAGCTCTCTCTGATTGAGGAACAGCGCGTCAACATCAAGTTTCTTGCAAAGCTAGGCAAGAATGGCCGTGAGATTTTTGAATGTTTGAAACAGGTTTACGGAGACAATTCTCTGAAGGAACCAACCGTGAACAAGTGGTTAAAAAGGTTCCGGGATGGCCGAGAAGAAGTGAACGATGACCCTCGCCCAGGACGCCCGTCGACATCAAGTTCCGATGAAAATGTTGAACGAATTGGGGCTTGTGTTCTTAAAGAGCAGATTGACAGTCAGAATGATTGCTGACGAGCTGTCAATCCCCAAAACAATCGAAATCCTGACACAAAACTTGAAATGAAGAAATTGTGTGCGAAAATCGTACCGAAGCTCTTGACGCCAGAACAGAAAGCAAATGGGGTTGAGTGCTGTGAGGATTGGTTGGAAGCAGAGGAACGAGGGGACTTTCTCAACCGAGTCATCTCTGGAGACGAGTCCTGGTTTTACGAATTCGATGTGGAGCTCAAATCTCAAAGCAAGGAATGGAAACTAGCAGGAGAACCGAGAACAAAAAAGTCGCGAAAATCAAGGCCCAATGTGAAGACAATGTTGATTGTTTTCTTTGATTCTAGGGGCATTGTTCACAAGGAACTTGTCCCTCCCGGCCAGAGAGTGAACGGAAATTTTTACGTTGAAGTTCTAACACGTCTCAGAGCTCGTGTGGCCCGAGGTCGACCGGAGTTGGCAAAAGGGGGCAGGTGGATCCTTCATCACGACAATGCGCCCGCTCACACGTCGCTCGTTGTGCACGAGTTTTTGGCCCGAAGCTCAATCACCGTGACAGGCCACCCGCCTTATTCACCCGATTTAGCCCCGTGTGACTTCTTCATGTTCTCGAAATGCAAAATGGTGCTTCGGGGGCGGCACTTGGGAGATGTGGAAGCCATGAAGGCGGAAACGACACGGCAACTGAACAACATCAGAAATGAAGACTTTCAGCATTGTTATCAACAGTGGAAACGGCGTTGGCAGAAGTGTATCGCGTCTCAGGGCGAGTACTTTGGAGGAGAGTATATTGTAAAATAAAGTTATTATTCAACTTTTATACGTATTTTCCGGACAAACGGGCCGTAGAATATCGTCGATCTACCGGTGTGCTGTGAGGGCGCCGCAGATAACATCCAAAGAGCTGCTGTGAAATGAAATGGCACGCCAGACAATTTGTACTGATCGTCGGGTGCATTGTCGTGATGAAGGATCCACCTGCCCTCTTTTGCCAACTCCGGTCGAACTCGGGCCACACGAGCTCTGAGACGTGTCAGAACTTCAACGTAAAAATTTCCGTTCACTCTCTGGCCGGGAGGGACAAGTTCCTTGTGAACAATGCCCCTAGAATCAAAGAAAACAATCAACATTGTCTTCACATTGGACCTTAATTTTCGCGAATTTTTTGTTCTCGGTTCTCCTGCTAGTTTCCATTCCTTGCTTTGAGATTTGAGCTCCACTGTGTGTGTGTATTACCTTTGCTGCACGCCTAATGTTTATATCGATATTTTGTATTGTAATCATTATATAATTATTTTTTCAAAAACATTATGATAAATATGTAGATATCATTACATAAATATATATATTGCAATCATTAAATTATATATATATATATATATATATACTACTTTTGAAAAAATATCGATATATATAATTATAATATATAATTATTTTTTTGAAAAAATATATATCATTATTTTTTGAAAGATATCTACATATCCGCGGATGACAACAAAAGGGTCCTGCTATGAAATGAAATGGCTCTCCAGACCATCATTCCTGGCTGTGGGGCCGTATGGCGGGCAACAGTCAGGTTGGTACTACTTTTGAAAAAATATCGGTATTTTATATATATATATATAATTATTTTTTTGAAAAAATGTATATCATTATTTTGTGAAAAATATCTACATATCCGCGGATGACAACAAAAGGGCCCTGCTATGAAATGAAATGGCACCCCAGACCATCATTCCTAGCTGTCGGGCCGTATGGCGGGTGAGAGTCAGGTTGGTATCACACCGATGTCCGCTGCGTCTCCAGACACGTCTTCGCTGGTCATGGAGACTCAGTTAGAAGCTGAATTCATCACTAAAGACAATTCTACTCCAGTCAATGAGATTCCGGGCCCAAATGGCCAGCGAAGGCGTGTCTGGAGACGCCCTGGACAGTGGTAGGATCCCAACCTGACTGTCACCCGCCATGGGGCCGACAATCAGGACAAATTGTCTGGAGTGCCATTTCATTTCACAGCAGCTCTTTGGATGTCATCTGAGGCACCCTCACAGCACACCGGTAGATCGACGATATTCTACGGCGCGTTTGTTGCTTTTCATGGCAAGCCATCTTGGGCTTACATTTCAGCAAGATAATGCCCTTTTGCCCAAGGCGAGAGATTCTACTGCCTGTTTCGTGCTCGACAAACCCTATCTTAACCAGCAAGGTCGCCAGATCTCTTCCCAACTGAGAACGTTTGGAGCATTATGGGCAAGGCCCTGCAACCAGAACGGGATTTTGACGATCTAGCGCTCTAGTTGGACATAATCTGGCACAATTTCTCTCAGGAGGACATCCAATAACTCTGTCATTCAGTGCCAAGCTGAATAACTGTTTGCATAAGGGTCAGAGGTGGACCAACACATTATTAACTTGCTCAATTTGTGAAGCTCTTTCTCATACAATTTTTTCTGAAATTGTAATCATTTGTTTGTCTGTACATGTAGGTCACATCTACCGATTTCGGTCCCGTTTGGATAATTCCTTCGTGGTATTTCTTCTTTTTGGCTTAAAGTGTATTTTGGTAATTGTGTCATTTTGTTTCACAGTAAAGTCATTTTCCTGTTGGCATTGAGTCTGAGTTCACACGTGTTCGCATATGTACAGGTTGTGCAAAACGGTTTTTGCACCGTATTGCTTGCTGGCTTTCGTCCCAGTATCTGCGACCGAAGTTTGTTTAACGATTTTTTTCTGACATTCGCCAGCACGAGTTGCCGACATTGTCAAAGATTTCCATTCCATTGCTTGACTCAAGGCCCCCACCAACAGTGGAGGATGAATCTTTAACAATGCCAGGCTTTCGTGAAGGCGAAACAGCAGAAATGTCGTTAAACAAACTTTGATAGCAGATTCCGAGACAATACCAAACACGCAACGTGTCAGTAAGTGGCCACGAAGGTCTCAGGTATGTTGTTTTTGGCTCTGTTTATTTTGCAATAGGCTGTGGAGTCTCGATCACTACCTTCCATATCACCGTCACCTTCTCAGGCACATAGGCCTATACCACCCTTACCAAATTGGAAAACTATTGCTGGCCTGCCAAATCGATATTGGCGGTCCACTAACTGACGACGGTATTAGGGGAGAAAGAAAATCGGCTCTACAGGGCGTATCTGAAATGAATGTAGAAAATGAGAGAGCTGGTAGAGTGGGTCTTAACAAGCATATTTCACATAGGAACCCATCTCCGCATCCCTTAGCGTACGGCGCTAGGCGTCGTTGAACAGTTTCGCGCAGTGCCAAGAGCGTAGGCACATAACATGCCGTCCGAGCCCTCGTGGTAGCAGATCTGCAGGGCAACGATTTCAATATATTCGTGATACCAAGATAAAAGAGACGTCGGGTTGAAGTTTTATAACCTTTATTTGCAAACGCTGTAGTCGACATAGCTGCAGATGGTTCAAATGGCTCTAAGCACTGTGGGACTTAACATCTGAGGTCATCAGTCCCCTAGACTTAGGACTACTTAAACCCAACTAACCTAAGGACATCACACACATCCATATCCGAGGCAGGATTCGAACCTGCGACCGTAGCAGCAACGCGTTTCCGGACTGAAGCGCCTAGACCCGCTCGACCACAGCGGCCGGCATTGTTGCAGATATTCCAGACGGGAAAACACTACAGGTTTTCCACCTTTCACTGGGACGTGAACGTGTTGCTTATGGATGTGCAAATGCCTGTTTGATAGGTGTTGCATAGAGGGCAGCACCCGATCACACTGCGGAGTCTGGTTCGCCCTGCGTCGGTTTGTCATCGAACAGGGACACTCTTGTGTTTCTTACTGTGTGGAGCGGACAGGAAACTGAGCGCTGTTCTCGGGAGGCAAGGGCAGACATGTACTGTGCTTATGCAGCGGAGCATGGAGTCCGAATCGTCGAGTGCCAGATGCACGCACATTTCCCACCACCCACAGGTCCCTACGAGAGACAGTTTCACTTGTGGTACATTTTCCACTGGAACGTCCTCGTAATGGCACATGTACATTTAAGGTTTATTTCGAAGCCTGGTGTATTCATTTTGTGTTACAAGTGCGAAGGTCTGACGGACGTGGTCGTCAACGCACTGTGTGTATACCCGGGTTTGAAGACAAGGCGTTAGCACTGCTGGAGATCACAACATCAATAAGCTGGCGGCTTGTTACACGGGAAATGGTGTAAGCCATTCCACAATTTGGCACTTTCAGAAGGTTCACGCCCTTAACCAAGATGATTTTCCACGTCGAACTGTATTCTACCAGTGGTTTCAGCAAAAATGTACTATTCAACTAGACTTTCCGAACTGTGTACTTTTTACGGATGAGGCATCATTTACACTAGAGGGTATGTTCAACAATCACAATCAACACGTGTGGGCACAGGAAAATCCCCAAGCCGCCTTTCCTCGTGGTCACCAAGATCGCTTCGCTGTCAGAATTTGGGCTGGCTTGATAGGCGATAATCTGGACGGTCAATACATATTCTCCCGGACTGAACGCAAACAGACGCTTTATCTTTCTGCGAGAAACTCTGTCATAGTTGTTGGAACATGTTCTACTCAACGTGTGACAGCGAATGTGTTACCAACACGATTGTAGACCTGCGCACTTCGCACATGCACTGCGAATGCATTTGGATGAAACCTTTGGTGAGAATTACATAGGGCGCTTTGGGCCGGTGGATGACCTGCACGGTTCTAGGCGCTCAGTCCGGAGCCGCGCGACTGCTACGGTCGCAGGTTCGAATATTGCCCCGGGCATGGATGTGTGTGATGTCCTTAAGTTAGTTAGGTTTAAGTAGTTCTCAGTTCTGGGGGACTGATGACCATAGATGTTAAGTCCCATAGTGCTCAGAGCCATTTGAACCAATGACCTGCACGTTCTCCTGACTTGACGCCCGTTGATTTTTTCTTCTGGGGCCACCTGAAATCTGCTGTCTATGAAACACCCACTGATGATAAAGAGCTGATAGCGGGCAAAGTGGCAGTTTTTGATGCAATTTCCACTTCGCCAGGAATGTTTGAAATAGTGCGACAGTCATTCCAGCGTTGCGTGCATTCAAGTAGAGGGCGTCATTTCGAAGACTTTTTGTAACTGTTTTCAAATTAAAAGTTATAAATATTTACCCATACTTCTCACTTATCTTGATGCCACAAATACGTTGAAAATTTTGCCGTGCAGACCTGCTGCGATAACAGCTCAGATGGCATGCTGTGTCCTCTTGGCAGCGCCCGACTCTGTTCAACGACGCCTAGGGACGTGCACATGGGTTACTATGTGAAATATGCTTCTTATGACCCACTCTGCTAGCCCTCTGATTTTCTACATTCATTTCAGATACACCCTTTATAATAATAGCTTGCATCCAACTATGGGTGATTTCGCATGCCGAGCACTGTAGGAATCGTCAATTTTTCCATTTTCTGTCGTTCCTTGGTTGCTTCAAAATTCATGGAGGCAGGTTCTGTCTTTACAACTAAATGAATGGCAGTTCATTTTTTACCATACGCGTTTCGCTTTTATGGAGCATTTTCAGTGGCCTGTAACACATGCTTGTTTTTATGTATATAATAAATGCATTACGTAGAAGTATATTAATAAAATGTTATCGGGTTTGAAGCCGCATCAAATATTTAACTTTCCAAGAGCTTTCGGCAGAGATCTCCTCTGCCATTACCGAGCGAGGGGGCGCAGTGCTTGGCACACTGGACTCGCATTCGGGAGTATAGCGGTTCAATCCCACGTCCGACCACCCTGATTTAGGTTTTCCGTAATTTCCCTAAATCGCTTCAGGCAAATGCCGGGATGGTTCCTTTCAAAGGGCACAGCCGACTTCCTTCCCCATCCTTCCCTAATCCAATGAGACCGATGACCTCACTGTTTGGTTTCTTCCATCAAATCAACCCAAACCAACCACTCCTTTGCCACTGTCGAGTTGTTGCCCGTCGTGTGACTGCGACTGCAAGAACCAGAAGGACCTGACCTCAGTCTGTTGAGGGCGGAGGCTACGCGGGGACTGCTATTCCTTCTAATTCCTAGCTGGTTGGTGGTAAGGTACCTCTCGTTATGGGCTGGCTTGAAGTTGTAACTGGAAGCTAATATACAGTACTGTTAGCAAGCCAGTGGTTAAAAAAGTTTCTTGAATTCTTAAAGTAGTCGACGACGAGTTGTTAATCATGAGAGGAATGCCTCTTCCGTCCCGTCCGTGTTCCTCCTGTACCCACTTGACGGAGACCTGGATGATATGATCCCAGTCAACGGGGACAAAGACGGGATGTACGTTGATAATCCTCAGTTCCTTCCTGGAGATGACGTCACACATGATCTCATGATGCCTGGCAAAATCGTATGGCTAGTGGGGAACGGAAGGTTTGAGAACATTAGGAGGGATAAAAAAGCTGTTGGTCCGTTTAATAATAGAAGTATCGTCGAATACAATTCGGTGCCCATTCTCCAGTGCATGTTCTACTACACCTAATTTTAGATTATAAGCTACACATTTGTAGAGCTTTTGGTCAGCCACCTCCCGACGCACATTGGAAATTGTATGCACCATATGAAGAATACCGAGGACTTCATCTATCGAATGAAATGTCTTTACCTTGGTGAAGGGGATGTTATGGTTAGTTTTGATGTGGTTTCCCTGTTCACGAGTGTGCCCATAACAGACTCTACAGATTTGCAGTCCCGGCTCTTTGACACCATCGTGGATTTATAAGATAGCCTGCCATCATCATATTTTTTACTTGGTGGAGAATATTTCAACCAAACATTGTGATGGGGAGCCTATTAGCTCCACTTGTGGCCAACCTCTTTATGAAGCATTTTGAGGACATCGCTTTGGACACAGTGTTACGGCGTAAAGTCAGCGCCGGCACGCCAGCCGGGAATGACAGAGAAGAGAAGGCTGTGACAAGAGGTCAGCCATTCGCACGATGACCGACCTCCCTTCAGGACGACAACGCGACAGCAGTTGCCCCTAGGTGAAGACGACATAAGCACCGCGTCCGACAGCTGGGACCCCAATTCGTTAGCAGCTTCAACGTTAGCCACTTGACTGGCTGTTGCATCGTAGCCTCTTCGTTAGCAATCTCTATGTAGCACAGTTAGAGATTAGCATCACTGCCGTTCAGTTGACAGGCTTTTGTTAGAAGTGGTCGCTAGGAATAGAAGTGTTACTCGTGTTTGCCTATGTCGAAGCAGACTGATTATTTTGTATGTCAGCCTTTGCTTGTAACTCATCAGTCTAATTGCACTTGTGGATAATCATATATAAAGGACTACAAGAACTCTCAGATAAAGGTTCAGTATTTGTAGGTGTCTTGCTGCAATAAAACTCATTAATACGAGTTGTTTGATTGTACAGGGTGATTCAAAAAGAATACCACAACTTTAGGAATTTAAAACTCTGCAACGACAAAAGGCAGAGCTAAGCACTATCTGTCGGCGAATTAAGGGAGCTATAAAGTTTCATTTAGTTGTACATTTGTTCGCTTGAGGCTCTTTGACTAGGCGTCAGCGTCAGTTGATGCTAAGATGGCGACCGCTCAACAGAAAGCTTTTTGTGTTATTGAGTACGGCAGAAGTGAATCGACGACAGTTGTTCAGCGTGCATTTCGAACGAAGTATGGTGTTAAACCTCCTGATAAGTGGTGTATTAAACGTTGGTATAAACAGTTTACAGAGAATGGGTGTTTGTGCAAAGGGAAAAGTTCTGGACGGCCGAGAACGAGTGATGAAAATGTAGCACGCATCCAGCAAGCATTTGTTCGCAGCCCAGGAAAATCGACTCGCAGAGCTAGCAGAGAGCTGCAAATTCCACAATTTCAGCAGGATGGAGCGCCACCACATTGGCACTTATCTGTCCGTAACTACCTGAACGTCAACTACCCGAGGCGATGGATCGGCCGCCAGGCAGCCCGTGACAGAGCACTTCATCACTGGCCTCCAAGAAGCCCTGATCTTACCCCCTGCGATTTTTTCTTATGGGGGTATGTTAAGGATATGGTGTTTCGGCCACCTCTCCCAGCCACCATTGATGATTTGAAACGAGAAATAACAGCAGCTATCCAAACTGTTATGCCTGATATGCTACAGAGAGTGTGGAACGAGTTGGAGTATCGGGTTGATATTGCTCGTGTGTCTGAAGGGGGCCATATTGAACATCTCTGAACTTGTTTTTGAGTGAAAAAAAACCTTTTTAAATAGTCTTTGTAATGATGTATAACAGAAGGTTATATTATGTTTCTTTCATTAAATACACATTTTTAAAGTTGTGGTATTCTTTTTGAATCACCCTGTATGTCTAGTGAACCGAGTATGCAGCATTTCTAGACACAACAACATGGCGACGAGATGTACGAATAATATGGTGCCGACGATATAGGAGCAATAACATAGCGGCAATCTGTTAACGTTTCGAAACCAGAGCCACCAGCTGCCACAGATCGTCTCTGTTTTGTTTTGTCATGGGCTTTTGTGTTTTGCTGGCGTCTTCATTCTACCTTGTCTTTTCTTTGCAGGGGTGTGTTTACATGTTTTAACAATGTCTCTTATAGTATTTTTTTCTATTCAGTGTTTTCAGGTGGGCGTTGCAGAAATTTTCCTTGCTTGTGTGCTTATTTTTTGTATTGTCTGTTTATTGCATTTGCCTGTTCCAAAATGAGCAACCCAACCTCTCCCACCTCCCGCTCAGGCGCCTTAGCTGCAAGCGGGAGAAGCAATGCAGCTAACAAGGATGTTTCAGTTTCAGACACAGCAGATTGCAACCCTTCTAAACATGGTACAGCAGCTACTGTCCAACCAAGCAACAAATGCAGCGCGACCACGTGACCAACATGCAACAACCGTAGTTCCAAGTGCCATACCGCCTTTTCGCCAGTTTAACGAAAAAGAAGAGGAATGGCTCGAGCAGTTGCAACAGTATGAATCCCACAGCATTGATCACCAAGTATCAGATACTGTGAAACTACACTATTTTTTGTCAACGGTAGAAAGTGCAGTCTTTCGCCTCATTCAGAAATCGTTCCCTAACGCCAGTCCGAGTGAACTTTCCTATGATCAGATTGTAGTTTCTCTATTATGACCAACAAGTGAATGCGTTGGCAGCTAGATACCAATTCTTTCATTGCAAGAAACGGTCAGAACAAACGTATCGCGAGTGGGTAACAGATTTGCTGGGTATCACAAGGAAATACAAATTCAAGTGTGCTTTCGGTGCTTTATATTCAGATGTTATGTTGTGTGATGCAATCGTGAACAGTGTTACTGATGTGAAACTTAGAGAACAGATTTTTAAACAGTGAGATCCATCATTTCATCACGTAGTGCAAATTCTAGTTCAGTACGATCAAGTGCTGTGGCGGCGGATAAATCTGAGCAGCCACCAATTTGTTGTGTTGAGTCGTCCCTTGCTCACGACCGGTCCAGTGGGCAGCAACAGCATGCGCGCCAAGCCACGTAAACAGTTCTCTAAACAGGCTGCTACATCTGTGAAAAGAATTAAGTCATGCCCTCGGTGTTACTCACAGCAAAAATGCCAAGATTGCCCGTCCATACAAGCACAGTGTTACGCTTGTGGCAAGAATGGTCACAGACAGTTTGCATGTTTGCAATGGAACAAACATAAGAATTCTGCCCACTCACAAAAATCTAGTCACAAGGCCCATGTAATCAATGCAGTGTATTCAAAGCCTACTGCAGGCATTAGCAAAATTAGCAAGCAAACAGTTTCTTCAGTGCTACGCCAGTCCAACAAACTTTTCGTTCATTTGCATTTTTGTGGAAAACTTGTGAAATTTCAGTTGGACATGGATGCCGCTGTTACAATGCTGAATCGTAACACATATGAACTGTTAGCCTCCCCACGCCTGTCTCAAACTTGCACCCACCTAAGAGCTTATAATGGACAAGACATTCTCGTTTTCGGAAAATATACACGACTGGACATTAAAATTGCAACAACACGAAGATGATGTGCTACAGACGCGAAATTTAACCGACAGGAAGAAGATGCTGTAATATGCAAATGATTAACTTTTCAGAGCATTCACACAAGGTTGGCACCGGTGGCGACACCTACAACGTGCTGACATGAGGAAAGTTTCCAACCGATTTCTCATACACAAACAGCAGTTGACCGGCGTTGCCTGGTGAAACGTTGTTGTGATGCCTCGTGTAAAGAGGAGAAATGCGTACCATCACGTTTCCGACTTTGATAAAGGTCGGATTGTAGCCTATCGCTATTGCGGTTTATCGTATCGCGACATTGCTACTCGCATTGGTCGAGATCCAAAGACTGTTAGCAGAATATGGAATCGGTGGGTTCAGGAGGGTCGTGCTGGATCCCAACGGCCTCGTATCACTAGCAGTCGAGATGAGAGGCATCTTATCCGCATGGCTGTAACGGATCGTGCAGCCACGTCTCGATCCCTGAGCCAACAGATGGGAACGTTTGCAAGACAACAACCATCTGCACGTACAGTTCGACGACGTTTGCTTTGTTTCGTGTGTTATCTGATGCAGGACTAAAGTGTAGACTGGACAAGTGTGATTTTTCTAAACCTGCATTGCAGTATATTGGTCATGTCACAATCAGTCAAGATGTACATCCTCTTCAGTCACATTTGTTAGCCATACGTGACCTGCCAGTTCCTCGCAATATCACAGAATTGCAGTCACTCTTAGGGAAAATGAACTATTCTATTCGGTTCCTACTGAGTGCCGCACAAATCGCAGCTCCATTGCATCGTTTGCGTCGCAAGAATGTCCCCTTTGTTTGGACAGATGCGCGCCAAAAAGGTTTCCAAAAATTTAAAGATGCATTGCTCAGTGATCGATGCTTGGTTCATTTTGATCCTGACAAACCAGTTGTGTTGCAAGCTGACGCTTCTTCTTACGGAATCGGTGCAGTGCTTTCGCACAGATTTGGATGAAGACTGGCCTATTGCTTTCGCATCAAAAGAGTTGTTCAAAGATCAGTGCAACTTGGCTATTGTGTATGGTGTCACCAAATTCCACCACTATTTGTAGGGCAGATAATTCTACCTGTAACGGATCACAAGCCATTGCAGTCTTTGTTTCATCCGATGAAGCAGATTCCTGTTGTCTCAATACCAGAACGAGATTGTGTATCGTCCGACAGTTCAACATGGTAATGTAGATGCACTTTCACGTCTTCCGATTGGTCCTGATACAGACTTTCACGCTTCTGCTGCATCTTGTCACATCGATGCTCACGATTCTGAATTGCTTCAATCCTTTCCGCCGAACTATAGGAAAATTGCTCAGGCCACGTGTGGTGTGAGTACTGTAAGACCTACGGTAGACACACCATCAGATTATTTGACTTGTCGCTCTAGCGAAGTAGGCGAGTGTCAGCAATATGTCTCGTGGTCTTATCGTGGCGTGTTTATCTTCTGCCGTCAGGTCAGACGATAGAAATGCCACTTGCACGCTTAGAGTAGCAGATTGACGGTGACCAACTTTAAACAGAACTTGATTAACACACACATTTATTAAAATAATAACAACATAAAATTACTTAACTTGCTATTTGCAATTGACAATCTGAAGTTCCTTTGGTCTTGGTACGTTAATCTTATTCTCACATATCTCTCATACTTGACAAAGTGTCTATACATTTATCTTCATGGCTATGTACAGGCATATGATAATCTTATGAGGTGCAGACTGAAACTTAACTATAGACTAATGCAGACTAACGCAGACTGAGTAATCGGAGGCCTGTACACTCGTTATAATACCTCGAGCATTCAGGTATCACTGCGCGAGTGTGATCCACGAGGAGAAAAGGTTCTACATTAGCAGCAATCTCATTGGCTGCATGACATATTAATACGTGGTTCGGCGGAAACAGAATTTGGTCCGTCTCTAAGACAGCGCCATCTCGTAGTGCGGAGACGGACGAGCACTGCGCCTGCGCTGTTGTGCTTAGCGGGGCGCGCTCTATTGGGAAAGTTGTGTACGCTCTGACTACGCGGAACTATGTACACAACACCACGCAAGCTGATTCTGGTTTGACATTTTGCTAAAGTACATTTGCACGTCTTGGCCTCACTCATTGCATAGCATAAAGAACTCTGTAGTGCCCCGATACTTTGCATGCCGCCACAGCCTCGCTATACAGTAAGGTGTGATTCTTGTTCAAAATAACATTAGACAGTCACGTGTGTTGATTCCTAAAGCTCTGGAGAATGAAGGGTTGCTGTTACTTCACCAAGGATACGGCGGATTCTTCGTACGGAACAGTTTGCGCGTCGACACTGTACTTGGCAGGATGTGGATACCCAGATAGAACAGATGCGACACAGTGTCACGCATGTGTGGAAAATCAGTCCGCTGCGCCACAACAGTGCTCTGCTTGGCCTAAGTCGCAATCACTATGGTAACATCGCGAGGTGCCAGGGTGGAGAAGAGTTTGTACCTCTTTAATTCAGACGAATTTTGCATGAGAACTGGACACGCACTCGACCCCCTCCTTACATACCACCTAATTGATTATGTGCACAACGGTAACGGAAGAAAATGATGGTGGACGCTGCTAGTTGGTAAAATAAGGAGTGCACACTCACAATAATTTAATAAAAATCGTAATCTACTCAGAAAACAGAGAGAACTTTATCATAATACACAACAGGAAATGGGATTTTGCATATATCTACGAAATGATATGCGGATTAAATATTACAATGAGATTTATTATACATCAGAACCTAAATGTACATGATTATCGACACAAACAGTGGGTTAAAGGACAGCGTATACTGAAATATTATGAGAATAAGAGTTGGCTCGAGAACAAGGGGCTCCTACTCTCTGTGATGCAAACGATTGACGATGATGACTGGAGGTCCTAAAGAGTCAAATATTAATCTCCCGACTATATAGCAGTAACGCAATTGGTAGTGAGAGCTCAAATGGGATCACATGCAGAAACAAGCAAGGTGGACGTGTAGCAAAGCGAGCGCACGTGCTATTGAGGGATTCAGTATAAAATTGATAAGGTCCTACAATGTCAGAGCCACAAAATACTGTACCAATACTGAAATCTGCAGCACGTCGTCGGTAGGCAGTGTCCTGATGATGTAGGCGCCGACGTCTGCCATGCAGCAACTCTGTGTCAACCCCTGGTCTCGAAGGCTGTCCGAGGAGTCTAAATTCTTCCGAAAAAGAGCGACCAAGTCGCAAGACCGTCTGACTCCGACGAAGATCAGATCCCGCAATCCCCGCCCGTGCAATGCAACAGCGAAGCCAACCTTGCTCTACTCCCTACTCTCTTCGTAAACTGCGAATCAGCATTCAGATCTACTTTCAAAATTTTCCCACACTGTCTCAGAACTTCATTTGCGCCAATAGCGACCGTTCCCTCCAATTTCGAGCAGGGCTTTATGACATCAGTGTGTGATGTCCTTAGGTTTAAGTAGTTCTAAGTTCTAGGGGACTGTTGACCTCAGAAGTTAAGTCCCATAGTGCTCAGAGCCATATGACGTCAATTAGCCTCAGTTTAAGTTGACCAATCTTGCCTTTGCTATTCAGCTGAGGGCACTGAACTTGCCGTTTTGACCGGCCACGAAAACAACCTGACTAGACCACCGGTCATTGGGCGCCAGACAGTCTCACCCAGCAGGGCACAGTCATCAAGTATTCTCAGAATCAAGAGGACAATGTAGTCAGTCGGTGCCAGGAATCTTAGTTCCGGACGCACCGGAACGGTAAACACATACATTGTGGTGACAGTCAGATGTCTCGCAGGTCGTTTCGCCCTGCATACAATAGGCGAAACTCGACCAATGTCAGTCGTTCCACCAGACGCTTAAAGGCCGGTTGCCACTAGGGGTGCCGCGCGTCATAACCGCGCGGCAGCGGCGTGGTTGACATGGAAATGCCGTCAGCGGCGCGGCCGGGTCTGCGTTGCGGTTTGACCATGTCGAACCGCTGCCGCTGCCGCGTGCCGCACTCCAGGTCCGCGCCGCTAATCACAGAACGCGCTGAGCGTGACGTCAGATACGGAATCCCGGGCCACACGAACTTTCGCCGAACCGCTGGCGCGGACGCGGTGGCAGCTATGAAATACTTATCATCCGATTCCAAGGAAACTATTCGGTAGAAAAATTTGATTTTTGTGCATGTTTCACCCTGATATCTTCTCTCGATAAACGACCGTATTTCTTTTCGTTATTCGTCATGGTTACTTGCTGTATCACATTTACGTAAACCTTTACACGAAATTTTAATGAGTGTGCAGATGTAAAAACGCATTGCGTGGACTTTGCGTACCGTTCATTTTAGGTAATAAATTATTGCATATGAAATTTAGCCAACATATCGAAATTGTTTTTAAAGCTGAGAGCAGAACAATAGCTATGAATGATATGTCGGCGGACGGGCTGTGCGGTGAGCGCGCGACCGATACTTTGTCCTGCTCGTCGTAAAACATGTGGTTATATCAATCGCAAATTTCGTAAACGGTTCAAGCAATCGAAACGTGTTTTTTTACAAACGATAACTTGTAAAAAGTCATGTATTTCGTCGCATGATAAATACCCAGAATCTATTTATCTACCGAGATAGGAAAGTAACTACAGTTTTTCAGAAGGGATAGATGCATTTTTTTAAATGGCATTGAATAGCATGTGGAATGAGAAGTTAAACCGAAACTAATTTGCTGGTATGTCATAAGATGTAATTAGCTAAGTATCTACAGCTATTGATTTTTTCCTTTGGTAAGTAACAAACGTTTTTTTTCTTGATCCAGTGTACTTTATTGGTTCAAGAGGCGTTTCGCCTTTTACTTTAAGGCATCTTCGGTGGAATCTAGAATGATTCAGTTTTGCTTTGATATGTGATACTTGCAGATTATAAAACAGTTCACATCATTTTTTACGTGAATAACTGATTACTTACAGTGAATCTAGTTTTTGGCGGACATCTGCGTTTCCCCTCACCTGGTCACATGCTGGAGGTCGAACTAAAACTTAGATTATGGAACATTTTCATGTTCGCTCTTTTTTCTTCTGTCACTAGCTCTAGACATTTTACTGAAAACTCTGATTTGAAGTCTTAACTACAGTGTGTTCACCTCATGTCCCTCCCTGTTTGGTTTGTTTCTGTACATGTTGCCAACGTAAAGAATTACACGCAGAAAACTAATGTTTGTTTATTTCTGTTCTCCTTATATCTGTATGTGTGTGTGGTTAGCCAGTGATAGTTATAGAAAGTTGAAAGTGAATGCAATAGAATGAGATTTTCACTCTGCAGCGGAGTGTGCGCTGATATGAAACTTCCTGGCAGATTAAAACTATGTGCCCGACCGAGACTCGAACTCGGGACCTTTGCCTTTCGCGGGCAAGTGCTCTACCATCTGAGCTACCGAAGCACGACTCACGCCCGGTACTCACAGCCTTACTTCTGCCAGTATCTCGTCTCCTACCTTCCAAACTTTACAGAAGCTCCCCTGCGTACCTTGCAGAACTAGCACTCCTGAAAGAAAGGATATAGCGGAGACATGGCTTAGCCACAGCCTGGGGGATGTTTCCAGAATGAGATTTTCACTCTGCAGCGGAGTGTGCGCTGATATGAAACATGTCTCCGCTATATCCTTTCTTTCAGGAGTGCTAGTTCTGCAAGGTACGCAGGGGAGCTTCTGTAAAGTTTGGAAGGTAGGAGACGAGATACTGGCAGAAGTAAGGCTGTGAGTACCGGGCGTGAGTCGTGCTTCGGTAGCTCAGATGGTAGAGCACTTGCATGCGAAAGGCAAAGGTCCCGAGTTCGAGTCTCGGTCGGGCACACAGTTTTAATCTGCCAGGAAGTTTCATATCAGCGCACACTCCGCTGCAGAGTGAAAATCTCATTCTGGAAACATACCCCAGGCTGTGGCTAAGCCATGTCTCCGCTATATCCTTTCTTTCAGGAGTGCTAGTTCTGCAAGGTACGCAGGGGAGCTTCTGTAAAGTTTGGAAGGTAGGAGACGAGATACTGGCAGAAGTAAGGCTGTGAGTACCGGGCGTGAGTCGTGCTTCGGTAGCTCAGATGGTAGAGCACTTGCCCGCGAAAGGCAAAGGTCCCTAGTTCGAGTCTCGGTCGGGCACACAGTTTTAATCTGCCAGGATGTTTCATATCAGTGCACACTCCGCTGCAGAGTGAAAATCTCATTCTGGAAACATCCCCCAGGCTGTGGCTAAGCCATGTCTCCGCTATATCCTTTCTTTCAGGAGTGCTAGTTCTGCAAGGTACGCAGGGGAGCTTCTGTAAAGTTTGGAAGGTAGGAGACGAGATACTGGCAGAAGTAAGGCTGTGAGTACCGAGCGTGAGTCGTGCTTCGGTAGCTCAGATGGTAGAGCACTTGCCCGCGAGAGGCAAAGGTCCCGAGTTCGAGTCTCGGTCGGGCACACAGTTTTAATCTGCCAGGAAGTTTCGTGAATGCAATAGTTGTCAGACAGTGGTTGAAAGGTTTGGTGTTAAGCTGATTTCAGTTTTGGTTTAAATGTTTTGTGGAGGAGTGCATGGAAGAGTAGATTCACTGCTTACATTAACAGGCAAAATAGTAGAATAGCATTTCAGCAGATGATTACTATCAGAATGCTATCACACAACCCCTTTGTCCTCACTCTTTGACGCCTCATAATATGTCCTGTCAACAAACCCCTCTTGTAGTCAAAGTTGTGCCATAATTTCCTCTTCCTCCTCTTATTAATTCCGTACCTCTTCTTTAGTTACACGATCCTGATATCTAATCTTCAGCATTCTTATTGATCACCATGTTTTGAAAGCGTCCATTGCCTTCATGACAGAACTGTTCATCGTTCACGTCTCACTTGCATACAAGGCTGCACTCCACACAAATACCTTTGTAAAATGGTATCCAACTATTAGAATTTATATTCGATGTGAACAAATTTTCTTTTTCAGAACGCTTTTCTTGCTATTGACAGTATTCATTTTATATCCTCTCTACTTCTGCCTTCTCAGTTACTGCTTCCTTTTCAAGTCATTGGAGTCTTAGAAATGCAGTTTGGTTTCTGTACAAGTTGTAGATAATCTTGTGTCCCTGTGTTTTATCGATGACATTTCCAGAGCTTGAAAGAATGTTTTAATTAATATTGTCAAAACCTTTCTCTAAACATGCAAATGCTATAAAACAGTTTCGCAGTTCTTCAGTCTGTCTACTTAGCTAAGTGGTAGGATCAGTATTGCCTTACGTGTTCAGACATTTCACAGGAATCTAACATTGTGTTTATGTTAGTTTGTACAACCCCTTCCACTCTCCTCTCTACATATCCCTTCCACTTTCTAGCCTTCTCTTATTTGCTTAGTTCTGGCTTGCCAAATGAGTTGTTGACAGTTGCTTCTCCTTTGAGCAAAGTTTTCTTTCTTCTTTCTCATTTTCATTCTCCTATGTTTTCCAAATGCAAATCGCGTTGCGGTTTTGGACTTTCTGTCAACGTCATGTTTAGACATTTCTATTTCCCATGGCCTACTTTATTTGCTGCATTTTTATATTTTCCCCTCATGTCAAATTTAATATATCACATTTTATCTAACGATTTCTACTGTACCTTTTCCCCGTTCACATACTCTGCTGCATTCACCAATTTCTTCTCTCAAAGATATCCATTCGTATTCTAGCGGATTCTTTCCTCTGTTACAGTCACTCGTTGCATTACGCTAACTTTAAGATTATCGAAAAACTGTGGGTCTTGACTTATTCAAGTTCCATCTCCTTAATTTGCTACCGTTTACTGTCTCTTTAGTTGTAAATTGCAGCTCGTAACCAATAAATTATTGTAGGTTTGCGTCTGCACCAGGAAATGTCTTATAATTTAAAATCTGGTTTTGAAAACTTTGTTCCAAATATGTATTATTCTTTCATAATTCTTAAGCAAGGTGCTGGCGATGATTACATTATGCTCTGTGCGAAATTCTATCAGGTGGCTTCCACTTTCATCCCTTCCCCAAAGCCTTTGTGCTCTTACTGTTTTCCTGTACCTGCTACCGTATCACATTTTAAATTTTTGTCTCGCTTAACTATCTGAATAATCTCTTTTGTCGTACATTGTTTCAATGTGCAGGAGATGGTGAAAAATCATGAGCGGTAGTCATGAAATCTATTTATGGTGAAATGAGAAAATATGAATAATGAAATATGTGAAAGAGTACATTGTACAGAAAAAAAAATTGGTGTGTCTTCACCCAACTTCGTCTTTCCTTCATGTAGGTGTAAGATATAGTTAATCAAACGCACCGTGCTTTTCAGTGGGTCCCGCCCCGTACCTCAGTGGCTATCCGTCATTGGCTACCGCTAGCGTCTGCCGCTTCTAGGTGGGAACGCCAGTTCCGCGAACCGCAGCATCAAAGCGGAAAACGCTTGCCGCTGCCGTTGCCGCACGCCACGCTGCCGCGCTCTAGTGGGAACCGGCCTTAAGCCTACTGTACGAACCCCACAGAATTCAGGGAAGTGCAGCTCCCAACCGGAAATGCCGTGTGCCGCGTCCTCCGATGCTTGCCTCGCACAGGCCACCCATGGAACTAAACCGACATGCATGGGAATCAAGTGAAAAGTAGTTTTTGAGCTCTCAGTACAAATTCATTACAATAACCTTATTCGGCCTGTTACTACCGTGCAATGACATAGAACACTAATAAAATTGATGAAAATGAGAAGAGACATGCAAAAGAGGGCATGGAACCTCTCATTACCTCCCAGCCACTTTTGATTATATTTGCTAGTGGTTGACTCACTTGTCAAAGGTAGTGTGTCAGTCACTCAATAAGAATCGGTCTAATCAGTTTCCAAAATGTCACAACAAATTGGCAGATTAGAACCATTTTTTGAATAAGTCACACGCAACACAGATTCACCCTGAGCGAGCCCACTGTCATACAAGGACGTACTTACACAGTCATACAAATGTTGAACACATGCCAGAAGGCCAATTTCGAAGCTGCAGTAAAATGTTAACCTAATGGACCGGCAAGCTTCTCATTAAGGTAACATTTAAGAATTAGCTACTGGTGCCCAACTCAAACAGATACATACTTCTGCATGAAGGCAAAAAGACAAACAATATTTCTATGCTTCATGGTTGAAACATTTAACCACACTCACGTTGTTTCCCTGAACAGAAAGGATGATAATTTTTCACAGTGATTGATTGACTGATGGTCCATTCACCATTAACCAGAATTCTAACCACAGATATCCCGCTCACATACACAAACAAAAATACTCTCGTTTAACTGTAGCATATTATTGTGTCTAATATTTTGTAACTATTCACACATACACAAGAAATTTGTACACATAGTGACAATTGACAGGCATCAACATAAGTGAGATAGAGAGATTAGTGTACACAAAAAAAAGACAGAAACTTTGTAAGTATACCTGTGTGTCGGAGATTATGTAACATAGTGTGCATCACCAAAAAAAAAAAAAAAAAAAAAAAAAAATGTTCCAAACTGACATGATGATAGGGAACCAGGATATCTTTAACATGAACATGTATATACAGAGTGTTACAAAAAGGTACGGCCAAACTTTCAGGAAACATTTCTCACACACAAATAAAGAAAAGATGTTATGTGGACATGTGTCCGGAAACGCTTAATTTCCATGTTAGAGCTCATTTTAGTTTCGTCAGTACGTACTTTACTTCCTCGATTCACCGCCAGTTGGCCCAATTGAAGGAAGGTAATGTTGACTTCGGTGCTTGTGTTGACATGCGACTCATTGCTCTATACTACTAGCATCAGGCACATCAGTACGTAGCATCAACAGGTTAGTGTTCATCACGAACGTGGTTTTGCAGTCAGTGCAATGTTTACAAATGCGAAGTTGGCAGATGCCCATTTGATGTATGGATTAGCACGGGGCAATAGCCAAGGCGCGGTACGTTTGTATCGAGACAGATTTCCAGAACGAAGGTGTCCCAACAGGAAGACGTTCGAAGCAATTGATCGGCGTCTTAGGGAGCACGGAATATTCCAGCTTATGACTCGCGACTGGGGAAGACCTAGAACGACGAGGACACCTGCAATGGACGAGGCAATTCTTCGTGCAGTTGACGATAACCCTAAAGTCAGCGACAGAGAAATTGCTGCTGTACAAGGCAACGTTGACCACGTCACTGTATGGAGAGTGCTACAGGAGAACCAGTTGTTTCCGTACCACGTACAGCGTGTGCAGGCACTATCAGCAGCTGATTGGCCTCCACGGGTACACTTCTGCGAATGGTTCATCGAACAAAGTGTCAATCCTCATTTCAGTGCAAATGTTCTCTTTACGGATGAGGCTTCATTCCAACGTCATAAAATTGTAAATTTTCACAATCAACATGTGTGGGCTGACGAAAATTCGCACGCAAATGTGCAATCACGTCATCAACACAGATTTTCTGTGAACGTTTGGGCAGGCATTGTTGGTGATGTCTTGATTGGGCCCCATGTTCTTCCACCTACTCTCAATGGAGCATGTTATCATGATTTCATACGGGATACTCTACCTTTGCTGCTAGAACATGTGCCTTTACAAGTACGACACAACATGTGGTTCATGCACGATGGAGCTCCTGCACATTTCAGTCGAAGTGTTCGTACGCTTCTCAACAACAGATTCGGTGACCGATGGATTGGTAGAGGCGGACCAATTCCATGGCCTCCACGCTCTCCTGACCTCAACCCTCTTGACTTTCATTTATGGGGGCATTTGAAAGCTCTTGTCTACGCAGCCCCGGTACCAAATGTAGAGACTCTTCGTGCTCGTATTGTGGACGGCTGTGATACAATACGCCATTCTCCAGGGCTGCATCAGCGCATCAGGGATTCCATGCGACGGAGGGTGGATGCATGTATCCTCGCTAACGGAGGACATTTTGAACATTTCCTGTAACAAAGTGCTTTAAGTCACGCTGGTACGTTCTGTTGCTGTTTGTTTCCGTTCCATGATTAATTTGATTTTAAGAGAAGTAATAAAATGAGCTCTAACATGGAAAGTAAGCATTTCCGGACACATGTCCACATAACATATTTTCTTTCTTTGTGTGTGAGGAATGTTTCCTGAAAGTTCGGCCGTACCTTTTTGTAACACCCTGTATACACTGTTCGCCATTAAAATTGCAACACCATGAAGGCGGCGTCAACATACTTCAAATTGGTCCAAAGCGTACTACATTCTTTGATATTCACTAGCGTTTCCACACACACGCACTAAGTTTGTAAGAATAATGCCTTCTACATATACGTCTATAATCCGCAAGCCACCTGACCGTATATAGTTTAGGGTAGTTCTGGTACCACCAATTCCCCGCTGCCCTGTTCCACTCGTAGTGGGAAGAATGATTGTCGGAAGCCTTTGTATTAACTCTAATTTCTCCAATTTTCTCGTTGCGGTCATTTCTGGAGATGTATGTGGGAAGAAGCACTCTCTCCAAATTTCAGTAGTAAACCTCTCCGTGATTCACAACACCTCACTTATAGCGTCTGCCACTGGATTGGCTGAGCATCTCCAACGCTCTCGCGCCGACTCAACTATTCCGTGACGAAACGCTCCGCTCTTTGTTGAATCTTCTCTATCTCTTCTATCGGCCCTACATAGTAAAGGCCCCAGACTGATAAACAATACTGAAGAATCGCTCGAACGAGCGCCTTGTTAGCCACTTCTTTCGTGGATAAGTTACATTTCCTTAAGATCCTTCTTATACAGTTCAGTCTGGCCTCTGTTTCTCCTACTATTTATTTCATGTGGTCTTCCCACTTAAAGTCGCTCTGGATAGTTACTCCTAGACATTTTACAGTAGATACTATTTTCCAGCAATGGTCATCAAAACATGACTCTTAGCACTATAGGACTTAACATCTGAGGTCATCAGTCCCCTAGAACTTAGAACTACTGAAACCTAACTAACCTAAGGACATCAGACACATCCATGCCCGAGGCAGGATTCGAACCTGCGACCGTAGTGGTCGCCCGGTTCCAGACTGAAGTGCCTAGAACCGCTCGGCCACACCGGCCGGCAATGGTCATCAACAGTGTAGTTGTACAGCAGTGGATTACTTTTCCTGTGTATGCGCAGTGGCAACTAAAACTAAACTCCATCCGAAGAGGATTCGGAAAGGCCAAGGTACCGACCGCCGTGTCATCGTCAGACGATAGGCGTCAGTGGATACGGATATATAGGGGCATGTGGTCAGCACACCGTTCTCCCGGTGTTGTCAGTTTTCGTGACCAGGGCTACTGCTCAGTCAAGTAGCTCCTCAATAGGCCTCACGAAGGCTGAGTGCATCCCACTTGTCAACTGCGCTTTTCCTATGTATGCGCAATGTGTTGTATTTATTTACGTCTAGGGTCAACTGCTAGAGACTGGACTTATCATAAGTCTTCTGTAGGTCATTTTGAAAACAGATACTGTCTTCTGGCTTGCTACTTTCTTATAGACGAACGTATCATCTGGGAACAGTCTTCAAGAGCTTCTGTCGCGTTCTGCATCATGCACATTGTAACTAGTAATGACCCTATCACACTTCCTTGGCTTACTCCGTAAATTACCTTAACATCTGTCAATTTTGTTCCGTTAATAGCGGAAGTCTTGAATCCAGTCGCTCGGTAAGCTTCTTTCATTAAATGGCAGAACGGGATGGTGTCAAATGCTTTCCTGAAGTCAAGGAACACGGCATCAACCTTAGCGCCGTTTTCTACAGCGCTGAGAATTTCGTGGAGGAAGAGAGCGAGCTGAGTTTCGCAAGATCTCTATTTGCCGAATGCATGTCGATTTTTATAGAGGAGATTTCCGTTCCCCAAAAACGTTATAATTCGTGAACATAAAAGAGGTTCCATATTTCTACAACAGATTGACGTCGACGATATAGGCCTGTAATTATGTGCTTCTGTCCTAAGACCCTTCTTGAAAACGGGAATGACCTGCGCTTTTTTCCAGTCGCTAGGTATCCTCTGTTGTTTCAGTGACCTACGATAAACTGTTGCTAGAAAGGGGGCAAGTTCTTTCGCATAATCTTTGTCGGAGAGTCCTTCGGTAAGTTGTTGTTGTTGTGGTCTTCAGTCCTGAGACTGGTTTGATGATCGAGCGAGGTGGCGCAGTGGTTAGCACACTGGACTCGCATTCTGGAGGACGACGGTTCAATCCCGTCTCCGGCCATCCTGATTTAGGTTTTCCGTGATTTCCCTAAATCGTTTCAGGCAAATGCCGGGATGGTTCCTTTGAAAGGGCACGGCCGATTTCCTTCCCAATCCTTCCCTAACCCGAGCTTGCGCTCCGTCTCTAATGACCTCGTTGTCAACGGGACGTTAAACACTAACCACCACCACCACCACTGGTTTGATGCAGCTCTCCATGCTACTCTATCCTGTGCAAGCTTTTTCATCTCCCAGTACCTACTGCAACCTACATCCTTCTGAATCTGCTTAGTGTATTCATCTCTTGGTCTCCCTCTACGATTTTTACCCTCCACGCTGCCCTCCAATACTAAATTGGTGATCCCTTGATGCCTCAGAACATGTCCTACCAACCGATCCCTTCTTCTGGTCAAGTTGTGCCACAAACTTCTCTTCTCCCCAATCCTATTCAATACTTCCTCATTAGTTATGTGATCTACCCATCTAATCTTCAGTAATGCAGCATTTTTTCTGAAAGCATGTTGCTTTTATTCAGGATTCCAATACGCCATATTATTCCCCATTATTTTGGCTATAAAATCCTTCTTTTAACAAACCCTGATTTTGAACATAATGTCCGTGCAATTTGACGGCCTGACGCCACCGTACTGTAAGGGCTAGTATGCCCGCATAGTACCACTCCACTAGTACACGTGGGGGCCAACGTCTTGCTGCACCAATAACCTCCCCGTCATCCACGTACTGCTTCCCGCAGAGTAAATCCCTCATTGGGCCAAACAGACGAAAGTCTGAAGGCGCGACTTCCGGGCTGCAGGGTGGGTGATGAAGAAGAGTCCAGTGAAGTTTTGTGAGCTCCTCTCAGGTGCGCAGACTTGTGCGAGGCCCTGCGTTGTCATGGAGATTTAGAAGTTCATTTGCATTTCTGTGGCGACAAAAACGCTGAAGTCGCTCCAAAATAGCAGGAGTCAGAGCTGCGTGCAGCCGGCAACACGCGGGAGATGGGACAGGTTTGCGCGTCCGTATTACGATGACGACCAACGCCTCGCACAACGTCTCACCGTGCTGTTGTTCACTGGCAGGTGTCCGTACACATTGTACAAGTGCCTATGGTTATCTGTGATGTTCTGGTTTTCAGCAAAAAGAAACTCAATGATAGCTCTCTGTCTGGATCGCTCTCTCGCTACACACGCCATTTTGAAAGCCACGTTTGTCACCGCCACATATCACAACTTCCTGATAATACAGGGGCTTAAACGGGAATATTCCACAATATCCCGCATGAAATTCCGCATTTTTGTAACCGAAATTGGCCGAGGAAAAAATGTATTGCATTATTATTGAACATCCCACGTAGATTCTCACAGGTATCTCATCTGGTCTTGGGGCCTTCCCATTACTAAGCGACTGTAATTTCTTTTATAATTTCACTATCGATAATCTCAATATCTGCCATTTCGACGTTCGTACGATGACTGAAAATAAGGACCGTCTTAAGATCTTCTTTGGTGAAACAACTCCGGAAGACCGAATTCAGTATTTCACCCGTCTCTGTTATCTTCCGTTTCTGTGTCAGTATGGTCACTGAGTGACTGAAGAGATGATTTTGAATCGCTTACTGCTTTTACGGAAAATCAACCTCTTAAGGTTTTTAGCTAGGTCAGTTGATAAAATTTCACTTTGAAAGTCGTTGAGCGTTTGTGTTATTGCTCTCCTTATGCTCATTTTCTATTCGTTCAGCTTTTGTTTGTCAGCTAGGTTTTGACTTCTCTCGAATCTGTGATGAAGCTCTCTTTGTTTACGTAGCAGTTTCCGAACACAGTCATTAAACTACGCCGGGTCCTTCCATCCCTTAAGACCTTGCTCGATTCATACTTGTCTGAGACATGTTGAACGACGGTTTCGAATTTTTTTCTATTTGTGCTCCACATCTTCTTCCTCAGCAGTGAATATTTGATATTCGGATACTCTACAATTTGTATTCTGTCACTCTTGCTAAGCGAAAACGTTTTGCTACCTTTCTGAACGTTTCTTGTGATAACCGTAGTCATACTTGCTGTCACAACCTTATCATCACTGATACCTCCCTCTACGCTAACTGATTCGGTAAGTACAGTTCTGTCCGTTGCTAGGAGGTCTAAGACGTTACGAAATAGATTCTGGTCATACGTAAAGTCTGTCCGTGGTAACGTTAGTATCCACACACTCATTTACGATACAGGAACTGAAATTGAGGGTAGCAAAGCTAAAGCAGAAACGGTGAATTCCGTTTACAAATGTTCCTTTACTAAGGAAGATAAAGAGGAGTTGCCCCACTTCAATTCTCGCACCACAGCAAAGATATTTATTCCAGTGTCAGTGGTGCTGAAAAATAGCCGCAAGGTTCCATGTTACTCGTACATTGGAATCCCTGTCAGATTCTATACAGAGTCTGCAGCTGTGTTAGCTCTCAGTTCAAAAACAATATACTGAAGATCCCTTCAACAATGAATTGTGCTCAGGGATTGGAAGACATCACAAGAGAAGTAGCAGAAGTGATCCTCAAAACTACTGTTCTATACAATTGACGTCTATCTATTGTAGAACACTACACAATATTTTGATCTCAAACGTAGTTAAATATCTCGAACAGTATGACCTCCTTCATGTCATCCAGCGTGGATTCCAAAAATATTGTTCATACGAAACCCAACTTGTTTTTTTCTCTCGTGACATCCTAAAAATCCTGGATGGAGGCAGTCAGGTGGATGCAGTATTTCTCCACTTCTGAAAAGCGTATGACTCGATATCACAGCAAAGATTATGTGATATCAAGCAAAATTCCTGACTCGATTCGGCATCTACAGATGTAGAAGTAAGTGAAATGTATTCGCAGTTAGGAATGGCAACAACCAGCATCTTTATATGGGATGACGACAATGAACATTTGTGCAGAACCGGGACACGAACCCGGATTTCCCGCTTATGACAAGCGGTCGCCTTAGCATTAGGCTATCCGAACACGACTTGCAGCCAGACCCAAACTCCCATATGGCGTCAACCACGGATCTGCAGCCTATACTCGTACATGCATTGTGTATATTCCCCTGTATGGGAGGTATTTTAATTAAAAGTCGCTTGCTTGTTGCCGGCAGGTAAACGCATGCATGTTTGAAGGAATATTGCACTGTACATCGGAACAACATAGGCACTGCAATATCGTATTTATCCACCTACACCGGGCAAGCGAAATTAAATTCACTGAAACGCTGCCACTCGCCAGTCACTAAGGCTAATGAACAGTAGGTTCGTGAGTAGTGGATTGCGGTGTGACACTTGTTCGAAGTACGAGGGTTATTCCAAAAGTAAGGTCCGATCGGTCGCGAAATGGAAACGACTATGAAAATCCGATAAAGCTTTGCACAGATGTGTTGGGTAGTGTCTCTAGTATAACCCCAGTTAGCATCACGTCGCTCTTCTCATTTCTGAGCTCGCAGTGAGTGCGTAAAGATGTCTAGAAAATAGTGCCTGCTGCCAAGTACGAGGGCCTGGTGAGAAATGTCGCCTGAAGCTATGCAGCCAACATTACATAACTGTCGTGCTGTTTCGTCTTCACGACAATTCTCAGCCGCATTCTGCAGGGGCAATGAAGATGCTCCTGCATCGTTTTCAAATGGAAATGTTAGATTACCCACAATACAGTCCGCAATTGTCTCCCCCTGAGTTTCATCTCTGGTCACATGAACCGCTGTCTTTGAAGACAACATTTTGACACAGACAACGAGGTGTAGGCCAGCGTGGAGAATTGGCGGAAAGCACTGGCGGCTGCCTTCTATGATGAGGCAATTGAAAAGTTGGTACAACGCTATGACAAAAGTCTAAGTCAGAACGGCGACTACGTAGAGAAGTAGCTGAAAGGTGTAGCTAATTGTCACAAGTAAAACATTTCTGATGTTCACTGCGGTTTCAATTTGGCAATCAATCGGACCTTACTTTTGGAATAACCCTCGTATTTTCACGTGGGGGGAATGCAGTGGGGAAGCCAGTGGGCATTCTGGTGAGATCCTCTCCTGGAACTGCAGGTTATGTAGCAAGAGTAAGTTGATCGAGGCCCAGGAGCGTAAGATCTGTGCCCTTCAGGTGCAGTTGAAAAACGCACAGGCGGAGCTAGATAGGATGAGGAGGGAGAAGGGGGTTGGGGAATGGGAGCTGGCTGTTGGCAAGAGATCTGCTAGGAGAAGGAGATTTTCAGATAGTTTTACTATTGGTGTTTGCAATAGATATGACCAACTGTCAGAGTCTAGTGGAGAGGAATCTGTAGTAGCTGTAGATGTAGGAAGTATGCAGCAGATCTCAGCAGTTACGGTGGGTAGGACAGTTGCAAAATCGAAGAGAAAGAAGAAGTTTCTGCTGTTAGGTAGTTCTCATGGCAGAGGTGTAGGCCAGCAGTTGCAGGAAGTGTTGGGGAGTGAGTACCAGGTCACCAGCATTGTGAAGCCTAATGCAGGATTTGCTCAGGTGACTGTTAACATAGGGGGGTTATGTAGGAATTTTAATAAAGAGTATCAGGTAGTGATTCTGGGTGGGACTGGTAATAGTATTGATAGGGATGCGGAGTATGACATCGATGGTGTCCTGGAAAGATAGCCACTCAGACTGGCAACACGAATGTGCATTTCGTGGAACTGTTTCAGCGTCACGATCGGCCTCATCTTAATACAGCCGTCAGGCGTAATAACATGAGACATGGGGGTGCGCTGATGACAGAAGGCATGGGTCACATTTCAGTGGTGTCGGTGGAGTCTATCAGCAGGACGGGTTTCACTAGACATGGCCTGCACCTCAACAGGTATGGGAAGGGGAGGTTGGCAGAGCTTATAGGTGACAACATATGTGGGGTTGGTGGGATCACTCATGGGAAAATTCCTGCAGTAGTGGGTGTTAGAGCTCCACCTTTTTTAGATTGAAGTCAGCTGATAGGTATTCCTGCTTAAGGAAAATCTCTCTAACAAAGGAACCACTTTTGACAAAGCTTAGGTATCCGAGTAATGAGGGAATTAGTATATTTCATCAAAATATACAAGGTATTGGAGATAAAGTTAGTGAACTGCTTATAGACGTTGACTCTGAAATTATTGGTATATCTGAACACTTCTTAAATAAGGAGATAATTCAGAGGCTTCCTTTACCAGGATAGAGGTTGGCTGGCAGCTTTTCTAGGAGCTCTTTGCGGTGTGGGGGAGTAGCCATGTATGTGAAAACGGCATCCCTTCTGAGTCAATTGATGTTTCAAAGTAGTGCACTGAAAAGCTGTTGTGCAGGTGTAGTTAAATTTAGTGGAGCTAAACTTCTAACTGTTGTTATTTATAGATCCCCAGATTCCGATTTCACAACATTTTTGCTAAAGCTAGAGGAGGTTCTTGGTTCACTTTATAGGAAATACAAAAAGTTAGTTATATGAGGTGACTTCAATATTAACTGTATAAGTGATTGTGCAAGGAAAAGAATGCTGGTAGAACTCCTTAATTCATATAGTCTGATGCAAACCGTATTCTTTCCAACGAGAGTGCAAGGGAACAGTAGAACAACCATAGACAACATTTTTGTTCATTCCTCATTACTAGAAGGGCATTCTGTTAGCAAAAAGGTGAATGGCCTTTCAGATCATGATGCACAAATTTTAACTCTAAAAGATTTTTGTGCTGCAACACATGTTAAATGTAGTTATCAACTGTTTAGGAAAGCTGATCCAGTTGCTGTAGAGACCTTTGTAAACCTTATCAAAGAACAAGAGTGGCAAGATGTTTACAGTGCTGATACAGTAGACGATAAATATAATGCTTTCCTCAAGACAAATTGCTTTCCGTTAGAACGTTCAAAACAGGGTACTAGCACAAACAGGCAGCCTGGGTGGCTGACTAGAGGGATCAGAATATCTTTTAGAACAAAGTGGCAATTATATCAAAACGTTAGAAACAGTCGAAATCTAAATGCAGCAGCCCATTACAAACAGTATTATAAGGTGCTTAAAAATGTTATTAGGAAGGCAAAAAGTATGTGGTATGCAGATAGAATAGTTAAGACTCAGGATAAAATTAAAACCATATGGTCAGTCGTAAAGGAAGTGGCTGGTCTGCAGAGAGGTTGAGGATATAGAATCAGTGCATAGTGGGAATTTCCATGTTACTGATAAGTCGCATATATGTACAGTATTTAATAATCACTTTCTGAATATAGCAGGTGAACTAAATAGAAACCTAGTCCCAACAGGGAATCACATAGCGCTCTTAGAAAAAAGTGTTCCGAGACTGTTACCTGAAATGCTCCTCCATGATACTGACAAGAGGGAGATTGAGTTAATAATTAAATCACTAAAGACCAAGAACTCTCATGGATATGACGGGGTATCTAGCAGAATACTGAAGTATTGTTCTATGTATGTTAGCCCAGTACTTAGCCATATCTGTAACTTTTCCTTTAGGAGTGGTTGGTTTCCTGACTGATTAAAGTACTCGGTAGTGACGCCACTTTATAAAAAGGGAGACAGGGATAATATCGTCAATTTTAGACCTATTTCTATGCCATCGGTGTTTGCTAAAGTTATCGAGAAGGTTGTATATACAAGGTTACTGGAGCATTTAAATTCACATAATTTGCTGTCAAATGTTCAGTTTCGTTTTAGAAATGGTTTAACAACTGAAAATGCTATATTCTCTTTTCTCTGTGAGGTTTTGGACGGATTAAATAAAAGGTTGCGAACGCTAGGTGTTTTCTTTGATTTAACGAAGGCTTTTGACTGTGTTGACCACAAAATATTACTGCAGAAGTTGGACCATTATGGAGTTAGGGGAGTTGCTTACAATTGGTTCGCCTCTTACTTTAAGAGCAGAAAGCAGAAGGTAATTCTCCGCAATATTGAGAGTGGTAGCGATGTTCAGTCCCAATGGAGCACTGTTAAGTGGGGCGTTCCCCAAGAGTCGGTGCTGGGGCCACTGCTGTTTCTTATTTATATAAATGATATGCCTTCTAGTATTACAGGTGATTCAAAAATATTTCTGTTTGCTGTTGACACCAGCTTGATAGTGAAGGACCTTATGTGTAAAACTGAAACAGTATCAAATAATGTAGTTCATGAAATAAGTTCGTGGCTTGTGGAAAGTAATTTGATGCTAAATCACAGTAAGACTCAGTTTTTACAGTTCCTAACTCACAATTCAATAACAACCGATATTTTGATCAGACAGGATGGGCACATTATAAGCGAGACGGAACAGTTCAAGTTCTTAGGTGTTTGGTTAGATAGTAAGTTGTTGTGGAAAGCCCATGTCCAGGATCTTGTTCAGAAACTAAATGCTGCTTTATTTACCAATAGAACAGTATCTGAAATAAGTGACAATTCAACACGAAAAGTAGTCTACTTCGCATATTTTCATACGCTTGTGTCGTATGGTATTGCCGGACAGGGTGTCCGAGAGGTTCTAGGCGCTACAGTCTGGAACCGTGCGACCGCTACGGTAGCAGGTTCGAATCCTGCCTCGGGCATCGATGTGTATGATGGTCTTAGATTAGTTAGGTTCAAGTAGTTCTAAGTTCTAGAGGACTGATGACCTTAGAAGTTAAGTCCCATAGTGCTCAGAGCCATTTGAACCATTTTGTCGTATGGTATTAGTTTTTGGGGTAATTCTTCTGATTCAAAAAGGATATTTTTGGCTCAAAAACGAGCGTTTCGAGCTATATGTGGTGTAAGTTCGAGAACCTCTTGTCGACCCCTATTCAATAGTCTGAGAATTCTGACATCGCCCTCACAGTATATATTTTCTTTAATGACGTTTGTTGTTAGCAATATTAGCTTATTCCCAAGAGTTAGCAGCTTTCACTCAGTTAATACTAGGCAGAAATCAAATCTGCATGTGGAATGCACATCCTTGACTCTTGTGCAGAAAGGAGTGCAGTATTCTGCTGCATCCATTTTCAATAAGCTACCATAGGAACTCAAAAATCTTAGCAATAGCCCAAACACTTTTAAGTTTAAACTGAAGAGTTTCCTCATGGCTCACTCCTATTCTGTCGAGGAGCTTCTGGAAGAGCTGAAAAATTAAGCAAATTCCAGCGTTACATTGCTGATTTTCTTTATTTAAACTTACGATTTGTCGCCTGAATATGTTTCTTATATTTCATTTTATCTGTTTCTACTATCGTGGTATAATTTCATGTATTGACTCGTTCCATGACCATGGAGACTTCTCCTTGCCCGCATCTCGTGGTCGTGCAGTAGCGTTCTCGCTTCCCACGCCCGGGTTCCCGGGTTCGATTCCCGGCGGGGTCAGGGATTTTCTCTGCCTCGTGATGGCTGGGTGTTGTGTGCTGTCCTTAGGTTAGTTAGGTTTAAGTAGTTCTAAGTTCTAGGGGACTGATGACCTAAGATGTTAAGTCCCATAGAGCTCAGAGCCATTTGAACCATTTGAGACTTCTCCTTAATTTGGTCCCACAGAGCAATAAATAAATAAATAAAATGAAAATGTCACGTCTGTGGAAAGAAAGAAAAGGTGGACAGTGCTTTCCTAGGACTGGGGAGCATTGTCACATATAGTCTGTGTGAGTGTAGGCATAGGATGTTTTTTTCGGGTGCTGTACAGATATAAAAGATAATTGCACTGTTTGTGTAAAATGTGTATATATTGTATTGTGAAGTTACTATAGTTTATGTTATGGCATGACTAGAGAGGATGACTGTGTATCCTATAGTGAAGGACGTATAGATTGAGCACACTGATAATGGCGAGAGATTTTTTTGTGGAAAATTATATGCGCTATAGATACTGAAGCAGAGTAGTCAAGAGGTGACATTAACTGTACATTGATGGATGTCAGACTATAGCAGAACAGTAATATTTAATTGTGGTTATACTGGTAAATATGTTCCTGGCTTGCAATATGTGAGTATGGTATGTATTTGATGATCTATAGACAAGTTTAAGGGTTTAAATGTAATGCACTTTAGCGATCTGTCCAAAATGATTTTAGCGCTGAAAGTCCCAGAAAGAAGAGGTGAATGGTGCTTGGATACCGGCGGCATCAGTAATTAGGCGAGTAAATTCGATAAGAGCAAATGATAATGTTGGATTGATAAACATGCTTTGTGCTAGGATGTGGGAGCCTCTACCTAGCTGTGCAAACATTTGCGTATGTTGAGAGCAGGGTGGGTATAACGTGATGGGGGTGGATATCACGTTAGGTCTGTGAGGAAGACTACATTGGACGTTATTGTGCGCTATTTTCGCAAAGAGGTTCTGTTAGGGCAAGAATTTCTGTGCATAAAAGATGAGAGAAAACGAAAACTAGTACAAAATCTCACATTAAGTGTTTCTAGGGGACTATGGACTTTACTAGAGTTAGACTTGGTTATTATTTTGGATTGCAATGTGACTTGATTATAAGATTGATAACGTTACTAGATGCGTGCTGGCCGGTGTGGCCGAGCATTTCTAGGCGCTTCAGTCCGGAACCGCGCTGCTGCTACGGTCGCAGGTTCGAATCCTGCATTGAGCATGGATGTGTGTGATGTCCTTAGGTTAGTTTGGTTTAAGTAGTTTTAAGTCTAGGGGACTGATGACCTCAGATGTTATGTCCCATAGTGCTTAGAGCCGTTTGCGATGGTATATAGCTACACGCAGTGAAGCATCAGTCAAACGCCACTTATGGTCTGTTAGAATTGCTAAGGAGAAAGCATGTTCTGCTATTCTGGAATGGGTTTCGGCTGCATCTTCGCCTGACCGCAGTTAGGGTGAAGGTAGCGAGGAACGCCCCACGTGCGCGGTGTTGCTTGGAGTGTGCGCTCTTTATGAGGTGCATTCAAGTTCTAAGGCCTCCGATTTTTTTTTCTCCGGACTGGAAAGAGATAGAAACATGCGCATTGTTTTAAAATGAGGCCGCATTCATTGTCAATACGTTCCAGAGATGGCAGCACCGTACGGCAGAGGGAATTTTACCGCCAGCGGCGAGAATGAGAACTGTTTTAAATACTTAAAATGGCGACGTTTTCCTTACTTGAACAGCGTGCAATCATTCGTTTTCTGAATTTGCGTGAAACCAACTGAAATTCATCGACAGTTGAAGGAGACATGTGGTGATGGAGTTGTGGATGTGTAGAAAGTGCGTTCGTGGGTGCGACAGTTTAATGAAGGCAGAACATCGTGTGACAACAAACCGAAACAACCTCGGGCTCGCACAAGCCGGTCTGACTATATGATCAAGAAAGTGGAGAGAATTGTTTTGGGGGATCGCCGAATGACTGTTGAACAGATCGCCTCCAGAGTTGGCATTTCTGTGGGTCCTGTGCACACTATCCTGCATCACGACCTGAAAATGCGAAAAGTGTCTTCCAGGTGGGTGCCACGAATGCTGACGGACGACCACATGGCTGCCCGTGTGGCATGTTGCCAAGCAATGTTGACGCGCAACGACAGCATGAATGGGACTTTCTTTTCGTCGGTTGTGACAATGGATGAGACATGGATGCCATTTTTCAATCCAGAAACAAAGCGCCAGTCAGCTCAATGGAAGCACACAGATTCAATGCCACCAAAAAATTTTGGGTAACCACCAGTGCTGAAAAAATGATGGTGTCGATGTTCTGGGACAGCGAGGGCGTAATCCTTACCCATTGCGTTCCAAAGGGCACTACGGTAACAGGTGCATCCTACGACAATGTTTTGAAGAACAAATTCCTTCCTGCACTGCAACAAAAACGTTCGGGAAGAGCTGCACGTGTGCTGTTTCACCAAGACAACGCACCCGTACATCGAGCTAACGTTACGCAACAGTTTCTTCGTGATAACAACTATGAAGTGATTCCTCATGCTCCCTACTCACCTGACCTGGCTCCTAGTGACTTTTGTTTGGTTCAAAATGGTTCAAATGGCTCTGAGCACTATGGGACTCAACTGCTGAAGTCATTAGTCCCCTAGAACTTAGAACTAGTGTTTTCTGCCAGTGTGATAAATATATTCCATATGTAAATAAAATGTTCAAAAATAAATAGAGTGCAGTTCTTCCTTACTCTCCCCAGCAGGCCAGCGCAGCCTGAGTCATTTTCGCGCAATTTTCCCCCTACAGACCACCATCTGGGATTAGGTTATAGGAGGGATGACATTACGATCTGGTGGCAGTAATGTGTACTAGGTCAGTTGGACATTAAATCTCGTGGTGAAGACACCGCCTACAAAATAAAGACTTGTGTTCAGATCTGTTTTCCCGCCATTTCGCCCCACCAATTTGGATGATGTCATGCGCTGTGCACGTTAGTACACGTTAGTGCACGTTAGCCCACCAGCAGGGGTCGGTAAGGGGGTGTGGTGCTAGGTTGAGGATCGTGGTGGAGACTTTAACTATTTGATTCTACAAATGACCTTGAAAAGTAGTTCAAACTAGGCAGCTGAAGGCGTAGTGATCCCCTTTTCATAACTGTGTGAACTAAGCCAGTTGGAGTCCAGATCCAGTGGAGAACACATCTGCTTTAAATTGGTTAAATAATGAAGACAAGTTCTTTTTTCCCTCCATTTTCTTTGCTTAGTAGAGATAAGCGTGGAGTGGTGCATTATCCTGGTAGAATTCCAACTTGACGCCATTTTTCTGGGCAAGGGGGTGAGGCACTTTCCCACCAGAGAGATTAACTAATTGATCAATTTAATTAAGTAGTCAGTCAAATTCATAAGAGCGAGAGGTGGGGGCGGCTATTCCAATAACTCAGACCTGAAAGTGTACCTGTAGCAGGGAAGGGTGAAGGGGGAAGGGGGAGGGGGTGGGGGGACAATAGGTTAGGTGCCTGTCAGTTAAAAGGAAATGGATGTGACATGGAAAACCACTTAACAGAACATTAGGCTAACTCAGATCTGAAAGTGTACCTGTAGCAATGAGGAGGGAGGGGGTTGGGGGAGGGGAAGGGGGTGGGGACAATGGGTTAAGTGCAGTGACATGGAAAAGCACTTAGCAGAACAATTGGTTAAGTACCTGACAATCAAAGGAGAACAATAGGCTGACATGGAAAAGCACTTAATAGGTTTTGCCCCTGTGTCCATACCTGCCCCTGATATAGGCAACCCACACTAAGAAAATGTGCTCATACATACTTTGTCCCACTACTTTCGTATTGGGTATCACTGTGGGTTTCATGATCACATTGTGCATTTTGAGGGTGTTTCAGTTGTCTAGGAGTGCCACAATACGACTATGTCTCATTGCATCCTGCGTTATGCTGACTGTCTCAAACAATACAGCTGAATCTGACCGCTATTGTCGCTACGAAATGGTAGTAGTGGCCTGTCGTTATGGTGACTGGTCTTCCATCTAGTGCGCCACTTTGTTGCTGGCTTAGCTGCGACCGGATTTACTGCTCTGAAGAAATTTTACTGTGTAGTGCTCCGGTGATAATCACAGCCGTCCTTTGGTGCAATCACTCTTGCTCCCTGAGGAATTATTGCTTCTAGTACAGCAGTTGTCGCTGCTCTTGTATCTGATGGTTCTGAAACCGGAACTAATATTGTAACTGTTGTAGCTGTGCACTCTGCTGCATTTGCATTTGATGATAGCAGGCTGTCGATGATCCCTACCACGATCCCATAAATAAAAAAGTCCATCGTAACTCAATACAATGTAAGAAGGTTACTGGTGTGAATACGATTCCCTGCTCTGAGTTACCAAAGATGACATTTAACTGTCTTCATTTGTACTGGAGTATCAGGATGTGGAAGGGGCCTAGTTGTGTCTTGCTGCACCAAAGCAGCACACACAATTTCTAAACTGTCCACCGACCTGGAGTCTTCAAGTGATCTCGCTGTTCCAACACAGTGGTAGCATTATATCTTGAGTCCACTGCATCTGCTGTGAAGGTCCAGTGGAACTGTCAAGAAGATCCTCACTTAAAGTGATGCAGGCAACTGTTTACTACGCACATTTCTTCAAATAAAATCACAATCTGTATAACAAGATGGTGTAGGAAAACACAAACCTGCAGGAATCCCTCACAAAGTTACTAATTATTCTTATTGTTCGAAAAGTAATTCTTTCTTGCTTTCAAAGAAAAAACTTGTTAACATTTGTCAAACCAAATGACACTTTCCTTGACTTAATTATACTCTGCATTACTACTAGAATCTACATCTTTAGTCACACAGTGAAATCCATCCAACCTGGTGGCCATTTGGTGTGAAGGCAATGACACTCAAAGTGACTTGGCTCTTTCAAGTTACTCAAATGTGTTCTAATAGTTGACAATAAAATGAAGTTTTGATTATGTAATGATAGCACGATATTGAGAGGTTATTCCATTATATTATAAGCAAGATCTGATTGTTATAATCACTGGACAGTGAAACTTCCTGGCAGGTTAAAACTGTGTGCCCGACCGAGACTCGAACTCGGGACCTTTGCCTTTCGCGGGCAAGTGCTCTACCAACTGAGCTACCGAAGCACGACTCACGCCCGGTACCCACAGCTGTACTTCTACCAGTACCTCGTCTCCTACCTTCCAAACTTTGCAGAAGCTCTCCTGCGAACCTTGCAGAACTAGCACTCCTGAAAGAAAGGATATTGCGGAGACATGGCTTAGCCACAGCCTGGGGGATGTTTCCAGAATGAGATTTTCACTCTGCAGCGGAGAGTGCGCTGATATGAAACTTTGCAAAGGTCCCGAGTTCGAGTCTCGGTCGGGCACACAGTTTTAATCTGCCAGAAAGTTTCATATCAGTGCACACTCCGCTGCAGAGTGAAAATCTCATTCTGGCTCTGGACAGTATTATGCATCACTAGACCAAGCATCAAAATGTCATGAGCGAGATAATGGGCCTCAAAGTTTCCATTCCCTTAAAAATGTATTTATTGTTGAATTTTCCTAAATTTTTGTACTGAAGAAGGTTCAAATGGCTCTGAGCACTATGGGACTTAACTTCTGAGGTCATCAGTCCCCTAGAACTTAGAACTACGTAAACCTAACTAACCTAAGGACACCACACACACCCATGCCCGAGGCAGGATTCGAACCTGCGACCGTAGCGGACACGCGGTTCCAAACTGAAGCGCTTATAACCGCACGGCCACACCGGCCGGCACTGAAGAAGGGTTACTATTGTTTCACTTAGTAGTGGAACCTCAGTGTAATTAAATTTTAGACAACGTGAAAAAATAACAAAAATGGTCGTTAGCCTACTTATGCTTAACTTCCGCTTGTGAGCTTTTGTTTTGCATCAATAGACTAAAAGATTTGAAAGTCTTTGCTCTCATTACGCATTAACTATTATAACAATAAAGCGTAAGTTAACCACATGCCTTTCACAGCCTCAAACAACTTGATGAGATCACTTTACTGGAAATGAACCTGAAATAAACAGCAAATTATGTTTTGTGAACAAAACTTGGTGGAAAACACCCTGATAGGTGACAAAACTGTAGTTATTGTAACATGAACATCTCTTTTATTGAGTGCTGTGAAACACAATACAATTGCAACAATGCAGATAACATTAAAGTCGCATCATGGAACTTCTACAAAAGTCAGAGGTAGCATTCCTTGCACCTGAAATGGAGGTAAGTGTTGCTAAATGTACATCACAACAAGGCCTAATGTGTAAACACAATAAAATTAATGATAATGAAACTTATACAGGCAAAAAATTACAATTACTTGTCATTATTCGCATTCTATTTTGAAGTCAACTTGTCCATTGAAACTATCGATGACGTCTTCCACATTAGTATCACTTTTAAAAGACCAGTACGTTTGTTTTGTATCTTTCGAGATGAATGGCATAAGGGTTTCAAGTCTTCAGGTTTTCCTTTAGAAATCGGCTTTCCCCTGAGCCACACTTAAAGATAATGATTTTGTCAAAGAGGGGATGAAAATTTACATTGGTGATGATGCAAAAGAGAAATTGCTGGAAACACTAACTGCAGATGTTGAGTTTCTCACAAAACTGCATCTGATGGACTATTCGCTACTCCTTGGGATCCATGACTGTGCAAGGGCTGAACAAGAAAATCGAGAACGAACAGATCAGGAAGAAGAAGAAAATAATGGCATGGAAGAGGATGAAGATTCAGAAAGTGGATCAGTGGTGGAGAAAGGTGCTGGAGACAGAGCATGGGGACCTTCATCATCTCCGCCTGATTCGCCTCATGCGGCACTTATGCGAGAGTCAAGTATTCAGTATGAAGGTGGAATTGTACCAGAGTTGGATATATATGCCATACCAAGTTCAGAAGGTGCTCCCATTAAAGAAATTTCAATGGGTGGGAAGAAAGAAGGTCTTCCTTTTCCTGAATGCCTGTTTCGACTGCTAGTCAGAGGCTTTTTTCATAAAAATGCTTAAATTTGTACCCATTTGATATCTTGTGCCTTTTCCGTTTTTTCCGAATGACAACCTTTAACGTTTGCATCTTTACATTATCATCAAAATGTTTTAGTTCTATATCTAATCTGCCACACATATTGCTTGTATCTTCCTTAAATCTCTTCCCACATATGTTGAGTTTGGACAGAAACAATCTTTTGTATGATGACAAGTTGACAAGTTTAGTTACTTCTTCATAGTTCAACTGATGCATTTTTTCTACAGTTGTATCTTCTGTAAAAAAATATGTGTCTCTGTATTTGCCCTTCTGTTGTGTACACAGTTCCGCGTAGTCAGTGCGTACACAACTTTCCAACTAGAGCGTGCCCCGCTAAGCACAACAGCGCAGGCGCAGTGCTCGTCCGTCTCCGCACTACGAGATGTCGCTGCCATAGAGACGGACCAAATTCTGCTTCCGCCGATCCACGTATTAATATGTAACACAGCCAATGAGATTGCTGCTAACGTAGAACCTTTTCTCCTCACGGATCACACTCGCGCAGTGATACATGAGCGCGCGAGGTATTATAACGAGTGTACAGACTTCCAATTAGTCAGTCTGCATTTGTCGCAACCAGTATGTACCAGTCTACATTTGTCTGTACCAGTCTATAGTCAAGTTTCAGTCTGCGCCTAATAAGATTACCATATTCCTGTACATAGCCATGAAGAGAAATGTATAGACGCTTTGTCAAGTATCAGAGATAAGATTAACGTACCAATACCAAAGGACCTTCAGATTGTCAATTGTAAATAGCATCCAGCACCAAGTTAAGTAATTTTTATGCTTGTTATTATTTTAATAAATGTGTGTGAAAATTAATCAAGTTCTGTTTAAAGTTGGTCACCGTCAATCTTCTACTCTAAGCGTGCAAGTGGCATTTCTATCATCTGACCTAACGGCAGAAGATAAACACGCCACGATAAGACCACGAGACATATTGCTGACACTCGCCTACTTCGTTAGAGCGACAAGTCAAATAATCTGATGGTGTGTGTACTGAAGGTCTTACAGTATGCACCCCACACCTTCTACACTCCTGGAAATGGAAAAAAGAACACATTGACACCGGTGTGTCAGACCCACCATACTTGCTCCGGACACTGTGAGAGGGCTGTACAAGCAATGATCACACGCACGGCACAGCGGACACACCAGGAACCGCGGTGTTGGCCGTCGAATGGCGCTAGCTGCGCAGCATTTGTGCACCGCCGCCGTCAGTGTCAGCCAGTTTGCCGTGGCATACGGAGCTCCATCGCAGTCTTTAACACTGGTAGCATGCCGCGACAGCGTGGACGTGAACCGTATGTGCAGTTGACGGACTTTGAGCGAGGGCGTATAGTGGGCATGCGGGAGGCCGGGTGGACGTACCGCCGAATTGCTCAACACGTGGGGCGTGAGGTCTCCACAGTACATCGATGTTGTCGCCAGTGGTCGGCGGAAGGTGCACGTGCCCGTCGACCTGGGACCGGACCGCAGCGACGCACGGATGCACGCCAAGACCGTAGGATCCTACGCAGTGCCGTAGGGGACCGCACCGCCACTTCCCAGCAAATTAGGGACACTGTTGCTCCTGGGGTATCGGCGAGGACCATTCGCAACCGTCTCCATGAAGCTGGGCTACGGTCCCGCACACCGTTAGGCCGTCTTCCGCTCACGCCCCAACATCGTGCAGCCCGCCTCCAGTGGTGTCGCGACAGGCGTGAATGGAGGGACGAATGGAGACGTGTCGTCTTCAGCGATGAGAGTCGCTTCTGCCTTGGTGCCAATGATGGTCGTATGCGTGTTTGGCGCCGTGCAGGTGAGCGCCACAATACGACCGAGGCACACAGGGCCAACACCCGGCATCATGGTATCGGGAGCGATCTCCTACACTGGCCGTACACCACTGGTGATCGTCGAGGGGACACTGAATAGTGCACGGTACATCCAAACCGTCATCGAACCCATCGTTCTACCATTCCTAGACCGGCAAGGGAACTTGCTGTTCCAACAGGACAATGCACGTCCTCATGTATCCCGTGCCACCCAACGTGCTCTAGAAGGTGTAAGTCAACTACCCTGGCCAGCAAGATCTCCGGATCTGTCCCCCATTGAGCATGTTTGGGACTGGATGAAGCGTCGTCTCACGCGGTCTGCACGTCCAGCACGAACGCTGGTCCAAATGAGGCGCCAGGTGGAAATGGCATGGCAAGCCGTTCCACAGGACTACATCCAGCATCCCTACGATCGTCTCCATGGGAGAATAGCAGCCTGCATTGCTGCGAAAGGTGGATATACACTGTACTAGTGCCGACATTGTGCATGCTCTGTTGCCTGTGTCTATGTGCCTGTGGTTCTGTCAGTGTGATCATGTGATGTATCTGACCCCAGGAATGTGTCAATAAAGTTTCCCCTTCCTGGGACAATGAATTCACGGTGTTCTTATTTCAATTTCCAGGAGCGTATAATGTGATTTATATTTGGGTTATTTCTTAACGTGTTCAGTTACCTTTTGTAAATGAGTATCATCAGTTTTACTTTTTTCACACCTATTGTAGGACAATCACGAATTTCTTCAGGGCAATTCTTATTATGCAAAGCGTTATTCACTTTACAACTTGATATCCTCAATGTCCGAAAAGCAAGTTTTATATACAACCACCCAACACAGTAAGTATATCCTGCTTTACTTTATTGTGTTTTATGTTTTCACTCTTTTCCGTTTTCTTTCAAACTCAGAAGCCATTGAGAAATACAACACACGGTTGGCATTGTGATTTTCAGCACTACAAAATTTGTCAAATTATTTGCTAATATTGTCCTTTCCTACTTTTTCCAAACATTTTCTGGAAAAGAGGTAATGCCAAAACACTTTAGCTTCTTCGAAGACATTTCTATGAGTAAAATAACCCTTGTTTCGGATGCAACGTTTTTTTCTATTCTCCCTGTCTCCGTTTTCGTTCTTACGTGTCCGTCCCCCTTTTGGGCTCCCTTTCAATAACTGGTTTCTATCTGGTTCAGGAATATTATTTTGTGCATCATTAGTACACACGATCTGTTATGGCATCCCATCATTTACGTTTATTTACCTTTAATCGCTGCTGATCTACAGTTCTCATATTCATTACAAGTGACATCCCCCTTCCTCCCCTATCCCAGTCGTCGTTTTCCTTAGCCACTACAACGCTTGAGATTAAATCATTTTTATGGTTATTTTCATCCAGAGAAATATCTTTGGTTGGAATGTCTGCACTGGAAGAGCTATATTCTCACTAAAGAACGGAAGAAAAACGGAATGCCTACGGTTTTTGACATTTGTTTAGATCTTTTTGGAGTAATTTTGAGGTTAACCACCAAAAGAAAGTTATGTTTTCGTACCTTTAAAGCTCCAGATCCATTTGACATCCTTGACGCATTTTCAACAATACGTTTTGTTCTTGTTTTGAAACATCTATTATCGCACCTGATAATCTTAACATTCACAGGGTTACACAACACACAACGTAGTATTAGGTCAGTAAACGCCACACACCTCACAGACCAAGGAAAGAAGCCATTTCGTTTGTTGTCTGCACACAGCCAAATTTGTAAATCAGCGTTGCCACATGTTCCGTTTACCATCACTAGACTAGAGGCAGATAATTGGCGCCTGGTTCGGCCGCGAAGCAGGCCGCGCGGTTTGAGGCGTCATGTCACGGACTGCGCGGCCCCTCCCGTCGGAGGTTCGAGTCCTCCCTCGGGCATGGGTGTGTGTGTTGTTCTTCGCATAAGTTAGTTTAAGTAGTGTGTAAGTCTAGGGACCGATGACCTAAGCAGTTTTGTCCCTTAGGAATTCATACACATTTGGCGCCTGTTTCAGTGTTGCAAAATTACAATTTGTATTATGGCCAGTGAATCTGTGATGCAAAATTAAAAATCAAACATAGGCGAAGCGGCACTTAGTCTTTTATAATATTTCGCTATGACGACAACGGTTATTTTTTTCACCTATAGGTTATGTTGTTTCCCACCAGAGTGTGCTCACATCAGGAAGTTTAAAGGAATGGGGCTTGGTCTAGTTATGAATAACACTGTCCAGTTAATGCGAGTATGTGTTTTGATGCAAAGGCTACAGGGAAATTCCTCCATATTTTTGTTTTAACAGAGGTAATCAGACCGCATGTCGACACAGTTGGCATCATTTCCCACGTTAGCTGTGACTGGGTAGTAACATCTGTCGTTCATCAGGGACAAGAGTATAGTCAGGAGTGCCCAATAGAAGTAAGGTAGAAAAGCTATTATTTACTACACTGAAGTGACAAAAGTCATGGGACTCCTCCAAATATCATGTCAGACCTCCTTTCGCCTGACAAGTCGTTCGCAATCCCCTGCAGAAATACTGAGCAATGCTACCTCTACAGCCGACCATAATTGCGAAGGAATTGTCAGTGTAGTTTGTGCACGAAGTGACCTACCGATTATGTCCCATAAATGTTCGATGGCATTCATATCAGGCGATCTGGATGTCCAAAATGTTATTCAAACCAATCTCGAAGATCTGTGGCCCAGTGAGGTGGCTCATTGTCACCTAAAAAAATTTCTATCGTTGTTTGGAAACATGAACGGCTGCAAATGATCTCCAAGAAGCTGAACATAACATTTACCAGGCAATTATCGGTTCAGCTGGACCAAAGGACCAGTCAATTCCATATAAACACAGTCTACACCATTTTGTAGCCACTACCGGCTTGCATAGTACTTTGTTAACGAGTTGGGTCCATGGCTTCCGAACACTACCATCAGCTCTTACCAACTAAAATCGGGACTCATCTGACCAAGCCACGGTTCTCCATACGTCTGGTGTCCAACCGATGTGATCACAAGCCTAGGAGAATCACTCCAGGTGATACTCTCATGTCGGTCATCTGCTGCCATAGCCCATTAATGCTAAATTTCGCCACACTGCCTAACAGATATGTTTGTAGTACGTTCCACATCGATTTTCGCGGTTATTTCAGGCAGTGTTGCTTGTCTGTTAGCACTGATAACTCTATGCAAAATGCTGCTGCTCTCGGCCGTTAAGTGAAGGCTGTCAACCACCATGTTGTCCGTGGTGAGATATAACGCCTGAAATATGGTATTCTCAGCACACTCTTGACACTGTGGTTCTCGGAATACTGAATTCCCAAACGATTTCTGAGATGGAGTGTCCCATGCATCTAGCTCCAGCTACAATTCCGTGTTCAAAGACTGTTAATTCCCGGCATACGGCCATAATCGTGTCAGAAATCTTTTCACATGAATCACCTGAGTACAAATGGCAGCTCTACCAATGCGCTGCCACTTTATATCTTGTGTACGAAATACTACTACCACCTGTGTATGTACACATCGCTGGCTCATGACTTTTGTCACCTTAATGAATATACATAAATGATGGGCAGCATTCTGCAGTTGTTTGCTGATGACACTGTCGTGTATGGGCAGCTGTCGAGGTTGAGTGATTGTAGCAGGATACAAAATTACTTAGACAAAATTTCTAGGAGCTAGCTTTATACGTATAAAAATATAAATTAATGAGGATGAGTAGGAAGATCAAACCTGTAACGTTCAGATTACTAATGTCCTGTTTAACACAATCAAGTCATTTCAATATCTGAACACAACATCGCAAAGCGATATGAAATGGAATGAGCATGTGGAACTGTGGTAGGGAAAGCGAATGGTTGACTTAGGTTTATGGGAGAAGCGCGGTTGATGTGTAAAGGGGGCTGCATATAAGAAGCTAGTATGACACAGTCTTGAGCTCTGGTCTAGTGTATGGAACCTGCAGCACGTCGAATTAAAGGGAGACATCGCCGGCCTGGGTGGCCGAGCGGTTCTAGGCGCTACAGTCTGGAACTGCGCGACCGCTACGGTCGCAGTTTCGAATCCTGCCTCGGGCATGGATGTGTATGATGTCCTTAAGTTAGTTAGGTTTAAGTAGTTCTAAGTTCTAGGGGACTGATGACCTCAGATGTTAAGTCCCATAGTGCTCAGAGCCATTTTTGAAAGGGAGACATCGAAGTAGTTCAGAGGTGGGCTGCTAGATTTGTTACCGTTAGGTTTACACTGTTGTATCCTGCCTAGCTGTCAAAGATGGAGTGTTTAGGAAACCTGCTTCTCAGATCGCTAGACAACAATTCAAGCAAATCGTATTAAAGAGTTTTATTACAGAAAATAAATGACAATACCTAACTTTGAGAAATACATAGATGTGTCTCAAGCAAAGGGCGACATGCAAATAAGAAATCTCTTCAGTATATACAATTCCTATGCAAGTGAAGTAATAAAGTGGATGCTTCTATGGCGGCGCTTCTGTCCTCTTCATGTAGAGGCCACTCCTGTCGTGTTGTCGTATTGGAGAAGGGTCGGTCAGCGTGTAATTGGCTGACATCGTCTCACAGACCTCTCTGCTCTAACGTTCCCGCCTGGCGTGCCGACGCTTGATTCTATGCCAGAACACAAACAATGCTCAAGTGTTACAGACATGCTTTGGAAACTCAGTTGGAAATCCATAGAAGGAAGGTGAAACTCTTTTTGACAAATACTATTGAGAATTTAGAGAATTGGCATCTGAAGCTGACTTCAGAGCGATTCCACTGCTGAAAACATACATTTCATGCACGAACCATGAAGATAAGATAGGAGACATTAGGACTCATACGAAGGCATTAGACAGTCGTTTTGTCCTCACTGTGTTTGTAAGTGGGACGGCGAAGGAAATGACTAGTAGAGGTATTGGTATGCTTTGCCACATGCCTTACAATATACATGTATTCCTACTCTCTCCACTTAATGATGTCATGTGTCATCTACTGTATCTTTGCTCAACTGATTGTGAAATTTGATAAGTAGGAATAAACCTAAGGCTTCAAGCGCTGGAAATGTTACATTCTGTGTTACAGACTGGTGAAAATTGTGTCTCGTGGACTGCTTGTACTTATGTTTTGGAGATATTTTGTACTCACACCACGTGTTCCTGAAGTTTCCGTTCTTGTGTTGGGGTCAGCACTTGGGGGTGGGCAAATACACTGAGACTATGTAAGGTAGCAAATAGTTTAAGTTGTATAACTCTAAACATAGTAGCACTTATACCTACTGTCTGCCCAAGTTATCAGCTAGATGCACACTGGTGTTTTTATTGCAGGTAGACTGCTGTAGTACCTGGTAAATCCCTGCCCGATGTTCCTGGAAATGTTTTGAACCGCCAAAAATGTAATTGTTGGCTTCAATTAACCCTCACCAAGTCTGTCTTTTCCATAACAACTCACCTTCAGCTATCTAATGATGCCCTGATTGGATACGAGCCTTTCTCTGCCAACAATTTCTGTGCCACCCCAAACTGCTCTCTTACCTATGAAAACCAGCAAACCACTGAGTTTTATACATCTGCGCACCATGAATCCTCTTGCAGAGTCTTTCAGTTTTCCATACTGGAAGAAATGCTTTGTAAATAACGATGAAATACTTAAGCTCTGAACTCAGAAATCAGTAATACAAACCCTCCATTTCAGTAAGCTGATGACTTCAACAGAAAGGAGTGTTGCTGCTTGACTCCTTGATTTCATGACCTCATATGAACTACAGATAATCATTAAACACGTAAGGCGGTAGAATAAATGAAGTCAATTTCGCACATTACATAAGAGTTTTATACATCGTAACAGGAAGGTGAATATGACACCTAACTTACTTTAGCACTCATGAGCAGATTGGTCTATAAGTATGTAATACAAAAGGGATGACACTCAACGACGTATAAGTATGTAATGCAAAAGGGATGACACTCAATCGGCGGTATTAACACACCGCTCCTATATTATGTATGTCAACGAGCAGAAGGTGAAACAAGCAGCGAGAAGAAACGTTTTGTGGGGAAACGGGCGCAGGCAGAAGCAGGAGCCGCACCACGGGAGGAACCACGAGAAGTTCTTAGGGGGCATCCCGGGGCGAGAGTCAGCGACCGGACAGGTGACGCATACTGGAGAGCAAGTAACAGGCCACCAGAAGCAGGACAGAAAGAAGCTTTGGGAAACTGCATTACGGAATTCCAAATGGATGCGAACAAAACCAGTGACGAAATGATCATGTGAACAGCAAATGGTACACATGTGATGTACACATGTAACTTTGAGGCATCTGGAGCGGACGCAAACTGTCCGATTGGCGGAAACAAACCAGGAAGGAGTAAAGTGCCGAGATATCGACGCAGATCAATGGTAGCGCCCTCGCGATTGGAAGAGAGAATTTCGAAAAAATAAAAAGAATGCTCTTATTGGTCGAAAAAAGCCAGCTCATTGTAGCTAAGGCAAATACCATGAGCGCAGGCGTAAACTTGTTGGTTCTCCAGCTTGCGTCCGCTGTAAACTCGAGCGACCTTGGGTAATCTTTTGCTCAACTTGTCACAAATCTAACCGTCCTCCATAGACTTGATTGTCATTCTAAATAGTACCAAACTTTGAACCGGAATTGGATGATTTATCGTAGTACTGGCCACCATCATGATATAGCCGTATGAATAATTTTGGAAAGAAACTTCAAGTTAAAATTTACCATTGTTGTGTTTAGGATTATTTCACTTTCTGAGGACGAGATGCATTCATTCGACAACTGTCGTGACATTGTCTCATTGTAAACTGTGTAAATGCGTGTTTTTCTATGGTAAGATTGCGTCATTAAGCCAAAAATGTTTACAGCTCACACAGTTGTTATTCTGACTTCAAAACCTTACAGAATGACGACCCTGCCAGGATGGCAATTGGTCTGCCTGGATGGCAATTACTCAAATTAGAAAGGAAAAAAATTTTTTGAATAAAAAAATATTTTTGTTGCTTTTGTGACAAGGTTACCCAATGTATGAGTACGTATAGTGGTCTAAATACAGTAAATGGGTGATCCAAAGTGTAGAAAAGTTGACATCTTGGGTTGTCGGGTGTTCTGCCGGATATTAGCGTCGTACTTGCACGATATTTCGGTAGCATAACTCATTACCTTCATCAGGTGCGACCTGAGACTACTCCTCGAGTGGACCTGGTCCAGTATTTATGGATGTGGCCTTCCCCCTTCACCAGGCGTTCCCTCTGCAGTCTGCGCCCGCTCGCTGCGATCTTCTGGAGCATTGTCGTTCCCTTTTCCGTCTGCTGCAGTCCTGGGTGTTCTCTTTGCGGTCCGCGCCCGCCAGACACACTCCTGGGTGTTTCATCTTCGGTCTGGTGTGTTTGGAATCCCGTCTGTGGTACCAGGCATTCCCCCTGTGGTCCTCTCCCGCTGACTGTGATCTGCTGGAGCGTTGCCATTCCATTTTCGGTCCGCTGCGGTTCAAGATGTTCCCTCTGCAGTCTGCGCCCATCAGTTCCGACCCTGGCCATTCCATCTTCGGTCTGGTGCGCGTGGAACTCTGTATGGGGATCGTTCTCCTTGTCCACGCCTTCAGTTCTTCTATTTGTGGAGTGCTGCAGCTGTCCCTGTTGCTTCTTCAGCAATTCCAGAGCAGAATCCCAGGCTCTACTTAGCTGGTACCCCGTGTCATGATTCATGAGATTATTGCTCACTTTTATCTCTATTGACGCCCTTATAATACTGAAGGTGCAGCTATGGGTAGCCCACTGTCTCCTTTGGTTGCCAACGTGTTCATGGAGAGATTTGAGGAGAGGGCATTAGAGACAGCCAGATATAAACCCACATGCTTCTTCAGGTATGTGGATGACACCTTTTTAATCTGGCCTCATGGGAAGGACAGGCTCAATGAGTTTCTGGAACATCTTAACTCGTGCCACCCGAATATCAAGTTCACCATAGAACAGGAGAAGAATGGCCAGCTGCCGTTTCTGGATGTACTAGTAAAAAGAAAAGCAGATGGATCAGTTGGCCACAGTGTGTATCGAAAACTCACACACACTGATTTATATCTGCAGGTCACCACCCTGCACAGAAGAACGGTGTTCTTAAGACATTGGTCCACAGAGCACACGCCTTGTCAGACCAAGAAAGTCTACCGACAGAAATAGAGCATCTCAAAGCAGTGTTCTGCAAAAATGGATATACACCGAAACAAATTGAGATGGCACTCCAACCAGCCACTACACCACAAGTTCCAGAAGCAGAGCAAGATGAAGCAAAGAAGGTGGCGTATTTGCCCAATGCTGGCTCTATTTCTGCGAGAATTAGTAGGATCCTCTGTAAACACAATATCAAGTGTATTTTCTATCCATCCAGCAAGATCAGGGGACTGGTGGGAAATGTCAAGGACGACCTGGGTTTACGGAAACCAGGGATTTATAATATACCTTACCAATGTGGCATGTCCTACATTGGCCAGACGACAAGAACAGTAGATATCAGGTGCAAGGAGCATCAGAGGCACACCCGATTAAGACAGGCAACAAAATCAGCCATTGCTCAACACTGCCTAGAACTAGGTCACGCCATGAATTATGAAGAAATCATGTTTCTAGCACAGAGGCCCAGATTTTGGGACAGTGTTATAAGGGAGTCAATAGAGATAAAAGTGACCAATAATCTCATGAACCATGACACAGGGTACCAGCTACGTAGAGCATGGGATCCTCCTCTGTAATTGCTGAAGAAGCAACGGGGACAGCTGCAGCACTCCACAAATAGAAGACTGAAGGCGTGGGCATGCAGAACGATCCCCATACAGAGTTCCAGGCGCACCAGACCGAAGACGGAACGCCCAGGGTCGGAACTGACGGGCGCGGACGGCAGAGGGACCATCTTGAACAGCAGCGGACCGCAGAGGGAACATCTAGAACCGCAGCGGACCGAAAATGGAACGGTAACGCTCCAGCAGATCACAGTCAGCGGGAGAGGACCACAGGGGGAATGCCTGGTACCACAGAAGGGATTCCAAACGCACCAGACTGAAGAGAATAGCCGCCAGCGCCTGCTGTGACTTCTATTAGGCTTCTTGCCTAGTTGATACGTAGGTTAAGCAGCCTGCACCGCTGTTCCTACAGCTTCCTAAGTCGTCTTCTTCCATCTCTTTCTTGAATTGTCGTTTTGGTGTCACTAGTGAGGTCTTCTTCTTCTTTTGCTGCTGGTGTGTAGTCGCTACTTGCGCAGCAGGTCCGGCCAGCGTGTGGTCGGTCGCCAGCGGGCTTGATTTCCAAGTCCCCTGACAAGTTGGTTGTCGGCTTCACTCGTTGCCACGTAAAAACTCACCGCTGCTTGCCGGAAGCTCTGTTTAAGCGGCGGTATTCCGGCAAGTTCGTGCAATTCCCTGGTTGGGAAATCGCGTGGCAGGTGCAATGCGAGCCTGAGGGCTTTGTTCTGCACGGTCTGGAGCATCTTCACTGAAGTGTCGGCCGCGTTCTTTCAGATTATGGCAGCGTACTCCAACACTGGCCTGGTTAGTGTTAGACAGAGTGTTCTGCCGCAGTCTCGCAGTAGTGTCGACTCTGGGTTCAGCAGCGGGTACAGCCGACGCATCCTGGACAGCGCCTTTGCCCGCACCCACAAGACCGAAGATGAAACACCCAGGAGAGTATCTGGCGAGCGCGGACCGCAAAGAGAACACCCAGGACTGCAGCGGACGGAAAAGGGAAAGGCAATGCTCCAGAAGATCGCAGCGAGCGGGCGCGGAACGCACAGGGAGCGCTTGGTGAAGGGGGAAGGCCACAGGCATAAATACTGGACCAGGTCCACTCGAGGAGTAGTCTCAGGTCGCACCTGATGAAGGTAATGAGTTACGCTACCGAAATATCGTGCAGGTACGACGCTGATATCCGGCAGAACACCCGACAACCCAAGATGTCATTAGTTCGCCGGGAAAGCCTGAAGAATTACATGTAGAAAAGTTGTATTAATAAATAAGACAATGTTTATGTTTGTGTAAAAGTAGCTTGTGCATGACCTTGCTAGTACGCGTGCGAAGCTATTCATGGCGTTGTTGAGTTGGTTGGAAATTCTACAAACACTAAACGGCGTTGCTAATGATGTGTCCATAGTCTAACAAACTTTCTATGATATTTTGGAAACGTGTAAGATGATATAACTTGATGTTGACGAGAGCTGAGGCTCGCGCAATTCGAGGAAGACAGAGGTTAGTTAGACGATCGGAGATGGCGGAAGAACGGAGATTATCGCAGATAGGGCAAACTTAAGATCTTGTCAGGATAGAGATCAATGTACAACAAAAAGTATTGGGTGCGAGTCATGAAACGGAACGTAGTGATCGTGCAGAGGGAATGGTGGTAGTTTCGCGATTAGATTCACAGTCTGAGGATGACAAAAACAAACAAATAACGGATCTAGTGGGTCAAAACAGAAAGAATGTGTGTACGCGCGTCCGCCCTATGTACGGAAGCCGGTGAGACGCCACATGAAAGACGCAAACGGCAAAATTTACATCAAATAGTGACAGGTGACGATGGCGAAGAGCCAGATAGTGTGTTCGCAATACTGAAGCAACTCACTATTGTTGTCAAGCAAACAAATGCAGGGTTAGCAGGCTTGAAAACTGAAATGGTGGATCTAAAGACCGAAACGATGAAATTTAAAAAAAGAGACAAATGCGTCCTTAAATAGTCTTAAATCTGAAACTTATGCTGGATTCGAAAATGTCTACGAAGATCAGCAAAAACTACGAACGGAAGTTAATGAACAGTTTACTAAAATCCGGAGAGAGGCGAGTGGCCAGCCTCTGTGGCCGAGCGGTTCTAGGCGCTTCAGTCTGGAACCGCGATGCTGCTACAGTCGCAGGTTCGAATCCTGCCTCGGGCATGGAGGTGTGTCATGTCCTTAGGTTAGTTAGGGTTAAGTAGTTCTAACGCTAGGGGACTGATGACCCCAGATGTTGTTCCATAGTGCCTAGAGCCATTTGAACCATTTGAAGAGGCGAGAGACTCTCGCGAGCTTATACAATCGTTAATGGATGACCAGAAAAAGATGCGCTCTGACGTTGACCAGGTGCAGGATGCAATGCTAATGTTAATCAAAGAGTTGATAATTTAGCACTTAAGACGTCTGGTAAGGCGCAACAAATCGTGGAAGAGCTCAATGTCAGAAAACGTGTCACGCGAGCCGCATTAAAAAGATTCGATACACGCATTGAAAACATCGTCTCGAAAAATCAGAAACAGTATGAACAGCTTCGTACAGAACTGAAACAGTGTATCGAGAGCCGTACAGAAAGCAGTAGTGAGGCAACGGAATCGATAGTATCATCCGACGTAGTGATGGACAGAAATCCGGAAGTAAACAAGTAGATTTTGCAATCTTCTGTAGCAGTAGCGGAAGCACAAAAAAGTCATGAGGTTCCAGTCGCATATCCACAAGAGGTTGCGCCAATAATTACCGAAACGAAACAGAAGCAAATGGGGAGAGAACAGTTAACACAGCGAGCAGATAATGTGCGGTCACAACAGCCAATGGAGCAAGAAACGGTAAACTCGCGCATTCCAACAGAGCGGCAGCCGACCCTCCGAACGTACGCGAGTGATGCGAGAACAGAGCAAGCTGCGACGACAGATTTACCAATTTCTCAATTTCCAAGTTATAGTACAACAGGTTATAGATTGCAAGTCAATATGAATCAAATAGGGAGACAAAACACTGATACAGTAACGGGAAATTCAAACGAATCTTTCAGTCCAATACACGAGGAACGGTACAGTTTGGATAACTGCACACCACTGCGTAGATACAATGCTAGATACGACGTAAATCTGTCATCTCAGGACCCAAATATGGTAGAACGAATACATGTCACAGTTGAATAGAACGGATAATGTTGTGAAAACACAAACACTGTATGGTGGAATAGAAAAATTTGACAATGATCGCTTTTTGACAGAAAATTCCAACATTACAAAGAAAGTGGCAATAGCTTACACCGACGCACGTTTATAAAGCAATTCCAGATCGGTTTACCAGAGCACTGGCCACTTAGACATAAACTTGAAAAAAAAATGGTTCAAATGGTTCTGATCACTATGGGACTTAACATCTGTGGTCATCAGTCCCCTAGAACTTAGAACTACTTAAACCTAACTAACCTAAGGACATCACACACATCCATGCCCGAGGCAGGATTCGAACCTGCGACCGTAGCAGTCGCGTGGTTCCCGACTGAGCGCCTAGAACCGCTAGACCACCGCGGCCGGCCATAAACTTGACTTCATTTGTATGCATATGGACGGCGCAATAGCGGAAACCATGCAAAAAGTACCTGCAAACTGTCAATCGTATTAGCAATTTAAATCCGCATTCTTGGAGCGATACTGGTCCACGGAAACCCAAAATAGAATATGAATTCAGGAAAAAAGAAACCATTTAGATTTTTCGCAGAATTGACAAAAAAGAATCAGTGTTTAGATAATACATACAGCAAAACTTCCTGGTAGATTAAAACTGTGTGCCCGACCGAGACTCGAACTCGGGACCTTTGCCTTTCGCGGGCAAGAGCTCTACCAACTTTTTTTTTGTTTTATTTTTTTTATTTTTTTTGTTTTTTTTTTAAACCACTTTTTTTTATTTACGCTACCCCTATTTTTTTTAATAAAATGGAACTAAAAAAAACAAGTGCCACCGCCACTTTTCATCCTATAACAAAAAAAAAAAATCTGGGTCACTTCAGGCGTTGGCTCCTGACTAAACCTACCCCAGAGAGCTGCCTATATACCAGGGGAAATATGGGAAATCAAGATTAGGGCTGTCCTTAAAAACAAAGCAAAATCTTCCTTTTTCTGAATTTTATTTTAATTTTTTTTTTGTTTTATATTTATTTATTTTGGTGTGTAGTTGATCAGAGGCCTTCTGCGCCCCGCTGGTAATATGTTGAGTCACGTCTTCTCGAAATTGATGTGCTCCGTTCGATTGTTCAGAAATGTTCATTGGTTCAAACAGGAAACCTTCTTCTCTCTTGGCTTAACACATTCCAGCTGCGAGGCGGCTCGTGGAAAGCACTCCCAAGGAAGTTCGAGAAAAATTGTCTGTATTTTGGGTGACGGACAACGACATAATGACGGTCATTGAGGTATGTCCAAAAATCGAGTGCAGAGTCTACAGTTTGTCCAAATAAGTAGTGAATGGCATGTCCGCGAATCCAATTCACAGCATTGGTCTTTGTCTGAGGAATATAGTCACGTTCCGGAAATAATAATGAAAGGGGAGTAATCCGATCCGGAATGTCCCGCGTTAGAAAAGCCACAATACGTCGAACCAAGTGCCAAACCTCCGCCGCCGGTCCGCAAACAAACCGACGTTCATCATTGTCTGGCACTCCACACGTGGAGCATAGAGGTGATTGGGCGAGGTGGATACGATGAAGGCGAAATTGGTTGATTTGCTTACCATTGACAGTTATGTACCAGACAGATTGAACATTCGTGTCAAGGTAACAGGCGAACACCGCGCGCCATACATGACGCCAGTCAACCTGGGGGAACTTTTGTTCAATCGGGTTAGGTGGATGACCTAATTGGAGGACATTGTATATTGCCTTTGTCTTGAGTAAAGGCTGTCTTGGTAAGGTGAGGCGTAGATAACTGAGTTCCAGAAAGAAGTACCGTATATAATGGAACTGGGCCGGAACATCCGAGATGATCACTGGGGCTGACAGTGAGACCGGCGAGTATGCCGACAGGAGGAGACCAGTGAGGCCCGTTGGGCAACGCGTCCATACCGTCATCTGGGAGCTGACAAATAGGGCGCGAGCTCTATCCGGCACGTGAAACAGACCTATCCCACCTAGTTCACGGGGAAGAGTAAGGGTCGCATAGTTAACTTTGAACAACATCCCAGAGCTGACGAAAGATGCCATCGCTGCCAACATGCGACGTGCCACAGTAAGCGGGAAAGGTAGAACTTGCGCTACATGGGGAACTCGGGATGCGATATATGTATTGACATATCGAGCTCGTTGGAGAATATCTAGGTATCGAAGGCGATGGTCCATAAGACCAGCTCTGATCATTAAAAGGAGGCGTCGGCAGTTGATGGTGGCTGAACGCCGGAGATCAGATGAAAAATCTATTCCCAAACAACGAATGGTATCAACGGTGGTGAGAGGTGTAACGCACTCCACGGGAAGTCCCGTGCCAATGAACATAACTTGTGACTTACGTACGTTTAAAGAGCTACCCGACGCCTCACCATAAGTCGCTACCCACGTCAAAACAGCTCGAACTTCGTCGGCATTACGTAAACAGATGACGACATCGTCAGCATAGGCCGTGCAACAGAATCGGTAGCGATCTATGGACAACCCTACCAAACGTTGTCTTAGTCCACATAGCAAGGATTCCAAGGAAAAGGCGTACAAAATTGCTGATAGAGGGCAACCTTGACGTACGGATCGACCTATTATTATCGGTGGAGTGAGTCTGCCATTGTACATAATCCTGGATGAGGCACCCCGCAGAAGGCGCATCACTACCGTGATAACGGCGACCGGGAAACCCATATGGTGGAGAACGGCCGTAAGGAACGAATGGTCAACCCTATCAAAAGCTTGACTAAAGTCCAAAGACGCAAGTGCCCCAGAGAGGCGTTGTGCCTGGGTAACGGCGATCATATCCCTGTAGCGGCATAAAGCCGTGCGAATATTGTTGTCGCCTCCCAAAGATGCTTGGTCTGGCGACACAACATAGCGGGCAACGTTTTTAAGTCGTGCTGCCAAAAGGCGAGTGAAGATTTTCATATCACTGTTAAGGAGGGTGAGGGGCTGATAATCACTGATATTGTTGCCACCGTGCGGTTTATGTACAGGAATAATAATTCCTTCCATGAAAGCGTCCGGCACAGGTACTTCCGGAGACATCAGTTCCCGACAGATGGAGGTGAAGGTGGACTCTAACAAATCACGGAAGGTGCGATAAAATTCGAGGGGAAGACCGTCGGGGCCCGGGGAGCGATTGATGGTTCCTGCTCGGATCGCATCGCGGACTTCCTCATCAGTCACCTCCGACATCAAGTCAATCGCCGCATCTCCTGGGATACCACCGAAGTTGAGCTGTGAGACTTCCTCGATCAACTCTGGGGAATGTGGAACTGTGGCGTAGAGCTGCCGGTAGTGGGCGTGAAGCACATTCCCTATGGCAGATTGGGTTACGTAGCGACGCCCTTCTTGATCCGTTACGACGTGAATCAATTTTCGGCGTCGATTTTGTCGTTCTTGGATGATATGGTACATCGACGGATGTTCATGAGGCATGCGATCAGCAGTACGAGATCGTACTATCGCCCCTTCCAAATGCCGTCGCATGAGATTGGAGATTTGGGCCTTAGCTTGGTTCATCCTTGTATGGCGCTCAGGGGAGGCTGGCATCGTGGAGCATTCTCGTAGGATCCTGTAGTAAAAGTCCATAGTGCTCTTCCTCCAGGCGACAACATCTTTGCCATACCGGATTAAAGTTTTTCGAAGAGCAGGTTTTGCACACTGGATCCACCAGGATATGGTAGACGGATACGTGGGTTGGCGTCTATTACATGTGATCTAAGTGTCTTCTATTAGAAGTCGACAGTCAGGTGAATTAAGAAGTGCCGTGTTCAGTTTCCATAAACCACGTCCGTGCCATACTGCCTGTCTTGTGAGAACAACATCACAGAAGTAAGCCTCATGGTCTGAGAAAGCAACAGGCCAGATTTCAGCCTGTCGAGTGTGTTGAATTAGGGATCGCGAGATGTAGATGCGATCCAGTCGGCTAGAGGAGTGCGCAGTGTGGTACGTAAAGCCCAAAAGATCACCGTGAACATGTCTCCACGTATCGACAAATTGTAGCCGCGTGACGACTGTTTCCAGAGCTGCGCATGGTGAGTGACGCGGCAATTGATCCTGAGGTCGCTGGGTGCAGTTGAAGTCTCCACCCATGATCCAGTCATCGTGTGGTCCCATAAAAAGGGGGTGTGACTTCATTCGCGAAGAAGGCATTGCGTTCACGACGGTAGCTGGAGCCCGACGGCGCATAAATATTGATGATGCGTACACCAAAGAGAGTAAGGGCCATACCTCTGCCGCTGGGGAGGTATAGGACATCTTCGGCAGGAAGACCTTCGCGTAAGATGATGGCAACACCACTACCGGTGTCCGAAGCGGGAGAAAGATGCACCGTGAAGCCATGTGGTGGTGAAAAATCGGCGACATGCACTTCCTGAAAAAGCGCAATATCTATGTCCGCATCATAAATCATATCGCGGAGCAGCGCTAGTTTGTGGGGCGCACGAATGGTCGCGAGGTTAATCGTTGCGACACGATAATGCTGGTGTTGGAGTCCCACAGGCACAGGCGGGGCTTCTTCTTCAGGAGCGAGAGGTCGTCGATCTTGCCGGTCCGCTGAAGAGGCTGCTATTGTGGAGAGTTTGCGGGTGCGGGCGCAACCGATGGGGGTGCCCCATCATCAGCAGCGTCCACCCCAGTCCCTTCGATCTCCACGTCGTCTGCCCAGGAGACTGATGCTGCGGTAGGGCATCCGCTGTGCACGTCATCCACGTGGAGAGGAGACGTAGTTTTCGTCTCATCGGATAGGCTCTCTTCAACGTCGACCTGTGGGGGCGACGGCGTCAGTAAGGAGGGGTGTTCGTTGCCAGTGGTCGCCTGTGGCGGGTCTTTCGCATCAGCCTTTCGGTCATCAAAGATCGGTTTGTCGTCCATCTTCGGGTCTGCATCCCCGGTATCCATCCGTAGAATGGATTCATCAGGGGTGTGTACGGCTACGTTTCTTTCTCTTTCGTGTCGACCCTTGTTTTCGAACAAGTCGTTCAAAGTCCGATTGCGGGTGGCTTTCGTCTGACTCCGGACCAGTCTGAAGGAAAGCAGAAGTAGGTACCACTCCCGGATCAACGTCCATCTCAGTAGCATTTTCAGTCACAGTGCTGCGATGATTCGGCAGGTTAGGATCTGGCGTCTGGGGCACCTCAGAAGGAATCTCAGAAGCGGTTGCATCTACCTGATTAGACGACGTCAACGGAGCAGGAAGACTCTGTGTAGACGTGCTACCTTCCTGGGCAACCTTGGCGTATGTGACAGGGATCTGAGTCATCACCGCTGGGGACGCTTCCTCGCCGACCGGCGTCTGGATCAGGCGCCGTCGCATGCAGGCGGATCTGACGTGGCCTTCTTGTCCACAACCCGCACACGTTCGGGGTTGGCCGTCGTACATGACAATGGCTCGCACCCCGCCAATGGTCAGGTATGATGGAATATGTTTTTTCAGTTCAATTTTGACCTGACGCACACCATTAAGGACATGGTAGGTCGTGAAGGTTTGCCATTTTTCCTCTACGTAACCGATGACGTTACCGTATGGTTGTAACGCAGAGACAACTTCGTCCTTCGGCACTTCAAAAGGTAGTTCAAACACCCTAATCGTGCGTTGACCGTACTCTGCGAGTCCAAGTGTTACAGCTCCGACGTGACCATCAGAGTATTTGAACTTAAGTCCATTGGCATGGCGGCGAATAACATCTTCACACACCTCGGTGTTTGTCATTTTAATATGAACGACACTACTCGTGATCGAAAAATGGATTCCGATAACGTGGTTAGGATCTAAACGAACTTCTTCACGTATGAACGTTTCAACTTCATGTGCACGAGGTCGCGCATGTTCAGTTGGGAAGGAAACTTTAAGGGTCGCACGGCGGTAAGCGCTCGACATGTTGTTCACGGTGGACGGACGCAAGCCTGAAAGCTACGACGCGGAAGTAAACAACGCCTGCAGCGGAGCACTGGCCGGCGCGCGGGGCCGTCCGCACGCTGCCACGGCTGAGACCCGACTATTACCAACTGAGCTACCCAAGTACGACTCACGGCCCCTCCTCGCAGCTTTACTTCTGCCATTACCTCGTCTCCTACCTTCCAAACTTTACAGAAGCTCTCCTACACAGTACCTGGTACGTCACCTTACGAGATGACGAAAGAAGAGGCCTTAGTGGAAGCAACGGTCCAACAGGATAACACCTCTGGGGAAAAGTTTGGAGAGCTACAACGCATCTTGGATACAGTCAACATGTACCCTGACATGAGCTTTATTCATACAGAAGCCACATACAAACGTTATAACAATGGTTTTGCGAAAGTGTTAGGGACCTGGCACTTTTTAATCGCGAACTGCTTAAAGAGGCACATGGAGAGATGATGGATGTCCACCGATCCGGGACGGAGGTGGACATATTACAGAAAGGAAGAGCGGGTGTTTAAATTCACCATAAGAAGAAGAGACACATTTCTGTAACTCAATGTCCAGAATGACTGAAACTGTTATCAGATCATACGGCATTCAGCAAATGCGAAACAACCCCTGAACGCTCATGGGATGAAGCAAGAAAACAATGGAAGGCTGTCCAATCTATCTGGATGAACAACCGCATACAATAAAAGAATACACAACAATTTCAAAGAAGACGACATAAGAACGGATTAAACGATAACGAAGTTAAACAGGTCTTCAATCCCAATTCCCAGTCCAGAGAAGAACGAAGACACAATTAAGAAGACAGCAAGATGCACCAAGAACAGAAGATGCAACGCAGGAGATTTGGAAGAAGGAAGAGCCTGGACCAGAAGAGATCAAGAAACCTTTTCAAATCCCTTCCCATACACGGTCATTATTTAACTGTTCTGGCAGTACCAGTATCCGATATTCCTTATGGCAAATTGCAACACCTTCAAATATCATACCGAGATGGGAGATGACTACTCATATGAAAACCTGGAGACGAATAGACCATTGATGAACTGACATAAAGATTCGTCCAATGAGGAAGAAAAGTTTTATGCTGCCAAAAACGGATCTCCAGTACAATGTCACCATTGGCACATGCGAAATTGAACAAAGACAACCACGCATTTACGACATGCTCAGTCCTTCGGCAGCCTTTCTCTCTGCCGACTGTCATTCCATGATCAGCAGAGACATGGCGAGGCGCATGCCGAGCGTCATTCCATGCTCAGCGGAGACGATGCGAGGCACACAGCCGATCGTCATTCCATGCTCATCGGAGACAAGGTTAGGACCACAGCCAACCGTCATTTCCTGTTCGACAGAGGCACGTTGAAACACATGAAAAAAAAGTGACGATTTCAATGAACCATGTTAAAGATGTAGAAGAAAGAACTGTCTGTGACAAACTAGTATCAGGACAAACTGAAAAAAGATAATTTTTACGATTGTGTTTAAAAATATATGAATTTGAAGACTTATGTGTTAGCAACAGATCCTTATTGACGATGCATTTAAAAATTTTTATCTTGACACAATGATAATATTTCCTTGTATTTCATATTTTTGAACATGTTTAAATTAAGAAAACCTAAAGTTAACATTTTTGGGGAGGTTAAGATTCTAATGTGTGAAGGGTTTGTAAAAAATATAGGATATATATATATATATATATGAATGGGTTTATGTTTTCCATGATGTCAGTTTGCATTTTGTAAAGTAATTAGTGGGATTAGAAATTTAATATATTTGTAAAGTCAAATTTGAAACTTTTTAAAAGTTACAATGTGTAGACTCAAGATTTTTGGGGAATATAAACATGTTTATGAATAGTATTATGCCTGTAAAGTCATGGGAATCATTCGGTTGAGTTTAAAATAAATCATAAAGCTCTATTATAAGAAATGAAACTTTCTTAGATTATGATTGATAATAATGCTGGAGATATTGAAAAAGGGGAGGATAATGTTAAATGAAGGTTTCCTCAACTTCAGTACATATCCAATCCATAAACATGAAATCAAGTACAATGTAACTAGAACAATAAGGAGAGTAGATCTAACCACTGTTTAAGGTACACAAACTATTAAAATAGGAAGTTGGTCAGTAATTATGACAACTGTTACAGTCGGCAGTTCCAAACAATTTTACACTGACTTCAATCAATTTCTCAACCACTGACTGATCCATCGCAAAAAATGAACAAGGAAGGAGAAGTATATGTAAGGTGGCAAAATAAATGAAGGTCAATTTCGCACCTTATATAATAATTTTATACATCATAACAGGAAGGTGAATATGACACCTAACTTAATTTGACAGTCATGAGCAGATTTGCCTATAAGTATGTAATGCAAAAGGGATGACACTCAATCGACAGTATTAACACACTGCTCCTATATAATGTATGTCAATGAGCAGAGGGTGAAACAAGCAGCAAGAGGACACGTTTTGTGTGGAAACGAGCATGGGCAGAAGCAGAGGCCACACCATGGGAGGAACCATAAAAAGTTCTTAGTGTGATTCCTAGGGTGGGCGTCAGCGACTTGACAGGTGACTCATACCGGAGAGCAAGTAACAGGCCACCAGAAGTAGGAAAGAAAGAATCATTAGAAAACTGCATTTCGGAATTCCAAATCGATACGAACAAAACCAGTGGAGATTTATTGTAGTACTGGCCACCATCATGACATAGCCGTACGAATAATTTTGTAAAGAAACTTCTAGTTAAAATTTACCATTGTTGTGTTTAGGATTATTTTACTTTCTGCGGACGAGATGCGTTCGTTCGACAACTGTCGTGACATTGTCACATTGTAAACTGTGTAAATGGATGTATTTCTGTGATAAGACTGCATCATTAAACCAAAAATGATTACAGCTTACACAGTTGTTGTTCTGATCTCAAAACCCTAAAAACATTTATGCCTTTCAATCTATCATCTCCAAGAACATAATGTTAACATTTTCATTGGTCATTCCTATTACCCCTCACATCATTCATCTGGAAAATAATACATCTTACCTGGGCTTCACACAGTTTATTTCCAGTAGGAACACGAAAATACCTGCTATCATGTTACCTGCGCAACTAAAAGACTTAACAAAGTACTGAAATATATTTGTACCCTTTGCTATTCATGTTGTATATTAATGACCTGGTAGACAATAATTATGGTAACCTCAGAATTTTTGAAAATGATGCAGTTATTAACAGCACAATTTAAATATTCATGAAAGTAAAATTTTGCATTTCAGAAAATGCTAAAATGTAATATCCTCTAACAACAGAATTAATGAGTCGCAGTTGTACTAAGTCAACTCATACTAACACATTGGTTTTACAATTTGCAGAGTTATGAAATGGAATGATAACTTAGAATCAGTTGTATTTGTAGCAATTACCGAGTATCTGTTTACTTGTGGAAAATGCAATCATCCTACAATGGAGACCACTTACAGAACACTGAGATGATACATCCTCAAATGGTGCTCAAACGTATGGGGCCAATTCGAAATATGACTGAAAGGGATATTGAATGCAATTCTGGAAAAGCTGAAATGGTAGACATTTGAAAATCCTTCTAAAGGCTACTTACAAGGTTTCAAGAACCACTATTAAATAAAGAATCTAGGAATACGCTATAACCTCTTACATGTTGCTCCTGTAGTGGCTGGGAAAACAAAAATAGTTAAATTTCAGCTCACACCAAGGCATTTAAGCAGTCATTCTTCACTCTCTTCATACACAGATGAAATAGAAAGAAATCCTAATACATTGTGTAATGAAAAGCCATGTAGTTCACAATGGTTTGCAGAGCTGCAACTTTAACTGTAAAAAATAATGAGTTGTACCTTTCTATCTCTGTTTATGGTAGAGATTTAAATATAATCACCAAGTAATTGTGTGCATCAAGGGTTTCCACTTTTAAAGGAAAACAAGAGCAGGCAACAGAATAATGTAATGACTAATATGTGGTGTCCACCTCTTGTTGACAACCCTTTAAGCAGTTGGGTATTCTGAGAACAGGCTCACAGTACATTTCCTCCCTTATGAAATATGTTGTGAACTGTGAATCACAGATTGAAAACAACAGTGACACTGGAAGGAGAGATGATTGACACTCTCAATCTCATACACAGAAAGGTGGGAGGCATTAAGTCATACACAGATTTGACCTTTACCCAATGATGTAAATAATTTAATAGATAACAAAATTAACTACAAATATAAACTAAAATCATACCTGCTTGACAACTCATCATAATCTATAGAAGAATTTCTGGATTTTTACTACTATGATGGGTGTGTGTGTGCCTGTGTGTGTCATTATTAAGTGCAAATCACTGTAGGCATGTAAAAAAAGAAAAAAATAAGAGTGGGAAGGTGAGCATGATCATAGTTAAGTAATACACAGTGTACCTGTAATAAAAAATAAAAACATTTAAGAAATCATGTAACTGGTCAGCATGTTGGCATATTTTTGCTGAGGAGGTGTACTACAATTATAAAACTGACTCGTTCCACATAATAGTGGAAGGTTGTAATTACAACCTGTGGAGCATGCGACTAACTACCTGAATTACATCTCATGGTCCTTGAGGACTCGAGGGAGTGAGCAGATGAAAGATCACCAATCATACCACCTGATAATTCCCCAATTGTTAGGCCATCTGATATCGAATGACTTAAGTTAAAAAGAAACTTTCTTTCATTTAAAAAAAATGGATGACATCTATTTAGATATTAAAATTTTTAAGATGGAAGATGATAACATAGTTATTGTCAACTGTCATTCTCTTGAAAATACCCACTATTTTCTTATTTATTTCTTCATTTTAATTTATTAATTTGTCATTAGCCAACATACGTTGAAATAGACAATTTTACGTTTCAAGTTCTGCATCATATTTAATTGTTTACCATTTTATTACTAGAAATTTGCTTTATAACTGTCACATTGATGTGGTGCACTTGGATCTGGTAAATAACACTATACACACCCTACACTATACAAATCTGAAGCTTTTACATAAACTTTAACAGTTTGGAGAATACACAATATTGAATTTTTATTTCCTTCAAGTAGTTTAATTTTTACAGGAAGTGATGACTCTGAACAGTACTTGGGGATGAGCAGATGTACTACGTACATTCAAAGGAAAATATCTGAGGTGTAATGTACAGCTAAAAATAATCCAGCTACAATTTGAAATACTAAACATAATTCTAGTCATGGTCGAAATCTTCATCAAAATGAAATGTTTGTTGCTACTGGTAAGTCAACTATTCAATTGTCGAAAATATAGTTAAGTCTCTAATTCATGGTGGTAACATGTTATATAGTTTTCTTTTTGTGTTTTTAAAACTATTTGAATGTTTCATAGTCTTGTAAATTCTACAGCTAGGTTATTTCTGTTTCTAGTTTCATGGAGTTGGATAGCTGTTCTACGAGCTAATGTATTTGTTTGTATGTTTCTTTTCTTTTTTCTTTGAAAGAACACACGTTTCAATATAAAGACAAGGTACAGTCAATATGTTTAGATCTTTAAACTGCTTCCAACATTATTCAAGGCTTGTATTTGCTTCTATAGCTTTCTCATGCCACATGAACACTGTTTGAGCACCAGGAGAGTTGCCCCGTAGTTTTATTGTATATTTCAGATTCAACTGAAAGAAGGTATAGTAATATAATAGTTGTAGTTGTTTCCTTACTAATGTTTTTAATTTGTTTAACACATAGACTACTCTAATAGTATCGTACATAACTGTTTGGTGTGACTGTTCCAAGACAGTTTGGGATCCACGTGGATTTTGAGAAGCCTAACATAGTGAGAAAAATTCACTTTTCAGTTAGCTTGTGCAAACACATAGTTTCAGTCTTGCTGTTGTTTAGGATAAGCTTGTTACTGCGGAGTCATATGGCAGACTTCTCTAGAACTGCTTTTGTTTTTTTCTCACCTCATTCAAGCTGTTATCTCCATTAATCTGTGTTGTGTCATCAGAATACGTCATGGGTTTGTGAGGTAAGAAAGTAGGCAAGTCATTCATGTACATCAGAAAAAGAAAGAGTCCAAGTACCAAGCCTTGAGGTAAATCTCCAACAACAGGTAGTGCATTTGATTGATGGTTATTTACCATAGCTATGTGAGTTACGCTAGTCAAGTATGATCTAATTATCATCAGTTTGTTATTCTTAACACTGTAGCACTTGAACTTCTTTACGACTATTTCGCGTGACACCGTATTAAATGCTTTGCACAGATCTAGTAGTAAGGCACAAGTGAAGGAATTTTCCTCAAAACCATCAAGAATGTCAGTAACAAGTGTTTGTATTACATTTACTGTTGACAAACCTGGCCTAAAGCCAAAAAGTGAAGGGGGAAATTGATTGTGATCTTCAAAATAGCTGCAGCGATGTAATTTGATACAACATTCTATTATCTTGGATATTATAATTATGGGGGATATTGGACAGTTAATTTCAGATTTTTTTCCCTCTTTATTATAAACTGGGGGTAACAATAGTAGCCTTCACAACCTCGGGAAATTTTCCAGTCTTAAAAGTGTTATTGATCTGAAAGGTAAGAGGGGCAACAATAGCTTCAACAGTTTATTTGTAGGTAATGTTTGAGATACCATAGAAATTTTCACTGTAAAAGCTAAGTAGATTCATAATCACTTTGTATACAGTACTGCTGGTAACATGTCTCCATTTAAAAAATAAGTTATGTAGATCAGGTATGTTACAGAAAGTACTTGCAGAAGTTGCATCACCTGGTGTGGAGGTAGTAGGAACTTCACACTTTGTGCTGTTAACAAGGAATACATTAAATATTTCTTGCAATATAGGAGTTTGTTGTCTGTTTTTATGTTTCCCTGCTATTGCGTTTATTATGTTCCAGGCAGCTTTATATTTCTTGCTGGAAATTTCAATGAACGTATCATTGGCTCTTTACTTTACTGTATTTTGGTCCTGTACTTCTTACTGGCTTCTTTGTACCACTGCATCGATTCTAATTTAGCAGTTTAGGCATTTTATGTAGGGTAATGGCAGTGTTTCTCGTATTAGGTGTACCATCTATTTTCACCTTTTTAGTTACTTGTGGGCAACAACTTCGTACTATATTTGTTAGAGTAGTAACAGATATGTTAAAGGTGTTATCATTGTTGTCACTAGTATAAGAATCTATCCCGTTCAAGCTCTGACAATTTTTTTTTTTTTTATGTAACAGTCTGATCCGGGCTGCTGAATAGGGTAATTTTCACAATTGACCATCAGCCATAGGTGATGGTGGTCAAACAATGTTGGATATATCACTCTATACCAGGTGTAGCTCCTGGTATCCCATGGTGGGGATGGCTGCAACATTTATCGATCAGAACTACCCTAGACCTCGGGCTACACTACAGATCAGCCAAACGTTTACATACTTTATATTCTTTCCGTTTCATAATCAACTACTAAATAACATCAAAAGCTAACGCCAAGATAATATGTATAGGTAGCTTATTTCCCCCCCAACGCCACGTTTCCTGACAGATTACCACAAAAAAATCGTACTAAAAGACGCCTTTTTGGAGAGATCTTTAATGCAGTGTATGTTAGCTTCGCCGTGTGCTTAATGTTTTTGGTATTTTCAGACTTCAATCTTTTGTGCCCTAAATTCGTGGCGTGACAAAACAATATGATTCCATGATGTCACAGATCATGTGCTGCGACTGGCTGACATGGAGAACCTGAGCAACTGCTATGATAATTTACACACAGTATTTGTCGTTTTTATACTTGTGTATTACAAAAATATGTTCTTTAAGTGGTATAGCACACACAACCACTCAATTATATTGTACATTGGTCTGCTAAAATTGTGTCTATATCATTGCCTGTATTTACACCGTTTTTGTTCTGGATTCATGTTTACATCGGGTCTGGGCGCACCAAGTTCCTTCACTTTCTTCCTAACAACAATACCTGATAAATTGCGCACTGAATTCATATTGCGTTGTTTTCGAACTCGTGGTATGCTGCTGTTATTAACAAGAAAGCAAAACTCATTAAACTTGCTAACAACGCACGAAACCCGCGGTCAGCTAGCAAGGAAACCAAAGTACCGGGACCTATTCCGCGTAGGGGTGTATATCGCACGCTCTTTTCTCAAATCACTCGTGAAACTCTCGCTAAGTAGTGATACTTTAGAGACCGTACGTTAGTACACTCTGGCGAGAGATTTGCAAACTAATTCCAACGGTAGATAGAATAGCCAGTGGCAGAAACAAAATAAAACTCTCTAAAAAGCTATCAAAACAAGAATACTAAAAATCGATTAATGACGCATCAAAACATAAAGAGATATATATGGAGAGGGATTCGATAGCAAAGTTTCAGTGGTAGGAGTTTAGGAAGAAAGAGAACGCGATCTGACAGTTTTATCATCAACACCAAAAACAGGTATCTACCACTGCCAGAGCTAAGTGGAGAAGAGCCTCAGGTAGAATGAGGGACAGAAAACGTGCAGTGCACTTCAACCGAGGCCAAGAAGCCTAGGAATGTACAAAGTCTTAGAAAGAAGAAAGTGCTACTGCTAGGTAGCAGCCATGGGCGAGGTGCAGGCCCTCAGTTCTACATCTACATCTACATCCATACTCCGCAAGCCACCTGACGGTGTGTGGCGGAGGGTACCCTGAGTACCTCTATCGGTTCTCCCTTCTATTCCAGTCTCGTATTGTTCGTGGAAAGAAGGATTGTCGGTATGCTTCTGTGTGGGCTCTAATCTCTCTGATTTTATCCTCATGGTCTCTTCGCGAGATATACCTAGGCGGGAGCAATATACTGCTTGACTCTTCGGTGAAGGTATGTTCTCGAAACTTTAACAAAAGCCCGTACCGAGCTACTGAGCGTCTCTCTTGCAGTCTTCCACTGGAGTTTATCTATCATCTCCGTAACGCTTTCGCGATTACTAAATGATCCTGTAAAAAAGCGCGCTGCTCTCCGTTGGATCTTCTCTATCTCTTCTATCAACCCTATCTGGTACGGATCCCACACTGCTGAGCAGTATTCAAGCAGTGGGCTAACAAGCGTACTGTAACCTACTTCCTTTGTTTTCGGATTGCATTTCCTTAGGATTCTTCCAATGAATCTCAGTCTGGCATCTGCTTTACCGACGATCAACTTTATATGATAATTCCATTTTAAATCACTCCTAGTGCGTACTCCCACATAATTTATGGAATTAACTGCTTCCAGTTGCTGACTTGCTATTTTGTAGCTAAATGATAGGGGATCTATCTTTCTATGTATTCGCAGCACATTACACTTGTCTACATTGAGATTCAATTGCCATTCCCTGCACCATGCATCAATTAGCTGCAGATCCTCCTGTATTTCAGTACAATTTTCCATTGTTACAACCTCTCGATACACCACAGCATCATCTGCAAAAAGCCTCAGTGAACTTCCGATGTCATCCACCAGGTCATTTATGTATATTGTGAACAGCAATGGTCCTATGACACTCCCCTGCGGCACACCTGAAATCGCTCTTACTTCGGAAGACTTCTCTCCATTGAGAATGACATACTGTGTTCTGTTATCCAGGAACTCCTCAATCCAATCACACAATTGGTCTGATAGTCCATATGCTCTTACTTTGTTCATTAAACGACTGTGGGAAACTGTATCGAACGCCTTGCGGAAGTCAAGAAACACGGCATCTACCTGTGAACCCGTGTCTATGGCCCTCTGAGTCTCGTGGACGAATAGCGCGAGCTGGGTTTCACACGACCGTCTTTTTCGAAACCCATGCTGATTCCTACAGAGTAGATTTCTAGTCTCCAGAAAAGTCATTATACTCGAACATAATACGTGTTCCAAAATTCTACAACTGATCGACGTTAGAGATATAGGTCCATAGTTCTGCACATCTGTTCGACGTCCCTTCTTGAAAACGGGGATGACCTGTGCCCTTTTCCAATCCTTTGGAACGCTACGCTCTTCTAGAGACCTACGGTACACCGCTGCAATAAGGGGGGCAAGTTCCTTTGCGTACTCTGTGTAAAATCGAACTGGTATCCCATCAGGTCCTGCGGCCTTTCCTCTTTTGAGTGATTTTAATTGTTTCTCTATCCCTCTGTCGTCTATTTCTATATCTACCATTTTGTCATCTGTGCGACAATCTAGAGAAGGAACTACAGTGCAGTCTTCCTCTGTGAAACAGCTTTGGAAAAAGACATTTAGTATTTCGGCCTTTAGTCTGTCATCCTCAGTTTCAGTACCATTTTGGTCACAGAGTGTCTGGACATTTTGTTTTGATCCACCTACCGCTTTGACATAATACCAAAATTTCTTAGGATTTTCTTCCAAGTCAGTACATAGAACTTTACTTTCGAATTCATTGAACGCCTCTCGCATATTCCACCTCACACTACATTTCGCTTCGCGTAATTTTTGTTTATCTGCAAGGCTTTGGCTATGTTTATGTTTGCTCGAAGTTCCCATTGCTTCCGCAGCAGTTTTCTAACTCGGTTGTTGTACCACGGTGGCTCTTTTCCATCTCTTACGATCTTGCTTGGCACATACTCTTCTAACGCATATTGTACCATGGTTTTGAACTTTGTCCACTGATCCTCAACACTATCTGTACTTGAGACAAAACTTTTGTGTTGAGCCGTCAGGTACTCTGTAATCTGCTTTTTGTCACTTTTGCTAAACAGAAAAATCTTCCTACCTTTTTTATTATTTGTATTTACAGCTGAAATCATCGATGCCGTAACCGCTTTATGATCGCTGATTCCCTGTTCTGCGTTAACTGTTTCAAATAGTTCGGGTATGTTTGTCACCAGAAGGTCTAATATGTTATCGCCACGAGTCGGTTCTCTGTTTAACTGCTCAAAGTAGTTTTCAGATAAAGCACTTAAAAAAATTTCACTGGATTCTTTGTCCCTGTCACCCGTTATGAACGTTTGAGTCTCCCAGTCTATATCCGGCAAATTAAAATCTCCACCCAGAAGTATAACATGTTGGGGAAATCTACTCGAAATATTTTCCACATTATCCTTCAGGTGCTCAGCCACAACAGCTGCTGAGCCAGGGGGCCTATAGAGACATCCAATTACCATGTCTGAGCCTGCTTTAACCATGACCTTCACCCATATCATTTCACATTTCGAATCTCCGTCAAATTCCTTCGATACTATTGCACTTCTTATCGCTATAAACACGCCTCCCCCTTCACTGTCCAGCCTGTCTCTGCGGTGTACATTCCAATCTGAGTTTAGGATTTCATTACTGTTTACGTCTGGTTTCAGCCAACTTTCTGTCCCTAGTACTATATGGGCGTTGTGACCGTTGATTAATGAGAGCAGTTCTGGGACCTTTCTATAGACGCTCCTGCAGTTTACTATTAGCACATTAATATTGTTATTCTCTGTTGCATTTTGCCTACTCCTACCTTGCCGCGTCTCAGGAGGCGTCTTGTCGGGCCTAGGGAGGGAATTCTCTAACCTAAAAAACCCCCATGTGCAGTCCACACGTACTCCGCTACCCTTGTAGCCGCTTTCGGCGTGTAGTGCACGCCTGACCTATTCAGGGGGACCCTACATTTCTCCACCCGACAGCGGAGGTCGAGAAATTTGCACCCCAGATCTCCGCAGAATAATCTGAGCCTCTAGTTTAAGCCTTCCACTCGGCTCCAAACCAGAGGACTGCGATTGGTTCTGGGAACGATACTACAAATAGTTAGCTCTGATTGTGGTGTCACCGCCAGACACCACGCTTGCTAGGTGGTAGCCTTTAAATCGGCCGCGGTCCGGTAGTATACGTCGGACCCGCGTGTCGCCACTATCAGTGATTGCAGACTGAGCGCCGCCACACGGCAAGTCTAGAGAGACTTTCTAGTACTCGGCCCAGTTGTACAACCAACCCACAACACTGATTCCACCCCGCGAGCGAGGCTTTCCGCCTTCACCAATTCCGTCAACCGCCTGTACGAACTGAGGATGACCTCTGAACCCAGACGGCGGGAGTCATTGGTGCCGACATGAGCAACAATTTGCAGTCGGGTGCACCCGGTAGGGCCTCCTCCACATCTCGGATGAGACCCCTCAGCAAGCAGACAGAGTGAACACTGGCCTTCTTCCTCGACCTTTCCGCTATTTCCCTAAGGGGCTCCATCACCCGCCTAACGTTGGAGCTCCCAATAACTAATAAACCCCTCCCCCCGTGTGCCTGCTCGGACCTTGCTGAAGGAGCAGCCATATGTCCACTCACAGGCAGAGCGGGCGATGCCACACGGCCAGCCTCCACATTTACCCTCCGCCTCGTGCGCCGCGAACGCCGCTGAACCCGCCATTCCCCTTGGGGAGAGGGTGGCCCAACCGCGCCCGGCACCCGCGAAGATGTCTCGACAGCAGGGACAGTGGGTGAAGCATGTAACACCTGGGGTGTACCTTGCGACGCAACAGACTCCCCACTGCCGCAATACTCCGAGGCAGCAGCCTGAAGACGGCTGCCCACGGCCATCAACACGTTCAGCTGTTCGCGAGCCAGCTCCTCCTGCGTTCGTACACATCAGTCACACATCCTATCCATCCTAAGGAATCAATTTACTGAAGAGAGTTAATCAACTTTTAACTAGACTGCTAATTCACTAAAGGCGGCTGATTATTGACTAAACTGCGATTGCTAGCCACTTCTTGTAGAAAACAATGAAAATAGCACTACCTGTCTGTGGACTGTATTGAAAACAAATACTAGCACTACTGGCACAATGGTTGACTAAAGGGACCCTCTCTGACAGTATTCAAAACAAACACGAAATCTATGGAACACTATTAATAGCACTCGGCAATTAAAGCTTCCTAAAAGCAAAAACACACGGAAGAAGAAGTGACAAGTAAGAAAAATACAGATAATACTTAAATTAAGGTAGCTCGCTGCACAGCAGACGTGAAGCAGACGGCGGTTAGGACGATAGTGACACTACTGGCACTATGGCTGACTAAAGGGACTCTCTCTGACTGTATTCAAAACAAACACGAAATCTATGGAACACTATTAATAGCACTCGACAATTAAAGCTTCCTAAAAGCAAAAACACACGGAAGAAGAAGTGAAAAGTAAGAAAAATACAGTTAATACTTAAATTAAGGTAGCTCGCTTCACAGCAGACGTGAAGCAGACGGCGGTTAGGACGACACTGACACTACTGGCACTGTGGCTGACTAAAGGGACTCTCTCGACTGTATTCAAAACAAACACGAAATCTATGGAACACTATTAATAGCACTCGACAATTAAAGCTTCCTAAAAGCAAAAACACACGGAAGGAAAGTTTAGGGGTAGCGTACCAGGCCACCAGTATCTTCAAGCCAAATGCAGGGCTAAGTTATGTGATAGAGGACCTAGGGTATTTAAGTAAGAATTTTACAAAAGAGGACCATGTAGTGATAGTGGGTGGGGTGGGAAACAGTTTGGACAGGGATGGGGCATATGACATAGGTGGTGACCTGGACAAGGTAGCTTCCCTGACTCATGGCACCAACGTACACTTTGTTGAGTCGTTCCGGCGTCATGATCGACCACACCTTGATGGAGCTGTGAGGTAAATCAATGGGGGGTTAGGGATGGCTCTGAGGACAGCCAACTTTGCGCATGTTTCTCTGGTGCCCGTCAGGACTATCAACAGATGGGGTTTCTCTAGGCATGGCCTACACCTAAACAGGACTGGCAAGGGAAGATTGGTAGAGCTGATTCATGAAAGAATAGGGGTGGATCTCGGGCCACACATCGTCAAACACCTGTTGTCATAGGTAGGAAAAATAGGTCTTTTTTAGGATAAATCCAGACAACAGGTTCCCCTGCATAAAGAGTATCTCCAGCAGTTTAAAAAATACTGAAACAATCACTCACAAAACAGATTTTAACACTTTAAATATCACATATAGCAGATGTCACAAAGAAAAGCAAACCATTGGAAAGAGTAACGTTGGGTATTTCACAGAGTTAACAATCCTCCATCTAAAGATGCAATCAGTAAAAGAAATACAACTATCAGAAGTTGTGCTCCAATCTTTGAACTGCACAGTAGTTTGTATTACTGGGCACAGGTGTAGAGATACAGAAATCCAACATGTAGTATTATCATAGTTTCAAAAGGCAAACTCTTGCTGCAGAACAACTTCAAGGGTGGAGGATCATGAATTTATATCAGAAAAGGAACACAGTTCAAATCAAGGCATGACCTCAGTACAGTAAGTAAAGACAAACACTTTCAATTAACAGGTATTGAATTAACAGGGCTTGATATCACCAAGAAATTAATCATTTTGTGTGTGTGTAGATCTCCCAGTGGGAGTGTGGACACTTTTTTCAGTAAAGTAACAGAGGTTCTAGATAAAGTCTCAAGTTCAAAGGTCAACATAATTTTGTGTGGGAACATTAACATCAACACTAATATCATAAACGAATCTAGTAGCGCCTTCATAAATATCCTTCAAAGTTTTGGCATGTCTCTATTAGTCAAAAGTACAACAAAGGTTATTACAATGACTGCATCAATAATTGACCATGTGGCCACAAATATGGACAGGGAAAAATGTGATGTAGCTGTAAAAGATCTTGGACTATCAGACCATCTCTGTCGAATAACAACAGTAAAATCAGGCATCGAATCATTCCCTAAACTGGAAGCCTACAAACGACAGCTATCAGAAATCAAAATATAAGATTTTTCAAAAGAACTAGAAAAACAAAGCTGGATGAATTGTATTAGGAAACAAATGTGAATATGAAATTCTCTAAATTCTCTGCATTTTTTAAATTGAACTTAGAAAATGCATTTCCAAAAGTAAGCATGTCTGTATTAACATCTCACAAAAACAAATGGGTAACAAGTATTAAGAAGTCCTCCTAAACACTTATACACCTCAGTTCCATGAGAAAGATTCGCAATGATCCAGAATTCTTAAATTTCTATCATAGATACAAAAAGATCTATAGGAAGGTGCTGAGTGCTGCAAAAAAGTCATTTAATGACAAAATAATATATAATGCAGAGAATAAAAGCAAAGCAGTCTGGGATGTTATAAAAAAGGAAACGGGGCAAGGCAAACAAATGCAGAATAACATACTGCTAAGGGAGGGAGATAAGTTAATAATTAATCCACAACACTTAGCAAACTATGTAAACAAACAGTTTTCAAGTATTGCAGAGAAGTTACAACAAAAATACCCCAAAACAAATATAATACCTGTAAATAATGTTGCACAAAATACAATGATGTTAGTTCCAACCACAGGGGATGAAGTCAATAAAACTGTTCAAAAAATAAAAAGTCAGTAGGCTTAGATGAAGTACCAATGTGTGTACTGAAACAATGAATAGGGATTATACAAGGCCCCTTAACAAATATAATAAATGAATCCTTCACATCAGGGACATTTCCAGAGCAGTTAAAACAGGCAAGAGTTGTACATTTGCTTAAGGAAGGCAATGCAGAAGACATAGAAAAGTACTGGCCAATTTCCCTGCTGCCAGCATTCTCAAAAATTATAGAATCAGTTATGAAAGACAGATTAATGAATTACCTGAATAAATACAATCTTTTAAGCGAATCACAGTTTGGTTACCAAAGTGACAAAAATACGGAGTCAACCATAGTAGAATTGACAAAAGTTGTACTTGATGCTCTTGATAAAGATGAGTGTGTCACAGGCATATTTTTGGAGCTTTCTAAGGCGTTTGATACAGTTGATGACAATAAATTAGAAGCATTACGAATAAGAGGGGTAGCTAATGACTGGTTTCGATCATACCTAACAGATAGGGTACAAAGAGTAGAGATAACACATACTTCAAATATATCCAAACATTTAGTAAAACACTTATCAGAACCAAAATACGTTAATATAGAGATTCTGCAAGGTAGTATATTAGGACCAATAATGTTCCTAATATACATCAATGACTTTCCCAGTAGTGTTACTCATGGTGCAAAAATTCTCTTCGATGATGACAGAAATATTATAGTCATGAGAAAACAAGACAACTCCTTGCAGAGAAAGTTAATGAAACTCTGAAGAAAGTTTATCATTGGTCAATAAGCAATAAAGTGACACTGAACATAAAGAAAACTAATGCCATGAATTTCAGTTAGAAGAGGAAAAATGACAATGTTAAATTAAATGTAGATTGCACCTCTATATAGAGTGTGTAACAAATGCAAAATTTCTAGGAATGAATATTGATTCTCAATTGAAGTGGAGTGAACACACAAAGGTATTTGCAAACAGAATGTCATCACATTTTATGCCCTTAGAATCCGATTTTCAGTGTGTAACATGCAGTGTGTTTTAGTTACATATTATTCATATGTACACTCAATTCTTAGCTATGGCGTTCTTTTTTGGGGAACAAATGCACAAAATATGGACACAATTTTCAAACTCCAGAAAAGAGCCATTAGAATAATAACTAAAAATACTACTCGAGCTCATTGTAAAGATCTGTTCAAAACAATGAATGGGGATTTTAGCTGCTCCATGTTAACACATTTACCAGTCAGTAGTACAAATCAAAAATAACATCGGTAATTACTGCAGAAACAACACTGTCCATGACCTTGCAACAAGAGATAGACTCAACTTACATTTACCACGCCAGCCAGAGTGGCCGAGCGGTTCTAGGCACTACAGTCTGGAACCGAGCGACCGCTATGTTGCAGGTTCGAATCCTGCCTCAGGCATGGATGTGTGTGATACCCTTAGGTTAGTTAGGTTTAAGTAGTTCTAAGTTCTAGGGGTCTGATGACCTCAGCAGTTAAGTCCCATAGTGCTCAGAGCCATTTGAACCATTTTACATTTACCACAAAAAAAAATAAACTTAAATCTCAAAACAGCTTTTTCTACCAAGAAATAAAACTATACAATAAATTACTAAAAGAGAGTAAAGAAATTGCAAAAATACACTTATTTAAAAAGTCAGCTAAAAAGTACCTGTTATGCAATACATTTTATCAATTGAAAGAATACTCAGACAAAACAGAGTGGGGGTTTGGTAAAAAAACGTTATACAAATAAATGATAAAAATAATGATTATAAAACATCTAACATTCCACATAACACCTTCAGTTTATGTTTTTTCTTTCTTTTTTTCCTTTCTATAAATGCTTACCCCTAAGCTATGCATAGGACAATACTAACTCCTCTTCCTCTTTCTGAGCTCAACATCTCACTCATTATGGAGGGATGCTGACTCAATTTTTTTCAGGATTGCAAATGGGAAGTTGCGGTACAGGAAATGGCCCAGAGTTCACCACTTTCTGTCTTAGGTGTGTGTGCTTGTGTGTGGATGTGTGTTTGTGTGTGTAGTGAGTGAAGTGTTATGAAACAATGTGTGTATAGTGTGCAGTGACTGATAGTGAGATACGAGTGAAAAGTGTGGCATTACATTATTTAATAAGTTATTTGTAAAAATAAAGTATTGTATGCCCAGAGTAAATCTAATGATTGTCTCTAACTAGAAGTCAGTAAATATATGTGTATATGAATTACCTTATTTTAAGCTGATCTAAACTTGTAAATACTTTGACATGTCCTATATTCTTGTAAAAAGAGACCTATGGATGAATAAAGCTACTACTACTACTACTACTACTAACTCTGTTCATTCCCTTTTGATGCAAGCAATGGGATGTGAAAATTGTGTGCCAGTTGGTGAATACCATTAGGCTGAAACATTAGAACCTTCTGAATGCCCGTAAGAGCTGTACTCTGAGGAAGCGACCCCCCCCCCTTCCCCAAACCTCTACTACGCAACCTTAAGAGGAATTTCGAGGTGCAGCCTTATTTCTAGCTACTACCTGTTCGAAAAATATCGTGTGCCAGCAGTTCCACAAACATTGATCAGCATTATTTAAATCCTCATGGAAAGGATGCTAATTCCGTGAGAAATTTATTTTAATATACATTTTGGGTTGGCTCTACCTCAGAGACCTTAATTAAAAAGCGTATCATCAAGTTGGTGACTGTGTCATCCAGGCATGCATCAAATCAAGTTGACTTGTCATTTACATAATACAAGTTGTTGGATCTTAGCAGGTTGTGGAAATGGGTGAATGGGTGACAGTTGTGATTTGTATGTTATGTTAATATGAATATTACCATGAATGTTATCTTGTGGTGCCTGTATTTTTTCTAGTAGTTACTTATTTAGAGTCTCCATTTGATCAATAAACTGATTAATATAAGAGATTGGGGTGCAGTAAATATAGATAAGCCATTATGGAATAGACAAACCACTCTCAGCAGATATGAGCCAATATTCGTATACACATGAAAACACGGCATGGCTTTGAGCTTAGACATACATCTCTTTCATCTATTTTCTTTCTGATTAATTGCACAGTCAGATGCACAATTAAAATTATCCTGTCACAGAGACAGGTGAAGAGTTTAACGTTCGTGTGTTTACAATTTTGGTGGCACCGACCGGGACATGGTAGTCCATAAAAAATCTTCACTGCTGCTGCAGTACGTTGAAGTGACTGATGCTGATGGTTCACACCATCACAGTACTCTTATTACCATGCAGGTCTAATTACGGATTTTTCATCAACATCTTACTGTGTAAGTCTATTATTGGCAATATCATGACAATATTATCGATGTTACACTGAAACCCAAAATTGTGCATGCTGGCTGTAACCCAATGAGGGTAGATTCTAACCTCAATGAAGATGGAAGTATACCTCCATGCTAACCTCATTGTTGCAGTCACTTTTGCGGACTTGCGTCTAGGGACAGCAAATCTTTGTGCCGATCGAGTGAGTAGAACAGTTATGCTTAGCTGGCATCGGGTATGCAAGTCATAGCACATCCTGGTGACAGACAGTGGAAGCTTACATTTGCCTTCAGGACAAAGAACTGTTTGATTCATTCCATGTGAAATTCAAAATTCTTAATTACCGAAGTTTGTTTTTATTTATTTATTTATTTATTCTTTGCCCATGGACTCCAGCAGAAAATACAACTGAGAGTACTGGGTGTGTCATACAATAGGCTATTAACATCAAACTTGATTTCACTATATATAAATGAAACAAATAATTAAGCAGAAATAGTCCATAAGCATACAAAAGGTATTACAAGTTTCACATTACATGTACACACAAATCCAAACAACTTACAGAAAAGATAATTTTTAAATGTACATTTCAGTAATGATATAACATATTTAAACACCATCTTAGTATTCACCCAAACTGTATATACATTTCTCTGTGAGATATAGTTTCAAATGATTTTTAAAACAATTTAGGTCTGTTTCTTTTTTAATGATTTTGGGGAGTTTATTAAAAAAACCTTTTGCCTGCTTCTTCTGGGGCAGTCATAGACAGTTTTAGATTTCTGTTTATCATGTACTAATTTTCATTTCCTCTTGTACCGTGTTTGTGTACATCTTTATTTAGGAGGTGTTTATCACTTGACCTTACCGCCATTATGCTTTGGTATATGTACAGTGAATATACTGTCATAATATTATAGTGTACAAAAGCTTGCCTACAGGTCTGTCTCAGTGGAATTTTTGCAATGAATCTCACTGCCCTTTTCTGAATTGTGAATATTCTTTTTAGGTAGCCAGCTTGTGCACTTCCCCATATATGAACTGAATAAGACAAATGTGGGAAGACAAGTCCATAATACATTGATCTGAGGACTTTATCATCCACAGTCTTAGCTGTTTTATGCATGATGAAGATCTGTTTGTTTATCTTTTTACACAGTGCATCTATGTGCTTCCCCCATACCAAATGTTTGTCTATTATAGTTCCTAGAAAATTTGTGCTGGTTACTTCTTTAATAGTCTTTCCATTTATATTAACATTAATATTATAATTTTCACCATGCTTGGTCTGAAATACTACATTCATTGTTTTAGACTGATTCATAAACAGGTTGTTTTGTGTTAAATATTTATTTGCATTTTCGATATTCAGGAGTGCTTCCTTCTCAAGCTCCTCCTTTGTGTCAGCTGTGCAAATGATTGTTGTGTCATCAGCATGCATTATAAGTTTCCGATTTATATAGCTGGGGAAGTCATTTACGTAGTGTATAAATAGAATTGGCCCAAGCACAGACCCTTGCGGCACACCATGTTTAACTGTTTGTAATTCTGATCTGTAGTTTGTTATATTTCCCCCACTAGTATGTCTGATTTCTGTGCATTGTTTCCTATTTGTAATGTATGAGTTAAGTATGTCATAGCATTTTCCTCTAATTCCATACTAATATAATTTCATATAATTTCATCATCAATTTTCAGTGGTTCACACAATCAAATGCCTTAGATAGGTCCATAAAAATCCCACAAGTCTTTTGTTGCCTGTCAAGTAAATTAAGAAATTGCTCAATTATAACTGTTGATGCTGCTTTTGTTGACTTCCCTTCTCTGATCCATGTTGTGGTGAATGCAGTATACTGTACTTTGTTATAAAACTTACAATTCTATTGTTTATTATCCTTTCATAGATTTTAGCAAATGTTGAGATGAATGATATTGGCCTGTAATTTCCTAATTCATCCCTGTTCCCTTTCTTAAATATTGGCTTCACTTTACTTACTTTCAGTGAATCCGGAAATATACCTTCTTCTATCGCAGCATTCAGCATGTGTGTCAATGGTTTTAATATACATTCTCTGCATTCCTTTATGAGATGTGATGTGACATCATCCAAGCCAGATGAATGTTTAATTTTAAGTTGTTTTATTAGGTTTGACACTTCTGTATCTGTTGTAGGTATGAAAACCATAGTATGATTTGTATGTGGGGGTTTAACAATTTACTTACTGCATTTGTTTTATTTTGTCTTATTAATTCGTCTGCTACAGTAATATAATATCTGTTAAAAGTATTGGCTATTTCTAGAGAGTTTGCGTTGCTTTTCCCACTCATCAGTGGGCAGATGTCCTCTGCCCGATTTGTTACTTTTCCTCTCTCTTCATTAATGAAAGACCACAAACCTTTTGAGTAGTTCTTTCCCTTATCTATAGACATCCTGATGAATGATGCTTTAGTTTCTCTGATAAAACTACAGTACTCTTTCTTTTCTATTTTGTACAGTGTGTTCTAGGCCTCAGTATTTTTTTGTTTGGAGAGGTCATAATACACTCTCAGATTATTTCTGGCATGGATTACTTCTCCAGTCACCCTGCTTTTCTTTTTTTGTTGCTGTTTGGCAAGTCTTTTACTAACAGGACATGTAACATCATAATAATAATTGAATAAAGAAAAAAACTGGTTCCATTTGGTGTTTGCATCTTTAGCTGCACATATTGTTTCCCAGTTTTCTGACTCTAATATCTTTTTTAGCAGATTTATGTTATGTGGGTACGTCTGTCTTCTCATCTCCCATATCTTCTGCACTGAATCACTAGTCTTTATATTTATGTCTATCATGATTGCAAAATGGTCTGCTAATGTGGAGTTTATTACCAGTGTGTCACAATAGCATGTAGGAATATTTGTTATTACATGATCAATTATAGTTTCACTATGCTTTGTTACTCTGGTTGGTTTATCTATTTGTATTTTTAGGTTGTATATGCACAATAAGTCCAGTAGGGTCTTAGTATTGTCTGTATTTTTACTCGTGTCTATGTACAGATCTCCTATAATGATCAAATAAGCATATGATTTTGAGAGGTGTTGGATTATATCTTCCAGCTGTTCGAAGAAGGTTTTAATTACACCATTTGGTGATCGATACAAACCTAAAACGCAACATAAATTCCCAGCAATTTTAGTTTCCAGTGCTGTAGCTTCAAAGCTCAATTCTATAGTATATTTTGTTGTATTTACGGCTTTAGTTGATTTATAGTTAGAAAAAATGGCAACCACACCACCTTTATAGGAAGTTCTGCAAAAACTGGCTACTTTCACATAATTCTTCAAGTTGTACATTCCTATGTGATTTTCTTTTAGCCCATGTTCTGTAACTACTAGAATGTTTGGCCTATACTCCTGTAATATTACCTCTAGTTCCTTTGTTTTATTGTTTATGTATTGAACATTTTGGTGAAGTATTCTAACAGTTGGCTTTAAATGTAGTAGTTCCCCTTCCTGTAATGTACTAAGCACTTCACTTGCTCCCTTTGCTTCTGGTACTATGCAGTGATTTTTTTCAGTTTGTGTCATTAAACCTGGATCGTATCTTTGTCCGGTGTTTATATTCCTCTCACTATTGTCACACTGGTATTTAAGATGGACAGCTTTACTTACATCTTTTTCCATGTTCTCTTTCTGCTTACTCGGTACAATAAAAAATCCTCACTTAGTGTAGCAGGTCTCCTAGTTCTCAGGCAGCTGTCTTGATTGGAAGATGCTTCTGCTGTTGATCTCCCAGACCTCAGGTACCTCTTCTGTGTGGTTGCTGTTGCTGGTGGCTCCTGTGCTCTCCGACTTGGTGACTGCCCTTCTTTGTTAGCTGCTGCGGCTAATGACCCTTGTATGTTTTCCTCACATGAATTTTCATTGTCTTGAGGTAGTATTATGGGGTCTGCTGTTCTGGATGCTGTTGCTGATGACGACAGCTCTGCTGATGATTGTAATGATTCTGCTGCTATTGGTTTATCTGACACTGCTGCTGAGAATATCTGAGTCTTTGCTGCTGCTACTGGTGTTTGTAGTAGCTGTACTGCAGATAATGATGGTTCCACTGTTACAGACAACTCTTGTTTTGGCGGAATTGGGATTGGAGACACTTCCATTACAGATGACTCATTAATAAATTTAAGTATTTCGGCACTAATAATCTTTTTCCCTTTTACGTTCATGTGGAGACCATGTCTTGTGAAGTGCTCTCTGTGAACACTGTTTATCTCTGCGAAAGTCGTATTCTGGAAACCTCTACATATTTTCTCAAACAGCCTGTTTGCTGTAAAAATCTCGATGTTTACGCACGAGTTTTCCATCAGATCGTATCTCCTGGGGATACTAACAATGTAGAAATGCACTCGAGGCATCCTTTTGATTGTTTCCTTTTGGATTCTCGTTACACGCCAAGTTTCATTACAGTAATTGTAATCTCATGTAAGTTGTCGCAATGTTCCGAAGTGCCAGAGCTGCTTGTGCAGTGTGTAGGACCCATAGTTCACTCTAAAAAGAAAAGAAAAAAGCCCTCGAATATACCCCACAACTAAAAACATACTTAAATTTATATTCTTTCCAAAGTACAAGTACTTTTTCACGAGAAAAGTATTCCAGTTCTTATTATCTTAAATGACTAATTCTATAAGTTTCTGAATGTAGAGGACTGCCCAGGTAGATTGGTTTGAACCCTGTGTTTATTGCCGATGTCTACATAAATATCATGGACATTGGTTCCCTTCATTAATATAGAGCTGAATTTGATCTTTAAGTAGTGAAGCTTCATGTAGTTCTATCTAAAAGTTTATATCCAATTACTGCAGTTTACGAGTAGCTATATGTTGTTATGTAACATCCCTTTCAGCGGACTGTATTTGCCAATAGTACAGAGACTACTGTAATTATACTTCATAAGCCTGCAGATGGAAAAGTATCTGTTAACGCACTGGACTGGGATGGAGAATCAGTAACAGCTGCCGGGTTTTGTGATAAAAGCTAGTTAACTTAATGAGTCTATTATTAGAGCAAGATCTACACAACACCAATGTACTTTTTACAAGTGTTTGAAATATTTTGAAAATCGGGCGAACTGTTTCTATAGTAAATACTCTCAGCAGTAGTGACATAGAAAATCCTCTTGTTAAAGATGTTTCGCATGATGGAACAGCCTGTAAGGTACAATGTGTTTCAGGACTTCAGGTTTATTGATATTAAGACAACTTCAGTGCATCGGTATGAATTTAGAATAAAAACTGCCTGTGCTATCTGACTAGCATTAGTGTTTTGCTGATAAATAAAAAGCAAATGAAAATAATCAGTGCTAATGAGAGTGAGTGAAAAAAGTGAAGCAAATCGTCTAAGAACATTTTGTTATGGTGAGAAACATGATAAAATAGGTGATAGTATGTTTCTTTGATATGATTTATAAACTTATAAAGGTCTCAGAAACGAGTTATTTAAATTGCACATATAGCAAGTGAAACATTGTATATCAGCTCCTTTAAATAAATATTTGTTTTTGTTTTATCAGTTTTGATTTTGATGAAATTTTGTATGAATTCCACGCATGAAAAGTCTAACATTTGGTCTATGGCAAAAAGAACGTTGTGGCAACATAATTATTTCCATAATTTTGTGGGATAGCAAGGTATGAGATATTCGAGATTACAAGTCTGGAAAGATGATCTTGAAATGTAGTCTACAGTAAGGTCAGGCAGGTTACAGAGAAACCTGCATTTATCAGCTTCTAAAATGATTTTCACTCTCCTAAACTATAGAAAAAAGTTTGGAAGTACAGTTGGTAGTTGATGGTTCGAGACACAATGTCGTTGTTACAGGTAGTCTGCGAAAAGCAGTTCATAGATATTGGCCACTGATCAATCGTGTATACAGATGGAATTAACTCCCTCAGCGTCAGTTAAGGCCTGAAGATCGTGCACTGAAGCACCAAAGCTGGTAGTCATATAATAAATCACATCGTAAGGACAGCTGTAGACGTTCCATTTTATTACATAGTTTAATAATGTGTTCAACATAAACCTGTGTTGGTAAAATGCGTGTTAAAAAAATATGTAACTATGTAGATCATAAACTATAAAATGATGTATCTCCTGTACTGTGCGATCAGATGATCTGTAAAATGTATGCTATGAGACGAATACAAAAAACATTACAATGCACGGGAGTCTGTTGTAAGCGTTTGCTGTCTGCCACCAGATAGCGCTACATATGCGTCCACACGATGCCTTTTTGTGGTCAACTTTGTGCATGCGTATAAATTTCCAACAGTGCAACTACGCATGCGCATTTGTGCATGCGTCATTTCTTGGAAAATGGTGGCCGTGCGTAATGCGCACTGCTACCCGCCTTCGGTGTTAACCTTTGCGCTTTTTATCAGACGACTGGCAGCTGGGATCGTATGTGTTTGTGCAGTGTGTTGAGATTATACTATGAAGCGATTTATGTGCAATAATGTCTGCTGACTTCGAAGGAAGCACGCTTAAGTTTGTAGATGATTACAGACAGAGAAAAAAGTCGTATAGAATGCTGCTTCTGAATATCATTTTAATAAAAATTCGAGATGTGTTGCCCTGAACGCCATGTATTAGATGAAAAGCTTCCGATCATATTTCTATAAAGAAGAAGATATTAAAAGTATTCGTATATTGCAAATACAGGATACTATAAGTTTCGTGTATGAAAAGTATATGTGAAAACGTGGATGAATATTCACGCTATGGTGATTTAAAAGCACAACTGATGAGCCTGACATCTGGACGAAAGAAATGTTGGGTTTGTGTAGCTCCTCAATAAACTACTAAAAGTAGAAATGAAGCACACTGATAATGCAAAAAAATACAAAACTGAAAAATAACACCTCCATTCTAGTGGATTCTGGCGTCTATGATATTCCCAAATTTGTCGAGTCCGAGGATGTTAATCTACATCTCATATTTTATGATTACATACAAATGACGCACTAAAAGTTAAATAACCTTGACATAATGGCTAAGAGTCTCCCTTAAGTATTTCACTTTTATTTATTATTCGTGTTCCGTTGATTCAGTATGCAAGAGAGGGTATGGAATGAGTCATTATTGTACATGAGGACGGTACTTATAGCTGCTAATAGAAACAAATTGTAATATGTGTATAGGAACAAAATGTGCTAATAATTACAAGCTTAGGCTTTTCCAGAATATTATAAAATAATCAAGTAATAAATTACAATTATTCTACATTACAAGTTACAAATGTGATAGAATTGAAACGCTTTGTTTTGAAATGGGGAATAAATCATTCACACGAGTTTATAAGTCGACAGTTGCTAACCAACAATATTTTATTGCTAGCCTTATCACTGCAGTTTCCCGAGCACAAAATCTAAAATCTCGTTATGACCTCCCTCTGAAATCTGCAGACAAAAGGTTGCCATCACTTTGCAGTTCTCGTATCTCTGTTGTTCATATACTTCTTTATCTACATCCACTTTTGCGTTTTCTTTTTCTGTCGCCTTTTCATCACAATAAACGCAACACAAGCTCCCAAGCAAAGAAGAAGATTCATGGTAGTATGCTAGCGCAATGAGGTAAAGTGTGGGCTCGAGAACGTCCATGCGCTTGTTGCTCACATTTGTGTGCGTGCCCTTCTATTCCCGTGCGTTTGCGATTGCGCACGACGAAAGAGGCATCGTTTGGACACACCTTAAAAGCTGCAAAACCGAGGCAAACCGATCGACACCAACGTTTGCTGTCCCTAGACACAAGTCATCTGTGGAAAGAACTGTAGCTTTGGCTTTGTGTATAGGCTTAGTTTGTTGTGTGTATTGTTGAGTGGATGTTGGAGTTTGAATTGGAACGGAGACGTAAGGAGTTTGATGTGAGTGGAAAAACAAAAGTAAGATACTTGTCTTTGATTATGTAAACTGTAATAAAGGCATTGACGTTTATTTCGGAATAGTGGTGCCGTGTGACTTCGTAAGAGACAACGTTTCAATTCCGATGGAAGTGATATATTTGTTTACAAACTCCTTTACTGCATAACGTCAACGCTTTTAGTTTCAGAACTTGTGCGGTGCTATAGAATAATACACGGAATGTATTTGTTATTATCTCTAATTTCGTGCTTACGAAGTCAAATGGGACCACAACAACCACCCGAAGCAAGTATAACGTATTCAGTGATGTGATGCTTTTAGTTTCACAATTATTACAAATAAGGCCATTTATTCTTTTGAAAGCAGATAGTTGCAGCAGACAAAGGAAAAGTTGTTGACCCAAAAGCTGTTCAAGTTTCAAATAAATCTTCAAAAAAATTCTTTTCCTTTGCCTAGATTTGATTTCTGTACTAGCTGTGTGTACCTTACTCCACAGCTTTCAAGTTTCTTAATTAAAATACTGTGAGACAATCACAAAGACCTTGATAGATATAGTGGCATGAGTGTTCTGTTTACATTTTGTAGCTACGTAGTCACATCGATACGGTAGTTTCACGCTCTAAAAGTAACTTGGAAGGTTCAGGAATGAATTGTCTCGCCCTCATTGGCAGTCCACACAAGCACGAAAAATTCATTTCTACACTTCAGTGACCCTCAGCAATCTTGGTTCATCTCTACAGAATCGTGATGTTCCTTTTTTTTTTTCTTTGGGAGGGGGGGGGGGGGGGGCGGCTTGTGTAGTTCTCGACAAAAGCAAGAGATTGCTTTTTTTTCCTCTCTAAAAAAATGTTTCATGGTGATAATGCCCACTTTGCTGCCAAATGTATGTTTATATGTTAGGTGCTGTAGCTTTCATATCTTGCTGGGCGTTTAATGGGCTGAATTTTGTGGCACTTTAAAGGGTAATTTATAATGATCAATGTGTGTGCGTTATTGCTCACCAATTCTAAGTACTGATAACGAAATATGCGTTAATACAGGACTGTACTACAGACAGAATACAGTGTGGCTCCCAAACAGGCAGAGATACTGTAGGACATGGCCCATGTGGGAGGCAAATAGAGAACAAGTAAATTGGTGGGAGGACCCAACAAGTTTAAAATTGCTCCTGGTTGTTGTGTTGATAAAATTACATCATGCTTAGTGCAGAATTTAATGGAATGTGTTTTATCTAATTTAAATTACAACCTCTTTCCTTAACCACATAGACTGTGTAGAAGGTCAAAATCTCTAGAGAAATCTTTCACCATTTATATGTACAGCATGCTTTGTAGATAAATGAGTGTCATGGCCCAATACTTATTTGTATACACCAACTGTAGGCTTACTCACACAGTGAAGATTCTATGTGAACTCACTTTAAGGCTCAGAATGGTTATTAACAGTATTATACAACAGACATCAGATGCTAGAGGTCAAGCGGTAGTGAGTTATTCTAATAACCACTCCACAAAGTTAATGTGGAAAAAGGAGCACTTGTAACATGTGTAAAAGTTGCACACACAGTCAGAAATATTGAAACAAATAGTTTTTGTGTAGATCAGAACATAGAAGCACGTGGTTTTGAGTTGTTTCTGCAGAATACTAATCTGATAATTGTAACAATCAACAGATCCCCTCTAGAAAACTTTTCTGCTACTGTATTCATGACCAATCTAGATGCATTATGTAGCAACCTGGCATAAAACAAGAAATAGTTAGTAGTTTGTGGAATTTTCAGTGGGGATTTATTTAAAGATACTAGCAGGAAAATTGAACTGGAATCATTACCATATGGAAAAGGAGGAGTTGGAACATACGTAAAAGTTGGACACAGTGTCAAAATTTTAAAACAAATAGTTTTTGTGTAGACTAGAACCTAAAAGCATGTGCTTGCGAGTTGTTACTGCAGAATACTTACCTGATAATTGTTATAACCTACAGATCTCCTCTACAAAACTTTTCTGTGCTTTCATGAGAAATCTAGATGAATTATACAGCAACTTGACAGGCAACAAGAAACAGTTTGTAGTGATTTCAGTGTAGACTTGAATGGAGATATTTAAAAAAATACTACCATGAAAAGTGAAGTGGAATCATTATTTGGATGCTTTATTCTAATTTTGTTGGTAAGTTTTGCAACTCTTGTGCAACAAGATAGGACACTGACAACATTCTTATGGACGGTGCTCAGGCTGAAACAGTGTGTACCAAATTGTTAATGTACTGTCTGATCATGATACACAGTTAATGGAAATAAATCATACAGCAACTCTTGGTCCTGAGGCAGGCTGTGAGGCTTACTAGTGAGAACTGGATGCAGTGTTCTACTAAGCGCAAGTTGAAAGAGGTGGTATGGGTTGAGATATGTACAGAAAGAGATGCTAATGACAAATTCAATTGATTCCATAATGTCACTATTCAAAAATTGCTTTCCTAAAAAGTAATCCAGAAAGTGCATTAAAAAACAAAACCAGTAAGCCATTGATAACTAAGGGAATTAAAATTGCATGTAAGATGAAGAGGGAAATTATATAAAGACCAGAATAAGTAAAGAGCTGATATTACTTGCATACTACCAGAAAAAAAAATACATAAATAAAATGAAATAATCAATACTGTAATATTTTATGGAAAGTTAATAATGGGGATAATAAGATCAAAACTATGTGGGATTTTGTCAATGGGAGACAGGAAAGGCAGTGAGTGTAAAAGATATCATAACAATTAAACTAAATGACACTTGTTATTGATAATTCATAAGTTACAAGTATTTTCAACAATCACTTTCTGAATGTAGCAGCAAAAATAGGATTAAATGGTTCAGTTGAAGAAACAGGAGAATATATTAAAATGTTCTACAAAACTAAGTAACTGTAAGTGACACCAATACCCTCCACTGAAATTAATAGTATTATAAAAAATTTAAAAAACAAAATATCATATGATGATGAAATTTCAAACAGAATTCTTAAAAGTTGTAAATACATAAAACTGCAACCAGTCACTTTTTTGAATAGTTATTTATTATTCCATGAACTGGTTTTCGAACCTTTTCAGGTTCATCTTTAGATGGTTTTCTGCAAGTTACATCACTACTTCTATGATGATGCTGGGTGCTGGCTTGCAACAATATGGGCAGCTTTTTTCTGTTAGTGCCCATCTGTCTGCTTCCATTTTGATGGCCCGTTGGTACATCACTTTAATCGACAGTCACGGGGTCTAAAATATCCATAATGGATAAGCTTAATCTTAAAAGTTGCTCTAAATTAATAAGTACAATCCTTGGTGATATATGTAAGCTTCACTGGTTTGGAATTTTTCCAGAAAGTTTAAGATATACAATTGTTAACCTCTTCATAAAAAAGGCGACAAGAAAAACTTTAATAAATTATTGTCCAATTTTTTTTTACTGACATCTTTTTCCAGAATATTTGAAAAAGTAATGTATTTGGGAGTACTGATTGGCTGTCGTACCCCCTCCATCTAATAGGTGCTGTTCATGCATGGTTATTTACATCTTTGGGCAGGTTTAGTGACATCTCTGAACAGTCAAAGGGGCTGTGTCTGTGATACAATAACCAGTCAACATCTATCTTCAGGAGTTCTTGGAACTGGGGTGATGCAAAACTTTTTTTGATGTGTGTATTTGCTAATGGAGTTAGTCATAAATAATCCATCACAATTTGAGAAGAACAATTGGAGTCAATACCTACAACACTAGAGATAAAAGCAAGGATGGCATGAATTTAAACAGACTAGGCTCAATGAGGTTCAGTAAAATGGTTACAGACATCCGTAAAATCATTAAGAACAAGGGAAACTGATACCGTGTGGAGGGGATGAAAAGTCAAAAGTGAAAATTGAAAATAAAAAATCGGAAATACGGAAGCGTCCGATCCCACCCGTCTGATTTGACCCATGACGTCACAAATATGGCGGAAACAAACACACACACACTTTCCACAAGAAGCCTAATGACACTAACGGGACAAGCACGGGAAATGGGGTGTTTTGGGTGGGGGCAAACTAAATATAAACAAATTTAGACGCCTTGCGTAGCTACAGCATGTAAGTGAAGACAGCCATGCATGAATACCCACCCACCTCCCCAGGGGTCGTAACCCCTGCAATCCATAGAAGATAAAGATGCTTCAGTAGCTGATTAGTGTTTTTTGTCTTTTTTTAAAAAAAATCTCAGGGGATAGAACGAACAGATCAGAAAGATAAATATAATAAACTAAAACAGAAATTGGAGAAAACAGATAATTAAAATAAGTAATAAGTGTTTTTAAATTTAAAAAAAAATCTCAAGAGATAGAACAAACAGATCAGAAAAGTAAATAAAATAAGATAAAACAGAACTGGAGACAGCCACACTCAAACCAAACTCCGCGCCGTCATGACGTCACACACGACAACACCCTTACGTCACGGGTGAAAGCCGATGCGTGGGATCGGACACTTCTGTCGGCCCAAAAAATCTTCCAGGCAGAAATTCCAATATAAGTACTAAGGATAGTACGTTTCAGAACTCGAGTTTAACTCCAAACCTGACGATATTTCATCAAAATGTACAATCACTATCCAACAAAGGAAACGAATTTCAAATTTTGTTGGAAAGTGACATGGAAAACACCTCTGTATTATGTTTTACTGAACATTGGCTTGACAAAGAGAAACTTCATATGCTATGCATTCCAAATTTTGTATTGGGTAGTTACTTTTGTTGGAAATTGTATAAACATGGTGGTAGTTGCATTTATGTTAAAAATATCATAAATTTTAAATGTATGCTGTATGTAGAAAAATTATCCATAGAGAAAGATATTGAGGTAAATGGAATCGAAATCACGGACAAAAAAAAAATTGCTATAATTTGTCTATACAGGGTGCCAACTGGCAATATTAACATCATGTTAAAGAACCTTGATAATATCTTACACACGACTACACAAAAAAAATAGAAAACTAATTATATGTGGGGATTTCAACATTGATTTTGCAAGTGAGTCCAATCAGAAAACGGCTTTACTGAACCTCTTAGCAACTTTCAATTTAAAGGCTACTATAGAAACACCAACACACACCACAAAAACTTCAGCCACAATCCTTGATCAAATATTTAGAAATGTGGGGTCTAGTGTAGCAGGGGATACAACCCATCGGCTTTGGACAATGACGTCACAAGTCGCCAGAGAGCAGTTTACCATTTTCGCTTTTGCTGTTATGTTTCGGTTTCGTTTTTTTACTGATTGCTTAATAAAGTGGATCTGTTTATTCTATCTCGTGAGATTTTTTTTAAAAAAAGCCAAAAAACACTTATCAGCCACTGAAGGGAGCTACAACAGTAAGAAGAATCGCTTCTCGATTGGCGACTTGTGACGTCATTGTCCAAAGCCGACGGGTTGTGTCCCCTGCTACACTAGTCCCGAAATGTGCACTTGAAACATTCAACACAAATCCACAATACAGGCTTTGGGGACCACACAGACCAAGAAAATAGGATAAGATTAGGAAAACCATTTATTTCAACTGAATGTCTAACTACTACATCTAGGAAGTATAATGATCAGAATATACAACATTTCCTTAACTATCTGTGTAAAGAAACTTGGGAAGACATCTATGAATGTAAAATTACAAATGATAAGTTCAACAAATTCCTAAATAGTTTTAGCTATTATTTTGAACTTTGATTTCCTCTCCATAAAAAGACAGTTACAAAAAAGGATCTGAAAATAAAATGGGTCACAACAGGGATACAAATATCTGCGAAGAAAAAGAGATTACTTCATGAAATATCTAGACAGCACACCACATCCCCAGAATTTGATTCCTAGTTTAAGAGTTACAAAAAGATTTTAACTAAGGTCATAAAAGAAGCAAAAAGAATGGCAAATAGTTCCTTCATAGCAAATGCACAGAATAAAATGAAAGCCATATGGGACATTGTAAGGCATGAAACAGGAGTAAAACAGAGAGAATACCATAATATCAAACTGAACGAAAACACTTCTGTAATATCTGATCCCCAGCAGATAGCAAATAATTTTAACTCATATTTCTTTGAAGCAGCTGAGATTCTGGTGAAGCAAAACTTTCAATATGCTGTCACTGCAAATCAGATTAAAACTATCCCTAGTAACAAGTCTCTCTTCCTATACCCAACAGATGAACAGGAAATGCTAAAAACAATTGGGGAGCTAAAATCAAAATTTTCCTCTGGTACTGACAACATACCAGACCATATCATTAAAAAATGTGCACCATTAGTAGTTAGGCCCTGGTAGACATATGCAATAGTTCGCTTTCTCAGAGAATCTTCCCAGAAAGGTTAAAAATAGCTAAGTGAAACCATTGTACAAAAAGGGTGAAAAAACAGATATAACAAATTATAGGCCAGTCTCTCTACTATCTGTTTTTTCTAAAATAATTGAAAAAATCTTTTATAAAAGACTCGTAGATTTCATTGAAAAAAATAAACTTTTCTCAGCTACACAGCATGGTTTCCGAAAATGTAAATCCACTGAGTCAGCTATTATCGATTTCTTAAATGAAGCTTTAAATGCATTAGATAAAAAAAGAACACACAGCAGCAGTATTCCTAAATCTTTCAAAAGCATTTGACGTCATTAACCATGGTCTATTGCTTAGAAAGCTAGAAAATGTTGGTGTCAGAGGCCCAGCCTATGATGAGTGGGTAAAGCCATATCTACAAAACAGACACCAAATAGTTGAAGTCTTGCACAAAGAAGGAAAAAATTTAACTTCTTATCAATCAGAAAAACAGTGTTAAACAGTGGATCCAAGATGACCTAAGATGGCAGAAACACACAACACCTATGTAGCAAATTAAATACCATTTGTTTAAGTATAAAAATTCTTGCTGGATGCACATCAATGCAAGCCATAAAAAATGTGTACTATGCCCAAGAAGAATCACTACTAAGATGTGGTTTAATTTGCTGGGGAAATTCACCACCCAGCAAAAGCTGTTTTATTGCACAAAAAAGAATTATAAGAGCCATGGAAGGCTCAGCACCTCGATCTTCATGCAAACCCTCATTTATAAAGCTTCATATTCTTCCATTACCATGCCTATATATCCTAGAAACAATAATGTTTATAAGGAAAATCATAGATGAAAATAGCAAGATTGCTCCAAAAAACCAAAATATCCATTCATACAATACAAGGAATAATCAAGATTTACATATGCAGTTTTCACATACAACACTAAAACTAAAAGGACCCTTGCAAGCAGGAAAAAAACTGTATAACAAACTACCTAAAAAAATTAAGGCAATAACTGGCATGCATAAATTCAAAACTGCAGTGAGTGACTACTTGCTACAGAATTTCTACTATAGTGTTCATGAATTTTTATCGACAATGTAAATATGTGAAAAACTTAAATAGTTTATACAATTAAGGCCAAAATAAGAAATGTGTGCATGTAGATTTATCTGTGTATTATATGTGGTCTATTACGTGTGTGTGTGTGTGTGTGTGTGTGTGTGTGTGTGTGTGTGTGTGTGTGTGTGTGTGTGTGTGTGTGTGTGTGTGTTTAATCAAGGCCAAAAGTATGAAATGTGTGCGTGTAAAATTAATTTGTGTATTTGTGAGATGTTATTCCCATATGTTAGTTATATTACTAGATACAATGGTTTTTCTTTTAAACTTGATTGCAAATTATTTGACTTGTCCTATATCATTATGTACATCTGTACAGTGCATGATTCACAGGACCAATAAATATACAATACAATACAATACATTATTAAAGGTGTCAGTGGCTCAGACAAGAGTAAAATAAGTAACAGCAAATTTTCATATCATCTGCCAAATAACTAAAAATGTGTGCCAGGTAGCAAAGCAAGTTTTAAATCTAACATAAAATCATTGCTTCTGTAAAACTACTCCTATTCTATGGACAAATGTGTATTTAAAAACTGGTAGCCTGAAAAGGATAGCCTTTTTTTAAGTGTAGTTGCATGAGTAGGACTAAAACATGATGTGTTAATTAATGTTAATACTAATAATAAACACGCATCTTGTAAACTGACTCACACTATATCATTTTGATAGAAGAATCGCCTATGGAACATATAAATAACTAACAAAGTAATTTTATCAGTAGTTATTTTGAAGTGAAGACATCAAATATAGAAACAGCAGTGTAACACTACTTTCGTTAATTAATGACTTTATTGTTATGAAGAGAGAAGAGGGCATATTAAAAAATGCTCTAATTAGATATCAAAGAATGTATAATTGGCTTAGGTGGAAAATTAAAAGCTATTAAATGTTTACTGAATGATACTATGCCTGTAGAGATAGTGAGCTGAAGTAAAGCTCCCAAACATTTACAATCCAGAAAACTTTGGATATTCTGTTGCTGAAAAAATGTGCAATGTGCTCCACTATTACAAGGGACTGGTCATATGCAACCAAGTTATAAGCAACAAAGCTCCAATTTGGCTGGAAAAGTAGTATTGTGATGGAATTTCAATCATGTTATGAATCTAGTGAATGGTGAGCTCAATCATACTGCTTTGCTGATTCTTACTGAACTGGCCCAATGCTGTCTATGACTTGAATGAATTGCATTAATGTTAACTCAGTGTGCTGTTTTCAGTGCCAGCAATTTGCACATTCATTGGATTCAGCTCGTGGAATGTTCATATGGAAGCTTGGAACCAAAGTTCACCCTCTTGGTTATTACCATATTACATAGCAGTTCAGCCAACATACAATGTGCTTGTTGTACAAGGGCAAAGGGAAAAGTTATGAGGCATAGAGATAGTGTTTGTATCAGTGAGTGTTGTCGTCATGATTTTTGTACAATTTACACAACAAAGAAAGTGAAGTATTAATTTGAAATGCAGGGCAGTTTTGCTAAATAGGTTATTTAAGTAGTCATTTTTATGTCAAATTGATAAACAAGAATAAAGTGCTGTGGTAAAAAATGTTCTATACGGTTCATCTCAAACAAAGTTGTTGAAGATTTATAGAAAACTTGGTAGTTTCAATGTATAAAAAAATGTGCAGCTGAATTAAAACTTAGCTGAACTTCTCGTGAAAAAGTGCTCATGAAGGATGTTTCATCTCTGCATCTACATATATATTTCACTATGGCCGAGATTACTTTGTACCACTAATAGTCATTTCCATTCCTGTTGCACTCACAAACAGAGCAAGAGAAAAATGACCCTCTATATGCCACATGGTCCCTAATTATTCTTTTCTTATCTTCATGGTCCTTATGTGAAATGTACATTGGTGGCAGTCGAATAGTCATGCATTCAACTTCCAATGCCGGGTGTCTACGTTTTCTCAATAGCGTTTTGCAAAATGAACGTTGTGTGCTCCCCAGCAATTCCCATTTGAGCTCACAAAGCATCTCCATAACACTCTCATGTTGATCGAAACTACCAGTAACAAATTCTGTTACTGTTTCTGAATTGCTTCAGTGTCTTCCTTTAATCCAGTTTGATGGGGATGCCAAACACGTGAACATTACTCAAGAATGGGTTGCAATAGTGTTCTATATGTGGTCTCCTTTACAGATGAACCACACTTTCCTAAAATTCTTCCAATAAACTGAGACTGACCATTCACGTTCCCTACTACCGTCCTTATGTGCTTGCTTAATTTCGTTTCACTTTGCAATGTTATGCCTAGCTATTTTATTGATGTAACGGTGTCGTGCAGCACACTACTGAGGCTCAGTTTGAGTATTATGGGATTGCTGTTCCTACTCATCTGCATTAAGTTACATTTTTCTATAGTAAGAGAAAGCTGCCATTCATCACAACTAGAAATTTTGTATAAGTCATGTTGTATCCTCATAGAGTCTTACGTAACAACACTTTCTCATGTACCACAGCATCATCAGCAAGCAGCTGCAGATTACTTCTCACCATGTCTGACAGATCATTCGTGTATATGGAGAATAATAGCAATCCAATACCACTTTCCCGGGGCACTTCTGATGATCCCCTTGTCTTTGACGAACACTCGGTGGTGAGGACAACGTACTGGGTTCTATTATTTAAGAAGTCTTTGAGCCACTCACATACCTAGGAACCTATTTTGTGTAGTTGTACCTTCGTTAACCGTCTGCTATGGGACACCGTGTCAAATGCTTTCTGGAAATCTAGGAAAATGGAATCTTCCTGTTGCCCTGCATCCGTGGTTCACATGATACCATGTGAGAAGATGGCAAGATGGATTTCCAAAGAGTGATGCTTCTGAATCTATGCTGATATGTGAACAGAAGCTTTTCCGCCTTGAGAAAATTTGTTATCGTCATCTTTTCTGTTTTCTGTCTTTCCCTTAGTTGCTTTAAATTTGTGGAGGTACATACCGTCTATGCAACTAATTGTTTATTGCCATACGCATTTTGCTTCTTTTATTTGGGAAGCATCATCAGTGACCTGTTTCCTTTTATACATACAATAAAGGTATTATGTGGTAGCATATAGCAGCATATTATATCTACCACATAATACCTTTATTGTATGTATAAAAGGAAACCTGTATTACAGGCCATGATGATGCTTCCTAAATAAAATAAGCGAAATGTGTGTGGCAATAAACAAACTGCCTTCAATCAGTGGCATAGACAGTACATACCTAGACGAAAATTTGTTATATTTGAATTGAGGATATGTTCAAGGACTGTGCAGCAAACGGATGTTAAGGATACTGGTCTGTAATTCTGCTGGTCCATTCTTTTATGCGGGAGTCACCTGCACTTTTTTCCAGTTGCTTGGGACATTTTGCTGGTTGAGAGATTCGTGTTAAATGTGAGGTATATAATGGGCCAATGCTGTAGAGTGCTATCTGTTAAACTGAATTGGGATTCCATCTGGATCTGGTGACTTACTTATCAACTGTTTCAGTTGCTTCTGTACGTCAAGGATGTCTGTTGCTATGTCCTCCGTACGGGAGTATGTGCTATGGCCAAATTACTGCATGTTTGTACTATCCTCCTGCGTGAGTGATTTCCTAACCACAAAATTTAAAATTTCAGCTTTCCTGTTGTGCGTCATCTATTGTCACACCACACTGGTCAGCAATTTTACATAGGACTAGCATTTTCTCGGGTTTCCGGCAAGATCGTTTGCCGAGATATGATGATGGTAGTTGTATGCTTTGTGCATTGATAGTTTTACAGGCACAAGAATTTCTACTAACTTTTCCCTGTTGTCCTTTGTGCATTCTCTTTTGAAATGAAAGTGCGACAGTCACTCCATTCTTAGCATTATTCGGATTTTGTTATTAAACTGTGGTTTGTTTTTACCGACCTTAATCCAACCACTTAGTTCTCCGTAGCGTGATTTATAATCTGTTTCAAGTTTGCCCATAATACCTCTACAACCTTCATGCTGGAACTAAATGATGTCCATTCATTGTCTAAGTGGGATGCTAAGAGCTGCTTATCTGCTCTTTCTAGCAAAAACAGTCTCCTAGCGTTCTTGATGGATTCATTAGCCCCAGTAACCGTTGTTGCATTCATTAGTCTTAGTAACCGTTGTTGCTGTGATATGATCACTACTCATTGTCTATATACTGACATCTATAAGTTCATGCCTGTTTGTAGCTAGATAAAATTTGATAGTCCTTCACTTCCACAAATTGCCACATAATTTTGTAGGAAAAATTGTAGGTAGAAAACATTCAAATCTAGTGAGAAGACTGAGTGAGTTGGCGCAGATGTAAAAAAAACTGGACTCTCATTTGGGAAGGCGGTTATTCAAATTCCCTCATCGTTACCCTGATTGAGGTTTTCTGTTGTTTTGTAGTCCTCTCTCTCTCTCCCTCCCTCCCTCCCTTCCTCCTCCTTTAGGTTTCTTAAGGCAAATATCAAAAGGCTTCCTTGAAAACTGGCATGGATGGTATCCTTCTGAATTCCAAGCTTGTGTTTAGTCTGTTAATGACCTCATTCCTTCCACTGGAAAGGTGGCAACCATAAGTAGATTTTTTGCAAACCTACCAGAATCAGACATTAGGGAATTAATATACTCACTGGAAAACTGGACTAACTGTGTTAATGTAATAGCTGAATTTGTTGCAAAATAAGTGTGCCTTTTTATGCAAGGAAAATGGTCTCTATCAGTCTTTTGCTTTGCCCTTGTGGAATGGTCACACCTGAATTTAGGCGCTAAAGATAATGAAATTGATTTCATTCTCAAAGGCAATGAATGAATTTAATGTGCTTCAGTCTTAGAAAACATAATAAGGGATGCGTCAGTCTTAGAAAACATAATAAGGGATGCGCAACACGGATTCAGAACTGGCAGATCAACACAGTCAGCTATTTATACCTTCTTAAATGAAATTCTAACTGCAGTAGATAATAAGCAACATGTGTCTGGCATATTTCTTGACCTTAGTAAAGCCTTCGATGTAATTGATCATAATACTCTGTTGCAGAAGCTAGGTAATTATGGAATATGAGGCCTGCTAAACAAGTGGATACATTCCTACCTTCATGACTGTCAACAGGTCTCTCAAATAAAATACAAAGACATAAAAATTGTAATTTTTACAGTAATGCACAAAACATTACATATGGAGTTCCTCAAGGGTCAGTCCTTGGGCCAATTCTTTTCATTCTTTATGTTAATGATTTGTCGGAAAAAATAACTAAAGGGACGACTGTACTTTTTGCAGATGACACAAATATCCTAATCAAATCACGTGATGAAGAAAGCCTACAGAAAACAGCTACAGGTATAATACAAAATTTGACACAATGGTTCAGAACAAACAAGCTAATAATAAATAATGAAAAACAGTGACAGTCAATTTCCACAATTCACAGAAGCTACATCCTGCAAGACCAATTTTTAAAATTGATGGAAAATCTGTCTCATCTGTTAACGACACAAAATTTTTAGGCATACATATTCAACAAAAGCTAAAATGGGAGACACATCTTAACCATGTAAATAAAAAGCTACACACACTTACGTACACAGTAAGAATCCTCGCACAAAATACAAGCTGTGTGTCTGTGATCACAATGTACCATGGCAGTATTCAGTCACTGCTGATGTACAGCATTATCTTTTGGGGGAACTCCGTAGGTACTAACAAAACATTTAGGCTACAGAAAAAGATTGTTAGAATAATAAACCATGCTAAGTACAGAGACTCCTGTAGACCAATATTAAAAATCTCAGTATACTGCCTCTTCCTTGCTGTATAACTGTGATTACCACCCTCATGATACTAGGCAGAAGCATTACTTGCATGTCAATACAGTAAGTACAAACATTTGTAAGAGAGAAGTGTATCATACTGGCATAATGCTGCACAATCACATGCCACCCTATTTGAAACAGATGCAAAATTTACAAAAGTGTAAAGTGAAACTGAAAGAGTACTTGCTTGACCACTACTTCTATTCTGTTTCCGAGTTTTTTAGAATACCAGAAAAGTGTAGTGTAACTGCTCAAAAATTCTTAATAAGTCTATCATTTTGTTTCATTATATTAAATTTGTCATCAATATTCAACATGTATTGAATAATTTTTAATTATTTATCCTTTCAAAATAACAATGTGTATGATGTTGTATACACTGTACCAACCTGACTTGTCCTACATCGTTTATGCAAAATATTTACCTAAACACAATTTACAGGACCAATAAAGAAATACAAATACAAATAGTTTATATTTTTGCTGTAAAATAACTTTGAGTGAGCATGTGAAGTTTGAACTTCGTAACAGTCGCCACCAAACAGCAAATTGTGCTCTGTTTCCTTATGATCTTTTTGAGAGGAAAGCTTTCACCATTGTTTAAATAACCGCCATTGCTGTGGGACTTTATTTACATATAATTCTGGGTAACTAATTGAGAGCCTGATAGTAACTGAGATATCTTGAGTACATTATTTTAATTTCTAGTTTTCACAAAGGAAATGACACGCACAAGTCACACTTGATATGTGCAAATAAATAAAATTAAGTATAGCTAAATTTGCATAAAACCATCCAAGATGAGCAGGATAGACTTGAAACAAGTTATGGAATGCTAAATGAAAATGTTATATTTTTTTAACTGTTGTTATGCTTTAAGTAGTATGTTCCACATTAGAATAATTTTTCCCTACTCTGTGCTGGGGAAGTTCTGCATGAATTGTACCAGTATGCCCAAATGGTGTCCAGCTGGAAGGAAGAGGTGACTGAAACTTTATGACCATATTGTCGTAATGAATGACTTCTAACTGACGAAAGGCATTCATGAACTTTCCCCCTCAGTGATGGTCAAGAACAACTGGATACCTGAAGTTTAAGATTTTCAGGAAATGTCACTACAGAGGATGTTATACGGGACAGAACTAAATTCAGAACTCTTAATTGACAATCATCAACCTACAGGAAAGATGATCAGATGATCACTAGAACCGACAACACCTGATTGACAAAGAAGAAAATAATTATCTTACTGTCTAAACTGTTAATTTCAAATTGCTGACAATTAGCAGATAGCAGGAAATGAAGGAGCTTGCAGCTAGAGCTTGTTTATAGAATCCTCTTGCATTTTTGTAGAGTAATTTGATAAAAATGTGAAAAATCCAAATCCGAATGGCTGGATCAGATAACAAACCTGAGTTCTCATTGCAAAAAAATGACATCGAAAATTCCATCCATTTTACAAGGGGGCTTCAAAAAATAACTTATGCATTGTCATGACAGGCTGAGTAACTATTTCTGAATGCTACACTACACTCGGCGACACAGATACATCACATTATTTTTCAACTGTCACCATGTCTCTGTAAACAACAGTCGGAATGTTTTACCAATCATTCAGTTCCTCAATGATACAAATTCACTCCTAGGTCATGAAGCCATTTAGAACTACTGTGTAAATGTGCTCATCATTGGAAAAAGCCTCCACCCCAACAAAGATGCCCCCCGTCCAACCCCGGATCAGATGTTCTTTCAGTTTGCATGGTGCAAGAATTGGTCTCCCACATCAGCATCACCCATGTCTATGTCTCCTTGGTCAAATTGTTCACACCAATTCACTATGGTTGGATACGACATTGTATTTGGCCTGCATACTACCAGAAACGTCATGGTGAATCTGTGTGGAATTAGATATTTTGACCACAAGAATCATACTGTCGTGTGCACTTCAACTTTGGAGTACATCCACGAGTTCGTTTATACACTGTGATGCACCGTTATCCATACAACAGCATAACTTTCTTCCCAGGACACTCTATAACATCTACTCTCTATTTACAAAGCACCAGTCTTCATACACTATGGTCTTAGCATTGGATGTGTGCAACTCACTTTATACAATAACAATCCTTATTGTATGAAACTTAGTAGTTCATGCAGAAAGTAGGAATTTTACAACTTTGGCTTAAAAAGTGCTCTTTCTCAATAAGCCTGTTGAAAATGTGTACTACAGAACAACAAATGCTTCTCTGAATGAAGGCAGGGGCAGAATCCCTACATATAACTCATTTGTCGTCGTTGCTGTTGTTGTCTTCAATCCATAGACTATTATGATACAGGTCTCCACAGTAGTCTGTCCTGTGCAAGCCTCTTCATTTCTGCATTACTACTACTACTACTACTACTACTACTACTCCCCCCCGTGAACCATGGACCTTGCCGTTGCTGGGGAGGCTTGCGTGCCTCAGCGATACAGATGGCCGTACCGTAGGTGCAACCACAACGGAGGGGTATCTGTTGAGAGGCCAGACAAATGTGTGGTTCCTGAAAAGAGGCAGCAGCCTTTTCAGTAGTTGCAGGAGCAACAGTCTGGATGATTGGCTGATCTGGCCTTGTAACACTAACCAAAACGGCCTTGCTGTGCTGGTACTGCGAACGGCTGAAAGCAAGGGGAAACTACAGCCGTAATTTTTCCCGAGGGCATGCAGCTTTACTGTATGGTTAAATGATGACGGCGTCCTCATGGGTAAAATATTCCGGCGGTAAAATAGTACCCCATTCGGATCTCCGGGCGGCGACTACTCAAGAGGACGTAGTTATCAGGAGAAAGAAAACTGGCGTTCTACAGATTGGAGTGTGGAATGTCAGATCCCTTAATCAGGCAGGCAGGTTAGAAAATTTAAAAAAGGAAATGGATAGGTTAAGGTTAGATATAGTGGGAATTAGTGAAGTTCGGTGGCAGGAGGAACAAGACTTTTGGGCAGGTGAATACAAGGTTATAAATACAAAATCAAATAGGGGTAAGCAAGAGTAGGTTTAATAATAAATAAAAAAATAGGAGTGTGGGTAAGCTACTACAATCAGCATAGTGAACGCATTATTGTGGTCAAGATAGACACGAAGCCCACAGCTACTACAGTAGTACAAGTTTATATGCCAACTAGCTCTGCAGATGATGAAGAAATTGATGAAATGTATGATGAGATAAAAGGAATTATTCAGGTAGTGAAGGGAGATGAAAATTTAATAGTCATGGGTGACTGGAATTCGAGAGTAGGAAAAGGGAGAGAAGGAAACATAGCAGGTGAATATGGATTGGGGCTAAGAAATGAGAGGAGGCTACCTGGTAGAGTTTTGCACAGAGCATAACTTAGTCATAGCTAACACTTGCTTCAAGAATCATGAAATAAGGTTGTATACACGCAAGAATCCTGGAGATACTAGAAGGTATCAGATAGATTATATAATGGTAAGACAGAGATTTAGGAACCAGGTTTTAAATTGTAAGACATTTCTAGGGGCAGATAATCTATTGGTTACGAACTGTAGATTAAAACTGAAGAAACTGCAAAAAGGTGGGAATTTAAGGGGATGGGACCTGGATAAACTGACTAAACCAGAGGTTATATAGAGTTTCAGGGAGAGCATAAGGGAACAATTGACAGGAATGGGGGAAAGAAATACAGTAGAAGAAGAATGGGTAGCTCTGAGGGATGAAGTAGTGAAGGCAGCAGAGGATCAAGTAGGTAAAAAGACAAGGGCTAGTAGAAGTCCTTGGGTAACAGAAGAAATATTGAATTTAATTGATGAAAGGAGAAAATATAAAAATGCGATAAATGAAGCAGGCAAAAAGGAATACAAACGTCTCAAAAATGAGATTGACAGGAAGTGCAAAATGGCTAAGCAGGGATGGCTAGAGGACAAGGTAACGATGTAGAGGCGTATCTCACTAGGGGTAAGATAGATACTGCCTACAGGAAAATTAAAGAGACCTTTGGAGAAAAGAGAGCCACTTGTATGAATATCAAGAGCTCAGATGGAAACCCAGTTCTAAGCAAAGAACGGAAAGCGGAAACATGGAAGGAGTATATAGGGGGTCTATATAAGGGCGCTGTACTTGAGGACAATATTATGGAAATGGAAGAAGATGAAGATCAAATGGGAGATACGATACTGCGTGAAGAGTTTGACAGAGCACTGAAAGACCTGAGTCGGAACAAGGCCCCCGGAGTAGACAATATTCCATTGGAACTACTGACTGCCGTGGGAGAGCCAGTCCTGACAAAACTCTACCATCTGGTGAGCAAGATGTATGAGACAGGCGAAATACCCTCAGACTTCAAGAAGAGTATAATTATTCCAATCCCAAAGAAAGCAGGTGTTGACAGATGTGAAAATTACCGAACTATCAGTTTAATAAGTCACAGATGGAAAATACTAACACGAATTCTTTACAGACGAATGGAAAAAGCTGGTAGAAGCTGACCTCGGGGAAGATCAGTTTGGATTCCATAGAAATATGGGAACACGTGAAGTAATACTGACCCTACGACTTATCTTAGAAGAAAGATTAAGAAAAGGCAAACCTATGTTTCTAGCATTTGTAGACTTAGAGAAAGCTTTTGACAATGTTGACTGGAATACTCTCTTTCAAATTCTGAAGGTGGCAGGGGTAAAATACAGGGAGCGAAAGGCTATTTACAATTTGTACAGAAACCAGATGGCAGTATAAGAGTCGAGGGGCATGAAAGGGAAGCAGTGGTTGGGAAAGGAGTGAGACAGGGTTGTAGCCTCTCCCCGATGTTATTCAATCTGTATATTGAGCAAGCAGTAAAGGAAACAAAAGAAAAATTCGGAGTAGGTATTAAAATCCATGGAGATGAAATAAAAACTTTTAGATTTGCCGATGACATTGTAATTCTGTCAGAGACAGCAAAGGACTTGGAAGAGCAGTTGAACGGAATGGACAGTGTCTTGAGAGGAGGATATAAGATGAACATCAACAAAAGCAAAACGAGGATCATGGAATGTAGTCGAATTAAGTCAGGTGATGCTGAGGAAATTAGATTAGGAAATGAGACACTTAAAGTAGTAAATGAGTTTTGCTATTTGGGGAGCAAAATAACTGATGATGGTTAAAGTAGAGAAGATATAAAATGTAGACTGTCAATGGGAAGGAAAGCGTTTCTGAAGAAGAGAAATTTGTTAGCATCGAGTATAGATTTAAGTGTCAGGAAGCCGTTTCTGAAAGTATTTGTATGGAGTGTAGCCATGTATGGAAGTGAAACATGGACAATAAATAGTTTGGACAAGAAGAGAATAGAAGCTTTCGAAATGTGGTGCTACAGAAGAATGCTGAAGATTAGATGGGTAGATCACATAACTAATGAGGAAGTATTGAATAGAACTGGGGAGAAGAGGAGTTTGTGGCACAACTTGACTTGAAGAAGGGATCGGTTAGTAGGACATGTTCTGAGGCATCAAGGATCACAAATTTAGCATTGGAGGGCCGTGTGGAGGGTAAAAATCATAGAGGGAGACCAAGGGATGATTACACTAAGCAGATTCAGAAGGATGTAGGTTGCAGTAAGTACTGGGAGATGAAGAAGCTTGCACAGGATAGAGTAGCATGGAGAGCTGCATCAAACCAGTCTCAGGGCTGAAGATAACAACAACAACAACAACTACTACTACTACTACTACTACTACTGATACTACTGATACCTAAATGCAACTGAACCTGATTTCTGTATGCAGGCTTACATCACACAATTTTTATCCTGCATGCTTCCCTCCATTTCGAAACTGATGATTCCTTGATGCCTCAGGATGTGCCGTATCAACACACTCCTGTTAGGTTGCACCATAATTTTCTTCCCCAGTTTGATTCAGCACCTCTTCATTAGTTATTCAATCTACCAATCTGGTCTTTAGCATTCCTGTATAGCACAATATTTCAGAAAAAATCAATTCTCTTCTTGTCTGAAATGTTTATCTATTATCCAAGTTTCACTACTGCAAAAGACTCCACACCAGACAAATACCTTCAGAAAACACTAAAAAAAAGAAATTGTCCCTTAGAGTTAACATGTTGGTTTTTCAGAAGAGGTTTCCAGCACTTAAATTTATATTCATTGTTAAGAAGTTTCTGTTTTTCAGAAATGCTTTTCATGCTTATTGCAGTCTGTATTTTATATCCTCCCGACTTTGGCTATTGTCACTTATTTTTGTGTCCAGGTATAACGAAACTCGTCCACCTCTTTTTAGTGTCTCATTTCCTAATCTAATTTCCTCAGATTTGCCTGATTTAAATTGACTATTGATTTAATTTTCTTTTATGTTCGTTTTATATCATCTTGGTAAGACACTATCCATTCCATTCCACTGTTCTTTCAAGTCCTATGTTGTGTCTGACATAACTACAATGTCATCGGCAAACCTCAAAGTTTCTACTTCTTTAATTCCTTATCCACATTTTCTTTGGTTTTGTTTAGTGATTGCTTAATGTACAGATTTAATAACAGCAGGGATAGGCTAAAATTTTGTGTCCCTCTCAACTATTGCTTTCCTTTCATGTCCTTTCACTTCAGGTGTTTTTTTTCCCCTCCTCCTTGTAGTTGTAGACAACCTTTTACTCCCTGTATTGTGACCCTGCTATCTTCAGAATTTCAGAGAATGTATTCCAGTCAGCACCATCAGAAGGTTTCTCCTAAGCTACAATTGCTGAAAACATAGGTTTGCCTTTCCTTAAATCATCATCTAAGATAAAAAGCAGTGTCAGCATAGCCTTGCGTGTTCTTATATTTCTTCAAAAATCAAACGATATTCCCTGAAGTTGGCTTCTACCAGTTTTTTCATTCTTCTGTAAATAATTTGTGTCAGTACTTTGAAACCAGGACTTTGTAAATTGACAGTTTGGTAATATTCACAGCTGTCAACACACTTCAAACGAGGACAACTCCCCATCACCCCCCCCCCCCCCCCCCCCCACCCACCTCAGATTTAGTGGTTAAATGGTCCATTGGACAGCCTGTTAGAAACTGAACACAGATCAAGCATGAAAACGGGAAGAAGATGTATTAAACTGTGGGAAAAGAAGCAAAATGGATACAGTGAACAGTCGAAGATCGACATGTGCAACATGTAGTGATTTTGAATGATGGTGGTGTTTTGGTCATGTGATCATGGTGAAGTGGGAGATCCGGGTTCAAATTACCCTCGTGCTTCACTCCCCCCCTCCCAAATTATGAACTGTCCATCCTGTCTGAAGTGTCTGTTTGCTGTATTCAAATTTGTGTCTGTATGGAGGTGTAACATCTCCTTGCAACAGCAACATGTAGCAATGGGACTTCAGACGTACATAGCTCCTATTTGTTCGACACGAGTATCTCATGTTATGCCTCTTCTGTTCAGTTATGGAAATTTTGTCTCTTGAATTCCTTTGTTGTAACATAATTCACCCCTGTTTATTTGTTGTTTTCATTCCTGTGAGAGGTCTGTGAGGTTTCTCACCTGCTCTTGCGATTCATCACATTTACTTGTGATGGTAATATATTCTTACCTCATGACTCATTTTCTGTAACTGATGTATAGTATGATAATTGCTAATGCTACAGAAGGAGAACAGATACGTCAGTGACCAGATGGACAGTTTATAAATTTCTAGGGGGGAGTGGGACATGAGGGAGCTCTGAACACAGATTTCCCACCTTGCCTTGGAGTTTAGCACCGTGACCAACCATGATGCCATGGTTCTTGCGAGTTGCTCGATGTTGCACATCTTGAGCTTGGACTGTCCACTGTTCATATTTTGCTTCTTTTCATGCTTGATGTGTGTTCAGTTTTTGACATGGTATCCATTGGACCATTTCACCACTAAATCCGAAGGGGGTGTGATGGGGATTTTCCGCTATAAGATATACAGTATACTACGTCAGTCTTGGATGTCATGATTTTCGATTAAACACTCAGTTGTGCCATAATATTACCCCACATTATATCAAAAAACTAAAGTAAGGGATGTAAATCAACTTAAAACTACCGAAGGTGCTGAAGTTTGATACCAGTCTGACTATAAAAGTAACAGCTTACAACTTTTGGGGGAGTTAGTGAAAGAGTGTCTTTCATGAGAGCTTTTGATCTATTTTTAATCTCACAAATGTGATTACTTCCATTTTGCTTACTTCGCTGCCATCGTATGGACGCCAGCTGAATGTGTTTCTTAACGTTGCTAACGTTTATGATATGACTTGGAGGTAGTGTGTCAATTTATATTTGTCTGTTTTTTGTATCTGAGGTGATCTATGCCTGTAGATCCTTCTGTCGTTTGTATGAAATCGGAAATATCCCAGCCTTTGTCTTTGACAAAAGCTGCATTTATTACAAAACTTGAGGAATCAGAGATCAAGAAGAATGTTAAAACTTCCTGTAACGTTAAAATTGTCAACCAGCTCAGAGATGAAAACAGGAAACACTCTTACTGACCATGTCCAGACATGTCGCATTACCAACCCTCAGTCTACCAGTACCTATCTCGTTCTTCAGTGAAGATGCATAGCATAATATGTATGAATACCAGAAACTGTTGTATCAGTAGATCTTGATTGTTAAAATTTTATTCCCAACCAGTGAACTGCTAGTATGCTAGTGTGTCCATTTTCCAAGATGAACTGCATGATTTTGGATGTGGACCAAGGAAATATTCATTTACTGGATTGTGGTAGACATTAATATGCACACAACATTGTAGTAAATAGCCCCATGGTTGCTGTGTACCAACATAAGACTAGATTTAGTGAGGCACAGGAAACTGGACACTTCTGTTTTCCATTTCTGAATTTGTACTTACTTTACATTTCTCACCCTTCATGTGGGAATGGGCTATTGAATGAATTTTCTATACACAGTACTGAACTTATAAGCTGTGCTGAAAGCATTGGACCAGATCTGACAATATTTCATCTGAAACTTCTTGGCAGATTAAAACTGTGTGCCGGACCAAGACTCGAACTCGAGACCTTTGCCTTCCGCGGGCAAGTGCTCTACCAAATGAGCTACCCAAGCACGACTCGCGCCCCGTCCTCACAGCCCTACGTCTGCCAGTGTCTCCTCTCCTACCTTCCAAACTTTACAGAAGCTCTCCTGCGAACCTTGCAGAACTAGCACTCCTTTCTTTCAGGAGTGTTGGTTCTGCAAGGTTCGCAGGAGAGCTTCTGTAAAGTTTGGTAGGTAGGAGACGAGACACTGGCAGAAGTAGGGCTGTGAGGATGGGGCGTGAGGTCGTGCTTGGGTAGCTCAGTTGGTAGAGCACTTGCCCGCGAAAGGCAGAGGTCCTGAGTTCGAGTCTTGGTTCGGCACACAGTTTTAATCTGCCAGGAAGTTTCATATCAGTGCGCACTCCGTTGAAGAGTGAAAATCTCATTCTGGAATATTTCATCTGTTCGAACTCGTGTGATGCATGGGAAGCCATACATAACATGTATTGAGTCAGTCATACTAAGGTGATCCTCCACTCTTGACAGAATTGCCAAATCTGCAATGCACTCTATCCCCAGCCATCAAACTACATTTCTGCATTTTCCTCCGAAGTCTACTTATTTTTATAATTGAAAAATGTTATTTATATAAAATATTATACACAGCAAATTAAATGTGCCATTGTAGTAAATGAACCATTGGTACACTAGACACTCGCTAATCTGGCTATTCCTTGCACATACGGCTGTTGGATTAGTGGAAATGCCAGATTATTGAAGGTGTCTTAAATTTAGTGTAAGCACATAGGCATTATAGTTTATTGAATCCAAAGATACATTGATTTTCCCTGAAAACTTAGTCCTTGAGTGTGTACATACACGGTAGCATCACTCACTATGAAACATGTCTCATATTTTTAGCTGCCACAACAATGATATGTGGTGGCCTTATCACACGATGGCCTTTGGTACTGTATGTTTCTGATTGTTGCGTAACGTACTTCAGGAAGACGTGTGCAGCTTCAGCACAAGCAGTGTGGGATATCTTTATGTTGTCTCCTGCTATGTCCTCTTCTTCACCACTTTCATCATAACTTACCTGTATGCTTTCGATTATCTCTTTGTCAGTTAAACTTTAATCATAAACTGTTGCTTGTCCAGCATTGTACTCAGCAGCAATGGCTTTCTGCGAAGAACCTCAATTCAACCTATGTCTATTTTTGAGATTCCGCTTGAAGTCTAGCATAACATGTTTCCTTTTAGGAGCCATGGTTCTGAACCATAAAGAAGGCCACAATTTCGAGCATGCATAGCATTGTTTTTAAATTGTTGCACATGAGAATTCATTACTGTAAGAGTCATTTCTTTTTGTGTGACTTAAGGCTGGATGTGGACCAGTCTACTGAGGGCTAGGTTAGTGAGAGTTTAGTGTAGCACAAAAATTATAAAAAAATAAATAAATTAGTATTGTGTTTTTTATGGAGCTGCCAAACATTGGGTTTAGTGTGATGTGTAATAAAAAAACCTGTACAAAAATCCTGCTGGATGAACCATCGCCAAATTGGTGGAGAAAAAGTATAGAAAAGAACTGTTAGCAAAATTACAGCACAGAAATCCACAAACACGAATGGAACCAAATTCATTGCATTGTGTCAACAAAAGAATTTGAAAACTGTGTTGACTTCCGTGGGGAAACATTTTTGAAAGCAAAAACATGGAAGTAATCCATAAAGTTGCTTGTAAAGCATCAAATCCTTCACAATGCTATCATATACAGTTCTTAGAAAGAAGTTGATAATGCACAGATCTGCAGTAGTAAAAGTGTTGACTTGGGTCCATACCTCGTCAGCATCAAAGTTAAATTTGCCCCAAAAGAGCACACTGAAAAAAATCCAGGAAACCAATATGAAAGAAAGATATGAGAAAGAGAAGGCTGTCACTTGGGGACAGTCCTGAGTGATATACTGAAATTTATGACATGCTCTACATATGAGACATGGCCATTATTTATTTAATGACAGATGTGATGTTGTGGCTTAAACTGTTTTAACACTAATCTGTGAAGATGGTCTGTGACTGAAACCACTTGATGTTTGGGTTTTAAATTTAAAAAAGCAGCTGATGGTCCAACATGCATTTTATGAAAATTTCTATTACCCAACTGATGTCTCATATGCAAAAAGTATTAATCCTTTCCCTTGATTTAAATAAAATGGTTGGTCACATGGACTGAACAATAGCCAGTGAAGCACACACAGGTGACACAAGTCATGGGATAGCAATATGCACACATACAGATGGCAGTAGTTTTGTGTACACAAGGTATAAAAGGGCAGTGCATTGGCAGAGCTGTCATTTGTTCTCAGGTGATTCATATGAAAATGTTTTCGATGTGATTGTGGCTGCACATCAAGAATTAATGGACTTTGAATGCGGAATGGTAGTTGGAGCGAGAAGCCTGGGACATTCTGTTTCGGAAATCATTTGGGAATTCAACATTCCATGATACAAAGTGTGAAGAGTGTGCTGAGAATACCAAATTACAGGCATTACGTCTCATAATGGACAAAACAGTGGCTGACGGCCCTTGCTTAATGACCTGAGAGCAGCACTGTTTATGTAGAGTTGTCTGTGCTAACAGACAAGCAACACTGCTTGAAATAACTGCAAAACTTTGTGTGGGACAAATGACAAATGTCTCTGTTTAAACAGTGTGGTGAAATTTGGTGTTAATGAGCTATGGCAGCAGATGACAAATGACAGTGCCTTTGCTAACAGTATGACATCACCTGAAATGCCCCTTCTGGGCTCGTGACAATATTGATTGGACCCTAGACGACTGGAAATCCATGGTCTGGTCAGTTGGTAAAAGCAGATGATAGGGTTAGAGTGTGGTGCAGACCCCATGAAGACACGGACCCAGGTTATTAACAGGGCACTGTGCAAGCTGGTGGTGGCATCATAGTGATGTGGGCTGTGTTTGTGTGGAATGGACTGGGTTCTCTGGTTCAACTGAGCCGATCATTGACTGGAAATGGTAATGTTTGGCTACTTGGAGAACATTTGCAGCCATTCTTGGGCTCCATCTTCCTGAAACATGTCGCTGGACCAAATTGTTCGGGGTTAGTTTCAAGAACATTCAGGGCAATTCGAGTGAATGATTTGGCCACCCAGATTGCCAAGGATGAATACTATTGAGCGTTTATGGGACATAATTGAGAGGTCAGTTTGTGCACAAAATCCTGCCCTGCCAACACTTTCACAATTATGAACAGCTGTAGAGTCAGCCTGGCTCAGTATTTCTGCTAACAGTATGAACATCACCTGCAGTGCCTCTTCTGGGCTTGTGACAATATTGGTTGGACCCAAGATGACTGGAAATCCATGGTCTGGTCAGATGAGTCCCAATTTCAGTTGGTAAAAGCAGATGATAGGGTTAGAGTGTGGTGCAGACCCCACGAAGCAACGGACCTAGGTTGTTAACATGGCACTGTGCAAGCTGGTGGTGGCATAATAGTGGTGTGGGCTGTCCGACATATTAGGAAGTATCTCAGGACTTTTATTACATCAGTGTAATATAATTTAACCAACTGCAAGTAATATGGCAGCTCCATGACAATTTAAACACTGTTTGTAACAGCTGCTTCACTTTGTTAATGTACACTTTTAGGTAGCTTATTCTTCATGATGATTTTCGTGGAACTCAATGAACAAATGAATTAGACTATGGCCAGTCCCTTTCGTCATGCTGAGCAAAGCCAAGCTGTACTACTTTCATAGTTAGTTTGATGTTGACAGGATGATGAACAACATATTGCCTTCAGTTTTTTTTAAGTAAAGGCGTATAAAATCTTATAATATTGTATTTAATATTTTTTCGTTGGCATGTTTTTGTTTCATGCCTTTGATTTATTTTCAAACCAGTTAGTTTCTCAGTTCTGAGAAAATAATAATTCCAAATTATTTTAATTTCTGGAAAGAAATCCATCAAGTTTTGACTCCTTCCTTGTCTGATAGTTTGTTTCGTTGCTGTATTTTCATTGGTGGACGTTAGTTTATTTAATGCTGAATTTCGCATGGTTTTTACTTTAGAAATGCAAACAGAATGTTCTTTATTAAGCTGGATTTGGCATTACTTACACAATGTTTGTATAGACTGATCAACTGTACACCATTTTCATTTTTAACATGCACCATTTTTTATGGTTGTGTAACATTTGGACTTAATTCAGATTTGGTCGTAAATGTGATGGAAACTGTCTTGAAGTTTTTTTTTTATTTCCCTTTTCAGTTCCATGAAGATGAGTGAACTAAATGAATTAGAAGAAAATATGGCAGATGTAAATGTGACACAGATTCCAGTTCAACAAGTTGAAGCAGACTCTCCCAGTGCAGATATTACCATTTTACCATCTCCCCAAGAATCAGCAAAACCTACAGAAAGTGGAGACTCCTCAGAAGTAAGTCGATGTAGATAGATATTTATTTTATTTTTGCAAAATGTGCTTGAAACAAGCCACAGCTGTTTTTAGGTAGTTATTGCTAGAAGGCAAAAAGTTAACATGAGTAACTATCGAATAAATTTGTGCAACATGTAATTAACATTTGTATTTGTTAGCAGTTGAAGCTGCTGTGTGGGGAGGGGGGGGGGGGGGGGAAGATTTTCAGATTTTCTAGTTTTCAGTCTACAGTTTGTGGTGGTGCGAATGGCCACAACCATGTTTCACTGGTGGGAGAATGTTGCTGAAATGTTGATAAATGTCTACTGAAAGACATTTGAAGAAAGATGCAGTACATGTTTGAAGGACCTGTTTAATAAACCTCAAAAACTATCTTTGAGGGTGGAAGCCCCAGATATTCTCCAGCCCTCTTATTCTGTCATGTAGAGATTGTACAGGTCACTAATTCAATTGCTCATGAGTATGTTTCTTGTAGTTACTTATGTTTCTATTGCAATTGTAAGTTATTTTGTCGTTCAGAATATTTCACTGCAGTGTAACAAGTTGTTTATTACTCCAACTAATATAACAGCAGTGAGAGATTTGATGAAAAAAAAGTTGAGTTTTCAAGAGAAAGCTGGATCAGTTGCAATACTGGAGTAAAACAGGTTGTAAGAAAGCAACACTTCAACACTAGTTCATTTGCATGATATATCTGCAGGTGACCAAACCCTAAACCTAATGCCAACTTTTGTTGCGCTGTTACATTTCTGCCAGATTGACTGGTTACATCATGGACCTCATTGAACAGGGAATCAGCGACCATAAAGCGGTTATGGCATTGATGATTTCAGCCGTAAATAGAAATATTAAAAAAGGTAGGAAGATTTTTCTGTTTAGCAAAAGTGACAAAAAGCAGATTACAGAGTACCTGACGGCTTAGCACAAAAGTTTTGTCTCAAGTACAGATAGTGTTGAGGATCAGTGGACAAAGTTCAAAACCATCGTACAATATGCGTTAGATGAGTATGTGCCAAGCAAGATCGTAAGAGATGGAAAAGAGCCACCGTGGTACAACAACCGAGTTAGAAAACTGCTGCGGAAGCAAAGGGAACTTCACAGCAGACATAAACATAGCCAAAGCCTTGCAGACAAACAAAACTTACGCGAAGCGAAATGTAGTGTGAGGAGGGCTATGCGAGAGGCGTTCAATGAATTCGAAAGTAAAGTTCTATGTACTGACTTGGCAGAAAATCCTAAGAAATTTTGGTCTTATGTCAAAGCAGTAGGTGGATCAAAATAAAATGTCCAGACACTCTGTGACCAAAATGGTACTGAAACAGAGGATGACAGACTAAAAAAATACTAAATGTCTTTTTCCAAAGCTGTTTCACAGAGGAAGACTGCACTGTAGTTCCTTCTCTAGATTGTCGTACAGATGACAAAATGGTAGATATAGAAATAGACGACAGAGGGATAGAGAAACAATTAAAATTGCTCAAAAGAGCAAAGGCCGCAGGACCTGATGGGATACCAGTTCGATTTTACACAGAGTATGCGAAGGAACTTGGCCCCCTTCTTGCAGCGGTGTACCGTAGGTCTCTATAAGAACGTAGCGTTCCAAAGGATTGGAAAAGGGCACAGGTCATCCCCGTTTTCAAGAAGGGACGTCGAACAGATGTGCAGAACTATAGACCTATATCTCTAACATCAATCAGTTGTAGAGTTTTGGAACACGTATTATGTTCGAGTATAATGACTTTTCTGGAGACTAGAAATCTACTCTGTAGGAATCAGCATGGGTTTCGAAAAAGACGGTTGTGTGAAACCCAGCTCGCGCTATTCGTCCACGAGACTCAGAGGGCCATAGACACGGGTTCACAGGTAGATGCTGTGTTTCTTGACTTCCGCAAGGCGTTCGATACATTTCCCCACAGTCGTTTAATGAACAAAGTAAGAGCATATGGACTATCAGACCAATTGTGTGATTGGATTAAGGAGTTCCTAGATAACAGAACGCAGCATGTCATTCTCAATGGAGAGAAGTCTTCCGAAGTGAGAGTGATTTCAGGTGTGCCGCAGGGGAGTGTCACAGGACTGTTGCTATTCACAATATACATAAATGACCTTGTGGATGACATCGGAAGTTCACTGAGGCTTTTTGCGGATGATGCTGTGGTGTATCGAGAGGTTGTAACAATGGAAAATTGTACTGAAATACAGGAGGATCTGCAGCGAATTGACGCATGGTGCAGGGAATGGCAATTGAATCTCAATTTAGACAAGTGTAATGTGCTGCGAATACATAGAAAGATAGATCCCTTATCATTTAGCTACAAAATAGCAGGTCAGCAACTGGAAGCAGTTAATTCCATAAATTATCTGGGAGTACGCATTAGGAGTAATTTAAACTGGAATTATCATATAAAGTTGATCGTCGGTAAAGCAGATGCCAGACTGAGATTCATTGGAAGAATCCTAAGGAAATGCAATCCGAAAACAAAGGAGGTAGGTTACAGTATGCTTGTTCGCCCACTGCTTGAATACTGCTCAGCAGTGTGGGATCTGTACCAGATAGGGTTGATAGAAGAGATAGAGAAGATCCAACGGAGAGCAGCGCGCTTTGTTACAGGATCATTTAGTAATCGCGAAAGCGTTACGGAGATGATAGATAAACTCCAGTGGAAGACTGCAGGAGAGACGCTCAGTAGCTCGGTATGGGCTTTTGTTAAAGTTTCGAGAACATACCTTCACCGAAGAGTCTAGCAGTATATTGATCCCTCCTACGTATATCTCGCGAAGAGACCATGAGGATAAAATCAGAGAGATTAGAGCCCACACATAAGCATACCGACAATCCTTCTTTCCACGAACAATACGAGACTGGAATAGAAGGGAGAACCGATAGAGGTACTCAGGGTACCCTCCGCCACACACCGTCGGGTGGCTTGCGGAGTATGGATGTGGATGTAGATTGAGGTAGAGATTATTCTATAGTTGTCAACTTCGCTGACCCTCCAAAACTCCAGTGTTCATCAGTTTTGTGCCTTTACTCAGAAAGGGCTTGCTTTTCAATCACTGGTTGACTGTTGCTAGCTACTGTACATTTGATTCACAGCTGTTGCCTTCTGGTGAGCATAACACTCATGTTCTCTGTTACATTGCTACTGAAGGTACAGCCACTTCCTGAAAGACATGCAGACATGGAGCCCATGTCTCATCTGTGATGACTATATCATTGATGAGATGTTAAGTCATAATCTTCCTATGGGTGAACTTAAATAGAAGTTTTATGGAATTATATTCTGTAGGAACACATTATAAGTTTGTTTGATTCTGTACGATGATAGAAGCATACTGATATTACCAGTTGCTGTATACTGATGTTATATACATAAGTGTACTAAAATTCATTTACTTTTGATTATTTCATGGTGGCATAATTTGGTGTACTTGCTATTGAAGGATCCTATTGATAGCAAGGCTCTCAAAAGGCTTCAACAAGTTTTCTCTACAATGTCTTCTCATTTCGATGTTTTCAATCTATAAGGAAATGCAAATGAGACAGATGGTAAAAAAAGTAAGTAAACTGTTTATAAGTAAACTGTTTACTGTTTCAAAAGTAATTGCCATGACTGATAATACGTTTTTCCCCTATTAGACAAATTGGTCAGTGCTGTCACGGAAAAATGTTTTTATTTGCCAACAGAACCAAGATTGAACCCAGACGTACACTTCTTCGTCCAAAGTAGATAAACAGCCACAAATGTCTTTGTTCAGGACATCGCATGGGGAGATCACTACTGTATAGAATATGTGTGAGAGCTTCCCAGTGAAAAGTTCTGCAGCATACTTGAAACAACCAGAAGTTTTACTGTGAAGCTCTTACGCATCCTCTGTACAGTCCTCATCCTTGCCCACACATTTTCGATATTTATGGAGCCCTGAAGAAAGACAGTCATGGCTACCGATTTGCTTTGTACAAAGATGTGCATTTCAGGGTACAATCATGGTTCCATGGGCAGCTGCAAACATTTTTCTGTGAAGGCATTGACGATATTGTCTCAAGAGTGGGATAAATTCGTATTGTGGTCTGTTCATGATGGAGAGGATGAACTTGTAATATGCTTGTATTTGGGTGAATCATAGCTGCTGACAGATGGTCTGTAATCGCAATATGTCATACCTATAAATAGTGCTCCCCAGCTCAGAGCAGTCACTTCCACTGTTGGAACATGAAAGGAGATTAGTGTATCAGAGGAGGAACATTCCATTGAACAACATGTTTTTATGGAGCTGGAATACCACAGATTAGAACTTAGTCCTGTGTGGCAACAAGATGCAGTTTTCAAGCAACATTTAATGTTCTAAAAGGACCCTATGCGAAAACCATTTGCAAGCTTTTTGCCAAATTTTAGAAGTCAGGCAGTGTGGCTTATGATTTAATGGAGAATGTTGGCCATAGGCAAACTGTAGTTGCTCCTGAAAATGTTGCCACAGTTTCTGGAATGGTGCAGTCTAAGGAAATCTGTCTGAAGAATAGCAGCAGAGACTGGTTTCAAGAGTTCTAGCATGCAGAAAATACTTGGACAGTAAGTGCATTACTTTCTGGATGCATCTTGTATGGGATTTTGTAGCTTGTTGGCTGTTTTTCTGGATGAGAGAGAGAGATAGAGAGGGGGGGATGCAGAAGGAGAGGAAGGGGGGGGCGGGGGGGGGGGGTTGGCCAGAAGGCCAGAGCTTTGGAGGCAGTAAGCAAATGTGCTATTTTTGTAAATCAGTTGATGCAGTTCATGTTGTAACAAGACAAGATTGTGGAACAGACAAATACATAATTCTGTTTTTCAGTTGTTCAGTTGTTCTTTTAGGCAGGCAACTGTGTACCTATTGCTAAAGGTTTTCTCACTTAGGCTGTGCGATGTTTCTCAATTGCTCCACTTGTCCTCATTGTTCTTACATCTATGTTTTCGTACATTGTCCAAATAGGAACAAACACAGTAATATCAAAATAATCAAATTCTGCAACTTTTGTCATACTCCTTCAGTTATTTGTTTGACTCCTGAACAGGTTATTCCAGAGAAGAGTGAAATATATTTGATGTGTAGTAATATGGAGAAGGCAGCTTTAGAATTTTTTTAGAAGGGTGAACTCTGAACAGCACTTCTTATGAGCTACTAACTGGTGCGTTGCCATTGTGCCATGGTTGTCATGGAAGTACCATGAGAAATAATTACTTTTAATTTCTAAAAGTTGATCGGAAGATTTATTTGTGAAAAATCGAAACTGTTATTATTCTGAATTACTAATTTGAGGTGTGGCTGTTGATTACATTTGTGTAAAATTGGTTCTAGTGTTAATGTATTACCATACTTTATTTTCTACATCCTTATGTAATCATAACTGCTCTATTGTCATTTAACAGACATACATCGAGAAAATGCGACTGGTACTTGATGGATTAAATGTTGCTATCAGAAGACTGGATGAACTAAGTTTGCAGAATGATGCACGTTACAGCAAATTATTGGATCTCAAAAAACTTGTGGTGGACAGAATAAGTGTAAGTATTTGATGAGAATGTTGAACAGTGTTCCTACTAGTGAACTCTACTTAATACATGTCTGGCTAACAAAGAATTTCTCTTATTACATATATTTCCTGATCTGGTAAAAATTATTTGAAAATCTTCATAGAATGAGAATGTAGAATGTTATATATTACGATTTCATACAATGTGATGCAATTTGATACGCAGAATGGGTATAAATACTTACGAAATTTGTACTATGTGCAGATGATATGAACTGTCACAGCAGGCATAAATATAATGTTGTGACATGTTTGGTTTATTATTAAAGTTTTTTGTTCTTTACAATGCACATTCAAGCTGATTTGTTGTTTTGGCGTGTTAAATAACGCTAGTCATTCTGTGAAAAACTGATTCCGTGTTACAGATATGATGGTGGTTGTGGTGGTGGTGGTGGTGGTGGTGGTGGTGGTGGTAATGAATTATTATGGTGCACATCATATTCTAAATCTCAAGTGTATCCTAAGTCTAGTTAAAATAGTAAAAATAAAATGTATGTTGTCACCTTTGAAAACATCATGAAAACGTACTGCTGTTGATGGACATAATGCCGTGAGATTTCTAATAGATCTGAGTCTGTATAAGAAAACACACAGCAGTATTCAACAAATCGGTGTAACACCAAAGCTCACGTTGATTCAGAGGAGCATTCTCAGAAAGATTTAAGCCAGTTGGAGTTTGTCAAATAGACAGGTTCCCTTTGATTTTATTTGTAATGGATAAGAGTTCGTAGTTGTTAAATTCAATATTAAAATGTAGACTCAACCACCTTTCATCAAGCAAAAGCCCTATAATAAACCTGTTTTGAAGGAGAAAGCTTCATTGAGGAATTATTATACAAGGACCTGTAAAAATAATAAAGATAAAAATCTAAAAATATTAAAATTTCATGTTCACTTCTCTTCTGTCATTGTCTTCCTAAAATGTGGTTCCACATTATTTGTCCAGTCAGTTTATTTTATTTACTGTACAAATGACGTGGAAGCACATTTTAAGAAGATATGGTTACAAACAAAGATGATGTGACTTACCAAACGAAAGTACTGGCAGGTCAATAGACACACAAACAAACACAAATAGTTTGTGTGTGTTTGTGTGTCTATCGACGTGCCAGCACTTTCGTTTGGTAAGTCACATCATCTTTGTCACACACACACACACACACACACACACACACACACACACACACCTTCATTACTTGAGTAGATTCTTTTATAATAATTCTTATGATGACAGCTTGCTTGTTTGAAATGCCTCAGGTTTAGTGCTTTGGTATTGTGAAAGGTGGTTGAGCCTCCATTTTAAGGTAGTGTTGGAGATTATCAGAAGGAGCTGGACAAGAGAACATTTTTCAACTCTGCTCTACCTGAACACACATGGGAGAGATTCATTAGTAACTGCTATGCATTTGCTGATAACTTAGTATTCCCACTTCCACATCAGTAATCTTTAAGCCACCATGTATTTTGTGTGGTAGAAGGTATGTGATATGGAGTGCACACAATCAATTTGGCCTGTACCTCCTGTGCACGGGTCATGGCAGGGGAAAGGACAAAGATAGTGGTGACCATTGCGAACTGAGTGGTTCAGTTGGGGAGAGTAAGTCCAGCATGTAACGCCTATCCACAAACATCTGTCGCCTGTGTCACAGAACTTTGAAGTTACATTTGGTGTGTCTGCAAAGATAATTTGACAAATACAGATGTCCAAAATCTTTAGTCTCTGACCAGAGTACTGGGGCGGAGAGGAATGGTGGTGGTGGTGGTGGTGGTGGTGGTTGGGCTGGGGGGGGGGGGGGGGGGGGTGAAGATACTGGTATACCAGAAACCTAACTTGTGCATTAGAGATCCTAATGCTGAAGTAATGACTTCAGTGTTGAGTATTCTTTGTGTCCTGTAAATTGTGCATCAGTCTCCTGACTATCTATTCACCAAAATCACTTAAATGTAAAAATGTTTGGCATCTTTCTTGGAGTAGATAAGCTGTGGGAGGCATCTGTACCTACAAGTAATAGGTTCTTTCAATAAAATTAAAATTTGAGCTCCCGTGATTTTGAGGGTAATCCTTTACATGATGGATATCACCTTAGATGCAGCATCTCCCATTGTTGAACATTGCTCTGACACTTTTATGCTGAATAATGAAAACTATGTTAATAAATGTTGCATTTCTTTTAGGTATTTGCTTTCCTCATAGCTACTATGGCCATTTTTGTGTGGTTGTTCGATCTTAAACAGCTTTGTAAGCTGGTTGTAGATACCTGACTGTTGTGACTCATTCCAATGACAAGAGGGAATACTTGAATATAAATAAAAAATTTAATTCTTTCCCCCCTCCTTCATATAAAGTACACAATGTTTACACATATAAACATGTGACATAGGTATCACAATCACATGACTATCCAGTATAACATAACAAACTATTATTATCCTGCCACAATATGTGGCATCTACACAATAAATTATCATTAATATAGAATTTTCTTAGCTCCTTCCACGTAAGAATTATCACTGTAGCTGCATCTCATTATGTGTCCAGTCAAAAATGATTTTTAATTTCTTAAATATATTGGTTCAAAATCAAGTACTTTAATTGGTTTAGATGGTTTTGTTTTTCAATTCAAGGGCATGCAATGTCTTTCTCCTAGACTGCTACATTCACAGTTCTCAACCTGCACCACACTGACACTAGTTTCAAGCCCTACAGCTACACATATGTACTCCACAAACAACTGTACAGTGCATAGAGGAAGGTACTCCATACCATTATTAGCAATTTTATGCCCTGTTGTACTTGTTTATGAAGTGAGGGAAAGAATGACAGTCTGTGTGCCTCGGTACATGCTTTGATCATTCTCGTATTATTCTTGTGATCCCCATCTCACCAAATCTTCATAGGTTCTTTAAATTTACCCAACAGGGTTTGGCAAGAACACTGTTGCCTTTCCTCCAAAGATTTGCATTGAAGTTCCATGACAATCTGTGTTACATTTATGTATTGGTTGTGTTCATGTCTCTCAATTCTAGCACTGAATCACAAAATTTGTGTAATGGAGTCAAAATTCTGGATCAGTATGTGGAATTGGCTACTCTAGAGTCTTGTATTACAGATGCACTGCTCTTTCACAGCGCCCCTCCAACAGATCGAAGTTTTCTATTTTCCCTCCTACATATTATTTCTTGTCTTTTTCCCCATTTCATATCATTTCTTAGTTTTACCACTAAATATTTAAATGACAGTCTCCAGAAATTGACCACTAAATATTATTATTGGATACTGTCATGTTCTTTTTCTTTTTATGGGCATTATATTGCATTTGTTCACACTTAAAGAGAGCATCCCTTCATTACACCCAGTGTAAATTCTTGTAAAGCTGTTTCTCATTTACTTACCGTCATCAAATGACAATACTTTGCAGTAGGCAGCTGCATTGTTGGTGAACCCCTCAAGGTGGTGCACAGAGTTTCCTATCTGAAGGTGCGAATTAATTTACTGTGGTAATAGAGAGCACATTATTTGTCTACATATTTGGACACACCTGTCCCATAGTGTTGCTCTCTGTAACAGTGCCATAGCATGCACTGTGAATCAGAAATTGGAGACATGGTCTATCCACTTAATTGTCATTTTTCTGAATGTGTTGTAGCTTTTGTGCAATCATGTTCTGATACCACAGAGGTGTGTTGGTATAACCCTGTAGAACATTAGAAGGCCTGTTATACTTTGTTAGGAGAAACATAATATAACTTCAGTTTCTGATGAACTTACTCTGTTGAGTATAACTTACTGGTTTTTATTAGTAAAATATTATTTGACCAAAGCATGTATCAGTGATTGTCACCACCACCACCACCACCATTCATTTAACACCTACTGCAGGATAAAAGCTTCTTTTAGATTTCTTCATACATAGCAGTCTTCAGCTGTACACATCCATTATGCTTCTGCTTCTGCTGGGACATTGTCTAGCCCAGTGTGCAACACAAAGTTGCTTATCCTCTCTCCTTTCTCAACATAGTAAATCTCGAAGAATTACAAACTCACTTCTATCTCTTATCCAAATTACTTAGTTAACTACAAATGCCATTGTTACATTTATAGACCGAGCGAGGTGGTGCAGTGGTTAGCACACTGGACTTGCTTTCAGGAGGACGACGGTTCAATCCCACGTCCGGCCACCCTGATTTAGGTTTTCCGTGATTTCCCTAAATCACTCCAGGCAAATGCCGGGATGGTTCCTTTGAAAGGGCATGGCCAACTTCCTTCCCCGTCCTTCCCTAATCCGATGAGACCGATGACCTCGCTGTTTGGTCTCTTCCCCCAAACAATCCAATGCTTTACATTTATAATTGCTTATTTGACTTCTTGTGACAAGTATATAACAATCTTAAATGGGTGGTGATGTGTGTTCAGATCAGTTCTCAGGTTTGTTCCCTTTGCGTTTGTATTTCTTAGTACACTTAAAATGTTAACGCAAAAATTAATTCCTATTACTTTATTTCCATGTTACTTGAAGGTTTCATTGTTTCGAATAGTTAAATTTCATTCATTTCTACAAAAAAAGATTTCCTTTACTAGAAATGTGATGTTACCGACAATGTTTCCACATTTCCGGGAGATTAAAATAAATATTCGATCTTGTAAATAACACTCCTATAAACTTTTTTACCATAATTTACCATTTTAGAAATTATAGCAATTTATATTTACTTAGCACATTTATAAATATATTTAGGTGCTATCATATTGCTTTTCTGGTGGCTGTAGAATCATAATTACAGGGAAGAAGTCAGAAAAGTATAGAATATAAGGAAACAAGTTGTTTTAGTAGACATGTTCATAAATCATTTAAATATTAGGAATTTTGCCAGTAATTATCTGAATAACAAACGTGTTTACTCCCCATATCAGAATTAGCATGCACAGTAGTGACACTTATGAGGTATGCGTAAAATGCAACTCATTAATCTTTTATTTTGTTGGTACCGTAAAGGTAAATTCTTACTTTAAAATTTTCGAATAGAGACATACCGTTGCACTATTTATTTAACATTTTAATTTTGTCCCTCTGATGACAATATTTAAGGGAAATTATTGCAGATGTTTGAGCTATACTGTTAGGTGCCATTTCTAATGTCCGAAATGTGTTAATATCCGAGTCAGTGAGTGATGGTTGTACCAAAGTGAGAATGTGCCACTTGCCTTATTACATACATGTACTTCAGCGCATTTACTCAGCAACACACTTGTGCCGGACCCAAATCATGAGTGCACTAAGCAGCCATCTGAATCACATAATTTAATTCATATAGATGTTTCACTGCTGGCTCCCCCCCCCCCCCCCCCCCCCCCCCCCCACTCTCTCTCTCTCTCTCTCTCTCTCTCTCTCTCTCTCTCTCTCTCTCTCTCTTTCTTTCTTTCTTTCTTTCTTTTCTCTCTCAATATTCTTCTTTCTTCTACTGCATTTTTAAACATACTGTTTATTTTATAAGTGTCAGTACTTAGTGAAATGTTGACACTAAAATTAACAGGAAAAGTTTTCAACCAACAGTTGGTATATTGATCTATGAGGGGCATTTGAAAAGTCCGAGAGATGGCACCACCGGTGCAGGAGATTCGCAGGAGAGCTTCTGTTAAGTTTGGAAGGTAGGAGACGAGGTACTGGCAGAAGTAAAGCTGTGAGGACGGGACGTGAGTTGTGCTTGGGTAGCTCAGTTGGTAGAGCACTTGCCCGTGAAAGGCAAAGGTCCCGAGTTCGAGTCTCGGCCCAGCACACAGCTTTAATCTGCCAGGAAGTTTCATATCAGCGCACACTCCGCTGCAGAGTGAAAATCTCATTCTGATGCCGTGTTTCTTATCCCCAGTGTGAGGCTATAAATGTTAACACTTTCGGCCTATGTCTTCAACAAGTAGTGTTCTGTAGCTTGGACGCAAGTGCTCTCTCTCTCTCACACACACACACACACACACACACACACACACACACACACACACACACACACACACGCACACGCACACGCACATGCACACACGTTAAAAAGTATTCCATATATAGAGAAATGGTAGTGTGGACCAAAACAAGGAAAAAATCTGGTAAACATGATCTCAGAAGTGGATACCTTCAGAGCTATGAGAACTTGTCAGTCTTTGCTGCTGTGAAACACACTTCTAGTAGACTGAACAAGTGCCTCTTAAGTGCGCATTTTAGAGCCCATCTTTATTAAACATTTTTTTTTCTTTTTTTGGTCCATAGTACCTTCTCCCAAAATACGGGAAACAAGCCCGCAGTAGAAGACATTTGTTTCACAGTGTCGGAAATGAAGTAGTGCTTATAGTTCTTTAGGTATATATTCTAGAGGCCATGTTTAAAAGACTTTTTTGCTTCAAATTATCATTTCTGTTGTATCCCTGAGTATTGATCATTCCTCCTGTGATCCAGCTGCCCCTACTAATCTCCTTTTATGCAACCCAAAATATTATATCTGGCCTTCAAAAACCATGTGCAAGATTTTCATATTCTATCGCTCACTACACACATACAGAAACAATGAACAGGGTCTTTTTGTAGGAAATTTAATGTAGTTAAATTTTGTACTGGGATACTTTTTTGCTATTCAAAAAAATGTACAAAAATAAACTTCAAATGCACCTCCACTCCCACACTCTTAAAGCACCAGCAAGACTTCTAGTATGTTGTTTGTGGCACTCCTCTTACCACTGCACAAAAATTTCTGACTGCACGAACAGTTACTGATATTTTACCTTTTTGGTCTCTGTTGGTTGGTCTATTACACTACCAGTATAGTTGGCTATTTTATTAACATTATTAATTTAAATGTGCCCTTGGGGGTAATGAGAGAAAAACAACTTTTGTAAATATTATGCTAAAATTAATTATGTTGAAAATTTGATCCAAACTTAAACCTTACAACACAGTAGTTACGTAGTCTGAAGGCCTGACGAACACTACGATGTAACTGTTTGTTTTGTGCTGTTACAGTTCACAAAACTGTTACGAAAATTTACATAAATGTCAATTTTACGATTTGTAAGTACTTGACTAAGTCAGTGGCATAATAAGGCCAGTCAGTCCAGACTGAAAAATGTCGTATGTGGAAAATAATTTGTGCAGCCACAAATTTTTATCCAGTGGTGGGTGGGAGTGGCATGAACAACATACTAGAAATCCTTACTGGTGGGGGCCAAAGGTGGGAGAGGGGTTGCATTTGAAGGTCACTTGTGTATGCTTTTACTTGAAAACCATGACCTCTAGCGACACTGTATAGCAGTAAAAAATTTAATTACATTAAATTTCCTACAAAAAGGCCCTGTTCATTTTTTCCTGTAGGAGTAACAGTTTTTGGAGAGCGAGCAAGAGAACATGAAAATCTTGCACGTGGTTTTTGAAGGACAGATATAACATTGTGGGTTGCATAAAAGGACATTGGTTGGTGCAGCTGAATAACTGTATACAAGAACACACTGTGGCAATGGGACAGTGCATTGCTGGCTCACTAGCTAATATTTTCCAACACAAAATTGAGAACAATTCTTTTAAAACCCATGCTGAATGGGCAAATAAATTCCGTTATTGTGGAAGATATTTGGGTGATACACTAATTTTATTTCAAGGAACAGAAACTGAAATGGACACATTTCCACTTACAGTGGATTAAGGTACACAAAAATATCACATTTACAATCAAACATGAATATCATAAAAAAGTAAACTTTCTAGAGTGCGAAATCAAAACAGGTGGATGAGTGCACTATTCAGCATCTTCCAGAAAAAAAGAACTACAGGCTGCGTAATTCCCAATAGTTCTTGCCATCCAGAAATGCATAAGGAAGAATATTTTCAGATTTGCATAGAGTGACTAATAAAATATTCACTTGCTAAAGATAATGTAACAACTGAGCTAAAACCACTATGATAAATGGCAAAAAGCAATGGTTACAATCCCACCAAATAACAGATAGCATTACTGTAGCTAAGTCACATGATAATCAAAAAGCTCATTTCACCTTCATACCATATGTGAGAGAAATTTCAGATAAAATCAAATTTCGTTAAAAAAAACCACTGAGAAAAGCTTCCGAACACACAGTACTGTATGATCACTAATTTGCCATTCTCTAGAACAGTACTGTAAATTCACCTGTTCAGGTGTTTTTAGTTAACATATGATAGCTCTGAGAGAATACGTATAGGACAGACATGAGACATGCTGGGAGCAAGAAGTTTGTTTGGAATGTATGCCTCTTCATCCCTGGTATGGGTCAAGCTCCTTAGTCTAATGGGCCACTAAAAATCAATAGCTGTTCTAGGTCGTCTCCTTCGTAGTGATATTTTTACTGATGCATCGGTTCTCGCTAAACACCTTGTGACAGTAATGGCAACCATCTTCTTACCTAGCTGTCTTCCAAAAGTGTTGAAGACCTCACTCTATCCTTTAATCCCCATAACCTTGAATTATTTAGTGAACCTTTTATTGACTGGGAACTGCTCGAGGCTCTTGACTGGCTGCATCGATGGCCCCAAGCCCCGGTTTGATACCCAACATATGATTGTATCACAAACTGATTTATATTCCTGGGAACCACAGCTGTTGAAAGGCATGTTAGGAAGAACTACGCTTACGGCTGGTAAAATTGTTATTTATCAAAACAGGAATGGTTTCTTGGTTTGAAGCCCTGCATCATACGGTGAACTGCATCACCTGATGATGCGGCTTAAAACTACTGGTCATGTATTAATAAACAACAATTTTACCAGCTGTAAGCGGAGTTCATCCTAACATCATATGATAGTAACTCATATTCAGGGTCTTTAGCAATATTTGACTAGAAGATGTTTTCCCTTTACAATGCCGAGTTCTCGAATCATGGGGTCATCCCCCCCACCCCTCCCCATTGCCACCCACCTCATCCCATGTGTAGTTTTTGAGAGAGACAATCCACAACAACTGTCCACAAGTTGGAAATAGAAATCTGAAAATCTGGCAGGTTTCTTCTAAATGCCAACATAAGGCATATGATACTGTGTGGCGCCATCACATTTTACTTACTCGCCATGACTGGGCTTTCGAGGCTCCCTACTGCTTTTTCTCTCTCCAATTGTTTAGTGTGAAGAGTTAGTTTATTGCTCAGCTCCCCGTGGATTAAAGGAAACAGTGTCCCTCAGGGCTGTATGCTGACTGTTATACTCTACCCTATCAGTATCAACAGGCTATTGACCTCAATCGGACCAGTAGTTGCTCACTCACTATTTGTTGACATCTTCTGCATTTGGTATAGCTTCCAATCTGTAGCCTTGGCTGAATGCCAGCTTTAAGGAGCAATCTGCCTTTTCTCTGGCATGCAGATTTGCTCGACCCATTTACTCTTATGTCTCATGCAGTTAGTTTTCATCTCTGGCATCAGTATTACTTTCTGTGTCTTCATTTTATCACTCGTAAGTACTATCACAAGTTGATCATATTTATGGTTGATTTCACATACTGCCAATGTACTATCCCATGAACAAAGGACTGATGACCTCACTTTTTAGTTCTATAACAACCAGCCAACCAACCAACCAGCTGAAATAATCTGAAGTATGAGGAAATGGAAGAAAGACACTGTATGCTTGACACACTACCAAATTTAATTAATTTGATAGATAAGTAGGTTGACTTGTGACATTTTGAAAGTAGGTTGTTTCACACATACGTTAGTATATTCATCTCATCTAATTGCAGCAAACACATTTAATGTCTTAGTGATTTACTGTATGTTTATTGTCACATTTTTGTTCTTGTGGTACCAAAATGATGATGATGATGTTGATGATGATGATGATGATGATATTTTTATCTTTCTGTTTACCTTGAAAACGATTGGTAGACAACATTGTACATTAGTGATGGTCAGCATGAAGAATGTTACGTTCTGAGTATTTGTAATCTGCCTTGGAAATAGCAATTTTGTTGTTCCATTTTTCATGTTGTTTCCATACCAAACTCACTGGATTTAAAAGATGAATGAGAATCATTATCTTTTCTACTCTGAAAGCTTAAGTATGTTGGGACATTGCTTTTTGTTATTTACTCAGTTACATGTAAAGTAGTGTAATATAAATAATAACTTTCAAGGAAGAGCAGCAGAAGCAGTTCCAATACAACACTAATCAGTTGTATCAGTTACGGATGCAGATCATGGCCTACCGTATGCTGTCTCGCAACTTACCTCTACCAACACATGTTGTCTCGGGTATACAGACTCCTCAGCTGGGTGCAGGTGAGTAAAACATTGTCTGTTTTTAATGTAGTTCTTTATATTAACTATAATGTGTTGCCAGCACATTGTATTTTACAGGAGAACAGGCTCTGTTGTCCAGTTGTGGTGATCTGGATGCTTGTTTGACCACTTGGATGCATTGATCATCTCCAACCAGTACTATTAGTTTGAAGCAGATATGAGAGATTTTTTATTGCTACCTCCCCTGTTTCTTTGTTATATTCCACTGAATCCTTAGTTTTATCAGGTAGAGAAATTATATTTATAGTTCAGTTGTGTAGCTATGGACTATCTAGTTTTTTGTCAATTTAAGACTAATTGACAATGATGTGCAAGCGATACGGTGTTTTCTATATTGACATGTAGAATTTATTGGCATGTTATGCAGGCAGAATTTGAGTAATTGCTTTATTTTGTTACATTTTGTACTATACAAAAATTAAAAACTAATGGCATGGTGATTTGGCTGCATTCATAAATCTATTTCCCATTTTCTTCAATATTAATGTTTAGTTCAGGTATTACTGTTCAATAAAATCATTTTGGTAATCTAGAATTTGCATGGTGGACATAATATGGCTTCACAGTATACCTCAGGTTCTTTACATGTGTAGTAATATAACTTCCTTATTTCAGATGGCTCAGTGCTCATGCTTAACACTTATGGCCTTAGAAGTAGCTGCTGTTACCTGCAGATTGGTTAAAATCTTTTTTTCTTTTAAGTTATAATTTCTGCATATAATGTCAGCATATTTTGTGTTTATTGGACTTTCTACTTTAAACAGATTAATTTTGGTATTGCTAGTGTTGAATACACATATGACAGTTCCAATCAATAGTATTTATTGCAGTAAAAAATTGAAAAAGAATTCCAGTATTTATATACGTAAGCAAACATAACGTTTCTGATTAAGTTTGTTTATATTTACTATGCAGATGGACACACACAACCCAAAATCAAAGTGAATGGGTGTTATTAGAGTAAGATTAAAGATATAATAGAAAGTATACGAAGGCTCACTTGATTCATCAAGTGCTTCATTTTGTTTCAATCCATCAGCTCCTGTGTACACAGTTAAGCCATGAACTTTGTCCACATTGGTCCAATCACCATCAAAATCATTTCTGTTCCTTTTTCTGCTTTGAATAGGCATAGATTTAGAAGATAAAATATGCTCAGATTCATTTCCTGATGTATCTGCAGGAGAATATTTCATATCAACAAAATCCTTGAAAATAATATGATAAATAAACATATGCTGCAATTCAACTTCAAACAGATCTTGATTTAAAACTGTTCTCAGCTGATGTATAATCTGAATCCTCATCAAATACTCAGTTTTCATCATCTGAAGACTCACCAAGGACTTTGTAAATAATTCGCTCCAAATGTTTATCCTATTCACTACACATTTCAACCACAAAATCAACAAGAAAGCACACAAAATACACGAATCAAAGAGAACTCTAATGTCAGATAAAGCCTACAAAGCAGGTGACAATACCAAAGGTTTCAGTAATGATGAATGTTTACAGTAAAGCTGCTGCTGCCAGTTTTTAAAACTACAAAGCCTGTAGAACGAACACACTTTGTGGGTGTTTTAAATATACATATGATGCCATGGAAAACTGTCAAAATGGGGGTGACATAATATTACACCACCAAACATTCTTACTTCCTGTTGTTGCCGTAATATTATATCAGCCACACGGTAAGTCTTATACAATAGAAACCTTCAAATGCCTCTAAATTGTTAAACCCCAGGGGCATTGACCAGCATGGTTGAATATAGCTTGTCTGTCAATGGCATTGTTTTTGTTAGCTGCTTTTCATTATCTATGACTCACTTTGACATTTTGCTCAGACAAACCTATGGTAACTACACTGATAAATGTATTTTTATTTCATTTGTATTGCTCTCTTTCTGAAGGCATTACACTATCAATACAGGTTTCTGCAGGAACACCTAAAGTCAGGTACTTCTGACTTCATTTCCAGTTGGTAGATGGTGACGCAATTATGTAGTATGATACTATGCAGTGCGTACATTTTCTCTAATGAAACCAGGTTGTATTGTGGTCAGTTTGTAAAATGCTTTGCACTTCCAGTATAATGGAAGCCTTTTATTCCACATGATAAATGGCAGATATGATCTTCTGTTATGGTCTGGCAAATGGAAGCAACCCTCTGCCATTTCCCATGTGGCATTATAGACTTCAATTATGCTGGTAAATCCAAAGATAAAACTATAATGTAAAAGCATGTCACATCCTTATCTCAACACAATCTGGTTCCGTTAGAACTGATTGATGCATTGCAATTACCCAGAGCTGTAAATACAGTTTACAGTAACAACACTGAACAGATGTTTACTGCATGCTTTATCTGTGGACAGAAACAGAGGAATGTGTGGGCATTTGTTTCGTGCAGCCTGTAAGTTGTTCATAATATTGAAGTGCTTGAGTAGAAGAGATGTGCTTCACAATAGTGAAGATGAACCACATCATGTCCCGAGTGTGGGTTTTGTCAGGGATTGAGTGAAAAGGGTTCATGCTACAGGCAATTCAGTTGGTTGATCGAACTGAAAAGCAGACATGATTGTCTGACTTAGGTTTCTTATATGGCTATTGAATTCATCGTAAGCCTTTCATTGGCTTCTCATGACATATTGTAGTTTCTGCCACAAGCCACTCTCTTTTCATCTGTACAGCTTTTTTTCTGATGTGGATGTAGGAGATGGGAGGCTGATGAAGAGAATAAGCACTCAAAAGGAATAATTAACCTTGAAGCTTATTCTGAATCTTGAGTACAAATTAACCTCCCTAGCTGAGGTGCCTTCATGCAAAAGTCAAATCCTTGTACAGAGAGAGTGACTAACACTGTTCTGTCTACAAACTGAAACCCTCGTCTGAATCTTTGTTCACCTTTTCCCTTAGCCCCTACTAGTCCCAGACATGAAGCAGTGTCTAAGGCTTCACATCACTTATTGGCTATATTCATTCATTATTCTTCAGTTATCCTTCAAATGCTGTTTGGAGCGGTTAAGAAGTCTGTCTGTCTGTCTGTCTGTTTGTGGTCATTGAATTCGTCGTAAGCTTTTCAATTGGCTTCTCATGACGTATTGTAGACCTCACCACAAGCCCCTCTCTCCTTCTCTTCTACAGCTTGTGTTCTCTGTCTTGTAGTTATTGCCTAAGGACCTTGTCTCATTAATTCTGTTACCTAATTTATTTTTCTTGTCCGAGGCCTTCGCTTCGATAATTCTGTCAAATAACCCATCTCTTATCTCTATAGAACTCCCAAGCCACTACCTGTAGCCCAACACATGTGGCCCTTATGGCTTCTGCCAGAGAAAAGTTTTGTCTTTACTATAACGTACTTCGTACTTTCAGTATTTTTTCATAGGACTTTTTGTTATAAGAATATGGGACAAGTACTCAGAGCTCTCAGAGTATGCATTTTAGGGCCAATATTTACTAGACAGTTTTGTTTTGGCCCGTAGTGCCACATCTCTGAATATGGGATACTTTTTTAACACCCTTTGTGTGTGTGTGTGTGTGTGTGTGTGTGTGTGTGTGTGTGTGTGTGTTTCTTACCATTTCTAATTTCAAGATGGGCCATTGACAGAAGTGCGCACACACACTATGACCTGTTTGTAGAACAAAAATCTCCTTTGTAAAATTCAACTGAATTTTGCAAATAGAGATTTTGCGAAGCTCGGTTTGCTCTGTTCATTTATGAGATCTCGAGTGCTGTGGACAACGATGTCCAGTTTGATGCAGTCGTTATGGCTTGGCACGACATACTTTCAGTGCCTGCTGAGGGAGTTACTTCACAGCTGGTGGCATTCCTGGCATTTTCAAGAAGGGTCATAAATCAGATGCGAATAATTATAGGCCTATTTCGCTTACGTCAATCTGTTGTAGAATAATGGAACATGTTTTGTGTTCTCGTATTATGACGTTCTTAGATAATACAAATCTCCTTCATCATAACCAACATGGATTCCGCAAACAGAGATCATGTGAAACTCAGCTCGCCCTATTTGCCCAAGAAATTCACAGTGCCGTAGACACTGGCGAGCAGATTGATGCCGTATTCCTGGACTTCAGGAAGGCATTTGATACGGTTCCGCACTTACGTTTAGTGAAAAAAATACGAGCTTACGGAATATCGGACCAGGTTTGTGATTGGATTCAGGATTTCCTAGAAGAAAGAACACAACATGTCATTCTTAACGGTTCAAAATCTGCAGATGTAGAGGTAATTTCGGGAGTACCGCAGGGAAGCGTGATAGGACCTTTATTGTTTACAATATACATAAATGACTTAGTTGACAACATCGGTAGCTCCGTGAGGCTATTTGCAGATGACACGGTTGTCTACAAGAAAGTAGCAACATCAGAAGACTCGTACGTACTCCAGGAGAACCTGCAGAGGATTAATGCATGGTGCGACAGCTGGCAGCTTTCCCTAAACGTAGATAAATGTAATATAATGCGCATACATAGGGGCAGAAATCCATTCCAGTATGATTATGCCATAGGTGGTAAATCATTGGAAGCGGTAACGACCGTAAAATACTTAGGAGTTACTATCCGGAGCGATCTGAAGTGGAATGATCACATAAAACAAATAGTGGGAAAAGCAGGCGCCAGGTTGAGATTCATAGGAAGAATTCTAAGAAAATGTGACTCATCGACGAAAGAAGTAGCTTACAAAACGCTTGTTCGTCCGATTCTTGAGTATTGCTCATCAGTATGGGACCCTTACCAGGTTGGATTAATAGAAGAGATAGACATGATCCAGCGAAAAGCAGCGCGATTCGTCATGGGACATTTAGTCAGCGCGAGAGCGTTACGGAGATGCTGAACAAGCTCCAGTGGCGGACACTTCAAGAAAGGCGTTACGCAATACGGAGAGGTTTATTATCGAAATTACGAGAGAGCACATTCCGCCCACATATATCTCGCGTAATGATCACAACGAAAAGATCCGAGAAATTAGAGCAAATACGGAGACTTACAAGCAGTCGTTCTTCCCACGCACAATTCGTGAATGGAACAGGGAAGGGGGGATCAGATAGTGGTACAATAAGTACCCTCCGCCACACACCGTAAGGTGGCTCGCGGAGTATAGATGTAGATGTAGATGTAGATCACTGGCCACCTTCCATATTACAGTGGCCTTGCAGCAACCTGACATGCAGGGTGAGATGATGGCAGGATACTCCTCATGTTCAATACCAATTAGGTAACTGTCAAGGTCACCAACTGCCACTCATTCACTGGGACCTAGGGTTCAAGGCACTCACCCCATTGCCCAGTACTATGGTTTCAACCTGCGACATAACCTAGCTTTGCTGGCATGGTCACCAGCTGCCTTCATCCCTGCTGACTCAGTGTCAGCAGCACTAACATAGCACTATCACAGCCTGGATTGAGCACCACAGAGCAACCTTGCTTTTGTATGAGCCAAAGGTCAGTCTTACATCTCCGGCAATGTATGTGAAAGCTTATGGTTAATGAAGAGTTCAGCACAGCTGTTGGTGTCGTACTGATGGGTTCTCATTCTCCACAACCACTGATTGAACCTGGAATACGTAGGTGGGAATTAACCATGCCATCCTGATGGCAAAAGAATGGCTTCTCACCCCTCCAGTAGCGAGTTTACTAATCCCAACCTCGACACAGTGTTCCTTGAGTTACATAAAGCGTTTGATACAGTTTCTTACTGTTGCTTAGTAAACGAAATAATAGCTTAGTGAGTATCTCACCAGGTGTATGATTGTAATTGACAGATGTGATGGTGAGTTTAGGTTACCCCAAAAGTGTGTGTTAATGTTTACAAGATCCACCACCAAAGTCAGAACAAATTTAAATTTCCCCCACGTTGTTCTTCCACCAGAGGCAATTACTGGCATTGTGCTCTATCAATTACTGGTAGTTAACAGTTGAATGGTGAAGATGTTGAAATGAAATGCAGAATATGATAAAAGATTTGAAATTATTGAAGACCATTGTCCTGGGCGCTCAACATCAGACATAATTCGCTCCTTTAAATACATGAAATCCACAGTTTGTTGTTCTGGCAAAAATTTGGCTTTAGTACACTCAAATAAATATTCTAGTGTTCCAGTGAAGAAGGTTCAGCAAGTTAGTCATGGTGATCATTGCTGAAGTTTCTAAGTGTAAGTGGGCAAGCAACCCATAGAATTTCTAAGGAGGATCTTCAAAACAAAACCTATGTTTTCTGAGACTAATAGGGCAAAACAATGAGAAAATAAAACTTAAGTCACAAAGGAAATGCCCCATATACAGCAACAAAACACAGTGCTCATACAAGCGTCTGCCAACCAAAGTGTGTCAAAGGCTTTAGGAAGAATATGCGGTGCTTCCTAACAACAAATTGCCTCCGATGAGTGTGACTTGACAGCTGT